>NW_024881525.1:275000-1620000 GCF_019059575.1 Amphibalanus amphitrite | reverse complement strand
CTGTTAGAAAGTCGTAAAGTGTGGCTGCTAAGGGGTTTTTCGGGGTGCTGATCACGAATATCGTGTTAGTTTTGATCACAGATGATGTCTTTAGGCATTTTGACCAGGTCGGGTCAGGTCAGGTCAGGTCAACCAGTAGGGATCGTGACGGGTATTCGTAGTACGTGTCAACCGCCTCTGACAGCTTCGTAACATGTTACGAAGTCACCAAAACTACTTCGTAAATGTTCAAATGGTTGCTAAATTCGAATTCAGCTCCAAAAACTAGCCTAGAAACATGTAAAACTCGAAAAAGTGAACCGAGGTCACCAAAGGTCACTGACCTGACCTGACCTTCAGGTGACCTTGACACCCACCCTAATGCATGGGAGCAACATCAAATCACATGTCTGAACGTTTGAAACCACGAAAAGCTTGCAAACGCGCGGCTAATGCGAGCCGACATACGCGGAATCGCGATTCCGGCCAAACATGGCCTCGGAAAAGAGGTCACAGGTCAAAGGTCATTGGGGTCAGGGTCATGAAATTTTCAGGGTAGGTGTAAAATTGATCAATGCGAGGCTACTGAAAGTTTCGTCGCGATCGGGCGCTTTTTACGCGAGTTATTCGCGAAAAACCATGGGGGGGGGGGGTCCATCCGACCCCCCCTACACATGCGAGGGTTTTAAATTGTACCTAAGATGTATGTGCTGAACTTTTTAAGTACATTTAACCAAGTAAAAGGTATATCATTCGACGCGCCTTGACGTGCTGAGTTCATTGGTCCTTTTCTTTTTGCTCAATCTATCATAGATCAAAAGTTATAAGCGAAAAACTTTTGGCCTGTTTTTAGCGAAACTTTTACATTTATACCGCCAAAACCCCCCTAAATATTGACATAGAGCAACCAAATTTGCACAGGGGCGAGAACTCTAGGGGGCCCACCTACTTACTAAATTTGGTATTTCTAGGTGCCATAGGAGCCAATCGCGAGGGGGGTTGCATCAATCCCCCCCCTACCAGGCCGTGTTATGAAAAATGCCCTGCTAGGGCGAGGGTTAAGTGCCAACTCATTAACGTAGAAAACAAACTACATTTTATTGTTAGTGCCTAGAGTCCTAGACAAAGAATAAATACCAAGGGCTGTGAGATTGACCTGATTTTGGTCTTAGCGTCTTTGATCTGGGATCGCCTCGATGCGAAGGTCGAAAATTCGCAGCTAAAACAATACACGACGTAGCCGAAAAAACGTACATCGAATTAAATGCGTATTAGACGTATCACATTCCTGGAAAAGGAATGTGTCCTTTTTAAGTATCTCATGATCCGTGATTTCGTGTCCGGCCCCTCGGTTTGTCAATGCTGAACAAACGGGCCTCTTCAGGGCATTATATATGTAGTTGTGTTTCTTGGGAAGGAAGCATGAATATATGCACGAGTTGTATTGATGGGCATTTCCAATGTCACCTCAAAGACATTATTTTTATTGGTGTCAATGAGATGCAAACCAGTCTGCTAATTGTCTTGAAATGCCACGAACCCATGTTTCCCAGTGAAGCATCCACATTAGGGTGTGTCATATCTAATATTTTTGTCTCAGATCAAGCGCTTCCGCGGATATTCCTTGTCCCTGGGTTCATTGAAGCCCATTGGCACTGTTCTTTTTTCGCTGCACCGAAAATTCAGGCGGCGCGGGCCCAATCAATTTCGACATTTCCCGTGGCGCCCGGCGTTGAAGTCCCCACACTGAACACAATGCGTACCGTAGCGCTAACACCAGCCATATGACTCGCCGTCGGCCTGTAGCGGCCAACACCGTTTGACGGTTAAAATTCGATTCCTATTTCTTGTTTAAATGGACGTCGGACGAAACATACTGTTATCTTAATGTGTTGAGGCCATTCAGGGACCCACAGATGATTCATTTCATATCATCTGCAGCCTTGGCAAGACTATCACGAGTGGGGCAGGGAGAATGAGAGCACGGATGGACAGAGGGCAACGTGAGCGGGGTCTTGGGTATCACCCCTCCGTCGGCAACACAATGTGTCGGCTTTCGAGCCATGTGCTGTCTCTCCGAGGCACACGAGCTTGCGAAAAACGTGGGTGAGTCTGGTTTCAGCTGCGGCGTGAGCAGAAGTGCGTGTGGCGCAATCGAATCGGACTATCCCTGCCGCAGTGATGCCGTTGCGAAGCAAGGCGAAACATTTTGTTATCGGGTCTCCCAGTGTGATGCCGGTAAATCAGCTGCCTACAAACAGAGATGTAGTGAACTATGTGAGACTCTTGGCAGGGGATAGAAAAAGTGAGCGGACAGTCACTACATGTTTACGTGAAGCAGCGGAAGCGGTGGTAGCAATTTGGTCGAGTGAGGGCATACCAACGATACAAATGCACAATGTGGTTCGGAAGGTAAAGCAATTCTACGAAAGATTTCGCCGATCGAACAAGGTGCCCAAAAGAATGCGGGAGGGACAAACGAAACAAAGTCTTTCTGAAGCGAGTCTGTTTCGTAAATCGTAAGCTTTTTGACATCGCCCGCTGCCGCTGTAAAGATCGGCGAAGCTATGCCTGTCCACTTTCAAACCGGGTACCGCCAGCGGAAGTAGCATTCCTTCGAGACCAGAGAGGAGTTCGGAAGATGAGACTGGGTGGTGTGGACTACGAGGAGACGAGGAAACGACGTAAGACTGCGAGCCTTAGAATGAGACGGGAGCGGAACGAGGGGAGGGGCGACGTAGGTCAAGCTGGTCCTTCCCACCTCCGTACCTATTCCAAGGGCGTCAATATCGACGAGACAGGCCAGGTAGACTCATCGGCAACGACCGACACCAACGACAGCAATGAAGACGTCACAAGTGAATTTGAGATGAAGGAATGCATCAAAGACTCAAACGATGATGATATGACAAACACTGCACTGGCAGCTACCATACGTGCTGTAGCGGCCGTCATCAACGGTTTTCAGATGGATATCGGTCGCGTAGCGAGCGGCAAAACAGAATTGCTGGTCGACACGAAAAGTATGGAGAGAAAGATGCCGGGTGAGACAAAGTACAGTGGCCGCGCGGGACCAACAACACAGCGACGCTGAGCTCAAGGCCATGTAAGTACTTTTATGGAAGGCATTATCAAGCTAGCACGGGCCGAGGCGGCTACAGGGCAACTGAGGAACATGTGGCTAATGTAGCAGAACCAGGAAACGAATATCTCTCCAACTTTACGCCAATTTCGGGTAAAGCCATTGATCAAGCCAATGAGCTGATAAACGTTGCCACTCTGGCTAATAGGCTGCGATGGCGCGGCTGTCAATACGGGCAGATCTGGAAGAATATGCCGACTTTTGGAGCTTATTCAAGAGAAAACGGTCCATTGGTTTGTTTGCCAGCTGCACTCGAATGAGCTTGTACTCAAGGAAGTGTTCCAGAACTTGGACGGCAAAACCAGTGGACCCGGATCATTCACGGGGCCGTTGGGCAAGACAGCCGGCTGCTCCGTGCACCGTCTTTCTCCCGTGAAGTTCCGACCGGTGAGCGGCCCAGAGCTGGAACTGCCGGACAACATCATCGCCGACCTCAGCAGCGACCAACTCCTGCCGTATCAGCTCACCAGAGCCGTGCGGACGGGCAACATCTCCACAAAGGAGGCCTGCAAGAAAATCGGTCCCCTGAACCATGCAAGATAGGCAAATGCTAATTCAGTTGAATTCAGTTTGCTATTGAATGGCAAAGATGCATCTTTTCTGTGTAACCGTTGTCTAAACAGAGGATACTGTCTCGTTTGCATTGCTTACATCCGTATTGACAGCGTCTCTCGACGCTAACAGGCGAAGACGCGCGCGGCTGGTGTTAGTGTCATCAAACGCATTACGCCAAACATGGAGACTGCAACGCCGGGCGCCACGCTTAGTCCCAAACTTCTTTCAGCCGGCGCCGATCGAATTTTCGATGCATGGAAAAAAGAACTGCACCAATGGGCTTCCATACACTGTAAAAAAAGATTAGCACCCTTTGGGTCATAAGTCAGAGTTCAATTTTCAGTACCCTGTTGGTGCTTAATGTATGCCCCAAATGGTGCTTACTCAAGAGCCCTAGATGCTAGCATTAGCACCATCTTGGTGCTCAACTTACACTCCAAAGAGTGCTTAGTTCAGAGCCATAGGTGCTAAATAGGTGCTAGCACTAGCACCGTTTTGGTGCTTTGGTGCTAAATTCACGCACCCAAAGGGTGCTTCATTAAGAGCCATAGGTGCTAAATAGGTGCTAGCACTAGCACCGTTTTGGTGCTTTGGTGCTAAATTCACGCACCCAAAGGGTGCTTCATTAAGAGCTCGGGTGCTAACATTGGCACCGAAGCACCCTAGCATGCGTCTAGCACCCAAAAATGTGCCGAGTTCAATTTTCAGCTCCTAGTGGGTGCTTACTGCCGTATGGTGCTACAGCGTAAGCACATGCTAAGCACATGGGTACTTGACACCGACCTTCTCGAGCCTCTGGCGGAGGCCGGGACTTTTATTCGGAGCGGAGAAAACTTAGACGCATTTTGAAGAGTGGCGGCGAGGAACGTAGCCGCCGGCCGGGAGCCGAGCTAAATCGAAAGGAACATTGCGATTCTTAATGCCTACCTCATGCTGCAAACACGTTTAGTTGTTTAGTTGTTTGTCGTTTATTTATGGTAATGGACATGACGTATGACGGTTATTAGAGTTAAATTTAAGCACAAGCGTAAACTTCTTAATCACAAAGCACCTTTTTACAAATTAAAAAAACAACAACAGAATATCAGCACGTCCATGCGAACAGTGCCACAGGGCCGCTCCCCTGGCATTATAACATAAGCTGATAAATCACAACATATCGGCGCCGCTATACAGGCTGCGGCCGCCGCCCTAAACAGCCACGTCTGCCGTCAACCATGCCCGTAATAGATAAATGGAAAAATATGCCATCTGCATTCTGCAGTCTGCACTGTCTCTTTCACTGTAAAGATTATAATTCATTTCATTAGCCATCAGTTATCTGTCGCCTATCTGGTAAAATGTCGATAAAACTTTGCCTTTATATATCAACCCTAAAAAGGTGTGGAATTACATCCATTATTATTCATAGCACGACAGCAGGTCAGTGCAAGCCCACCTTAGCACTCCGACAAGGCTGGAAAGTTCCCACGCAGCTCCTCCATTGATGCTCCGTTTCAAACTTCAGACTCGGTCTTCATTTCAGTTAAGACGACACCCATTTCAGTATTGTCACTCACGAATACCCGTATTCGCCTACAAACGACCAACACCATCACTGTTTCTATCACTGACCGCACGCACATGGACCAACCAACCCGGCCGAGCGCTCCCGCACAACTGACTTGACAAATGCAAAGCGTCGCGAATCCCGCGCGCTTTCTGAATTCGCTGTTTTTTTTCGTACGACGTAAGCACCCAGATGCTGAACAAGCAAACCAATTAGCACCGAACGGATGCGATGTTCCCGCCAAAATCGATAAAGCATATTTTGGGTGCTTTCATCAGCTCTGAAGTTTGATCATGGTGCTTAAAACTGATGCTTAGATTAGCACCATCCGTGCGTTGGTGCTATTCCAAGCACCCTTGAAGCAGGGAAGGGCTTCAAGTGCGGGCAAATTGTCAATTTCGGAGCTTAGACAAGTACCTAAGAGTCTTAGACTGCTAAATGTAGAACATTTTAAGTGCAGGTTAAGCATCCAGGGCTCTTGTTCCAGAACCGCAGCATCCGACTAGTACACCGGGGTGCTAATCTTTTTTTACAGTGTAGACACAGGGACAAGGAAAATCAGCGGAAGCGCTTGATCTGTTTCTAGTGACACACCCTAATCCACATGGTATGCACATCCGTAATTTGCTAGTGGTGCTGTATTGACGCTAAGTGGTTTACAAATTGCCTCATTTCTGCAACAACGTGCTATTAGTTAATTCCCAGTTTCGCGAACCGACTAGGATGCCGTCTAATGGCACAGGCGCTAACGTCTCAACAGAGACAGTCGCTCACCTATGACACGAGCTGATTGCGTCTTGCGTGACTAACGCCAGTACCTTAGGGTTAAAAAGGTATTTATGAGTGACATATTGATTCTGGTTTTAATTGGTAGGCATTTAAGCAACAAATAAACTAAGTCTTACTGACGATCATTTATAATCATATTTTAACAAAGCAAAACCCAAAAGTGCTTTTACACATAACAATGCTACGTGCTTCATTGATGTGAATTGCATGTCTGAGCTGCATTCGATTGATGATTAGCCCTCGCTCTTGGCCTTTTTACTATTACCATGTCACGCTTGCCATTTTCTACACACTCCGCCATGTAGCAAATAATTGCCAAACACTGCATCCGACACAGGCAAGCCCCCCCCCCTCCCCCCCAGCCCAAACCTCTCCCGTCGTCGCTGCAGGCACGCACATCCACATTGACGCGAATAGGACACAATGTTGTCACGCCTCGAGACAAACGCCCGTCAGGCCGATCGACCCTTCGTACGAAAACAAAGTGACGTAACAACTTTCCCACGCATTGTCCCCTTCCAACCTCCTCTGCCGGCAACCCTAACGCCTGATCTTCTCAAAGGCAGGTAGATAACGCCGGTTACAAATTGCCTCGAATGCGCTGCTTTTTGTCGAAGAGCGGCGCAGCTCGGCGACTTTGATACGAGCGCGCCGTGAATGGCCGTGACATGCCTGTCGACTCGGTGTGTCCCTCTGTTTGGCTGTGTCGCCTCGCGCGGCGACTGCTGCGGCCCGCCTCCCAGTCGGGAGGTGTTCAGATTCGTGCAAACACACGCAGATAACCATCGTGGCAGCGTCATTTGCATATCAGTGAGTTCGCGCACGCCGCTCACTGAGACACGCACGTGCGGTGAGAGATGCGTTCCCACGGCAGGACGCGGACGGTGATGCTGACCGTGACGTTGGTGACGGTCGCTGACGGTGATGTGTGACCGCTGACGTTTAACTTCACGCCGCAGACGGCCGAGGGCCCGCCTGGTGGCGTCGTCCGCTGCCGAGTGTTTACGACGGCGCGGACAATGCGACTCCCTCCCCTCGGCCATGTCTGACGGTGCCGCCCTGTCCGTGGCGACCCGCCCCACTCTTCAGTCGCCCTCCAAGAGCCATCGTCATGTCGGCTTCCAGTCACCCGGGTCCCCAGCCACCCCTCCCCTCGCCTCTCCGGCCGGACAGAATGAACCGGGCTGTTCAAGAATCCCAGGTGTTTACCTGTGCTCGTGTGACCGGTCGGGCTAGATGTGTTGATGTGCTAGCGTCTGCCTGAAGCATTTCCTATCATTGGGATGTGGGAGTTGAAGGACTGCTAAACGAATTGAGCATGAGCTGGGCGTCGACCGACTGTGGTCCTTTGACAGCTAAGCAGACTTAAATGCATCAATTAAGGCCAATGGCCAATGCCACGAACACCTCCGACCCACTCGTTTCAGCTGGAACCACTATCATCACGCTGAGTTTACGGTGCTGGACGAATTATGACTTCTGTGCTTTGTATTCACGGGCGTTACGGTACTCGTGTGTCCGAGCCTCTAATATATGCGTTCATTACTTACATAGTGAGCCTTATAAGCTTCGGCACGCAAAGCAAACGGCGATTTATATTCAACAGTATATGGCGAATGATGATCGTTTTGAACAACGTGATGACGCACAAGTGTCTTATAGGCTATAAAGTACTTACCTACTGCACAGCATACAGACCAAATATGGATTGAGAGAGCCCTGCTGTTTTTATTTGTGTTAGATCGAAACGTATCACGTTCGTGAGTTAATTCAATTATTTTTGTATCTTGCGGTGGCTTTTTTTGGTACTACTTAATAAGAGAAAGGCAAACAGTTTTTCAATCAGATAGTAATCGAGGCGCCAGTCTTATCTTTTTACTGTCCATTGCCTCGGAGCTTGCTGAACTATGGACCAATACTGTCTGATAAAATAAAATAAAGAGAAATCCAGCTGTGAGATAACTTATCAATTATTACATGCATGATCCGCTTATAAAACCATGCCTTATCCTGCTTACTACTTCAAGCATCCCAATAACATCCCGCCTATACCCTCACTGCACCATTCGTTGCATCCACTACGCCTACAACTCTATCAACATGGTACCCCGCAGCGCCAGTGTCATAACAAAGTGCACCAGCATAGTCTCCAGCTGCGTCACATTGAGAGTCTGTCGCGCAGCGTTTGTCACTCTTGTCATCGCCAGTGCGCGGACAATGCCGCCAGTGCTAGCCGCGGCGCAGACGCGTGCTGTTTATGATTGTCACACCGGGAGGCGAGCTGGTGCAGCCAGATTCAGCGACCTCATCCCCCCACCTCTCCGCGAGGTGTCTCACGAGCTGCCTGTGCTGCGACAGACGTCGATGTGTGATGTGTGCGCGTGTGTGTGTCTTTATGTGCGTGTGTACATTCGTACACTGCGTGCGTTCGTGTGTGCGTGTGACGTCTGTGTCCGCTCGGTGTGTGCTCTTTCAGAGCAGTTAGCGCCGGATGGCTGGCGTGCAAAGTCATCTGTGACGCCTGGGATTTGCACAAACGCTGCGAGTCGTGCGCGGGCCGTGGACTCGGGGCAAGGATCGTCCCGGAAGGATCAGCGAACGAATGAAGCCTAAACGGAGGGTGAGAGCAGGGCCAGTGCCCGTTAGAACTACTTACATGAAATTGTAATGCTCCGATCCGATTATGTTATGGAAAACGACCTACGATTCAAGTGATGGTGTATTCAACAAAGCTTGCTTGTTTTACCTTCAAAATGCCATTTAATGAGAAGAGTTCGACATTTTTTCAGTTTTTGTATTGTCATTGTATGTGACTATGCCACTTCCTCCCCGAGCTGCGCCCAAGTGACCACAATCGGCTAACGTCAGGTGACAGAGCTCCGGGGTGCCCGTGCACGTGCAGGAGGCCGCGCGCACAGCCAGTGGACTGTCGACGCCGCGGAGCCGGTTGTCTGTATCCCAGACATCGCTGGTATTTAATCATCCGTCGGCGGCCGCAGACGGCTGGACGGCCGGCAGTGAATGTATTCACAGATACCGGCCCGGCACGCGACTACGACCGGCCGCTGCGGGTCGCCCTGCGGACGGTCCATCACTCAGAGAGCCGGAAAACAGGGGGCCGCGGGGGCAGGGAGGGGTGAACAGAGCTGGCAGCAGCGGGAACGGAGCAATACTGTCGAAATAACACTGGGCTGTGCCTACGACAGGTATGCGCTTTTGCTAGTGAGTTCCGCAAGTGGATCTAACGGGATGCATGCAGATCTGAAAGCCCCACTTGATCAAACGAACAAAGTCGCTGCAAACATACATCCGACAAATGGGATCGATCAATCAATTTCTTTTGGTATTGTGAAATCCTAGGGAAGAGAGATTTTAGAAGCGCAGTGTATTCGTGAGACGTAAAACACCCAATAACATCCATACTCTGTTACTTGGAAAAACATTGCTGCTTTAATCGTGAAACTTACCATTGTATAAAATTTGGATGGAACAAAAACGTTTCTAAGATATATGTATAAAACCAATGTGGCCCATAGCTAACCATGTCACCGTATGACACCAGAATCTGGGGAAAGTTGTACGATTCGTTGTGGAAAACATAAAAACATAGACTTTACCTCAAAATCCACTAGCAGTTGACACAACAGCCCAAATCTTTGATTGAGCTGTTTGCTGCTCAGTAAATCTGATGAACACGGACGTTTAGACTAACTTCCCAAATGTTTTGGCCATCCTTCTACCGCCCATCAAGTTCAAATTTCATTTCTATGAACAGGTCTGCCATCCTCGCGAATCGACAAGCGGCATCAACATCCAGCTCAGCCCTGACATCCTACACAGCTCCCTAGTGTCAGCTTTAGTCACCTTCCGCTCTGTTCGAACCAACAATGGGTCGTCAGGGTACCTGGCCGCCAGCGTGACCTGTCGGCGCCTGGGGCTATGACTAACCCCGGACCGCCGGCGCCGCGGGGCGGTCGGAGCTGACGCCACCGGAGTGCTACTTCGTGTCTCACTGCCCACCCACGCTCGGTGGTTTCCTTTTCTCGTGTTTCCGAGCTGTGACCGAGACAGCGAGGGTTATCGAAGACGATGAGAGTGCGGGGGTGGATGAGGGTGAGCTGAGGTCAGTGCGGGAGTGGGGGTGGTGAGCTGAAGTCATCGATCTCTCACGGTGGAGGTTGACTCACGTACAGAGGGGGTGGAGTTGAGTGAGGTCATGACATGTGTCAGGCGTGTCGTCAGCAGGACAACACATTTCAAGGTGGAGCATGCATACATCCCAAGTCATGAGACAGAATCGAGTGCACTCAGGTGGTTTTGTCAATGAATGCCAGTTGCCACCCTATACAACTAATAATAACGTGTTTTGATACCATTCGAGGTGTTTTTAAGCAAAAGATGATTTCTTGCGACCTGAATAAGAACTTATCACCGTCCAACATTTGGAGAGGCCGATACGGGAAGAAGGTTATACGCATACAAGAACACCCCTTCGGTCTTCATTCCACCAGAGTTTATCCGTCTAATATCGCATTGTTAGCATTCTCAGACATGTCTGAGCAGTTCAAGAACAGCATTTCTTATCAAAATCAGCCAATACCATTTGTCAACATTTTTAATTGCCATGTGGGTGGGAGAGGGCGGATCTCAAGTGACAACACTTGACAGTACAATCGGCGTCGCATGGCTCGTGTAGCGATGTCGGTTTGTGAGAGGTCGTCATTGTCAGTCGTCGTCGACGTCACCAGATTGGAGCCGACGACTGGCAGAAACAGTCGTCAATTATCCTGGGACAGCGTGATATCACTGTGTCCACTCCTGAGGCATTGTCCCGAGCTAATGTATTTCAATATTTGTCCGCGGTGCGTGTGTTGACTCTAAATGCACCCGACCACTGACAAATAGTTATTTAGCGTGTATGTATAGTGATCGTTCAAAAGCATGTGGAGGGAAATGAATTTCGTCTTTCCGTATCGATCCTTCTTTGGTTGTGCACACTCATAGTCGTCAACGTCTCGCTGAATGAATGTGCAAGACACTTCATTCATATATTCAATCATCCAATAAAATGCAACGCCGTGAAGTAATTCCAACTATGTAGTTTCTGAGATGCTTGTGCATGTCTCTGTTGTCTCTGGGATGTTGATATATTTTATAATTGTTAAAATGCTACATAACAAACATCGATAGGCAGCCATGCTGCAAGATTTAAGTAATTGCTTATTCACCTGTATGAAGCAGTGTGTGACATGAATTTCACATCCCCATTTACCTATCTTGTGCATGCGGTTGACACTTATACAGTTATATATTACAGTTATTATACACTTATATAACTTATACAGTGTATAACAGCTTTGAAAAGGGAGGCCACGGACCTAGGTCGGCCGTAAGTAGGTATGTAGGTTCTCCTAAATACGGCACATCAGAGGCCTGGGGAGGAAACTGTGATAAAAGAATAGCTGTAGTTGAAGCATTTTCCGTTTTTGTTTTGGGCCTTCCATGAAAGATGTCACATGCAAATTATGATATTCCGATACACTGCATGCAATGCGCTGATATGACGAAGAACAGACAAGGTTGGCTTGAACCTGCTTGACCATGTCTCCGAATACATGCAATATCAATTTTACACCATGCCCGTGCAAAGCTTGTGTAATTCTTGATGTCAGTATCGTGTGGAGATCCATATCCTTACAGAAATGACGTTAGCGACATTTAACACATGAGAGTACGCACAGACTAGTAACAACACGAACTTCTTTTACCCATTTTTTATCTGTAACACACAGAGACACCATAAATTATGTTTTACAAAATAGCATCAAATCCCCTTTCCAAGTTTTATCTGTCTCGTCTGACTATGATCTAGTATCGGTTTGGCTGTCGCAGGGGCACAGCCCTCCTCGGCTCCTCGCCATTATTCGAGTTCCGTCCTCGGCCTTCCAGGGCCTGCGCAGTTCCCTCAGCGGGCCTGGTCATGCACGGCCCTGTCCCGACTGGGGTCTGCAGCAGACGGTGGGCTGGCAACCGGCGCGTCATCAATGCACTGGCACACTTCCAATACACCTTCATCGCACCAATGCGGCCGGCTGGAATCGGTGCACCGACTCGGCGAACGGGGCTCCGCAGCGCCCACCGCCGCCGCCGCCGCCGCCGCCGCCGGCACGGTGACACCTAATATGGGCTGCAAGAATGTCGCCGACTGGACGGGGCCGACCGACGCGACGGTGGTCACATGGAAGGGAGGTGAACAGGCGGGACCGGGCCGGCCGATCGACTGTCTCTGTGAAAGTTGGACCTCGGTGGCGGCGGCGGCGGGCGGGAGCGTCCGGAGGTGTGGTCGTGCCCGGGACTGTGTCCGAGGGGTGTCCGGGGCTGTGTCCGCGGGAGGCCGGCCAGAGGTGTGTTAGGCGTGTCGGATGTCCGGTCAGACAGTTCCTGCCCGACATATTAGCCGTTTTCACGACGGGCTATCAAGCGATTGCACCTAATTTGACCAGATCTGCAGCTAGTCTTTTTTACAGCAAATATCTTTATTTTATGAATTTATTTCAGTGTTTTAACCGGTGATGCTCTCTGATAATATGCCAAAGCAGGCATATAAGCAATTAGTGCAACCCTAGCTGATAGCTTCTGAGAGACACACTGAACCTAATTTGACCAAATCTGCACCTAATCTGCACCAGATTTGAACCAAATGTGTACGAGATGGCCGTCGTGAAAACGGCTATGATTCGTTCGAATGAATCAGGGCGGTCGATTCTGCGATGCGAAGTAAACGGACGCGTTTGTCGTGCTGGACATTTCACCTGACCCAATCAAGGCTTGAGCCTACTGAAGCTAAATTTTGCCAGTACAGTGTGCTTACTGCTTACGCCTCGCATGCGGATGCGACTAACCTGAACAAGATAGCACATACAGGATTATATGCCTATTGATGTGAGAATATACATGGCTATTGAGTTGATACGGGACAACCAAAGGCCATAAAACACTATAACCTACCCATAACCTATACTTAGCTATACTGGCGTACACTTATTCGTTGTTCGATGACCGCTTCCCCACCAACGTTTTCACGGGGTCTTGCTCCCCGCCTACTGCCACCCTAGTTAGTTGACCTCCTTATATGTTTCGTCCGTAATTCACAGTGTGCACAGAGGGCGAGGTTCGAGAGATGCACAATGCGGGGGCACGAAGTGACCCGTAACTGTCAGGCTGGCAGGCCCTCAAACTGCGCTCCAATGGGTTTGGCTCAATTGGTCCTATGTGTCAGGAGAATGGGCGTCCTTATTTCGGACAGCTGTCAGTATGATTACCCGATCGTCTGAGCATTTGTATGCAAACAGCCGTCCGGTGCAGCACAGAGTTACCAATTTATCACAGGGATGTGGCGCAATGGCCATCAGTATGGTCGGGTCTATGTATTTGTCCGCCCCGGCCGCTTTGTTTTCGTTATTCGGGCGGTGTGTTATGGCTGTTACGTACCGGACATACATTGGTTTACAGCCTGTCTCAGATGAATGACAAGTGGATGCTGAGCGCCCGGTTATCGCTAAACGGATAGGAAAGGTATAACCCTGCCCAACCCGCTAGTGACATTGTATGTGCAACTAACTACTGGAGTTTTACCATTCAGAATCGACAAGGAGTGGGAACCGTCAGACTACCTGTATGATCTTCGGCTGGTTTTGGTGAGTCCCTTATCAAATTCTTGTGAAAGGGACAGCAATTACGAAAGTTGTAGTCGCACGCCACACCAGTGCTAAGCTTGTTTTGTACCCTTCTGATGCAATTGCTTCCTTTGCTCCATTCATTTGCTAGCTTTACTCTGAAGTAGTCGGCAACTATCACTTTTAACCAGGGATGCGGAGCCGGAGCCGGAGCCGGAGCCGGAGCCGTGAAACAATATAGCCCGGAGCCGGAGCCGGAGCCGGAGCCCTCAAAAAAGGGGGCGACTCCGGCTCCTTTTCTTAAGAGGAAACAATTATTTGCCTAGTTCGGTTTGACAGTACAAGGCGTAAAACAATGTGATATTCAAAATAGCCTTGTCATACAAATACAGAAGCAACGTGCACCAACCCCATCGCCTTTTTTCTTCCACCCGTATTTCATTGATCGCATAGGGGATGTACTGAGTAGAAGCCGGAGCCGCCGGAGCCGGATCATTTTACTCGGAGCCGGAGCCGGAGCCGGAGCCGCCATGACATTTCACCCGGAGCCGGAGCCGGAGCCGGAGCCGATTTTTTTCTCCGGAGCCGGAGCCGGAGCCGGAGCCGTCTGAAATTTCCACGGCTCCGCATCCCTGCAGTTTTAACTGTTAATTGCTTCTTGTTATTTCATCCGTTCGTGTGACTGGTGACAATCGTAATTACGCAAAAAATCAATGTTTATTGTACTGAAATTTCATTACACATCAAGTAGCAGGAATGATCAATATGTGAAGTAAGCGTGTTAATGGCAATCACTGAAGGATCCAAAGGGTAATGTAAGGCGTTTGCCCTTCTGCAGCGCCCGCAGTTTACAGAATTTATCTGTTTTCTTCGCATATAAAGAAAACCAAACGATTTCCATTAGCAAAAGTGTGTTTTTAAACTGCACAGTGCGACTGATGAGTGATGCTTGAGAAGTCTGCGCCCCCTTGTAGCGTCTCAAACCGCTCGTCTGGATCAATCAGTGCAGCACTGTTGTCTTTCAGTGCTTTCGCAGGTGATAACGATCCTACATAAATAGTATTTATAGCCTTCTATAAAAAGGCAGCTCCCAAGTGCCTATTGGAATAAAAGTCAAAAGAGATTCTCATCCGGCTAAGTAACAACGCAAGCGTTTCTTCAGAAGCATTCCAATATTTACGGAAATTATATGTCAGGAGAGGACATTGCTGACTAGCATTGCAATTGGCAGTCCGCAGATCCATAGTCACTGGTTCATTACATAATGACAGCGGGGCGAGGGAGTATGTTCGCATGTCTCATGAGTCTGCAAATGTCCTTGTAAATTCGGCTGTAAATTCGGCTGCACAGATCATGCATAACCCTCTCGGCCTGTCCGTGGTAATTAACCAATAACCATTGCCAGCTTCCTGCCATTTGGGATTCCAACTTTATCAACCCATCGATAAGCGTTTCAACCTGTAGACGAGACAATATGGATATGAATTATGCGGTTAGTCGATCACGTTCAATGTGACCATGTATGGTATGATTCAACAATCAACATGAGGGTGCTACATCACTTCTGCCGACGGATGAGTGAGCACACCCTCTGAAACTCACTGCAATCACTCTTAGTTCTTGTGGACCTCCCACCGCCGAGAAAGGCTGCTCTGTCAGCGGTTGGGGTCCCACGGGTCACAGTCCTGACTGGCGGGTCAGCCCTCGGTCAGGCCCTGGCTGTCAGGAGTGCGTACGTCTCGGCGTGGCGTGTCCTCTGCATACAATGGCCGCAGAGTGCCGTCACTGTCGACAGTGCCGCTGTTCAATCACAGAGCTCAGAGGAGAGAGCGTCGCGCAGCGACTGCCGTCAGCCAGAACAGCCGCTGAGAGCCGACAGCTGCCGACAGCTGCAGGTAGCCGCCGAGAGCTGCTGGCAGTTGCGAACAGCTGCTGCTAACGACTGGCAAGCCTGTGGAAACTACCGACAGCTGTGAACAACAGCCGACAGTTGCTGAAGGCTGCGGGTAGAGGCCAACAGCTGCGGTAGCTGCTTAGGAATGCGGACAGGTACAGCTGTAGGCATCTGAGGACAGCTACGGACAGCTGCGGACAACTGCGGACAACTGCGGACAGTGGCGGACGATATCAACAGCTGGTGACGACTGCAAACACAGCCGCCGATAGCTGCTGACGGCAGTTATGAACGCTGCAGCGGCGCTTGTGGCAGCTGCGGCTACGCTGATGCCTGATACCTCTGGCAGCGGTATCCGGAGAAGCGCTGACGAAGGTCTTAAGGTCATCGAAGGTCTGGGTTATCGATGGTCATCACGACCATCGATAAACCCAGCACAGTGCTGCAAGGCTGCAAGAACCTACTGCCAGGAAGGTCTGAGACTGGGGAGCCATGCCTCATGGAACGTTGATTCAATCTGCGACTGACGCATCCGGCATCATCAACCAGCCGGTGCTACTCTTGCTTTGGTCACCGCTTCACACTTCCCCATCCGCGGCACTTCCGTCTCGTCTGCGCCGCTGCCTGCCGCGCGGCGTCAGCGCGGTGGTTGCGGCGCGGCCCGGCGGACAGACTGCCGTTCTTGGAAGTCCGGAGGGCCGACTGCCGGCCGACAGCACGTCGGCACACGGCGGTATGCCCTGCACGTGCTGGAGCTGGCCGAGCTTCCGGCGCCCGCCTGCGGCGCCGACAGGGAGTCAGGGGCGCCGAGCCGGCGACGGCGCACTTCCACCAGCTCCTCCAGACAGGAGAGGTCAGTCAACGAAACTGTTTCTCTACAGGCACGGCCGCAAATGTAGCTGTTATGGCGTTTTATGCGATGCTACATCACCGATAGGAAATATGCAGCTAATAAGCTTACTACGTCTGAATTAAATCCATCGCAGGCTTCAAGGTAGTTTCAATGTCAGGTATTGTTGTGGGAAAATGAATGACTAACATCTGATCTTTTTCATCAATTCATGACGTCGAGCTGGCCTAAAAGATAAGTTTCAGGTGGTGCCAGGCCACCATTGCACAGGAGCTCATGTACGGCCTTTTTACCAGTCGTTGACTGTCACGTGGTCAAATAAACCTTTATGTATTTATGTATGTATTCAGCAATTCGGTAATTGTAATGATGTTGATGAACTTTTGATCAGGGAACACGATGATGGTGACATCTTTTCTTTTTGTGATGATAAAAATGTTAGGAAATATGATGTTTGTAGAAATAGCCACCTGGACGTTACATCACATTTGGCAGACACTTTGAGTCGGTAATAAAATCCGACGACACAATTGGCTCAACATGACGTGGAAGAGCCCATTTGCTCACATATCTAAATCTATTACAGTCTACACCTGTGACCTTTGACACCAGTCAAATTTTCAAACAATGTTGAACTAGAGAGTTAGGGCCGTCATAACATAATTTGCCTAAAACGGCGAAAAAATGATTTCCGAATGCTGTTTTTGTCATTTGTGCCTAAATTTATGAAAGATAATCTCGTTCTCTTTACATAACCAGAACACTTTAAAAGATCTCGAAATGAAAGCGAAGCTAGAAGTTGAGCATTTATGTTATCGCCCCGGAGTTGAGTTACGGATTGCACTAGGTATAGGCATAGTGTGATACTTATATTCATTTATTACACTACGGTATAGACACAGGTGAAAAGGGGACCTTCAGGGGCGTGCAACGCATGAAATCTCTGCAATGTTGAACAGTGAAAAAAGAGTCAAATACCTACCAATTATGTACCAGCTGAAGTCAGGCTATTGCAACAACCTAGAAATGCATTCAAAACGCTTAGACCGGAACTGCCAGCCCATCCCTGTACCTTGTGCAGCGATATAGCCGATCCAGGCGGTAGGGAATGTTATCAGGTATGCACGAGTGCACTACGCACGCTCTTCGCGGATCATAGTTCATGATGAATGCCCGTCCGCATGGTAGGTACTTGCTGTTATGTGATGGGGCCATTTTTCTTCTGTAATGTCATTGCAAAATTTCATCTTTTTCAAACCAAATGATCGTTTAGGTTAAGCGGTATGAGTATGCTGTTTGTTCAGTTTTAACATTCCAGCATACGGTTATGCGCACATAGGTATTTCGTTATTCCATTACCATCCTATTGATAGAATAATTATTTCTATTTTATTTTGAATAATTATTTCGGTATCACAGCGCTTAACCATATTCTTCAGCTTCCTCGTCGAGCGACTCTCTCTCTCTCTCTCTCTCTCTCTCTCTCTCTCTCTCTCTCTCTCTCTCTCTCTCTCCCTTCCTCTCACCGTCCTCCATCTGCCAGCGCCATCATCCCTTCACCTTCCAGCATGCCCTCTGAATGTCATTCCCTCATGCCGACGCGCCGCGACGCCCGCGGTTGGATGTCCATTAGCCGCATATCCAATGCTACCGGCCGAGCCGGCCCTGCCTGAGTTCACATACCAGCACACGGCCTCTGCCTGCACCACATAGCTGCCCGTGTTCCAGCATTGATGTGCAGTGTCGCAGTGAGGGAGGGAGTGCCTCCAGCCACACTGAGTGACCCTCAGGGACACCTATGGTTTTGTACTGCAGCCGCCGCGCCGAACGCCGGCGAATCAGTGCGAACACGCCGCATTGTGACCCGGCCAGGTTTTGTTTCTGCCGCTGGGTCACAGGTGCTAGGTCAAAGGAGCAGTTTGGTGCAGACGCTGCGTGAGATATCGATGTAGCGATAGGGTCAGATGCGCTGACAGAGAGGTATCGTCTGTAGGTGGGAAATCCGCGCCATTGTCCTCGGATAATCCTCGCTGAGACAGCGGACAGAAGGCAGAACCGGGGGTGCCGCAGCTACCAAATTGGAGGAGCCAATTACTTCGGCGCTAAACATGTCTTATTGTGTTGTGATTAATGACATTGGTGCTGAAAAACGTCATTCGTATGTAACCCTCGCCCGCACATGGGCGGGGGTGGTTGCCACCCCCCCCCCCCCCAGGTAGTCTTTCTGCTCTGCACTCAACATTTTTAGAGTTAGAAGGCTGACTTTTCGTATAGCTGCTCCTCTATCCTTTCTTGATGTCCACTGAAAATTTCAAGTTTCTGTGATTTTTGGTTTCGGAGATATGACCTTGTTTTTCAGGTCATGTCATGACCCAAGGCCAATTCTCAACATCTTGCGCTGGCTATGGGCCTTGTGAGCTTTTGACACCTTGATTTCGGCCTTTTTTGCCAGTCTTACCTCCCAACTATCATGGAACATGTTGTTCGACGATGTACAGATGTCAAGGTCAAGGTCAACCTAGGTCATCTAAGATAATTGCGTTTTAGGTAAGCGGAAATTACTTTTTGTCAAGTTTTTTTACTACATTTTTGGTAAAAGCTTCTCAGATCATGATTTCATGTAATATGGACACAAAAACAATCGGTGCACACATAAGTATACACACAGACACACACAGACATACAAACACATATTATTGACCTTGACCTAACTTGACCTGACATGACCTCAGCAGCAAAAATCTGGTCGGGTAGTGTGACAAAGAGGTTCTAGCTGTCTTGGCACCAGAAAACAGCATCGTCATCGGTATATGGTAAGCAGCGCACTTGATATCCAACGTTGACCCAAAATAGCAACATTTTTTAGTTTGACCTGACCTGGAAGGTCAATGACTGACCTGAGAAGGTAAAACTGGGTATTATTGGATTCGTCTCTTCCCAAAGAATCTTTTTGGTCTTTACCGCTAAGCTCTATCTCCAACAGGAACGAAATGCCGCACATGCGGGCGATCCCCCCCCCCCATGTGCGTTCTAGATGGGAAAATGGCATGTGCGGGCGAGGGATAATATTCAATGAGGAAGTTCATGAGCAAATTATTCGAGACTTTTAACCTCGCCGACACTGGGGGAGTTGGGAGGGGGGGGGGCAAAGTGGAAAGCGGCTTTGGCGCACTCACCAAATATTTTGTTTTGTTTTTGGAGAATATCTCCTGAACGTTACTGAACGAATCAGAGCTGTAGCTGACATCACTTCTGGACATACCAGTTGTTTATCAGTGGTTGGAATACAATGGAAATAGTACCGGGCGTACCCCAGTTGTTACACTTGCTCTCAAAGCCACAGCTCAATAGACGCAGATGGGGAAGTGCTTGCTTTTTTTTCTGTAGACTGCGCACGCACTTGTGGATTTTGATCAAATGAAACGATTGGGGATGTCTGAAAACTGACAAGGTTGATCTATCAGATTCCACTTAAAATGTCTAACAGCGCACCTATGCGACAAGTAATCCTTGCATCAATCATTGCATACAATCCTGTCTTAACTTTATCTTTGAACCTCTTATAATTCGTCTAGCTAGTGACAATGTCATAATTTATTATGTCTCTGTTCAAATCTGTCTTTTCAATTTAAAACAAAATATAATCTTGCACGGAGGCGAAATTGTGATTGAACTGATCACTGATGAATGATGATAAATATATCAAAACGAGTGCTATAGGTTTAGATGTTCTATCGTATTTGGTTTAGTTGCCATTCTCGATTGTAGGTATGCCATTCAGGTGCAGAGACAAAGAGTTGCAAGTGGAATTATATTCCCGTCAGTTATGTATTTACCTTTGATGCTCTGTTGGTGAAACAGACGCATATTAGCAAACGAACAATAAAATAGGTAACTAATAATGCTGTCCTGCAAATGCTGAAATGGAACAGACACGTGCTTAGTGTAGGGCTGCAACAAAATCATCGTTCCCATTGTACGTTTGATTTATATGGCTCCAGCTATTGTCCAGGCTGAATTGTTCCAGGGTTTGGCGTACATAAATGATATACGTTGTTTTGTTGTCTTGCTAATTTATTTGCCCTTGAACCAGCTCAACATCACACAAGTAATATATCATAAAGAGCGTCAATGTTTTCATCTGGATGACCCTCAGAAGTCACTGAGCACTTAATTTGGAGATGGCTATCCTCAGGCTCGTTGATTGCATGTTCTACCCAACCCTGAAGATAACAAGAATTGCCAGTACTTTGTGTGTTTTTCCCATTGTTACCACCCTGGTGCCGCAAATGTCATTTCCTCTGGACCTGCTTATGGTGAATGAAAGGTAATTGATTGCTTATCACCTTTGCTGCACTTTCCAGTCTTGAAGACCATCACAGTAGCAAACGCTTCAAAAGACGGATAGTGGGTAAAATATCCTGAATTTGTCGAACTGCATGGGAAGTAGTGCTGATGAGAAAAGGGGGTTTTGTTCCATGTTATTGTGGATGGAGAATACATTGTCTGCACCCACTGGAGAAGTATCGTGAGTGCAATTGCACTCACTGCACCCATGGTTCCTACGCTTATGTCTCAATTGCAAATCTTTATTTCATGCTTGCTTTTTGATCGTTAATTTTATTGATTTTTTTTCTTACATCATCCTCCAACCTTAATAAAAAATATGCAATTGTATGTACAGCTCGCCTTTTTATTCAGTTTCTTGGTGAAATTGCTTTGGAATCAATCAAAATGTGACAGCTGTGATGAGTGAAATATATCACAGAAAACGAGGGCTGCGCCCACTACAAGCCGTAAATAGAATCTTTGATTAACTTTTATCTGGTAGATCGGGAAAGAGCGTTTCGAGTGGCATTTGAGTTTTGATAATTAATCGGTTTTGTAGATCTCGAGACTTTTGACGGGTTCCGTATGCAAAGGTTGCCGTTAGTTTGACGTTCAGCAGCCATTAGGGAGCCTGCCAATGGTTTCTCACAGCAAATAAACATGGTAACACATGGTAACATGTGTACGAGTACATGGTTTCTCTTCCCTAGCAACAAAATATGTGCACTGCATGCTTGGCACAGACAAGAGGCACATACAGGTACGAGCATGTGTCGAGTGGACATATATTTGTAGACATAAATAAGACAGTATGTGGCGTGTGTATGTACATTGTACACATATGATGCACCTTCTCTGTGTACCTCCAAATCCTCTGCCAATTATCACAAGAGAGCTTTTTAAGAGCTTCGTCAACATGCCCATCATTTGCCGTTGACAGTGTTTATATGTGAAATAATGTATATCTTTTTATATCGTCTTCTCTGTTCACACAACGATTGCTTAGGGTATCTTGTATAGTTCAGGGTGTTAATGAACCGAACAAGACATGAAAAGATGGAAAGGATGGTTGCACGGATATAATCATGTGCATTATGCACGCTTAGGGCAAGTGACCCATTCAATTAGGTGATCATTTCAATTCCAAATAAGCCCAGCCTGTCTGCCGCTTGTGAATAAGCAGTTTTGGAATACGATGGGTATAAGACCCCTTTACGTTCAGTTCTAGCGATCTGGTTTTCAACCCGTGTTCTGTGCTGGATCCTGCCCTGGGGTGGCCGTTTCAGTCAGTTTAATTTGTAGCTGCTCCCAGCAATATTTTACAGAAAATTTTAAAAATCTAAGTGGAACTTAGTAAGTTTTAAAATTACATTCTCCGGTGTCATAAGTTTCTTTCGATGATATAGAAGAGGACTTGTGATAAGTATGCCCATGATAATGCCAAGAACGCGCCTGAGGAACTGACCAGAAAACCTCAGTCACCGGAAATCGCTACATATGTAGATCTCGTGATCTCGGCTTTCTTCCCCACCCCCTCCTGCGATCTTCCACAGGTATGTCGGGCTTCTGCTGCTGACCTGCGAGTTGCGACTGACGACGGCATCCCAGCGTCGACACAGAGCGACCCAGCGTCGACACAGAGCGAACGTGGATCGGCTGCTGAGCGGCAGCTCCAAGGCCTGCCAGCGCGCACTGCCGCCGTCCCGCCGAGCTCCAGAGGCCAGCACGATCTCTCACGGGCCTCCCACAGAGGAGCAGCGTGGCTCAGCGTTCGCGCGGTGATCTATATGTCGGCGAGAATGGGTTATCGAAACGACCACCGGGGCAGTCGCCGCGGGGCTGGGGGCCGGGTCAGACGGGGTGGGGAGGACGTCTGCCCGGCCGGCGGCGGCGGCGACGGTGGCGGCGGCGCGGCGGCGCGCCGGCCGGTACCTACCCGCGGCCAGTCCCGGCTTCGCGCCCGCCCCGGCCGGTCAGTTGCGCGCGCCGCTCGTGGTGGAAGCACTGATCTCTCCGTCAGCGCCGTGGCGCAGTGTTCCGCGGACCAACAAGCGAGAGGCGACTAGCGCGGGCCAGCGAGGCCTCTTGTGGCATCGACGAGCTGTGTGGCGTGCGAGTGCGAACGACGCAGGACAAGCAGCAGCGCCCGGAGACGGACGGGCCTGGCGCGGCCGGGCGCCCCGCGGCCGCCTGTATGGGTCTGGTGTGCTCAGGTAAGTGGTACGACCGGTGCCTATCGCGCTATCAGTCAGTTCGCCGGCCGGCGACGGCGCCACCGACCGGTCGCGCCGCTGCACGTGACGGCAGCGCCACGACTCGTCACAGCGCGCCGCGCCACGCCGGGCGCTCCCAATTATTATTAGATTAGAGTAATCGATTAGAGGAATCGACACAAACCTTGCCGACGAATATAGCGCATGGGTTTGTGGCCACTCTCCCGCAAAGATTCGCGAATCAGCCTGCGAGAGTCAGCACTCGTTACATCAGGTGTGACGTGAGGTGCGGTTTCATCACCTGTCGGAGTCCGTGTCTCCTCCTCCACCGCCGCCATTGGCGCTGCCGTCGGAACCACCGCCGCGGCATTCAGGATGCCCTCCGAAGCGCAGGAAAGCAGCAACCGGTTTCGGGAAGGTGCCAGGATAACATGCCACCGAGGGGCAGGCAGCGGTTCGGTTCGGCGAGCCGCCGCCGGCATCAATCGCGCACACTCCAGACAGACAGGTGATTGAGGCTCGAGCTACGACCTTGTCCGAGCATGATGCAACTTGGCACCGGCATTACCGAGACATGAGTGCACGCCGCCGTGTGGCGCTCCGGCGGCCGCGCGCCGCGCGAGCCGGCCAGACGGCGACTTGACAACCGGACACAGCCGGACGTGGGCATGGGAGAGACGAATGTACGACTGCGACGGGATGCAGGGCAGTGCCGATAAGAAGGGCAAGGGAGACGCGAAAGCCTGCCTCATTGCGCAATGGGAGAAAAGTTTGACCTGCCGGCGGAGGGCCAGTGTAATTGGAGTCAGCGATGGCGGCGGTCAGCGGTGGTCCGGCTGCATTGCAACACGCGGCGGCCTTTCCGGGCGCGACTGCACCTGCGGGGAGAGGAGAGGGAGGTCGGCGGGGCCAGACGGGACGGCGAGGGTGCCGGCGAGGCACGACCCGCCATATGGACCAGGCGGGCGGGGCTCGAACCGGCCCGGCGGAGCAGGGTGGGCGGCTCAGCGGCAGACAAACGCCCGAGCCAGACAGGCTGACTGTCAGGTGCGCCGAATGCAACGTGACAACCCGGCAGACAATGTCGACCCACTGGCGCGCACGTTTGCTTGACGCGCGCGCGCACGAGCTCACGCACGTTGGCACGCACGCACGCACGAACTGTTTGGACAGGTCGTGTCGCGCGGCCGCCGCGCCGTCCACCTTCCCGCACACACAGCCCTGTCATGTCCGCAGTGCGGCTTACCTGTCATACTCCGCTGTCTTGTGAGGTCCTCTGTTATCCGAGCGAGCCCCTTCGCAGCGATGTGCACCCAAGCCTGACAGGCCGACCGGTACGGTCGTAAACAGCGATCTGCCAGCCGTGTTCGCGGCGCCTATCGGGCATCACGGTGAAACATATGGATTGCAAATCTCACTTGTAGGTGTGCTGACCATGGTGTACCGACTCGCTCGAGCTCATGTATGCTCCGGACCGTCTACTTGTGGACAGATTATGTTTGCCTGGTCGCCAGTCTCCTGCACCTCATGTCGTCTCGGTGGCGTGTGGCGCGCGACCCGTCCCCGCTCCCCAGGCTGACACCGACCGGGAGGCATAGAGTGCATCCTCCGATGGGTGACGATGTCTGATAGACTGACGGTCTCTGACGCGTCACGGCAGGCATGATACGACCGAGCTGCTTCTGGGGGAGCGGGCAGCTTTTCGTCGAACGACCTCTTCGGCGCCCTGAAGTGGGTCTGCACTTGATAACTCGCTCTGTGAGCCGCTATGGTATGATTGATTTAAAAACGCGCAAAGGAACGGATCGCGTCAAACTGGTTGAGCGCCGGAGCATACCGCAAAGACTGAGGTCGAGTAAACCGTGGCCGAAGTGACACAAGTATGCGGCTCCTGCTGCGTTTACGGCGATATCCAGTAAACATGTCGAGTTGCGCCTTGCTCTCGGTGGGCTGGTTGCCAGTTTTGCTCACAAAGCTTTGCCGACATAAACGGAACGAGCCGCGATCAAACATTGGCGGCTGTCGGCTCTGGGTGGTGCCCAGAGGAGCCTGTAGCTACCTGGAGTGTATACCGGGCTTCGGCAGGATGGGTAACCACCCAGAGGCCTGACTGCAGAGCGTCAATTTAGAGGCGTACCTATATGAGACGGGATACACATGTAGGTGATCTAGCTTCTGAGTTGGAATTGATTGCCGTGCTCGGACAAACCATTTTGAAAATTGTTTGCCGTTTGATAGCGAGGGACTTCGGCTTCCTTGGTATTAGACATTCACCTTAATTACCACAATCGAAAGGTTTTTAAAATAATATCTTGATTGAAAATGTTTCCTACATGAAGCAATTATATTTTAGATTTATGTGGTGCAAAATGTGGTATAAAATGGCTTGCCTTAATCATCAATGTAGGTACGCATATGAAGTACGCGTGCAAAATTTTGTTTATTTGTAATAAATATTAGTTTGTAATTTATTAACGCTTGCTGTCGCCTGTAAAGTGGGGATCATTCTGAACATGATTAATACAACATTATTGTAACCGTTAAAATGTAAATGTGACGCACAGTACTACCTTATCCGATTCGCATGATGTTTTGGCTACACGACAAATTTGCAGGTACTTTCTAGGGCCATGCGTTATACTTTCAGACGCAGTCTCTTACTATACTATTGCTGTCAACAACCGCAAATTGATTGTCGCTAAGTCTTCTATATATGGGGTTAAACGACGGAAGCATAAACACAATGTATCCGTTATATAAGGCACAATATTGTCGCGGTATACGGTTGGTCTCCAGCAGACTCTTTGTGAATTTCGTCTCAATGATCTGTTGAGTGTGGCGACTTGTCTCAAGGCCGACAACTCCGAGCCTCCAACCGCTGATAGGCGAGGTGGCTGAGATATGTTGGCACCAAATCAGACAACAGCGACGCAGCGCCACCGCGCCTGCTTTGTATGGGGTAGGGTGCGTTCGGATATAATAATGTAAATAACTTTGAAAAAAGTAATTGTAAATCGCAAAAATATAACAGATAAAGCGACTATTCAAGAGCATTTGAAAGTGAATCATCTGTCGTAGCAAATTGCATTAATCATTAGGGATGTTATTTGAAACTTTCATTGAATGTGGTTTGGTAATCTCTCATCGTGTTTTGTACTTACATTTGTACTGCTGCTTAGAAAACGCATACCTAATCTTGCAGCCTTTGTGAAGGAACTTTCGAAGGACTTCCACAGACGTTGACCTGCGCCGGGCCGGTGCTCGGCGCCAACCACGCCGTGGCTATGGGATGTTTCAATCGTTAGTGGTAAAAGGTACACAACTGATCAACGATAAATTGATTACATTCTGTGCCTTTTTATCAAAGAATGGCGACCCTGTTTATTTTCCGGTGATTTTTATCCGAGTGAAATTGCATCAGGTTAACTCAAAACCGCTAATTGCTGTGAATTTTGTCTCGGGAAATGACGGGCCCTGAGGCTTTGAATAAGAGGAGTGGTAGTTGATTCTAGCCTATTCTAGATCGATCACCTATCGTCTTACTAATTTTAGGCCTCGCGCTGGGAAGCTAAAAATAAATCACCTTGACATGACCCTGTCCACTCTTCACTTTATGGATGCGCTCTCGCTGCTTCTAAAAACGTCTCAGGTCCATGCTTTGAATATCTTTACTAATGGTGTGTTGTGTTCCTTTTTTTGTTTGGTACTGCAAAGTTGCTCTTTTTAGTTCCGCGCGCGTTACGGAGTTGTCGCCGTGACTCGTCATCATTGGCTCGGCGCCATGCAGTGCCCAGGTGTGACCGTGCGACATGGGGTACAAGTCCTCCTTGGTTGAAGCCTGCGATCTCTGCGAGAGTTCACACCCGGGTGATACAGCGGCGCCGCTCTCGTCCCCGGTCCTCCGTACTCCTGTGTCGGCGGCGGCAGTAACGGAGGCGTCAGACCGGTCGCCATCGTCCGAGAGCAGCGCTGCCTGTTACCGTGTGGCCTGGCCCTCGACATACCGCGCCTATCTGATCGCTCCCGCCGCGCCCCAGCCCAAAACGCAGCTGGTGTTTGTCCTAATATGGCCGAGCGGCCGCCCAGAGGGCGACTAAACAGGCCGACTGGAGGCCGCGCCAGCACGCCGGCCGGTCAGACGGTACGGCGCACCCGGCCGGGGTCGGGTTCGTGGGCCAGATCCGGGCCGTGTCCTCCCCGGTTTCGGCAGAGTTCCGGTGCTCTCCGGGCACTCCGGAGGCGACTCCGGGCGCTCCGGCCGCCGCGACTCCGGGCGCTCCAGCCGCCGCGACTCCGGGCGTGCCGGCTGATGTGGGACCCGCCCGTGCGCCACGCGCTGTCCGTGAAGGAATGCAGGAGTATGTACACTTGTGATCGGGCCGCGTATCAGTCGTCGCCGCCGCCGGTGGCCCGTCAAGGCGGTCTTTGTGATTGGAGAGGTAATGTAAGCTGTCCTAATCCCTGGCCAAACGCATTCTCACAGAGATTTGCGCTGTTCGGGTGCCTTTCCCGTTTTCACCGGTTAGATCAGGCGATTGAGGCGCGGGCGGCTGCCGTAAGGGTTCTAATGCGACACATTGTCT
Source organism: Amphibalanus amphitrite (assembly GCF_019059575.1). Classification (NCBI taxonomy): domain Eukaryota; kingdom Metazoa; phylum Arthropoda; class Thecostraca; order Balanomorpha; family Balanidae; genus Amphibalanus; species Amphibalanus amphitrite. The sequence continues at coordinate 1,592,441 of NW_024881525.1, read as the reverse complement.
GGACTAGGAGAAGCGTGATCCTCACATATTGTCTTCGATGTTTGGGACGGCTGTGGAATTTCTGACAGCGCCTGTTTCTAACCGAGTGGCGATTATTTGGCGACGCACCGGCCTAACTGACGAAAGAATGTAAAGAAGCGCTTTAATTTGCCCTGTAACATGAAAAGCTATCGGTTGCCATCAGGACATGACTAGGCCGGAGTTTACGTCATCACACAGACATATCTGTCTTTGATAAGCGTATATCTTGGAGCATCGCCTTTCCTAAGCTTGCGTGAGGGCATGCTTGGACAGCCTAACACACTTAGCACGTCTGAGGTTCATGCGTCATGTACCCACGCCGGTGTATAAGGCACTGGCCAGCGGGCCGTATCGCGAGCCATCACCACGTGGAGGCCACACGCGCTTAGGGACTCCACAAAAAGACTTCCCGTCGTAGCAGAGCAGGCAGATCGATCATGATGGCTGGCTTTAATAGATTCCTACAGGGTGTCCCATAAGTTCGTTCTCACATTATGTTTGCATGTGAAACAGAGTACATTGCGTTTTGGTATATTTATGACCCCTCAATGTGCTCCCCATTTAATAGGCAAACACACGAATGCATGCTGCGGCATGCCAACCGGCATGTTTGGCTGCATAGCAGGCTTAAAGTTAACCCAAACTGACTTGACATGCGCCGTGAGCTCCTCGAGGCTGGAACAGCGCTACGCTTCGACGAGCCTCAACTTCAGCATAACCAACAAATTTTTTATGAAATTTTGATCCGATGAGGTGCCTGGCATGTGATCTTGCCACAAACGCCTGTCACAGTCTCCTTGCACCGCTTTTAAGATTTGCTTGACCTGTGCACTGATGCACTGTCTTGCCTGAAGATGGGCCTACGACCTCCTGGATGCCATTTTCTCCTCTATAAATGTGTTCATACTCGCGGTTCGAGTTCAGCTTGAGGGCTGAAATTCCTCCTAGATGTTCTTGGAAAAGCATTCTGCTTCCCAAAACTGTTTCTGGGTTGCCACTTGTAACTTGATCAACTCCAGAACGCCTATAACCCCACAACACAGTGACCCTGGCCTTTTGCATAGGAACATAACGGGACGAAATGAAGGCCTCCTCCTTCGCCCTTATGGGGTTGTTTTCGGGTTTGGACGGGTGTTTCATCTCGAACGTGGACTAGTTAGTCCAGATGACCTGGTTGATGTCATCAGCCCTCTAGTTTTGTTTAGCCTCAGGCATAACGAAACTCATGTTTGGCCATTTTAAGACGTTTTTGACTGTTTTGTGCCCTCCGGTAAGCAAAGCTTAAGTCACCTTGAGTTATGTACCCCGAAAGAACACTCTTAGACAGCTGGTAATCCATCCTGAAAAGTCTGTTTACCAACTTTCTAACCCTTTGACCTTTTTGATGGCCACTTTGGCGCCACACAGTTTTGGCCACTTGGCTCATTCCTGAGGGCTGGCTAGAAAGAGGATAAACTTGCAGTGATTGACTCCCAACAAATCATCGGCGTCACTTGCTGACTGTGCGTCCAGTTAGCGATGGATATTGGCTACAGACTGGTAGGCCTCAATCACCCTCAATCGTCGCGAATGGTCACGTGCTGACTAAATACAGAGACGTACCCGTATCGGAGACCTCTATGTTGCGGCGTTAGCCGTCTCTGTAGGAAGCGGGCTCTCTAGCAAAAACTATTTTGTCTACAGAAATTAGCTACTGTGGAGCATATTTCTACCAGCCATGGCAACCATGTAAGCTCAGTTACGAACCAATTTCAGCGTGCCTTTAAGCAAGAAAGCCTAAAAACGTAAAATTTAGGTGAGAACGAACTTATGGGACACCCTGTATTTCCCATAATGCTAACAGGTCGTGGTTTGATGGATAGACTGACACACGGACAGCCAACCACACACACAGGCGTTCACAGTCAGACGAATGTGCCCTCAGTGACTGAATCGACAAGCTCACCAAATAAAACAGGTGACAAATGCCTGCCTCTGCGGAATTTCACGTTGTTGATGGTTGGTGGCAAATTTAGGGACACCTCACTCCGTCAGTAGAGCCCTGGGCACACCGATAAGGCAGTGGTTTCCGATAGAAATCTTCGCCGTGGGGATTTTTCTTTAGGTCGGATGTAACCGCAGCATGTGACGTCATACAGGCGTCCAGTTGTATGATGGGCTGACGTGATTTTTTCACTGTTAACCTGCTGGCGCGAACCCTAGTCTTCCATGGTATGTGTACTGTTATGGGCTAGTCAATCGGCAGCGCTACGACCTTCAAACATGGCTTCATATCAATGCACTAATATGTGGGTAAATGCCAGATGTGAGTCGTCACCAGTCTGCTTATATAAATGAACCTGGCTTTCACATATATGGAAATAAAAAAATATCTTACGAGAACTATGGAATCCTCACTGACAATTGTAAGCTGATTATTTGCAGACTGTGTGCTATTCGTATTGTGCATAGTTGAGCAGCTTATTGCATCTACCCAGTGAGTTTTACAACTGACCAGCAAATGAGGACTATGATTAATTGCATTCTCCAATTCACCTTTCTGCCGTGAATTCATGTTTGAAGCTGACACTTTTCACACACCTTTAGCCTACTTAAGGTGGAGTAAAATGGCAGGCCAGGGTGCAATGTGGACGAAATTAGCACCTACTGACGTAATTATAGGAAGCGGAACAGCGCTGTAGCTCCAATTAAAATCGTATCACCGTGCCACCGGCAGCATACGCAAAGAAAATCTTTGATGCTGGTCGCAGCTCTCATAACAGAGTCTCACAAAATTACATGAATGAAGGTGAGGGATAAACTATGTAATACAAACAATATCCATATAAACTATGGATAAACTATGCCGTCGATGACCAATGGCCATGATCTGCCTGCCTATTGTATGGGATCATCTTGTGTTGCCCATTGCTGCCCTTTTTATGTCCCCTTAGGGACAACCACAACAGAAAACACCCTTCACTACAAATCCCCTGGAATGTCCTTCGTCAGTCGTCTCTCTCTCTCTCTCTCTCTCTCTCTCTCTCTCTCTCTCTCTCTCTCTCTCTCTCTCTCTCTCTCTCTCTCTCTCTCTCTCTTTCTCTCTCGCCGTGCACACCAATGACGAGCTGCCCGATGTCGATCTACCTGACGAGGCCTGGCGGCACGGTGCCGGCGCGATCTCGGCTCGGCGGCCCTTGTGATCACTGGCCGTTCTGACCACTATCGGGACACCCGCTGAATGGAGCCCTTTATTCCGGCGACGGCACCTATGCATTGTGGCAGCTCCGTAGGGAGTCTGGAGCCTTGTTAAAACCCTCGTCACATGGCCGCCCCAGGCCGTAAGCCGGTCTTCAGTTGGCTACCGGTACGCTCTGAGCGCTGACGACATGCCTGGTTATTTACATCATACACTGACAACGCTCCGTTGCCGGTCAGCAGGAATGTCGGCGCCGGTGGTCCGCAGGTACGAGATCGACCTCTGAGCGAGCGAATTTGGCTATCGGCACACAGATCGGCGGCTGCTGTACTTCCGGCATCGTTAGAGTGTCTACAGCACCTGTCCAGCGCGCCCCAGGGGTGAGAGTCTTGTGGTCACGCGGGAGCGTCACTGCTGCCACTAACCAGTCACCGGACCTGCAGGGGAGCGTCTGGGAGCCCGCTCGTCTTCCGAGAGGGCGGCGCCGCACCGACCACTTGTGGCCTTCCAGCCACTTTACGGTACCCTGCACAAGTCATTCGAACGGTGGAACGCCGGCAAACAACGCACTACAATTCGTTGCAACCAAACGTCGGCATTCACCCGCTGACGGCTCCCGTTGCTCTGCGTCTGAAAACAGCGCCTGGGCTATCTGCACGGCTGCTCCTGCATGTCGCCGGATGTGCCGGCTGGTCGGCTTCGAAGAAGGTCGGCACCTCAGACGAGGTCGAGTGACGACTCGTCTGCCGGCTGGTAGCGGGTTGAACAGGGCTGCATGTGACATTGCAGTAGCCTTGGAGGTCAGTAGGCTGCGGGCTCCACGTGCTATCAATGGCTGCTCGTATCAAACGATATCAGCAGTCGACACGAACTATCTGACGTCATTGGTAAAAACCGGTGAAATCATGTGTGGATTGCATCGCTCTAAGCTACACAGTGTCAGCAGTGACATGCGCATTATTTCATTTCACATGATAGTCTTTTTTACACTTGTGCACCAACATTATTAATATTGTTTCGACTGCTCGAGAGCTTTAGGAAGCCGTGAGATGCAGCTTGGCCTTGTTGCTATGGTATTCAATGTTTTTGGTATAGTCTTATAACTCAGATCCGACCAATGTCCTTCGCTCGAGGTCAGTTTGTATCCTGGCGACAAGACGAACACAACCGGGTCGTCAACACCGGGTCGTAGAAACCCGTAGGAGACGGAACAAAGCTGGTCGCAACCTGGTCAGAGCCTTCACTGGCTGGGTGCGGGTGCTCAGCGGGCCCTAATTAAGGCAAATGAAGCTATGAGAGGGCTCGGAGTGCTGTTGCCGTATTATTTTCTGAGTTTCGTGATCGGTGGTTAAGTCAGAGTCCGAGTCGGTCAATATGGAGTTTTGAGCCGGTGGTCGACTGAGTCAGTATGCAGTCAGACTCTGAAATCTCCTCACTGACTCTGGACGCCTCCTGGCGGCCTCTGAGCACGTCCCGGCAGCACGTCCTCCGTGCCGCGCCGGGCGCGAGCGGCCGCGGCGCCTGGCTCGCTGTGGCGTGCCGGCACGACCGTCGGCCGGCACACGCGAACTCGACCCCCCCCCCCCCCCCTAACCCCCCTGGAAACACGTCCAGACAGTTCGCCAGAACCACGCGGTCACCCCAGCACTGCCTCAGCACGGCAGCCACCGCCGGCCTCGGTGTCGTGATACGGCGGCATCCCGCACCGACACTTCACTTCAAACGATGCTTCAGTGGTTTGCAGCCTATCACCTACGTAAAATGAAACGAGATGGCTGGGGAGCCTAGAGAGATTCTTTCCACTTGCTCTCAAGCGAGAGAGCCGCATGAGCTTTGTGACGTTCTCGGGAGATTTCGATTGGCGGTACTAGTCGCACCTCGATTTTGAGACTGGAGCGTGAGTGGGGCCGACGGGTGAAGAGGCCACCTTGCAGCTTTCAGGTCGCCCTCTTGTGAGCCACCCAGCAGCTAGCGAGAGGACGGAGTGGGCATCGGCCAACTAACCGTGACTGAATAACCGCCAAACGGCTGTCTGGCACGAGCTGCATGGTAATGCTGACTCACCAATCACGCGGAAAGGAGCAGGAAAAGAAAATATACGAAGAAACTGACAATGGAGCACGGTCTGAGGCGCAAGGACTTGAAGGTGCGGCATTTCGTGCTCAAGAATGCACGAAAGTTTCCATTGCCGTGCTGCTCGCTTTGCATGCGGGCATTTCTTGACCACACATGCACTGATATGCTTGACGTCTCTCTGAGCTACATACTGTATCATTTGTGCATTAGCAGTGCGTGTGCACTAGTTTATATGAACACAGTGTTCACGTCCATTGATCTGATGTGTCTGCTGACAGCTGAGACTGCAACAGTATGCAGCTAATCTCACTGCTAGTGCGATGATAGTCTTCTGCGCGTGCCGGCGCCCCGCCTCCCCATAACTGGCGACACACTGCCGACATACCTATGTCGACCACTAACAGCAGCGCCACTTGCAACTGTCATTGTTGGCGCCAGTGTGCGCCCCTGCAAACGGCGACAATAGGCGACGGCGACGAGGCGGCGCGACGGTGGCAGTTGCGGCGCGACGGCGGCAGTGGCGGCGCGGAGGCGCGGCGCATCCGACAGCGGCTTCTGCGAACTGCTTATCTTTCCCCGGCCCGGCGTGCTGCCGGATGGAGGGACACCGGTCCTGGTGCAGCCGTTCTCACGAGGTCGGCTCCTGCACATGACTGTCGTCGAGCTGCCGCGCCCATGTGAAATCGTCACGAGCCACTGGCTGTGAATGACGGCAAGTTGGTGCTCACAGAACGCTAGAAACGGTGCGATTGTCGAGTGGCTTGTGATGGCGCGTGTTCCACGTCGACCTCAGGGATGTCCCCACCTGACCAGAAAGCGCCGTGACACCGGCTAACAGGGCGCATTAGCCCCGTGTCGACACCCCGCGGTGCACGACACCCGCGACGCCACGGGGAGCGACCGCCGACACCGGGCACGTGGCGCGACTGAGCGGTGGAGCGCCGCCACGGCCCGGGTGGCGACAGGGGTGGCACGGGTGGCGACAGAGACGGTGACAGAGGTGGCACGGACGGCGGTAAATGGCCTGAGACGGCGACAGATGGACAGAGACGGCGTGTAATGGACAGAGACGACGGCAGAAACGACAACAGAGATGACACGGACGGCGACAGATGGACAGAGACGGCGACAGAGATGGCACGGACGGCGACAGAAGGAGAGAGACGGCGACAGAGATGACACGGACGGCGACAGATGAACAGACAGCGACAGAGGTGGCACGGACGGCGACAGGAGAGAGACGGCGACATAGATGACGCGGGTGGCGACAGTAATGGACAGAGACGGCGACAGAGGTGTCATAGACGGCGACAGAAGGAGAGAGACGGCGACAGAGATGACGTGGGTGGCGACAGGTGTGGACAGAGACGGCGACAGAAATGAAACATATATGGCATAAGTCATTCAAAACGCTAGACTGGGCTCCATAGGGATGGTTTTATCACGGAAATGTAAGGAATAATTGGCCAGAGAAACGAATGTCCTGACCAGATAGACAAATGGCAAATGCTCGAGGACAGTCGCATCTGGCGGAAATTAGGTCGATTAACGAATGTCTGTCGTGGTCACTGAGACACTCTACCGCATCACAGAGCTGCTAATAGGGCGGCCATAGAAGCCCTGGACTCTGGCGCTAAAACACAAATGACCTCCAATAAACCCCGGCCGGAAACTCCCGGCAGTGACGCAAAAGCGGCTTCAAACGTCAGCCCAGGTCAATTACATTGGCCGACCCGACTCGTTTCGCCATCCGATAGACCTGAGTAGTGATTTCCAACCACAAACTTTGCCAAGCATCGCTGTCTGTTTAGCAGGCGTTGCCGTTTGGCGGTGGTCGACAAACACTGAGCAGGCTCTCGGCCATTCACCGGTGAGGGAGGGACGACGTGACTGGTTCGTCACTCCCGGTTCCCTCTGCAGAGCTGGGGTCACATGAAGGGAAGCCGCCGACCGAGCCGCCACCCTCGCCGGCGCCCATGGCACTCAGCGCACGTCTCACCGGCAGTCTCGCGGCGCCGTATAGGTGTGCACGGTGCACCCGTGATCGTGCACTGTGCATGCCCGTTCTCTGACGCCTCGGCGCCGCCCGTCGGGTCGCACCAGTCACGATGGGGAGAGGAGAGGGACGAGGCGCGGTCAGTCTGTAATACCAGACCAAGCCCGGCTGGTCAAGGCCAGGTGCGGCCAGAGATAGGTGGAGCAGGCTGCACTGATTGCAGTGGCATTAAATACGTACTGGAGCGTCACGAGGTGTTTTGGATTGAAAGCAACTTGAAGGTGAAGGACTGTTGTAAGTGGCTGTAGACCTAGCACCTTTGAAGGATGGTGGGAAGGTGTGTAGGTAAAAGGCGTGAGTTTATCAGATAAATCTGTTCTTTGCAAAACAAGCCTTACTCAGAAACATGTCGGCCGATAAAGAAGGCCAACGGTAAATGTATATCATATGGTGTTACCTCATGTTACCTTGTATTTCTTCAGGAAGGAACAAATATCGAGTGATTTTATTTTCAGCATATACTCATGATGAACTTTGGTATTTACGCAGCTGTATATAGGTATGCAATGTGTGCTTACCGAATTAAAAGCAGTATGCGCCATTTGTGAACGCACGAGTGTATAGTACGAGGCTCGTCAGATGACGCACGAGGTCCAAGTGGATACTTGGACCTCGTGCGTCCTTCGATCATGAAAACCGACGTTGGTCGCGAAGGATTTTCCCACGACGCTTCTGTGGCGACAATCTCCGGTATACTATCAAGTCAATGTTATGCGGCTTAAACTATTTATGGACACAGGTTAGATTTAATGATCCAATTGCCTAACTGAAATAAATCTGTCAGACGCTGGTAGCAGATAATACACTAGAGCGGGCGTGCGCACATCGAGCCCACGTCCTCCAATCTCCAAGGTGGCACAAGACCTGTGCTGTAAATTTGTCAGAGTGCTATGATCAGTATCAATAACTAATCGTAGATGGCGTGCCAGGATATAAATTGATTGTAATGTGTCAGTAAATGATAGTGAAAATTGAATCGACGATGGCCATTTTCGAACAAATTTGGTATGCATTAAATCAATGTTGAAAAATTGCGGTTGTACAATGTATACGCGCATTCTAGCTTCATAAAGATCAAATCTGTCGTGTACGCCTTTCGTTGTTATGCTAATTCAAAGACTATTTCATACTCTGATTTGCATGTAGCCCAGCATGTGCTGGCGCTCTCCCTGATATTGGATACAAGCTAATACATACACATAACCTGTACTATGCTCTAATACGGTCAATGTGACCCAGTCATATCAGATGCCAGGGACCCACGTGGGTATACAGTACACACCAAGACAGTTAGGATGTTCCTAAATTTAGGACCATCAGGAATGTGAGTGACAGTCACCGTATCGTCAGTAGAGCGTGTTATGTAGTTGGGACTTTAACTATTAGTATGTGCTAATTTAACTATTAGTATGAAGTCATTTAGCATGTGCTAAATTTGTGCGCCCAAAGTATAGAATTCGACGCAAATCTATGTTCCAAAATGCCCCTCCCTATGCGTCGTTGCGCTATAAGGAAAGATGCACCTTCCTGCTAAAATTGGATCACTTTTATTGTAATGCAAGCAAACGGCAAAGTTACATTAGCTTGTGCGCCATGTGCCAGTGTCAGATACCTTTACAATTAAAATCGTTCCCCCTTTCCGTCATGGGGGTCGATGGCGATATGTGAACTTGGTTGATGTCCGCGACGAGCGTTTCCCACTTCCGCTCTTGCTTGGACGAGGACAGCTCGGACGAGCCACGTGGCCTTGTCTGTTCTTGACCACTTGACAAGTCAACATATCTTCTGCTCGTTTCCCTTACCAAGCAAGGTGGTGAATAGCACCTGTGTTTTACGCCCTGTGTGCTGAATCTGCCATGACGTGCTACCATGTGCCGGGACGTCCCTATAGCCATACCCTACCTCGCCGTGTCGGTGATTCCGAGCCGGGTTCCAGCGTCCCAGCGCCGTCCGCATGCCTGCGCCGCTCGCTCATGTCGGCGCGGCACCCGCCGCCCCACTGGATGCACGTTAAATGTCACTAATTGGCGCTCGGCCAGCGGCGTGCGGTGCCTATCAGATCGGCGCCGCATTCCCAGTGTGAGTTAACAACCATTTTATGTTGTCATTAGCGACGGCGCGCAGGGCATGATTTATCCCCGGGCGCGTGGCGAAACTGGGCGGCCGGAGAGAGAGGGGGGAGAGAACTGGGCTGAGGACACGGCGACAGGACACGAGGACACGAGGACGAGAGGACAGCCGCCCGCGCGCGGCCCACCTGTCTGGGACAGGTGCTGGCCGCGTCGTCGGGCGGCGGCCGGACGCGATCGCTCCATCCGGCGAGCAGGTTCGTGGAACGGGTCGGGCGGCGCGCTCTCGGCGCCGAGTCCGACTCGAATTCACATACCAGTCCGGTGTCGAGCCGAGCGAACACCAAGGCAAACAGGCACCACTGCCAATGCCGGCCGGCCGCCGCGGCCCGGAGCCGCCCCCGGCTGTGGGTCGCCGCGACAGGTGCCCCAGCAGATAACTGTTATCTTTTTGGTATTTGTTTGATAGACAGGCGCGTAACCACCACTGGGGACACTGGGGACCGGTCCCCAGTAGCTTTTGGGTTACTGGGGACCGTCCCCAGTAAAACCGACGGCTTCCTCAATTTTAGCGAAATATTGTCTCTAAATCGACGTGAAGAGTAATATGTAGTCAACGACTCAACGGAAGACAAAACTATGGATGTTTTGTTTAGCCAGCGCCCGGGTGAACCTCTCAGCCAACTTCGTGATGGTGGTGGTGGTGGGGGGGGGGGGGCTTTTTGCCACACCATATTATCTCGGAAAGTAAGCAAGCTAGAAAGACGCGGTAAAATGCAACAGATAGCTCGCTACAGTGTCTTTCAGAATTACCTATGCCATTTTTGATCAGGTCATCGCTAAAGTCATTGGAGGTCACCAAATGTAAAATTTTCACGAACTTTTGTTCCCAATTTTGACAACTTTTCACAAATCGGCTCATAAGTCAGAAACCAATAGAGCTGCAGTGCTGCGGGAAAGCGCATTCGATGGCTTTTTCAAAGGCCTTTCTGAGTAATGTTCTCAGATATGACATAAGGTCAACGGTTTAGCTTCCAGGCTGGCGTTTTTGCGGAAAAGGTTTTTGTATCATAACTTTGGGACTACAATCTTGTATGACGCTGATTTTACCGGCATCGCGTTTGTCTCGTCGAGACGCATCGAATAAACTATAAGTTGACCTGTAAAGGTCAACTTCAAAATTTGACCCCTGGTCCAGGTCACGGAAAAGGTCATGTTGCAAGTCATTTGATTGGTATATGTTGAGCTGAACACGTTCATGGTATTTGCAGCGCTCTAGCATGTTTCTATCTAAAGTTGTGGAAAAAACTGTTGGAGATGATTCATGACCTGAGATGAGCTGAGGGGCATAGAGGGGTCACAGGTGCAATTTTCCGGTTCAGTGTGTCATGTTTACCTGTGTCACGGTGTTTGAATGTGTTTTCGTCCAAAAGAAGAGCAGTACAATTTTCTCCCAATGACTTATAATGGAGAGGTCGTAAAATTGACCTGACATTAGGTCACCGATGTGAAAACTTTGAGATATATGAATTGTTCATACTGATATCCTCATGCAAAAGCCCGAGTTTCAAACTTCTGGGATTTAAACTGTAGGAATGACAGAGTCACAAAGTTTTTGAGAGGCATGGTTACTTTACTGACCTGGTGACCTGACCTTAGGTGACTTCACCGTTCCGTGCTTCCGTCCTCAGGATACTGAAATCCTTCTCCTCCACGCCGCAACCCCCCTCCGGGCTGGACAGGCAACTTTATCTCATGCGGGCTACTCCCTTGGAGCGGCACCGCTGCTCCCGAGGGAGCGCACCCCGTAGCCGGGTGCAGTGAGTGCCTTGGGGCTGGGTGGCCTGTCCTCTGGACGGTTTCAGCCCCGGCGACTCACTAGGGTGCCTGCCCAGACCAATGTCTCCCCCTATATCCTATCATCCTCCCGGCTCTGAAATGGTCTTATTGGACCGAAAGGGCCTAACCCAACAAAACAAACAAAAAAATTAGGTGACTTGGGGTCAAAATTTTCAAACACGATGCGAAATTGAGGTATCATAAGCCATACCAAGTTTCGCAGCGGTATGCGCCGCGGTTTTCCTTACACGCGCAACAAACAACTGGCAGGTGTGGCCAAAAACGCCTCCCCCACCCCACACACACACACTCGGGCGAAGGCTGATCCGGAAAAAAAATATTCGTGGCCCTCCATGTGGTCCCCAGTAACTTCAGACTCGTGGTTACGCGCCTGTTGATAGAGTGTCACTTAATTAACTGGATATATAAGGCTGTATTTTAGAATGGCGTTACACGTGGCCAGGAAACCAGTTAGATACAAAACCTTAGCTCTGACCCTGACTAAAAAAGTTGCTGTCGCGTTCAGCCAACATTTTCTAGATATCGATGACACCAACTCGGTAAGCTTAGGTATGTGTGTGAATTGTGGTCAGTTCAAATTAGAGGTGGCAAAAGATGAAAATTTTGGGAACCAGACTCGAACCAGACCCGGCTGAACATTTCTGGAACCAGTCGGACCCGGTCTTAGTTGGAACCGGAACCAGTTGGACCCGTTCCCCAAAAGTCAATTAATACAAACTACTTGTAGGAATCATTAGTTGCATCATGTAAAACAGTATATTTCCCACTGGGAATTAGAGATGTCAATCGGATACCAACTTTTTGGTATACCGATACCAAACCGATACCAACTTGGTATTTGGTATTTCAATCCTAATGTGTTTGGTATTTTGTTGGTATCATGAACGCTTACCAATGTATAAGAGGCTAAGAAATTGGTAAATAGTTGGTATTTCCCTCATCTTTCAAAGTTGGTTCGGTTTCGGTATTTCCCCACGGTTTTGGTTGGTATTTGGTTTGGTATCGGTATTCCGATTTTCTGTAATTGACATCACTACTGGGAATACTCATGAGCTATTGTGTGCAAAGAAACATTCACTTAATTCCCTTCATATTTTGTAATAATGTGTAGTGTGCAAGATGTATAGTTTATGGTAGGACCCGGTTGGACAATGGACCCGTCAGAAAAATTTCCAGGAACCGGTCTGGACCCATATGGGTCCAGACTGGTTCTTTGGACCGGGTCCTCGGGTCCACAATTTGCCACCTCTAGTTCAAATGCGAGGCTTTATATCACGTAAAGGAAAATTGATAAATGTTGCGAGCTTTGGACAACGGTATCAGTATTTCATATTCATGACGTTTTTTTCTATTTCGATGATGAGGAAAGCGTTCATGCTCTCATGCCATTTCTGTTGAAGTTCGAGGCAAATCTGAACATGGGCCTCTAGTCCCTACGAAAGTAACTGATACAGCTTCGAACGTATTCGCTGAGCACTGTTCTCCTAAATCTGCTATCTATCTGTGTTAAAAAATGCATGTTCAATTTAAATCACCCCATCATTGAGAACCTGATTTGGTTCCCTGATGAGGGCCCTCCTTTTTAGAGACAAATGCTTACTTAATAACTAAATTCTTCAGAGATTTATATAATTTGCTATCAGCACCGTAGGCAGCAAAGACAGCATCTCACGTTGCTTTAGGCACTGTTTGTTCCGTGTCACCTGGAGGGATGGTGGTCATCAACAGACCCGCCCTCTTTCTACAGTGGCTGGTTATTGTTATGCAGCATCCGTGAGCTGCCGATGGACTCTCGTTTCCCCACAACACCTCCTTTGTTCTCAGCTGAATGGGCTGTATTAGCCACCATGCCGTGACGTGCTGACTGTACAGTAATCAGTCGTTCCGTAATTAGTCCAGCCAATCACTGGTGTCAGTCGCGCTTCTCTGTCATCTCTCAAAACACCTTGCCGGTCGCCAGTGTATTCTATGAGCAGTGAAGTATGATTAGAGACGACTGTGGCGCAGCGCTTTCCTCTGTCACTCGATATCCGGTCCCGTTACCCGACCTGTCGTTATACCCTCAGGTCACCGCGGCTTCATCTCATTCACCACATTTATGACCACCGAATCTCGTCCAATACTGAGTGTGGAGGATTTTAGACCAGTCTCTAAAGAACCGGTTGTCTGGACGGCTTTCATTCTATACCGTTCTCGCTGTCACCGCGGGTCGCAGGTGGTTCTGAAAACAGACAGCTCCATAAGTGCCCTCCACACACGCCCACTGACTACCCAGCTGTGGCGCGACGACTCACACGTCAACCGCCGCTGTTTTTAATTGTCTCGGCGTGATTAACACGGGCGGGTTGTAGGCGTTAGCCGACCTACGCCAACGCTAGCCGATTGGGCACGAAAACCTGTCGGCTTCTCTAGCCTTCGCCGTAACGACGTAATTTGTTACGAACCTGACTGACGTCACCGCGTGACAGTGACAGTCACACAGACACACAGATGACAGTCGTTCGCATTGGGCATGACAGTCATTAGCCACCCATCAGTCGCTGACAGTGGCGTCAACAGTCATCAAACCGTCACCCGGCGGTCGCTGACAGTGGTGTCAACAGTCATCAAACCGTCACCCGGCGGTCGCTGACAGTGGCGTCAACAGTCATCAAACCGTCACCCGGCGGTCGCTGACAGTGGTGTCAACAGTCATCAAACCGTCATCCGGCGGCCACTGACAGTGGTGTCAACAGTCATCAAACCGTCACCCGGCGGTCGCTGACAGTGGTGTCAACAGTCAGGCAAACCGTCACCCGGCGGTCACTGACAGTGGTGTCAACAGTCATCAAACCGTCTCCCGGCGGTCGCTGACAGTGGTGTCAACAGTCATCAAACCGTCACCCGGCGGTCGCTGACAGTGGTGTCAACAGTCATCAAATCGTCACCCGGCGGTCGCTGACAGTGGTGTCAACAGTCATCAAACCGTCACCCGGCGGTCGCTGACAGTGGCCTCAACAGTCATCAAACCGTCACCCGGCGGTCGCTGACAGTGGTGTCAACAGTCATCAAACCGTCACCCGGCGGTCGCTGACAGTGGTGTCAACAGTCATCAAACCGTCACCCGGTGGTCGCTGACAGTGGTGTCAACAGTCATCAAACCGTCACCCGGCGGTCGCTGACAGTGGTGTCAACAGTCATCAAACCGTCACCCGGCGGTCGCTGACAGTGGTGTCAACAGTCATCAAACCGTCACCCGGCGGTCGCTGACAGTGGTGTCAACAGTTATCAAATCGTCACCCGGCGGTCGCTGACAGTGGCGTCAACAGTCATCAAACCGTCACCCGGCGGTCGCTGACAGTGGTGTCAACAGGCATCAGGCCGCGCCTGTGACCCGGCCGGCGACACTCGCTCCGTCAGCCGGTTATCGGCAGTGACATCGGCCACTTCTTGTCGCCGCTCATTAGCAGCTGCCTATGATGTGGGGCCGCTCGGTCATTTATTCTGGACGGACGTTTTGTAACTGTGGCTTTTACGGTCTGTAAACTGCCGCTTGGCTCAGGGCTGGTTTGTCGGTCAGATACTAGGCCGTGCTCTAGTGATAATTACATTTAATTGGGCAGCTTACGAAGTGATTTGGTTATTCATCCTTCTTTGTTGACTTACTATAGAAAATTTGACCTTGATTTTGAATACATTTCATTTTATCCATTTTTAACTTATCGCCCTACATATATTCTGAAGCTCACTCTTCCGATGACTAAATACATGAATGGATGAGCGATGGAGAACTTGTTAATCACTCATTAAAATACCCACAGTAGCGGTAATAGATTCGGATGGTATGTGACCGGTCTTCCTTTCCTCGAACACATTATGTCGGCATGATTTCTTCCGGGTGATTTATATATGGCGCAGATAACAGGTCCTAGGTGAAGACAACGTCATGGGACTGACTCTAAAGTAGTTATTTTTGGCTGTTTTGGCATAGTTTTACTGTTTAATGGGAGGTAAAGAAACTACGATGAGTCCACCTGACAAGGAAGCATTCTCTCTCTCTCTCTCTCTCTCTCTCTCTCTCTCTCTCTCTCTCTCTCTCTCTCTCTCTCTCTCTCTCTCTCTCTCTCTCTCTCTCTCTCTCTCTCTCTCTCTCTCTCTCTCTCTCTCTCCCTCTCTCTCTCCCCCTCTCTCTCTCTCTCCCTCTCTCTCTCTCTCTCTCTCTCTCTCTCTCTCTCTCTCTCTCTCTCTCTCTCTCTCTCCGCTCTTCTCTCGCCATTCCGTCGTCTCGACGATCGTTTTAAACAAACACAGACGGCCGGTATACGGGCCTGCGGCTGACTGAGTCGGTCTCTATAGTTAGACGAAGACTACACACCCGGCCGACTCGGGGCTAACACATGGAGGCGGCGCTGTAATCATTTACCCGGGCTCTGCTTATACCCGCCGCAACTGGTTAAACAGTGAGCTCTGCCTGCCGTCGCTACCAGGGCCGAAGACCAGGGCGAGGGGCGATGGGAGGCTGAGGTTTGAGAAAGGCGCTTCAGAGACATCTCAAGCCAGCCAACAGCAGAGATGAGAGACAACGTTTAGCCAGCTTTCCCCGGAGACATACGTGCCGATGATTTGACCCACTTAGAGCATGTTTGCGAGGTGGTGCCAAAATAAATAGTCCATCTTACGTGAAGATGTGTGCTCTTCGGAGGCGCTGGGTGGCCCCTGATTTGCCATTGTGTGTACGGCTTCCCACAGATGCAGGTGCTTCGTCATGTAATTATGGCACCAAGCAAACCCTCCGTTGAGAGGAGTGAATGCTCTCATTTCTGATGTTTACGTTTCTCCTTTGACTACTGTCTCCTTTTTGGTCGGCTTTGGTGTAAGTGGATACTCTCTCTACTTACCCGTTACTACTGCCTTTTGGGCGGCGATGTGACGTCATGCGGCATTATGACGCCACACCGCCTGGGCTGCCATATCGGGGCGTTCGTGAACTGGTTCTTGTCGTGTTAGCGCTGACCGCCCGGCTGAACACATCTTCAGAGAGCTGTCCTCGGGAACACAGCTTGTCAGCAAAACTGACACCGGCTGACACACATGGAACATGACAGCCACGGCTCGCGCCGCATAGTAATAGCCGACGTGCGCCATATTTGCCACAGCCGGTCCGGTGCGCCGTATTTGGCGGCTGTACGGACGAGGCAAGAGCCTTCGTGTGGCTGTCGCCAACTGGAGCACCCCGCCCGCCACCCTCGCTGTTGACGCCTTCACCGCCTTCTCTTGCGATGCTTCGCCCTAATTTGCATGTCGAGCGGGAGGAATAAGTCAGATGTCGTGTCGATGGTGAGAGGCCTGTCTCATGGCATGGTCTCATTATGGTCTGTCGGGTCATCTCGGTCAGATGTACCCAAGATGCACCACGACTGGTCTTAGCGGGTTGTCCTGGCCGGTTTCTGGCGGTGTATTTCAGGGTTGCGTTATAGTACCAATATTATTTTGTAACACATTTTATGATCCCATCAGAAGAACCGCTTTCGACCCGTTATGATCTTTTGGAAGAACTTACGGAGAGTGTTGAGTGTCTCACGTATAAATTACCGTATTGTTCTTCCAAATGAGTTGAAAGTGGTCCTACTTGATGCCTCTATTCTTATGGACGTAGATATTAGGTTCCGACAGGCCCTATCGGCCTACTTGACCCGCAGCTTTTGCAAAAAAGAAAAAGAAAAGAAAAACAAATTTGTGGCGTCCTGTGCGGTTTGGATTCATGTACGGTTCGGTGATAATGATATAGCTTTTGATTGTGTCAGGCATCAAGGCATCAAGGGAATGTTTTTTTGCGCGACCTATGACGTCCAGTGCTGATGACAGATTGCTTGTAATAGGAAAAAAGCACGTTCAGAAGTGATAGATCAAAACGACAAACCATTTGGACTCATGGTCGCGGTACCGATTTATGCTGTCAATGGTGGCTAGCTTCACTCGCAAGTCGTAAAGAATTAAAGATCGAACTGTTTTCCTGCTCAGTGAGCATTCCTTTGGCTCATGATGATAGACCTAACAGCAGGTAACCTCACGCCGTCCCATCTGCTGCATTGCTTTACAAATTTAGTCTCATGACAGCGTGAATCGACATGCTCTACATGATAAACGATACATGCTCCGCATAATTATGTGATTATGTGGCGATTTGAAAGTCATTGGTGCTTTGAAAGATGTAGTTTAAGTGCCGATTCATATTTAGAAGAGTCCTACGTTACCATGCTCCCTAACTCAGGCTGCATTCGTTCCTACTCTATTGACGTGTCATTCGTGATAATTTTTATAGCTTTATCCTCCTCTTTTTACGAATTTTCTTCTCAAGTCTGCATTTCAGCGCCAAACACGCAATGCAGCTAACCTGTCATGTGAAGTATCGACGGCTGAATCTCATTCTCCAACCATTGGTTAGGTCATCAGTACCAACCTTCCCGAGGATGCACGTCATATCCGAGGTGCGGCTGTTCTCATGTGTTTTTCCATGGTGTTGTGACTGTGATCGCCGTTCTGGGAAGCGAATTCTTAGGTAGCTACTACACTCATCTCGTCTTTTCTTAGTGTGGTTGGAAAGGACACATGGTGGCAATACCTGGTAACGTTATTTGTCATAATGACGATTGGCTAATTTTATACGGTTTGGAATGTGGCGTATATGCTCCTCCCTTTGACATAATCCGTCTTTTTGGAATAGGCATTATTGTTGTAATCGTCTTATGGCCACGGTGAACTTGTAGATATGTGTTGTCTTATGCAAACAAGGCTTATGCTCAGCTCAGTTCTATACCAGCCCAACCAGAATGTGCGTAGCTAAACGAGTTTCACGCGCATAATGCATTTGCATCTCATACGTGGGTAAGGCACTTTATGTCATGTCAATTAAATCATATCGCGATTTTTGTCATTCGTATCAGCGCTTAAGCAGGGTTTCAATCACTGGTTACGACAATGGATATGACAGGTTATGCGTGCGCACGTCGTGACATTTATAATCGTTTGAACACACCGATGACCGGCGCGGCGACCGCCGGTTTTCCGCATATACTTGAGTGCTGACTACGTTCGACAAAGGCTCAATCGGAGCGGCCTCCGATTCATATCTGCATCGATTTGCATGCAAACTTCGCAGTAGCACTAAAGGGCACAGGAGTTCGCGGTAGCCTGAAGAATTTTCTCCGCCCTAACGACTCAAACTCCGCGGACGTAAAAGTGTTGGACGGTGGTAGTATCGGCCTGCATTCGTTTATGAGTCGGCAATATCAAACCCGCAACGGACGTGTTCATTAACGAATGACGGCGCTTAATGAGTTGCTTCGACTGCAAAAATTGATCCGAAGAAGCGATGCAGAACTGGAGACGTGAACGGCGGTGCTGACACATTCAGAGGGTGCTCCTTGAATTGAATCTCCTTATCTTCCCGGCGGCGGCGCGGCGGTGTCCTGTGCCGCGCCGGCACCCGTGCACGAGCCGACTTCCTGTGCACGCGCCGTGCACCGTGCTGACGGCGGTGCAGTGCACACTTGGCCGCGGTGCAGACGGCTGAGCCGACAGGGGGCCGGTGGCCACCCGCACCGGCGCCGCTCCGAACCGCCGCCAGCGTTTGGATCGCACAGCGGGCCTGTCTCTCTCCGGCGCCCCCTGCTGATCGCTGCCACCGCTGCTGCGCTCTGAGAGCTGCCCCCGCTCACCCCTGGGACCGCACCTGGCGTGCACGTGGCCGGTGGGGTCACATTCAGTGCGTCCGGCTGTCACTGAGCCCGGCGGCTGTAGACTGTCACCTTGTCCTGCTGCTGCCGCGACTCCCACACAGCAAGCCACGACATTTACGGGACAGGACCTAGACCTAAATCTGTCGTTCATATTTAAAGCAGCGCACAGGTACGCTATTTTGTCCCCCTTCCAATAACTCGCAACTCTCAGCACTGTTTCCCAAGCCATGCCACTAAAGCCGTCCGCCACTGCTTTTAGCGAGCTGACCGCACATTTCCGCTCAGAGAACGCCTTTGGGACATCCAGTGAAGATAGCTTTGCCACTGCTCCAGCATGCGGCCAGGTCCGGACCATCGCTGCTGTTGCGATGAACGAAGGCTTAGACCCTCAACTGTGGAAGTCGGGAGTGCAAAGTCAACCCGGCCGAGCCTCTCCGGGCACTCGAGGGCACGAGGCACGTCTCGGCTCGGCCGTTCGTGCTCTTCACCACGCCAGCTTTGTTTCACGTCGTGTTCGGCTCGCTGGGTCTGCACAGTTACCAGGCAGACGAGCACTGAGACGGGGCCTCCACACAGCCGGCCAGACGCTATGAAGACATTTGTGAATAAAGACTGTGAAGTTACGGGGTGATAATTTATGCTAATTGGCCGAGTGCGTGCTTGGCGGGCCACAAAGATCGGTACTTGGCGATCCGGCGGGCACTGCTGAGAGTGACTCAAGACCAGACCGCGATTCGGGGCCAGGGCCGCCGGCGCTGTTCAGTCAGAAGTTTTTGCCTTTGAGGGTGAGCCAGAGATGCATACTGAGCCAGGAGTAGCGCACATGCCCTGCGAAAGTCATCAACCAAAAGGGCACACGATTTGCACGTTGATGCACATACGCCCACGCGTCTCACGTGGGCATGGGTGAATCCCCATGCCGCTCGTGCAGTGGAAGCATGCACTGCTATAAGTAAAACGAGATAGTTCAGATAATGCACCTTTCACCCATGGCGATGGCATTCGGGAAAATATGAGGCAATCAAATAACCTCTGTAAAAATGGCGAAGTGGAATGTGCTAGTGCAGCGGCCCGTCGGTGGAGTGGGCCCGTTGGTTGGCTCACTCACATGTGAATGAACTGACACACAGCGAACTGACGAAAGCCATCTGATGCGACTGTTGCTTGACAACCAGCGATATCTTTGGTGTGCTATGTAAAAGCAAATAAAAGCAACTCAAACATAAGTGCTATTTGTGAGACATTTGTAATGTGTGGAGAAGCTGTTTGAACGAGCTATGATCAGTGCTCACACTATACTTATACACAATACGACGGTAAATTCATAAAATATCTTATATGAAGGCATCTGGCCGAACATCTGAATACCGTAAGGTGGGGCTATTTGAGACAGTGGGGCTATTTGAGACAGTATTTAAAATTGTAATAAAATGAAAACCGTTTGATATTCATGCTTAATTTTTTGCTCAGGCGATTCACTGCTCGATTCAGCAACACCCTGAGCAAACATTTCACAAAAATATCAAACGATCTTCATTTTACAGTTATTTTAAATACTGTCTCAAATAGCCCCACTGTCTCAAATAGCCCCACTTTACGGTATCAATTTTCTCTAAGCTAAGCGGGGCGCGCGCCTAATGATTTGCGGCCCATTTCGGAGGCCGGGAGCCCCGGCCGGTGAGCTACTGCACCTGTGTGGTCTGCCGCCGCCGCGGGCCGGCAGTGACTTGCAGCAGACGGTGATTTCCCCAGATCAGCCCCGATAATACCGCCTGGCGCTGTCTGGGTCGGCGCGGCCGGTCTGCCTGCCGCAGACGGAGGGCCTCTCGGGCCTGAGGCAGGTCAGAGCGCCAGAGTATTAGTCCGTTACCGGCACAGTGACTGCCGACCAGCCAAGGGGTCCTATGGCTCCCCGGCGCGGCGGCACGCAGGCACGCTCAGCGTGCGGGGCCCACGCGGGCTGATTCAGGCAGGCGGGGCCGTGGGTCGTCCCGCACCCGACCGCAGCGGCCTCAGACTCTGATACTATCGGCCCGCGCCGAGAGCAGAGCTGCGGCCCGGACGCATCCGGGGCCGCCGCACGGGACTCCGCACGCTCAGCCCGCCCACGGAGCTCAAAGCCTGGTCCCGCTAAATCCATTCCGCCCACTTGCCCTATCAATTTCTGTCCGAATCTCTTCGATTTCAAGGGAGAGTATAACGCAATCTCTGCACTGTGCAAAGATGTGCGAGCTGATGTCGGCTTCGCCGGCGGCGTAGGACCGCTCGCGGAGAGGAGACAACTTCCCTCTCATTTCTGTGTCAAGGAGAGCGGCGGGCCCACGGACCGGCCAACTGACCGACCGACCGACCTCTCCGCCCTTATCAGTCGGATGAGTTACAATGGGATGACATGGGAACCGCGTGACTGTGGGATCGGCGCCGGAGGTGAGCGCCGTGTTGGGCGTCGGGCCAGCCGGGTCTATCACGTCACTTGTCGGGCCGTCACGCGTCGAATCACGGTCCTCTTGGAGGCTATTTGGAGGGCGTCACGCCAGAATACAGCGTGTCGGCCCATGTCACAGCCGTCACAACCATCTAAGTCCTCAGGTGATTTGAGCCTTCACAGCCGTCCAATTCGTCCTGTGATCTGAGCGTGCCGCCCTCGGATCCCGGCCGTTCTCGTCTCACTGCCGCGGACGTTTGTTGTGTGACATGGGGGTGAATGACGCCAAACAAGGGTGCTGAATCGTGGCGAGAGACCATCTGCAGCCCGCCACAGCCCGCCGCAATTCGCGGCGCAGTTCGCCGCAGCTCGCCGCAGTCGGTCGACTGCTTACTCTACTGACTCAGTGACTCGGTTGCGGTGGCTGACTCAGCTGCAGTCGGGCGGGGCGAAGCGACTCGGGTCTCTATTTCCGCCGTGTTTACCTGAGCGCCGCCAAGGTCCGGATTCACCTCCGGCCGCCTCTGCTGCCGTGTCGACTGAGGTCATCGCTGCACGGAGGGGTCGGCCGGCCGCGGAGCCGCCCCGGGGTCGCTCCCACAAGGACCTGAGGTCAGCGGTGATGCGGTCAAGTCATCAGCGCTGTGTCTGACACCTCCCGCACGGCGATAGCCGAGGGAGGGAGTCGATAGTGGGACGCGTCACGGCCAGCACGCGGGGATACAGTTTCTAGAAATATCAGAGGTGTGATCACATCATCGGCTGTGGTATTGCGGACCTGTGGTAGCACCGAAAATCAGAGACGCATCCGACGGCAGCTAGTTTTTCCGAACATTTTCAGTACCTTATAAATACGGGGTTCTGGATTGGTATCGAGTGCGCGCTGCGGCTTGGTATTCTTTGAAGGGCAAACGTGACGTTCGGCTTTTTCAAAAGAGCAATAAAAGTATGTACTGCCAATGACCTGGATTACATTTATTATTGAGCTTTGTAGCTGCAATGAATATTTTAATGCGAGTTGAGTGATGTTCGGTGTATCAATCAGTCCTTGTTTATTTTACGAACGTAGTGCAATGTCTGTGACGTTTTCGTTGCTCTAAAATCCTGGTTGTCACAATTTATGGTCTATTGACAAGCTTGTTGGTGCATTGACAAGGTAGCATTGTAAATTCATTTGATGCTGACGTGATTTTCGTTAATGTGTTTTGCTCTTATAATCTACGAGAAAAGCACGCACTGCCGTAAGAAACCAATCTCAACAGAGAAACTGTTAACAAAACTGACCTGTGTTTCTCTTTTTCCGACAGGAGGCCAGAATCAGACCTAAATACGTGAACGGTGCGAGTAAGTACCTTTCTGGCACGTCTGGTGACTGTGTCTGTGCCTAGACTAGACCCTAGCCGTATGATATGTTTCGTTTTACTCCTGCTGACCTTTTCTCTCCTTGGAATGTCCCGGGACATTCGCTCCTTGGAATGCCCCGAGGCACGTTCAGGCGGCTTCCGTCTGGTCGAGACTGGCCGTTTCGGAAGGCGAGCTGGGTGCCACGCCTCGGGGCGCTGGTTGCTCTAAACTCATACTCGGCGATAATTCATTACAGTAGTTATGTTACTTTTAAGTGTTTCGCAACGCCTTTTCAATTATTTTCAGGTGCAAATTGGCTTATTGTTTATCGCGAGTGTGATTGCTGTGTGAAACTAAGCATATTTTATATCTCCAATGTATTTTGGTAAGAAGAACACCATGATTTACCGTTTAACGCCACTTATTTTCGGGTGTCTTTTTGCAATTACCCTACTTCCAACACTGTCCAGCGAAAAGGCTAGGCCTGAAAAGTTCAAAAAATGTCCACCAAGTTTACGGCACCATGGCGTTCGACATCAAAGTCTCACTATCCCCGTAGTAACACTTGGTGATTCTGATCAGCCGCCTTTTGTCCCACCGGCTATGCAGTGGATCAGCCGGTCGTATGGGGCGGGTTTCCCCACTGGACTGCCGGCTCGGCGGCAGGCCCGACCCAGTGCAGAATGTATGCTAACGAGACGGCGGCAGAAGCAGCGCACCCGATCGGGAGGCGGTCAGGTCGTGCGCCGAACCGACCGCCGAGATTGGTGTATCGGCCCTGTCTCGAGCACCCCGGAGAGGGATGAGCCGTCTCGTCGGTCACCAAACCGGGCGCCCACGCGACGAGACAATGTCGTGGGTGCGGTGCTCTTGTCACAGCGATGAAGGGCAAGGTGTGGTTCGGGGATATGGAAATGCTGGATCGATGAAAGGGGATGATGAAGGACAAACGTGACCGCGCGCCTCCGTCATGAGGCAGATGGCTGTTGGATACGGCCACTCTTACCTCTACTCGCCAGCGCGGTCAATCGTGATGACTGTGGTGGACAGACAGGCGGCAAGAAGGAGGCGCCAGACGAGGAAAGTGGCAACGGCAGCACAGGTCGCTTGAATGAACATTTCCGCGAAGGGGCCCTTTATGTCAGCGAGGCGAAACATGGGGCAAGTTAGGAAACGAAAGCGCCACTAATGTTCAACAAATAACCACTTTGAAAAGTGCCTTGGCGGCGGCAGCATTTGTAAAGGATTGTTCGCTTGCAAAGAATTGTCACTATCGAAGAGCTTAGGCTGTTGATTATTTGACTTTCTGCCAGAGGTAACTGGCTAGCTAAGTGTTAACCCCTGAAAGGTAAATAATACCGGGAGCTCACCGGGGAGACGTTTGAATGCATAGAGCGTGCTTGCCACACACCGAGCACTGCCATCTGTCTGTGCTGCAGCTGAGAGCCATAGGTCACTGCCGAGCCAGCCGCTCTGTCCGATAAAATCACACGTACTGCGTGGTGTTTGCTACTTCTTGTGGCCACACTTACTGGTTTGAATATACGGCACCACCCATCAAATCACTTGGTATGTTTGCCGAATCCCATCGCTCAGCTGCGTCCCGTTGTCGGGGGTCTGTTTTCGTCATTAGCATTCCTGCTTTCTTCAGCCGCCATCGATGTATCTCGGTCCTCGCTGTCGCTGCCTTCGTGTCATAGCGCTATCGGATTCACATGCACGCCGCTTTCCATACCGCCTCCTCGCGATGCGGCGCCGATAGACGACCGTCCCGTATGCGCGATAGACGCGATGTCCCGTATTTCCTGGCGGCAGGGCGTCGGTCCCGGACCCTCTGACTTCTGAGCGACCATCTGCCTGCGATTTCCATCGCACAGCGCCTATCCAGATATCTCGGACGCCGCGGGCTGGCCCACCTAACGAAGATGCCGGCCAGACTCGTCGTGTTCGCTCGTCTCGTCTCGTTCGTGTCGTCTCGCCTCGTCTCGTTTCGTCTCGATTCGTCGCGCCTCGTCTCAGGTGTCAGCTCGTTTTCTTCCTCATCTCATCTCGTTTCTTTTTAAGTCGTCTCTTACAGAACACTGCCTTACTTCTTCATCTCCTTCCCTACTTCTTCCATGTCTGCGAGGTGGCATAGCTGAAGCAAGTCCTCCTTCGCACAGGGATGTGTGCGTGACCTGACTTCGGGGTGGTGTGACCGCGTCACGGGCCCCGACGATGTCGGTGCTGACTGCCTCCGACGGGAATCCGGCCTTGGCGGAATGTCAAGTACCGGATCGTGTCGGTGCGCTGCCGGGTGCATTGTTTGACGTGAAGCGGCCACGTCGACATATCGCCTCGACACGGACGGCAGCTGTCGCGGCCAGTTTGTCGTCGGACTCGTGACTGGCGTGCCTGGACACTGAGGTCACCTGAAGGAATAATAAGCCCACCTGTCTTAGAGCTACGCTCAGTCAGAAAGGCACGCTCCGGAAAGACATTGCGTAAATACAGCGGAGAAAGATTGCCTAGTGCCTAGTGGTGTGGCTTGTTTGACGACATGAGATCGATACTACGGTGTTTCCAGGCAGAAATGCATGAACTAGCGTATCGATGATCACATCGTGTGTGATCATGCTTCCTACTATGGTCTGCTTTCGAAAGCTGGGCCTCTTTATGGACGGGGCGGTACGCGGCAGGTCGGCCGGAGGTAGCATATACGGCTTCTCCGAACGGCCTCTCCAGGCGGCTGTGCCATGGCCTCTGATCTCGACATCCCAGCGATAGATTAATAGACTGTTAATACACTCTCTGGCCATGGTAGCAAGCGAGCCCTCAGCACGCGATCGTAACGAATGCGCCACTCCCTCAGTAATTATAATTAGGTGTCAATAATGCGGAGGCCCGCTCCACCGGCGCCGAAAACTGTGGTCAGGCATCATAATGGCGCCGCCAGCGCTCGGCATGCCCAAATACGTGTCCGGGCGGTAACCGGCCGACGACGGGTGACGTGACTCATGATGGGTTGGCGCCATTAGCGTCACCTCATGTCAAACTGCGGGCCGCGCCGGGGCCGCCCGGCCGCCGGGTAGGAGACTGGTACTCGGCGACCGGCCGAAGTGCAAGGACGGCGAAGGGGACTCACGATGCCGGCGAGCGGTTGTGGGCGGGGCCAGCCCGCTATGGTTTTGACACGTGGTCTCAACGGCCATTGCGTGTCGCGTGTCTGCACGTTTCGATCTTCAGACTGAACGGTGATACCGCGAACTCGGCCATTACGTGAAATAAATACGGCATGCATAACCGTGCCAGAATTTATTGCCCCCTGAGTTGAACCCAGTGAATTTCGCCGACGTTTGTTCTTGGCGTTTAATGACTGCATAAAAAGCTACCACGAACCACCTGCGGTGGCTCCAGACGCAATGAACTAACAATAAATTTAATGACCCAATGAATTAGTCTGTGCCGCACTCACCTATCACCACCAGGTCTGGCGGCGGTCCCGGTCGGAGCGCGTGCGCGCCGCGCTACCCCGTTCATCTCCTGGTCGTCGCCGACAGGGCCTCCCTCGGCGACCGGATATGTTACACAATGACGACGCCCAATGGCGAGACCGTGGTCCATTGCAGCGATCACCTGAGCCCACGTAGTGACCAGTCCCGCTGACCTAAGAGCCCCATCGGCTGGCATGTGAGCGCCGCCTGACACCGCTTGTAAAGCGTTGTAAAGCGCCTGAAAAACACGTCCAAAAACCCTACGCTGCGCGTGCAGGTGGCGTCATCTTCTAGGTCTATCCATCACCCTGGCGTGACCTGGAGTGGGTCGCTCGTACTGCCTGTTGGTGCGCCTGTTGGTGCACTTGCTCCGCGCGCCGCCCTCGTGCGCCTGAACGCGCGCTGGCGCTGGCTGTGCTGCTCGCCTGTTGTCGCATCCCGCGACGGAGAGGGCGCCTGTTTATCTGGCTGTCCTGGGCCCATTATGTCCGCGGTGCTCGTCGCCCAGCCTTTTTGCCTGATTTAAGATAATGGCACGCCGGACGGCGGTGTACGATGACATCTGATAGCTCACCGGGCGGCGAGGAGGCCATGATGTCGCCGGGGAGGCACTGGCCAGCGGTCAGTGGTCGCCGGTCAGCGGTCAGCGACCAGCGGCCTTTGGTCACTGGCCAGTATACATAGTGGTCGATGAGCAATGGTCTATGGTCAGTGGTTGATTTTCATTGGGCAAGGATCAGTCTCAGACTTTTCAACTCAGCGATTGTTGGAGGGAGGAGCGCGTTCTGACCGGGTGGTGGGATGCCGCGCACCCGGCGCGCTGTCAGTGGAGCCGTTCCGCCCCTGACACCTGTCCCTGACGTCACTCCCGTCAACTACCCGGAGCTGTTCGCCACCCTTTAATGTCAGTTTCTCCGACCTGTCAATCCGTCTGACCTGTCAGGTAGCCGTCCTGAGGCCTCTTGCACCAAAATCCTCTTGCACCAATGCTTGGATAATTTTGCATCGTATACCCAGTCCAAGTCTCAAATGTAACAATTTGCGTGCAAAATTTAGCAAACACATGTAGGATTATCTATTGGGCTATTGCAAACAAATTAACCACCGCTAGATTAGCTTGTTCTGAAACAGGTTTTTCGATTTTACCTAGCTATAGTTTGGTGCAAGAGGCCTCTGTTCACCGGTTTGACGGTGAACTGCTCTTTGAATCGAGTGAACGCCGATTGCTCTTTCTTGAAGTCTGTTCCCTCGGTTGACGACTCCCAGGCGTGATTGCTTCATCTGCACTTGAGTTTCCTTTTTCTTGTTTCTTGATTTGCTCTTATCTTAACTCGTTAGTCGCTTACTAAACGTCTACTGATCATTGGGTGTTCTCTTATTCTGAATTTCTTTAAAACTTCTCTTTCTTGTTTATGTTTGTCACTGCCGACTGTCGAAGGGAGAAGTACCATCTTGTGCACCCCTCCCCTCCCATGGACTCGCCTGAGCCAGCTAGGGAGCTTCGCGGTGGGTGTCAGCCCCGCCCTTGGTGGTATAGTCACCGTTCCCGCGAAGCATGACGCTGCGCAGCCTGCAAGCGCTTGTTATCCATGATCAGGCTGCAGCTAACTGTGAGGTGACCGTACAACACTAACTACAATAGATCCTATTAGATGCTGCAGAAGCCTTCGCGGTAGAGAATCGAACCAATCTACTGATATAATCAGTCGGATGTATGCATTTATGGTGTGCTAGAAAATTGTTTGTATCGTTATGGTGTATACAGAATTACGTAATCCTCTTTTTAGATATCCAGCATGTGGTTTTCTTTTCGGAATGCTAGTTGCTAGTTGCTACTCAACAAACCGAAATGATGGAGGATTGTTTAGGATAAGTGTTTGTAAATCATAACTCATCTTGTCACCCCCGGCAATATTGATCCTTCTAAACCACCACTGGCACTGACCTTAACCGACCAAACGTCGGCTGAACCGACCAATTGAGTCATGACCAATGTGCTGTAAATCTGACCAGCCAGATGGTCACTGGTCGTGATAATAAATTGCCGCCACATTGTTGCCAATTGAGCCTGTCTCGTTCTGTGACCGATGTCGGCGACTGCAGTTCATTTCCGTCAATTTGTCTCGGCTGCAGTTCCAACTCACTCGACTGATAAAACATAATGCTGCTGAGGTCGTTTTGAAGCCTGTGAAGGTAGAGTCATTGGTCTCAGAGCCCACTGCGCAGTATATATGTGGCACTGATCAATGGTTTGGCATGTTACTACGTTAGCCTGAAAACGTTTGTTCCTCTAAGCTATCAAAGCAATGTTTACGTGATTGACCTTTGCAAGTGCGGAACTGCATGTGCATGGATACTGGACAGTTATCAGTGCATCCATTGCTTTTGCTTTGCCTCGCTTGGCATACAAACTGAAGTTGTAGAAGATCTGGGGAAAACGTGAGAGCGTAGTGTAAGATCTGTTCCAATACTACAAAAATGATATGCAGATCCTATAAAAATGACTTGGCACTGACCGTTTTCTTACATCTCAGGGTAAGCCTTTCTACTATCCATATCACGCGCGTTGTGCGGTTGCGTTGATAACTCAGGGAGCTTACAAAAGAACCTTATAGGACCGTGCACGATGTCTGCCAAACCTTCTTATGGTCTGTCTCTCTGCCGCGATGCTGTCCGCCCTCTGCCACGGCGCTTTTTGCGCCTTTTGAGCCACCTTGCAGTCCAATCGGCCTAATTAGAGTAAGATGCCGGGTCATCAGAGTCTGTGCCCGTGCACCATTCGGCCGCTTTGTGCACGAGCGCACCGGGCGGGTTTTTGCGGTCGCGCGGGGTATACGAAGCTGTCGAGCCGGCTCGAATGCATTCGCCGTCTGTGACGGCCGCTGGACGGGTGTCACGGCGACTGGCCAGGGAGGAATGTGCGGAGGGGAGCAGCCGTCCCTGTCACAGCCGTCACAGGGGCCCGTCACAGGCGTCACAGGGGCGTCACAGGCGTCACGGGATGGCGCGGATGGAGCCGCGGCTCGGGCACCATTTTTGCCGCGGCTGACAGCGGGTGAATGCGGAGCGCGTGCTGCACTGGCGGCGCCGTGGTGTGCGGTGGTCTGCGCTCCTTTCAGGAAGAGGCGTCGCCTCTCACGGCGGTCTCAGGAAGAGACACCACCTCTCACAGCCCGCTGGCAATCCATGTGACGGTTAACCGTGAACGGTACCGGTCCTGGGTGCGGGAAAACCCGCCACCGCCTCGTGGCAAATGGGCCACCCGAAAAAGGTCGACAAGGAAAACTTTTCTCGCCGAAGGAAATGGATGAGTATGAGTAATGTCACACGGTGAAAAATGTGACAGAAATATATGTGCCGTCCCTGTGGCTGTGATAGCAGCCTCGAACGAGGACTCACGACCACGTGTTTCTGCGCTAACACGACTTCCTGTGCGACCTTGGTGAGCAGCGACGGGGTTGTCTGACCCCTTGCTCGCTCGTTTTCGTCGCGTTGAAGACTCTGTCTCCCTCGGTTATCACTGTGATCAGCGCTTGTTTCGTGTCGTGATTCGTCCTGTGCGGTTCCCACTACCACCTCGTCAAGGTGCTGCCGCGCCTGCAGCCTGACAGTTATCCGAACTGGTTTGCGTGGCGACATCGCCTGTCTTCAGGGAGCGGGAGGGCTTGGCACAAAGTAAACGCCGCTCAGGCGTCACATTTGCCGCCGACGCCTCCGCGCAACATCTCGTTACTCCAGTATCACTCGTCTCTCTAAAGCCATGTGGGCTACAGGGAAGGCTCATACAGTCTGGGCGATGAAGCATCAGCCATAGCCGGCCCTTCCGGGTCTACATACATTGCTCGTAGTGAGGTCATCTCCCTGATTAGATGTGTGATACATGTGTGGGTGGGGCCGATTGACCAAAAGATCATTACTTTAATTTGACTCCTTAGTCAATCAATTGCACTATTAAAGCCAACCGTCCAAGGCTTAAGTAGGCATCAAGAGTACCTGGCAAGGGCAAGCAAACAGCACGAGTCGTTATCTGAGACAATAAAGGTTGACGATAAAATAAATATTTGCCTTCACTTCTCAGCCATCTGTCAGCTTCACGACATGCGATGCATCGACTGAAATAACTAGGAATAGTAAATTTACCACATGTAGCTCATGAAAAATGCATTGGCACGCAACATGCTTGTCGAACTACTGCGTTTTTACGTTTTAGATGTTTGGTATGATAAATGCGAATCAAATTGTCGTTATCTGTCATTTGGTTGGCCAAATGACATCATCTTGACACAGTTGATGAGTTCATCTGTGTTTAATTGATTTTTTTTATTCATTTTGGCTTGTCTTACCTCCCTGTGAAGTAACAAGGAAGGCTATAAGGTTAATGAAAATGCCCAGGCAGAGAGCTTTAAAATCATCTCAACAGCAATGCCTTTAATCATCATTCTGAACAGTAAGCTAGCTTTCAGCAAAGTAACCTTTCTAAGCTGTCCTTTATTTGGTAATTTGTTATTGACCTAGATGAGATAGTCATCGACTATATATACTGCGTCGTGCGTGGGTGTCGGTCACCGATCCATTAGCATCGCTGTTCAGGGCCTCGGCTAACATGTTAACTACTGGGGCAAATGCCCCAGTAGAGTCGAGGAATGCCCCAGTAGTGGTCAGGCTTTGCCCAACCTCCACAAAATGAGAATATATCAATATTAACGTACATTCTTTCATTCGGGAGCGGTTGAAGACGTTTGTGGCAAGAAATCAGGGGCGGCGGAAGAGGGAGTGCACGGTGTGCAGCTGCACCCTCAAGTTCCATCCAAAAACATAGGCGTACAGCCCACCGCTAAAGTAATGTAGGGTTTTACCAATCTCAACGATTGGCTTTGACTGGCGATTGTTTAATGCGGAGTGATCGAAAAGAAGATGTCAATAGCTAAAATTGCAGCTGCAAGGGTGACGACTGACGATACATATAAGCTACATTCAAAGTTTCATTGTAGTCTGACTAATCGTTCCTAAGCTTCAGAAGCAGAACATACCCATAACTGAAACCGCACATTACTTCTGCTGTGGACTGTACATTAGCAAGCATATCTTTTTACACCCCATAATCCATCTTCGTTCGAAAGAGCGTCAAAAATAATGACGAAATTACTTCAGCCACTTTTTTGGTGAGGTCAAAGGTCAGGTCATGGTGAAGGCCAACTTTCGCCGATTTTCAGGTCGAATATCGACAGTTTACAAGATGCCGACGCTTAACTCGGGAACCAATTAGAGCTACAGCACCGCGGAAAAGCGCATTTGATAGCCATATTAGCATGCTTTCTGGTTATTTCTCTTAGATTTGACCTAACGCCAACGGTTTTGCCTGCAAGGGGCAAAAACTACTAAAGACGATTTTGGGGGAACAGTTTTTCTGCAATAACTTTTGACTCATGCTTTGCACGAGCCAAGGCCCAATGCAAGCGCTTTCTTTTATCCGACATCGTGTTCCTCTCGTCAAGACGCATCAAATTAACTACAATTTGACCTTGAAGGTCAACTTGAAAATTCGACCTCAGGTTCAAGTCATGATCTGACCGGAAATTGTCATGTTGCATATCAGTCGATCTGCATCGTCTAACCAAACACATCTAAGGCATTTTCATCGCTCTAGCATGCCTCTTTCAAAAGTTATTCGCGAAAAACTGTTAGATACCATTCGTGAACTGAGATGACCTCAGGGGCATAAAAAAGGGTCACGGGTGCTATTTTCATGTTCAGTGTGTCAAAGTCACGTACAGTGTTTTATAGTGTTTAGAATAACTTTCGTCCAAAAGAGGTGGTTTTGAATTTCTCCCATTGACTTATAATAGATCGGTCGCAAAAGTGAGCTGACCTTAGGTCACCGATATGAAAATTCCGAGATATAAATTTTGTACATGCTGTTGCCCTTATCAATCGCTGAAAGTTTCAAAGCGATCGGTCACTCGGTGTAGCTACGGCATACATGGAAACATTTCATGAGGTGAGGTCACTTGAAGTGACCTGGTAACCTGATCTTGAATGACCTTGGTCTGAGATTTTTACAACACGTGTAAAATTGATGGGTGATGGAGCGCCGCCGTTTTTTAGATATCCGCGAAAAACCGCAGGAAAAACCGCAGGTGTTCAAAC
Organism: Amphibalanus amphitrite; assembly: GCF_019059575.1. Classification (NCBI taxonomy): domain Eukaryota; kingdom Metazoa; phylum Arthropoda; class Thecostraca; order Balanomorpha; family Balanidae; genus Amphibalanus; species Amphibalanus amphitrite. Next base: position 1,560,074 of record NW_024881525.1, on the reverse strand, counting down.
ACCTGCGCCCCCCCCCCTGCTGGGGGGCCCCCCCAGCAGGGCGCCAACACACTTTGACGATTTGCCCCAGTAGTCAAAATTCCTTAGCCGAGGCCCTGTCGCTGTTCATTTGTTCTTCTGTGCGTCTTCTGCCCTCGTCAGTAGACGGCGGCATCCCTGGACAGTCGCTCCAGCGATCCTGCGCTGTCCACAGGGAGAGCGCTCGACAACGGCAGCGGCAGGATGCTTCCGGCGACCGCGTGGGCGGAGGTGGGGCGAGGGGCGAGACTGACGCGTCTCCAGCCTCCATTACTGTTGAGCCAATTGCTCGCTGGCGCCGCGGGAATCGTGGCTGTTCTCCAGCTCACCGCCCATGGACAACTTGGCGCCGCACACAGATCATCGCCGCCGCCGCCGCCGCCGCCGCCGCCGCCGCCGCCGCCGCCGCCGCCCCTGCGCTGTCCGAGGCTGCGGGCTCGTTAGGCGCTGCCCCTCGGCACTGAAGGGAACAGTCTGCACGCACGAGCGCCCAAGTGCGTGCCAATGTGCGTGTCGGTGGCCACTACTGCCGGTATTTGCCGACGATGAGAGTCTCGAGATCGCATTTCTGGCGCGGGGAGAAGGGACTCTTACAGGGCACTTGTGCCGCCGTCAGCGTGCACGAAGAATGAGGTCGTAGCCGTTCGCCTGCAAACGGTGGCGCCCTAGACCGCACTCCATCTCACGTATGGATCATCGTTCTTTGTGTGGTGGAACTGCAGTGTTTCGAAATTTTACCTTTATTTTGACAGAACAAGAATATGTTTCACAGACATCTCCTGCATTATTGAGAAGTAACTTGTCTGGCAAGCCTAAAAAAGAGTGGAGCTTATGATAAGAGAGAAATTATCGAGTCTTTGTGCTCTCTTTCTCTCCCTTTTTCTCTCTTCTCTTTCTCCATTTTCGTCCTTTTCCCTCTCCTTTAGCATTTACTTTTAGCCCCGACCTAAAGGCCCAGTTTTGATCCTTCAGGGCAGTCCCTGTTACGACACAGCTGAGCAGATATCTCTATCGTCTCTAGGTCATCTGCGCAGTGGGCACAGTGCATAGTGCATAGTGCACAAGTTAACCGTGTACTGCAGATTACCGGTCAGCTGATTGGATTCGTCAGCTGATATTGTCAGATATCAGCAGATATTGGCGGCTATCGGCGTCACCTCGGCTCATACACCGTCCGGCGCCGGCGGGGGCAGGGGCGGTGTGTGTGTGGGGGGGGGGGGAGGAGGGACTGGGACACACGGATACCCAGGGTGATAACTCAGGGTCGCAGCGCGTGCCACTCCACTAGCGGCAGAGATAGCCACTTAGGTAGCTTTTTCTGGTGGACTGATTACTTGCTGCGTCATATAACGCGAGCGGTAGGAGGGAAGAGCGACCGAAAATGCCTATCTCATTTCTTCCCTCATGGAGGCCTTAGGCAAGCAGTTACAATCTTTTTGAGCGACCATATGCTAGGCTATGTTTTCCAAGTAACGGCAAATTAGGTATGTATACGCGATGCAGCATAATTTTGAACAATCACGATCTATTTTCAATATTTTTACACAATTTATTTATGTTGAGAAAATATGACATAGCAATCATGGCTGGACACCGGACAAAGAAAAGACGCCCTTATTGTTGTAATCGAGGGTAGGCAATGGTGCATGAAAACGTAGCTGAAATTATTTCCGCTTGCAGTTTAGTGGCCATATTTAGTAAGTGTCTTCACCTAGTGCCTGTTTTTTCCATTGGATAGATAAGCCTTATACCAAGACATAATGAGCCTACTGAATAATTAATCTAAACATAAGAGCTTACGAAAATGACGCTGACACCGTCCGGCGTCGACGGGGGCGGCGTGGGGGAGGGACTGGGATGGACGGCACCCAGCAGTAGCGGCGGAACACCTTCAATTAAGGGGGGCACTGCCGACTTTTAGTCCCATTCTTTCCATGCAACGCCCATAGGGATAATGTTAAAATGACAAAATCAATTGGGGGGGGGGGGTGGCACGGTGCCTTGTTGCCCACTCCCCGTTCCGCCGCCTATGGCAGCCAGGGTGATAGCTCAGTGCCGCAGCGCGTGCCACTCCACTAGCAGAGATAGCCGCTAGGAGGTAGCCTTTTCTGGTGGGCTGATAACTTCCTGCGTCATATACGTGTATCTCGAGCGGTAGGAGGGAAGAGCTTATCTCATAGAACCGAAAATGCCTATCTCATTTCTTTCCTCATGGAAGCCTAGCCAAGCAGTTACAATCTTTTTGAGCGACCATTTGCTAGGCTATGTTTTCCAAGTAACGGCAACTAAGATATGCACACGCGGTGCAGCATAATTTTGAGCAATCACGATCTATTTACACTCTTTTTATACAATCTTTTGATGTTGAGAAAATATGGCATAGCAATCATGGCTGGACACCGGACAATGAAAGACGCCCTAATTGTTGTAATCGAGGATAGGCAATGGTGCATGAAAACGTAGCTAAGATTATTTCCGTTTGCAGTTTAGTGGCCATGTTTAGTAAATGTCTGCAACTAGAGCCTGTTTTTCCATTGGATAGATAAGCCTTATACCAAGACAATACAAGCCTACTGAATAATTAATCTTAACATAAGAGCTTACGAAAATGATGAGAGAAGACTGCACGAGCGGACCGAGGGTGAATGCAAATGCATCACTTTTAATAATCATGCATTTGAGCGCCGATTATGTTGACGAGCTATAAACGTTAGAGCTCGATTCACATGGTCGGTAGCAGTGCTGCGCGGGCCCGGCGCCGCCAGATTAGGGTAATAGTATGCGATGGGGAGGTGGGCGCACCGCCCAGACGTTGAGTACGGAACCGTGTCCGTCAGACGGACTACCCGCCGCCCCCCGAGTATCGGACCGACGGCGGCACTGTCTGAGAGAGCGACATGAACCCACCCATCCTCCTATTCATTGCGCTCTCATAAAGCGATGAGCCAGTGGCAACCAGTAAAATCGGTTTTGGTCGTTTAAAGTAAATGATACTGCCGAGCGAGCATCATATATCATATTTTGAGGTCAATGGCTGGTTTTCTCAGCTTTGATATAGCTGTTGTTTTTGAACTGTCAAGCATTTTTGACATTTTGGCGATGGGTGCATTTGTATACTTGTAGAAAACAGGAAATCTTAAAAAACATTCCTTACTTTTTGTTGGATTGGTTCTGGCATCTCCAGCACTGTCGCATATTAATTAATTCTGGCACCTAGAGGTCTGACAACACCTTTAATTGTGCTGCGCTCATTCGTGTTCCTTGAAGGCCGCTCATGTTCTGAGCAAAGAAGAGCAAGTGCTCGACGACATGCGTGGGCGGTGGCAATGCATTTCTATTGCCCCTGGGGTGCATCGTCAAGGCGCGAGACTGTGGCAATCCACCCAGTGATAAAAACAGATCGACATCCTCATAGGTCACTTCGCTTTGCTGCAGCTAATGCACGATTACGAACAGTTCTTAGCTTCGACACGCATCGCTATTCATTATGAGGCATACGAGTACATTGGGTATGCTGCAAAGCGCTTATCAACTTATAAGATAGGTACAGTGTCAATGTGTAGACTTCCGGACATTTCGTATACGCTTCGTATAGTCGTGACCAGACATGACTACGAAATCCTATAAACTAGAATTAGAAGCGTTGTTGTCTTGGAAGTACTTACCGGTGCAGTGCCGGTTGCTGTCATATGATTGACAAACAAGGCAATCAGGCAACCTTGACCTAGTTATACCTAGGACTGAAATGAAGAAAGCGTCCTTCTCTTACAGTGGTGCAAAACTATGGAATAGCTTGCCCATTCATGTCCGAAACTATTCGAAAGCTGATTTTGTGAAATATATTTTGGAACATCACGTGGTAAAATGATGCATATGTATGTGGTGTGGTTCCGGTGATGTCACATTGTTCGTTGTAATAATTGCCGGTTACTCATGAGGCTTCGCTGTCTCATCAAACTTTTTGTTATAGAAAATCGCTTTTGTTCTGCATTTTGATTTCGTTATACGTGCTTATGAATGACAGGGCACTGCGTTGCCTGTATTGTATGTATATTGTTTATGTGTGTCAATGTGTTTCCCTCTGTAATGCCCACCAAATGGTGGTTAGTGGGAATATGAAATAATAATAATAATAATAATTGACTGAGATGCATCTGCATGGACCATGAACCGTTGACATTTTAAAATGTAGGGCACTGAAACTCATCAGGTACGATGAGCGCCCTGAGCCCTGGGGGCGTCGAGGTGCCTGAGGTGTACGCGTCTCGCCGATCCGGTGTGCGTTACGGAAACATTGGTCAGGTGCTATGTTGTGTGCCTAACAATCATCCAAGGGGCGATGTTGGCAAACGCAAATCCTACTTCATGCTGCTTTAACAATGTAAATGTGCGCCAGCAGTGCATGTGTCTCGAAGTTTGGGGAAAAGCCTCTACATCAGGAACGTTTTTATGCTTTAATGCTACCAGTTACCACGGATTGCAGTTTAAGTGGTGCGCCAAGTGCCTAAAACATCGACGTTGCGTCTCAATACTTCCCCAAGAGGTTTAACGATCCATGCAACCAGACAAAACACCTGTCGTCAGCGTAGCTCAATTCTGCTAGGCAGACTGAGAGTAAACAGAGACGAAGAAACAACTTCAAAGCCGTAAAAAGATCCTGCACTGGGCGTCCACGCACATCTGACTGCTGTTGCGATGCGTATCACCCATGTTTGGTTGCATTGTCGTGCGTTGTGAACAAGGTTTGGTTCCAGATGACATCAGATTTAGTTACAGATGAGTGGACCTGCTACAAGCTGCCTGAATTTGGTTTACCAGGCAGTGGACTGAGAGCGGAAACGCATTAATCTAAATGCTTGTCAGGTGTCGCATTAGCTGCGACGTTTCTTCACTGGCTGCTGATATTAGCGGCAGTGGAATCACATTCCCGTTTTGACGCTGTTTTGTAAATATCAACCGTCCCACACATCTTACGAGCAGCTCTTGTCACGCGGAGACTCATGAGGCGGTTGTGCCGGCGAGAGTCCTTGGCTTTCATTTTTATTGGACTCTATTGAAGATCACGTTTTTGGTTGGGCTTCTCAAGTAGTCGCCTTCTTTCTCTTCTTTTTCTTACGCCAGACCTTCGACCATCTTGGCCACCATGAAACATCAACAGGTTCCAAACAAAAGCCCTTGAATCCGCCTCTTGGAGCTGCCACCATCCTGTCCGTCCCATTGCTTGCTCTGAACAGTGTGGTAGTCCCTCTGAATCTGTCACAGTCTCTCGCACAGTAGCCGGTGAGACGGCGGGTCCGCGGGGTGGGCCGCTGAAAAGGCGGCCGGACCGCGCCGCGATTGTATCTGTCGCGCCACTGTCGGGCGACACGGCCGCCGCCGCTGACCGAGTGGCTCGATATGTCCGCGTCACCGACGACAGGCCGGCCGCGATGCGACGATAGGACCATCGCCGCCACCGCAGCGGCCGCCACCGGTCGGCAGCGCCCCTCAAAAGCCGCCGATTGGAGATGGCCGCCCGCCGCTGCTTCGTCCAGGGCCTCCTGCCTAGCGTGGCGCGGCTGGGTGGCCCGGAGGCCGTTAGTGTGGAGAGAAGAACACCGAAGTGTCGTGAGGCGCTCGCTCTCGATGCCCGGGGCGCTGCTGATGGTCGCGATGCTCGGAGCTCGGAGGTGGTCAGGTGCGCGGTGGCCACCCGGCGCGGCGAAGCGTGCTGTCAACGGCGCGCCTCCATCGACAGGTGTGTGGGCTGAGACGGCAGGTCAGATGGCGGGTCTGTTTCCAGCGACCGGCACTGGCCGCGCCTGTGGATGTCCGCCCATTGAGCTGTCACTGACCGTGCTATTGACCTTTGCTGAATGAGCTGTTCTTGACTGCTCATTGAGGCTAGTGTTGGTGTTGAAATACATGAAAAGCTTCGGACGGCTAGAACAGTACTTGACAAGTCCAGCATTCTTGATAGTATCAGGCGTCTTGTGCATTTTAACAAGATGCAAACAGTTCACGACAATAGGGTCCGGCCGGTCTCAGCGGGGTCCGTCAGCGCCCGGTTCTCTTTCAGCCATCATACTCTCGAAGGCACGATTGGTCACGGTTCGCTGACGAAGCAGCAGACCATGTTGTCACGAATAACCTACGGGTCTGTCTCCAGGCAGACACCATTCAAGGCGACAGACTAGGGATGATGCTGTGCACACTCTACATGTTTGGTAGGTGCACGTGTATCTACAAAGCAAGTACACGTGGGTAGATGGGTGGAAGCTCGCTGGCGCCAGAGAAAATGGTAAAGGGCGTTTTCACTATGCATAAGCAAAGAAAGACTTGATATAAACATACGAGAGACATGAATGGATACGTAAATGAGAATTATACAACGAAAGGGGCGGGACGATGGAGATGAGAGGCACGATTATTACGCCTATCAACAGCTCGTCTGGCGCCCCGCCCCCACCGTCTCGGCAACCGCCGCCGCCTCTGCTGACGTGAGCACGGCGGCCCGCTGACGCTGCTGGGTTGGCACAATGTGCACCAATAGCCAGAGCGGCCGTCTGACTCACACAATGCCGTGCCAGTGCGAGGTGCGGCCTCCGATGACCCGGCTCTGACCTCATGATTTTCGGGGGTGGACAGCAGTCAGCAGCTCTCCTGTCCGGAGGAGTGCCTGTCCCCCGCACGGCACTTCTGACAGGGTCTTCTGGTCGTGCTGCCGACGAGCTCTCCCCGGTCCCACAGGCACGCCTCTGCTCCCCCAGTTGCAGCCTACGTGACGCACTCACAGTTGCGGTGGCGATTCTGGGCGCTGCAGTCGTCGGCCTCTGATGTCACCCTGTTGTCTGCTCGCGGGCGGCCCGATACCGCTGACACCTGTTATGATGTGTTTTTCCACATTAGCCATCGGATATGCGAGCGGCGGCGTTGGAGAGCGCTCTGCGGACGGCTGCGCCGCCGTCTGATGCGGCCGCAGCGCGGTCATCGGGCCGGCACGACCCGCGCGTATCGCGCCGCCTGTGAAGGGCTGACTGTGGAGCCCGACCGGCGGGCGATCGGTTGACTTTATACTGGGCCGCCGCTCAGTGCATAATAGTACGTCATGCATGAATGCATGGCATGCCCGGCTGTGTGGAGCGCCGCTTGGCTGGGCTGCAGACGGGCTACCGGCTGGTTTCGAAAGCACCGTCTGGGCGGGCGGGCCGCCGCCGGAGCGCTCGCAGCCCGCTGAGATCACAGCGGGCCAGCAGAGAACGAGTCTCGCCGTATAAATCACGGCGCACGCCACCGGCCATCAATCCCGCTGACAGGTGCCGACAAATACACAGACACGACCACACCTCTGCAGAGTCAGCCGAATCGTGGAATATGACTGGTTGTGTCATGGGCACGTCAAAGAGTCAGACTGGAAAACCGCCGCGCACCCCTCCAACCATTCAATCCGCCTCACGTCGCAGCCAGCCTGTCATAGTTGAGGAGGAAATGCCGCGGAAAGTTGAATCTAGCCGTGACCTGACCTCATCCGGGCTTTTCTTCCCACCCAAAGGTGGGGTCACATTCTGGTGACATCATTGCGAGCCGGTGCCGCCCTGGCCGCTGTGCACTGCTCTGCACCCTCCTGTCCGGACGTGCACGGTTCGACATCTGACCGCGCTGCCTCGCCCTCGGTGGTGCTCCGGCACGTCGTATGGACCGCATTCCACCGGGGGGAGATCGTGATCTCGAATCACCTCTGAACGCCCTGCCCTGGGGGGTATGTGCGGGTGATGTGTGTTGTATACTCACAGCAGCGATGTTCTTCGACAGTTTACCGCAGCATCGCTCACATTTTCTAGGTATTTACTGAAACCTCGCGGAAGGTAAAATCCTATGATGATCCCCTGATAGTTTATTGACACCTCGTCAACATTTCCTGGAACGAATGCCACGGCTTGTTTTGGTCGGTCTGCTGGAGACTGCCGAGATCTTCTCGCCGACTCGACGGCCGGCAACGTGTCATGTCATCTATTCCTGGTCGGCGCCAGCACGGGGCGACTGGAGGGCGGCCAGTGCTCGGACTACCTCCGCTCTGGTTGGTGTTGCCTAATGCCTTGATCTCGCCTGCCCCTGACAGAGTACATGACCGAGGTTTATCCGGTGGAGCCTGACGTATACCGGAGGTCGGCGGGCTGACGACGCCGTCTGCTAAAAACTGCCGGCTTTGGAGAGAGAGAGAGAGAGAGAGAGAGAGAGAGAGAGAGAGAGAGAGAGAGAGAGAGAGAGAGAGAGAGAGAGAGAGAGAGAGAGAGAGAGAGAGAGAGAGCCGACGGCAGGGAGACCGCGCGTGGGAGGGGCTGTTTGAAAGCCTGATGGGATGACAATCAGAGTCGGTAGTCGTCCGCAAGGACAAAAACGCCTGCCAAGGTAGCATGCTCATTTCAAAGCACGTTCCAAGGCAAAACTTCCTGGAAAACGGTACCCATGACAGCAGCTTCCTGTTTCCTTGGAAGTAGCTAAAGTCCTTGTGAATGACTCTCAACTGGCCTCAACAGTCAGCAGACAGCTATTTAGCTTCTATAATCGTTTTTATTAGCAGCGGAAGCAGCAGCAGAGTTCCCATGAACATCCGTTTTGCAAGACTTTGTGCTGCCTTCACCAATATCCTAATGCATGTTTCCCTATTCCAAGTTTCATCTCATTTCTCGCTTCGCGTCCGCACCGGCTGCGCGTCCTTCCCCCAATGAGAGCGCACACGTGTTCAGCGAAGCCGCTGGGAGATAGCTGCTGGGCCGGTCGGCTCAGGCCGGCGAGGAGAGGGCTATTTACAGTGGTCGCTCGGCCGCGGCGCGAGACGTCTACGATGTGTCAACACATGTCCGCCTAATCACGCTGTTTATTTGTCCGCGGCGACGCGTGTGGCGTTCTTTTCGGCGGCGGCGGCCGTTTGAGTGACATCGACGCTCGACGGTCCACGGAACACCCTGGGCTCTCGGCCGCCCCCGCCCCCGCCCTCGCCCCCGCCCCGAAGCGTGCCAGGCGCGTGTCGTCAGTCGGGCGGCACAGGAGGGTAGTGAGAATGCTGTGATTTGGGCCCGGCCAATGGAAACAGACCGTGACGTCATGGAATACGAGTGATGCCATACTCATGCCCATTCATGCTGTGCATATCGATGTTTGTCCGTGGCGTTGGCGTGGCGTGTGTGGTGTTCAGTCGAGCCCACCTGTGGAGTCGAGTTCATCTGCCAGTGGTGTTCAGTCGAGCCCACCTTTGGAGTCGAGTTCATCTGCCAGTGGTGTTCAGTCGAGCCCACCTGTGGAGTCGAGTTCATCTGCCAGTGGTGTTCAGTCGAGCCCACCTTTGGAGTCGAGTTCATCTGCCAGTGGTGTTCAGTCGAGCCCACCTTTGGAGTCGAGTTCATCTGCCAGTGGTGTTCAGTCGAGCCCACCTGTGGAGTGGAGTTGATCTGCCAGTGGTGTTCAGTCGAGCCCACCTGTGGAGTGGAGTTCATCTGCCAGTGGTGTTCAGTCGAGCCCACCTTTGGAGTCGAGTTCATCTGCCAGTGGTGTTCAGTCGAGCCCACCTGTGGAGTCGAGTTCATCTGCCAGTGGTGTTCAGTCGAGCCCACCTGTGGAGTCGAGTTCATCTGCCACGGACTGCTAACGGAGCCCAGTATGCACTAGTGGTGTCAATCGGAACTTGAATCTTCGGAATTCCGATTTTGTCCAATGTCCAATTCGGAATTCGGTTGGACAATGACGGCAGGCGTTGGACAACTTTGGACAATCACTTGCTACACCTCAGCATTTTTATAAAGCAATCGTGTTTAACACTGATTGGCGAATAGAAAGCTCAGCTTTTGATATGATTAACACATTAAAGCTGGTAATAGTACATTAAAAACAATTAAATAATAGTGTTGAGTGTAAACTATTGCGTAGGTTTCGGACATCTTTGGACAAATGGCTGGCTTGGACATTTTTGGACGGACAATCGACGTAAGCATTGGAAATTGGACGGACATTGGACACACATTTTCTGAAATTGACACCACTAGTATGCACGGTGGAAGGTTATAAAGTGGAAGGCTATATTGGCGTGAGATCGAAACTCGTCAAGGCTATGGAATGCGCGATGACAAATGGGGGAGGTTTTCACTCTGATACCTTGTCTATAACGGCAGTACGCGGACATGCAATATTCCCGCCGGCCCCGACCGACTGACGGATTTACGCGACAAAATGAATGGACCGCTTATCCACACCACTTATTCTATTCAACCGCAGTGTTGTAATGCATAAATTTTCCTTACTAGATGTGCGGATGTGCAGATCTCTATCCTTAAAAGGCTTCTCGTGTTACATGTGACGAATTTGTCAAAGCGCCCATTCTTGGCTGTAGGAGCAGAGATATACGCAAGAGGCTATCATGTTCACTGATCGCCCCCGTTTGATAAAGCCGCGCACCGTTATATTCTGACATTTATGGTTAAACGTTCTGGTGATAAAGATGACGATTTTCGGTATGATATGAAAATTTATACACAATGGTAAAGCTCTGTAGACAATAATTTGCACCCATTTTAGGTACTGATTTGGACAATCAAAGCTTTTAATATGCCTTTTAATCACGATTCACGATTATAACTTTACTCCGCATTGTTTCACCATCATTGGCAGTGTTTCTAAAATAATGTTATGATAGGTCCAGCGAATTGGTCATAATAACCGTGGGGCTTTAACAGTACCTATCATTATATGCAGTATCATTTATAGCACCATGATAGCATATAAGTATGTTATATTTACATGTGTGCTTTTAGTGTCGGCCGTACACCAATGCGATATATCCTCTGCTGTGAGCTATGGCAAGTGGTGAGACCCACCCGATCGGCAACTGCGTGAGAGTGCGGGCCGATGTTCTGCATATGTCTATTTGCAGTGCTATTGCTGTCACCTCGTGTTGGTGCGCGCTCAGTACTGTTTGCACAGCCACCGTGTGGTGTGTGTATGCGTGTGTGCGTGTGTGTGCGTGTAAGCATCTACCGGCGTTTGGCAGCGGCATTGACGCGTGGAAACCTGCTCCGCACCACACTGACCGAAATTCCTGCACGTTTCGCGTACGTGCTGCAATGTGATCAGTGCCTTTGAGGCAGAGGTTAGCTGCGCTTTTGAGCTCGCAGTGCTCAGAATGCAAGGATAGGTATTTATTTTGTACTGTGAACAGCCGGCGTGTTTCTTTTGAGTTTGTTTAGATTTAAAACAGACATTTTTAACTATTCAACGTAGGCAGAACCTTCCTAACAATGCCGGGTCCGAAAGGCTGTGAATAATTTTGCGATTGAGCCATATATCGAGGATGGTTTCCATTTCCATTTGTGTGACGACCGTGCACCCACCGCTTACGAAACATCCCATCACATTTTGCTGCCGTTTAGAGTTGCCATTTTCGGACGGTGCCATTTCGATAACTCGTCTGCGCGGCGGCGGCAGTGTCACCATTTCGGCCGGCATGTCCATCAAACGTGTCAGATCTGTCAGCTCCGACCCGGTCAGAGCGCGACCGGCGGGAGAGATATGTCTGACGACTCACACAAACCTGCTACCGGAACCACGTGGTGGCCTCTCCAAACGTGGTGATGGTGACCCTCTCCCCCGGCCGCTCGTGCTCCTAGTCACGCCGTCGCCTTTGTCGCCCGCCTGCGTGCGCCATCCCATCAGAACACGAGGAGCGGTGAGCCTGACAGCAGCAGCGCGCCCATTACATGCTAATGTCAGAAGAAAGATGTCACCACCCGCTTTTCGAGTAGCGGTGCACCGTTGATGTCACCTGCGATTCTGACGGGGCGTTTAGACGCTATCTCGCAGTCAAAAATGACAGCCGAAGTGCTTATTTCTCCGGAATGGGCGTCCCGCTGTAATGCGATTCAGTACGGCTACTCGATGACATTTTTAGAGATTTCGTGAGAGGGCAGACAAGCGCATGCAGTTCCAACAGGCCGCAGTCGGTGCTCCGAAGACACTGTTTCGCCAGAAGCAACACGAACTGGACGTCAACGACGATATTGCAGAAGTAGAGTGCAGCAGCGTGCAGCGGTGAAATCGGCTCCAAGTCATTTGCCATTCATCGGTTTGAACTACCTGCACTTACCTAAAGCATTGGTTACAGGATGGAACAAGCAAATTTGTATAAAAGCTGAGCTAGAAGGGTTGCAGTAATAGCGTGATTTAAATGGTAAGCTATCAATAAGGAAAATAAGGTATAGGTCTTCACTATGAAGTGAGTACAACGAACAAAGTCTATTTGAATTGAAGGCTCGGAATACGTGAATTTCGGATGGGAATGCACGCGTGGCATAGACCTACTACAAGTCCATTGCGTCGTAAGCAGTTCCTTCGTGACTCGTGCCCTTCCGAAGACTGTTCTGTAAGCAATTGACCACAGCTGGATGAGCTGCCACAATGGGCAGTATCAAGGTTGACTGACTCATATGTAGTTAGGTGCAGAAAAACGATCATGATATAATATTATGTAACATTTTATTCGCATTTGCTATGGGATGAATGCGCCTGCATTCATAAATAATAAAACATCGACTCATGGTTTGGTTTCCCACTAGCATTCGCTACAAACCATCAGCTTCCTTCACAACTTACTGGTCAATCATCGTTTATTTATTTAAGAGCCCCGCCTTAAGAACACCTGTGCACCTGCCTTATCATCTGACGTCATATGACTGACTGATGACATCAGCGTTGGCTTATGTCCTGTTATCCTCTGCATTAATCTGAAGCATAATAAAATACGTTAATTTAGTGCGTAATTAATATGTCACATTATAAGATAATGATGCACCATAAGCCAGGCTCTGCCGAAAAAAAAATGTGTAAATCTGTACACCCAGCCGCGAATATAGTCAAATACCTGTCCCAGTGCCATTATGTTATTACTTAGCAGTATGTATAGTCAACTACAGAATGATGTTCCACTCCTCAGAAGCTATCAGTTGACCGGAGCGCTAAGTTGTGCCGTTTATCACGCAATTAAGCGTGTCGATTGTGAGCATTGGGACAAAGCTATAATTTCTGAACTCAGTCCGTGTGATGCGGCACAGCCTACCACTCCAGGCAAATAATTGCCTGTGAAAAGTGGAACATCATTCTGTAGTCGACTATATATGCATACGTTATACATATGTTGTAAACTGTGGGGGAGACGGTCGTCCCAGTTTACAGTCATCCGATCGTGGTGATCGGGAAGCGTGTTCCGTTCCGAGCACTCGTCAGCCACCAGGGCTCTTCATGTTGCCCTCGCTTCCTCGTCTTCCGTCTTCCTCCAAAGCCTTGTGCCGATGAGTAGAGAAGTGTATTTACAAATTTCAGATTTTACTAATGTACAGCACACACGGACGTTAGACGGTATACTAAAACTACGCGCATGCGCTAGACGGTCTATCTAGCAACGTGAGACATGCGCAGCGTGTGTGCGCGGATATACGAGTATACATAAGCAATGTCGCACCGACACATGCGCAGCAGGTGTGCGCGGCTGTAGGGAACTCCTACACTACCCCCTCCCTAGACGGGTCGCGAACGTGACGCGTCGAGATCGCTGTGGGGATCGAACGTCGCGATCGGTGCGAGAGCGCAAGATAGATCGCGGTGGAGCTGGTCCCGGTGCTGCTGCTCTTGGAGATGGTTGTTCTGCAGGTGGCGTGTCTTGTGGCAGCATCAGCTCCAGGCCGTCCGACCGGGCAGCTGATGGTGGCAGAGTCGCAGAGGCAGGAGACTGCTGCGCAGGTAGGTGTGGCGTCTCTTCCGGAGACGCAGGCTCGCAGTGGTCGATGTTGCTGGTTGGTGCGCTGGCGGCCACCGGCTGCTTGTTGGGTGGAGCTGGCGTCGGCGTCGGTCGCTTCGGTAGGTTGCCGCGAGGAGATGCGCTGAGTGAGGCGTCAGCGTCGATCCGTTGCTGTTTGGCAGTCTTCGTGTTCCGCACGAAGAGAAGTGTTGCGGCAGATGCTTTCGACCGGCTGCACGGAGGCTCGCAGCGGCGGGCCTTGTTGCCGAAACGCTGGTGGTACCAGCAGACAGAACTGTCTGGGTACGTCGGCGTCGGAGGGCGTGGCGGGCGAGGCGTCTGACGGCTGCGATGTCGACCTTTGTTGCGGTGGGAGAAACTGCACGGCGCTTTGCAGCGACGCGCTCTGGCACCGAAGCGCTGGTGGTACCAGCAGATCTCGTAGGTTGACGGATGCGCTGGCTTTAGAGGGCGGTTTTCATGGCGTCGTTGATGCTGGCTTCGGCCAAGTTGCGATGCTGCGCCTTTGAGTCGACGCTGGGTGGCCTCCATTTGCTGTACTCGGACGATGAGGGTCGCGATGGTGGCTAGCAGGGCTGTGAGCCGACCTGCTGCCTCGGGTTCGGGTGCCGGCAAGCTGAAGCTGGTTGCGGGAGGAGCGGTGTGCTGCCGGGTGGCTTCGCTCGACTCCATGGTGTGGTCCACGAGTAGCCCGGATCACGTCGGGGTCACCAGTGTAAACTGTGGGGGAGACGGTCGTCCCAGTTTACAGTCATCCGATCGTGGTGATCGGGAAGCGTGTTCCGTTCCGAGCACTCGTCAGCCACCAGGGCTCTTCATGTTGCCCTCGCTTCCTCGTCTTCCGTCTTCCTCCAAAGCCTTGTGCCGATGAGTAGAGAAGTGTATTTACAAATTTCAGATTTTACTAATGTACAGCACACACGGACGTTAGACGGTATACTAAAACTACGCGCATGCGCTAGACGGTCTATCTAGCAACGTGAGACATGCGCAGCGTGTGTGCGCGGATATACGAGTATACATAAGCAATGTCGCACCGACACATGCGCAGCAGGTGTGCGCGGCTGTAGGGAACTCCTACAATGTTGCGATTCCAAATTAAAGAAGGTATAAATACACCAGGCGGATGTATTTTTGATCATCCACAAAATTGACAACAACCATGGCAGGACAGGGCTCCGACTCGGCCCAGTACAAAAGCGGCACCTAAACCAAGAGAAACCTACTTTACGAAATGAGAGCCTCGTTCATGGCTCCCCAACCCGTGAATATCCTCCCTGAATAGGCGCGTTGCCGTATGAAATAGCGACATTGCAAGGCACGCTCAAATGTTACGAACAGCTCCGTGAATATGCTCGCCGAACAGGCCGCTCAGACTAGTAAGGCTTACATATTCACGGCGCTGTGCTATCGGTGGTTGGGGCCAAAAAGCGAATGAGGAACGAGCCGGACAGACTCAGTCCCAGATTTAGACCCTCGAATGTATATGCGTCGCCGAGTAAGCCGACAGCAAGCCTCTCAGACGAGTCTGCCGACGTCCCCAGCAAACGCATATAACATTCGAGGTCCCAACGCACCAGCCGCGACAACAGACATTGCCCGACTGCCCTCCGCCGGCGCACACTCACCCGACCTCGCCTCACAATCACGTGGTCAGCAGCCGACCAATCACTGCACGAGTCCGCGCCGCACAGCCCCGCTCCAGCGAGTGATGCTGTGCCGCAATACAGCGGCCGCGCGTCGGCCGGGAAGCTCAGCCGGCGGCCGGGCGAATCACTGATCACAGCAAGATACAAATATTACTTAAAACCACTCATGACCGAATTTCAACATTCTCCCCACCAAAAAATGGGGTTCACCACATTTTTTCCACTCAAATTCACTCGGGAGAGTACCGCTTCACTCGCATGGTCCTATTAGTCGCGCCGAAATACCACTGTCTGCGACATTGCGATCGAGCTTTCTGGAGCGCCAGCGTCGCTCGAGCACCTTCGGGCGGAGAAGCAGTCACTCCGACGCGCCGAAAACGCGGCACGTTCAGGTGCAGCACCGGCGCATCTTGGCACGGTGCGGCAGCTTTGTCGATTTAGCAGCACCGGGCGCATGGTCGCATCCCTCGGGCGGAGAGGTGGTCCTTCCGACGCGCCGAAAAAGGCGGCCCGTCCAGGCGCAGCATCGACGGCGTCCTGGCACGGCGCAGCAACCATGCCGGCCCAGCAGCCCGGCGTACGGCCGGTAAAGGAAACTGAAAATAAGAAAGAAACAAACACTTCGTAAGTAGAGGGCAAACATAAACATTTTGAGGCAATCATGGCAACAGGGCCACTGCCAAATGGCCACAGACTCAGCCGCCAGACTGAGTTTGCCCTCACAAATAAACAAGATTCATACACTTATCCTAAGCAATGAACAGATAACCCTCTTTCTCAGAGAATCAAACGGTCCATTCTCAGCTGGGGATCTGTCAGGGCACTGTGGTTCATGGCCAGTTCTTCCGGGAAGAACTCTTCCCCACAGCGCGTTTCACTGCCAGAAGCCTCCCCACCATGGGACAGCCTCGGGGATGAACCCAACTGGGGCGCGTTGCGGTGGGTTCACCCACGACGGCGCCACCGATGCCACCGCCAGATCCCGCCGGGGTGCTTCCTCCGCACGGACGGGATGGGTCGGGGGCCGACGTGCGAGGGCGCCGCACGGCACCATGACGGCCGGGAGCGGCGGCCATATGTCGGCCTCTCATCAGAGCCCCAGATCGGGGGCGGCTCGTGCAGCTTCTCACTCATCAGCTGCGGGTTGGAGTGTGAGTCGCACATCTCCTTGCCATGAATGCCAGTTGGGCTCGCGTCCCAGTCAGCAGCATCGGGCCGACTAGAAGGGCACTGGCTCGTGTGGGGACCATCACTGTCTCCACCTTTCAGCCCATAGTCAAAAATAGTATCGATGGCTCTCAGCCCATCAGCCTCCAACTGATCCTGTACGACCTGATGCACGTCATCAGCCGCTACGAGGACGTCAACCTCACCGCCCCGGAAATCATCAGCCGTCTGGATCTCAGACGGCAACCGAGGTGGCTGAGCAATTGGGGGTGGTGAGCACAGCACGTCTGTGCTCCTCATGTCAAGTTCGGAGGCGTGAGATCCTCCAACAAGGGGACCGCATGTCGGTTTCCGACCACTGGGACCTGCAGCCACAACAGCAGAGGTCTGCAAGAAACTCTTTTCTGTAGAGCTGACATTGTATCGGTGACGGCTGGGCAGCTCAACACCGTGTGTCTGAGCCTCTGCACAAGTACCCGGAGCAGGAGGCTCAGGAGGCTGGAGTGGTTCAGCATCAGGGCTCAACTCAGAAACTGCTGAGGGTGAACGCTGCGTTCCAAACTCCGCATCATGCAGCAGCGAGTGATGCTGGCGGCCACGCTCAGCACACGGACTGCCCAGACATTCCCTGGCCAGGTGTTCAGAGTCGAGGTCTCTGTTGGTCACCGAGAACGTTGCTGGTGGGTCAACAGCAGAGCATTCACTATTCGGGCCCCTAGCAAGCTCTCTGACCCGAATTTCCTCCTTCAAAAACACCAGGAAGTCATCAAAGTGGTGACTCGATCGCCGGGCCCACTCCAGACGCCAGTCTTCGGGGATATTGCCCTTCACCATGGGCAGCAGCAGGCTGGATAGGCTCTCTGAGGAGACACCCAGAGTGCTGAGAGCTCTCGTGTGCGCAGACAGGTGATCTATGAAGGATCGCATGGCCTTCAAGTCACCGTGGCGGACTGATGACATGTTCATCAGCTCCTTCAAGAGAGTCTCCCGTCGCACATTCTCGAGGTCAAATCGCGCTTTCAGAGCTGACACCGCCTGCACATAGCCATCACCCGTGACTGGGATGCCCTGAATGGCCCTCAATGCCGCTCCGGCAAGATGCGACTTGAGGACCACGAATTTCTGAACGTTTGCGTAGCCAGGGTTGTCGTGCACAGCAATCGAAAACAGTTCCCAGAACTCGGGCCATCTCATCACATCACCATCGAATGTGGGAATCGCCACGGTGAGAGTTGATTTCAAACCGGCGCTACCAGCTGCCTTCATCGACTCTGCCCTGAACTGGGCCTCCTCTGCCTTCTCGAGGCGATCCAAGAGGCGAGAACCGAGGAAGGCCTCATCCTCCAGAGTCTGAACATGATTTGTCTCATCAGCTTGACCCTGTTTGTCCAGCTGGACCTGCAAGCCCTGCAACTGAGTCTGGATCTTCTCCACATGGTGAAGTTTTAGGGCAAGTTGGTCCGGGTCTAGCGCTTTCCGATCTCCCTCCCTGTAGGCTCGGAGATCGTTGCACGCTTTAGTAGCCTTTGTGCGGAAACGCGACCTAGCAGCCAGTAGCTCCTCCATGTTTGCGTGAAATGGGAACTAAATCAAAGTACAAAGTGGACTGTATATTCAAAACAAACCATCAATTTACCCAGTGGACTCAACAAATTAAATGTCCGGTAGCCATGGGGACTGTGTCCTCCACTGAATAAATGATCCGGCCCGGAGGACTATGTTGCGATTCCAAATTAAAGAAGGTATAAATACACCAGGCGGATGTATTTTTGATCATCCACAAAATTGACAACAACCATGGCGGGACAGGGCTCCGACTCGGCCCAGTACAAAAGCGGCACCTAAACCAAGAGAAACCTACTTTACGAAATGAGAGCCTCGTTCATGGCTCCCCAACCCGTGAATATCCTCCCTGAATAGGCGCGTTGCCGTATGAAATAGCGACATTGCAAGGCACGCTCAAATGTTACGAACAGCTCCGTGAATATGCTCGCCGAACAGGCCGCTCAGACTAGTAAGGCTTACATATTCACGGCGCTGTGCTATCGGTGGTTGGGGCCAAAAAGCGAATGAGGAACGAGCCGGACAGACTCAGTCCCAGATTTAGACCCTCGAATGTATATGCGTCGCCGAGTAAGCCGACAGCAAGCCTCTCAGACGAGTCTGCCGACGTCCCCAGCAAACGCATATAACATTCGAGGTCCCAACGCACCAGCCGCGACAACAGACATTGCCCGACTGCCCTCCGCCGGCGCACACTCACCCGACCTCGCCTCACAATCACGTGGTCAGCAGCCGACCAATCACTGCACGAGTCCGCGCCGCACAGCCCCGCTCCAGCGAGTGATGCTGTGCCGCAATACAGCGGCCGCGCGTCGGCCGGGAAGCTCAGCCGGCGGCCGGGCGAATCACTGATCACAGCAAGATACAAATATTACTTAAAACCACTCATGACCGAATTTCAACATGTGTATCAGTTTCCCCTTAACCAGCACAATGCATAATGTTAACACTAATCATACATTCCAGATATCTTTTCTTTTAATTAAAACAAATTTTCAAATAGGTTTCATCGTTAGGATGTCTTATAAATGCATGCTATCTTAGATATCAAGTGAGGTAGCTAAATATGTATATTCCTTGGTAGGTAAGTATACCTATATGTGGGGAGTGACTAAAGCTGCAAGCTGCTGTAGAGCGGGCATCAATAGCTTCGTTATAGCAGCTCTCTCTGTTACGCCGTAAACAACTTACTTAAGATCGTATCTAATCTCTTGGCTAGCAATTGACCACCACAGTTAAACGAGTTTGATACGCTGCACCGCAAGAAGTAGCCTGCAAAATGTAGCATTTGCCTCGAGGCTCGAGGTCACAACAGCTAAGTTGAACGACCATGAATATCACCTTTCCTTTCTGGAACCGAAGTTTTTATTGCAATGTAGCTTTATGACAGAAGGAAAAACAGGAATAACAACGCTAAGGTCACCGAACGAACGTACACAATCCGGCATTCACATCGGAGATGTGTGAAGAGCGAGCCTGATGTTGAAACCATGCCCAGTTATTGATATTTACGCGCAAGCGGACAAGTGGACATTTAGCCCCAAATAACGTGTAATTTGCATCTGATCGTGTAATGAGATGATTCACGACCTAAATGTCCTTTATTAACAGTTATTAAAGCGTCAAGGGCGTGCTCTATGCCCAACACCCACGGGCCGAGTCCACCGTTCTCTGCGGGATACCCAGGGACTGTCACCAGGGCGGCACCACGTGGTGCCACAGGTCAGGGCGGACACGAGGGCACCCTCGGAGCGGCGCCGGCCGCGGAGGCGTCTCTGTTGGCTATCGATGGCGTCTCTGTTGGCTATCGATGGTGTTCTGAATGACATATTCATAGCAGCTGCGCGTCTCACTAGACCGAGGACAGGTTTCTAACCGGAATCGACCCGACGTGTCTGGAGCCGACCCTCCCCATTTGTCTGGCCATTCATGTTTCTCGGTATCTGCGGCAGCTTGATATTGTTTTATAGTCACGATGACGTGTGGGCCCATTAGACCTGAATAATGTGAGTGCATCCATCCCCATCATCCCATCTGCAGTCAGTACCTCCTGGCCAGAAGCGCGGTGTGGAGCCCCCGCTGTGCGGTTTGACTCTTCTCCAGCCCCAGGCTGCGTTCGAGGAGTGCACTCAGCGCACCGTGGCGCACCTCCTGACCGGGAGGGTTCCACTGTCCTGTTCCTGAGAGCGGCCAGCGGCGTCGCGGCCCGGTGTTGGTTCGGCGGACCCATCCGCAGGTGACCGGCCGTTCGAGAGCACCTCTCCACGCCATCCACGCCCCTGAGAAAACAGGCAGGCCGTGGCCGCTCACGGCTGGCGTCAACAAAGTCATCGGACTGGCGCCCTGAGTGGCCCGGCGCTGCCGCCGCCGCGAGAAAAGGGACGTGCTGGACAGCAGGCCGGTGGGACGATGACAGCGGAGATGCTGTGCCGTGCGGGTCCATCGCGCCAGTCTCGGAGTCCAGTCGGCGGCTCCTCTCCCCGTCAGGCCGCCACAGGGGGGTACGGGGATAAGCCACTGAGCTCGAGCTGCCTGCCACCTGGTGAGAGCTGTTACAGCTCGCCAGAGGGCGCTGGACAACATACATATAGCAGGGGAGGACGGACATTCATGGGACACACCGTAAATCGTCGCCCCTCGCACAAACGCACGCAATCAGTCTGCTTTGACGGTGACATGAAAAGGTGGTGGCCGGCGGACTTCAGTCAAAATCACACCTCACAATGGGAATTACATTCCACCGCCGTGGGCCGGTGCCCACCTCTGGCAGTTGAATGGGAACCCATGCCGATCGCCGCGCCGGTGGCATTGCGGAGAAGTCGTTGGCCACTTAAGCTGTCTCTCACAGTCCTGCCAGAGGCACCGGCCGCCAGACACCGCCGCGGTCAGAAAGCAGTGGCGCGTTTCACGCCGCCTCCCGACCCATAGATGAGAGGCACTTGCCCAGAGGCTTTCCGGCGGCTTTCCAGCAGGTTTCGTTGGTTTCGCGGCTGGTTTCCGGCGCGAGTGCCATGGAAATTGGCAATGAGGGAGGGAGGAAGGCGGAGTGCCGGGTGTTCAGACACCAAGGAGTGTTGAACCGTGATTTGTTGACGACGGCTGGGTGACGCGGACGGATAAATGGGGGCGGTCTCTTCAGAGAAATGGAGGGGGTGGAAGTGGGAGGGAAGGGCCGAGAGAGAGAGAGAGAGAGAGAGAGAGAGAGAGAGAGAGAGAGAGAGAGAGAGAGAGAGAGAGAGAGAGAGAGAGAGAGAGAGAGAAGAGAGAGAGAGAGAGAGAGAGAGAGAGAGAGAGAGAGAGAGAGGGGGAGGGAGGAGGGAGGGAGGGAGAATAATGTGCGCGGTTTGTTGGCAAATGTCTTTAGCCGACATGCGTGGCTCCTCTTTGGTACACTTCACATTTTTGTTCATTTTAAATCCAGTAGTAAACCGTCGAGAGTGAGCGATTAATCAGGATGGTTTCTACACCCATATTTAAAACGTTGATTGAATTAAGTTTTGCGTGTATCCATAACCGCTACCAAGTTATTGACGTCATAACTCGTTTTCGGGACTGCGGTAATGATCAAGTGGATTTATTACTTGTTAAAACAGTCATAAATTATCCAGCGCTACAAAAAATCACCAAACATGAAAACGCGTGTTCGCACGAACCTGACAGCGGACGGTTCACGTGAGCGCGACTTTCTGGCATGTGACGCCTTTTGTACTGGAGTTGGCATGCTTGGAACGTGATTAATCGCAGAATCGTCTATTTTTGCCTAGTTATATAACACGTTCCCCTTTATACATGTCGTACACTTCATAATGCTACGACTAATGGCCAATCCATAGATGTGCTAAATTTATGGTGGTATTTAAGAAGATGCTTTGACTGAAATGCGTGGGGTGTGATTTATGTGACCTGTTTTTACGTCAATGAAACATACCATTACCCACCTATTTCACAAAGCAGATAAGAACAAGCAGCGATTCTTAAGTGAACACAATGATGGTGAATCGGGGGAAACGCGATGAATAATTCAGTTTGAATTGCCATAATTTTTATTCGCGCTCTATTTCCTCAAAGGAGCAATGGGGTGGATGTTGAGCCATCTAGCTCGCTTAGCAATAAAAACTTGGCTTTCCGGGCAAGTATGTTTTTCCATTCACCAAGCTTGCAATATTGCAATAAGTATGCGCCTAACCAGAAAACATTCCCGGGCTACTTAAATCAACCCGTCTTGTGACATTATCTTTTTCTGCGTTTATAACCAGTGAACCACAATATTGATACTAATTGGCTACTATCTCTGGCTCGATATATTTATCAGGCAGTTTGCGTCTTACTGTGCGTATTAGCTGTATAGTACCGTACCTAATTACTGCAGATGAGGTAGCAAAGCTCGCCGTTGCAGGTTACATACGACTAGGTGCTGTAAGTATCTACGTGGGCCCTAATATGACGTAGTTGCATAAAAAGCGTGTGATAAAGTAAAAAAGTAAGATAGTACCGCGTAGACTTTTTAATGTTTCTTCATGACATCCTCTGTCCTCTAAGAAGTTGACATGTCGATGGTTTTCGTGATATATCACGGCATAACGTATTCGCTAACTGATGCTTCATCTCTAATGACGAGTTGTCAGCTACTACTATTTGTTCGTTTGTTTTCTGTCGATGAATCAGCATGTGTTCTCATCCTGACCATTCATTTATCATTAAGCTTATTAAGACACCGAGTGGCGGCGGCGGTGTATCTGAGCGGCCTTGCTGGGCTCAGAGGCCGGCGCCGCGCTGTAATAAGGCGGCCCTCGGTCCGGCGGACTGTTTATCTGTTGGCAGGTCCTCGCCCACCGACCACCCTCAATGTTGATTAACGATTCACAATGGCCGCTTAGCGCCACTGCCGCTCATGGTCTCTAAGCCGTGGTGACGGGCGCTAGGGGCGGAAGGCCTCTTCAGATGACCCGATATGGAGCGGCAGACGGACTGGACAAGGTGCTGCATGTAAAAGTGTCATGGTCGCAGCGGTGTGTGGCGAACATCTGGGAAGGTTTTATGAGGGACTTGTGTGCCTCCTGTAAAATATGCATATAATATGTGTCATTTCGAACAGAAGATGGTCGGTAGATTCTCATGTTTGGTTTTCCCTACAATTACCAAACTTTTATTTTAGGGGCCTATTGAGCTCTGGTGATGCCTAATATGATATTTTCCGTTTGAAGCTAGGTAGTTTGCGACTTGTGCCTTTCTCCGAGCTGTTTTATGGTCATGTCTTTACGACAGCAATAGGTAAGACCGCCCTGTAAATGACCGGACCTTCCGTTACGGTGTAGGTAGCTTATGAATCGGTCAACTGTTGACATTTGAAGTACATTGCACTGTGGACCCGTCGTGGGTGTTGATATTGTCAGTCACACCACCCCAATCCATTGAATGATTGGTCTGTCTGAGGTGTCGTTGGTGGCTCATCTGTGCAATCAAGTCGGAAATGACACCGCACAGATAATTGGTGTTATGTATCATCCGTGCTTGCATGATACAGCTCCTTACCCCACGCCCCCTCCCCCCATCTATAGTCTGGCAAACCTAGGAAAGAACGGAGTTAAAACGCCTGAATCACTTAGCACGTGTTCTAATCACTTGAAATGTATGGTTCGGAGAAATTCGTGTGAAAAACTGTGAGAGAAAATATGCTCTCATGGTATATAAATGCACATACATCAATGGCCGCTGCACTTTAAATCCGTTCTTTCTTAGGTTTGCCAGACTATAGTTCCGTGATAGCCCAGATGTCTTCTTCAATCTGGTTCAAACAGGTGATCGGCCTCCATTTTCGTCATTGAGAAGTCAGCAACTTCCGCAGGCGGTCGATGACATGGATGGATGCCCGCGGTCAGGGAGATAGATCGATAGAATAATAACTGCTGGTGGTCAGCCGCCTGAGAAAGGATCGTTGAAACGTCGGGTCGGCAAGGGAATGTCTGATCCCAGCCGGTTAGGCTGCAGTCTCAGTCGTGTCTTGTTGTGGTGTCTGGCGATCAAGGCCCGATCGTCGCGTCAGCCGGTTGGATCGCTGCTGGCCACTATGAGGTCAGTGAATTAATTGAATAAGAGAGAGGTACCGACGTCTGAGGTTTATTGATCATAAAGCTGAGGAGGTAACCGGAGACCACAGGGTGCCGATGAATATCTGACGCTGACGACCGCGATGGAGACGGTGTTTACTGTGGTGGTGTGTGCCAAGTTTCTCTGACGTATTGAATGGAACCTCACCATTGCCATCTGATTATTTTCAGTATACTTCAGTCAATGTCTTAATTGGCGGCTAGGTAGGGATGGAAAGCGCTTCCCGTATCAATGCATAATGCATGCCATACGAAAATCCCTTGAATCGCTGGTTTTTGATTCAGCTTAAAAAGACATATTCATGTTACCTCATTGTAAGCCTGCCTGCTGATAAAAAAATGCTAAATGCCCGTCGGTGTTGAGAGCTGCACTGGCGTCAGAAATGAAAACATATGTAATTATGTCTTTTGCTTTGTGCATCCGATAATGTCCATTGACTGTTGCTGGCTGTAAACGATTGAACCACGGCACTAACGACGCCCTTTGTCAGCGGCCATGGTGGCTCTGTTGATCTCTAAACAATGACCGCTACTCACATCTGACCCCTATGGAGATTGGCTGCATAAAGAAGCCAGTCGCCTGCCTGCTCTGTCGACAGGGTGATGGCGATAAAGGTGTCTTCATATCACAAATTGGCGCCGGCTGAGTGAATAAAGAACGCGGCCTTACAAGCTTCCGGGTTAATTATGCTGAGGGGTCGTGACATCCCGCATTTATTGACCACGTGTTGTATGAAAGGGATCCTTCTTCGTCCTTCGTATTAGATACCTTATAATTGATAGCTATTTATTGCATTTTGATTCTCGATTTTGACTCATTTTGCTTTTTGCACGCGCACTCGCACGGATTCGACGGACCAACTCCTCGTTTTGTCGTGAATAGCTGGCATAAAATGTGACGGATCGCGACTAACCTTTCGTACCCTCGAATTAAACAATTATATACATATTACCTACCCTGAAAATCTGATGATCCGTACCCAAATGACCTTTGACCTGAGACCTGTTCTTTTTTTTTTAGACGATCAGGCCAGAATGGCGGATCCGGGTTTTTCAGCGCAACTCTGCGCTTCAATATTATTGTTATTATTATTTTGTGATTTCTAGTGTACCAACAACGAAAAAGATGTTTGTCCTAAAAATTATGGTGGTTGTCAACGTCACATCCGGAAAACATCGAAAGTTTTTCTAACAAACACTTAACCCTCGCCCTGGCAGGGCATTTTTCATAACACGGCCTGGCAGGGGGGGGGGTCGATGCGACCCCCCCCCTCGCGATTGGCTCCTATGGCACCTAGAAACACCAAATTTGGTAGGTAGGTGGGCCCCCTGGAGTTCTCGCCCCTGTGCAAATTTGGTTGCTCTAGATCAATATTTAGGGGGGTTTTGGGGGGTATAAATGTAAAAATTTCGCTAAAAACAGGTCAAAAGTTTTTCGCTTATAACTTTTGATCTAATTAAGATAGAGCAAAAAGAAAAGCACCAGTGAACTCAGCACGTCAAGGCGCGTCGAATGATATACTTTTTAGCTTGTTTAAGTGTACTTAAAGTTTTTCTTAAATTTTAAGTAAACTTAAATTTATAAATTAAGTTCAAGTTAACCAAATTGCGTCATATCGTATATCAATCGATTCGGCTGATCACCAGTAACACAATGATACCATTTTTTAAGCTCTAGCGTCATTATGTGCCAAGTTATTGACAAAAACGTCATTTGACCTCAGTTGACCTCATTTGACCTGACCCATGGATAAGTACACCAAACAAAGAAGCACCAAGTGACCTGCTGTTAAGTACTGTGATTTCAAAGCACAAAAATGATAGAACGAAGCGGATAACTCCAGTATTTTCCGTTTTTAGTATTTTCCCATAGGCTTAACATTACGACGTAATGACCTCTAACTGACCTCAGGTCAGTGACCTCAAAAAATCCGAACTATATGTTATACAACTCGGTGAACTTAGCACATCCTGAAAGTTTGAAGGAGATCAGTCCAAAACTGTGAGTTGGACAGGTGCAAAAAGAAAATTGAAATTTGACCATGACCTTGTACCGGTTTTTCTGACCTGATGACCTGACCCAAGGTCATCCGGACCTGAAATTTTCAGGTCATATGTAAAAAGGTTGCCCCATAGGCTGTGCCAAATTTGGCGGCGCTGCGCGCCGCCGTTTTTACGCTATCTTCGAAAAACCTTAGGGGGGGGGGTCGCATCGACCCCCCCCCCCCTGCCAGGGCGAGGGTTAATACCAACTTGATAGTGTTTGATGAATACACCTCTAAAACAAGACGATGATACATCAAGCAGCTAAAAAGGAACCCTAACGCAATACCCATTCATCAAAGTGCAATATTTTGCAATTATCTGTTCTCTATCTATGGTTGCACTAGGATATCCGCTCACCAGTGCACTCCACGTCATGAGGCACTCGCTCTGCAATCTTTCAGTCATGGGACATCCGCACGACTGGATCGGAACACATCTGATGCCGTGTGCAACGCCGTGCCGTGTGCATCCCTCGTGACCTCTGCACAAACGTGCAGACACATTTCTACCACCACCGCGATGAGTGAGCCCGGTCGGGTCAGCGAGCGTCGCTCTCTCGAGCCTCGCACCTATAAAGCAGTGAAGACGTGACTCTGACTTGCCGCGCGAGTCAGGCATAGTTAAGACCTGGCTGCTGCGGGGAGGCTGTGCGGTTTCCGGGCGGCTTCTGGGCGACTTCTGTGCGGTTTCTGTGCCACTGATTCGTTGGGGGAGTACGCCAGCGGCTGCCGAGATATGTGCAACGTCCGGCGTGACGCGATGTGACGCCATGATGTGACGTCGCGCCCGACGTGACGCGACGGACGTGACGTCGGACCACCTGGAGTCTATGTGATACGTCCCTTGGTCCAGTAGACCTTGTGGTGCCCTCCTGAGCGGGTGACGCGGAGGGAAGTGGCTAGGAACGCGGAGGGAAGCGGCCGGGAACGCGGAGGGAGGCGGAGGGAAGCTGAACATCACGGAGGGACGCGGAAGAACATCAGTCGACACACAGTCGCCGGATTTGAGGCACAGCACCGGTCGAATAATCTTTTTGGATAGCATCGGGCTTCCAGCATGCAGTGATTGTGAGTCTGTTATACTACCAGTTGTGCTGTGAAATTGAGACATTTGGAGTCTGAGGAGATCCGAGCAATATTGTGCGAGCAAGGGAAACTTTTCAGACAATACAGGTGAGCGTAGTTGCCAGGTAGAAGGCTGTATTCCTCTAACGCATCTCGCATCTCTTTTATTACATCACCGAAACAATGTGAACCCAGAACGACGGCTTCAAAGTTATGCAATAAATCCTCCCCGCTTTGTTGTATCAATTGTTGACCTTCCCATGTACTCCACACTGACGTTGCCTAGTCTGAGTGCCCGGAATGTATGGCTCGGCCGCTCGGCCACACTGATGGGTAATTGTGACTGTTATCGCCATGCAAACAATGCCCACCGAGCCTATCCTATGCTCTCAACTATTGTGTCCATTGTTCGGTATCTCTCAGTATATATGGTTAGGATCTCACTCGAGAGGCCGGTCGATACCGCCGGCACCCTCCAGCAAGGCTGTTCTTCACATAGTCAGCCAACCGCGACGCTTATCATAGGAAAGGTACTTAGTGTGACACAGACAGACCGAGACAGCTCAGCGTTGGCGACAACTGCCGAAACTGCTCTCACGCTGAGAATTTCGCCTCCTCGAGGCCTCCACTGGATAGCAACTGCTCAGCCCATTGGGGACTCACTGCTAGCTGCAAAGCTGCATCTCCATTAACCGGTTTGGAGACTACTTCAAGCAGTCTGGCAATGGCCACCTCATTAGGTGACCGCCATTAGGTGATCCAACTCCAAGCCACCGCCTCGGCGGCGGTGTTAGAAGAGACGCCACGTCGCTGTCTTAACCCGCGCCCCGCTGGGGGGGGGGGGGGCAGAATCTGCCCCCCCTCCCGTTTTTCGCCAATAACTTCTAAACGCGTTACGCCAGCGACGTCAAACTTTCAGTACCTTATCATACATCAATTTGACACGTTCCCTGAAAATTTGAGCGAAATCCGTCGGAAAATTTTTGAGAAATTGACGTTTTAGTGACGTCATGTTCGCCATTTTCGCCTAAAAAACGGCAAAATTTCAAACGCCGCTAACTTCTTCATTTTTAAAGGAATCAAGACGTAACAAAAAAGGTTATACGTGATTCTACTTTGTCTATCAAATGGCTATCTCGGTGTTTTGAAAATTTTGGATTTTGGCCAAAATTTTTCCAAAAAACTGACTTTTTTGGGAAAATATTTATAAAATCCAAAATTTTGAGTTTATCGAAAAAACCGGAATATATGTCAAAGAAGTGGTCTATGTGCATCTACATACCAATTTTTAGAAGAATCGGTTCAAAAATGTGGGAGTTATTCAAAATTTTATGACGTCACGACACACAAAAATTTTGAAAAATGATTTTTTTGGAAGTTCTAGACCTCGTACGGAAATAAAAATAGCACCATTCGATTTGCCGTGAAAAACTGCATCGGATAGACACCTTTTTAGGCCTTAACAACCAACTTCAAAATTTGACCTCACTTGACCTGACCTTGACCTGACCTCGACCTGAAATTCATCCAGAGGTGGTCCATATCACTTATTGAGTGTGTCTATTGAATTCCATGAGTAAAATGACCCATAAAACATGTGTCGCACATGCCCTTTTCTATATTTTGTTTTTGGTGACCTGACCTGACCTGACCTGACCTGACCTTGACCTTGACCTTTGAATGACATTGTGTGCAACGAATATTGTCTTGGTAGTCTAAGAACACGTTTTGGGCAATCAGTCTCAGTCCATTCTTCGGCAACTACGGTGCAAGGCCAATACTGCAGAAACTTGCATTTTGTACCCTTGACCTGACCTTGACCTGACCTCTGACCTACTTAAGCAAAAAAATTTGGGCTCTTAAGATCCGCCTTGTTGAGAGCTTTCGATTGCCGTTTTCCCCCGTCTTTCTACGACCAGCGGTTCGGAAGTTAGACAGGGGGGGGCAGAATCTGCCCCCCCCAGCAGGGCGCGTATGGCTGAATAGCCCAGCGGGGCGCGGGTTAAAGGGACCCTCCCACCTTAACATTAGATTTGAGTTGAGATTGCCAAAATGGGGTCCCTGGCTCACAATTACCGGTTTCAGCACTCACAACATCGAGAAATGCCTTAAATCGGAAATATTGAATTTCAAAATTGCAGCATTTGGATTCAGACGTCTGAATGTGTGACGTCAGCGCTAATGCTTTTGAATACCCCTCTGAATGTGTGACGTCAGCGCAGATCTAACGATTTTTAAATGTTTGACTAAAACGTTCCGTAGCATGCGGTGGTACCTATATGCTGCTTTGCGCGCAACAAGCGCCGCACTTTCAGCTGCCAAACTATTGCTTCCAAATAAAGTCGCTAGGAACAGCGGGGATCCCAAAAAGTAAACAAAAGTAAAAGTCCAATATCTTGAAAACCGGTGAGTATTTTTCGGTGAAATTTGGTAGATATTCGTTTTCGCTCTTTCTGAACCGAGCGACATCACTTTCATGCCGATTCATTAACTTTTTTGAAGGTGGGCGGGTCCCTTTAAGTACCGACGCGCCGTCGGTACACCTGAGAATCGTTGGCACGGTACTCAGTACTCACGTGATATCGCTGAGGTTCCGGGCTGTTTGGGATAGTCCAGCGACTTACACCCCAGTTCGTGAGTGACAGGTGTCCTTGCCAGCACCGCTCGTGACTGCGGCTGCTGACCGTTATCAAACGGAGCCGACCTGTGGTAACCGAGGCGGCGACCTCCCGAGCAGGGTGGCGGGGGCGGGAAGCTGGCTGTCCGCCGCCCGCGTCCAGCCGGGTGGCAGGGGCGGGGAGCAGTGTTTCCGCCGCCCGCCGTCCGTCGCACGCCGCTTGCTGCTCCGTCGCTCACCGTCCACTTCGCTAGGCTAAAACATGCGACCCAACGGTCCCGCAAGTCAAGTACATACGTCTTATCGTGGCTGCCCACCGCCAAAAACGGCTCAGCCCGGCCCGGCTGCTCCACTGCGTGAATGAGTCAGCCCATCTTTTTAAATGCTAAGCCTCTCAACTCTTGGCGGCGCGGATGGGCGCTGGGCCTTTGACGAGTGCCGGGTGCTGGCACCGAGGTATGCGGGGCTGCAATTCATCGGGTGTCAGCGGTGTCACACGTGCAGTGACACGTGTGTCAACGTGACTTGACACCTTAGCCCTGTACTCCCGATGTCGAGTCACGGACGTCCGTGCGGAGGCAAGGGGACGAAGGTCTGCAATTCGACGACTCTGCACTCGGCATCCTTACAGCTAGGTGTTTTGTCTTTGGCGAGATGTGCAATGTAATACAGTCGTTCAAATGTTTGGTAGTTAATACGAGCATATCAGAAACTCATTACATTAGCATATTATTTTTTACTATCACAATATTCGCCTTTGATGTGCTGTGTCTCCTCATCGGCTCCTGCAACAGCAGTTCTCCACACCTGACTAAAATACACGGAGGTACCGATTGTTTAAAAGAGGCATGGAAGGTCAGACATCGCCTTATGCACCTCATATTACCTGCCAATTCCCAACGCCTTCGTGTAAACTGCTTCATGCAATTTGCGTCATGGACACTATCATTGGTGACACTATGTGTCACCAATGATATCAGTGGTGGCTGCAGTTACACACGCATTTCCTGTATAGGATGACCAATTAATCGTTGTATGCATTCCACCGGATGTGTTTCTCCCTGTGTGCGATCCGTGTCCGTCGCTGTTATTTCCCTGTGGGAACTCAGCGGCGGTCGTTTTCTCTGTGGATCCTCCTACGTGCGTCACTGCTCGTCGGCTGTGCGCCAAGTCGGTGGCGACCTACGAACGGTGTGTACCGCGGCGACCTGCGCACTGTGATCGCCGTGCACGCGCCGCTCACCTATATAGCCCGGTGACCGGTGTGTTTGTGTTGCAGACATCGGCATCCCCATGGTGTCGTGATCATCGGAGCGCCGCAAAGGCCGAGGACGGCACACGCAAAATGCGACCGGTCGTCATGACAGCAATAGTGGTGAGTGCTGAGTGAGAGAGAGAGAGAGAGAGAGAGAGAGAGAGAGAGAGAGAGAGAGAGAGAGAGAGAGAGAGAGAGAGAGAGAGAGAGAGAGAGAGAGAGAGAGAGAGATTTTGCATCCCCTTTCCTTCAAGGGCAGTCTTTGCATCAGCGCTTTCATCAAAAGTAGTTTGCAATACAGGTGATGGACCTTACAAAATAAAAGGCAGTCTAAAGTTTCGCCTTTTTGGTCTTTTCACTTTCGTTTTGGCGGTTTAGATTGTAGGTTCTCCCTAGCAGTCCATATGAATACTCTAAAATGATACGAGTATGTGATACTCGATATAGCCCCGTACCAGCGTATTAGGTATCACAAGATTTTTATAGTATGCCTATGGACTTCCTATCATGTCTCCCAAATATAGGCTATGTTTATTTTATTGCAACAGAATTAGGCACTCTGTAGTTCGTATGTAATAGGCCTCCCGGCAACAGACCCTCGCACTTATAGGGATAAGAGAGAGAGAGAGAGAGAGAGAGAGAGAGAGAGAGAGAGAGAGAGAGAGAGAGAGAGAGAGAGAGAGAGAGAGAGAGAGAGAGAGAGAGAGAGAGAGAGAGAGAGAGAGAGAGAGAGAGAGAGAGAGAGAGAGAGAGAGAGAGAGAGAGAGAGAGGCTCAAACGGATCCCCTTCTCTTTTTTTTTGCGAATAACTCGCGACAAAAGCGGCCGAGTGTAACGAAACTTTCAGTTCTCTCGAAATAGTCAATTTTACACCTACCCTTGAAAGTTCTTGACATTGACCGAAATGTTCTTTGACCTGGGACCTGTTTCTCGAAGCAGCGTCAAGCCCTAATCGCGATTCTGCAAATGTCAGTGCACATTGTCCGTGCGTTTCCAGGCTTTTGTGGCTGGTAACGAAAATTGACCTGACCTGGAAGGTCATCCAATGCCCTAGGACCTTAAAATTGGGTATTATCGGCTCCCTGTAGTCACAGAAAACACACCATTTTTCGCAAAGCCTTTGGCTTGATCAGGGGCCAAACGGCTGGGTTCTTTAATAGTTCATTTGTATACTTTCACATATATTCCTTTTTTATTATCCGGCAATGCATAGGTCAATATTGCAAACATACCTATTATCAAACTTTACTTATGCAATTTCCAAATTTTTAAACATTTTAGAAACAATCAGTGTTAGCTTAAAAACCAGGCTTTTGAGAACGACTACCGTTTAACCATCTTTTATCCACCAACCATGACGTTATTCTGACGTCATTTTCGGTAGACCTATGGTAGTTACGACTTACAAGGTTTTCTTTAAGCACAAGTGTCAAAAGGAGGCAGCCGAATGTGCTGAAAGTTTCGTGTCTATGCACTGAGCTTTTTAGAAGAGATTGCAGAATGCGGAAAACGATTGGGGCTCTGTAGAGCCATGGGTCATGCGCAGGTTAACCTGAACCTCATTGGCCGAAGCTCAGTGTTTGCTGAGACCAGAATAAATGTTTGGCCGCTATTTTCCATGCGTTGAATTAATGTCGTATAATCTTCTCGGCATCGTATGTTAACTTCAGACTCAGCCCGTGTCCGACGCGTGCTACGTATTCTTAGCTATGACATAAAAAACGAGCATAATTTGTGGTCTCTGATATAAGTAAAATCACAATAACTACAAAGACGCACGGTTCCCCACAGAATGAAGCTCATCATTAACTAAACTCCTCGTTCAGTGTGGCAGCAAGAGATTATTGCTCCATTCAGTCACAGAACAAACAGTTTTTATGTCTACCTACATATACTGGACAAAAAGATTGATCAATGACGGAGTGAAAAATCTGAGATGTAGAACATCACTTCTGTAACATGATTTCGCATGGAATGATAGTAAAATCTCCCAGCTTGTAGCGGTTCTGTTGAAGTAAGAATAACTACCAAAATGAGGCGAGGGCAGTACCTATAGGTACTCGACTTTGCTAATATCCTTCTTGATATTCAAGATGGAGTGCACATAAACCTCTCAGTAATATCTGCCATATCACAATGCGGAATTAGTATGCCATAAAACAGTGCATAGTTTTTTTCCATTCCGAGTTGGAGCATGTTGCCGTCATCACATAATTAGGTGAGGACGGTGGCAGGTTTCTTTAAAGAAACCTGTACTGCTATGTTTTTAGCGTTGTTCAGTGACCTTTTTGGGACGTTTGAAGTTTAGGCTTTGGCTCCAGTTAGCCCTCAAATATGCTTCTTGTCTTTGATATTGCCTGTTGAGTTGTTTTATGAATTCATGCATAAAGATCTATACATTATTCATGACTCAGTTGCATGCTCACTTCATGGGAACAAGGACATGTTAGTTGACATCAGTGTTCAAAACATGCTGAATCGATCCGCAGATTTTATATGAATTATGAAATTAAACCCCGTATTTCACAATCGTGTTGTTCATTGTTGCTGCTGACCTGTGTGATATGTCCGTGGTCTGTAGGTACGTTTTGCTGGAGCCTGATGACTGACGGCTGGTACTGGTAGTGGTGACTGATGGCTGATGTCTGATGACTGGCGGCCGGTGACTGATGCCTGATGTCGGGTGACTGACGTCCGGCGCCTGTCGGCAGGTTTTGTTGGTGTCGGCTACGGTAGGCGGCGAGGGCAGCGGATCATTGTCTCAGATGGAGACTGCACTATCCAGTCAGCGTTCCCGACCAACGCATCGGCAGAGGCATCGGCACGGGAGCAGCCACCTCAGGTCAGTGCGCCGCCAGCCGACCCGTGCTCACCGACCCAGTGCAGCTACCCGGTACAAGCGCTTGGTGATTGGTGTATTTATCACAATGCTTGGGTAACTAAATTGGTATTTGGTAATATGTGCTATCCGCTGGTGTCATCCTTTTATGCTGCTTAGGTATAAGATCATTTGTTTGCTTATTTCTGAACGGTGCATGCTGCATATTTTTGTCCTCTGAATAAAAAGCAAAGCCAACACAACCACGATACCCATGGGTCATGTCATACTTAATGAAAAAATCACACATATCAAATAAAGCTTGAATGATTGCTTAGCTGATAGCGATGCATAATGCATGTTGTTTACTAAATGCTATCCCTGTTCACTAAGCTAGCCGGAATTGCACTGCACGTCCAGATTCCCAAACCTGTCATTCAGTCGGCTATTCTGTTTCTCAATGGGAAACTGCACGATTTACGATCGACCGATAGACGTGATTACATAGACGAGATTGTTGTGGGTACCTATGTGAGGTCAAGCTCACCATTCACGTCAAAAAGTCCAATGGGGTCCGGTGTAGGTACAAATACATAGCTCTAGTACACATATCGTTACGGCTTGTAGTTGGCATCCTTGTCCTTTTTCCGATGTGTCGCGGTCCTACCTGCGTGTCTTGGTGCATTTTCGCCCTGCGCGTGCGTCGGCGCAGTCGCGGTTTCCGGAAACAATCGTGCGGGGGTCCTCCGGGTCCGCGCATGTGGGTGGGGGTGGGGATGGGGGTGGGGGAGGGGTGGCTCCATCCTCCCCCCCCCCCACCGACATCATTTGTGCGGCGCTAACATCCCCGCAGAGTGCGCTGCGGCCGCCCGGTCCCCCTGGTCGCAAACAAATAGCCTATACAGGCGGAAAGCTGACGATCCTGCGTGATGGGTCATAGCGTACGGCGGGGGTCGTGACCTTACCGATACATGGCAACACCACGGTCGGCCGCGTACCTGGGGAGAGGTGCTGGGAGCTCCAGCGGCGCCGTGGGACAAACAGTCAACAGGTATCATCTAGCTGTGACCTTTTGCTCTGGAGATTCCGCGTACCCATCAACACCACCGAGCGGCGCCGTGGGGACAGTCATTTGTCAGCGCAAAGGTTCCGGTTCCAATTGATAGGCTTTAAATACAACGAGGCTTAGTGGTCTTACTGTTGCCAGGCTAGGCATGACAGATGCCGCAGAAGGCATGAATCTGGTCATACATGAGAGACGACGATGGGAGTGCATTCATTATAGGTTGCGGAGTCTCTATGATTATTCATAAGTGCTTAGTTGCCGCAACATCATGTCAAATATCCTGCATAATTTTAACACCGAATTAGCTAATAGGGTTGTAAATGTTTGCACAGTGAATGATAATGTGTAATGTGTAGACATGATAATGTGGAAATCCAAGTTTATGCCTCCCTAAGTGGAGTCATTCATTTTGAGAGGAAACTAATGAGTGTGTTATCATTACATATTGTATGTTAATGAGCATAATTAATTGCAGGAAAGACAGTTTAGGCTAGTACATAAACAAGGTCAATCTGGCGAAAGTGATCGTTTTGTGTCCAGTGGATTAGAAGTTTTGATTATAACTACACCTTTTATTTCCCAAACGTCAAATCATAAAACATAACTACAACTTCCAATTATCCCATCCGGTTCATATAAGTTGTGATACCTTCTAAGCATTAGCGATGGCCGATGAATATCATGAATCAAGTGGAAACGCTGC
Source organism: Amphibalanus amphitrite (assembly GCF_019059575.1). Taxonomy (NCBI): domain Eukaryota; kingdom Metazoa; phylum Arthropoda; class Thecostraca; order Balanomorpha; family Balanidae; genus Amphibalanus; species Amphibalanus amphitrite. Next base: position 1,524,221 of record NW_024881525.1, on the reverse strand, counting down.
TGAAACCATGCAAGGGTTACACCCTTCGCCGACGACCGTCTGTGTGTGTCTACCCGCTGACTGGGCTACAGAGTCTGACCTCTCGTCTATTCGAGTCTGATCACCAACTATGTAATTCGGTTCTGACCCTACTGAGTCTGACCTGCCGTCTGTTCGAGTGTGTTCGAGTCTTACCTCCCATATGCTCTTACCGAGTTTGCCGCCCGCTTGTTGTTCAAGTCTGACCTCCGGTCTGTTCGAGTGTGCTCAAGTCTGACCTCTCGTATGTACCGAGTCTGACCTCCCGTATGCACCGAGCCTAACCTCTGGTCTGTTTGTGTCTGAGCTCCCGTATGTACCGACTCTGACCTGTCGTCTGCTCTCGACAGGCACAGTCGCCGCCGGAGCCCACAGCTGCCCGTCTCTGCTCCGCTCCAGCTGCCCAGCGACCTCCAGGAGTCGGGCGAGCGCATCGAGCTCGAGCACGGCCGTCGCCGCTACGCCCAGCCTTCGGGTGACTTCTCCGTCTGCTGCCCGGCGGTGGAGGAGCGCACCAGCCCCAAGGCGGGCACGCGGCGCGACGGCAGCCTGGCGCTGCTCTACGCCAGCGACGAGTTCAAGCAGGTGTTCTTTGAACGCTCGTGTGACACTCGGGGCCCTCAGCCGCTGCCGCGCCGCCGCCACCGGTGCGCGCAGGAGTACTCGTACTCGTACGCAGTACTGGACATCAGTGGCAACAAAGTATTGGACCTTATCCGAATACGGAGTGGGTGTCGGTGTGAGGTGAAACGCCGCTCAAACCGGCGCCGGAAGAAGCGGAGGCGAGACCGCAACAAGCGGGCAGAGATCCGCCGCAAACGGCGACGCCAGCGAGGGTCGCAATCTCAGACGAACGCTCGCAACGCGTCATAGCTTTATAATAATTATGTGATGGTGTTTGGCTGCAAGGCGTGTCTGACATGTGAATAACAAGTATCTCGGCCACGTGAGTGATTTCTGAGTGCCGACGGCGGCGGCTGGACACTGTATGACGCTGTGGCTCGGCGCGCCAACTCATGTTGATGCGAGGTCTGAGCAAATGGTTCCTATGCGTGCTCTGTGCCACTGCCACTGCGGCAGTTGCTGTGCGCGCCGGCCCTCACCTCAGGGTGTGCGCTCGCGCCGACGCTGCTCCGGCGCCGGGGCTGCTAAGGCGTTGCGCCATGCGCCGCCACGACGCTGGTGTACCACCTACTCGGTGGTCTGCCTGGCCTCGACTGAAAACACTACATGATTTCCTCATGATTCTGTGTAATGCCCAGAGAAAACGTGCGCGTGCTGTACACGGTACAGTTCGTTATGCAGCCACACAAACACAACAATAGTACACCAACCTTACGGCAGCCAGCAGCTAAACGCATTGACAATAACTCGTTCAGTTTACCAACTAGTCTAATGATGGCAAATCTGCAAAGGGTTATGACCAAACACACACAACTTGAGCTGCCTCACAGACATCAGCGCAACCCGTGACGAATACCTAAACGAACAACCCTCCCTTCCGCAGCATTCAAGCTCCAATTTTATCCACACCGAGGTGCAAACTGCTGTCATAGCATGCACTAGCTACTAAATACATAAGTCGCCACATCGCTTTAGCATCGCTCCGCACAACTCGGGTGTTTAGAATATCCTCTGGATGGTACAGCAGCCGTTGTTGAGGTTGTTGAGCGAGATGTTCATGCCGTTCAGGTCGGTGCCGCCATTGGTGATCGAGTACGTGCTCGGGAACGTCAGCGAGTACATCATCTGTCGGGGGGGGGGGGGGCAGAGGCCGTCACGTCACAGCACTGCACGAGGACGTCACGTCTCAGCACCACGAAGCCGTCACGTCACGTATGGTTAGGGGTCTGAGAACGTAGGACTTTCTGAACCGAGGGGTGGGAAATGGGATCATGATCACGAGTGGGAAGGTTTATTTTCGGGTCAACACTGCTGTCAAGTTTAGATCTGCAGCGGTCTTAGGAGTTCATACTCGAGTCTCGACTGAAGCGCATATCAACCAGCTATAAAACCATGCAACATTCAGCTATGAAGATAGGCATCAGTCGCCATGCTAAATAAGCCATTGATATTCGTATACAAACTGCAAGGCACGGTAAGACGATACGTTTCAGATGGTCATCACAAAATAGGCACACACCTAATCGCATGACGCATCTTCAAAACTTGGTGCATTTCGTTAAAACCAGAAATTTATATAAAATTTTAGTTCAACATATTTGAACATTTGGTTAGGACTGCTCTGAAAAAAAAACTCGATGTTAGCCGTTCTGTTGAGAGACTTTGCTTGTCTTTCTTATTGTTTGTCCAGTTATATGTCGCGAACGGAGAAAAACATTAAATCGTATTACTTACTCACAAGTGGGACTTGGCCGCATACAATATGAGGTTCTCATTGAAAACCTATGCTCATTATGATAATTAGCGCAGAGCATTTCATTGGCTCCATAGCGGTGAGATGGGGCCGGGGGAGGGGGATGAATTCGATCCGCGCCAGAGAGCGGTGGTCAGATCGTCATACATCAGGACGCGGGGACATTTTACGCCTCCCTTCTAACTCCGCTCATGGACCCAATATAGTGACGCCACGCGAGGTAGGCGGCATTCGAAAGAACGCCAAATAATTATGGATTAAGGACTCTTTTGACTTTATCGGTCAGGCTAAGGGTCAGGTCGCCAGAGCCCAAAGGTCAGGAAAGGTAAAATTTTCCCGATTTAGACATTCTGGCTCAATTTGGTCCATACATCTCGTCAAAGAGCAACAGTGTCGTATGAAAACTATGATAGCTATCTTGTAGCTTTTCCACCAATGTGTTCTAGATTTGACCTAGGATGATTTGTCTTATATGGGACAAAAAATGACGTGATTGTTGATTTTTTGTTATAACTTTCGACACAAATCTTGTGACAATTATTTTGCTTGTGTATCGTGTTTCTCTCGTCAAAACGCGTGAAGCGAACAAAATTTTGACTTTGAAAGATCGTTAACAAATTTGACCAAAGGGTAATGTCACCACCTGATAGGAAGAAGCACTGTTACATGCGCTCCGTATCAATGACCTGAACACATCCAAGGTGTTTCCATTGTTCTGTTGCACATCTATATCAAAAGTTATTGCCGAAACCCTCCGGTGATCTCTCATTACCTTCGATGACCAGAGAAAGATGTAAATATTTACATCCACTGTTTTTGTGTGTTGCGTTTGATGTGATATTTCAGATCAGTGGGTATATTATAGCCAAAGACCTCTTCCCATCTCGAAAGTGAGAGGGCATTCGTTAAAATAGCAGAGGACAATATGTGAATGAATTATGAAAAGCCTTGTGAAAACCTATCAATAATCAACCATCATCGCTAATGACCATCTGCTCTTTCCACCGGAAAACCTACTTCTTTTGCTTTGTTATTTTTACGCTATTTCCCAAGCACTTTCGGAGCATGTGAATGCATTAACATATGTGAATAGAAGTAGTGGGTACTGTCAGGTGAGGTATATGACAACATGGTCACTGCATTCGTTTGCATCCTATTGTCATTGTGCAATGACGCCTTGTCTGTAATCCTACCACAACTGATTCTCATGTGAAAAATCACGCCCGTTTCGTGATAATCCAATTAGTAATGATTTATTGTGGGCTCCATCCCGATTCCCGACTCAGACACTATCGACAGAATGCTAATGTTATCCAGTATTGTCTTACCAGTTTGTTTATGAGAGTTCAGCTACTGAATATCTCACCGAATGTCAAGTACCTACAAATTGCTAATAAAAACGGGTTTGAAATAACGAGTGTCGTAAAACTGATGAAAACTAGCTTGGTGAAAACTAAAAGCTAAGAAGTTCAAATAATTTAAAGTATTTCATAATTTCTTACACTTGGCAGAAGGATGCAATTGTCAAGTAAATGTTGAAAGTTAGCAAGCAGCCATGAGAGGCACTATGTAAACTGTTGTTTGATAGATAATCGTTATTCCTAAATGTAGTAATACCCGACGTGTCGCTTATTCGCTACATCAGGTCACTTATTAGGTACTATATTCATTAGTCATTACAAATTTTGCTGCGGATTTGGATGACAGAAAGCGAAACGTGGCGCCATTGATATGTAGTATGCAATTGTAAATTTGTAATGTGCAATTAACGGCAAGTTAATAAGAAGTAGAACCAATCACGTAAAAGCCGATCTGCGGGGCGAAACTAAGGCCACAGGCGAAACGTTTCAAATACTTTGCTTCTTACGAACGGCAAATTAATTATTGTGCTCCGCAACAATATTATCGGTAGGTTATCATTGAATTGCATTTATTTGATAACAGCTTTGCTAGAGTTATTAGGTTCAGCGTTATGAAAGGTAATTATACTCGTACATTCAATATAGCATTCAGAAGTCTGGAAAAAAGTAAGTTTTAAATGCGAAAGGGACGAATAAACGAATGAATCAGAATTAAATTATTTTAAGTTCAGAATTTACTGATTCAGCATTTAATACAAGTTTCTGAATACCCGGTATTGTCATTAAGACGTTTAACCCTCTCCGGACCTATCGCTTTTTTTTTTTGTCTAGCGCCTCGGCCGATTGGGGAGGGGATTTGATAGAAACCCCTTGTCGTTTCGTCCCTAATTGAGCTAGAGCTTCACGGAAAAAACCTAGTGTATGCGTCGTTGAGAGACGGAGCCACTGGTAACCAATTTTACAGTCTTGACTCTTGTGTTATCCGGTGACATCAAATGTCAGTTAAAATGCGCCAAGGCACGGGTTCGGTTTTAGGTGAAGAGAGCTTATGATGCACTTGTTCAGACACTTTGCATTTGCAAACTACATTGACAACTCATCGCCACTCCAGTCTCAAGTCAGGTGATTCTCTAAAACTGTGTCACTAACGGTTACCCTTTGCTCACCGGCATCTCAATAAATTCACACACGCGGGTACAGAGACACCATTTGTACCCAGAGCCCTCCAAAACAGCAACAGCCCCCCACCCCCCCCCCCCCCACCTCCAACCCCTCCCTCCCTCCGTCTCACCTCACTAAGATCAAATGTGCCACTGGAGGCCAGCGTTTCCAGCGAGTCCATGGCACAGTTCTCGTCACCTCCTGGCTTCAGGAAGAGAGGCGTGGCTGTGTCAGTTACCAGGTCACCGAAGGCGTTTCCCTGAAGCATGACGGGCTCTCCGTCTCTCTGTGTCAGCACAAAGTACTCGTTGGCCTGGGCAGAGTTGAATTGGGCCGTGTAGCAGATCGCCATTCGCTGTGAAAATGAGAGGGAGGTCAGGTCGCGGTGAACGGTGGAACGAATGTCAGAGGGTCGACACGGGACACAGATGCTGTCTAAAACGCGATATAAATATGCGTACTATGCAAACTTGCAATAGGTAGCTAAATTGGACAGCAGTTGGAAAATGAAAACGTAATTATCTGAGCGGCAAAACGGTCTGGTTAGGAGCTACGGTAGTGCCCTGGCCTCACTACCGCATTGCTGTTCTTTTGTGAGACCTGGTACGCACCAGAGAACCCTCTAAAGACTACAGACCCACCAGTGTAGTGCTGCCGCCAGAGCGCTCTCTGCGTGGACCCACCAGCAGGTACTGTCACCTGAGCGCCCCCGCGCGGACCCACCAGAGCTGCCACCTACCGGCGCCACTGTGGTCGTCGTCGTTGTCGTTGTTGTTGTCGTTGTCGTTGTTGCTGCTAAATTAAACAGGCTGACATTACTTGAAGCTAGCTTATAACTGTTGAGCATTCCTGCTGTGAGCAGAAACGCGCCTCCGAACATGAAGAGCGAGAAGAACTTGTAGCGCTGCGACACGACGTACGGCAGCAGCAGCGCCACCTTCTTCACTCCCAGAGGAGTGGTCACCGTGATGGGAAGCAGCGTCATGTCGCAATCGGCGCCGTGCACCAGCACTCACAGGAAAATGCTCGCGAACGCATCTGCCGCGCGCTTAAATCCGTGGTTCTTGTGGTGTAACGCACCGGTGCGATGGCAAAAAGACGGCTACGGTAGCAGGCAGGGCGACGTAACGGCCAGAGGTCACGAGTGTGGGATTCACCGATCACGACTCACTGAGTCAACCGGAAGATCGTTAAACTGTTTGAGGTGGTATGGTATGCACAGTTTTTGTCGCTGACAATCTGTGACGAGCTGTACGCACGATGATCGCAAGATTCCATACTTAGCTCCTACGTCGTTTATGCAGAATCTTGGAAACCGTTCCATCCTGATTCCTGAAGTTCCCGTGGTCGGCGGCGATCTTGCCGACCGGGGCGGCATCCAGTAACAAGTGGCTCCATCTGCCTGACGGCGCCGGTGACCGCCAGGTGACGCTGCGGGTCGATCGTGACTCTCCGGAGCGGTCCCCGTCCGCAGGGTCACGAGCGGACCGAGCGCCAGCAGCGATCATAAGCTAATAACGTTGCAGGCGGCGCTTCGTGGTCCTGTGATGAGACGCCAAGGAGACGAACAACAGTAGGCTGGCTTACTATGCAGGGACATTATTATAGCAGCACCAATCGGTTTTATACATTCGCTCCCAGCTAATAGGTATTGGGAGAAGGCTGGTGAATCCTCCGCCGTTTAGCCCCTAATTATTACGTTGTATTACGTTAATTTTACCGGCATCGCGTTTCTCGCGTCGAGATGTGTCGAATGAACAATAAGTTGACCTGAAAAGGTCAGCTTTCAAATTTGACCTCAAGTTCATTGAAAAGGTCATGCTGCATATCAGTCGATTTATATTGTTTAGCTGAACGCAACAAGGGTATTTTGATCGGTCTAGCATGTTTTATCTAAAGCTATTGTAAACAACTGCCAGAGATGTTTCGCGACTTGAGATGACCTCAGAGTCATAAAGAGGGAGATCACGGGTGCAATTTTTCGATTCAGTGTGTCATGTTTACCTGCATCCCGATCTTCGATTGTTTATTTGTTTTGGTCCAATAGAAGAGCAGAAGCCAGTTTTACCAACAGAAAAATAGCCGCCTGCCGGAATTTTTTGTCTAAAGACCGCTTCACTGTTCACATACGGTGACGGTGAAGTCATATTCGCTTACGTGCCCGTCGCGTTTTCGCTCCGTATGTGAAGCGGTCTTTAGGCAAAAAATTCCGGCAGGCGGCTATTTTTCTGTTGGTAAAACTGGCCTCAGTTCAATTTTTGTGACCTATAAGTCAATGGGCACGTAAATGGGCACGCGATGGGCACGTAAGCGGATAGGGCTTTACCGTTTCATTATCGGTGTGTGAAGCGGTCTTTAGGCAAAAAAATTCCGGCAGACGGCTATTATTCTGTTGGTAAAACTGGCCTCAGGTTGACCCTGTGGCAGCACCAGGATGAGGAGGCTAGGTTTAATTTTAACTGTTGGAAGATGTGAAAGCTGTTAAGAGGAAAGCACTAAAAGTTTTATACTTTTATCTCAAAGCGTTCGAGAGCTACCTACTGCAAATATGCTCGGGTGACGAGGCTCCTCATGATGGACCCTCCCGGGTCAAGAAATGTGGCATATAGAACGCATTGGCTAATGGCTATTGCAAATACATTCACATATGTAATATGTAAGTACGTACCGAATTTCCTTTCATCTAGCACCTGAGGTCTCTTCAACAAACCACATAGACCGATGCACCGGTGTGATACTGTAATTTGTATACAGTAAATCTTGTTTTTTTTCCTTAGGTCAAGGAGACGTCATTTTTTATGTGAGTACCAATAACATCCAAACGTTATAAAAGGTGAATATAACACTGGCAGAAGAATGCTTTCTCAAGAAAGGGGAAAACGGTCCTCCATTACAATTTTGTTGCATCATTATTATAAGATATCCGAAAGCCTTGACAGGATCAGATAGGATTGCGACACACTGAAGGACAACGACCAATCAGCGGCTGGCTGCGGTCTGTGCCGGTCTATTGGGCTCGTAGTCGGCCGTATACGTATAGCCCCGGGCGTCGTGACGTCACAGAAGTGACCCGGCGGTCTGGTGCGGCGCCGCGCGGTACTCGATCCGGGACGGTCACTGGGGCGGGATGGTCCGCTCACTGACTGCGCATTGAGATTTGGTATTGTTAGGTTTCATTCCTAAGGTTGTTTTGTAAAGCGAGTCCTTTTGAAAGCTTTCCCTTGCAAAATATTCTCAGTCTTAACCGTATTAACTCGCCTGTGTGATGGGCCTTTGCCCGGTTATTATTATACGGTGCATTGGCGTCTAGACTTTGCAAGAAAGGCGCTAGTCGAGACTTGACCGGCCATCAACAACAGTGGCACTTGATATTCTCCGTATATTTTCGCCGCCGGGACTAGCTCGCATTGCTCTCGTCCACCGTTAAGTCGTGTTTGCTTTCCACTCTATCGGCACTTGGCGACATTTTTCTGACAGAACTATTCGATTCCACTCCACTGGCGTCGCTCCACTCCAACTGTGGGGTACGTATGGGGTTTCAGGTCTCTGCTCTCGGCTTTCATTGCATTGTTGACCCTGGATTCGACGCCCTCCACTGGCCCTCAGACTAGCGCTCACTTATGGTCTGTACCGCATTCATTGACCTTGCCTGACCTACCCTGGCCTTGGGGCTCAGGCCACCGCCCCGACAACGACAGTGTCCTCTGCTGTCAGCACTGACATCCCCGCCAGTGACCTCTGCTGCCAGCACTGACCCAGGTCTGACCCCGACCCACCCGTCCGTGAACAGGTCAGTGATTGGTTGTGGCTGGACTCTGAGAGCATCCGTCTGTTTGCAATCGATGACACGACACTTTCCGAAAATCGTTCAGCTACGGACTACGGTCTTATTTTCTGCACCTGCAGCTCAACTTATTAACACTAGGGTGGTCCCATAAGTGAAACCTGGCGGCCAAGTTACGAACTATAAGTAGGACCATTCGGCCACCAGGGGCCTGCAGGCTGCTCAAAAGTTGAGAAGACCGTGGGTATTGGGTAGCTATAGGCGCTGCCTAAATCGACCATATAATTGTCCGGGGTAACGATCGGTAGTATGCAGCATTGCAGAAATGCTACGGCTTCCCATCCCACATCAGAAACTGAAACTTAATGCAGGATGATGGATAAGACCTAAAATGCTTTTTACATGCCTTCTCTTTCTGGCATCGTTTCGCAAGGGTAATGAGCTTTGATACTGGACACACTTGCATGGGGAGCTCACACCCATTTCCCTATTATGTTCTATGTAACCTTTGGGACATTATGGCGGCCTATAGAGTAACAAATTACTGCGATTCTAGTATAGATTCAGCCATGATGCCACTGTAGCTGTGTTGCCACGCCATTGGCACAAAGGTCTCTCCTGTTTGCCATGTGTGATTGTGGTTCTATTTTGTCGCTGGATCCCGATTCCCACTGAATAGGATGGAGGTTCCACTCCCATTTCAAAGATCAAAACTAATGCAGATACCAGTAGATAGAGTGCATCAGCTTTCGTTGTTTATTATCAACATATGCAATACAAATAAATATCATACAAAACTACGCTCACATGGGCGTAGCATGAGACGGCACGATGGTCCCGGCAGACCGTACAGAGACATCTGTCGGTCATTACACGAACCAACTGGGCCGCACCTCGCGCGGCCGGTCCTCGGCACACACCGGCTCAAAACAGCTAAGCTACCGCTAAGCTAGCAACGTCCGCGACTGGTTTTGGGGGAAGAGAAGCGAGAAATACGATATATGCAGTATCAAACGTGTTGTTGGCAGCTGGGGAAGACTACAATACAGACGCAAGACGGAGAAGCATCCTTCTTAAAATGAAAAATCGTGAGGCGTTTATGTTCTCTAGCGTTCTAGCTAGTCCGGCTGCTTCTAGACTGTTTGTGATATCGTCACTCGTCAGAGGTTAAAAAGCTTTCCTTTAGCGAAACGTAATCTAATGCGAGCTTTAGCATTCGTACAAACACAGAGCCATACACTTTTTAAACTCCTCAAGGAAGTCGTAGGGTACACTAGCGATTATGGTTATTATGGACTGAAGTGCGGCGTCACATTCAGGATTCAATGACGTCATGATGAAAGAACAATGTACAAGGCGGATAACAGCGAGTAAAGCATATTTACCAAAGCAGTCGCTCGCGTGGGAGGAGAAAACAGAATAACTACAGAAAAGTACGAGTGAATGACTGGGGTTTCCAAATTCGAGATTCCGACATAACGAAGATGACTGAAGCTTAATCCTTTCAAGTAAGACGAGACGCGATACTTTATACACGATAAAATGCTGAGATGCACACGTTTTCGAATGCAATTTGTGCCAGGTCGCCTAACCGAGTCTAATACCTTCAGGCATTGGCGCTCGGAAACAGCGCATTGGCACACAAGTACAAAAATATGTCGACACTGTGACGAATGCAGCACATTCAGCCAAGCCGCTCAAAAGTCGAGCCGGCTCCTGCCGCGGCTGGACCCGCTAAGGCGGCGGCCGACATTGTGCCAGCCACGGAGGCGACTGGCTCGTTCACCACGATCCGCGCGCGGGTCCGGACGGCTAGAGGGCGCCGAACAGGTGCCTGCCCTTGGTGCAGTACCAGCTGATGAGCATGATGCTGCCAACCAGGGCGGCCAGCACGAGTACCACGACGGCAGTCCGCCACAGACGCCGGGTGCGCCGGCTCGCCTCGGCCCGCTCCTTGAGGGCGGAGGCACCGCGCGAGTCCAGCGTGAACTCGCTCACCTTGCGGTCCTGCGAGTCGGGGCGGCGCGGGGTTAGTAAGAGAGGCAAGCGCGACAGAGAGGCGAGAGCTGTTAGCAGACACATGGAAGCTGGGTTACAGACACGCACAGTAGCTAAGCGGGTTAGACAGGTCACCTAGGTCGGCAGTGAAAGAAGAGCAGTCGAAAGTTAACACTTAGCAGTTAGCAGTAATTGACAAATTTCACCCAGTAGGTACACATCTGTTTTTTTATGACTTGGAAATTGTTGTATAGGCACCGACCGAGTTTTCGGCGAAGAAGTATAGCCAGACACTCCAAGGACATCACCAGGGCCAATATGTTAATTTTCTCTCGTTTCTTTGAATTGGATCAGCATGCAGCTTCGAAGTTTTTCATCAACTAGACAAGTCATGTTTAGCCCATCGGCGCATTAGAAAATGTTTGTCAGGCACGCAACAGGGAAGGTCGTCATGCTGATAGTCGTTTACACGTGCGCCGGCGTCTAACACTCGCAAACGGATGCATAAAGCCGGTTCAACAGTCAATGAGATGTCACGTCAATGTTGGTCCAATAAGTCGAAAGCAGTCGCTCGTCGAATGAAACCCAGCCAGAGAAAGCATGCACATGGAGTTTTCATATTTCAAGAAACGTTCAGTCGCAAAGGTAATGTAATTAGGCGCATGCATGCTGCCAAACTGAGTTGATAAAGCGCGACATGGTTGGCTTTTGTACAACTATTGGTGTGGAATGCTGCCCTAAACATTAACTTTCTGTGTCCGTAAAAGATGGGAGTGGCTGCATTCACCCTAACCATATAGGTGGATGAGTTAACGACATGATGCGTAGAGTTCAGAGCTTGTTTTGCTACAGTTCCAGTACGCTTCGCGTCAGCTAACTGCTAGTAACGACAACTTTATTTTGATGAATGCTTATTATTATTGGTCATCCACACAAAACATGCTCGAAATATGTAATCACGGCGAATACCGTATAACTGACATAGTATGTCCCATTGGCGAAACTATCCCGTTCGTAAGACGTCTACTCAAGAAAGGTAAAGCTGACAATAAGAGACGGAAAAAGCACCACTTAACGTCAACATCAACATTAACAACGTGAGTTTTATGTACAAATGAGCAAGGGTCAAAAGGTAGCAGCATGCTCTTTCCTCGCACTGGACATCACACTATTGTCCTCGTTTGTTTGAAGTCTGTTCGGCGATATGCTATACAAAAGCCCCGAACAGGGTTTACAGCTACATCAAACACTATAAGAAAAAGGCGGGTAAACAATAACCACACAACGGCAGTGACATGTCGGCAGAGCTTGGCATCCGTACCACCTGTCACCCTCCGCATGCAGCTCATCCCAACGGGGCTCCGGATCGGTCGTCACGCGTCATTTATGTCTCACGTCAAGTCACCTAAACGGTCACTCTGTGACCTCATCAGTTCAGTCGCTCCCCATTGGCCCAAAATGATCCACACAAACAGTCATTTCCGTATTTCCCGAGACATTCCAGCAACACATCGCCACATCAACACACAAACATACAGAGACTGGCAGCTCTAGGCTCGCCGTCGGGCGGCCGGGCGCGCACTCACATGAAGACCGGCGGCTCTCTTCACCTCCTGCAGATGGAGCGGCGCCGGCTGCAGCGCGCCGTAGCCGCTGCCGGAGCCGGCGCCGTAGTAGGTGTTCCACAGGCGCTGCTGCTCGGGGGCGCCCAGAGACGGCGGACCCAGTCGGAAGTCGCCGTCAGCGCCAGCAAACTTGACGTGCCGCCCCGAGGGGACGCTGGCCGGGCCCGAGGGCGCCGTGGCTACAGCCGGCTCGACCACGACAGCCGTGAGGGCGTTCGGGTCGAGAGGTTCGGCAGCGCGGACGGTGGGCGTCGGCCGCAGGCCGGGCAGCTCGGCCAGCCGCTGGAGCCAGCCGTGGCTGATGGGCAGCCGTGGAGGAACAGGCGGCGACGGCGTGCGACCGTCGCTGGGCCGCCTGCCGCCAGCATCCGGCCACGTCTCTTCCTCGCCCTCCTCGTTCACCAGCAGCTTGCGGCCGTTGGTGCGCAGCCCGGAGCGCTGCCAGAGGTCGGTGACGAAGGCCACCGGCGCGGCGGCCAGGGCCGGGTCGGGTCGGCCAGAGCCGCGCGACGCCTGCGACGAGCCCACCGAGCCTGTCGACGAGCCCGCCGAAGATCGCGCGTCGCTGCCGGCACGGCGGACCAGCGACACAGAGCGACTGTTGGCAATGACCTGACTGAACTGAGCCAGGACATGGTCAGGGGTTAGCTGGTCCCCAAACGAAAGGGCGGGAGTCAGGGGGCGCGGATGCAGCGTGGCCGCCGGGGAAAGTTCGGGAGAAGTCAGTACGAGGAGAGAGTCTGTGACGATGGAATCTGGGCCTGTGTCCAGCGGTGGCGCAGATGAACGGAGGGCAGGAACTTCGTTCTTGGGAGATGAGATGAAGAAAGATGGGGCCTGCGAAGGAGAACCGATGACGAATGATGGCGCAGGAAGACTTTTGGTCCAATCTCGATGAGATGGAGCGTCCTGCAAATGACGACAGTTCGGAGAGATTCTTTTGACGAAGACAGGGTTCAGCTCAACGGTGATGTTGGGACAAGCGTTGCTGGATGATGGCGGCGCAACCGACTTCGTGTGGCGACACCTGAATCCAATGAACACCACATACTCTGAATTTTTCGTGATGGTTGTTTTCGGACACTCTGCCGGTTGCGCGCTAATCGTCGTCACCACGACGCTCTTGACGAACTCGGGGTTTGCCACGAGCGTCTGGCGGGATGGCGGCCTTCGTCTGACTGCCGCCTTCCTTGCCGTCCTCTGCCGTGACGACGTCGTCCTGCGCTCCTCTCCGGGCTTGGGTCTCAGTCTCGCCAGGTTTACAGACATCCCACTCACGAACTCGCTATCCATCTTGAGCACATCTAGGCCGGCCCAGCCATGGCTCTGCCGCAGCTGGAGCGCCCTGCGTGGCGGCGGCGCTGGCGGCGGTGGCGGGGTCCTCGCTGGTCGCCGGGCGGGACCCGCAGAGGTCACGCTCAACCGCTCCGTATCCAGGTCTCCACCCGGGGCGCTATCGCCGGCGGAGACGGGCCGGGCGTACTCCGGCGAGCCGGGTGGCTCGTACGCCGGCGAGTACGGCAGGATGTAGTCGCCACTGAGCTCGGCGTCTCCACGGCCGTCGGGGGCTGTCAGCACCGTCGGTCCCTCTCTGTACAGCGGGTTCACCCTGCCGAGGAAGGAAGGACACCGGTCAATCACGGCGGCCACAGACGCGCAGCGCTGCACGCTGTTCGCCCGTGTGCAGGGAGCGCGGCTGATCGTATATGCGGGGTCACGTTCGTTGTCAGAAAGGATGGCGACTCAGCGGGGGTCGGCAGCTGGGTGCAGGGGAGGCGGTGCCCAGTAGCTGCCAGCACCAGGCGCCGGCCGATTGCGCTGCTAATTGGCCGATAAGGCAGGCCGTTTCACGGGCCATCACCGTCGGACAAAGGCGCAGGGTCAGCCCTGACGGCCTCGTCTGGCGGGCCGCAGCGGAGGGAGGTGCTGGCAGTGGTGCCGCCGCACTCGAGACTTACTCAGCCGTGCAACCCCCATTGGATGTTAAATTAATCTGTTCAGGGTAATAATCAATGACCATCCAGCCTCAACATATTAAGCAGGCCTCCATTACCGACCGAGTAGGAACCTCGGGCATAGTGTTCCTCTTTCATACAGAAAATCGAACAGTTAATCGTAATGATAAACCTAATGACAACAGTTTGACCATAAGAACGCCTAATTGCATTCCTCCCAACGTCTCGTACTCGCGTTCGCAAGTGATTCGTGTCCGCAACTGTATAGTCCGCAGCACCTAATTTATCCGCTAATGCGACAGCTATCCACGCACGCACCCTGTGACTCACGCAATAACTGACCACGCCACACTGAGGAACAAGCGAGGCTCGTAAGGCGGGCGAGTGGTCACCCACGCGCGACGCCGCAACTGGGAGGAGCCGTCAGGCGGAAGGTCATTTCCGCGAGAAATTTCGCACCGCGTGCGCGTTAAACTGGAACACGACCACGATGCAGTGACTCATGTCGTGGCAGTGACCACGCCCTGTGGCCGGCCCAGCCGTGTCCGGCACCGGGGCTGTTGCGGTCTGTAGGAGCGCCCCTGGCGCGGCCGTGCTCCACAGACAGTGCTTGACGTGCGGTTAACGGGTCGAGGGGATCGGCTGAGAGAGGCGTGACGCCGCTCGGCGTCAGAGAGGGCTCCAGGGAGTGTCGTGACGCTCGAGAGCGGGCTCTCGAGGGGTTGGTGGTCAAACGGACCAGACACACAGCTCGTGGGCCTTGAACGATGCTGGTCGCGTGTGGTGTGGGTAATGAAGTATCAACATTCCCAGACGGTAAAACATTTTATCTGGGCTATTATTCGGTATTTTGGCAAAGTTCATAAGAACCGAAATGCTTCCAACGCGAGATAACAGTTCAGCTTTGGCGGGGATTGGTGGTATTTTAAAGTTCTAATCGCAAGCGTCTTCCATTGCGTTTTGGGGTTCCTTCTTTCCAGTGTCAGAGCATCAGCATGTGTAACAGCGAAGTGGCATGGAAACGTTCACAATTAAAGGATTTTAAGCGATTCTGAAGTTATGCCAGGGCAATGTATTTCATTTTGTGAACAGGCGACAGTAGATCTTCGTTGAGTATCCTGTAGAGCGCAGACAATGTCTATTTAAAGCTGAAAACTGGACGGCTGAGCAGATCGGCGTTCAGATGAAATCCCTCTTCAGAGAATCCACTTTGCTGTGAGACTGGATATTGCGCTGACATGGCATGCATGGCTGCCAGGACTACTCCGAGGGTAAAAGAGCAGCACCGAAATCGCAAATCACTGTGCAGTCTTGTCGACCACAGAGTGAGGCCGCACATATTAATGCCGGGACTTTCTTCCAAGCTGTCACGATAGACATGATCCGACGCATCATGGCGGCGACTGAGGAGTGGCCGTCTCGGAGAGCTTAGCCAGCAGCTTCAGCGCGGCAGAAGCCGCACGGAGGCAGCAGGTGCAGTGAGAGACGGCTTTGCCTGACATCCGAGACGGTGGGATGGAGTCCGCCGGCCATTGTGTTTGGCGGACAATACCGGGCGCTAGGAAGCCTTATGATGGTGATGTGTGGGTGGCGGGTGCCGAACCGTGAACGCGTAGCAAGCATGCAAGCCCGTGGATGCGTCAAAGATGACAGGAAGCGCCCAGCGATGGCTGACATCTGCATGAACTAGCGACAGCAAGGAAAAATGCACTCTCGTATTCAAATGTGGGTGACCTCAACACTGTAATATAGGTAAGCAATTGATTTATGTTTTTCAGCTTACAAATGAGATTGGAGATATGGCCACTGCACTCCGGCCTCTGCCTCTCGGCGTGCAGTGTTGACAAGGGCTAAAGTAACTTTGTGGTACACATCTCAGACGTCCCTTTCTTCAAGAGGAGTGGTCGGGGCGTCACCCCAGCACTCAACGTTGCATGCCATTGTCCTGCTAAAGGGCAGATGGCTACATCTGGAAGTTATCGTCGACATCTCACGAACCACCTGGGTCCATAAATAAACAAAAAGCGTCGGAACGTGTCTCTGAACAGCATCAGATCCCCGGTGTCGCAGCTACACAGCAGGGTGCAGCCTCGTAATCCATGGAAATGACGTCAGACTGCGACCATATGAAGAAAGCGTGGCACTGTCCTCGCCGCCAGCCATAAAGTCGCATCTTAAAATTCAGGAAGCGCGCCTTAAACACATCCAGCGTTGGCATCAAACAGGGATTTCAGCCCTAACTCTTCAAGAGTAGCTGAGAGACGGGATTATATAATCGGCGAATTACACGGGAGAGTCCTTTCGACATGAGATCAGCCGGGATTAAATTAATTATCAAAGTGGCAGAGACAGCCCTTCAAGGCAGAAGTTCTTTTATAATTACTGAAAACGTGTAGTGTTATCACAAGGTTTTCATAAGTGTTTTTTTATTATTATTTGTGATCCTTATTGGTATGCACAGAGTGGAATGTATGAAGATTGAAGGTAGAATATGTTATTATATGGAAAGTCTTCAATGCCTCAAATTAAACAAACATCAAACAAAAGTGAGGCAATGGTATCATATCCCTCTTTTCTACGTGAAAAGAACTTTGGGAAAAATTAGCAGCGGAGGAGGCATGCAGTGACATTATCCTACACTGTGTACCCTATATAGGGCGATTTTCGTCGTCAAGTTGTCATTCATTCATCGTGAAAAGACGGGTGTGTGCTGGAGCGTCGGAAACGGAACAAGAAAAAGTGACATGCTTGGATATATTGCTGAAGAGTGAAGACCGAAGGATATCAGTGAAAGCGCGTGTCCTATTCACCGAGTTGTCGGCATTCATTCATCGATCTGAGTTAAAACGGGTACTGACTGTCCATTGACGGCTGATAAGACGCTTCTTTCAGAGCAGCAGTGCCGCAACTAGACGTGGACCTTCTTCGCGAACAGGGTAGTTGCGAACGTGCTTCCTTGGCGTGTAGACATTGCGGTTCCAGACCGCTTCCTAGGAAGGCGCTTCGACAGTTTTGAATGCATTTGCAGTAAAAATGAAGCTGCTTACTTTCATATTGCATGTATGGCTCCGAAATGTGGTTATTTTTGGTGAGCAGGTTGTGGTTCAAGGACGGTCAAAGGCAGGACTTTTCATGAAATGCCAGGTACTAGGAAATCAGATACAGTTCCTACAATTTACCAGAACTACTTAGCCCAATTATCTATACGTACATGACACCAAAAAGCAGGCTTGTGTAAGCAATAACGCTGTTTTTAGACTCAGAAAATATGCCAGATGTAGCTGATTTCGATGCAACAGAGGGCGCCTGTTCTGGCTAGATCAGATGGTGATGTAACCAGTCTAAATGGTTGTGTATCTAACCAGAACGGTTCAGGAAGCGCCGGCCATTTGAGGAGGCCCAGGAAGGGGCAGCATCACGCGCATCGTGCCGGCGCTGCTCGTGCATGTGAAGCATGCCAATCTACTGTTCAAACACGGGCCGAAACAGCCACTACTTTGGCGAGATTAGGTAAATGCAGCAAAAATCAGGTCAGTTTCTGGCCCCAGGGTGGCGTCTGGCACACAAACCCGCTTTGGCCGGCGCCGCGGTCAGGTGCCGCCACAAACCCGTCGAGAGCCCGGGTTATCACCTGGTAACCCTTGAAGGTGAACCAAAAATACCTAACCGACAGGGCGCTATCGCCAGGAGGGCCGGCAGACTTCCCACGCTACAGACCCAAACCCACATTTCCCACAGTCCAAACGGCACCAGGAAATGGCGCATGCATATCTTAGTCAAGAGCGCGCTTAGTGTGTGCTTTATACGAAGAAAACGCTTTTAGCTCTTCAAGCGGTACAACGCTTCCGGCGGCCTTCCACCTTCGGCAGCTCGTTCTGACTGCGGCCCAGCCCCGAGTCCCGCCCCGTGCTCACCGTGTTACGCTGTAGACAGGCTGGGGACGTCGGCGGTGCTGTCCCCGTCCGGCTATGGTCGCCAGCGGGTCGTCGGTGAGCAGCGGCTCGCCGGAGCCGACGCGCCGCTCGCCCTGCAGCCACTTGAGCATGGCGAGACGACGGCGGGTGGCGGGCTGCGCTCAGCGGCCCGGGCCGGGGCGCGGCCGGCCGGGGCGGGTCCAGTAGGGCGGACGGACCGGGCGGTAGATTTCAGCCATTCTGTACGGCGGGCACTGGAACAACAAGAGATAACACGTGAGAGCACTGCAGGGTGGCGATGAGAAAGGCAGCCAACATAGGGCTGTTAACATCACTGTGCACAGTTCAGCAGCTTGACTACAGAAGATGCTCATCCTTTCAGTTTGAACCCTCCTAAAGCATTGATGTCATCAAACGAGTTAACAAGTTCGACCGTGATGGTATTTTTACAATCACGATTCATACCCACTATCGGAAACTCATAACGTTACCGATATGGACAGGTGCCCGAAGGCCTGACTAATTTTCCCGGATCTGGCGATGATGGCAATTCAGACACCGTCGGAAGCTGCTGTCATTCGGGCCCGGGAAGTAGTTCCAAACAGGCCCGTTCTGCTTTAATTTGACAGCTCGGGGATCGGCGACAAAAATCGGTCGTCAGTTTGGAGCCGCTGAAGCTCCAGCGCAGGACAAGCTACAACGCCGTAGCAAAAAGCACCGCCGTAGCGCTTCCGCTAGCGATCGGCCCAGCACGCCACCGATGCGATGGTAAATACGCTCGGCATTCCGCACCGTCAGACTCCAAGCCGGAACATGAATCTACCATCGACAATTGTCAGTCCCCGACGGCGCCTGTCAAGGCCCACAGGTCCTGCTAGCCCTCCCCGGGCGCTGCTGCAGCTCACTACAATCACCGGGACACCTGGCCGGCTCCCTGTCGAGACCGGCACTGAAACCTCGAGCTGCTGAATGCCGCCGAGCGTCCTCGTAATGACGACTTACGTGTGGCGGCCGTGTGCGGACGGGCACTAGTACAAAAACGGCTTGGAGAGCTCGTCACGCCGTGCCTGTGGCCCACCGCAGCCGCGCCGACGCGACGGACTACATGGAAAAAGCGCCTCGGACAGGCACAGGAAGCCGTCCAGCGGCCACCAAGGCCAGCAGCCGCGGCCAGCACGCTGACATGTTTGTCAAGTCGGCCGAACGTGTTGAGGTCGCGTCTCCCGGGGCTTATCCGCGCGGCCATGGCGAGATCATGTCCTCCCCAATGCCGTCGCAGACAGACGCCAAAAACGCAAACAATGTGCAACTAATCAGGAGAGCGGCAATAAAAAGGCAGTTACCAGACCCGTACCGGTTGGTGACATGAACGGGCACGGATAATTGCATATTTTCGGGTTTGATTTCGGTCAGCCGACATAGAGAAAAGCTGTCCGGTGGCAGAGAACCTGTGTTGTCGGTTGCGAAAGGCCGCGGGAACAGCGACACATCCGGTCGATAAGAATGCCGGTTTCCCGGCACCATTCATACAGAGTGGCAGGACAGGATTAGTCGTAAATGCCGACGGCGAAGACATGGCTTCTTAGATGACTTCAAGTGAATGATTGACAGGTAAAGGCATCATCAGAGGAGCTTTTTCGACATCGCGAAACCACATCATCTCAAGAGACACGTGTAACGCGTTAATACAAAACTCTTATCTCAGAAATTGCGCGGATGAAACCAGTTTCAGCTGGATTCCTTGAATGGGCTGGCGACGGGCCACCTGAACGGCTAATTATATCACAGCGCTTGGTCGCACGAAACGACACTTTCAACTACGACGCATTCGACAGTCGCAAAACTGGTTTCACAAAGACTGCAGCAGTGTGTGTGTGTGACTGAAACACGCATTACACATCTCCGGCAGCAATGTAATTTGGCCACTATTCTTTGAAATCAGCGGCGCTACACACATTGTGAGGATATGGGGCGGTGGGATTGGAGGGTAAGGGGCACTGGCGGCGTCACGGTGCCTGACCTCGGTGCCGGAGCTAGTCACGGTGTATCACCTGGGTCACCCCTGCCCCCGTACCGACACGGTGCGTGGGGCGACCTCAGCGCTCACTGGACTGTGCCACCGCGGTCGCGACGGGTGCCGCTGCACGCCTCACGCGCCACAAACATCGCCGAACACCGACAACCAGCAGGTGTCCTGAGGGCCACTCTCTGAACAGCACCGCTTCGGCTGTCCTCCGGGGCGCGCTGCGCTCATGGACGGTGTATTTTCGGCGGACAAGGCCGCCGATAAGCGGCTTTACGGTGTCCCTGGCCGACAGACAGTGACGTGCCTCTCTGCCGATTGATAGGGCCGGCGCGACAGCTGCTCGGGCTCGTCTCCAGTCGCCCCACGTATCGATTTGCATAGCTTAGCGCCCAACAAACACAGCAGCGGTATGGCTCGTCAGGTTCGAGACAGTTCGCAGAAGCTCCGCCGCGCCATCCCGAGCGTCAGACTAAATAAACTTCGCGCCCAAATGGCTCGCACCCTTTCCCAGCCATATAACTTTCGAGTCAATCACGCCACGTCCCTGACGGCTGCTGGTTTGGCAAGAAGTGTGGGAATGCTCTCTTTTCGGCCGAGTTAGTGTCCAATTTCGTGTTTATCTCGGCTGTCTCAGCAGTGGCGGCGCGGTCTTATTGTTTTCCCGAAATGAAATGGCGCTGTTTCGGTTGAACCTCGTCGATTCACTGAAGTTATAGCTGTCGGCTCATGTCATTCGGCGCAGCGCAGCGTGGGTATTACACTCGCCAGTGGATTCTGTTAGTCGCTTCTTGGCACGATTCTGCATATTCAGCACGGGCGTGCCAACCAGAGGCCCATTTAATTTAGTTTAACGCCCCCTTCCCACGAGCGAGCGTGCCGCGCCCGGGGGTACCTGCCGCCGGCGCCGGCAGGGCCAAACAGACAACAGAGCAGAGCTCCGCTATTTCCGCAGTTCACTGGAAACTGAGAGACCGGCTGCAGCTGCGAGCACGAGGAGGGTGGCTGCTCGCCCCAGGCCGCGGCCGCACAGCTCTACATAACAGAGCTGTCTCTGCCTGCACGTTCAGCTGCTCCTCCATGGCGGCCCGGGCTCTGAGATGTTGCGCCATCGTCAGCGAAGTACTATAAACTCACAGCGGCAGAGCTCCGGGTAGTGACATGGCTAAGATGTGCCTCGTGCGCTGTGCAATGTACAGCATATCGGCTACTGTTCAGCAACAGGCCTGTCCGCCGCAACAATAAACGGTCGACAAATTAACTGGCTGCCGAACCGCTAACTGACGCCCTCGCCATAATCAGTCACGCCCTCCTCGGCTAATGTTACACTCGAGTGGAGCGCTACCAGTCACACTTTATCATCACAACATAAGTTAACTGGACATATCAAACGGGGGCAAGGCCACTTCCCTGGTGTACACCATAACTCCATTGGAAGCAGCCGGGTCACGTGTCACGGGTGACAGCGAACAAAGCCAGCAACGCCAGACGGCGTCGGTTTTCAGTCACGCGCGCCAGAGCTTGTCACAATTAGTGACAACGATGTGATAAAGCAGCTCCTGCTGTCCACCAGAGGCCCTCTGAGAGTCACTGTAAGAGAAGGATCACTGGAATGCCGCGTCGGGAGCGTTCCTTTCGTGACCCTCAGCTGGCTCAAGTCTTGGAAGGGGCACAGGGTGGGCGAGTGCTATGATGACATTTACTCCCAAGTCGTGATATTGCACTCGATCAATGGAGGGTGGAGAAGCTTAACTCAAGTAAAAAACTAATCAGTGCAATAGCTTCAAGTCGTGGCAAGTGTCTTACGTTTAAAGTTCATGGAAATGAAGAAATTACGTTCAAACTCAGTCACGATAATGCGCTTATTTTCGTCACGAAGCTACCGATTGCACTCGTTTTGCGCTTTGTTGACGTTTAGTGATGTGCCGTTAGTTACACGCTCAGGGCTTATATAGCCCAGCCGCCTCTGGTCACCTCATAGATCCGCCCGGCCGGACACGAGCGCGACATGAGAAGCCAATGCGCGCCGACCGACTTTCCCCATTTGGCAGGTCTTGGCATGTGCCAGATTGCAATCAGTGGCCACAACATAGCCGGGACAGTTGCGGCCCACGCGATCCATCAGGTAACTGGCTCTGTCGTGCAGTCCACTGTCGAATTTTTACTGATCAGGAGGGCGGAGGCAACTTCCGGAATAAATCAACCGGACCGGTTTCCCGCTAGACATCCGGTCTCGGCTCCCTGTCATTGGTCGGCCAGCACACGACAAACGATGCGACGGAAACTGGACGCCTATGAAAACAAGGTAATTTACGCCTGAAATTACAATAGAATCGTTTTGCATTTAACATGATCCTAAGACCATCAGCGGCTTCTTCAGGTAAAAAGTATATATTTGTTCATGTAAAAATCAAAGTGTCTTGATGAAATTTTTTGATAAGGTATTCGTCATTGCTCGGCAGCGCTGGCATCTCCGGCTTCAACTATCGGAAACTAACCAGGAAAAAGAGATCAAAATTCAGATCCAATCAGTTGTACCACGAACATCTATGATATCATCCCTGGGAAGCGCCCTGCTTTGCCCATCGCAGTCAGATTAGCGAGCGTCAATCCGCGAGCGTCAATCCCTTCAAACACCCTGATAAGGTGCCCGCCCCCAGCGCGAGAAACTGACGGCTGGGCGTATGCGGAGGGCACGCACCAAGAGCCACGGCCTATAGGGTCAGACGACGTGTAGCAGCGCAGGAAAGGTGCCGTGTGGTGCGTAATACGTGTGAGCCACGCGTCAATGGTAGTCGAGACTCATTAGACAATGCGAGGGATATTTCTCACTTATTCAAAAGTCCCTCTAAGGTGTCCCTGCAATCATGCCTAGCGGGGGTCAAATCGGGTCACTAAGGGTCACGAGGTGTCGCGCAGAGCCGGCCACTGCGTGGGAGGTCAAGCCCTGGAGGCGAGGTCAGGGGTCGGGACAGGGGTGCCTCAGCACGAGCGGCACAGTTTCCGCCCGAGTGCGGCCCAGTGCGGGACCTTCACGGCACGTGACCGCCAGCCTTGTGGGCAGCCACCGCAGTTGACGATAATGACGCCAATGGTGAGCCGGGATCGACAATTCCCACATCGGATCATCACTGGTTCGTGCCAACCGTGAATGTAGGCATCAGACCAGAGAACCGGGAGAGGAAATGAAAGGCGTGTGGGAGAAGCACTCGACAAGGGCATCAGATTTCGCCGGGATACTGATAAGTTTACAGTCGATCGAATGCCGGACTTGGAATGAAATCAATCAACCATTCCCACAGCGGAAAATTGTCCGGTTCAGCTTAGTATTGCCTCGTCTAGTGAAAACAATGAGGTGACTAAGGTCACGCCGCGCCACAGTGACTTTATAGGTCTGCGAAACGACAAAGCTTTGAAATCACGGCTAGCGCGGCGTGCAGCATTCATGTCGTAAACGCCAGCCTAATGATACAATTGTCTATGAACCAAAATCAAATGCAGCTGTGTTCCACTTAGGTGCAGCATGTGCACATATGCGTAGGAATCAAGTCAGAAGCTGCAACATGCAGAGAGTTCGCATTATGATCGTCATGTTGAACGGCTGTGAATGAAATCAATGGGTCCACGGCATCCCAGGCATCCCAGAGTAAACTGTAAGGACTCATGCACTTTTATCCATGTTGAAACGAATCCAGATGAGGATGGAGGATTACCACTTATGCCTGACTTGTTTGCCCCGTAACAAAACGGTCAGCTCATGCATGGCATATTAACTATTCATGAGTCAATGTTAATCTACTGCTTCGTTGAAGATAACGGGAAGCAGCTGATAAAAAATGAATTAAGCGTAACAGTCTGTTGGAGCTGTCCTGGAATCAGGGAGAACCGAGGGAAAATGGATTCAGATTTATGGGCTTTCATTGTGAATGAAAACTAAAGAATGGTCAGCACCACCGCATAGGGTATATCGATGAGCGAATTGTCTACACGCTCGGACCTCGTTGATTGAGCATGGTCAACACGGCTTGTGCTTACTATCTGAAACTTCATTGGCTTAAGTGCTACTGAGAAGGACTGGAGTACATAAACATCCCCATGCTCAACAGAGCGCTAGCGATATTATCCCAAAGCCGGTTGAGGTTCAGTAAAATGCGCAGTAGACGCCACATGGGCTGGGTGGCGATCCTGTCTGGCCCAAAGCTAGGTACAATGATCGGATGCGACGCCAACTAACCGTGGATGATCCACGTACCCGTCAATATCTGTGACTCGAGTGACTCGGAAAGAACTGGGAACCCACAAGCTGGGCGAATCGGCCAAACGCATTTGGTGACCACACAAGACACAGCAAGGTAGCTCGGTAACTTCAACTATCAACAGAGACGTATCACTCGGAGCTTGCTGGGCAAAGTCGAGAAACACTTCTGCTTCAGTGTTCACGGTCTACGACATCAGGGACGATTGCTTAAAATTCAGCTCAGCTCAATGTCTGGTGGTTAAAACGCTTTCAAGGACTCCCTAATTAACGCACTAAGAGCGGCTCCAGGCTTTGCTCAGTTCGAGTTTCGCTGTTATCGGCATTGCCAAACCGCGTACGCCCCTCAAACTACGGGCTGCTGAGACACGGCGTATCGCAAAGATCTCATACTCCGCAAGCTTGTTAAAACAATGCGCGTTGCGCAAGCAGATTGTTGACCACAAATGCAAAAACGGGACTGCCTGTGGATATGTCGTTTTGCTTACTTGTCACGAACACAACCGACTAATTGGAATGTCACACGAATAGAGTACGGTTTAGTACATACTTTTGTATGTTGAAATACCGCGACCAAGGAGATATGTGGTTGAAGTTCTCATGAATTTTGCACAGTTTAGTTAAGTCTTCTGTGAAAACAGTTGTATGGCATGCCAAAATATAATTAACTATGCCTGGCAGACAGCTCGGAGCCTGCGCCGCTCGAAATGCGCATTTCACAGCCAGGTGATGCCTTGAATTTGACCCTCAGAGCTATGAAAAAGAGGGCGTGAGGTGACTGACCTGCCCCTTGGTTCTGCGACCACGGCAAAAAGCTCCCTGCTCTCCGTTCACTCTCCACGAGACTGGGGAGGCCCAATGCACCGTTAATTTGCACTTGGACTCTCACCTGACCACCCAGCGGCGCATCAGCTAATCAGAATACGGGACGCTCTCCCTCCGACCACAAGGACAAATCGCGCCAGCGTTCTGCACGTCAGGCTCACCCGCCGCGGGCTGAGTCTCCAGCCGAGCCGCGGTTCAGGGCCGGGAGCCCGTTAGACCGGAGACACTTGGACCGCCCCGCCCCGCCCGGCCTGCTCGGTGGCGTGGCCTGGAGGCCGGTTGGCTTGTTAGGCGACCGGGCCCCGTCGCAGCCGGCGAGGGCATGCCAGGCACGCGCGCTGCGACCCGACTCAGTCAGCCGGTCGGTACCTGGGAATTCCAGATCCGGGCTTTGTGGTCGTTTTTTTTCTTGTGAAGCGCCGCTGGGGACGATCGAGTCGTCTGTCGTCTTAAAAAACCAGTAGTCGTTTGAAATGAATGGGCGCGTGAGTGCGGCGAGTCAAGCTCGTGTCATAGTTGACTGCCGATCGGATGCACTTCATCACCGATAAAACTTGAAGCCCTCCTACGACTTCCTATCACAAGATGCCAGGAGATCATCAACATGCAGATAGCTCCCCTCCCCATTACATAAAAGCTAAATTGAATCGTCCAGTCCCCATTTTGATATTTAACGATAGAAGATATTATCAGGGTGTCAGTTAGGATGTGTCATTAGCCTTAATTATTCCCAAAATCATTAGTCAGCGGTGGTTCACACTCAAGGTAGCTCATTGAGGTAAATGGAAAGCGAGATATATGAGGAAATCTGCATCCCTGGAATCGAGGCCGAGTTCCAAGCCGCTTGTTATTGCACTCCCATCCGACCGATGACTTGTCCTTCCTCGGCAGTCGACCACGTCCGATTCTGACTAAGTCCGGTGGACGCCAAGTACCGTACCGCAGGCTACTGCCCTTGACCTCTGCCAGACCTCTGGCAGCTCGCGCATTTCACCGAGCGAGCGTCACTACACAATGACCAGCATCAAAGCCTGAAGCCCGGGCGCAGTGGCACCCCTTTTTCTGCTATCCTCTTGCTATTGACGCCGAGTGCTGAGTGTTGACCTTCGCTGGCTGTGGAGGTGACTCGTCTCTCTCCGAGTGTAACCAATGCCAGCCGTGCGGCCATCGGGTCTGTCGGCGGTCCGGCATCCCCGCGAGGCTCGCCGACCGAGCGCCGTCAGCCACCGGCCGGGCGCGGCGGCGTCCTCTCGGAACGTCGACCAGCTCTGCATGATTGTTGGGTAATTGGCGGCGGCGCCGGCCGACCGCTTGGCGCTCCCGGTAGCTACCGCGCAGGAATTCAATCCCAGCCGGACACGGCCGCTCGGCGGTGTGAGCCCGCTGCCGGCAGACGCCTTCGCCGAATCGCGGCCGCGCAGAAACGGACGGTGATGAAGTGGGGCTTCCAGGTCATTTCACTTCTGGCGATACCGCCAGGGAGTCATGCCCTTCATTATCTCGGCTGGCGCGCTGCACCGGTGCCTCCGGCAGTCTCCGGCCATCCTCCTCTGCGTGCGTGAAACGCTTCAGAGGAGCCGAGTCAAGGTCGCGGCGGAGATGAGCCGGGCGGCGGCGGTATGCCGTGACCAGGCGGCCGCCGCCACCGGGACCGGCACAGGCACCGCCTTGGCACGAAAGCCGCCAGTGACGAGATAATGAGCCGAGGAGGCCCCGGTCCGCCACCGATTGAGAGCCTCCACATAACTCAGTGTCAACGCTGCGGTTGGGGGATGGCCGGAGACGGGCAATGACTGGAGAGGACATCTCCCGCATTAGTGCCACATTGGCAACAGAAGACTCTGTGCCATTGATAACGTAATGAGTTTCCTCGCTGAGAAGAACACAGTTGTGGTCGTTATCAATACGGCAGTAACTACTTTGAAAAACAAAAAGCTGTCCAACATATCAATAACATATAAACAGGTACACATGAAGATGTTTTCCAAACATTCGAAGTACCGCTTCTCTGCAGGTTTAGCATTGACCTGATGCAGACAGAAGAAATCGCACCGATCAGCCGGTGGATGGAACTCAATTTACATATGCATACGTGAAAGCATCCCGTTGTATCGGCACATGTTGGGACTACGGTGACGTTCTACTGAGGACCAGCCAGCCGGCCAACGGTACACATCCTGGAAAGGGATTCGAACACGATACGTCTTTTGCATTGTCGGCGAGGACACCGGCCTTCCTCGAAGACCTGAGATTGGAGTCCATGCGGTGGCAGCAGCCAGACAGTGAGGACGAGACTCGAATACTGATGCAGTCGCTAGGTTCGGCCACCACCCGTCACTGCTCAGTACCAGCACCTGCCACCAGTTACCAAGGAATGTGTTCAGCGGGAGTGGACGTCCCTACATAGAGTAGGTGTCACGGATGGGACAGCAAAGGGCTGGCCAGAGCTTGCCACTTGAAAATAGGATACAAAACTGGTGGCTGGTAGCAAGACAGGGAGCTGTACGAGTCTGGACCTGAGGGAAATCCCCAGAGCTTTGTCAACAATAAGACCGTAGCACAAACATTATATTCCATCCAAGTCATGTACTTTTACAGGAAATCGGTGCGGCATGGGATGCAGATCGAATGTAACTAATGACGAATTAAGGGCCACACTGGCAACTCCGAAACTACGGTTATACGTACAACGAACGGAGGAACGGTGCGATGCGTAGCGAAACTCTGATTTCTGATGCAAACCCTGATGAGTGCCGTTAAAGGGACAGAACACACTTGTTTCATCTGGAGTTGCAGGCTCAGGCTGTGATACATCCTAATCAATCAGTTGCAATCTCAAGACAAGAGTAAATATTGAAGCAGTAATTGAATCCACTGTGCAGTGCAGTGACGGAAAAGAGTGATGAAAAGATATTGATGTCACAAGAACCATCTGGTTGCCTATGACTCATTAGACTAAAGCAACACTTGGGATGGTGCACTCTCTAAAGACCAGTAAGCTATTGCAAGGAAGAAGTCATCGCCAACCGTTAGCCCATTAGCGAATGGTTCCTGACTGCATTCATCGGCCATCTGCATTTGCATACTAGAATCCGATGAGATCATCGTCCACCGTAAGTACTCGTGCATTTTCCCTGCAAGGAATGATTCAGTTGGGTGGTACAAAGCCATTTTAGTGTTCAACACATGCCTCACTCAACCGAAAGAAAAGCATGGCCCAGTATAAAACTCTGTAGATGGCATCACTTTGCTTCAGCTACACTGATCAACAGAGCCATGCAAATCAAGTTATTAGGTAATTGGTCGTGCTTATTTTGCAATCAAAGTAGTACTTCTAGCTCTTCTAGCTCACTACCTTCAGGTGTCGACAAAAGCAAGGCGCACGAAACGCCTCAAAGTCGAGAAACTTTTCGCAGAACGAGCTAAAAATTACTTCACGTTGGTCACTACTGTCGCCGCAAAACTGACTTGCAGGCTGTGCCACCTACCGATTAAGAACTTTTTTCAAGTTAACGAGGACATCGTTTACGATCACCCGAAGAGTCACGCGCCGGAAAGGGGCGCCTCGGCACGTTTACCCCACCTGGGACCTGGAGAGTCATGATGAAGGACCGGTTGCGGCACGATCAGAGTCACCGAGTGGGAGGACATGGGATACGACCGCGGTGACTCTCATACAGTCAACCGCGAACACAAACAACATGCAGTATCAGGGCTGCGGCCCGACGAGAACAGTAGATCGCCGCCGGTCTGAGGTTTCACTTCCCACGCCCACGAGATCCACCATCACGAGTGGCTACGTCACCAGCTCTCAGCGGCAGGACGGCGACGCTACACGAAACTGAAGAAGCACGGGTGATGTAGCTAGCACATACGTCATGCAAAGAAACCCACGCCTGCAACTAGGTACGGCGTATAAAAACACAGTGTTAGATTCGGTGGATAAAGAAAGGGGCGCCGGGGTTTATCCAAGGCGTAGTCCGGCCGAGGTCGGGGCGTCCTTCACAAAACCACACTAGCCCCGCCAAAAATGGTATTGATTGAAAAGCTGCAATCCCCAGTAGAGTTCATTCAACTCGGCGGGGAGGACTCGCGTGCTTATCACCGCGGTCAGATGCAGAGGCCCGAGTAAGAACCCTGTCTGATAGCTCACCCACGACGCCTTCCAAGACACAGTGACGCCTTTTACCACAAAGCTGGTAATGATTCCAAAATCGTGAAAAAGTATTCATAATGCGCAATGCGCACAAAGACGTTAACCAAACAATATTTTATCAAACGTTGCAATCGTGTTGCATGAATGGCAAACTCAATGACCCAGCGAGCGCCAGAATTTAGAGCGCAAGAAGTGCTGATCCAACTGCTTATGCCGTAAAATGGCTGTGATATACAAACGAGGTGTCATCTGTTACTTGCGGACTGCAGTCAATGTAAACAGACATTACCGTCCAGCCGCGCTGTTAAGCCTGTTTGCTAACACCGTGAGATCAAATTTGGCGCAGTTATGTTCCCTGTAACTTGCAGCCCGTGCTACCATCATGCGTTATGAATGCAAACATCTCTATCTCAAACGACCGGTCGAGCGGCCATCAGAAGCGGTACATGCCATGAACATTGAACACATACATGAGGTAATAGGAATGCTATGTAGTCTAGCAAATCTTGAAAGAGGTATTGCAAGCTTGCACCTACGTTTAAAAAGAATGTCTGAGATTCTCATCCGTATCTCTCGACTTTTCTGTTCGCCATCAGCCTGCGAAGACTATGGGCTTCCCCCGCCATCGTAAGGCTCTACGAAAGCATGAAATCCCATTTTTCACCAGCAAAACGCTGGCGAAATCTTTGACGTCAGTGAATACCCCGCGGCGTTTGCAACTCTCAGCCACACTGCACCTCGTGCCAGTAAATCATCTCAGTGACCCTCTTTCCTTCCACTTTTTGCCCATGGCAGGTTTATGTTCTAGCATTGCCAGTCGCAACTCCGTCGGAACAGGCGGAATAACAGAAACCAGGTTGCTTTCGAATGACAGCGATTTGCATTTGACCATTGCCGCCAGCCCAGGCCACCCATCTGGCTGGTAACAAACCTGGGCGGGCCCCGCCGGGGGCTGTCAGTTCTCTGAGGAAGGGTGCGACCGTTCCGAGAACGGCACGATCCTCTTTCTCCGGCAATAATTACAGACGGCGTCATTACCCGGTGCTAAACCGATTCGTCTTGGCCATGATGGCGGGCTGAGCGGTCCGTCAGAGACAGCCAGCCGGTCAGGTGGACGGACGGACGGACGGATGGACGGACGGACGGACGGACGGACGGACGGACGGACGGATAGACGGACGGACGGACGGACGGACGGACGGACGGAGGGGCGGGCGGACGGACGGACGGACGGACGGAGAGTGCGTCATAACGAGGGTCTCACGGTGAACAGCCGTGGATGGGAAGGAGGGGGCCACCGGCGACACAGACCGGTACTCTTTGTTGTCGGCTGTCGGTGTCCGCGGCGGACGATTGGCACTCGGAACTCCGCCATCGTGTCTTTGGCCTTGTCTCAGGGCCCCATACTGCTGCCATCCGGACCGCCACCCTTGTAACAGCCCTCCTCTCAGGCCATAAAAGGATCGCCGCCGCATACCAGAGTATCTATGACGCCTCTAGACGGCCTCTAAGCCACCGAGGTGAGATTTATACGACTGTCCGTGTGTATCCCGTTCCCAGGTGGAGCGCTACATTTGGAGAAACATCGATGAAGCCAGTCACGTCTCCCACTTGTTCTACCAGGGCGGAACATAATTGGTCGCGCCGCGTTGGGCGCCGACGCTGCGGCCACCCGTCTGATCTTACCGGTGCAGACAACGGAACACATGTTGGCGACTCGTACGTCTCTCTGCGGCGGGTGTCCGATCTGCCAGTTCGTGTTTCGCTGGCTCCGACTCACGTCTAGCACAGTCACCAGAGCACTGCAGGACTGTCACCGGCCGTGCGCCGCGCGCTGCGCCGTGCCGCCCCCTGACCCTGTGACGTCGGCCCAGGGTCAGCAGTCACCCGTGACCCGGCCGGTTCGCCCCTGACGCCCTCGGAGAGACCAGTCGCCAGCAGGAAGCGAGTGCTGATCACTGAGGCGAAGAGCGCGGACCCCAGTCATCTGATGATTCAGGCCAGAAGGGGATGCTGGACACCGTGACCTTCCCCAGATGGCTGAGCACCGGTGCAAATGAACCCGACCCTCGAACGTCACACGAGTCCTCTTGTGAAAGGTCAAATCGCCATCGCAAGGCATACATTCGGATATTTTTTCAGCACTTCCCTGAGCTATAAACACGGTTTCAACTTCACTTTCTCATTTTGCAACTGGCCGTATCTAATGGCTTGTTTCGAATCGGCTCAAGATCTAGGAAGATCTGGGAAAAATCTGGAGAATTTCACAACGGCGTGAATTTTCTCGCGAAATTAGCAGTGACATCATATATGTCACCTGCAGATAAGATAGTTGGTTAAGAATAGCACGAGAAATACAGAGTGTGTGCCCAGTAATGCTAGTAATACCTCAACTCGGGTAATTCGACTGGCATTTGGTGATTAGGCGACTGAATTCCTGTGTGAGTTTGACTGTGGACACTGTAAACAGTTGCATGTGAAAATGTTCGGCTCAATAAAAATAACAGAGTTTTGAGGACGCATGTAATGGCAGACATACACGCCATTCATCACTCATCAATTCATCATTCATCATTTTGTATGTAACAACTGGCTTCAGACGTATTAGCCGTTGCGACATCTGTCCCGTCCCGTTTCTTTTCTCCCTATTACGGGTCGCCGATGGTGTCCTTGGACGGCGGCCCCTACCGCCATGTCTGGCGCTGCTCTCGTGCGCGGGCTCACCACAGGACCGCTGCCGGCGCCGTCTGTGTGTCTGTGTGTCTGTGTATCAGTCGGTCGGCCCGTTGTGTGGGAGGATATCGTGACCGTCGCCGATACCACTCCCCCGATCGGTCCCTCAACATGGCTCCCCGACCGCAGCCCGGTGCGCCGCGGTATCGATCGTATCATCCAGGCCGGCCCCTCAAACGGAGCAGATCTGCGCGGTGTGCTGGGCCGGTCGGAACTGTGCCACACGACCGACACGTGCCTCTCGGCGCGATCGGACCGTCCATGTTTAGATGTCACTCGGGACCGTGTTTGGATGACAGTGCACAGCACCGATTAGTTAAAGGAAATAGTTCACTTTCACGAAATTATTTTTTTTTGCAACGGATTTATGATTTTTTATGTTCAAAATAATCAGCAAAGAAAATTAAACCTTTTTATAACAAAATATTATTTTCAATATTTTGATATAGGAAGAACTTTTCAGTTTCTGTAAGGCACACGCGATCCAGTATGAAAAGAGCATGGGTCCCGAAAATTCTTCAGAAACAGAGAAATTATCGCAGCCACCGGCATTTGGGCGATCTGCTCGATCTGATAATGTTCCCCTGAATGTCCTAATTGATCAGTACGAGAATTTCTCTAGAGTTCTCGTAGATAATTTCTCTAGTTTCTGAAGAATTTTCGGGACCCATGCTCTTTTCATACTGGATGGAAATATATGCAAGGCACACATCCTCAACGCAAGACACCTTTTTCGGGACAAGAAATAGAATATCTTTGCCTAGGGTGATCGTTGGGCTGTAAAAGCTCCTGATTTATGCTCGTCTCAGCCCAAGCTACGGAACTGCTATTCCAGTTCAAAACCCATGTTAAAAAGTGAACTATTTCCTTTAACGGTATGTGAGCCGCTTGTCAGGCGAGACGCCCGCATTGGGAGACGGTGATGGCTATTCGGGAGGCAGGGCACGCTTGGTCGGTGTCTAAGATAGGGCGACGGGTGAGTTGAAAGGCAATTAGTATCAGATTGACGCACAGAACCAGTTCTGGTCAGCGGCCTTGTTCTGTTCGTACTTAATTAGTCACCATTTTTATGTGGCAAGGATTAGACCTTTTAAAAGTCGATTAGTGTCTTGCTCCAGCATGCAAATGAAGACACGTCATTGATGCGCCTTAGCGACTTTTATAAGAATATGCTTCACTTCCTTGCTGGTCGGTGTTTGCATCGGACTAACGGGAAGGTAGGGCAGAACACGGTATTTCTGGTTTGGAAAGAGCCAAGGAAAAAGTTTGAAGGACGAAGTTTATCCTGTGTCTAAGGAAATGTGCTTGCGTGATTTCGTATTAATTCTCGCCAGCTTAATTTCTTACTTGCTGTCATTTTTTGCAACGGTGGTTTTAAATGCTGTTAAGCGGTGCCTGTTGTTATTCTATTTTTCATTACTTCCATTATCGTCATTCAATGGACTTATAGCGTGAATTCAAACATGATTAATAACCATCCGAAACAAAACAAATTGAGCCGGCTTTATTGTCTATTCGCGCACTGTCTGAATTAAGTCCATCAGCGAATAAGATTGACAGCGCACTTTAGCAGTCCGTTGGTGATCGCAAGCAACAATTACAAATTAGTTCATTCTAAACATGTATAACCCTCAGAGCTGCAAAAGAAGACCCGGATTATGAAACCCATCTGGGTGTGGTCCCCCGAGGGAAAAACTCAACCACAGCTATGCGCGGCGGTGGAATCGACACATGGCCTTAGCCACCGCCTGCAAGGTTTGCCACTTTTGGTGAGAACAGTTTCTAGCTCTTCCCCAGCGAGTCCTTGCCGCCCGGCGGTGGCTGCAGATCCCTGTGTCGCCCTGCCATGGAGTGTGTGACACGGGGTCCAGCGGCCCGCCACATTCCTTCGCCATGAGCATCAGCTAATTTGGCGGCTGCTGTGGACGATATCAAAGTTGCCGTCGGCAAAGATAAACATGTTACTGGCGATGACGGACGTCCAATGTCACCACGCTTTGCCACCACTAATGCAGAATAGTTGAAATGTCAGAATTTCAGGATTTGTCGGCTCGCTGAATTCGTTGAAGCTTAGCGCTGTGTGATATATGGGTTGAGCTATTTTCAGACTGACCAGTCGCGGTGTTTCACGGAGCGGTGGGCAGCCGGTCATGTTTTTGAAGGGTCTTTATGTGATGTCATTACGAAGCGTACCCGGTGCCCGCCTCAATTCGGGTAGCCGTCGGTGTTATGGGGTACGAGAGCTTGTAGCAATTTCGTTCCATTATTCATAGCGGTAGGCACGGGTCATTCTAGCAGAATTTGCATCTCCACTACACGATGGCATACAGAAGGAGGAACGAGGACATGCCCGGGCCAGTTGACGGTAGCCCTGAGAAATGTCTACAAGATTGGGCGACAGGATGTGCTTGGCAAAGCGACATGAGACTAAGCCTTTAGTTTTCACAGGTCAAACCAGTAACCTTGGCAAAACAGTGAATATGTAATCCATTAGGTGATGCACGTAGTTGTCAAAAGCAAAGATGAATCTCGCCTGCTTTTCATCTGGGTATAGGTATATGTATTTGGGAGCATTATCAGAGCTTCGCTGTGGCTAAAAGTCTCAACACCCAAAAAAGTAAAAATATATTCAAGTGTGCGCCTTTCGGTATTTCGTTCTCTCTCCCAAAGTTCCCATGAAATTCCCACCCATGTAGCTCGTTGAGTCGCATCCCATATTGTACCGTTATGCCGGGGAGGAAGGGGGCTGTCTGATGCGGCCGGTGAGCGCTCGGCCGTGGGCACTCGGACCGCCCCTGGGCGTCATCGACACACCGTAACAGCTCGGCAGGCGCGGGCCGACAGGAAAAGGAAGCCGGCCACCGGCTCCGGGGCAGGTGGTGCCAACTGAACCGTTGCACTTCCCTTCCCACGGCGGCGCCGGCGGCGGCGGCGGCGGCGGGGGCAGATGAGGTCACTGGCAGGACCAGCACCTGCCGTTCTCGGCGCGCCGTCAACAGCCAACGGTCCGCAGAGCGCGCCGCAGAGAGGGGAGCAGCCGCCGGCGCACCGGCCGGCAGCGCGCCGCCAGTGTCAGTGACCTGATGGGATCGGAGCCGCGTGGAGTCGCCCCGGGCTCCCGCGCTCACCGGAGAAGCGTACCGAACTCTGCCGACCAACGGCCGACAGACAGACAGACGGTCCGGGCGGCCGCCCGCCCGCCACTCTCAGGGTCACCGCCTGCCAGGGCCAAGGGTATTCGGTCACCGGTCCCAAAGAGGTGAACGCGGATGCTGAGGCACGGCAGACAACCGCTAGGCGCTAGCAGAAGAAAAAAAAAACGAGGAAATCGCCATAGGTAATTTGTGTGAAAAGGCTTGCAACGTTTTGAAAGCGTAAACAACTTTCAAGGCAAAGGCTGCTTTGTAGCGAGAAATAATTGTATAGCGAAACGATAAGAATGAATTACGAAAGTGCAACCCATTAGACAGAGAATTATCATTAGGAATCAATCCACAAAAGCAGTACCTACTATCCAGCTGTCAACATCACAAGTGCCGCGAAAACCGTTTTAGAGAGCCAGTTTGCACATTCGGAACTCATTGGTCATTTTTGAAGAATGCATAAACGAAGTGGCATCTTCACGGGTGCAGCTTTGCAAAGTTCTTCATGCTACTTTCGAAACACATAAGTAAATTGCAACAACACATTCTTGCAGTATCCCCAAAGCAGTTGTATATACCCACAAATAATACCCACCCGAATATGCGACGGACACCTACTAACCAATTCCATCTGAGATCTCGTCCTTCGGTATGTCACTCCCATAGGGCCGTAAAAGTGTGCACGGCACGTGTAATGACATACACGTGCTGCAATCTGTCACCAAATCGACACGTGGTCGTGCGCTGGGGAGGGCGCGTCGCCGTCAGATACGCCATGAGACGGCTCGCCGCCCGCCCGACGGCAGCGGTAGATGCCGACAGACGCGGCGGCACATCTCAAAGAACGAAAGTGGAGGAGGCGCGAGAGTCCGGCGGCCGGCGCCAGTGGTAAAAAGTGAAACTAGCGGCGCCGCGGGCGGCGGCGGCGGCGCGGCTGGCGGGCGCTGACCGTTAGGGCGGCCTTGGCGGCGGCGGCTCCGCCCAATAGCCGCCATCCGAGGGCGTCTGTCCGATCCCAGTCGACCGGACGCCACGCCGGAAACGGGGCAGACCGGGTGCACGCAGCCCGGGACGCACCAGCCGGCGGCACTGTACCGCGCCGCGCCTCCGGGCAGGCCAAAGACCGCGTTGCTAGCCGGCTGGGCGACGGCGCGGGGGGAGGGGCTTCATGAGAGCTGTGACGTGTGGTCGCGAGGGCCGCCGCCGGGTGCTGCTGCTCGGTGCAATGACCCCGCTGCTCCCCGGCCACCCCGGCCTGCCCGTCCCCTCGCTGAGCTGCCCCGCCACGGCAGAGGCCTCGCTCTCCGCTGCACTGACTGGTGGGACAGCGGGCGCCGCGGTCGAGTCGAAGGCAGGTGGTTCCAGGAACGTAATGATATTCTGCTGGGAGCGGCAGCGGGAGAATTTCAATTTTTCTTGGTATTAGTTTTGGAGGATAACGTCAAATCGTTTTGAATGGGTTTTAATATGAGTATATTTTTTCAACGGAACAATAAATAAGCACATTAAAGATGAGATGATGGTGAAATGTCTCCGATAATGGCCCATTTGATGGCTGAAACGAGTGGCGCACCTCGCCAGCATGTCGCCGAGATCCTGACCGCAACCAGTAGATCCACCATAGTTCGTGTGAAGTAGCGATTCTGTGGTAAGTGGTAGCTGCATAGGTGTCAAAAAGCAAGACAATGTTCCAGATGAAAATACAAATTTAATATGTGATGATACGCCATTCAACCTCGCGGTTTTCCTAATCGGCTATCATTCTTAAGCGGTGACATCAGAAACAAGGAGCATTAGAGCTTCTTAATTCCACACGGCAAAACGGCTTATGATATTTTGTTTGTTACTATCACTGCCGCGATCAGCCAATACTTAGTGAGGATAGACCGTGACGTCGGAAAACACTACGTTACTATGGTGACTAGTGATAAGACGCTTATATGGCGAATCCGCTGAATACACTGAGAGAGAACCGCACCCCTAAACGCGTCCCACAACCGCCGATTGGGATATTTTGTAGCCAGATAGCCAGATAGGTATTCGATGCATAGCGCCAATTTAATGTCCAGAATCGCTAATTGTTTCAAAACAGCCTCTAAACACATCGGATGTACAAAACTAGTTGCGCTTAGAACACTTGGTTTGGGGGTTAATTAATTAACCCGGCAGTTGCTGGGGTATTTCGCCACCCACCGTTTGCTGGGGGGGGGGGGCGTTAAACGCCCCCAGCCGATAACTCGAGAACCAATAGGCGCAGCGAAACGCACGAGGCGGCAAACGAAAGAACGCGACGAGACGCTTCAGATGAGTACTTTAAAGTTGAATTTTGAGGTCACAGGTAAGGTCAAGGTCAGGTCAAACACCTGAAATCGGGCTTTCAGTAGCATGGACTTCAGGACTTCGCAATGGGCGCCTCTCGTCATAAACTCTGTCAAAACGGTGCACAATCCATCATATAAGGCCTACAAGAGTGTCAGCTCCATGCAGGGGTCAGTCAAGCATAGGTCAGGGTCAAGGTCAGGTCAACCGGGCAGGCACATATCCCCGAAAATAAAAACTGATATTGGCAGCTTGTGACACATGTTTTATGGGTAATTTGGGGCGTAGAACACGATGGTGACATTCATTTTATCATATGTGTACGTGTTTGGCTAAAAAAGTTCAATTTAAGAAATTCATGTATCATGGTCGTGAAGTAGTCACGAGAAATTGCCAAGATTCAGTTCAAGATTTTGGAAAATGCGGAACGATAATCAATAATCGAAGATAGCCATTTGATTCTCCATGGTATTGGCAGTCTAATGGTGTTTACGTCATGTCTATATGTCTATTCTGTGATTTTATATGATTTTTTGAACATATGCCGTTTTTGGTCGAAAACTCAGAAATCATGACGTCACTAAAAACTCGATATCTCAAAAATTTTCCGACCGATTTTTTTTAAACTTTGTCACAATAAACTTCAATCAATTCCTTACAGGTACCCAAAATTTGGCGCGCCTGCGGCGCGCCGTTTTTATGCTATGGCCCGGCAAAAAAAGTGGGGGCGTTTAACGCCCCCCCCAGCAACTCGCGGGTTAATGGTACATGCATGTTCTCGACGCATAAGATTGTTACAGCAGGTTCTCAGCTGTGTGACCTCAGCTGCGCAAGGCTGATGCAACAACGCACCTCCGAGAAATGTCGCATTTAGGTACTGATTATATAACGCCAT
Organism: Amphibalanus amphitrite; assembly: GCF_019059575.1. Classification (NCBI taxonomy): domain Eukaryota; kingdom Metazoa; phylum Arthropoda; class Thecostraca; order Balanomorpha; family Balanidae; genus Amphibalanus; species Amphibalanus amphitrite. Next base: position 1,485,679 of record NW_024881525.1, on the reverse strand, counting down.
ATATACGAGTATCCACAAAGAGCTGAAAATGCCATGTTTGTCGTAATTACACGGATTTTTTTGTAAGTCCTTCTCTGGCAAGCAGCTGAACAGCTCAGATCAGAAATCTTCAAGACATTAAATTGTCAAACAGGCAAAACAGTTCCATTGTAATCCCGCGAAAAACCACTGGCACATTAATTTCTATATTGTCTGGGCAAAGTATGATCAAATAACGAGAAAATTTCGTCTCTAATTTGAACAAAATGAAAGGTTCATTCAACTCGTCCTTCCATACAGATACACATCCGTTCCATATACGAATGAATCCAACAGGGCTATATCAGCCCCTTTAGTCAGTAACACGGGTAGCCGGAATAGCAGAGCTGATGCAGCCGTTTGCAAAGTGTGCACCATAGCCGGACAGTCCGCTGTGCGGAGTGGTGTACCGCAGGGTCGCTGCATTGGACCCCTGTTTTTCGTCACGGTGCGCACCAGAGGGGCCCAGAGCCAGGCGCGCAACCATTTCCGTGCCAGTGACAATCAGGAGGCCCCGATGAATGAGCGAATGAATGCAGCCCATTGAGGGCTTGATTATCGTGACGAGCCAGTGCACGCCCTGCAGCTGCAACGGCAGCCAGACGGCGGCTGCAATTCAGTTGAGGCGGCGTCGCCCTCAATTGGGGCCCTTTTTAGATGCCGCTCATGCTGGTGCTGCCAGCCGGGGCGATGGCGTCGTTTCCAAGACATCCACGTCATGGCAACTGTTCGGGATCAACAGTGTTGACCTCTGTGTCAAGCTTGTGACCCCTGTGCCGAATTCCTAAAAGGTCTGTCGGATTGCACGATTTCTGAGAGATGCGGGAGTGACCCCAACCAGGTACGCGCCGCTTACCCATCTCCCAATGCATCGCCGTAACGCTAAGTCAGATCAATGAGATAGTTTAGAGGCCCGCAAAGGAGATAAGGCGTCTCCATGTTCAACATACCACCCCAGAAGATCTGCTCGTATCGTCTGCGACCGCTAGTATGTACCAATGAGGTTAATGCGGCCGATTAAATGCATCATATGGCGAGGACAAATCTCTCTGAATTTCTGATCCGCTTGCATAGTTAGGACACCGGTGGGTTGCAACACGCGAAAACTGAAAAAAAAAACAGTGCAGTAAACATGTGCAATAGCGTTTCTTCCTTGTGTGCAGTAACAATACTTTAAAAACAGTCCATACACCGACAGACTTTTGGGTGCCATGGGAAAACACTAAAAGTGGTTTGTATCGATTCACTGAAAACACTTCACTACAAATGGAGTAAACAGCCTATATGCAATATGCCTATCTAATTCATTCATGCTTTCATTGAAGTCCAAGCATTTCGTGCACATTAACTTCTTGAGCCAGCCTGAAGTGCAACTCAAAAGGCCAGCAAAGCCAAACAGCACCTAATCTATATTCTGAGAACATACAACTGCATTTCATTGCCAACAATATTCAAATGCTGTGAATCGGAAAAAGTGCGGGTACTGGTCTCATGACTGCATGTCCGCCGAAGCCGGTACAGCGGGGAGCCAATGCACCATTAAAAGTGGCGGACCGTTCCCTTAGTTACACCATGGAGTGAGCCCCACCAGCTGGTTGGAAAAGTGTTGTGCTCACTGGCGCGCGGTTCGCACGAACACCACACAGACAAACGCTGCCCTGGCGGCGCTCGAGTTTCGCGAACGGCGGCCGAGCCAGATCGTCGGGTATACCAGGTAGATTGTGTGATATCAGCTCGGGCCACCTCATTGCGGTCTGCCACTATTGGAAATCGGGCCAGGGAGCTCACAATCCGCCGCGGGACGCAGCGTTCGGCGAACGCCGTTGTTTGACATTGCATCAGTAAACCGGAGTTTGCACTGTATAGGCTCGATACCCCTTAACAAACATCAGGATATGTCTAATGAATCACATTTTCCTCGCGGTTTGGTTTACAGTTCATTTATATTGCAGTCGTATTCTGGCTGATCAATAAAACTGCACCGAGCTAACAAGTGAAAAGGCGCAATTATAATAGATCTTTACAACCTTAAGGACATGCGTTTCTGGATAAATTTACGAGTCATTAAGCGGCGATTAGTGTCTGTCGAATTCACAATGAGCACTGTGATACGGCGGCTCGGACCTCGGACCAGGAAAGTACCTGACGATGTGACAGTGACACACATAACGCCGATCAACTCACCGACTCCATAGCTCTGACAATCACCCTCTCCGAGAGATAGGGCCACTTTTACGACCGTCGACCAGAAGAGCTCGCCGCGTTTGGCAGATGTCGAAGGCCATTAGCCGTATGAATATTCTCTCGGCGTGCGCATTGCATCAGCACGAAACCGGTCGTTTCGGCGCACCCGGCTACCTTCATTTGTTATTCGTCAGACTTGAGGCCGCGCTCGGCTCTGCTGCGGTAAAATCACGCGGGTCACTGACGGCACAAGGCCATCCGCGACTAACGGCAATTCATGGAGCTGTATACCGCCACTTGGCGACGCGACAAGGTCGATTGGAGCTAACGACATGGCTTCGATCACAATAGAAGATATGGTAGGCAGATGGTACACACATCGTGTGAACTTGAAGAAACTTGCACGTCTGACTTGCGACTGACTGCTGTCGCGCTCCCAATGGCGGCAACTCAAAATCCGGAGGCGCGTCAAGGCCAACCCGTCCGAGAGATTCGGCAAACGCCTCCTCGTTTGATGAACTTGGAGAGGGAGCCATTCCCTGTCGGTGCATCGGACCGATACGGCTGAAGAAGGTAGCGTTTCGGATGCATTTTGGCGTCACTGTTCGTTTATTCACCGACACGTTTGCACACTGCAAATCGTGATTCGACATTTGTGTTCTGCCATGGCACCCCAGCATGTAGCTCACGTGTTCGGTAATTTTATTCTCCTGCAGCGGATTGTTTTCATCCAGCTCGGCAACGGTGAAAACAGGGCGAAGCCAGCCATTCAGCGCTGAAGGAAAAGCCTCACGAGCTTCGACTAAGTAGGGACAACTTTGGGGCTAATTGGAAAACCCGTTCAGGCTTCAGACGTTCATAAAATGTTCCATGTCATAAGACAATACGTGCCTTCGTTCTTATCTGGCGAGCTGGAGATGGTTATCTCATATGTGAGATGAGCGAAGTTGTCTGGCAAATTCTTGCCAAAAGTATTTTATATTCGTAAGCCATGGAATTTCCTTGAGATAACACACCCTTTTCATGATCAAAACAGTCCGGGTTTCTTGTTAGCAAATATCCCTGACTGATAAATGCATTAAGAGAGTGGCTTTTAACATTTATTTAAAAGCGCAATGACGAAATATATCATTTGAATTTCGCCGACTTACGAGTGTGGTGTTGTCCAGAATTTCTTAACCCACATCAGGAATCATTCGTGCGGGCCGCATTTCGCACGCTGCATAATAACCGGTACTGCATCGGCATTAAATAAAAACTTTGCATCGAAACGAATTTCCCCCACACCAAACCGTTCATGTTATGCGGTCTTCTAATCGCAAAGATTTGGTAAGACCGGTCGGATCGCGTAGGTGTTTCAAAAATCCATTATCTAACAAACCGTCCACCGATTGGCAGACACGGTAATGATCCCGGATTGACATCGACCAATGTGATTAGGCGCCTAACAGGATTTGGTCATTTTTGCACAGTTGTAACGCACCTGGATCCGTTAAAACGCTGCTGGATTATCAGGTCGGGACAGGTGCAGTGTAATGACGACGCATCAACGCATATCGTCAGCTTCCGAATCGGATTAGCTGGCCAGGGAGCTTCATGGTCCTCATTTTGGAAGTCGTGTACGGTCAGTGATCACCGTTTAAACTAAATGGTGCTTTTTATTTTATTAGAAATAACTACCAATATGTCGAGAAATACAAAGACAGCATTTGAGCCTTTCAGTATCTATTGTCTACAACTAAAGCTACTTATGCAAGGCCTATTTGGAGTTGCAATTGAACCAAAGTTAAACGCTGATTTTAGAAAGCAGACAGGAGGTCTCACATTACATTCATACTCGAAAACCACTTTATCTTCGCCTTCTATTTCACAATTGGTTTTTTCCCGAGCTACCGGAAATCGAGAAACGACCAACCGACGCCTACCACTGTCGCACCCGTTTATAGCAAACAGTTTGCGCACTTTAACATCCGCGGAGGAGCTGCAGAGGGTAGGATTTCCCGCCCTTCATGACGCGCCCCTGCAATGGAAATTCCTCACCCTCCCATCGCCATGCTGTGGCTCAACGAATGCAAACGTATACAGCGAGAGCTCGGTCCGGCCTGGCCTACCCATCTGAATCGCAATGTTCCCCGGGCTGTATCCGCCTACTACCGAGTCGCGATCGCGGCGGCTCGTGTTGCTGTCCGTGACGCAGCGATGGCGTCATCGATGATGATCGGATCTCTGGCCCGGGACCGGTGGCGGAACGACGACCGTCGCCGGCACACGACAGACGAGTGACAGCTGTCGATAGGTGACGACCCGCGGAGGGACCTGACCTGACAGCCAGCCGTCTGGGCGGAGTGAGCGGGCCCGTCTGCAGGATCCTCGAGGGGTGGGAGGCATAGGAGGCCCTGCCGCCGGCCACTGCAGACAGCATGGGATTGGAGAGCAAACCCCGAGGGCCCCCGGCTTATCTTACTACGAGGAACCGTAACGGTACCGGTTACCCATCGATTGTGCAATAACCAGCCGCTAGTCACGCTCTCCAATTTCGTGACATGTAGCCAATTAATGAAGGCACGAGTGTATACAAATGGGGACATCTTGGAACCATATTGCAGTTTACAAACACACGTCTTATTGCAGCAATCTATCATTATTTTCATGACAAGCCTCCCTCAGAACTTTTGCTAAGACCGATTATCTCATAGTCATCAAAGCCGGATACAGCAAGCAATACCGAATGGAAAATGACTTGTATTTATACGGGAAACACTTTACATAAACAACGGTCTGCCCGCTAAATCTCGTTATCTAGTCAGTCATTCTTATCGGCTGTCTCGGCCTTCGCCAAATCGTACTCGAACATCGTATATCATGCAAATCTCGGCTTTATCAAGATGTCCCGCAGCCTTCGGAGGTCACAGCGGACAGCTGACCGCTTTTCTTATTCTCCTGAGACGCGCCCCAACGGCGCATGGTACGGGCCGTCCTGTCTGTCTGTCTGTCTGTCTGTCTGTCTGTCTGTCTGTCTGACTCGTCAGAGACTGGGCTTGCCGCTGTCGGGCCGTCGAGTGTGACATATCGACCAGCAAAGGAAGAGTTAGGCTGACGAGACGGCGTGGCTTCCACTTCATGGGATTCACCCATGATTCACCGATTCACCGGCGCTTTCAACAGTGATGTGGGATGGTCCAACTGGACCGATCGAAGGACCAACTGGCCCAACTGGAGGACCAAGCAAGCAGACCTACCGAAGGGCGAGACAGACTGACTGGTCGCGAGCGGACAGACCAGAGTTAGTCTGGATTGGGCCGAGCTTCTGCCACTGTTGCACGCCACAAGCCTCTCAGAACAGAATGCCGGACAAGCAGATCTCGCAGCCTGGCGGCGCTAATACGGGAGTTCTGACGGTGGCCGCACGGCGCGTCACGACCGGCTGGTGGCGACTGGTACGCCGTGGCGACGGTGCTGAGCCGTCTTAGAGTGACGCTGCCCCAGACGGAGGTGTGTAAGGTGGACACCGCAGGAAGGCGGGGTGGCGTGGTGACAACAGCCGAGGGTCGCGTCCTTTGGTTACGGGCGGCGCCGTGTATGGGCATGGACAGACCGGTCGCACCGGCCAGTTCTTAGGGAAGCATGCGATTTACGGTCAGGAAGGAAGAATGACATGTGTGAAATAACTGCACCGTGATCGGACCGTTGGAAGGACAGTGACGAATGGCACGATAGGCTAACAGGCGGTGCTCTTTTCAGAGATCCTTTCCACGAATGGCCTTCATATGTATATTTGACTGCCCAAAGAAGTGAATATGGCGACGTTAGGGATGTGAATAGGTGGCTTTTATAATAATGACACGTGATTTTACGGTGCCGATAGCCAGTGGCGGATCCAGGGGGGGGGGGGCAAAATGGGCATTTGCCCCCCCCCCCCAAACGGCATAATTTTAACAGTACGCCTATGGACAAGGCATGGAAAGAATCGATAAATTGTTATGGTTTGCCCCCCCCCCCCCCCCAAACTCTGAGCCCGCCTCTGCCGATAGCACCCACTCTAATAAATATTTAGCCACCTCATAGTTACAAGAATATAGGTTTTATCTGAAAGCGGCTCGTTTTGTTCCCTGCCTGGTTATGTTCGTTAGGTTCGGTCTCACATAGTCGCTAATAGAGTCCCACGTAAGTGGCAATTACTGCGCTCAGCACCTGCCGCATCGGATGTGAAAACAAAAGAGCCAATCATGTGAGTCGTCGTGGACCGGGAGCCCGAGAGAAATAGTTGAACGAATCTACCGCGAGAGAACGGAGAGCCTGTTGAGGAAGGCCACCGCTTTGAAGGCCGATGTGGTCTGAACAGTTGTGCACAGATGAGTGAGATTCGTGCACTTTGGTGCAAGTCTTTGCACCGAGATGTGGCGACTTGATCACTTCGAGCTTGTCGCGCCAAGTGGAGAGCATTGTTCTGCCCATCAGTCCGCAGGAGTCTCACTCCCGCTCCTCCGAACCATCGACGAATTGTGCCGATGATGGAATGACACAGTCTGTTCATCGTCTCATCACACACGCACACACACATACGCCTCCCGCACACCAGGTGCCGGCGGCTGGACTCACCTGATTGGAAGCCGGTGCTGCAGTGAGCTTTCTGGCGCGGTGCGGCGCGGCGCTGAGCTGGCGGTGCTGTCGGGAGCTGGTCAGGGCACGTCCGACCTCCTACGGCTGTGGCGGCTGACTGGCCTCCGCGGTCGGGCGACGCGTCCTGCCGCCCTCTGCCGCCGCCGGCGCCCCCTCCCTGCCGACCCCCTCCCCCCAGCAGCGGTCATGTGACTCCGCCCCTCTCTCACGGAGGGGTGGCAGCGCCAGTCTGTCTGAAGCTCAATGAGGGGGGGGGGGGGGCGTCAGTGTGTGCAGCAGTTGCAGACGTTTTCTCGGACTTGGTCTGAGGACGACTGCGAGGTCAAACACTGCCGTCGGAAGAGATAGGTTTGGGGTGTGGCTGCACCAAAAAGGAAAGGACAACCTTACATTTAAAGGCGTCAAGGAACCAAGGTTTGAATAATGAATTATGAGTGAACGGTTTCGAAACAGAATACAAATAACATAATACACATTTTTCAACGGTAGTAGCCATTCCATCGTCAGCCTACACTCTACAGCCCCACCATGAACATTTCTTAGAGGCTGAATGTCGTTTGTTTTTGTAATTTCAAATACAGCACATAGTAATGATCATTGATATTTAATGTAAATAGTAGATTTAGTCTCAGTATTTCACAAAACAGTCTATTACTCGCGTCGAGTAAACAAGGCACCGATGAACAAGTCACGGCACAATTGAAGTTTGTCGCATGCTTATATAAAGCAGTTACCGCGGGACCACGCAATTGATTTTACGTAAGTCTCTAGTTCGTATCTCAGTTATGGTTATCAAGCCCATGACGGATGGTGTGACGCACGCGGTGACAGGTCACTACGGGACTTGTGTCCCGTAGTGAGGACTACGCGAGGACCTCGCGAGGACTCAGCGAGGACTACGCGAAAAGATAAGTGAACACTGCTCTTGCTTATGTGCTCGGCAATGCGATAGTATGCTGTACCCATGGTCTCTGTCTATAGGCGACATTACACTGTCACAGTGTCACGATGACACACTTGGTGACACCTCTCTGCAATGCCCGGCCACACCCGAGCTGCGGCGGAAAGCTGGTCACTCCAGCGGAAGTGGACCGCCTCGTCCCATACGCGGCGCCCTTCGATGTGGTGGATGGCTCACATGCAACGCTGGTATGCTCCAAAGCTTTGGAGAAGATAATCCGAAATGAATTGTGAGTTGATCGGGTGAGGTGTTTGCGAGTGAGTCAAGCTGTAAGAAACTGAGCGAGCTACCTTTCGATGAAAAGTGATAATACCTTTGACCGTTTGAAATGCAAGCAATCGCAGATATTTGGAACATTGCCAAAAATGGAGCGAAAGTTTGTTGCACGATTCTCAGAACAAAATTGATGATTATGCAATTCTTAAAAAACGCGTTAGCTTCTGAGTGGTTATACGAATCAAACACGGATACAAATTCTGATTGAAAATGTAATAAAACGTTAATCGTGATTTGCCCAGAATTTAGCTTTAATTGAAAAGCCATCGATTAAAAAATGCCTATAATTTTACTGCTAAACGATAGTCATAGGCACAGCCCTAGTGGACAATTGCCATCTGACAGTTCCATGCGCTATAAGATGTTCTTTTAGAATGTCCAGTTTTAGAGCCTCACGATTGAAATACACTGCCGATTGCAGCGAAGAGCCGAATTCCTGTTATATCGCTAAGCCTTCTCTGGAACGCGACAGTGACCGCGCTGTTCTTTGACTTTCGGCATGTTCCGAAGGGCGAACATAATGCGATCAACCGCGTACATCGGTAGCGTTTTGGCTACATGACGCCATGCAGACGCGATAGGTGTTCGCACGGACCTTTCGGCCGTGCATGAATAAATGCATTGTGTGCAGAGGCCGAACAATGTGGCAGATACCACGCCGTCCAACGGCGAGCAGATTTTTCAAACCGTTATGAATGCATTGCTGCGCGAACTGGGCACATTTTTCTGAATTCAGGCTGATATGTTTCAAGAACACGTGCTTCTCCGCGGTGTAAAGCCGAGCTGATGTTTCCCGAAGCCATTCACAAAGAGGAGAATCTATTCTGGGGTAGAATTCATTATTTCTCTACCACATGTCTTGAACAAACGCAAGATGATAGTGACACATGCATACATTGTATGACCGCGATGCACATTGAGACGTTGACATGTGCAAATCCTTTTCGGCTGGCAGTCAAGGTGGAGTCGGTTACCGCCGTGCCCAGTTGTCGGCTGTCCCTGGCTGTTGCAGGCACCTCGGTGCGACACCAGGTAACGGCACTTGACACGCCGTTAGGCTGACCCGCGCTGGCTGTATATCTGGCAAACGACGTCATAAGAGGACACTGATGACGTCATTAGCGGACACTGATGAGACGGGCCGCCGGAGATGAGGGTGACCGTCTCGGGTGGCCGTCCGCAGCCTGTCCTGTCCGTCCGTGCTGATTATGATACCTACCGACACGTGGCGTTATTGCCCAATGCCCATGGTGCCCCGACGTCTGGCGGGCGCATTCAATACTGAATCACCCTCCCTCCTCAGTGTGACCATCTGTGTTGCCATACAGTCGACAGACGGGTGGAGTACCCGTCGTGTCAACCCGGTGTCGGCCATGGCGGTACGATTTGGACACATTCAGGGTGGGCTGGCGGGCAGCCGACACGCTCTGCTACTAACGGTGACACCCAGTGACATGATTTATTTGGCGGCTTGTCACACGCCTGGAGTTGCCATTGGCAACAGTCATCCCTGACCCGTTCAAGTCCTGTCCAAGCTGCAGACGGCCAGGGGAGGGGGACGAATGGCTAATATGGCATTAAATAGATGTGATTTGTAGGATAAATGGTTTCCTGAAGTTGATGTTTGTATGCGATTCGTTCAATCTATAGATAAATATTTTCGGGAGGTTGATTGGTCCGATTTTACCAAGTTGATGCTGAAGAAGTGCAGCAGCCAAAAGTGTTCCTTACGTAGTCGCTACGCATTCACCGCTTTGAATACTTTTGTATCAATGAATGTCATCAGTTACGCAATAAATGTAACAGACACACAATCCTTGCACCTTTGGCATCAATATCAAATGGTTTATCACGAAGTTGAGCCCATTGCTCACAAATCATCACAAGCTCCTGGGAATATACCTACTGCAGTGCAACGAAACACGTACCACTACGTCGTTCACCAAACTAGAGCAAACCCCCGCATCACGGTCGCCGGTTTGGTGGAGCCCTGATCGTGATTTCCTCCTCTACTGTTTTTCAGTGAGAAAACACGCCGTATCGCACCAAACACCCCGGGTCGGGAGAAGAACCACGACCAAAGGGAAGCCCCGCATCTCCCACTGGCCCAGAGAATCCGGCACAACGGACCGGGCTAAAAAGAAATCTGCCAAAAATGCCGCGGCCGAAAACGTCCCCAGGGGCGGCACACGGATATGCTCTTGGCGGATGTGAGACACATGATTTCCGTATGTCACGATCTACGCTCCGATGAGACGACAGCCGGCACTCCTTCATTTCCGTATACAATAGGTAGACATGGACGGAACTGTACTGAGTGCCACTGTGCAGCTTGTAACGGTGCTCTAACTTTTTACTGATATGTAAATCGGGGAACCAAAGAAGGGGATGCCCGTTGCAGCAGCAGCTATAAAAATTAGAATACACCGATGGCTGGTACTTACTACTAAGCAAAACAAACACAAACCCACCCCAGCCAAACTAACAAAATCACGATCATTCCTCCAGGGCTGAGAAGCGACTAAAAGAGTCACCTTTTCAACATTTCACGGGCCAGTATTTAGTGCTCGTCGCCAGCCAATCGCGTTCCGTCGCCTTGCGTCGTTGCTTCAGGTGTATTGGACGGAGGTCACTGGCACAGTCCGGCCGCCATCCTCGCCGATGCACCCGACCCTCCTGCGTACACACATGGGATGGGGGAGCACCGACCCGCCGCCGACCACCACGCCGATGACGTCACTGGTCAGTGCGCGGCATTTCCGGAGCATTGGCACGAGTTCGGCGCGTCGGCGCATCGGGCCAGCTGCTGGGGGCGGGACGGGATCGTAAACAATGCGCCGCTGCCGTCAGTCATGGGAAGTATGTAGAGTTTCGGTTAGATGCGTCACTGGGAATGAATTGACCCGAGCGACTGATGGACGAATCATTGGTCTATCGATTCCAAAAAGGAAATGACTGCATCTAAGGCAGACAATGGCGTGCTCTGACATTATATGTTTTTGTATTTATTCTTAGACATATGTGTGATGAAATGTTAATTGAAAATCGTGAGTTTGTGATATAAGTTAAGAGCCGTCAAGCAGGCTAGGATATAGTGACGGTTTAGATGAGAGAAACAAAAAACGAGTTATGATCATGCGAAATAGCCTATTAAGTTGTAAAGCATCTAGGTTTAGCAGCAGCCACAATTAATGCCGTACCTCAATCACGTTTGAGAGATTCACACGTCATAATGGTCGCCCTGTTTCACGTTTTATCATCAAAGACGACGATCGCGCTGGGAGAGCGTCCGTTCCATTGTTTACCATTGTTTGTTTTGTATTTACACGAACATCATAAGGCCCTCCTCGGTGATGTCATAAAGATTTCCCTTCCCATGCAAGTGGTACAGACCACATGCTTAGCTTAGGTGATAACAGGTGATTAGATGGTGATGATAACAAGAATTGTCCCACGGTGGTGTGAAGGCAACATCCGAACACATAAATCGGCTATATATTTTAGATGGTGAATGCCTGGACAGCTTAAGCGAGCGAGAAGCTGTTTACAAAACCTTGCAGGTATGGGAGCATGGAGGAGAGAAACTTTAGGACTCTGGAGTTTCCAATAAATGTTGTTGTATGCACTTCATAATTGCTAGGATTTGGGCCAGTTGGTTAGAATTACATTAGTAATGCGCAAAGTGCACTTTGCGACCCCATGTTTCCAGTAGACGTCTCCAGGTATTGACTTTGGCCTTACTAGACATTGTTCTGGCCAATATGATATAAAAACAGAGAGGATGTGTTGAATCGTATGCTCTATGATAGATCGCATAGATGGTTCTGCATGAGGCCTTTCCGGGGACATTATGTCCCTGAAAGCTTCCTATGTATATGCGTAAGAAGTTTCGAGCTTCTCATCAATATATTTTCTCTGAAGACCGGAAGCGTCTTAGGTAGTTCTTATGAATAACCAATAAAACGCATTTTCGGCGAAGAGCGAGCGAACGCAGGTGAGAGCTAAGTTGCACAGGTCACTCATCTCATTGGCATCTTACAGCAGTACCTAAATACCTACACTTATAGCACAACCAGTCCAGCGTGCTCGAGATGTAGAAGTGACTAGTGAGCCCTGCACGTGCGTACGTGCGAACTTAGACCCTCACCGACCTGTGTCGAGTAGCATTTTTGCAATACCCAACGTCATCAAACAATCATCCAGAATGGCAGTGGCCAGTCCTGGTTACAGAAAAGCAATGACTTCAGATCACCACATTCGAAACATTGCTTCTCTGCAGAGAAGCAATGGCGGTGTGGACTGTTTTGCCGCATGGAAAGGACAGTTTTGTGATTTGAACCTTCTAACGGCTGGAAAGCTTGATTCTGGGTGAAATAACGACTCACTTATTAGCTTCGCAGTCAAGGAAAAGAGGCTACCAGAGGGTTTCTATCTATAGCAATGACCTTTTTGTGTTGATTTATCATTGTCTGGTTTTACTATGTTGAACACTTGTATTTGTAACTGAATATCCTGTCATATTTAAGAATATGTTCCGCACGAATTCACTAAAGCCTTATAAGCCGAGTAAACACCATCTAAAGGACGAAGTGATCTTACATCTGGTCTGGCCCGAATTTTCTCACGCAGGCGACTTGTCTGGACGGACCCTCCGAAGTGTCCAGAAATGTTACTATCCACGTGATTACCTGATGAGTAATTTAAACATCCAGAGCGGGCAGGACGATGGCTCTGCGACCATGTAAGTCGTCGTGTCTGCTCCGACCGCCAGACGGGCCATAATGCTGCACCAGAGCCGTCCGGCTGCACCCATATCAGGCGGGCACAGATAACGCTGCAATCCGGACATCTACATCGTAAGGTCGCATGCCACATTCGTCATACGTCTGCGGCTGACCTGGGAACGCCACACGCCGAACGGCCCGACGACGGTCGAGACGAGCCCCCCGTCACCCCCTCCCCAAAATCCCTTGCATGCAATACCGCGACCATGTGACCGGTATACGACCTCGAGATGGCGATAGATCTGACATATGTGCTGTCCCAAAATACAGATTATCTGTCAAGGTTACAGCCTTCGGCACCAGGCCATACCTGAAGGTTGTATATGCACGGACAGTGACCTTCTCGTGCTGGGTAGGACATTTGCAACGTTGTCCAATATTGTTACCTGCGACATGAATTTGCTCAAGTTCCGTGTAGCTGTGTTCGGTAATCGGACTTCAGGTACCCAAGTGTCCGCTACTACGCATTTGCAATCGAAAGTACATTTATTTACTTAGTTGTCAACTGTAAGAGACTGTAGAGGGAGATGCAACGCATTTTAATGCCCATTCAGAAAAAAAACAGTATAAAATGAACAAACAAAAACAAACAAACAAACAAACAAACCAACAAACCAACAAACAAACAAATAAACAAGCAAACAAATAAACAAATAAACAAATAAACAAACAAAAAAGAAACACACAAACAAAACAAAGCAAAAAAACTTGAATGGGTAGGAGTTGCAGACGAGGTTTCTTCTCGTAACGTGCAGAATGTCTTATGATTGGCTTGTAGCATATCATTCCAAAATATGATTATCAGTGCTGGCAATCAGCACAATACGCCGGGGCTTGCTCTTGCGTGAAGCTAATGCAGCTGGTGCAGTCCTGAAGTCGCTACGGGAGTAGAATATTGGGTGTCGCCGGCCGTATAGGAGGTGATATTTGCTCCTATTTAGGGCCTTGATTTGCCCCTTAGGGTTGGTAAGGTAAAATTTAGGTGCAGAATAACGGTACTTGAGTTTTCCTAATTTAATTTATTCTTATCACTTCCTAGTGAAGAACAGCAAGGTGGGCTTGGCGCTCAATTATACCGTACGTGCATTTTCATTATTAGGTGCGTCTAGGACTCACATGCTTAGATGCTGCTACTGAATTCCAGCAGTTGCTATGGTTGGAAACTAAGAATAAAGGATATGAAGTGGCCATGCTTATTTAATAGTGGGATAGTCCAGTGGCAACGAAGAAATCATTTCCAAATATGCATATGCAATAACCGAATCGCGTAAGTAGCATTCCTTAGTCAAAATTGTTTATGATTAGATCAACTTACTCACGTATTCTGTTTCCTGTTTCAAATCCTGTTTCCAAACTGTTAACCAGACCACAGCTTAATAACCAGCGATCTAAGGGAAAACCGACCGGCGCGGCGCAATGAGTGGTTATGTATGTACTATTCGTGGCAGGCAGGTGTCCTGTTGTCCATTTGCGGAAAAACCAGCTTCCAGAGGCTGGACAAACCATGAACAGAAGCCATATTTCATGTGATCAAGTAGGTGGGCGGAAGCAAAACATAGAAAAGTATTTGACGGAACAAAATAATGATGTAGCTACATTTTTACTCTACCATCACAACTCATATGTCTCAAAAATAATATAACCGAATTGAGACGATGGGCTCACGGATGGAGAGATGCAAAGCTGCGAAAAAGTGAAACTTTTTTGGGGAAGGGCTTTTAGTGATGCTCATCATGTATCCAAGGTCAAGTGTGTATAAACAGACCTCGGTGCCATGGCTATGGTCCTCGGCACACAGCTGGCTATTACGTGTTTTTTTTCTTTTGCTAAGAAGTGCCATCTTCATGATATTTACTGAATTTGTATGCGGTGGCAAGTCAAGAGCCAACTGTAATCAATTATTCCAGTATAGTAAATTTTGTCGGAAATGCAGAACGACATTGGAAAAACATGCTAGCATCTACCGAAAGTATAAGTTTGAAAGCATACCTATTTAGGATTAAAGGCCAACGAACGTTGTTTTCAGGAAAGACGTATGTGCTAAAGAAGGACTACAGAGCTGAAACTGACTCTTTCGATGAGAAAGGAAATTTTAGGGCCATGCTTTATATATTTTATCTCAGTTCGAGCCAAAATGCTCCTTTAACTTCTAAAATACCAAAGTCATCGAGTTCAGTGTACGATTCTCTGAGTAAGCTTTATCCGGTTGCTAAAATTGATCGGATGACGACATTTTCACAAATGAGTTGTTCAGCTTTATTTTGTCGTCTGTCAAAGATTCACATGCGCTGTGGAAACGCAGCGTCCTGTGACATCCTGTCAGCGTGGAGGTGGTGGTTCGGACATGGCGTAGATACGACAGCCCACCATACCCCCGGATCCGGCAGTGCCCAATCTGCCCACCCCAATCAGATCACGGGCTGACGACACTGCGTGACACCACGGGACTCCCCTGTTGGGTACCGGGCAGCGTCCGACCAACACTCCGTGAGAACCTCCGGGTTGACAATCGGGCCGCCCTTATCGTAGGTCGTGAGACAGCTGGCCGAAGCGGCACGGAACGGATGTCCGGGACCGGAACGGCGACGCGTCCGGATATTGGCCGATGGTGACCATACGGCTGCTGAGCGCGGCTCGGTGCGTGCCGCGGATCGGTAGGGAGGAAGAGCACTGGCAGGGCACTGGCACCCCGGCCCGACTCGTCTAGAGCGGACACCTGTGGCTCGGCGCCCCCTAGGGCGCCCCTCGAGCTGTCGTGACGCCGAACCGGCCACCACGACGGCGGACGGTTCAGGGATTTGCTATGATGTCATGTGGCATGGTACGTTTGATGTCATGCCGACGACAGGCCATTTTTCGCGGGTGACAAGTAGATTAGCGAGCATAATCTCATTGATCCACTGTCAAGATAGTGGGCCAGCTTTCCAATTTACCACATATGTGTTAAGCGAGATTAGGCACTCAGTATTTTTTCGATTGTTCAGTCAAAACAGATGCGAGGATAAAGCAGCCTATGTGGTATTGAGAGATTTAAGTCAGTAACTTCATACTTCATAAGATATAACGCAAACGTGGAATGCCATTCCATCCATCATTCATTGCTCGGGAACGCTCTAGACATTGGTTTGTAGCAGTCTATTGGACGGGGAATCACAACAAAGAGGCATAAAGTCATCATGGCTATCACAAGCAGACATGAACCTATAAGTAATCTTTTTTCGAGAGCAGAAATTTTCTATGCACTGGTGAGTGGTAGGAAGAGAGAGAGAGAGAGAGAGAGAGAGAGAGAGAGAGAGAGAGCAGGAGCAGGAGAGAGAGTGGTTGGAAGTGTAGCTAAAGAGAGCACCTGCCCATATAAAATTGCAGATCCATAAATATCGGGAGACTCAGAAAGCTGCATAACGTTACCATTGATCTTTGTCCTGAAAGCAAGACTGGATATTCAGCATCTTCTTTACATATTGTAAATTCTGTTCATGATCAGGGATTTGGTGATCTGATGATGTGTTACTATTGTTTTATGATGGTTTTGTTTTTAGCATACCCACATCAACTCAAAAAGCTAGTGCTAGCGAAAAACATAAAACGCCCATGACATAAAGATAAAAAGTACACTGTAAACTCATTTCAACAAACGTTTGTTACTTTTACAAGGAAAATTATTTAGCGCAAATCCCCGCACCCTTTGCCATGTCATCGAACGACCCTATTGTTTGTCATGGTAGTTTTTCTTACAACCCACTCACATGTAGTTCGTTAGACTAGCTACCAAAGTTTGCTTTGTCATTGTTGTGTGAACGACTGTTTTCCTAGTTATAATCATGCGGCTACCAGGTAAAGACCTGCGCATGTTTGCATTTAACAGGGCTGAGCCGTGTACTTGTTAAGCCAAATCAATGCAAATCTTAGTTAGCATAGTAATGTCTACGTGCAGCAAACCTGTACTTGTAAGCAATCTACTAGTCTCAGGTTTGTAACGTTTTACAAAGACCTCCCTTGTATTCGTCAGTTTTCTCCACAAATCGCAGGTCGCCGCTCTGCAGTCTCATTATTACAGCAAAACAGCATTACTGATAGTAGGTCATGTATTTAAAATGGTACATACACATTACCCACACAATGTTGATAACACTCATGACCCAAGGGGCAAGGGCAATAACGCATGCGAAAAAGCAATGAGCGTCATCACTTACCGAGTACACTGTACCCATTCAAATCTAAGGGGCATTCAAATTCATTAGCCCCTTGGAATTCAGGTGCATTTTCATTTTTAGAATTCTTGAGTTTCTGCAGTTTGCTGTCTTCAGTGTAGCGACCCTTGCTTGCAAGCTGGAGCTTTCGCTCCTGATGAAAGCCTGAAAGAAAGCATCGCTATATTATAGCATATGCAGAACAATATGGCCTGGAGCAGAACACATTGTGCTTGCTTCCATACATCACGCACTTATTTAGCAAATTTCTCTGATTCAATCTGCATTACTATCAGTTGAAAGACATACATTTCATTAAAAAATGACAAAAACGACCAAACATTGTTATCACCTACCATTTTCACGAAAGTGCGCAGGAGGCCACATCACTGCACGGCGGTTGGCGCGCAACTGAAACTTTCAAAATGAAACGGCCGGAAACGTTTTTGGCGCCACCTATATAACAAGTAACAGCTTTGTATATGTTACTACTAACACGTCTAACTAGCGTAACTAAGTCCGTGTTGCAAAGGTGTAGCTGATACCTTTGACAAGGACATAGATTACATAAGTATGTATCAGTATTGTTGCAATGGTGTAGCTGGTTCTTTCGACAAGGATATAAATTACAAATCATAAGCAAATCTATGTTCCATATTACGAATAAGACCCTGGTAGTTTTCACAATAGCCTCCATAATCCTCGTCAATTTTATGAATGGTCGACTGGGTGCTGGGGCTGATGCTAATATTTGCCCTGTTGATTCAACCAACTATGACAAGATATTCGTCGTTCGACATAACCTTTATTAGTATTTTTGACAAACGCTCGTCGTTGTACGACAACCCCTTGTCAAAATGAGTTTACAGTGTACTCACAGCTTTTTTTGATGTGAACACCGTTTTCGCTATGGTTTCGTGAGGTCTGCTACGGTCCATGCTGAAGAGAGCATTGTTTGGCTCATTTAAAATTCGGCCTTTCTGAAATGTACCCCAATTACAAAGAACACGTATATTTGCGCCAATCTTTCCTTCCAAATGCAAAAGAGTTGCAGTGTTATGCTAAGGCATGTAACGGATGATACTGGTTCCGCTGCATGACACATTTCAGTGCACATACTTATACATATGTATGTGCATGAAAACGGTTGCGGTCTTTTCAACATTATCACGGCATTTTATTAACACTTGCCATGCAAGTCTTAGGACAAATGGTGGCATTGCATGTGCTGCAGTCGGGGCTTTATGCTTTAGTTGAAACTCGGTTCTTCTCAATTGACCATCGAATAAACGTTTTTTGTTATTTGTTTGTCTGCTGGCAAGATGACCCGATGTTGGATGCAAATTGTTTCAAATTGTATTTGCTTTTTAAACACTTTAAAACGCATACCACAAATTATCTGCGAATACCTAAAAAGGCAGCGAACAGCGACCAGCATTTCGGTAGCAAGATCGAGAATGGCGCACTGTTTGCACCTTGCTCGACGACTATAAGTTCAGTCATGGATGACATAATACTATCATTATTCTCTCATCCATGGTTCCTTTTATGTCAGCTCAACTGTTCCTCAGGTCGCTAGTTTAATCAAAGTCGACCAAAGGAGCAAATATAGCCCGGACAAGCTCTTCTTTCATAATACTCAATCCTGAACGATGCACGATTAAAGCACGCTAATTCGAACTCTGCAGGACCGAGAGCGGATGTGAGCCGCCACTTTGTCTGGCCGCGTTACACAAGACCCTCACACGAGAACTCGCGCAGCTCCCCCCCCCCCCCCACTGCAATTTGCATGTCACCGACTGTGACGGCCGCGCAGCGGTCCACGCGCCGTCTCGCCCTGTCCTTGTAGGAGCTATCCGAGGCATCTGCACCGCCCAGTCACGTCAACTGCCAGCCTCATGGTCGCTCCCCCGGGCCACTTGGCTGCCCCGCGTGCGAGTCGGTTCGGACCACCTATGCCGCCGTTATTTTGCCCTCTATAGTCGACATCTTTCATGACGTCATTTGTCGTGCGTGGTCGCATCGGCTTAGGAGCAAAGGAATACCTTTTGGCAAAATTGCAAGCGATTGTGCAATGTCTTTGATTAAAAGGCCATCGATCGTTTTCTGTGGGTAGGAATTCGTGGGTCTATAGGGTGATCGTTGGGCCGTAAAAGCTTCTGATTTGTGCTAGTCTCAGCTCAAGCTACAAAACTGCCATTCCAGTTCAAAACCCCATGTTAAAAGTGAACTATTTCCTTTACCAACCTATTTAATGATAAAAAAACGAGGGAATGAAGGCAATCTGACCCTCTTAGCAACAGTGTGAAATTTAGATAAAACATGACCTTGTTAAGATTCTTTTCCCACCATGGTATGGGGCGCCTGAACATGCTTCAATGTTCTACAAAACAAATTTCAAATGCATTTAAGGCACAAAACAGTTACCACTGTCATGAGTCCAAATCAAAAGGACGATAGAGGGACTTCTTACATTGATGATGATATCCCTCTCTGTATTTCCTTTTACACAATCACACACTACTGAAATACCAGCAAACAGCACTTGACCGTCAAACAAACTAGCTATATTCGATATGTAATATGCATGCGAAAACATTTTTGTCTTGCTGGTTATTCACCTCGTTTTAAGTTTTCCGCAATTACTTTCTTTATTCATGAGGCCGTGGTTTTTCGTCGACCAGCGAACAGCGTGGCATGCCTCATCAAATACTTGCATAACATGCACTAACACGCACTATCCACTACATATTGCAGTTTTCGTGTACTATAGAAATGCCCAAAACACTGGAAGTCTTCCTTCCAGGACATAAACAAGGACCTGTGAATTAGCATAGTTCAAAGGAACGACAATGTCATCATAGTAAATCGCGAGAACGGCTAAGAAAAAGACAGTATCACGCTACAGCATGTAAGTGACATCATCAAATCAAGCCGTAGTTTTAAAAGCCAAACCACTCACTTTGAAACAGGTGGAGTTTATTCCCTGTTAAACAGAACAGCCAGCAGTGCACGAAATTGTTTCTGAGGTTGCAGAAGGCTCGCAGAAGGCATTAAATCATGAAATTAAATCTTCCCAAAACGAGCTTAAGTATAGTCTCTGCTTGCGGGTCGCCGTGCATTTCCATGCATCAGTTATGGCCTGGGCTGCCGCAGCTGGTGCACTATGCTGAGAACGCGTGATCATCGCTAGCTGCCAAAACCTTCTGTTCAAACTTCAAATGTGCTCATAATTCGAAATCATTAGTTAATTACAACTGAGTTACACATACATACCTAGTTGTGAGATACTAAAAGGCCAGTTGAGATCATTAAGTTGGGTGACTGCAACAAGGTAACGTGACCTTGAAGTCATATATTATGACCATTGATGCATATGTATTTGGTGGCATTTATGATGATAATATCCAGAACAGAGGCGCATTACCGAGCAAAGGTATGTTACAGAACACAAGTGTTTGACACAGAGCACACAACAAAGTGCATGCTTGCATAGAGCACAGGGCTAAGTGAAAGTCACAGTCAGATCAGGTAGAAAACTGTTCCGGAATACAAACACGTTACAGTGCACATTCATGTCACACGGCTTAGGGCACGACACAGGACACGGACATGTCACAGAGCACAGCATCTGCGCAGATGACACTCAGGCATATCACTCGGTGCCCGTAACATACCTGTCAATTGACTGACGATTCTTCACTACATGGCGCCGTGTAAGAGTGCCGAGTGTCTGAACTTCGGGGCGTTTCCCGGAGTCCAACAATAGTGGCCGAATTACCGCGGGCACTGAGCGTGGATCGTGACCGAAGCACACGATACGGTGGACCGCACGGGTATTTGGAACCGACGCCGGGAAATATGAAGGTGGTCTGCGGCGGACGAAAATCGCCCCTCACGGATTGCGGGCCAATCCTGGTCGGAACCGTTGGCATACATTCCTCTGAGCTACTGGTGCGGATGTGCCTCCGATGCCAGACGCTGTTCTCCCATGCACTAGTGAAGGCTTAAGCCAAAAGCAGACATTGCATGCACTTATTCGCTATAAATACATTGGTCAGATTTGCATTGGATCCACTTCATTTGCATGAGAGGCACGTAAGTGATTTGGGGAGGAGAGCCTAAGCCGACTACCATGTTGGATATTCCGGGACATGGAAATGTCGGGCTCGGCGGTGCTTGAAAGCAGCTGGCTATGTGAAATGCTCGGGCAGGGACACTATCTGAGCATGAACCCAGGTCTGCTAAGTCCAATCCACCCAGCTGTGGACCTGCAGACATATGCCATCCGGCCAAAGTTGTTAGCACCGCTGACACATTGCCTATACGATTCAACAGATTGAAAATCTCAGCTGATGCTGATATTTCCTGTATAGACATGCACATGTTAGAATGTTTAATCACAATTTGATAGTGTGGAATATTGGCTACCATGGTGATGCAAAGGTTCTCAAAGAATAATTGCGCCATTCAGACATTCAGAGATACAGTTACATTCCAGTCGGGTCTGTCCATTCACTTTCTATTGTTTTGTTTCTTCCTCATAGCGGCCTGCGTCCTTGAAATTTTACAATGGAACAGCAAAGGCCGTTGCTCTCACAAATGCAGTGTTAACATGCTAAATGGATCATAAATTTTATTGAATATTGTGCTTACATCCTAAACATAGCTCATAAATTAAGATACGGCTTTGTATCCATTTGAGTGTTAAGCGATATGGATGATAAGCGCATTACATATGCCGTTTACCTCTTCCACAGTTTGCTGATCTCAAAGAACGTACAAGTTTTCCAGCGATATTGTGGATAGCTTTCCCAGGGAAATGATGAAATAAGTAGTCCGTATTCGTCGAATCCAGCAAATAAACGTTACCTTAGTGACCAGTCCGGTTCAGTAAATCGTCTTGCCTTTATTTATGAATCAAATTATCGTTCGAAATCCGCGTGTACTTGTACGGACCGCGAATATCCGTCTTGACGGAGTTGCACGAGTGGTCGTCACATGGTGCCGGCGACACCAAAGGACCCTGGGTATTGGGTAATGCCTCACAGCACGTCGAGCCGCTTGGGTGTGCTGAAATTACCCAAGCCACTTCCAGTGACTTCTCTGAAATCAACACATACTACGTAGTTCACGGGAGCAGCTGGCGGCTGCAGCGGCAGGAGGCGACACAAGTAGCGCCACGCGCCTCGTGCAGGCACGCATGGGTCACACTCACATCCCACGGGCGGCCATCTCGCAGAAGTGAGGGCTGGGCTACTGAATCGATTGTCGGTCGATGCCCCTGGTTTCTGAGTGATTTCATGACTCGGTTTGCCGGCAGTTCCTGTAAATGGTCCGAGTGGTTCGCCGGTAAACGCTCACGTGCGCGCGCCCACGTGCCCACGAAACCAGCCAGCTGTGTATTGGTAAGGCATGAAAACCAGCCATTTATCATGGCAAGTGCATGTCAGCTCTGTTGACCGGCTGAAACTGAGCTTGCATTGCTGGACGGAGTCAGTTGACCCCATAGTTCCGATGATATCGCACCCATTTTGCTACCAATAAGGTCCGAAATTGAATGTGGTGTTCCCGGAAACATGTAACGTGTAGGTGATGATAACCAATGTCAAAAGATCGATATATAGCACAGTCAGCAATGCAGGCATGAGGCATCTGACATATGTAGCCCAGTGGCGAGGTGCAGGTGTTCTAAAGCACAATAACAACAACATTTCAGCGATAGATGATACGGCACTTTGCAGTGAACCATAGTTGAAAGTCACAAGGAAAAATTCACAGAGACATGACAAGTACTTGACTGTTTTCGCTACCATTGCATATTTCAATTCGCTATTTATTGACAGATCCACCCAACAGCTTGTGATTTTATTGGTTAAGTGTCGATGAATGGCTAATCAATTAACGGTGTAATGATATCAATAAAAGACACATACTTCACCGAAGCTCATCACTGCTTTTTCGAGACAGTTTGGAAGTGTTGTCACATGCCTGAGGTATGCTGAATTTGATCTCGCCACTATTCATACGCTGCTCTCAATAAACCCATAAATAAACGTGGTTTCATCAACTGAAGAAAGCTAGTTGAAGCTAGTCCCCTGTGTTTGTAACCCCTGTGTTAGTTGATGTATGGCGAAGTGAACCACATATAATCGCACCGGAAATGTAATTCAGGATATGAGATAATACGAGCAATACAAAACTATGTGTTTAATTCATTTCTTTTTTGGGCTTTTTAGCGAATGACAAAATAAAATATAGAGACCGGCACTGGCGGATCCAGGGAAAGGCAGTTGGGGTAAATGCTCTCCCCCCCCCCCCGGCAGTGCCCGAAATAAACGAAAATTTGCATTCTTTTGAGGACAAAATGAAAACTTAACAGCTTTCATTAGGTTTTAATTGTTTTAAACGGCACAGCAGTGCGTAAGGAATCAAAATTCGAAAAGTTTTTGCAATGTAGAGAAACTGTTTTGGGGGGCATGCCCCCGGCAGCGTCCAAGACCGCCTTTCCGGATCCGCCAGTGGCTTCTAGAATGCCAGTTGCAGCGGATGCTTCGGTGTTTTTCTCAGTGGGTTCCCATTAGTGCTTCCTGGAAATGGACAAGGCACTTAGTTCTGTTTTTGTTTACGAAGTATCCAATGTTCTCGGTTTATGGTCATTGGCGAATACTGTATGTCGTCAGCATTTCGCATGGTGGTCTGATTTTCCACAGGTGGTGGTACGTTAGTATCTCACCAAAACTTATCGCTGAGGGGGGCCAATTACTTGGCAATGTTGTCAGATAATGCCTCGTTAGCAGCAAATTCAGTGACAGTTACTCGTTTATGTTGTGAAGTTTTCCGCTGTTGTCTGTCACAATCAGTAATTGCAACCAAAGATAACGGCAAGGCAAAGTAAAGAGCAAGACGGCATAAGACACGAATGGTGAACACTGTATTGAAGGATAATGCAAATGCAATCACTCGTTGATCTCCTTTCTCCCATTATGCTTTCGAAGGCCGAGTCGTTCACTCCGAAGTGTCTTTTTCTGAAGTGTCTTCTCATATCTGACCCTATATCAATGAAGGTTTTTTTTTCGAAAACTACTATAAGTGATCGTTATGACATATGATGACCATCAGAGCATCAGGCTGGATCAAGGATGCAATTTTCCAGCTGATAACGTATGTGCCTATTATATATTGAGATTTAATGTATCCAATTTTCTCAATATTTAGCTGTTAAGCGATCATTTAGGATATTAAGTATGGCTTTTATCGTGACTTACTGAACTGACCAATATCTATACACTGGATCTTAATTTTTCATAGAATATGGAAAGAGATGCTGTAAAAGGCATATAAAAAACGAACGTCCAGTTGTTTTTAGCCGATATTCAAAAAAAAAAATGAACAGGTGACAGGGTTTCCCGCCCGGGTGCAGGTAAAACGGGAGAACAACTGGACTAATGTGAACGTTATCAAAACGTTCACACGCACACATAGCGGAAGCTCCTTCAGAGAAATAAATGATAAGATTCCTGCAAAATATCTGGGTAAGTATCCTAAGCCTGGCGTACACTTGTTGCTTTTTTGTGGGATTTATACCAAAAGTGACGAACAATGCCAACTCTGAATGAAATATCGGACGCCCCGGCCTACATTATAAAATTCCGGCATAGGTAGTCGGCATCCTCTGTGCATTGGTTGAAATTGGTATTACTACTGATCCTATCTGCTTAGAGGGGATATACTGCTCCGGGGGAGTTACAACTTACAAAGCATGTCCTGCGGATGAGAAAGGCCAGTAGCATTGTCCTTCTAATAAGCCGTTTGCACAGTTTCCGGGCTAAAAGAAAACGTGAAACAGCAACAACAGATACTGCCTAAAAATCCCCCAGATACATTATCCAGTGCACGTGCAAAGCAGCTGTGACAGTTGCACCAGTTGCACCATTGACAGCGTGACAATGTGCAAATGTTTGGTTGTAGCCCATTCAAAGTATGCCCAGCGGCTCAATGCACTGTTTACTACGTGGCCCAACAGGATTCAAGTATTCCCATAGTCACCGTGGTATTCCCCAGGCCCAATGCTGCAATACGATGAACTTGTTACTGATCTTTTTTTCAAAAGAATATGCCTGTGAAGGGGACAATCGTTTTACTGTCAATGGGAAGTGACTTCATTCAACTTACCGGAGCGGCTCAGGACACCAAAACGTCACCATCTGAAATAGATCCGAGGCCAGTTTTGCCAACAGAAAAATGGCCGCTTGCCGGATTTTTTTTTTGCCAAAAGACCGCTTCACATGCGGAGCGAAAACGGTAAAGTCCTACCCGCTTACGTGCCCATCACGTTTACGCTCCGCATATGAAGCGGTCTTTAGGCAAAAAATTCCTGCAGATGACTTCTTTCCTGTTGGTAGAACTGGCCTCTGGTCTTCGAATTTCTGTCTAGCGCCATACATGTATGCGTCACATGCGCACATCTCTTATGTTCTGTGACTGTAGCCATATATTTATTCATTGATCGTGATCTCTGTCGATTCACACAGATTACGGACAACTCAAACTGCATGTGAGATTTGTTGCGACAGAAACATGACATGGGTTTTAATATGATTCGCTTAAAAAACATAATGCAAACTCATAATTCACACTGCATGATATGCGGCGGCTGTAGGTATAATACATTGTGTGGTTTGCTGCTGCATTTGTTTTCCGGTAGCATCGTGATCAGCTTTAACCCACATCACCGCGATCAGAACAGACACGATCAAATTGGCTTACAATGGAAGGTGAAAATGTTTCACGAAATATTTAATTGCGGTGGGTCTCTCCCGGTGATTCGTTTTTCATATGAAACCGTTGCAATGGCCTCACGTACCATAGCTTTCACGGACGAATAGTGTTGTTTGTTATTGTTTTTATGAGCGATTGGTGAGCACGTAGGCCATTCCGTTATAGCTATATGTCTGCTATTAGTATATAAGTAATATATCTGTTCAGCCGAGCCTGAGAACCTGTTGAGTGTTGAGTGCCGTTAGGATGTCCTGGCAGCAGCGCCGCCGGACGGGTGCCGCTGTAATTCCTCAGAGGCGCTGTTCGATCAGTGGCGGCGCGTTTTGGTGTGGATCGGTTCAATACCGGCCGGCTAATCTGCACCTCAGCCGCTGGCCGTTGGGCGCCCTCAGGTGGTCTGGTCTCGGTGGCATTTTTTGCTGTCTGCGCCGTGTAAGTGTTTTGTTCTTGTCGGTCATTAGGAGAGCGGCTGTTCGTCAGTAGGTGTGCACGCTGCTAATCCGCCTCTATCTTGAGACGCTAAGACGGCGGAACCGGCAACGTGGCCAGGTATTTCTGCTAGGGGAAAAATTCTGAAGACGAGGCTCATGCAACTCCGTGGTATGGGGTGGCTCTCACGATTTGAGCGATGTACGCGCTTCGTTGTCCAACATGTATACGTACGAAAGCATTATTTTTTGGTGCATGTGTTTTGCGAATATCGGTGGTGAGTGGTGACAGCTTGAAATAAACCTGAATATCAATGCCATACAAATGCGGCTTCAAATGCCGCACTAAGCTGCGCAGAAGTGTGGATGAGTCTCCGAGGTATAGTATAAGAGAATGTCAAATTCTCAAATGCATTTGGATTCCCGTTAGGAGAGCCTTTTGTTCGTGTTCCTCGTTGCATTCTTGAAAACATAAACAAGTATTTTTTGAGTTCCAGTGAAAGCTGAACGCCAAAAGAACAATATTTAGCGAAGCAATATTTCCAAACATTAATATGCGTCTCCCACAGCCGAAAATAAGGCGCAATCACACAGCTCAGTGTCACGATGGACCAAAGTCAGCCACACAGAAGCGTGAAATGACCCTTATCGACTCGCAGACCCGGCGCTCTCGGCCCGCCTGACCGGCCACGGAAAGAACGTTCGGCTCTCGTTCTACTAAACAAATGTCATATTTGTCAGTTTAGCTGTCCAGGTCCACATCGCTATTGAAGTTATTCAGGATACCTGTGAAGAAAATTCATTGTTCTGTCATCTTCACATCATACATTAATTTGCATTTGTTCATGTGTACTTTGCTCAATTGAGCTAGGTATCATGCCCATATAAGGAAAATTGGCCGCGCTGAAATGTCAGAGGTTGCACCGGCCTCAGCTCGGGTGGAGTGGGGGTAGCGCCCGGCGGGGCAGGGCCTAACCTTTGACCGGTCGCACGGCCGAGCAGCTGTCACCAGTACAGCCTCTGACAGTGAAACCCCGCTCACTTCCCCTGCGCGGGCACTAATCGCAGCTGGATGGAACAAAACATGTATAAGAAAAATGTAAATTAACCCTCGCCCGTAAACGGCGATCTGCCACCTTCGCCCATGCAGGGGGGGGGGGGTTGGTGCGACCCCCCCCTTGGCGTTTGAAAACGGAGCGTCGTAGAGCTTAGCGGAAAAGACCAACGGATTGCTCTCGCCGAGATCTCGCGATTGGTGGTATATTTTTTGGTCCTAGGTCAACATTTGACCTACTTTTGACCGGTCAAAGGTCAAATTTTCGGAAAAATAGACTTTTTTCAACTTTCCGCGGCGATTGCGGAAAAACGGTGGGAGATATCGACTTGAAACCTTCACTATCGTGTTCCTTGATCAATTCTTCTATCGTTTGGTATGTATTTCGTTTCCCTAGCTCTAAAAATGGCGCGTTGGGAGCGCCGGAAGTCGGCAAGGTCACAGTCGGCGGCAGAAATTCGAAAAATCAAAATTTAAATTTTTGAAATCTGATTGTATTTTTGGATTTGGAAGGTCCATTTGCTCCCTATAGAAGCTAATATTGCTGCATATTCCCATTGAGGTGACAAGAATTAGCAAAATAGTGGTTCGGGCGCTTTTCAAAAATAGTACCGGACGCTGTTCCTCTTGTGACGTCATAGCTCCGTGACCTGACCTGACCCGGTCAAGTTTCTTATACCATATGATAGCCAATACTTGCCCCAACATGCATGGGAAGTTTCATCACGATCCATCAACCGATGTCCGTACCACCGGCAGGAAACCTCGGGCGTTGGCACTCAGTTTGTGAAAATCCGGCCGGAGGCTGTTCCCTTTGTGACGTCATAACTCCGTGACCTGACATGACCCGGTCAAATTTTTTTTTTATCAAAAGATGCGCAAGGTTTGCCCCATAAGGTACCCAAAATTTGGCGGCGCTGCGCGCCGCCGTTTTTGCACTATTTCCGAAAAACCTCAGGGGGGGGTTGCACCAACATGGGCGAGGGTTAAAGCATGTTGTAATCGAGCAGAACAATGAATTTTCTTCACAGGTATCCTGAATAACTTTAATAGCGATGTGGACAGTTAAAGTGACAAATATGACATCTGTTTAGTAGAACGAGAGCCGAACGTTCTTTCCGTGGCCGGTCAAGCGGGCCGAGGGTGCCGGATCTGCGAGTCGATAAGGGTCATTTCACGCTTCTGTGTGGCTGACTTTGGTCCATCGTGACACTGATCTGTGTGATTGCGCCTTATTGTCGGCTGTGGGAGACGCATATTAATGTTTGGAAATATTGCTTTGCTAAATATTGTTCTTTTGGCGTTCAGCTTTCACTGGAACTCAAAAATACATGTTTATGTTTTCAAGAATGTCCGGGACAGTCCGTTGAATAAAAAATTATTAAGTTTTTACAAAAACGCAATTTTCAAAAAAGGCCATCGATCGATTTTTATAAAAATACATTTTTGGATTCAGCTCGCCGTCAGCTTTCGAATGGTATATACCGTTTCTTTTGAGCCTGAGATGACCTTCCGACGAACCGTGCGGTAAAATATCGTCACCTGGGGGCCATCCCTCTCCCTTAGCTTTGTTGAACCTATACCAATCCCCCTGCCCACAAACACATGATACCTACAACACAGTCTAGCTGCAGACGGTGCGTGCAACAAGTCCGTGGGCAGTACCGGTAAGGTGACCCCTTCCCCCCCCCCCCCCTCCAGCGTGGCATCCCTCCGACCGGAAGCCCGGGGAGAGCATCACCAATATCCTCTCATCACGACCCGTGCAGAGTGCTGGGGCGTCGGCGTCCCACGATCGGAAGATCTTCTGATCACGAGGCAGATGGGAGCGTACTCATGATCACGATCGGACAGGCCGCGGAGCGGGTCTCCAGATCAGAGGTAACCACAGGGCGAGGAGCTGACCGGTCACCGCAGACAGGACTTTTTGCCCAGGAGTCAGGAGGGCTGTATTAGTTTGAGTGCTCATTGATAAACAAATATGTTTATCCAGCACAACAGGTAGTTACAGACACGCAATTTATATCTAAAAAAACAGGTGGCGTATGAACACACGTATATCGCAGCTAAGTGTATTCCCACTTGTAGGTGATTGGCATGATAACAACGGTAAGATGTGTGATAAAAGGTTACAGGGGAGGGGGGGGGGCATGAATGGCCAGCCCCATCCTTCAACGCACCGACGCCCAATGGTCGGTTTACACCAGGTCCAGTATACCACGCGGCACGCGGACGACTACACATCAAATGACTATTAGCAATGACATTGTGGCACAGCAATATGTCTTCCCACGCCTTCGGTACTCATTTCAAGGTGCGCTCAATCATGGTGTGACTTTGTTGCAAGCTACGGCTATTTGCGTAAAAAAGACAGTCAAATACATAGATCGATGCTCAATAGCCTCTCAAGTGCCCGCGGAAGACTTAGGATAATACATATTACATCAAGAGCGCCAATGGTTGAATGCGATAGCCCGATGCAGTAAATAGCAGAATCTACAAACTGAGGTTGGAATTTCTAAGCTCAGCTACCGCAGCTGCTGAATGCCAGCTTGATGTTGCAACTGTTAGGTATGTAGGTACTTTGGTTGTATTGCTGATCGTTTCTGCGATTTATCTCAGAAAAGGAGTTACCGTCCTGTCGACCTGAATCTTGGTATAACTGTCTAAGAGACCCGCCGGACCTTGGCTCGGTGATGTGAAAACGAAAAAAAAAGACTGATGGCCAGCCTAGATCTCAACCAGCGTAACCGCTAGCGAGCGAACTGACCGGCGGCTCTATCTGCTGTAACAGACTGGTTTATTTTTGGAGGAATGGACCGAACAGCTTTCATTGTAACAAAGTTGCAGACAAGTGACATAAGAATGCTGGTTCATCCGGAGTTTCTAGAATAATGGTAAAATATGTTCAATTCGTTTCAATGGCGAAACCGGTGTTATTGTGAATTATTTGCTATAACTACCGGGTATGGCGGCCGCGGAAAATCGGCAGAGTATGAACATTATTAGGGTGCAGCTAAGGTGTGGATCTGGTTTGCATCAGTCATAAGGAAGTCAGTTGGATGTTCAGGCTAGCCTGTTTGTTGACCGGGAGTATCAACTACATTATGCAGTGTACTCTCTGACTCTGAAACTGCTGATGCATAACGGTGCACGAGACGTCATTTACACACAAATCTGACAACACGGTATCCCGACTTGGAGTACGATGGCTGGAAGGTGGCTGGAAGCAGATCTTGCCCAAATGAAGTCGGCAACGACCGCTACTCAAGGGCACCCGGGTAGGAAGATCATATTGTCCGATGCAGAGCCCGCGGTTGAGCTCCTGTACATCGCTTCTATACAGAACAGATCCGCCAACTAGAGGGGTAGCCGTGGCCACATGCAATCAGGTGGCGTCAGCTGGCACTGTAGCCTTATATCATATAGACGGTCGCGATCGCCTATTGTCTCCAGCAGTGGCTGGTTCGTCCAGGGATGATGAGATTTGAGTGGGCAGGAGAATCCGCAAGTCATTGCTATAAGGTCAGGGTGATGCGGCGGACTGATCCATGACGTCGTCATTTGACGTCATTTTGCAGAGATTATCTGTGCCTGAGAACGGTTGAGAGGCTTTAGAACGAAGCGAGTCTGATATGCTGTGACTAGTGTGGCATCTGCCTGTGGATCGTTACTAATTACTTGCCATCACTGACTAAAATGATTGCGCTTTTAGGTATAATATGTAGGCCTACAGACACATGCTGAAGATACAGCATACTTGTCGGAAATCGAACCAAAACGAAGACCTTGAGCAGTGTCTTGAATGAAGGAATGAAATTGCAACGACAGAATGATGACGCAAGTATTTATATTTTTTCCGCATAGACCGCTCTAAGCATTACTGGGCCTGACTAGAGACGCAACTGCTAGTCCCAAAATAATGTGTGGTCTGGTCTTATCATAGACTGTCGCAGACATGAAAAAAGCAGTGCTGAATTGAGTGAACAGCCTATACATTTCTTTTCTTCTGAAATTCAACCACTCGCTCTAACAAGCAAAAGTCTGCCCCACAGAATTTCGGTCTTGGTGCAGAGAGCACCCGCTTCTGGTCAATTGGCGGGTCTGGAAACCCTGGCAGGCTGTCCACGCCATCAATGTCTGAGTTCTTTTCACCGCGGGCGCCGCCACTGACAACTCCTGTCCAAAGCTGCTGAGGACGTCACAAATCACCGCGCACACTGCCTGTCCTCCTGCGCCGCAGCGGGATGGTATTTAACAGGCAGATGTGTGGCATGTTGGAGTGATTTATTGGACTGCGGGGTTTCGGTGACGGTGCCCGATTCCCTCGAAGAAGTTCAGCTGGATGACAGAGTGACAGACTGACAGAGTGGCAGGTTGACAGGGTGACAGTCAGGGTAACCGACCACCCGGCTGGACACCCTCTTGTGGTTCGGCGTTCGTATGTTCAGACTGTGTAAAAATGTTGCCGCCCAGGCAGGACTCGAGGAATTCTTACAGTCAATGCTCGTCCTGCATTTCTTTAGATGCAGGTAAAGGTCAACTTGCCTCTAATAGCTTCTTCAGATGCCATTATTTGTGCAGAAACTGACTAGAACTGGTTTGGTTGTTGCAGAATAATGCGTTTTTAAATGAAGAAATATTTTCCTCTGCAGCCTTCCCTTGGCAGATAAATACTAATTGTTTTCAAAACTATGAACGCTTACCGTCCATCTCATTTCGTTCCAAACAGTCGAACGCCGACAAAAGGCGGTTCGGAACTGTTGGTTCAATTTCATTCATACCTAAAGGTCCTGGGAATTCTGGAATCCCGGACAAAACGATAAATTTGCGCCAAAATGGCGCACTTGTTAAATCTTTACAGCACCTAACATTCTAAATGAAGGCTCACACACCTCATTCATTTTGTCACATGCATGAAGCGTTCATCATCGCGAATGCCACGACAGTGTTGCGGTGGCGTTCAGTGAGTCGACCACAGAATGGAAGTCTCCTACCGCCGAACGCAGGGTCACAGCCAGTCACGTGACCATCACCACCCGCGGCCTGTCAAGGTTGAGGTAGTACATAGTCCACGGCGCCGGCAGTGGACTTCGCGAGGCATTTTTGGCGCCAATGAGCGTGTTCGACCATCGACCGTGCGAACATTTGACACCGTCTGATCATAAAGTGTTGCGGTACAGCTAATAAATCACGGGGCTGGGTCGGACTGGCTTTCTCCGGTTTACGGTTTATACCGGTGTCGCACCGCTAAAAATAGGGGTGTGGCGGTGTTGACACAACGAGCGCAACGGTATACGAATCTCTCTGAAAGAAAGCCAGAGGTCATGAAAGGACGTGTGAGTAGGGCTGCGCTTCTTTCGCCTTTGGGACGCGTACTAAGATTGCTGAGGTCATCTCATAGGGACAGTGGTGACTTCAAGTGACATTAACACACACCAAAGCCCATGGGATAAACATCATTTAACATGTTGTCCGTTTCCAATCGCAAAGAGTCTGAAAACGCACGAATGGTGTGCACCGATATATGCCGATTCACCATTTTCATGGGCTGAAAGGGTCCCGAGAAAAAGGTGACAGTTCAAAAATAATTCCGGTCAGGCTCATGGAACATAAAGTGGGTGCATAAATAAACAAAGCAAGCAAACTTTGAGGTGCATCACATCCACCACCTTTCACCGAGTTACAAAAAAAAAAAACAAGGTAGGTCCATTCAACCAACCCGTTGATGTTGGAAATGCCGCCTCTTCCTACGGCGTTATACAGCGTCCTTCAATAGCCCTAAATAGAGCTCACTGAAAAATAATTTTGAGAAAACGTGAGCCAGTTCCGATGATTCTCACTGAACCATTAACAGTGCCTAAATAACACGCTAAAAAGTCTACCCACGACACATTCTACGAATCACAAAAGGGACCAATATTTTGTAACCGTGACATCACACATGATGTATCACGATACAGGTAACGGTTCTTTTGCTGTGTATGTTTTTGTTCCAATAATAGAAACATAGTCGTGCACTGGTTGACCTTATCGCTCTGGTAAAGCCATTTCGCGAAATTCCCTGAACCTCCCACGCCTGCCTCAGCCACTCACCGCTCTGGTTGGTTGAAACAAACGGGTCCTTCCAATGATTTAGTGAGTTGCACCCTGTTTGACTGCTATCTTATTGAAGACTCATCGATTCGAATTACGAAGTCATATTTTTGCGTGAAAAGATCATCTGAGTTTTACTGGCGATGTGACTGTTCCTGGAATCTAACATTTTATTTATTTTTATTTATTTATTTATTTTTCGGTTCACCCGACAACCACAAACAGGTGGGCATTACGATGGGAATAGCAGGTAGGAATAGTTGACCAGTGTGGTTGCCCCCTAGAAGAGAGCACTTTGCATGCTGCTACGTATTTGGTTGGTCTGACAGCGAACATACACAGTAGGTACACAAACATATTTGTCACCAGCAAAGACATCTGCGGGTGGCACGGACGATTCGATGTCAACTGGGCCCCTTCACTGTCCAAAACAGATCACCTTAATTCCTTGTTTTTCCAGGAATGGACCATTACAAGCTTGTTTTCTTTTGACTGAATGCCCTATCCATCGATGACATCACGATCGTGTCTTTGGATGTAATGTGGATTCATTCATAACTCCACGGTAATAGTTAACCGTAAAACAGAGCGATCACCGTGCGCAAACTGCGTGTTTCCGTGACCAGGCAGCCGCCGCTCATCCGACTGTCACACCCTCCAGTGAGGTCATTTGATGTACTCCAGTGACGTCATTTGATGTTCTCCAGTGACGTCATTTGGTGATCTCGTCGTTATGTAGGTGTGAAACGCAGCGCGCCACGACCACAACTGGGGCGAAGCTTGTGTTCGTGCGGTGAGGATCGCGCTTGTGGAAACCACATGAGACACCGCCGGATGGTTCCAGATGCTTGGAAAGCTAATTATGTTCAGATAATGGGTAGTTCCTTGCATCTCAGTAAGTTTTGGTACTTATGTGTGATAAGCTAGGCTTAGGACCAGCAGAATGGCCTTTGTGACTAACCTAGCTTTCAGGACTTTGTGCATTTGTGCATTTGTGCATTGTCAACGAAAAATTAATTAACCCGCGCCCTGCTGGGGGGGGGGGGGGTGTTTGAACACCCCCCTTGTGGTTTTTCGCAAATATCTCAAAAACGGCGGCGCGGAGCGCCGCCGTTTTTGGTACACCTTATCATACATCAATTCTACACATGTTGTGAAAATTTCAGACCAAGGTCATTCAAGGTCAGGTCACCAGGTCACTTGAAGTGACCTCACCTCATAAAAAGTTTCAATGTCAGTCATAGCTACACCGAGTGACCGATCGCTTTGAAACTTTCAGCGATTGCTAAGAGCAATAGCATGTACAAAATGTATATCTCAGAATTTTGATATCGATGACCTAAGGTCAGGTCAATTTTGCGAACTCACCATTATAAATCAATGGGAGAAAATTGAAATGCGCCTCTTTTGGACGAAAGACATTATAAACACTCCCAAACACTGAATTACAAGTGGTTTAGACACACTGAACATGAAAATGGTGTCCGTGACCCCTGATTATGCCCTGAGGTCATCTTAGGTCACGAATAGTATCTAACAGTTTTTCGCAAATAACTTTTGATAGAGGCATGCTAGAACGATGAAAACGTCTTAGATGTGTTCAGCTCGACGATACGGATCGACTGATATGCAACATGACCCTTTCCGGTCAGGTCATGACCTTGACCTGAGGTCAAATTTTCAAGTTGACCTTTCAAGGTCAAGTTATAGTTCATTCGATGCGTCTTGACAAGAGGAACACGATGCCGGTAAAAGTAAGCTCGTACAAGGCTTGAGTCAAAAGTTATTGCAGAAAAACTGTTTCCGAAAAAATCGGCTATTTTTGCAGTTTTTGCCCCCTGCAGGCAAAACCGTTGACGTTAGGTCAAATCTGAGAAAATTACTCAGAAAGGGCGTTAATAGGGCTATCGAATGCGCTTTTCTGCGGCGCTGTAGCTCTATTGGTTCCCGAGTTATGCGTTGGCTTCTTGGAAATTGTCGACATTCGACCTTGAAATCGGCGAAATTTTGCCTTCAATGACCTCTGGTGACCTGACCTTTGACCTGACCAAAAAATTGACCGAAGTGATTTCCTCATTATTTTTGACGCTCTTTCGAACGCCGCCTTCTGCGTGTCGCTACGTGGCCCAGGAGCCGAGTTAGAAGGGGGGGGGTGTTCAAACACCCCCCGCAGGGCGTGGAAATCCAGGACCCCCAGCCGGGCGCGGGTTAAGTATTGATAAGATATTGATAACTATAAAGCATTTCATGCCTTCGATTGTAAACATATATCGACGTATATCGAGAAAACAGTAATATAAATATCGACGAGATCATTGCAGAACCCAGTCCTTCAATTCGACCTCAAACGAGAGTTAGCTGACATCATTCGACGTTATTTTGACAAAAGCATGCTCGATGCACATCGTTCAGCATTCAAGTAGATATGTTTGCGGTTTTCATTCGGAAACACGGGACAGGCAACCTTCATGTCACATGTTGTTTTCTCTTTCCATCACAACAAATTTGCCATTACTGGAGATCATCAATGACAATACTGCGGTTTGCCTTTTTTACAGTGACACACATAAGCACATGATTAGCAGCAAGCTCACTCATTATATAGTTATACAGCAACACGAGAGAGAGCTCACATCGGCACGGAAGAAGAAATGAGCACAGAAAATCGGTATATATAGGTTTTATTGCGGGAGGATTTGGTATAAACAATAAGCAAGTCATTTGGTACATACAGATACATATTGGTCAAATGTTTTGCTTAGCAAGCGAGTCAGTTGGTAAGCCCAATGGGTAAGCGCACCAATTTGGCCGCCGCAGGACCACTTGGTCTATAGACACGGCTTTGGTGTTTGGAGTTCCATCTGGAGTGGACCACAATCACACGAACGGTGCCGTGAGTGGTCGGTAACTCCTGAAGAATTGACTCTGCACCGAGAGGCGAGTCATCGAAGCAGCACCAGGGGCGGGGGGGGGGGGAGTCTGAGGGGTCTAAGTCCTTACATCTCACACCACTTCTAACATCTGAATCTAACGTCAAACACCAACATCTGCTCATTCTGCGTGGCCCGCGACGTCCGGACAATCAACCTACATTAAAGTCGTTCGATGGGAGCTTCAGCCTGCACGATCCGACCCTCCAAGGCCTCCATACTGGCAGACGCGGGCAGATGCTGCGGGTAGTCTAGCAGTAAGAGTCAGTGGGAGGCCGGTGTCATCGACGTGTGGCGGTGTCGGTGTCACCAACGGCAGCTTGGTATCACCAAGGGAGGTGTCACCAGAGACCGAGAGTGAGGTGTGTGGGCCAAGTTTGCGGTCAACAAAGCTGGGTCCAGACAGAGCCGACTCCATGCACCTAATTGGATTAAGCGGGGGCTATTAGTACTTGTCACCTAATAAATGTTACTAATGAGGCGACTGATTCACAGGTTTTGTAATGCGCAAGCAGTAATACCTAAGAATATTTGTCGAAATCTAACGGTCTCGTCTGGCACAGACATTGTGCAATACTGGCCATTCAATGAGACGCGTTGGAATTTGTTTGTGGTTATAAAATCTTCAAGTAGCTTACCACTGCATGCCAGAGGATCATGCAGTTGGCCAACCGCTCATGCTTTGGTACCCAATGTAAGTCGCTTAATTGGACGCTGTCGCGCTCATATACGCATCATGCAACATATCCTGAACGAGAATATCCCATGGAACACAGGTGCCTTATAGGTGTTACCTACATTGTGCAATGTACATTGTACATGGCGAAACTAGGGTACTGAGTGAACATTGGGTGGACTAAGCCTTTAACCCGCGGCGAGCCGAGGTGTTTGAACGGGTTCCGGACAAAATATCGAAATGCAAAATACCGAATCGCAAAATATCGAAGGTAAAATATCGAAGTGACAAAATATCGAATCGCAAAATATCGAAATCGCAAAACATCGAATAGCATAATACCTATCGAAAGACAAAATATCGAAAAGACAGAATATCGAAAGACAAAATATCGAAAGACAAAATATCGAAAAGGCAAAATATCAAAAGACAAAATATCGAATGCAGAATATCGAAAAGACAAAATATCGAAAGCAGAATATCGAAAAGATAAATTATCGAAGGCAGAATATCGAAAAGACAAAATATCGAATGCAGAATATCGAAAAGACAAATTATGGGTTAGGATAATATCAAAAAGACAAAATATCGAAAGCAGAATGTTGAAAAGAATCGCTGATGCATTGGCATTTCCGACACTTCTTGCTTTGAAATGCAAAAAAAAACATCACAGGCTGTGTTGGGCTTGGTGGGGTTGGGTTGGGTTGGGTTAGGTTAGATTAGGTTAGGCAGCGATAGGTTAGGTAAGGTTAGGTTGGTTGGGTTAGGTTAGGTTAGGTTGGGTATAGTTGGGTTGGGATGGGTTAGGTTGGGTTAGGTTGGGTTTGGTTGGGCTAGGTTTGATTAGGTTTGATTAGGTTTGATTATTATTTTAGATAACATGTAACTGTTTCCTTCTATTGAAACGCCAATAAGGGGACGGGTTGAATCAACTAATGGTTCAGTAGTTCACTGGTTCAACTGTTCACTGGTCAAGCTGTCCACTGGTTCAGCTGTGGCACTGGTTAAATTGTCATCGGTTCAGCTGTTACTGGCTCAATTGTCACTGGTTCAGTTGTCATGAAATTAAGTTTTAGTGTCTCGTCAATTATCCACCCTGGTGCCGCCTATTCCTTCGTCTTTTTTATATTTCGCTTTTTCGATATTTTGTCTGTTCGATATTCTGCATTCGATATTTTGACCTTTCGATATTATGCTTTCGATATCTTGTCTTTTCGATATTCTGCTGTCGATATTTTGTCTTTTCGATATTATGCATTCGATATTTTGCCTTTTCGATATTTTGCTTTCGATGTTTTGTCTTTTCGATATTTTGTCTTTTCGATATTTTGCACGCGCTATTTTGTCTTTTCGATATTTTGCGTTTCGATATTTTGCCATGGAATCCTGAAATTTTCACAACATGTGCGGAAAAGGAGCGCCGCCGTTTTTGAGATATTTGCGAAAAACCGCAGGGGAGGTGTTCAAACGATTCCATGTGAAAGTTGAAAAAAAACAGGTGAAAATTTCAGACCCAGGTCGCCATAGGTCAGGTCACCAGGTCACGCCAAGTGACCTCACCCCAGAAACAATTAGAATGCTCGTCATAGCTACACCGATTGATCGATTACCTTGAAACTTTCAGTGATTGATAAGAGCAACATTATCTATAAAATGCATATCTCGGAATTTCGATATCGGTGACCTAAGGTCAGGTCAATTTTGCGGTGTCTCCATTATAAGTCCATGGGAGAAAATTGAAAAGCGTCTGGTTTGCACGAACGCTATTCTAGACACTCTCAAACATCGAGATGTAGGTAGAATTGACACACTGAACCGGAAAATGGCAACTGTGACCCCTCGTTATGTCCCCGAGGTCATCTCAGGTCACGAACAGAAACTAACAGTTTTTCGCTAATAACTTCTGATAGAGGCGTGCTAGAGCGCTGAAAACGCCTTAAATGTGTTCGGCTCAACGTTGCGGATCGACTGATATGCAACATAACCTTTTCCCGTCAGGTCATGAGTCATGACCTTGACCTGAGGTCAAATTTTCAAAATGACCTTTCAAGGTCAAATTATAGTTCATTCGACGCGTCTTGACGAGAGGAGCACGATGCTGGCAAAAGTAATGTCATGGCTCTTTTGAGTCAAAAGTTATTGCCGAAAAAAACACTTTTCGTAAAAACGGCTATTTTTGGAGTTTTTGCCATCTGGAGGCTAAACCGTTGACCTGAGGTCAAATCTGAGAACATTCCTCAGAACGGTCTGTAAAAGGGCTATCGAATGCGCTTTTCCGCGGCGCTGTAGCTCTATAGGTTCCCGAGATAGCCGTCGGCAGTTTCCAAAATGTTGAAGTAGTCAACATTTTACCTTTGGTGACCTCTGGTGACCTGACCTTTGACCTGACCCAAAAAATGACAGAAGTGTTTTCGTCCTTATTTTGGACGTTCTTTCGATTGCCGCTTACCGCGTGTCGCTACGTGGCCCAGGAGCCGAGTTAGAAGGGGGGGGGTTCGCTATTCAGACACCCCCCCCCCCCCCGGCCTGGCGCGGAATCTCAGAGCACCGGCCCGGCGCGGGTTAATGTATTACATCGATCCGCGAACATGAGGCGCATTGGAAATATTTTTCGCTGTTGACCCGCGCTTTTAACCCGTGCCGGGCCGGGGATGTTTGAACCCCCCCCCCCTTGCGGCTTTTCTCAGATACGTATATCAAAAATGGCGGCGCAGAGTCTGTTCATGCATTTTTCCGAACATGTGAAAATCGCAGATCCAGGTCTCTAAAGGTCAGGTCAGTGGTCACGTCAAGTAACCTCGCCTCAGAAAAAGGTTAGAATCCTCGTCATAGCTAAACTGACTTAACGATCGCCTTGAAACTCTCAGCGATTGATAAGCATAACAATACACGCAAAAATTATATTTCGGAATTTTGATATCGGTGACCTAGGGTCAGGTCAGTTTTGTGACCTCTCCATCATAAGTCAATGGGAGAAAATTGAAACGCGCATCTTTAGGACGAACGTCATTCCAAACACTTTCAATCATTGGGAACAGGTAGACTTGACTAGCTGAACCGAAAAATGGCACCCGTGACCACTCCTTGTCCCTTAAGGCCATATCAGGTCATAAAAGGTTCCCAGCAGTTTTTTTGACAATAACTTTTGATAGAGACAACCTAGAGCGTTGAAAACACCTCAGATGTGTTCAGCTCGACGATACGGATCGATTGATATGCAGTACCTATAGCCTTTTCCAATTAGGTCATGACCTTGACCTGAGGTCAAATTTTCAAAATGACCTTTCGATGTCAAATTATAGTTCATTCGACGGTCTCGACGAGAGGAACACGATGCTGGCAAAATAAAACTCGCCACTTTCTTGAGTCAAAAGTGAGTGCAGAAAAAACTGTTTTTTTCATAAAACGGCTATTTTTTGAGTTTTTGCCCTCTGGAGTTTAAACCGTTGACATGTTTGAGGTCAACTCTGAGGACATGACGGCGAAAGAAAGCTGAAAGAGCTATCAAATGCGCTTTTCTGCGGTGCTTTAGCTCCATTGGTTACTGAGTTATGTGCCGGGTTTTCGAAAATGGTTGAAAGCCAGATTTGACCTTTGATGACCTCTGGTGACATGACCTTTGACCTGACCTAAAAAATGACAGAAATGTTTTCTTCATTATTTTTGACGCTCTTTCGAATACCACTTATCACGTGTCGCTATGTGGCCCAGGAGCCGAGTTACACGGGGGAGGGGGTGTTCAGACACCCCCGACCCGGCGCGGTTGGCGCCAAGCACCAGCCCGGCGCGGTTTGATGTGGAGGTCAACATTTCATCTTGTTCCTTATGAGTGGTGGCTAAATGCAGTCAATTAAATGACCTTACCTCTGTGATCTGGCACTCATTCCTATTGTGTGGCTGTAAAGGCAATGTATCAGAACAGAACACTGAACCCGGGAGTTGCTGGGGTATTTCGCTACCCGCCATTTGCTGGGGGGGGGGGCGTTAAACGCCCCAGCCGATAACTCGAGAAACAATAGGCGCAGCGATACGCACAAAGCGGCAAACGAAAGAGCGCGACGAGACGCTTCAGATGAGTACTTTAACCCTCGCATGTGTGCGGCTTTTGCCAGCTTCTAATGGGGGGGGGGGGTCGGTTGGAGCCCCCCTTGCCGTTTGGCCCCTGATCGAGCTAGAGCTTCGCGGAAAAATCGAGCGTGCTGCCCGTGACGAGAGGAAGCCGATGATACCCAATTTTAAGGTCCTAGGTCATTGGGTGACCTTCCAGGTCAGGTCAATGACCCAAAGTAGGGAAAATCGGGACCTGTTAGAAAGTCGTAAAGTGTGGCTACTAAGGGATTTTTCGGGGTGCTGATCACGAATATCGTGTTAGTTTTGATCACAGATGATGTCTTTAAGCATTTAGAGCAGGTCGGGTCAGGTCAGGTCAGGTCAACCAGTAGGCATCTTGACGGGTATTCGTAGTACGTGTCAACCGCCTCTGACAGCTTCATAACATGTTACGAAGGCACCAAAACTACTTGGTAAATGTTCAACTGGTTGCTAAATTCGAATTCAGCTCCAAAAACTAGCCTAGAAACATGTACAGCTCGAAAAAGTGAACCGAGGTCACCCGAGGTCACCAAAGGTCAATGACCTGACCTGACCTTCAGGTGACCTTGACACCCACCCTAATGCATGGAAGCAACATCAAATCACATGTTTGAACGTTTGAAACCACGAAAAGCTTGCAAACGCGTGGTTAATGCGAGCCGACATACGCAGAATCGCGATTCCGGCCAAACATGGTCTCGGGAAAGAGGTCACAGGTCAAAGGTCATTTGGGTCAGGGTCATGAAATTTTCAGGGTAGGTGTAAAATTGATCAATGTGAAGGTACTGAAAGTTTCGTCGCGATCGGCCGCTTTTTACGCGAGTTATTTGGGAAAAACCATGGGGGTCCATCCGACCCCCTACACATGAGAGGGTTAAAATGGAATTTTGAGCTCACAGGTTGGGTCAAGGTCAGGTCAAACACCTGAAATCGGGCTTTCAGTAGCATGGACTTCAGAACCTCGCAATGGGCGTCTCTTGTCATAAACTCTGTCAAAACGGTGCTCAAGCCATCATTTAAGGCCTACAAGAGTTTCAGATCCATGTAGGGTTCAGTCAAGCATAGGTCAGGGTCAAGGTCAGGTCAACCAGGTAGGCCCCGGAAATCGAAACTGATATTCGCAGCCTGTGACACATGTTTTATGGGTAATTTCGGGCGTAGAACACGATGGTGACATTCATTTTATCATATGTGTACGTGTTTGGTTCAAAAAGTTCAATTTAAGAAATGCATGTATCATGGTTGTGAAGTAATGTAGTCACGAGAAATTGCCAAGATTCAATTCAAGATTTTGGAAAATGCGGAACGATAATCAAAAATCGAAGACAGCCATTTGATTGGTAATAGTATTGGCAGTCTAATGGCGTTTACGGCATGTCTGCATCTTTATTCTGTGATTTTATATGATTTTTTTAACATATGCCGTTTTTGGTCGAAAACTCGGAAAGCATGACGCCTCTAGTTAAAACCTCGATATCTCAAAAATTTTCCGGCCGATTTTTTTTTTAACTTTGTCATGATAAACTTCAATCAATTCCCTACATGTCCCCAGACTTTTGCCCCCCCCCCTCCCCAGCAACTCGCGGTTTTTAATTAATGTGTTGTGAATACCATGCGTTGTATAATGTATAGTTTAGGGATTCGCATATTTACTTATTTACCTGAACAATCACTAACAGAATAACGCTCACCAATATATAGACGAAATCTGATAGGTACCTATAAAATTGGTGAACTGAACACAATAACAAATGCACAGTGCAAAACACATGGACGGCTCCAATGCATTGAAAAAGTATAAACATAAACACAACAGACAGGGTAGAGCACCACATGCCACCACAAAAAATTATATGCAGTACTATCATAATTAATATATAATGGCCGTTTTCACGACGGAACTTTCGCAGAGGAACTTATTTGATACCTAAAAAGTACCTACCCTTAGAGGCCTTAACATCCCTCAAACTGAAATATTTTATGTTCAAAATAATTTTAGAAGTTTAAATCCGGGCATTTTTTGCCCTCAAATCACTTATTTATTTACAAACACA
This sequence comes from Amphibalanus amphitrite, assembly GCF_019059575.1. NCBI lineage: Eukaryota > Metazoa > Arthropoda > Thecostraca > Balanomorpha > Balanidae > Amphibalanus > Amphibalanus amphitrite. The sequence goes on along the minus strand of NW_024881525.1, from coordinate 1,442,535 downwards.
GCAATTTTTGGTTCTAGTAGCCCACCTTTCGACTATGAGGTATTAAATCAGCGTGGCAACTTGCTCCCTCTTTGCTCCCTCGGGTATCTAATTCCGGAATTCTTAAAAACAAGGAAAGTATATATCGAGTTCTCTTTTATACCTAGTCAGTTATGTTTTAATGGTGATTAAAATACCAGTATAACGCCTTTTGGGGCGACTAACGGAGCGAGCGAGAGGGTGAGCCTTGCACGTGCGAAATTTCGAGGAGGTACCTCCAACTGACTTGTGCACGGCACCCTACTAACCGGTCTATAGCGATGTGCCAAATTTGAGCACAATCGGCCCAGCCGTTCTCGAGATCTGGAAGCGGCACCCTGCACGTGCGCACGTGCAGAATGGGTCCCAACTGACTTGTGCACGGCACCCTACTAACTGGTCCCTAACCGTGTACCAAATTTGAGCGCCATCGGTCCAGCCGTTCTCGAGATCTGGAAACGACCCCTGCACGTGCGCACGTGCAGCAGCACCCCAACTCTGGCACATGGATATGCAATGCCTAGTGGGTGCCTACCTACATGCCAACTTTCAGCGCAATCGGCCAAGTAGTTACCGAGATATTGCAACAATTACAAAACTGACACCTCTTCGTTTTGCGCGTGGCACGTGCATAAGGGGTCATCCACATGCATCGGGAATAGTCCAATACTTGGTAGAAGGAATGAAGCTACCCTACAAAAATTACCCCGTGTAAATCGGTCAAGTGGTTGCTGAGATATAAGCCTCGCAAAAGCGTCCGCACGGCCGGCCGGCCGGCCGGCCGGCCGGCCGGCCGGCCGCTCATACTCAGAAATTTCCGTTAATCTAAGGAAAGACTCCGCTCGCTTCGCTCGCTCCGTAATGACAAATTTTTTAATTACATTTCATATAAGAAAACACGCAAAACAATGAAACAAAAATAACTACGGCAGATAATTACCTTCAGGTATCTAATTCCGACCAATCAGCACCTCAGTAGGATATGACGTCATACAAGAATGGTGGTGAAGGCCGTTTGCAGTCCCGGCCGGTAGGTCACGTGACCGCCGGACGCCTCGGGTCACGCGGCGGTCGGGAGTCGGACGCGGGGCGTGGTCGCGGGCGGACGCGTGGGGCATCATGCTTTGCTTTGCTTGCTTTGTCAACTTCATATAACTTACTATCGCATTCGTGTGAAAGCCAAACACTGCTCAGTGCCTTTAGAAATTGAGTTTTGGAAAGCTCAAGTCCCTATAGCTCCTCAGGTCGGCAACAGTTGAAGCCTCATCTGAACCCATGTGAAAAAAACGAGGGTAAGGAACCTTGTGTTGCTTTTTCTTTTACCGTCATAATTATCTCAAACCATCACAATTTTGAGTTGCCACATTGTCTGCTTCACTACATTCGTGTAAAACTTGGGTGAAGGCTGGTGGCTCAAAGAAAGGTGAAGATATTTCTTTAAGTGCCTAATCCGTGAAATTGAAATATCCCGGCTTTACAAATCTACACTTTTCATTTTCTCCACGATACATTTTTTAAAATTGTTTAAATTTTATCTACATTTGTTAAAATCGGGGCTTTGGTTTTCTGTAAACTAGATCATAAAGTTTACTATAGTTTTGTGTAACCTGATGGCTGAAGAAAATAGTAATTTTGCTAAAATGATGTGCGGAAATTTGTTGCTTTCCAAATGAAATTACTCATACCTATATTTCATTCAAAATTAGGAGGCATTATTACTGTTTTTCTTGTAACATGAACTGAGTTTGGGTACGGTGCTCCGGAAACGTTGTGGAACTTTAACCCTATTCCTGGCGGGGGGGGGGCCTCAGGAGCCCCCCCCCCCTGAGGTTTTTTGGTTATATCTCCCAAACGCGTTGAGCTAGGAAGCTCAAATTTTCTGACTTTTCCTAAAAGGCTTCTACGCAACATGTCTGAAAATTTTGAGTTGATCTGACCTCAGGTCAGGTCACCAGAGGCGGTTTGGTGACGCTACCTCAGAAAAGTTTGCAATCACGCCAGAGCTAGAGTTTTTGACCGATCAATTTCTTCTCTTCAGGGTTTAGTTAGGGTACCAGTATGTGCAATTTGTATATCTCGGAATTTTGATATCGGTGACCTAAGGTCAGGTCAATTTCGCGACCTCCCCATTATAAGTCAATGGGGGAAAAATCAACTCCCTGTTTTTACCACTAAAACGGGTCGGAATGGCCCCATATACCATACATGACTTCATATACGATCAACCTTCACTACCTTGAGGTCTGTTTTGCTGTTGGGCAGCTGTGAGGTCATGTGACGTCATCAAAGGTCACCAAAGGTTTTTGGCCAATAACTCCGTACAGGAACAAGATACAGACGCGTGGATGGTCTCATTGTGTTCAGCTTGTCAAGACGCATCGAATGATATACATGATGACCTCGAGGTCACGTGACCTGAGGTCAACCTTTGACCTTGACCTTTCGAGGTCAACATATATATCATTCGATGCGGATTGACGAGAGGATCACGATGATGCCCTTAGTTTGTTCCTATCTTGACTAATTCGAAAGTTATTCGAGAAAAACTCTCTCCATATCTAGTGCCGCCATTTTGACTTTTTCGACCCCTGTGACGTCATCTTTGACCTGACCTGAAAATGACCTTAGTAAAAATTGTAGATCTTGGCCGTGCGTATCCGATGCCGTTTACCGCTTGTCGCTATCTTGCTTCGTTCTCGAGATCTCAGGGGGGGGGCCGAATCGGCCCCCCCGCCAGTTTCTTGTCCCGGCGGAGCCCGCCAGGAATAGGGTTAAGCTAGCTAGAGCAGTTTCCATAAAAATTGTTTAGATAGTTGACATGGCTTGTTGACAACTCTTTTGCTGTTTCTAAAAAAGTGAAAAAAAAATATTTTCCTGCATTAAGCACACAAGGCATGTTATTCTCATAAGCTATCGAATGTGTATGTTTTTTTTAAGCTGTTTTTTTTTAAGCTTTTAAGCTGTAACTTCAGTTACTTCACTTTAGAACATATTGCCCAGAATGCGTCACTGATCATGAGCTGGTATACATATCATATGTAGCAAATACATAAATGAGAATAGTGTGTCATGAATTTTTGTGCATGCTTCTGGATCATCTGTAATTACATCAAAGGCTCGGCTCAAGAGTGTCCTGCCGACCAGCTTATGCCCAACCCTTTCTGTCCGCAGAACGTCGCCTGCGACTCCCGCACGCCGTTTGCCCCGGCCGTCTGTACTGGTCTTCGCGCTGCGAGCCGCGCTGGAGTTCGCGGCGGCGTCGTGGAGCTCCCATCGGGACGGCGTGTGATGCCCGCGTCGAGCTTATAAGCCGTGAGCTTCGATTGGCGGCTCACGCGGTCACCAGCTGTATGTACAGCCTCGGCCCCGACGACCCCGCTAATGGCCGAGACCGGCATACCCCCGGCATGGGTCCGCTGTCCGGCGCAGCGCTGGCCGCCCGCATGCTATGCTACTTTTGGCTGTATCGCTGCCCAGCGGGAGCGCGCTCCACGCTGCGGAAGAGGTACACGTTGCGACCCGACTGAGGACTGCAACCGGATGGTGACACGTCGGCCTCTGCGCCCTGGCCGGGGCAGGCGTGACCGACGTCACAGTGGAGGAACGCCCAAACAAGACCAGCCCACCGTTGGAGCAGCATGGAAATATCATGTTCTGCCTGGACGTCGGACCCGGCGGCCGCAGTGCACCTGCACACGTGCGGAGAGGGGCGCTGGAGGCTACTCTGGAGCTTCTGCCATTCCGCGGCGCGACTGCTGGCAAAACGGCGGCGATTGAGGCGGTTGGGAACAGCTGCAGCAATGGTGATGGCGGTGATGGCGACATGGCGGTTTGGGACTTCATCTCAGCGCGGCCGCCGCCCAGGCGCCGCTGCGCCCGGCTGCTCAGCCACCTACCGGATGGCGGGGTGGCCCTTACGGCCCTCACGCCCGTTCGGTCTGCGGCCACGTTGTGGGGTGGCGGTCGCGGGGTTAGCGGCGTTGGACTTCGTCCTTTATCCAGACTGCACCGTACCATCTGAACGGATGGATCTGCCAAGAAAGATGACATCCAAGGCGGCTATGAGGCGATCACAAAGCTTCACCAAGAGCTTCTCCTTCATGGGGCCGGCCGGCCGTTAAGTCGCAACACCGGCTGCCGAGTGCCAACAGCTGCGTGCGCTGGCGCCGACGCGTTGTGGGCCGCGCTGCTGACGCCCAAGCTGCGATATCAACCATCTATGAATAAGTGGCAGCGGTGGCGGCTTGTCAGTTGTTAACGTGCCTTAACAGACGTTGCGAATAGCCCGCGTTGGAATCGCATGGTTGGGAACACAACGCAAGTAAAAATGGTCTTCCTTGATGAACCTACTTTTTAAGCATTGTAGCCTTTGTAATTTTGGATGTTTTGCTGTAGATATTATTTTCTACATATATACTATATAGGCACTCACGTGCTTTAAATCGCGCAATGCAATTGAACCATGGTAAAGACAATGATAAATGAACTGAGAGCTGACATGCCCCATGCTTTGTGTGTGTGTGTGTGCGTTTTTTTTTTTTTTTTTGGCGAGTCGATAAAAGTGGTTTTGGACACTGGATGAGTTTTTAGGGGTGTGGTGAGGGGGGATGTAATTCCACAGACCTTCTGTCAGATTCACTAATGCAGTAGGTTTGTGCGGTGTTTAGTTATCGGAGCATTCTTTGAAAGTCGTGAATAGGGCCACCGAGTACCTAAAGCCGTGATATTCCCCCACAAAAACTTCTTTTAAATAACCGGGGATAGGTACATGAGCAGAGTAAATGCTATTACGAACGCCTATCACAATGCTGAGCGAATAGGAAAATCCATACATGGAGAATTGTGCAGCGTTACGGGTGCTCGGGCGCAGCCAATCCACCGTTACCCCAGCGGTGACCTTGACCCGCATCGTCTGTCTCGGCTCCAAAGCCAAACCGCCGTGGAATTGGGAGCGTTCGAGCACTCATGGTCCAGCGCAATTCTCCACCTAAATCCATTCCTGATACACATTTGCTTGCTCATAGTCATGTAACCCCGGTAAATTCACCCAACTTTCATATTGGTCGCTCCATAGACAGATGGCCACAGAGATCAACTTAAAAGGCCATTGTTGCATTCATTTAGTGGAGATCATTAAAGGAAAAGGGCCACCTTTAACATGGGGATTGAAACTGAGATAGCCATCTTGTAGCCCGTGTCCGAAAACCCATCTGCCTACCTCCTTACGGCCGATTTCGGCCTCCATTCGTAGTTATCGGCAATTTTAAAAGAAAATACGCCAGGAATGCGTCCTTATCCCAGGAATGCGTTCTTATCCGACAATACAGCCACCCGCGGCGAGGCTTTGGTTTTTTACCAATCAGCTCCAACCAGCTCAGCTTTAACCAATCAGCTTATCTTACACAATCCGACGAGTCTGTCTTCTGAACGCTGATTGGCTTGAGTGTGACGTCATCGCTATGCCATCATACAGTAGGTGCCGTAGAGAGTATCAACATAGTACCAATATGTTAAATAGTTTTAAATACTTTTTCGCGAATTGTGCACTTCTGGCACCAGTTTTAAAAAGAAAATGAAAAATAATAATGTCAAAATGAAAAACAACGATATCTTCATATTTCACGAAGGTGGCCCTTTTCCTTTAAAGAGCCGTGACAGGCCACAAGTCGCGTGACATCATACGTGTAACGACCAATGACGTCGGCCTGCAAAACCCAATGGAAGCGGCTAGCAGCGTGCAATAAAACAGGGCGCTGCTTTCTAAATGTCTGTCGTGCGCCATAAATGAATATATTAGCCCCGTTTACATAGGAGTTGCCAGATTCACATGCCAGCTCGATCTACTTTCAGGTGTTCGGCCTCCGCCATGTCGACAAATGCTGCGCAGCAAATACAAAATCCAGAAATGTGGTAATGGAGTGCTGGCCACCAAAAAGAAAAAGCCTGCCAAGTTTATGACGCTCTTCATGTTATGTAGTTTTGATAATAAACGACGCATGGGCTTCAAATGAATTGTATGTCGTACATTTGGGCATCATATGAGTTGAATATTGCAAAGTTTTTGCCCAACATTTTAGCATAAGACTAAGTTGTTTCAGAGGTGGAGATCTCGGGGGGGGGGGGGTCGGGGTGTCAGGACCCCCCTGAAAACGAATTACTGCTATGTAAGTCAACGGTACTGCATCCAGCCCGCCTCCATCTGCCCGGCCTGGACCCCCGCTGAAATTTTGACAGATCTCCACCCCTGAGTTGTTTCCATGAAAACGATGAAAATAAAGCTGATTGTTATGTTCGATGCACTCCTTGCGGCTTACATTTAGCGGATTGCATTTATTCATATTCTGCATTCATTTATAGAAAGATCAAATATATAACACCCCTTTTCCCGCTTACCTTCAACCTCTGAGCAGTGACATTTTCTTGATCGATTCAAAAGGCATGGAAACACCAAGCAGAAACTGAGTGCGTAAGATATTTGGTAGCAGGTATCACATACGCTCTAAATGACTTTCTAAGCAGATTCGAGAGTCAGTACCTAATTACCTCTAATCACGTTGCGCTCATTCATCAAGTCAAATACCTAAACCGATTGGTAGCGTCATCTAGGCGATCATAAGTGCCAAACTGCTAGTTGAAGACTTCTATTATAGATGGCACTGCTAGACAAGCCAGAGCGTAAGCCAGAGGATTTTACCACCGCCGTGAAAAATTCCTAACCAAAGGCGCACTCCGGTCCCCTCAACATAAAACTCTCGATTCTTTGTAGCCTGGCAAATCAGTATCTTTTTTTAACTATTGTACTAGTATTTAATAATTTCATAATTTTACAATTGTGCTTACGCTTTATGTTGATATTAGTGATAAATCCTTAGATAAAGTAAATCGATGTGATATTTAATAGAAAAATAGCAAACTAACGCACCATTCATTCGAAAGCTGGGGAACCTACTAAAAAGAACTACTAAAATTCCTGAGGAACCAAAGGATCAAATGGGGATTAAATAGATGCCTGCTATTCCGTCGTGAAAACGGCCAATGTTCACCATTTGGAACAAAATCATGCTTTAAAAATTTAAACGACAATGAAAGTTGGATAAATTTCATGCAAAAAAAAAAAACATAGGTATGAGACAGATCAAACTTCACCGTGTTCACCTTTTCCCGGGGGTAGAGATACGAGCGATTTTGTGCGGGTCGGTCGAGTCAGCACATCGAGGCATGGGAGGACTGGAGGAGAAGAGAGGAGTTGCACTTTGAATGGGTTACGTCGAGAAGGAGCATCAGGTCATGCTGCATTCCTCGAGCATCTAAGGAATAAAGGCAGCAATGGTGACAGGGAATCATTTTTATTTACGAAGGTAGGTACATATCTTTCCAAAAGCCGGACCATGAATAGCGACTGTAATATTTTTTGCACACTTAATATGTGCACATCATGGTGATTTGTTAGAGTCTGGCTCCTATTATATGTGTATTTGGATAAAGGCCACAGTATGGTGGAATTATTGCATTATAGTTTTAGGTTGTCATGAAAGGGAAGGACACTGAATCCCTCAATTAGGCACTGTCGGAGCTGAGCTTTTAAATGAGCATGTCACACGCATGTCGTAGGCAATGATTCGATCCCGCATGGAATGAAAAGCTGACAGGAAAAAGGCACAAAACTTGACAACTGCCGTTGATGCATTACATAACATTTCTTTGAGACATCAGATATTTCGCTAAGATTGAATGGAAGTGGCCGCCTTACTGAGCCATAAGAACTCATCACCGCCTGTGTGACGCTAGCAGCAGCAAAGAAGGTTATCATGTGCCACTCCTACTAGTGGATTATTCAGGCGTTTCGATTCCTCTAAGGATCATCGCCCATGTATGTACAAATGGAACAACGAAACAGTACCTCCTTCGACCAGTTCGCCGGATAGTTTGGAAGCGGTGGGGGGGGGGCATGGATTTGTTTGCTTGTAGTATATAAATAAACACTTCTTGGATCCTGCTTATTCGTGCTGTTGTTTACAATGTTAATGTAGAATCCCAAATAGGGGAGAGCGGGGAGAGTTGTATCATGTCCAAGTTGTATCAGGGCGAATTGTGCCAAACTTATCCAATAGATGGGGCTCGTGACACGACCAGCCGACGAGGTTTTCCGGGCGCCATCTTTCCCTGTTCTGTCGTGTGGATGGGTGGACGCGTCTCGAGGCGAGAGCCGATTTTATGTTTTTTTAATGTCATTCTAAAAAAATGAGTTGCAAAAAATGTGTGTTTTGGGCATTTAGATGTGCACGAATTTGAAAGATCTCCGTAGCGTTGGTGAGGGTAGGTTCTAAGGCTGCGGGAGTGAAAATGGATTTCTCCAGCTGTCCGCTGTTTTTGAGCACGAGGATGTTTTTTCCAAGATGGCGGCGAGGTACATGTTGTATCAGAGCCGGGTGGGGTATGTTGTAACATGTAGTTATGTATGTAGGTATGTATGTATGTATGGGTATGTTGCTTTTGATCTCGAAAGCTAAGCCCTGGCCCGCGTTTGTAGGTAGCTAGTCAATATTCGTTCCATTTCGGCACAATGTGTTGGCTTCTTTGCTCTTAACGGGCCACTTTTGCGTCTAGTCTGTTGATTTTTCGTTCGTTTCGATGTTTCGTTCGGATTGACCTAAGTTTGGTCTAATAAAAGTGAAGCCTTTGAGCATATACATTGTATTACCTAACCCCATTTAATGTTGTTATGTTCAAGACCAGTAGCAAGCACACTCCCTGAAACGTGAAATAGTGATACAAATTACCCCACCATGTGATACAACTCACCCAAGCCATGGGGCAAGTTGTATCAAAAACATTGTTCTATTCGGCAGACCGTAGAAGAAAAACTGGTAGAGGTAGCGGAAAAGTTACTTTGCACAAAAAAGCCGAAGAATCAAGGAAGGAGACAGCATAGAAATAATGAGTTTACCACGGATAGTTACGAGGTTATGGGTCTCGGAGTAAAAACTGATACAACCCACCCCACTCTCCCCTAAATTAATCTAGAAACGACCTAACTGTGCTTCTTGTGTCCGTAGGTCTCTATAAAACCGACCCATAAAAAGAGGTTGAACATTGAACAATGCATGAAACATCACTACTTAAAGATAAATAGGGCCCTGCTGCCTATAGTTTATCAAACCATAGTTACGCTTAGCCGTTTTAATTGTGCAAGCTGCACCTATGTATGACTTCGAGTTTGTAATATACCAAGGCGATTATACATTATACGCTAAGTTGACCTGTCCAATGAAACCAACAAATAAGGCAAATGCTGTTCTTTATAACGAAGAAATCACAAGCTAGATTACATTTATGATGCTGGAATGTAGCACCGATGACGCTAAAACAATCAGCTACAACACTTCTCTTCCTTGTGTGAGATGGCTGTGCAAGATGATCCGTGAAATTCGTGACTTCCAGCAGACTGGGATACCGACAACAAGCTCCAACCAGGAACTGTGGAACTTCTCATGATGCTCGCAGCAGATCTGCAAGATGATGACTGATGCAAAGTATGCAACAAATATTCTGCCGTTGCAGCAAGTTGTTATATAATCTACAAGTGGTCAGAGCAATGAGATGCCTCCAATTAACGATACCTATGTTCATGTCACGCATATAGAGCGCAGGAAACTGTTGAACATTTTATCACTTAGTTGTGATAGCCATGTGATAGCAGATAAGGATTAATTCGCCATGTGTATGTAATTTGTCAACAATCTGAGGTGGAAAAATGTGACCCCGTCTTATTACTTAGGTATACAAAACGCATGCCTTGCATTCTGTTCTATCATGTAATGCAAAAAGCTGCGAGGAATGCAAACCATGCGCATTTCACATGCCAGTGATGCTCTTATGACGTCACTAACAACATGCTCGTAAAAGTTCGGCGGCCGAAAAAGGTTGAGAGTTCATTCATCTATCAGTTTGAAACGAAAACGAGTTCGCCAGGGAAAAGCGTGAGCCTGGTATTTGTATAGATGCTTACATAGGACCTGTCAGCAGAGTCGCAGCGAACCCTCAAGTGATCCTCGCCTTTTGTTACCTCAAAGTAGTGTTGAACAAAAAGCAAATATTTATTTTCTATAGATCTCATCGCGAAAATTATTACGAAAGCCCGGCCGAACAAGATAAGTGCTTAGAATAAAAGCATGCCTATTGCCTATTTATTGTAATTTATCGAGATCAATACCTACAAAGAAGATAAAGCAAAAGCACACCACTGCTTAATGCTAATCCATGAGTCGATTTTTTAGATATTGGTGCATTCCTCCCCATCCCACGGTATTTTTTTTTTTCGATAACGCTGCGTCACAGACAGATATAAAAAATTGTTTGTATGACCATCATTTCAACTTTGCCTGATGTGATGTGTTCAAAATTTGTATCTTGCTATCCTCTGAAACACATCACGTAATATTACTACACATTTGCTGGTTTTGACCTTTGACCTTGACCTTTGACCTTGTAAATTGATCTAATGGAAACCAATTTTGGGCTCTTTATAATTGTATTGTTCGGATGTTTGGTTTGATGCCGCATTTATAGCCGTACGTTATTTTTTGCAGAGTTAGACAGAAGGGAGAAAATATGCTCCGCCGGGCCCGGGTGATATAGGGGCTAGTCTTGAGACCAGCCGAATTAATCTGCCATCAGAAGTCACAATCAGGCTGAAGCCTATATAGGTCTCCGACTCAGCGTGTAAGTAGCTCTCTGCCAGAGCAGAGTTACCAAGGAGTGGGTGCTCCGCTCCCTTTTTAGCTATTTCAATTACGTGCAGCGTTGCCACCCAGATCCTCATCTTTCATTGCAGGCCGCATAAAACGTTTACATACCATTTATTTTGTTTTGCCAACGTTAAACATCCTCGCCGACAGGCAAAATTATGATCCATTCTGTTATGCCTTTAGGGAACTACGGCCCGGTAATGGTTGATGGTTTTTTAGTCGCAAAATCCATTGATGTTTTTTCATCATGTGACATGTCATCGCCTTATGCTTACACCGGTTCGCGTCGCAGCGCTCTGTACAAATCATGCACCCTTTGCACGCTATCCTCCGTCGTAAAGGGTGCCACGTGCGACATTTACTTATCGGGTCCGTAAGCGGATGGCAGATCCTTGCGGCCACCCAGTGACCGTCTGCAAATAATTAGACATCATATTTCACCGAATTACATACGATATCATGGATGAACTGGTAGGAAAATGCATTTATAATGTGTTCATTGTCACAAGCATGTCATTAGTCAGAAGCCAGTCTAGACTATCTGATCTAGATGTCGAGATGTACGAGTAGGTGCATGCATTGACACTTTCACACTTGTGTGTACAGTGATTGGAGAAATGAAATACTTTCAATAACTGGACCCGCCTACGAGAAACACACCGCTCACCTTCCCAGGCACTCGTGGCCGACGAGCGCCTCCACCCTCAGTTGACGCTGTCGAGCGTCGTCATTTACGAACTGTCAGCAACATACTGCTGTCCGAAAGATAAAGAGGTAACCAAATTGACAAAAAAAGAAGCATCAAAATCGGAGACATTTGACCCCCGCTGACCTGACCTACAACCTACCTGAAATGAACAAATACCTACTAGCTTTGACCATGAGAGGCAACCTTTTGAACACCGCTTAGATACCGCTTGTCGCTACGTAGTCCAAGAGTCGCGACCGAGCAGACGTGAAAACATCTCAACCGTCTGAACGTGGTTACGATTGTACGATTTTGTACGATTTTGTATCTTTGTTCGATTGGACGGTTGCGATTACGACTTTGTATCTGTAACCAGAATCCAGATACATAACAGTTGTAATGCATTATTGTCAAAACTGGAAACCTAGATTTTGACCTTTTTGTTCCCTTTGACCTTACATCGAGGAAATTGCCATAAAATGGATTGGAACACCTGTTTAGAGTAACTATTAGATGGTTCGGCTAAAGCGGGCCGGAAAACTTGTGCCAACTGCACTGTGTAGTGGATGCTAGACATATCAATCGGATACATGAACGAAAAATAATTGGCTTTTGGCTGTTTTTCATTAATAAGCCCGATTTCGGCTTATATCTCGGGGAGGGACTTGGGTACGATCCGACCGTTATTTGAATCGGAAATAGGTACAATGTTTTATTGCCTCCAGCTGTCGTTACAGCATATAAGACCTTTGGCTAATGATTGATTGGAACTTCAAGTAAAGAAAAGTTTATCGATCCCGCTAAGTCGGATGGCTGTGTAGTAAAGGACAATATACTCTAATCGGATCAAATGTTATGTTCTTGTTATTAACGTTTCCTTGGAAGCCTTGGATATCATTTTTAAGTTCAATTTATTCCTTGTTTCGAAGAAGCAGGCTGCGCCTTAGTTTGAGTGTGCAGTGTAGTAGTTAGCACACCGTCAGGTACCTATTTTGATTACGTTCACTGCCATTTACAAAACTAATGCAAAAGCTCCTTTTTGTATCTGTAATCGGGCTTCACGTGTTTACAAATAGGTATAACAGATCCCGAAGAGTATCTGTTAATGACTTATGATATCATAAAGTCTTTCTTTTGATGGAATCAAAAGTAATATAAAGTTTAATGTTAGGCATGACACGACATTCATGTATTAAATTCAGACCGGTTTCGAATCACAAGATTCATCTTCAGTGACAAAACTCTTTTCAAATTGATACAGGACACATATTCAAACACACTTTGATGATGATCATAAAATATATCGCACACGCACATGCAATAGTTCGAGTTCAGCTTCGAATTAGAAAACTGCCTAATGCAATTAAAGGTACAATGACGTACACAACGAAACAGCTACATAAAAGTACACAGGTAAGCAGTGATACGTAGTGGATACGCCGAGGACATGTCGTTGATTTGCGGCCTCAGACGATGAATATACAACGATTCCAGAATTCTTAAATCAGGGAATGTACTGCTTCTACTCAAAATTTGAAAGTCGTCTATCCCTAGTGATGATTGACATGACAAGGCATGGTCTCTGATGGATGATGCTGAGGGAGATGACAGTAGTTGACCTGTACGATGTGACTTGCCTAAGTGCTGAGCTACTCTGGTGTACAAGCGTTGGTAAGTGGAGCCAACGTATGACGCCTGGCATGAGGCGCAACTATATTTGTAAACCACACCAGAGATGCTCGACTTGGGCAGTCTATCCTTGTAGCGAAACATAGATCCTATGGTTAATCTGTTACGTAATACTATTTTTGGGTTCAAATATGGGTAAAACTTGCTGAGAACTTCTAGAACTTCTTTTTGCATTTTAATGGACTGTTCCCCAAAGTATGGGCGCACTAAGTATTTCTCGAGTTTGTTGACAGTGACAGAGCTTTTTATTTCCTCAAAGCGCTTCTTCATGAAGTCGCCGACAGTTCGTTCTACAAGTTGTTTTGGAAAACCATTGTTGCAGAAAAAGGACGTTAAAAACTTTACTTCACTGTCGAAGAGTAGGTAGTTTGAACTTATTTTGAAGGCACGGTAAATCGCTGAATTCACTATGGCTCTCTTCACAATCATGGGGATGAAGCTAAAGAAACTGGTCCCGAGGCCAGTGAAAGACTGCTTTCTGTACACTGATGTCTCAAATCTGGACCCTACGCGTTTCACTTGAACGTCTAAGAACGATAAACTGTTATTAACTTCCGTTTCTTTTGTGAACCTCATATTTGGGTGCTGAAGATTCAGGTAAGTGAGAAACTTGTCGGCATGGGAGGGATGCTGAAAAATAGCGAAGCAGTCATCTACATATCTCTTAAAGTATACTGGACGGAAATCAGATGGGCAGTTTTCTATCCAGTTCTTTTCATGATGACAAAGAAATGCATTTGCAAAGGTAGGACCTAACGGCAGGCCCATGCCAACGCCGTCTATCTGTTTGTACAATTTCCGGTCGAAAATGAAGTAAGAATTCAGAACCGATACTTCAAGCATAGAACGGAAACAGTCTTTTGCAATACCCGCAATGGATGTGGCATTCTGAAACAATGAGCTGATACAAATGTCGATAGTCTCCTTGACGGGGATGTTCGTAAACAGGTTCTCAACATCAAAACTAGCCATGTACATGTTGTCTTTGGCCTTAACCCGCGCGGGGCTGGGGGGGTAAATTTTACCCCCCCTCGCAAATTTTTGCGATATCTCAAAAACGGCGGCGCGCAGCGCCGCCAATCTTTCAGTACCTTTTCTTACATCAATTTGACACGTTCCCTGAAAATTTGAGCGAAATCCGTCGGAAAATTTTTGAGAAATTGACGTTTTAGTGACGTCATGTTCGCCATTTTCGCCTCAAAAACGGCAAAAGTTCAAACGCCGCTAACATCTTCATTTTTAAAGGAATCAAGACGTAACAAAAAAGGTTATACGTAATTTCACGTTGTCTATCAAATGGCTATCTCGGTTTTTTGAAAATTTTGGATTTTGGCCTAAATTTTTTCAAAAAACTGACTTTTTTGGGAAAATCATTATAAAATCCAAAATTTTGAGTCTATCGAAAAAACCGGAATATATGTCAGAGAAGTGGTCTATGTGCACCTACATACCAAATTTTAGAAGAATCGGTTCAAAAATGTGGGAGTTATTCAAAATTTTATGACGTCACGACACACAAAATTTTTGAAAAATGAATTTTTTGGAAGTTCTAGACCTCGTACGGAAACAAAAATAGCACCATTCGATTCGCCGTGAAAAACTGCATCAGATAGATCAGATAGACATCTTTTTAGGCCTTAACAACCAACTTCAAAATTTGACCTCACTTGACCTGACCTTGACCTGACCTCGACCTGAAATTCATCCAGAGGTGGTCCATATCACTTATTGAGTGTGCCTATTGAATTCTATGAGTAAAATGACCCATAAAACATGTGTCGCACATGCCCTTTTCTATATTTTGTTTTTTGGTGACCTGACCTGACCTGACCTGACCTTGACCTTGACCTCTGAATGATATTGTATGCAACGAATATTGTCTTGGTAGCCTAAGAACACGTTTTGGGCGATCAGTCTCAGTCCATGACTCCATTCTTCGGCAACTACGGTGCAAGGCCGATACTGTAGAAACTTGCAATTTGTACCCTTGACCTGACCTTGACCTTGACCTCAAACTTTAAATTAAGTACATGTTTTTAGTAGTTCGTGATGAGAGCTTTCGATTGGCGTTTGAATTTTCCAAATCGGACCATTAGTTCGGGAGATAACAGGGGGGTAAAATTTACCCCCCCCCCCCCCCAGCCCCGCGCGTTCGGCTGGAGACCCTAGCCCCGCGCGGGTTAAGTTGGCGTACATCGTTGGCAAACTCATAGCTGTTCTTTATGGTAAAGTCATTTACTGTCAGTGGTGAGAGAATGGGAACTAGGTACTTGGCCAGCTTAAAAGTAGGTGTACCACAGGCAGAAAAAATAGGACGTAATGGAATCTGTCATCTCCCTCAGCATCATCCATCAGAGACCATGCCTTGTCATGTCAATCATCACTAGGGATAGACGACTTTCAAATTTTGAGTAGAAGCAGTACATTCCCTGATTTAAGAATTCTGGAATCGTTGTATATTCATCGTCTGAGGCCGCAAATCAACGACATGTCCTCGGCGTATCCACTACGTATCACTGCTTAACTGTGTACTTTTATGTAGCTGTTTCGTTGTGTACGTCATTGTACCTTTAATTGCATTAGGCAGTTTTCTAATTCGAAGCTGAACTCGAACTATTGCATGTGCGTGTGCGATATATTTTATGATCAAAGTGTGTTTGAATATGTGTCCTGTATTAATTTGAAAAGAGTTTTGTCACTGAAGATGAATCTTGTGATTCGAAACCGGTCTGAATTTAATACATGAATGTCGTGTCATGCCTAACATTAATGACTTATATGTGACTTCTTATAACTTCAGCTCAATAAGCATCGATATTCGTCAACCGAACCGATATTTCCGAATTCATAAACACGATCAGGTACATGTATAAAGGCGTTGAATATTGAATGAAATTTTGTCCATCAGTACTTGCTTGTACAAAGTACTGATGATGCTTGTACAATGTACATGTCTTCAATTTAAGAATTAGTTAAGATGGTTCCCGAAGAGATCCAAGTCGAGGTTTGATGTAGGGAGTTATGATGTGGAAATTTTGCACGTCATAAAGAGACTGGATATCAGAAAGGTTGTTATAGCATAACGTACTAAATGTCTCAAGTAGCTAGCCAAAAGCTGAAGGCACTGCAAATAGGTACAGTTATATAAAAACGCCAGATTCTGCTCCCTTCAGCTAGGCGTAGGTTGACGTGACTTGTCTTATTATTGATGGATGTAAAATAAATAACTGGCATTAAGACAACAGAAAAAGGGTCCAATTGCCACCAGTAGCTTGCCATACCTATCATATACACAGATTCACTCAGCAGGGAGCTATAAAAGTTAAAGTTATAAAGCAGACCGAGCATTGGAGACCATGAGCCACACTTTTTGCAGTCGTAAGAATGTAAATTGACACGAAAAGAAAGCATATAAAAACCGTACCACTGCCACCCGCCGCATATAGTCGTGAGAGCGGCTAATGCGTGACTCTCGGTAGACAACCTGATTTGCGCGCTTTATTGCTATTGAAGGTGTATATGTTACAGGGAGTATGCGATTTCAGTTAGTTTGCAACGACCCTAGGGTGGTTGTAACCGCCCTGAACGATCAGTTTGTTTGCAACGACCCTAGGGACGTTACAAAATAACTGCTCGTTCCGGGACGTTGTAACGAAACTAGGGTCGTTGCAACCTCCCTAGTTAGTATGCAACGAACCTAGGGTTGTTACAAAATAACTAGGGAGTTTAAGAATTCATCGAGTCTCGTTTCACAGGAGGGCCGTCAACAATCTTGTCCAATGAAAATCTTGTTCAATCTAGTTCATTTAAAAAGAAAAGGAGAACAAAACAATTTGAACATGCAGCTCAGGAGTATTTCACGACGGCCATCTAGTATACATTTTGTGCAGATTAGGTGCACATTTGGTGCAGATTTGTTCAAATTAGATGGGCATTCGCCAGGAAGCCCTTCGTAAAAACGGCTATTATCCGCTCGTTTCCAGTCTTTTTGTGATTGTAAACGTTCAAACATGTGAAATGATGGTGGTCCCATGCATTATGGTGGATGTCAAGGTTACGTGAAGGTCAGGTCAAGGTCATTGACCTTTGATGACCTTAGTTCACTTCTTCTGGGTTCGTATATTTTTAGGCTAGTTTTTGGAGCTGATTTCGAATTTAGCACCCATTTGAACATTTACGAAGTAATTTTGGCGCCTTCGTACCATGTCACGAAGCTGTCAGTGGTGGTTGACACCTACTATGGACAGCTAGCAAGACGCCTACTGGTTGACCTGACCTGACCTGACCCGGCCTGGCCTAAAAACATCAAGACATCATCGGTGATTAAAGCTATATTGAAATGCGTGATCAGCGCCCCGAAAAAACTCGTAACAACCCAGCTCCAAAGTTTTAACAGGTCCCGATTTTCCCAAATTTTGAGTCAGTGACCTGACCTGGAAGGTCAACCAATAACCTAGCCCCGCCCTGTGCGTTTGCAGCTAGCAAAACACCAATAAGAGCGAGAGTTAACTCCGCAGGACCTGTTGGTTTTCTACATACGCGCCGGCCGGGGGAGGGTTGGTACGACCCCCTCGTCGTTTTTCGTCCCTGATGGAGTTAGAGCGTCGCGGAAAAACGAGCGTGTGTGCCGTTAGGAGACACAGCAACTAGTACCGATTTTAAGGTCTCAGGTCAACCGGTGACCTCTGAGGTCAGGTCAAGTAACCCAAGACACGGGTTCGGTTTTTGATTAATAACTTCTGTAAAAAAAAAAAAACAGTAGCAGAGCGCGATTTTAGCATCAACGTGCTCGCCTTGCTCAGGCGCGTCAAATGGTATACTTTTTGTCCGGGTGAGGTCAACTTGAGGTGCTGACCTCGGGTCAAGGTAAGGTCAGAGACCCCTAGGATGCGAAATTGGTCAAAGGAGGTCATGTTGCATAGTATTCGATTCGGTAGGTCTTCCTTAGTCCATAAGTGGCTTGACCGACTCGCTAGCAATTTGATCGGGAGTTATTGAGGAAAAGCTCGTATGACCCTAGTGACGTCATAAATGACGCAACGTCAACAATGCAAAATTGAAGCATCTAACCTTGCAAGGAGTGCATAAAATCACGGTCCGTGTGCTTGATATAGTTTGAGATCGTTCCCGGCGGCAGAATAGCAGTTTTCATTTTCTCAATTGACTTACTCACACCAGCGACAGCTTCGTAGCAAGTTGCATTGGCACCACAGCTATTTCTCAAATGTCTCAACGAATGCTGGATTCGAAATAAGCTAAAAAAGCCCTTGAAATCGTAAAATTTGAAACAGTCATCCGAAGTCACCAAACGTCAATGACCTTGACCTGACCGACAACTGACAAGTCAACTTGAAACCCATCATGATGCATGGGACAACCATCAGTTCACATGTTGGCACTTTTACCTATATGTAATCACAATAGAAGTCTGGAAACGCAATTTTATGTGCGCTCACATAAACGGCAAATCATTTCGGTCTGCCATGGTCCCAGAAATCAGATCAAAGGTCAAAGGTCATTGGTTTTCAGGATCATAAACTGTATAGGAAATGTGTAACCAGTAACGTAGATAAGTTCGAGGACACTCAAAAGTTTCGTCGCGATTGGCCGCTTTTAGCGCGAGATAATCGCGAAAAAACTAACGAGGGGTTTTATCCGACCCGCACCACTAAAAATGTGAGGTGAGGGATAACCCGCACACGGATAGCGACGGATATCCATCACACCTACCCCAGTAACTATAGGTATTTTCTGCATGTAAACATATGCTGGCGAATATAATGCAGCCAAAATTATCACAGTTACGTGCTTTGTCCCGGGCACCACATATACTCATGAGCTGAATGTTTAAATTTTGTTCTCCTTTTCTTTTAAACTGAACTAGATTGAACAAGCTTTTCATTGGACAAGATTGTTGACGGCCCTCATGTGAAACGAGACTCGATGAATTTTTAAACTCCCTAGTTATTTTGTAACAACCCTAGGTTCGTTGCATACTAACTAGGGAGGTTGCAACGACCCTAGTTTCGTTGCAACGTCCCGGAACGAGCAGTTATTTTGTAACGTCCCTAGGGTCGTTGCAAACAAACTGATCGTTCAGGGAGGTTACATCCACCCTAGGGTCGTTGCAAACTAACTGAAATCGCATACTCCCTGTAACATATACGTAGTACGTACCACTGTATGTACAGCCCTCAGCAGACTGCGTGGTAGGTATTCTTTTTTCGACAAAACCGATAATTACTCAAAGGCTATGTCAACAGTCGGTCGGAACAGGGGCGTCGACACCGGTCCGACTTTTCCGACTAGTCGGACCACTTTTTCGACTAGGCGGTGCCCTGCTGTGGCTCGCGGGGGCCCCTGCTGCAGACCGCGGGGGCCCTACTGCGGCTCGGGGGGCCCTGCTAGAGACCGCGGGGCCCTGCTGCGCCTCTGGGGCCCTGCTAGACACCGCGGGGCCCTGCTGCGGCCCGCGGGGTCCCCTTCTGCGGCCGCGGGGGGCCCTGTTGGGGCTCTCGGGGGGCCCTGCTGCGGCCACGGGGGCCCCTGCTGCGGCAACGGGGGCCCCCCGCTGCGGCTCGCGGGGGCCCTGCTGCGCCCTCGCGGGGCTCTTCGCGGGGGCCCCCCACCGGTGGGGCCCCCCGAGAAAAAGTCGGACCAGTTTTCCTTACGCGTCGACGCCCCTGGGTCGGAACTCACTTCAAATAGATGCGCCATTCTCCACTCCTTCGATTGGGTCTATTACTAAACAAAGTGTACGGCTTGTGTGGCAACAAAATGCAAAAGTTTGTTTTGGGGGCAAATATAAACTTTTGGGTTTTGCTGCCAAACTGGATGGAAAATGAATAAGATGATAATGCCAATCTAAGGAACTTTTGGGTTTTGCTGCCAAACTGGATGGAAAATGAATAAGATGATAATGCCAATCTAAGGTGCGGTATCACGCGCGTCTTGCTGTTACGATTTTCGAGTGACCGATAGCATAGTATTCGCGTTATTCTCGGTTTTGTCGGAAAAAAGAATACCTACCACGCAGTTTGCAGAGGGCTGTACCTACATGCATGCAAGTACAGAGATGCACTTACCTATAAATCGTTTTTGCTGTAACAGAGCATTGAAACTGACTCAGAGAGGTACAGCGATATTAGGTTCCCCGCGCAGTAGGATTGAGCCGATCACGCGTTGTATAGCCAAAAGGACAGATTCTGCCGCACCGCGCAGCCAATCAGATCTTCCGGAAATCCGCCGATCATCGCCCGCTAATTTACACGAGAGCCGCCAAACTTCCACAAATCGGCCGCCCACAGTTCGCTAATCTCCGGCAGCGTCAGATTTGGTATTATCATCGCAAGCCGGCGAATTTATTAGCCGCGAACACGCGCACAGAGTCTGGTTGGGCGGCGCGGATCGGTGTCAGCACGACACGCGAGTTCCGACACTCCCGAGTCGGGAGGATGGCGCGCGGCCCTGCCCCGGCGCGCAGCATGGCAGCCGGACGCGGAGGGGCGCACGGGGGCGACTTTCACCGTCGTTCTCGGTACGGCTGCGGCGGCGCGGGGGACGATTGCCATGAGCCGGGGCATCGACCCCCGACGGCAGCTGGCGTGCTGGCGTTCGGCCGTCATTCGTGTCGATCGCTCCGCGGTCCCGGGCACGTAAAGATTCCCGGGCGGCCACTAAATCTATCATGCAGGTTACCGGGGCAGACGGGACGTGACAGGAAAATGCTGGGTACTTACAGATTGTTCCAGGGTAATCGCATTACTTTGCTCCAGTAGCGTGAGCACTTTGCCTATTCAATGTTTGGCCATTTGAAAGGTGCTATGAAGGGGAAGGTATAACAGACTGGAACCATTCAGAATAATGTGGACGTTCACGAAGAATGAAGGTTCGAGAATCGAGGACGAGGAGTGACCCAATCGCGATTCTGCCACTGCTGGGAATGCGAGGCACGCAGGCAATGCCCACATGCATTATAACCTGTGTACCAGCCACACGCAGTGCTCTAAGCCGAGGATTAGTAGTTTTCACTTTTTCTTGGCCATAAAAGCTGCCATATGGTATTGTTAAAAATGTTAAGGTCAGCCGCACACTGCGAATTATGTGTTTTCACAAGCCATTGCAGTTGGATTTTCAAGCTCGAATTGTGTCGCACATGGATATATAATCTGTCATCCAGTTTACAGTTACATCCAGACTAGTGACTACTTCTACTTGTACTATCCCCTCCTTTATTATTGTAACAGGCATGCAATTTTACCGCTACAGCAAACTCTGCTGAGATTATCTACTTTATTGCCGCTAAGACCGTTAAATGTGGATGTTATCCGGAGAAGTTAAATTTGCCAGCGTTGACAATAGCCTTGTTTTGCAATCTTATTTTCAATTCGTCTCAAGCGGCTTCCTGTATTCAGACTGCAGTCGTCTGATGTGCGCCATCAATGTTGAATGCTCCATGCGGGGTCTCCATTGAGTGATCACCGATTGGGCTTCAGCGGAACAAGAGTGGCACTACCAGGTGTCTTCTCCCAGCTCGTCCTGACGTCAGTTGACGACACGTGCGTCAGGAGAAACACGGACCACGTCAGAGAACGATATGGTGGCATCAGACGCAGGCTGGGGTCTGCGTCACGGCAGGTGTGCTGATAGACCTGCACGGTGACAGGGTCACGACATGAAAAAATAGAGCCCACGTGTGACGAAGTGCACGGCAGAAGTATGTTGAGTGAAATGCGACAAGTGAGAGCGTAGGTGATAATCTGCACAAACAGGAATGACCTAGAAAATGGCAATTTAAAACATGCGGTTTGTTATTTTAGATCGTATTGTTTTCGAGCTCAACGCATTTCCCAACAGCTTAACGTCAAAATCCACCAGACTTCAGTCTAGCTCTCTACCACCGGGCAATCTGTAATTGAACCAATACCTGTCTAGCATAGATCCCACAGGAGATCTACCATCAAAGACATTTTGAACCACGATAGTGTTACATGACGTCCGTCAGGAGCTGGGCCCGATGCGTGGGTACGCATGAAACCCAGTGGCCGGCGTACGAACTTCTTCGCCCGGGAGCTGTTCGGTCGCGGTTTTTAATCACTAATCAGCATGCTGGCGTTTCTCGTCTTCTTATTGGTGAAATTCACATGGTGTGTGCGGTTGACCAACGAGAGATCGAGAAATGCCAGCAAGTAACTTTCACGGATGGTATAACCAGGCATGCTAATGAAAACAGACACCGAATAGCGCCCCAGACAGGCGACTGAGAGGCAGCTGGTTACACAGCGTTATCGTGCTTCTCGGACCCTGAATCTGGTAGACACCATTATAACGCCAAATCAGAAATGCTATGAGCCTGGGTGGCCTTCATTCTTCAATGTAAAACAGAACTCATGGCAGGAGGTGTGAATAAAATAATCTTCCCCGACGTCAATATGGCGGACAGTTTCGAGGGCAGCACCATCCTCAAAGCTATTCAAACCTTGCAAACGCCATCAGAATTAGTCGCGTTGAGGATTTTATTATGAGCTAAAAATCTGTACATAAAACAATTACAAGCATCACCCTACCAGCAATATCGCACTCCAATAAAAAGCATACACGGCGAATAAATACACAGTTCTGACGCGCGCCCAGTGTCAGGGGCGCCCGGCGCGCTGAGCGCTCGGGGTCGCCCGCACGGGGAGCGGGGCGGAGGCGGGCGCAGCCACCGCGGCGTGAGTTGTACTTCTATCACAAGTGTGCGCGGCGCGGCGCGGCGCCGGCTCAGCGCATGCCTCCGCCGCCGTCTGGCGCCGCCGGGTAGTGATGTCCGTGACTGTGGTAGTGGTGCGTGGGCATCATGGCCTGACCGGCGGCCGGGTGCGCCGCGTGTCCGTACATGCCCTGCAGGCCGGCCAGTGGGTGGTGGTGCGCCGCCGCCGCCTGGAAGCCCAGCGCGCCGCCGGGGCTGCTGTGCGCCGGCATCACCAGGCCGCCGCCGGCCGCGTGGTGCGCACGGTGCGCCACGTGCGGGTCCACGGCGCCGTAGCCGGCCACGCCGCCGCCGTAGCCGGTCGGCTGGTATCCGGAGAGCGGACCGCCCGCAGACACCGCCGACATGCCCATCACGGGACCGTGCGCCGCCGGCGCCTGCTGAGACCGCGCCGGCGCGTGCGTCAACGCCTGCGCCGCCACCGATGACCGCACGTGCGCCGGCGTCTGGCTCGCTATATGGGCCGGCGATTGACTGGGCATATGAGCTGGAGACTGATTGGACATGTGCGCTGGAGACTGATTGGACATGTGTGCTGGCGACTGATTGGACATGTGTGCTGGGGACTGGTTGGGCATGTGGGCCGGGGATTGGTTGGACATGTGTGCTGTCGTATGTGCCGGCACCTGGGTCGGCACGGGCGGCCGCGCCGGGGCAGGTACCTGCGGAGGCGGCGCCGGTTCTCTGGTCGGCGCGGGCGCAGGCGCGGCTACGGGCGCCGCGGCGACAGCCGGCGTGGTCACCGGCGGCGCGGCGGTGGCCGTCGGCGCCGAGACCGGCGCAGGGGTTGACGCCGGCGCTACGGCCGCCCGGACGGCTGTGGCGGCGGTGGCGGCGGTGGCGGCGGGCGGGGGCGGCGGCGGCGCGGCGGCGGCGGTGGCCGTGGGCAGCGCGGTGCCCGGTAGCGGGCCGTCCGTCCAGCGGAGCAGCGCGTGGTGCGGGGAGTGCGAGGCGGCGAACTGGTCCTTGACGAGCGTCTGCGAGAAGCTGGTCTGTTTCTGCAGTTCGGCCGCCTCCTTGGCGTGCTCCCCGCAGGACCGGTACAGATCTGTCGGCAGCGGGGCGCGGTGTTCGGTTACTCACGGCACTCCAACGGTAGCTGAGCGGGCCACATCGGCGGCCGGGGTGGGGTGGGGTGGGGAGGGGTACAGTAGGGGCAACAATTATACACACCACACGGGGACAGCAGGGGGCAGCAAACATACACACCGCACACCACAGGGGGACAACAGGGAACAACAAACATACACACCACACACCACACGGAGACAGCAAAGAACAACAAACAAGTATACCATTAAGCAACCACAGGCGACCATCCAGGCGAATGACCACTAGTGCTCAAAACACATGGTGCACAGCTGATTCAATCAATAGCCGTCGTCTCATGCAATTGGTCTCCATTAAGTACTTTTCCTGAATCAACTGGTGTATAACGTCAACAGACCACAAGTGCCTGGCTGGTGACCGTTACGTCATTCCCTTCGGAGAACGATTGTGCCCGGCGGATGTGGTTTGCTGCCCACGCCCGTTCAAACAGCCCCTTCGGGCCTCCGTCGCTCTACACGTGTGCTTCGATAAAAGTCACCGTTATATCACTTCAGTGAAAGAGAAAACAAAAATCAAGGCCATTTAACGAAATATATCCACTTGTCTTGAGATATGACCGACAATAAAATGTCAAATGGGACATTTTGCGTCGTAAATGTGCTGAAGAAAAGAAAGCATTTATCGCTGGTGGTAACATATTTACGTCAGAGCAGCGTCATTGGATGACACAAATACGAGCGACCCATCCTTCGGACCGCGGCCGCGGCTCACTACACATCATTAGATTCGTTACACATAAAGGAGAAAAGCGCTCGTCAATGGCGACAGAGGAGCCCTCATTGGAGACTCGCGCATTCATATGTAAAGTGACTAAATCCACGCAGCACTCCCTGTTTCGATGCAAAGCTGCCCCTCCCCGATTTCCTAAGGATCTCGGTCAAAAGACAGGGCAAACCCCGCTGCATCATCCGCGCCACGGACCACACCATGACCTTGCAAATTCCTCCACGATGCAGAATTATTCGCGGCAGACATAGTTCCGAGCGAGACAAAGTGCATTTGGTCACTGCGGTTTGTCATCAGCTTCTCCACAGCGTCATTAAACAAATGACAGTCGTTTGTTCACAACGCCAGCCACAAAACTCAGCCACGTCGACCGGGCAGGGCCAAGGCTGGCATTTTTCGCCGATACTCTGTGCAAAACGCGGCGTGGCGGTGACGAGGAACGACGCACGTGGTCGGGCCGATGTCTGGTCTCGGCGAAATCTGTCCTTGACAGGTTGTGTTCGCACGCACCGTTCGAGGAAGCGCCAGGTCGTTGGCAGGAGGGAGAAGTTTACTTCGCAGAAGGATTATCCCCGTCTGCAGCCCTGGGACACAAAAATAAGCTGCAACATCTTCCACGGTGGATGCAACGATAAATCTAGTAGAAAATTCCACCTATTCAACTATTCCATCGGGCGGGCAATCCACACATAGTTCGAGATTGTTTTCGCCACCGCAGCCGTCCAGAATCCGAAAAAGGCGACCACCGAACGGCATAAGGCAACCGACGCAGTCAGGTTCCAACAACAATTATCTGTAGAGAAACAACATCAGTCAATATGGGACATTTATTGCTGGATTGCAAACGGAATCATCTCTGTTCGACGCGAGAGACAGTTACTGAAGGAACGGGTTTACACTTTTTCACGTTAACAACAGTGATGGTAGTTTGGAGAATCGCGACCAACAGTTCATTGCAGCGGCCAGCGTTCATATCATGCCATGAAAACGGATGGACATGTTTTGGTTGAAGTGACGTGAAAATGAGCTTCTTTTAGTTATCACCTCTTCCCGGACCTGACTGTTGACCTTAGATTGCAACGAAAGCAGCCTTATGTGTTGATGTTCGTTCTATTGAGACATTTTTTCAGTAGCTTAACAACATTCCAC
Organism: Amphibalanus amphitrite; assembly: GCF_019059575.1. Classification (NCBI taxonomy): domain Eukaryota; kingdom Metazoa; phylum Arthropoda; class Thecostraca; order Balanomorpha; family Balanidae; genus Amphibalanus; species Amphibalanus amphitrite. Next base: position 1,416,656 of record NW_024881525.1, on the reverse strand, counting down.
ACCTTCAGACGGCCTTGATTTCATCCTAAAACCGAATGCAATCCGAACAAGTTTTGCGATGTTGAACATACTCGAGATAGCTAGATGCAAACTCATGTAAACGGTTAGCATCACCTAAACACACGGCTAAAAACGTACCAGTTGCACTAAAACAATCTCAAGCAGCCATTCCGTTGACTCGACCTCATGTTATTAAACAAATCTCTGTCCTGAGGTACGGCGTAGCCACTCGAGGGGCAAGCACTGCTGAGGGTCTGGCACAGTACATCGAGCCACTCTAACGTACCATGCCGCATCGCTCGCCCCTCCAACGGCGCTATCTTGAACTCGAAGTGAAACTCACACGCGCAGGTCTCGGATAGATGTACGAGTATGCGATTCATTGCATCAGCGCTCTGGGTCGCTCGTAACGAACAGGACCAACCCAATGCGAAGGTATGATCTAAGCGTTCCTAGAAATGCCCTTCGACCGGTCAATCTGCAAGAGCTCAACATTAACACGTTTAGCCGCGCAGTAATGTGCAAGGCTTGAGAAAAATACCCCAGCGATGAGCTGAAAGGGGCGGTTTTGATGACATTTGATGTCACACAGGCAAGCTTAGGTGATATAATCTTGCAGGAATGACGCTATCGTCTTCAATCCAGGCGCAGCGTCACATCTGCATAATTTATCAGAGAAACACTCGCCACCGATAGTTTGCACAACTGTAAATTTCTTCGGGATGTCAGCACGGATCGATACATGTGAATTAGTGATGAGGGACCCGAGCGATAACTTTTACTAAATAATCCCATCATTACCAAAACAATTAGCAACCATCGGTCGAAAAAAACGACGCCCTATCTGACACTGTACCCTGACAGTCAAAGCGCACTATCGCCGGACTAGCGACCAACAACCAATAACGGATTAAACCGACCACCACAATCCCATTTTGGATAATTATTATTCGAAAAAGCCAGCGTTCCCAGCTTGCCCGACCTTTCTGGCTCCCGATGCACAAGAAACAGACTCCCATCGTCGCTGCCACAACCCGCCCCGCGCTGCTATCACCGATCAGTAGCAATGCTGGTGATGGTATCTCTGATGACGTCATTTCCGCGGTCGCCAATGACGATCGCCATGACGCCACTGCGGTGACCGGGCGCACACCCACACGCACACGCTGTCCGACCGCGAGATGTGATAGGAGGGCCGGCGGGACGGGTAGCAAGCCGGATGATCCGGGTGACGGTCTCACGACCATTCAGGAGACATCGCGACGGAGACTACTGGAGCAACGACCTTCAATGAAAGGAAAGAGCTCCTCGAGCGGTTCTGGTGGAGAAAGCCAGTCTTCGATGAATAATGATGACGTTATTCACCTCTTAATGCGGCAACTCTCAGTGCTACTTGGTATTCTCTCCGCTTAAGGTCATGCAAAACGTTGACACAAATTACGATTGAGTGTTTATACGCTTTACATGGCATCCAAGGCGCACCTTTGTGACACTTCACGGAATAATGTGGTACCACCTTCCCCTACACCCTCCCTCAGGCCGCGCCTTGTTGACACCCCTCTCAGAATGAGGTGCGCCCCGCCCCCAGCGCGCACCCAACAGCTTGCGGTCCGGCTCAGCCACCATTCAGCGTCGCGGCGATACCTGGAAGAGCTAGTGCGCCGCGCCACGAGCTGCTTACTCGTCTGGCGGACTGAAAGTAGAGCGTGGGTCCTCCCTCGGCTGGCGGAGTGCGACTCGCTGCCTTCAGAACAGGCTCGGTGCCAGCTCGCGATGCTCTATTCTCGGGATTCGTTAGCGTTAACACGCTTTGTCCAGGTGCGGCCAGCAAGAGACAGCTTGCAGCCGCGTCACTGGAACGCGTGTAGACAAAACCGCCGGCAAGCAAAGTGGATGATGTATCCCGTTCCTTCTCTGTGCCTTCTTTCCTCCGTCCAAGATCGGCATTTTCCCTCGACACCAGATCGCACCGCCTGATGAAAGCCCCCATCTGGTGACACCATGGTCAAAGCGGCCGCCGCCTGCCGACCGGCCGTTGCCCAGCCCGTGTGTCGTGGCAGTGCGGCACCCAGACGCTGTTTAGTACACACCCCAGGGGGCGGCCGGACGGCGCACCCCGCCCACCCAACACGCAACGCCTCCAGACCGTCGGGGCGGCACGACAAGAATGCCCCAAAGCCGCTTTACCTGAACACAGCATCACGCTGGCTGGCCCTTCTCCGTATCACGACTTGGGCAAGATGTCACTGATTGCCTTCTGAACACGAAAAACGCCGCTAATCTAACCTTCCTCCGAAACTCGTCCGGCCCAGCGCGGCGCGGAATTCCCTATTCAGAGGCGCGATCATCAGAGAAACGCCTCGGCCGCAGACGCCGGACATGGCTCAATCCGAACCTCAGTGAACATGCCCCTCGTGACGGGCCCAGTCAACAACAGGTGACCAGCCAGCACCTCACATGGAAGGAATTCCACCCCGCCGGTACCGCAGACACCCCGGAAAACGGCCTGTTCGTGTCAGAGCAGCCGACACTGAAACTGCCGGTCAACTGTGTGACAGACGTGCCTGAGAGAGCGACGCTGGATCCCATCAGCCATGGCCAAATGGGTGAAACAGCCGAGCCGGAACCCGTTCATGAATGGAGCCCAGTTTTGGGTAGTGGCCGTGTTTACAGTCACGGCCGCGGGCCAGGAAGCGGCCAGGCGCGCCAGAGACCAGGATGCGATCAGCTATCTCACGCAACATCGCGGCTCAGCCGCGGCGAGTTCGTAGGTAGCTCGCTTTTCGGCCCACGGGTGTCGATGCCTGTCGGATGGATCGTGGCCACCCGTCCAAGTTCAGCTCCGTTTGCGTTAACCTGTGCCAATATCTATCCCACACAGCGCGTAGGCACGCCCAGCGTCGCCCGAACCGCCGCCTCTTCACTGGAACGGCGCCCACTGGAACGGCGCCCCCACGCCGGTCGGCGCTCCGTCTCCCGTGCACCTGCTACTTGGCCGATATGAGGACCATGGGGACTCCAGGGAGGCAGACCCCCAGTGATGTGACTCACCGACACTATCGAGCTAGTAGGAAGGAAGAGGAGAGTTGACAGCACCATCCTACAGCCAGTCAGCGCTGCAGCAGTCTGTCCGCACCTCTTGGGTTCATCTGAACTCCCCCCCCGTCCTCACAGCCCCACTGTAACGGTACTCACCGACCCGGCGCGACGGCACGGGTTGTTTGTCCAGTCAGTCGGCGCTCTCCGGGGACCATAAATCGACCATGCCATAACCATCAGCCGATGGCGAGTTTTAAATCCATGTGATTTGTGTAAGCGTGCCGCGCCGGCTGCAATCGGTCCGCATATTTATCGCCGTTGGTGCACCGGTTTCGGGTGGTTGGTTGCGCGACATCCGCTTAGGACGGTCGGACTGGACATAGTGGTCTGTCCACTCCGGCGGGCTGGGTGTCTACTGCATTGACTAGCCGCATATCCAGCAAGGCCGGGAGCGCAGACAACACTAAATCGAAACCAGATCGAGGTTCGGCCACACTCAGCGAGACACACTCAGTCCAGCGAGAGTCGAGACGTCCAACGCGGAATGGCAGTCGGATATTTTAACATGCTTTAAACACGCCATTACTGACGACGTAATTAACAGCGGAGGTGAAATTCCTGAAACCAGTCGCCGCCACCGAACCGGCCACTTCAGTTACCAGTTCCTGTCACACCAAAGCGGCCGCACACCCATGCTCGCTGCCACGTGCAGGTTTCACCTTCCCCGCCAGCACCTAACCCCGCGCGGTGAACCGGTGCTGCGCGGATCATCCCGGGGGCGAACAGCACGTCTTCATATCGGCGGCGACAGGAACACCTGTAGCCGGCGGTGTCAACACGACGTGCGGGACCGGGCGGGCCGCGGGGAGCGGGCCGTACCGTTACTGGTGGAGGCAGTACCGCTGTCACCGAGACACGACCGTGCATGTGACCGCCGGCCGACACCCGCTGACCGAACACGGCCGCTGATGGGCCGATTGGTGAGGTGACCGGCCAGGGTCCACCAGCCGGCGGCCGGCCCTGTGATCCGTTCACCTATCATGTCTACCGGGTGTGCTGTGCGGAGGAGAGACGATAGGATCCCCAGGGAATAGGAGCTCCCCGGTAGTTCAACCCGAGAGGATTGAGTCACACCACCGACAACTGAGCCCCGGTCGATCGGACACGAACCGGACAGCACGGCACCGTACGGAGTAACGGGACATTCACTGAAAATACTAGCCGCCAGACGAGTGTCAAGCGGCTGTCAAAGGGCCGGCCACGGCCTGTCCATCACTGCCAATAACTGCCACCGGACTGTCACGCCACGCCCGCAAACGAACTCTGTCCGGCGGCTGCCACAGTCCTGTCGGATGTCTCCTGACAGCTGTCACACGCGTGTCATAGTAGTGTCATATGCCTTACATGCGACCGGGCTCATTCTGTAATGCATTCAGCAACATTCACGGAAACACGCGTTCAGACTAGTCGTTGCCTGGCTCCCTAAACGACACAGCAAACCCTCGTCAACCCTTCCAATCGGTCCTCGCCTGCCCGACACAAATCCCCACCGACCCGACACAGGTCAGTCAAATCAGTCACAGCTGCGTCGGGCCGACCAGTCCTGCACCTGCGGTCATCAGCTCCAGACAATTTCGATATCTGGCGATATCAATCAGAGAATGTCGGCATCGTCGCCGCATCGGCCCGCAAGCCGGTTATCGCATCTAACACACGAAGGGCGCAACAGGCTACGCTGGAAAAACGGCCACCACCACCCGGCGGCCCGTAAACAATACAGCCGCCCGTCAGTCTGCATCGGAAAAATACAGCGCCTCTAATTGTGGTCGCCGCGGCTGGAGCAGGGTCTAGTGGAGGCGCTACCCGACGACAGCCAGCCGGGTCCCCACGGGGCCCGATCGTCTCTGCAACACGCTGCAGGGCCCGAGTCCAGCGACTTTTTCACCAGTTCCGGCCGGGGACACTCTAGGGGGAGATTTTTGTCGGCTGCGCCTGTCGGGGGGGGGGGGGGCAGCGGTCACGCCGACGTTGCTGCTGCAGCTGTCATTGTTGCCACAGCAGCGGTCCGCCGTCGGGCAGTGACCCCCTGACGACTGGAGTGGTGCTGGAGGACACACAGGCCGGGGGCGCCGACGGGGAGCGACCATCGGGACCTGACGGCGGTCCCAGTCACCACGGCAGTCGGACGGACCGTCCGCCGGGACCTGACGACCGTTCATTAGGACTGACGAAAGCCCCAGTTGTCACGGCACGCAGCAGGACCGTGCGCTGGGCAATGAGATCGTCCAACGGGACCTGACGAAAGTCCCAGTGTCACGGCACACGGCGGGATCGTGAGCTGGGGCCTGACGAAAGTCCCTGTAGCCGCAGCAGCCGGTGGGGCCGTCCGCTGAACACTGACGGCCATCCACAGGGACCTAACGAAAGTCCCAGTTGCTACAGCAAACGTCTGCCGAGGACTGACCGCCGGGCATACACCGAAACTCCATCAAAGACTCAGTTACCACAGCCATCGACGGGTAAAGATGGACATCTACCACTAACTGAGCCACCTACGGCAGGCGGCCTGAACCACATACCCCACTACGGACAGAAGCACCGGCCGACCACAGGTAAAACCGGGCCAGTCCTCTCTAGCCGGAGTGTGACTGTCACTGGTACGGTGCACCTAATGACCCTGACGGTCGGAACGGATCCAGACTTCCTACTAAACACGCAGTCCTGTTCGGAACGAACGCCACATCCCGCGGAGTAATGACGATTGGCTCCTAGGAACCGCAACAATGTTCCCGAATGCTCTGCAGAACAATGACGGGCAATCATTAGTCTCATTCCTATGTCCGGTAGCAGATGCGGCCGTCTGTCAGTGAATTAGCCGAGAAAAACTCAATGAGAGCTAATAACAACAATACGGTTACGACCATTGAACAATCATTGTTTTGCATGATTAGCCAATTACTAGCTAAAACATCTAGCCAGCAAGCTCATGCAGAAGTATTTTTATGACCAATTAAGAACGACAGCCGCTGAAAACACTCCCCATACTCCACACATGCAGGCATGATTGACAGCGAGTGAACCCGACAAAAAGAAAACTTTTAATTAGTCTAGCTTCCAAAAACCTGACCTCAGTTAAGGCAACGACCTCTCAAGTGAATGACATACTATATCATCACAAAATGTCTGTGGATTTGCAGCAAGCCAAAGCAACAACTTTTGTTTACAAGTCCCACATCTGCCAAATATCCCGCCATTCTGCGACCGCACACCATTGTTGGCAGAGCTCGGTGAAGTCGTCTCCAGCCCACGCTCTGAGAAATGCCCCATAAACAGTCGATAGTTGCCAGTTCCAATGCGGTTAGCGGAATCCCCAATCGGTAGCAGCCACCAACCAGCGCACCAATCGATTGGTTGGATTGGTTGGATTGGTTGGATTGGATTGCAATCCCCTGCCCAACGCGGATGCTACACCCACATCCATCCTCGCCATACAGCGCATCATCTGCGACACCGCGGCGACAGGGGGCGCCCCGGGTCTCCTGTCGGCCCGGCCCACCCCACAGTGCCGGTAAGCCTAGCGGACGCACGCTGGTGGCTGGGGGATGCCACACGCAGCGCCGGAATCAACACACTCTGATAGAGGATGGACAATGCATACTCCAAGTGGCTACCTCACCACAACGCGGGGAGTCCTAAACACAAGACAGTACATCATTCCCTGGAATATAATTTGACAGATGACCTGGAATGGGAATGAGTGAAAGCTGGGGCCTGGCGTTTCGGGATCACTAAGCTCGAGCAGTCATAACTGCTAAGAAAAGCAGCGATAACACATCGCATCACCAGCGGGAGACGAAACCATGAGTACGTCCCACTGGTCTTACCTTTGAGCACAGCTGACGCCCACAGCTGGATGTTGACGTCCGGGATCTTGCTGGCCAGCTGCATGGCCGGCGTGACCATGTTGAAGCTGTCCCGGTTGTTGCCCAGCGAGAGGAAGATGTTGCCGAGCAGCACCAGCGAGCAGGAGGTCAACCGGTTCAGCTCCTCGGCGTTGGCCATCTTCAGTGTCTCCCGCAGGTAGCGCCTGTTGGAAGGGGTGTCGTGCGGTCAGACGATATACATCCCTGCTCACGTCAGGCGGCGGCCAGGCGCCGAGGACGTCACCCGACAGGGTGAGTGACCCAACCTTCTCCGTCGACGCCCTGCTGATTCTCGGAAGGGTAAGGAGAAGGGAGACTCGGTACTATCGCACGCCTTGAGAGCGCTCGCGGCGGCTGATGTCATCGCTTATGCAACAAACGATAGCGCGAGTGGGCGACTATATTTGGTCAGTGCCGGCTGGCGAACATCGGAAAACACGGTGAGATAGGTCAGGCAATTTCCCCGCCGCCAACACCGCTGCGGGCGGACGATTTTTCGTAAGGCGCCGCTTTGTGAAAATTCAGGCCGTGTTTAATTGGTTCAGCAGGCGGACGTGATCTTCCGCTGGCAGACCCACATCGGCAGCAGGATGTTCCCCAACCCAAGGCCGTCGCTGAGGCGTGAGTCACTGATAGTAACAGCTCGCACGCGAGCGGCGTCGGACGGGCCCGGCGGACGCTATCTTTCACCGCCTAACACAGTTCTCGGCAAATATGTGCAGCTATGCAACCGCAGCCGGGGTGAGCGACCTGTTCGCCCGCGCGTTTTCAGTTCATCGGAACACTCGGCGGCGCGCAGTAGCGCCCTCGGTTGGGCAGATGTCTGCACCCGATATCCCGTGCGGTAGTCGGCCAATCGCGGGAAGAGGTGCCATTATCGTAACGGACTCGCACCCAAGTGGCTGCTATGCCATTCCATGAAGTCAGCTCATACACTTTCGCCGGGATTGGTCAGGTGGCAACGCAGCGCCGAGCCCGAAAATCGCTCCGACGAAGCGCACATGGGACCGTAACAGGATATATCGTCACAGGATCGAAAAGTCCCATTGCTCTATGGGCGCGGTGCATCCCAGCAGCGATGTTTTCCCTCCGCCTGGCAGGTCGGTTCGGCGTGACTCACGGCAGGGCAGACCTGCGGGCGGCGCAGCTGCTATTTTTGCTCTGGTTAACAAGCTCGGGCGGCAGCTGTGTCGCTCGCCTCCTGTTGTGTCGCGGTCAGTTAGCGGCACAACACTTAGCACCAACAGATGTCCAGTCCCAGGACCTTCGAGGGCACTTTTGAGCGCCGCCGACCGAAATAAACGGTACACCTGGTTCGCGGCCACACCGCACAGACCACAGCTACAGCTGGGAGCAAAATATGAAAATCATATGCTTCGACTGACCTATTTCCCCCACCAGCTACAAGGAAGAAACATTTGAGGCTGCTTGTAAGGCATTTCTTCTCCACGACATATGTCTGGCTGTGGACCACGCTGTGTATAGCGACATTTTTGGGTGCGTGGCTGAGCGGTGTCCGGTGTTCCCCGGTCCCGGCTCCGCTACTAGCGTGGGACGCCACCCATACGTCGTCATAACATACTACTGCAGGGGTCCCGTGCACATCCTGGAGACGGGACGTTTTCCCCACCCGGAGTTACTCATAGACCAGGGCTAAAAAACATACACCAACTGGCAAATGAGTTTCACATTTCGTTGGCGAAACTACGGCAAGTAAAATGGTGTCAACATGCCACACCTGTTCTCAGGTAGTTTAACAACACCCTAAATTCACACCTTTGAAACAAAACTCTTGCTAATATCGTTATCCTCAAACGTCGAGTAACGACATGCAACCTAATCCCCATTCATGACACCAAGTGTCAATGCCCCCCCCTCCTCCTTCTACACGCACTAATTCACTGCACCGACTGGCACCGACACCCAGCCCCCTCCCCTCCAGTCGGCGGCGGAACCCACTTGGCGTCATTGAAGGCGCGCTGGAAGAAGCCGTGTAGTCCCTGTACGTAGTAGCTGGCGGCGCGCAGACTGTGTGACTGACTGGGCAGCGACTCGGGGCTGATGCGGTCCAGCAGGCCCAGAAAGTCCGACTGTCGACCGGTGCGCAGGTACACGATCGCCAGGTTCATGTTGACGAACGTCCACAGCTCGCGCTCTTGTGACGTCTGTCGGTGGAAGAGGGGGGGGGGGGGGGTCAGCCGGAAGGCGGGGTATGAGGGGATAGGGAGCCGGGAGGTGCACGGGGTCAATTCGTGCACAGAAGTTCACACATCCAAGGCAGACAGGGAACGACATGATAAGATGTGGATGGTAAAAGGGTAAAATGAGGGTTTGTAATAGAGGCTAGGGGACTACTATCAAACGAATTTACTTTGGAAAGAGCTGTTTGCAGTGGCACAATGGTGGTTCGAATTTCGTTAGAAGAAAGCTTTCCCGTCTTCACCGAAAGGACCATTCTAATGTGTAAAACAATGAGGACAATGCATGAAAGGCACAATGTAGACAATGCAGTTTTTCAAGTAGGTATCGACTTTATCACCATGTTTGAACAGAATTGGCGAGGACATACCCACGCTACAAGCCACTGTAAGCCGTATTAACGGCAAGTTCGCATTGTGTGAGCGCCACCTGCGTTTTGAAGAAATGTCTCTCGGCACAGAAGCCTGTGGTGAGCAAGCAGCTACAGTTATGACAAGGTATACCAGTTGCATTTCACCACTGGGCCATTCCCGTTTATAGGACTGTTGGGACTCGGGAGCCGAGTGGTTATTCCGCTACTGCGTATCGAGCTCTAGGATGAAGGACATCGGCGCGGTTAATTTAACTGCGAATACACGACCGCACACGCCAACACCAAAAATCACCGGATGAGCAGTGTGCACTGTGCATCATCAAATCAACCATTTGGCCCAAGACAAGCAGAAACCATTTCAAAAAGGCACAGTAAAACAACTGGAGCTACCAACACAGCAGCATTCTGTGGTGGGCTACACCATGCCCTTCTCCATATACGGGTCAACGGATTTCCCACAGCGCCGACGGCGCGGCGCGGAAAAATCCCGGCGTACACCCCGCAGCCGGGCAGCGCTGCGCCGACCGGGACCGCCGGCGGACCCCGCGCCTCCTCCCGGTACACAACTGGAGCGTGACTGGAGCACCCGAAAAATCCACCCCCAGTGACCCGCCGACAAATGAGATGCTGGCAAACCCTTGTCCACCCGCTATCAGATGGAAAACTTCCGTCCATAAACAAAGCCCTGCAACAAAACCGGGCATTTTTCCGGGCACCACTGACAGGATCCTGTAGGCAGCCTCCCTAATGGAGCATCATTCAGCGCAGAGACACGCTGAAAAGCACGCGAATCCGCCGACGGAATCCAGGAACTCGCCGGTAGAATGATTCCCCCGAGCTGTGTGTGGCACTGGCTGGGTAAAAAAGCAAACGTCTCTGCGATGTATGCGAGACATTCCTGGCATGCGAGCGTTTCGGTGCAGCCAGGTTGAATAGAGTATCCGTTTCGGATGTCATGTGCAGATGAGATGGCTGCTTATCGATACAGGACAGCGTTTGCAGGAGGCTTGACGTGACGGTCGCCATCATCCGTGCGGCTGATCTGACCTCTGATTCAGGCCAAGGCCATGGAGTCCACGTGCATCAAATCAAGGAACATATGACAAAAGCTCGCTCTCAAATATCGAACGTTTATAGGTCACGCGCTGCTCTGAATTTCAATTCAGCAATGGCCGTCTGATTCAGAATTCAGGATTGTCCATATTTGCCGACGACGAAGTTAAAAGCCATTGATAAGTAATTGAGAATCTCTGTCAAACTGACAACAATTGATGTCATCAACATGAAGGGACGAAGTCCCTATAATCCTACGAAGATACAAATATGAGCATTTCAGTTTTCAGAACAAAATCTAAGGAAGTAATCCAACAGTTTGCACAGTGACAATCGCCCTAACTAAAACGATTGCATATAAATACGTGTTAACATCCATAACGTCCTATCGCAAGCAATGTGTGACCCTCCTTTATCAGTTCCTTTCGTTGGTCGCTCAGCACTAAATCCCTCACGACTCATGAAACTGGGTTCCCAGTCGCGTGCGAACTGAAGTGCTGGCGACAAAAGCCGTGTCAGCGGCGTCTCAGCGATCACAGCTCTGTTTACTATCGGCTGCACAAAACAGACGACCGGGCAGCGGCGGCCGGAACCGGGCCCCATCCGGTGCCGCGCGGGCCCCGGCCTCATCTCCCGTCTGCTCGTCACGATCCGCCGGGGCGACAGATGCCCGCTGCCACAGAACACAGATGCCCGCCACCTGGGCGCATACCTCCCGACCGCCAAACAGTGCTGCTGTTTACCGCTGACCAATTACTGACACGGTGGCAGCGACAGCTCGTACATACGTAGCTCGGCAAACAAAGGACATGCACGAGCGCTGCCGTCACCTTCCTGTGACCGCCACCACACGCCCCGACGGACGGCCGCCACCCCGCCCTGCCGGAGAGCCACCCCCGCCCCGACGGACGGCCGCCACCCCGCGCTGCCGGAGAGCCACCCCCGCGAGCCGCCGGCGCTGATTCGACCGCTGGGCTCTGGCGACTTCTGTCCGTGGCGGCGTGGTCTGCCGCCCGATTGGCGCCCGGATGTTTGGCCACAGGGGCGGCTACCGTCCGGGACGCCCGCCGCTCTGGGCATTTCCAGTTGCGGCACGCAGATGTCTGGGCCTCAAACTAGCACCATTGAGGCAGAAAATGTTTGCAACTGCGGAATGGGGTTAGCTAGATTCGTTCTGACGTAATCCCCACCGACAAATGCACATCAATGACCAATGACAAGGTCATATGCGAATCAAAACAGAAACGAGCATTTTCAAGGAGCTCTTGGATAAGGATGAGACATGATTGATATTAGAGCGCTCCTGATACCGAGATATGCGGTCAGATGATTTCCACATACCGTGGCCATGAAAAAAATTAAGCGCAAAATTCCCACAGCCGCGCTCGGTTTACCACTCCAGCGGGCGGATCGGATCAGCGTCTGTTCGCGATCGGAGCTTCCGAAATCCTCCGAACACGTCGTCCTACAGAGCGGGCGAGCGGGCGGGCGGGCCGCCGACTTCGCCCACCACACCAGGTAGGAGCGGCGCCGGTCCGGGCGGCAAGTTCACAGGTGGGAACGGGTCGCGGCGCCCCCCCCCCCCCCCCCCCCAGGTGTCCTCGTCCGTTCGCCGAAACTGAGTCAGCGCAGCGGCAGCGCCGCACTACGTCACAGCCGTACCACTGATCATACGACACCGGTGACGTGACGACTTTTGTCACAGAACGACAAAACTGCGCCGGCACCTTGTACCGCGACCCTGCCACGACCTCTCCGTTCGGAGTAGTGGTGCATTCAAATAGCAGTCCGGTTACGCGCGGGAGACGTGGTCTGTACTTTCCGCCAGAGACTGCGATTGGACTGCGGGCGGAACGCGCCGGGCAGGTGAACTCAGTTCCCCCTGCCGCGGCGCGATCACAGCCGGCCGCCGGCTCGAAAGGCACCGACACAAACATACGCAGCCGCACCGGAAAAACCGGCGTCCGTTTTTCTTGTTCCAGTTTTTCTACCTCATTTGCGACAAGCACCCACTACTTCACGGAGGCTGCCGGATACAACAGAACTACTACCACGGTCAAGCCGCTGGATGAGCCACCAGCACAGATAAAAATCGATTAACGATGCTGGTTCTGAACATGCTGCTGGAACGATAACAATAAGTACGTAAAAGCGAATGGATCATTTCAGGAACTGGCTGATTTTTACTTACGTCATATGAGACACGATGAGGAAATGCACTGAACTCCCATTACACAAGTTTTGCCATCGGAGACATCGGTTCCCAGATTCGTTCTGACCAATATCCGACAAACAAACGACCTGCCGCGGCTCGGAACAGTAATCCGCCGGTTATCCTGTCCCGTCTGTGACCACTTTCCAGAACCACCGCACTCGCCAAAGATAGTCCCGCTCTCCGTAGGATGCCGCGGCTGGCGTTCGGCGAACCGGCCGCGGGCAGCTCAGACGGCCCGGTGCAAATCTCCGTCTGACCGGCCGACCGCGCACCGCAAACACACGAGGTCACACGTGGAGTCGGGGAGGCCAGGTGCCCGAGGCAGGTCCACAACAAACAGACGCCGGGGCGTCTACGGCGACGGCCGCGCGCTGGGCCAGACACATTAGGAGCTGGCACCCCAGACAGCTGAGGCGAAGGGTGAGGGGACGGCCGCCGTTCCTGCGGCGATTCTAATCACCAGAATTAATTTCCCAAAGCTGCAGAGTAACGCTAGGGCAACCATCAGAACACATGATAACTGGGTGACCTAAAAATGCGAGAAGAGGGGAGCCACAGGTCAGCCGAGTCCAGGACAACTATACTTGATAGTATCAAGTTGATACATCGACAAGTCCGCTCCCAACAGTAGGCGTGGACTCGGGTAAATGTGGCTTACGTGTGGCGCCATCGTGGTCGAGCATATGGGCCGAAATCAAAACCAGAGTGGCCAAGCACTTGGTAGACGGATTTGATGTTTAAAGAGACAAAGTGGAGCCGCCAGCTGACGCAGATTTAATTTCTATTTGAGTTTGCTGATGATAATGCGCAAGACGACATCATGATGATAAATAAGTACGTGTGACAGGTGGTAGACTAATTAATTACAAACTGTGCTTGCTATATTGCTCATACCAAGAGGACGGTCAAACAGATCAATGGTCAATCATATTCAGTTGCAAGATGACCAAATACAAAGGGGAAAAATAATGCAGAAATGAGCCTGATGCTTAGCCTTCATCGTTGCCGATATTGTATACGACTGTACCAAAGCCATCCGATACTCAGCTAGCCAAGCGCTGACTGGCCACGAGCGTCGCGCACTCACCCGTAGTGCAGCGTTGAGCTGGGCCTCGGCCGGCTCCATACAGTTCATACTCATGGCGTACAGACCGAGCACTGTGTGGATCTGGGCCCTGTCGGAGGACGAACACAGCGGTGTCAGAACATACCAAACACAGTGAATCTGGTGTCAGAGCATACCAAACACTGTGGATCTGGGGCCCTGGGCCCTGCCGAAGGGCAACACAACGCGGGTGTCAGAACATATCAAACACTGGATATGCTGGTGTCAGAACATACCAAACACAGTGGATCTGGGCCCTGTAGGAGAACAAAGACATCGGTGTCCGAACATACACACAGAGGATCTAAGTCCTACATGCTGTATGTGAGAACAAATACATGGGCATAGCGGCGAAAACTCTCAGGTGAGCACCTCTGACTGTGTGAGTTTCGGCTCTGTCGGATGGCAAACGCACGCACGCACGCACAAAGCGGCACCAGGTGTCAGGACAGTGGTGCCAGGTGGATAAAGTAGCGAACACAGCAGAGTCGGGAGCGCTAACAGAGGGAGCATCGGACGAATGTCTCGGGAGTTGGAGTTACAGCGGCGCAACGGCCAGAAAGCAAATACGACCAGCAGAGGGCAGATCGGCAGCGAGCGATGCGCACGACAGGAACAGCTACTGAGTAGAAACTAGCAAGTGCTCCAGAAATTGCTGAGATAAAAGAGGGGAAAAGCTAATGTGCAATTACGTTGACTGATAGGCTGACAAAATAAAAGGGATGCCGTAGGATGGGGAGGAAGAATTGCAAAACAAAACGGTTACGCGGCAGAAATAGGGTCCATGGACATCTGGATAGTGGATGGCAATCACGGAGGTCGCCTAAGCAAATAAACGTTTCATCAAGCAATCATAGAAACCACACACGTAAACTAAAAATGATGTCGGGGACCTCTCTAATCGCCAGCTACCCTGCGCTGCAGGCACAACTGCCCCACACACGTTGCCAGCCGACACAATCAGCAGAGTAATCTGACACAGGAGCACGCGGGGAGTCGCTCTCGGGTTTACCGGCAGGGTAGGGAACACTTATCGTCCACCAAGACACGCAGACGGGGAACTCGAACCTCAACTTAGGAGGGTCGGGATAAGGACAGACGGAACGAGGGGCTCGGCTGTATGGACCTCGTTATGGCATTTAGCAGGCGTCGTCATATGATGCCATGATGTCAGGTAAAATTGCTGAATTGATTATGGATAACATTCACGCACGTGGCATGAATTAAAGACGCTCAAATTTACATGTTAACTGGGGGGGGGGGGCATATAGTTGCCCCCTTTACTTCTGCGACGATATCGTCGCAACGCAAAGAGATAGAGAAACGAAACTTTGCACACATCTTCCTGAATACCTAGCCGAGGTTATGTCCAAATTTGGTGTCGATCCCATTTGAAATGACGTCACAGTGACGTCAGAAGTCAAATTATAGATTTGCGAATCTCAGTTTCCTCACGATATATCAGACATATGATAACGAATATAAAGGACCGATTATTGGTCAGGAACTAATTGGAAGTATACTTAGATGTTTTAGGATGACAGCAGGTGCTGTCTGGTTCATTTACAGTTGAGTTTCATGCTCAGCGACATCAGAAACGGTCCATATCGGAAAACGACAAAACTTTATGACGTCACTGTGACGTCATCTTAAGTGCTACAACCACCAAACTTTCCTCAAATATTGCCTAGGTATTCATTTGAAGCTATGCCAAGTTTCACGTTCGTAGCTCATCAGGTTTCGGAGATATTCCACAAAACGTAAGGGGGGGCAACTTTATGCCCCCCCCCCCCCCCCCCAGCGGCTCTTGGGTTAAATGACACAACGCTAATCAAACAATCGTGCTCCCAGCACTCAAGTTACGAAGCGGGAGGGAGCGTCTAGCAAAAGCGAGCCGTAATCCCGTCCTCGGCTACCCGAAACGACCCAGTACCCACCATTGCCTCTCCTGCCGCACCACCGGGATATCCATCGCCCTCCTCGCGGAACCCCTGGGCCAACCCCCCCCCCCCCGACCGCTGGGCCACCTCTCCCGCCGACCCCTGGGCCACCTGTCGTCCGCGCCGCATCTCGTCACCTGTGTCCGCTGAGCAGTTTGGGCCGCTGCTGGCAGATCTGGCACAGGCTGGCGATCTCCTGAATGGCGCCGGCGTTGTCGCCTATTACCAGTCGACACTGGACGATGTGCTCCAGAATCATTAGCTGGAACGTATGCAGGATCGGACGGTCTGCAGAGGCTGCCGGCAACGAGAGGTGGTCAGTAGAGACATCTGGCGCGTACGGGACGAAACAGTGATGTGGGACAACACCGCTTTGGGGCGGCACCAGCCGGGGCTCAGCCCCGGGAAACGGTACGCAGCACTTGCGCAGCACGATCTATGCACATTATATTACATACCCTTACGAGCCGTTACGGTGACATAGGCACGCGCGCAACAGCTAAGATGTTAAAATATAAAACACTGCAGGATAAACCATTTGTCTTCAAGAAACACGGATATCCAAAAGGGATCTGGAGTGGAAATCCACACGATATTCAACGTTGCCGCCTGGAAATTATATCAAGCACACCTGCGATTCAAAAGCAAACGCTAAACAGCGCCTCACACGTCCCCCTAAGCTGTTCAAATTCTTACGTCAACGAAAACACTCATTGCCACCTCATTGTCCGCAAAACCGTTAGCGATGCTTTCACCATGACATTCATGGGCGGTTTTCCCAGACCATTCAAACACCGCTATCCCTCTCCACACCCCTAAACAAGACTGAGTCTACACATATTAAGCATCACCCTCGGAAAATGCAACAACTCAAGCTCGGGGATCAGTCCGACCAAAGTCCAAAAGCAGCCTACCCTTACCACCCGCAACAGCTGCTGCTCAACCAGCTGTTGTGACCAGCACCCCTCAAACTCCATCCCCCAGTTCCCTGCCTCCCTCCCCTCCCCATCTCTCACCGGTGAGGGCGCCGATCTCATTCAGCGCCTTGTCCGAGTACTTTTGCGCCTTGTCCATGTAGCCGGCCTGCATCGAGTGCATCACTGTCACCAAGTAGACGACCACGCGCAGCTCCTCCTTGGGCAGCCACATGAACATGTCGGCCGTGCTCGCTGACGCCGGCACCCGGTCTGAAAGGCGACAGGGAAGGGAAGGTCGGACACACGTCAGCGGGACACAGGCGGGAAGGTAAGGTGGCCGAAATGAAACGCCAAACGCCTCGGATAGTTACATCGAGAACAAACAGCTCAGCGGCCTTAAAATATTGTTGCGCCTTCAAGATCCTTTCGATGAGCTCGTTAAGCACAAAAAACATCTCCCTCTTTTACAGAGCCATCTGGACAGTCTGCATTTCACAACCGAAACATAACATCAAGTCGATACACCAGGTCCCTCCATCTCCTCCTCCTGATCAAGTCTGAAAGGTACCCAAAAGCAGCAAAATCCCTCAGCGATCACAGGCGGTAAAACAACTGAGACAAACACTGGGCAGCGCGGCCGTCATTGGCTCAGACCGCTGAATTCCACCGTGGTGACCCCGGCGGCCAAAGGTTGTCATTCAGCAGCCACAGCCTCATGCAGCGGCAGCAGAGACGGCATGTTCATAGCGAGGCCACCCTGGACGGGAGCACATGATGGGTCGAACGGAGCGAGCGAACCGACAAGCCAGGGCAAACGCGAACCACTGAACAAGACGAGATCGGACCGACAGGCGGAGAAATTGACCGAGGCCGGCGAGACAGCGGCAGGTATGAGTCAATAAGAAACGGGTATGTGTCGGTTATATAAGCGCAATTCTGGCTTGCCGCGTAACCTAACAGCAGGCTGACACGACACACGGCAGCGGCGGACGTAACCTACAAATAGCTCAGTAGGTATAAGCTATCGCTAGGAAGTAACAAGCGGCCGCACAGGGCAAAATGATTGGTGCAACGGCGCGGGAACATAATATAATCGGAGACGAGAGAGCCCAGCGACCGCAGAGAACAGATTAAGTGCGACGGCGCGGAGAGCGACGACAGGCGCCCGAGAGATCATCGCACACGGCTCGCCGACCGATGTTCAACGAAGGACGGGGCTCGCGTTACAGGCTATTAGCTCGCTGTAGTGTTGACGTCAGTGGCGCAGTGTGGAACAATTATTGCTGCCTGAGCCAGTTGCTACGTCGTCAAATGTAGGACAGGACTGTCTCGAATGCCCTCGCAAGTCGCAACAGTGCAAACTGACCTGGAGAAAAGAGGGCGCCTCGGGACCGAACACCTGCCCAGAGCTTAGGGTTTGGGCGACTCATGCTCAGAGCCCAATCGTTTAAATGCAGTAGAAAGAATTTGGCAGACCAAGCTGAAGTTTTAACCCTCGCCCGCACATCGGGGGGGGGGGGGAGGGTGGTTGCCCCCCCCCCCAGGTAGTCTTTCTGCTCTGCACTCAACATTTTTAGAGCTAGAAGGCTGATTTTTCGTATAGCTGCTCCTCTATCCTTTCCACTATGTCAACTGAAAATTTCAAGTTTCTGTGATTTTTTGTTTCGGAGATATGACCTTGTTTTCCAGGTCATGTCATGACCCAAATCGCCAATTCTCAACATCTTGTGTTTGCCATGGGCCTTGTGAGCTTTTGACAACTTGATTTCGGCCTTTTTTGCCAGTCTTACCTCCCACCTATCATGGAACATGTTGTTCGACGATGTACAGGTGTCAAGGTCAGGGTCAAGGTCAACCTAGGCCATCTAAGATAATTGCGTTTTAGGCAAGCTGAATTTACTTTTTGTGAAGTTTTTTGACTGCATTTTTGGTAAAAGCTTCTCAGATCATGATTCCATGTAATATGGACACAAAAACTGTCGGTGCACACATCAGTATACACACAGACACACAAAGACATACAAACACATATAACTGACCTTGACCTAACTTGACCTGAAATGACCTCAGCAGCAAAAATCTGGTCGGGTAGTGTGACAAAGAGGTTCTAGCTGGCTTGGCACCAGAAAATAGCATCGTCATCGGTATATGATAAGCTGAGCGCACTTGATATCCAACGGTGACCCAAAACAGCAACATTTTTTAGTTTGACCTGACCTGGAAGGTCAATGACTGACCTGAGAAGGTAAAACTGGGTATCATTGGATTCGTCTCTTCCAAAAGAATCTTTTTGGTCTTTACCGCTAAGCTCTATCTCCAACAGGAACGAAATGGCGCGGGGGTGGCAACCCCCCCCCCCATGTGCGTTCTAGGATGGGAAAATGGCATATGCGGGCGAGGATTAATGAAGCGTTGGTTCCCTCCGAGACGCATTTGCTACACTGGTATCCTTATACCTATATTTTCCAAAACCCGTACATAGAATAAGAGGTACGGCACTTTTTAAAATTAGGCCCTTGCTTCTGAATGGCCTGCAGATGCCTTTTCGGTAAAACGCGAGCATCAATTACTCTATACTATATCCCTACCGTGCCAAATAAGATGCCATGAAGCAGGAAGTCGGTGGGAATTCGATAAAATTAACGTGCACAAAAACAGAACAAAGCCAGCCGCTATCGTAAACCCAACAATAACGCATATCAATGTAAACAAATCATGGTTGGATGCACACATGAGCATGGATCCGAGTGATGGATCTATGATCTCAGTGGATCTCGAGGCAAAGTACAGGCTGGGATCTATGATCCCACCGGATCCGGCGTGAAAAATACATCTTGGATCTATGATCTCATATGATCTGACGATAAATTGAGAACATGGATCTATGATCTGAGTGGATCCCACCATGCACCACATTTGAAACCATGTTTTTAAGTGTTTCTATGCCAATAAGTGACACAAAACTATGGATTATGACGTGCGATCACATAAAATCACTAAAACAGAACGTTTGTGGGTTGAATTAAGTGTTTTTTATATATGTGTTGACAAAAAAAGTGAGGATCTATGATCTCACTGGATCTCAAGCAAAAAATGAGACTCGGATCTGTGATTCCTACGGATCTCTCGATAAATTACAGAGCTGGATCTATGATCCCGTCGGATCTGAGATCAGGATCCGTGGGATCAGATCCCAGATCCATTTTCTCGGATCCGTGCACATGTCTGGTTGGATGCAAGTTACATCTTGTAAAAGGGCATAGAGCTCATGCTGCACGAAGGGAGAATACATGCATTCAGTGAAAAGCCGATACAGCGCCCGGGATAACAAAACAACTGAGAAATAGGGAGGAGAGAAAGGGACAGGCTCTACACAAAATGAGTGTTTGGTGTGCGAACAGCACAGCATACTAACCTATCCGGCACCCCTGGCACCAACGAAATAACTTGGATGAGATCGGAGATCAGAGTACCTTTTGCTTTCCAACATGTGCATCCAAATACACACAGGCATAGCCTAACTACAGCGAACACCAGCGTGAGCCAGCCATTGTCGTTTTACGAATCTGTCGCTGCCCCATGTTTCCATGAGCCCCGGCGGCGTCCACTAACCTTCATCGGCCCACTTGGCGATGTCCTCCACACTCTGCTGCAGCTGCTTCAGCCACGACTTGCTGCACTTGACCTGGCCAGCCAGCAGGTAGTAACAGGTCTGCAAAACCAGGAAGAACACCTGGGGGAGGCGGGAGCGGTTAGTAGTTCGGCGACTGAACGGCAGTTTGACGACTGAACGAACGGGGGGAGGGGGGGGGGGCGGTCATTGAGTTAAATGACTGAGCGGGAGGGGGCGGTCAGTAGTTTGACGACTGAGCGGGAGGGAGGTCAGTTTCTAAGCGACTGAACGGGAGAATCATCAGATAAGAGCTATAAGTCGCAGCTGGGTGACCAAGGCAAGAAATACTTGTCCTGTTCCTGTCTAATCTGATAATTTCATTGCCTAGCCCTGTCTTTATGACAATAAGCGAACGGAAAGATAAAGTGATTACACAAGTGGCTAGACTAGAGAGTGGAGGGTAATGGAAGTCACTGACTCTGCGCCCATACGGGCACTCACAGCTGAAAGGGTCCAGTGTCATGTGGTTTCCACCAGAGAAACAATCCAAGGCAGTGGCTACACGATGCACTTAGCAGCACGGGCATAGCTAAAAAGGGGCGACAGTTACTCGGGGGACAGCCTATCACGTCAACGTGTCTAAGGTTTACTCAGGTTTACACTGTTTGACCTCTGGAGTTCAAAATATAAAATTTCTTTGACAGGCATTGACTCATTGATAGGCAATATAACTTCACTATCACAGCATATGTCAGTGAAAGGGAAAAGACAAGCACCAACGAGCAGCAACGGATGACTGCACTCCCCCAAATGAGCACGTCCTGGTGCGCCACCGTTAGCCAGTACTGTGTCCACCGGCTCATACCTTGAGGTACTCCTTCTGTTGGCTGCTGCCCTGCCAGGCGTCCACAAGAGGGCCGCCCTGCTGCAGCAGAGGTGTCGCTTCACTCAGCTTCCGTTCAGCCAGCAGCAGCTGCGACACACAACAGCAAGCAGTCGGTTATATAGGCAGCAAACAGACAGTTCGTCAACATTGTTCCCCAGCACACAGCCCGTCGATGTTGTTCCCTCCGGTCCAGTCAGGGAGGTGAAGAAGGACGCTCCATAGGACGCGGAAGCCAGCGGCCAGGGGGCCACTACCACGCCCGGTCGTCCTATACAGCGGCTCCCACCAGATTCTAAAATAGAATCTCGAATGGGCAGTCGGTAGACTCGGTACATGCCTGGGGACGTACACGCTGACGAAAACCAACAGGCGCACGGATACGCCGTTCATGCAGAGCAAATTGCAGTTGATTTAGAATGGTAGCCACATCTGAAAGTATTGATATATTTTGAGGACGTGGCAAGGTGGGTGAAAAGGTGAGTAGCTTATGAATCATCAACAAATAGTGGTGGTCGTGCTAGCATTATTGACTATTACAAATCCAAGCACCACAAAAAGGACCATATCGAAAAAATAAGCATGGGTGTTCTCACAGTCATGTAAGCAGTTCCCTCTCCATGATATTAATTCACCTAATTAATTCAAAGAGATGGGATGCCTGGCGCCTGCTCATACAAAATAACTACTTCAACTGTTGCAGGTCACAGTATCCGTTTGTTGCTCACCATCGCCTTGCTGAGGAGGAACAGAATCTGCGTGTAGCCGGCACCTGAGATGCGGGTGAACTCGACGCCGACGCCGAGCAGGCCGCAAGCCGACACAAAGTCCTTCTCTTTGGCATGCAATTGCTGCGGGAAAAAAAAACATTAATGACAGTCAGCCAAGGGTGAGATGCAACCAAGCAGAAAAGGTGGGATCTGTGTCTAACATCAGGAAGTTATCTACATAACTGGAGATAGGTTAAGTATTTATTATGCAGTGTGCACAATCAACTGCTAGCACTTAAGACAAAATTGTATTGACAAAATATGATGGTGAGTGGTGACGCATCATTCAAGCTTATGTTTAACAGAACTGCATTCTCACGAGCAAACAACTGCGTATACTCTGACAGAGTAAAGGATAGCATATCATCTACAGCTCTCGAACACACGGTGTGCCCCAATGTCCCGGCACTGGTCGGCCGGGCGCCGCAGTCCACCCACCGCCAGCTGGAACAGTAGTCGGCAGTGCCAGTAGCAGTTGCCCTGCGATATCTCGATGGCGCGTCGCAGCTTCTCCTTGGCCCACTTCTGCTGCTGCTGCTGCTCGAACAGCTGCGCCAGCACACTGGCCGACTCGAACTTGACATCGTCGAATGAAGAGATGCCCTGCGACAGATCCCACTGTGGACAAGAAAGAAAAACATAATTGATAAGTGGGAGTGTACTTTGAGAGGTGGTAGGGAGAGAGTGCAGAGAAACTCATGAGATGGGAGTGGGGCTCATTGAGCACTACCTAGCCTTACCTAACGAAACCTCACCTCACCTGACTCAACAGGTGGTCGGGTGTAGCCTATAAACGTTTTGTGTATAATGTATTGTAAGTATCGGTGTGTTGTGTCACTTTTTAAGCATAAAATGATGCGTTTTTCCCCGAGGTTTTTCGTGAATAGCGGAAAAACTGCGCCGCGTAGCGCCGCGAAATTTGACCTTACTTTTACCTCATCAATTTTACACATGGTGTGCAAGTTTGAACTTCCTACCTTTCAAGGTCAGGTCACCAGGTCACTTCGAATGACCCAACCTCAAAGCACTTTTTTGCAACTTTGTCACTGTGTCAGAGCTACAGTAGATGACGGAGGCCTTTGAAAGTCGTAGGATGTAATGAGGTCAATGATAGCTACACTTTTTATATCTTAGAATTTTGATACCATGACCTAAGGTTAGGTCAATTTCTTGACCTCTCCATTATAAGTCAATGGGGGGAGGGAGGAAATGAACCCCCTGCTTTTTCCACTAAAACGCGTCGGATGGTCCAATATACCATGAATGACTTCATATACCTACGATCAACCTTGACTATACTCTGTTCCATAAAAGCTTGCGGTCGGATTTCCTCCGGCATTTTGCTCTGGCTCCTCCGTTCATTATTTTGCGACCTTGAATGTAAGAGCTGCGTATACAGAAATCTCGCACTGCTTTCAGGAAGGCACTTCGGCCGCAAGCTTGGAATGGAACAGAGTATATCTTTATCTTGAGGCCTTTTTTGCTCTTGGGCAACTGTAAGGTCATGTGACGTCATCAAGGGTCACCAAATGTTTTTTTTTCTTTTGCTAATAACTCCTTACAGGAACAAGATACAGCCGCGCGGATGGTCTCATTGTGTTCAGCTCGTCAAGGCGCATCGAGTGATAATACATGCTGACCTTGGTCACGTGACCTGAGGTCAACCTTTAACCTTGACTTTTTGAGGTCACCACATATACGATTTGATGCGGATTGACGAAAGGATCACAATGGTGCCATTAGTTTGTTCCTAGCTTGGCTACTTCGAAAGTTATTCGAGAAAAAACTAGGTATCTTCGTTTCTATATAGGTATCTAGGTATCTTCGTTATAGTGCTGCCATTTTGACTTTTCTCTACCCCTGTGATGTCACCTTTGACCTGACCTGAAAACGACCTTCGTAAAAATTGCAGATCTTGCAGATCTTGTCCGTGGGCATCCCAGCCGTTTACCGCTTGTCGCTAGCTTGCTTCGTTCTCGAGATCTAACCCGCAAGTTTAACCCGCGCACCCCCGTCGGTGCGCGGGTTAACCCGCGCCCCGTAGGGCTACCGGCGGACCCTACCACCCGTAGGGGGGGGGGGGCGTTTCGGACCCCTTCTAAGATCTCGGAAATTTACAGGCCGATTTTCAAAATTCAAACGGCGTTTGATAGCCCCATCCGGGAACTACGTTGTGACTAAATTTCATTGACCTAGGTCAAACCGATGACGTCACAGGTCAGGTCAAAGGTCAGATTTTCACCGTTCACAGGCATTTCAAGAAATGTGTCGTGAAATCGAGTAAATTGGTAATCTATTGAAAACCATCGATGGTACATTTTTCGTCAAACACATACTTTGGTATATGAGGTCACTGGTACCAGGTCAGGTCACAGCGAGGTCAGGTCACCGGGGTCACAATATGAAAGTGTCGTGTGATCCATGTTTTATGGTCCATTTTACATGACAAATGCGATTATATGGGTTAGGCAGCCTTTGGGGCCAGCCTAGGTCACGTTTTGGTGAAGGTCAGGTCAAGGTCAGGTCAAATTAGGTCAAATTTCAAAGTTGATATTTTTGCGTAAAATGGGTATCGATTCGATGCAGCTCGTCACGGGGAGTCTAATGGTGGTCTTTGTTTTGCTCTACGAGGTCTAGAATTGCCAAAAATTGAGTTTGAAAATTTGAGGTCATCATTTTTGAACAGTATTTTCGCTATAACTTGGCCAAAAAACGAGGTATCGATCTGAAATTTGGTATGTAGATAGAAGACGGTAGGTACTATCACATATATTCCGTTTTTTTCGAAACTCATAATTTTTTTGGATTATTTGGCTAATATATAAAAAAAAATACTTTTTTGATTTTTGGGGGTCAAAACTCAAAAATTTCAAAAATCCGAGATAGCAGTTTTGTAGCCCTGTCCATTCTACACCTTTTATGTCTCGATCATTTCTCTGTATCTTCAAAGCTGTAGGCCTGACAGGTCTTCTCACGAAGGTCTTTTTTCGGTCGAAAATGACAGAACATGACGTCATTCTGACGTCATTTGTGGCCAACCTATCGTAGCCTCTGGAAAAGTTTTGGTCACAATGTGTAAAATTGATGCCCGGAGGGGTCCTGAAAGTTTGGTGGCGATATCTCTAGCCGTTGACGAGATATCGACCGAAAAGGACAGGGGGGCCGTTTCGCCCCCCCCCCCCCCCTACGGGGCGCGGGTGCAAAAGGCAGCTATAGCCAGAAACGATACAGAGCCAGCAGAGCAACACTTATATCTGTACCTGCCTATCCTAATTTTTCTTCTTTTTTTTTTTGATGACTGGAATCAGATTCTTCACAATGCCTTTAAAAAATGTCGTGCCCCAAAACACCAAAATTTAGCATGCTCATTGCTTAACAATAAACCCATTTTTTGTAAAATTTTACTCTGTAAGCTCACAAGACAATAGTGCGACCAAGATGCTTAAGCATGTTGTGTATCAGTAATCAGTATGTATGATTAGACGATTGTGATAGCAGGATAGTTGAAACAGCACTAGAGTACGGCATAATCTAGATGGTAGGCTGTAGGCTGGTAGGTCAGTAGGCCAGGATAGGTCGGTCAAGATATAGATTGAGTGGCTTCTTATTCTGATGACCAGCCCAGGTAGAGAAAAGTTATGTAACACGTTTTTGACATGGACCAATCGAGTCCAAGCAAAGGAAATTGTTCTGATAAGTAAAGGTCTTAAACTTCACTGTAACCATTACTTAAAATTCACCCAGCCCCATGCATCCCTGTACCAGTAGAGCAGGCAGATCTGACAAACCCTTGGCATTACCCAATATGTTTATTCCTGCAGAGCAGTCTGAGCCATGGCAGAGCCTACACATGAACCCACCTACCCTTTTTAAAATGAGATTAATAGCAAGTGGTATCTGTAACCTTTTAAAGGAATTATACCACTTTTAACATGGGGCTCTGAACTGGAATAGCAATTTATAAGCTTGAGCTGAGAGTTGAAACTAGCACAAACCAAGGAGCTTTCATGGCCCTGCAATCACCCTGGGCAAAAATATTCAATTTCTTGTTCCAAAATTAGCACCTTATGCAGGAGTCAGGTGTCTTACAGAATAATGTCAACTCAAGAAGCTGTCAGCCAATCAGCATGCAGTTGTTTTAAAACTACACAATAAAATTGGTCAACATATAAAATGTAGGTAAGCTTCCTCTAAAACACTGTTTAGCCTCAGCCATAGATAATTAATACCCCTTCAGAGTTCCAGAAAACATTTTTAAAATTCCTTCAGTGAGTATTAGTATTCTCTTTTTTAGCATAACATAAAAATCATAAAACAATAGCAAAAAATTATTTGAGGAAAGTGGGCAAACAATTAAGGGCGTGCTATTCCTCAACTGGAGAATTTGCCATCTGGTATGTATAATGGTGCTAGCAAAGCTTGTTATATAAGATCAATCCTAGACATACAAGAATAAATGTCTATCAATGAATTTCTCCAGTAGTGCCATTTTATGTGTTTATGTCCATCTAGTACTGTGCTTATATCTATAGATAAACATGTTACCAGCTCATTTAACAACATTTTTTGTTTAATAAACTGGTTTATGATGATAATTCACACATATAACGGCTATTACAAGTCGCCAGCTGATTGTATCCAGTTGTTAACAAGGCCCACAATTATCAATACATCAACCACTCAATAAACATTAGGGTTGATAGATTCACATCATTTACACTAGGTAGAAAAATCAATTTGTAGCTAATGAATACTATGAATGCATTCACCAAATATACCTATGTTTATAAATAGGATACATTATCAGATTTCCAAACATTATAATTTAGCAGCTCCAATTGCACCATAAGTGTAACAGACGCGCCATAATTGAAACAACTTTCAAAATAAAGGCCATTTACAATGAAAAATAAAACTAAATCAATCATAAGAGCAATGCAAAACTGATGCACTATAATTTGTGGGTGGGAATTTTCACAGGCTCCTATTTCGTTCAGAAAACCCTTAAACTAAAAACCAAACATTTCATGTAAGGGTTCTGCAAGCTTGAGCTGTGAAAACTTTGTAATTCAAATTCATATTGTTAATAAGTAAAAGACTGAAAGGATTGCTATTAAGTAACTGAAAAATGTTCAATAGAAACGAAAAAAAATATTATGGATGGTTTAAAATGCAACATCATTGTTATGCTGCGACTGCCTAGCTCATTGAATGAGCAACGGTTTCGGTTTGCGGTGAAAGCGGCGTCGTTTTCTAAGCACATCGGCGCGGCCAACGAACAATTTGTACGGAAAAATTATAGAAACTTATGTTTAATGCCCTGAGAACAGAATGCGCATACCAATTCACGGATTATCTTCGCCACTTACCGCCTTTTCCAGGTGTTTGCGGGCAAGATCCGAATTTCTTGTGTGGTTCAACAGGATGTTCCCCAGCTGCAAATGCGTTCTAGCCTCCACTCGTGGGGGCGGATTGAAGTTAAACACTGCCTGCAGGCACTGCACACACGATTTTATGTCAGGTGGCTTCAAACTTCGAAAATGTTCGGCCAAACCGAGCAGCGACAGATACCAAGCATCCTGACTTGACGCCATTTTTAAGACTGGTCGACAGCTGCTGCCACCTGGTGAGCGGCGCCGAAAGGTGGAACGTCATCCAACGGGCGGAGCCTCCACCGCCGTGTGGGATTGGACATTGGTCGATATGCGGCGGAGCTGGCTCGCGCTACAACTGATGATGTCACCAGCGGGTGAATGAGCCGCGTTCCGGGAATATCGTAACCCGCCGCCCACCCAGCGTAACGGCTGTCCCACAGCCGCCTGCTGCCCCCCCCCCCCCACCCTTCCCTCCTTCCCTCTTGCCTATCCTCGGTCTGTTAGGGACCGATCGACGGCATCATGCAGCCCGCGCCCCGCTGGGGCTACTGGATTTTCACGCTCTATTGGGGGTGTTTGAGCAACAACTCGGCTCCTGGGCCACGGCCCACGTAGCGACATGCCATAGGCGGCGTTCGAAAGAGCGTAGAAAATAATGAAGAAATTATATCGGTCACTTTTTAGGTCAGACTAAGGGTCAGGTCACTGCAGAGGCCACGGCAGGTAATTTCGTAACTTTCCCAGTCTAAATTTCGCTAATTTTGGACAAACTGGCACATTAGCTCAGGAACGGATAGAGCAACAGCGCCGCGGAAACACACATTCGATAGCTCTTTTACCTGTCTCTCTAAGTATTTCTCTAAGTATTTAGTATTTCTCTAAGATTTGACCTAGGGCCTCCTGCAGCCTGTAGGCTGTATAAGCTGCAGCCTGTAGGCTGCAGGAGGCAAACACTGCCAAAATAGACGCATTTGCTGAAACAGTTTTTCTGCATGCAATAACTTAAGACTTAGAACTTTGCACGACCTTACATTAAGCAGCATCATGTTCTTCTCGTCATCGTCAAGAGTAAGACCATCGAATGAACTATAAGTTGACCTCGAAAGGTCAACTTGAAAGTTTGAGCTTGAGACTTTGAGACTATCAAACAAACAAATAAACGCGTGTGTCGTTTTGCATATACAAAACGACACACTTGCGAGTCCGATTCCAGTAGGGCCCGCCTACCAATAATTTTAAAATTTTAAGAAAGAAAAGCTCTACGACGCTGCAGGAAAAGAATGGCTTCGATATTTAGAAGTGACGCCCGTTAACAAACGTTGTTCACGAACTAGTCATGATATGATCAAATTTACAAACACCAAACCCTGAAAATAATATCGAATTCACGTAACTCGCATTCACGTAACAGTGTTATGGTAAATCAGTGAATGAAAATGCTTTGCTGTTTATAATTTAGCATGTAAATGAAAGGAATGTGTGAGTTAGTGGCATGGTATTTCGTGTTCCTGCAATAAACCAGGAGTTTCGGAGTCGTAATAGCAGTATTTCAACTCCGTTTCCGAGTCCGCACTCCGATTACGACTCCGACTCCGAAACCTGCATGGTTATAGAAGCTCTCTGTTACTCCTCCCTCATCGATTTTCGCAGCTTTGGTCTCCCCACACCACATGGACCATAGGCGTCTCCAGAGATTTTCGGTTGGGGGGGGGGGCAAAATCAACTTTTGTGTGAAATCTTGCCTTTCCTCAGTCGTTAATCACTCGTTTTACATATCATTCGACGCGCAATGGTGCGAGGAATCCGATGGTGACAAAGTTTTCCTTCTCGCTATGACATATATTTTTTTTGCTGAAAAATTCGAAATTTTGAAATTTGTGGACAAAAACGACCGGTAGAATTACAGTGGCTGCAATTGCCGACGCACTGCAGAGGGCCCCTGTGCAGACTCTCGTCACTCATGATCATAACCCAGAAAAAAGGTGAAAAGCGCTCCATTTAATCGCATCACCCTGCTTAAACCTTCATTCACGCATGCATGCAGACTGCAGAGGTTTTGCGTGAAATGCATAGGGCTTATCCCAGCCGCCGATTTTAGGTAAGTTGGGCATTCGGCAGAGACTGAGAGCGAATGTCGGAAGTGTGAATCGGAAGTAAATTAGTAGGTAATTCATCTTTGCTCCAGTGGGAGGAAGTGTTTTGTTCTCGAGTGTGAACAAAAAGTTTCTCGTTCTTCGTGTGAAGGGAAGCGAAGCGCTGCAAACGTGAACAAAAAATGTTTAACGGAGCCAAAAGTTACGCACGCGGCACGGCATAGCGGTAATGGATCCCTTAGAGATAGGCTATGGACTTCCAGGCCATTTCAGGCCACTCATGGTCAGTGTGGACTCTCAGAATCCTGCTTAGGATCCCGGAGATCGGCGTGGGTCACCCCAAATATTTACGTGTATTGTATGTGGTGCTTAAGGGCTTTCCGAGCCCAAGGTTGGGCCCTTCAGAAGCCAGTGTGGGCGGCGGGCGCTAAGAGACTAGGCCCAGGGTGAGCCTAGAGTTGAGCCCTCGGATAAGTGTGAACCGTCGGGGTCCGTGTTGAATCCCTAAGGACCCCACGTAAGGACATACGAAACATGTGTTGCGGCCCTCAGAGGGACACGTGAGTTGTGACCCCTCAGATGCCGGCTTGCAGGCGCGTAACCACCACTGGGGACACTGGGGACCGGTCCCCAGTAACTTTTGGGTTACTGGGGACCGTCCCCAGTAAAACCGATGACCTCCTCAGTTTGCTTAAATAGCCAAATATTGTCTCTAAATCGACGTGAAGAGTAATGTGTAGTCAACGGAAGACAAAACAATGGATGTTTCGTTTAGCCAACGCTCGGGTGGGCCCCTCGGCCAATCTCGCCATGGGGGTTGGGGGCTTTTTGGCCACACCAGATTATCTCGGAAAGTAAGCAAGCTAGAAAGACGCGGTAAAAAGCAACAGAGAGATCACTACAGTATCTTTTAAGAATTAGGTACCTATGTCATGTTTTATCAGGTCATCGCTGAGGTCACTGGAGGTCACTAAAGGTAAAATTTTCACGAACTTTTGTTCCCAATTTTGACAACTGTTCACACAAATCGGCGCATAAGTCAGGAACCAATAGAGCTGCAGTGCTGCGGGAAAGCGCATTCGATAGCTGTTTCAAATGCTCTTAGCTTTGACCTAAGGTCAACGGCTTAGCTTCCAGGCTAGCGTTTCATTAATGCCGCATTTGCCGTTGGTGAAACTCGTTGGCTATTTTTCTGGCTGATATTTTTTCACGCCGGCGGATATTTTTCGCCTGATTGGTGAAACTCGTCAGCGTTTTTTTATAGAAAAATTGCGCCAGGCGGCTATTTTTCTGTTGGTATAGCTGATCTCTGGTGACCTGACCATAGGTGACCTGGGGTAAAAATTTTCACAGACGATGCGACATTGAGGTATCATAACCTATAGGTACCAAGTTTCGTGGCGGTGCGCGCCGCGGTTTTCCTTACACGCGCAAAAAAAACTGGCAGGTCTGGCCAAAAACGCCCCCCTCTCCCCCCCCCTCAGGCGAATGCTGATCCTGAAATATAATATTTGGTCTTCGCGGCCCTCCATGTGGTCCCCAGTAACTTCAGACTCGTGGTTACGCGCCTGCCGGCTTGGGGCCGGGGGGTAGCAAAGTCCGTCGCCTCAAAAGTTCGGCTGAACTATCAGAGGCCAGTTAAGATTCTCAGAGATTTTCGAAGGCATCCTCAAAGATTCGTGTGGCCCTTCAGAGGTCTACGTACGTACAGGGTCCTAAAAGATCCCTGTATGGGCCCTCAGAAATGAGAAAACATGGACACTAGTGGGACTCTCAGAGGCCGGTTTGGGCCCTCTGAAAGCTTCTTAGACATCAGTGCAGAGCTCCTTAGGAGCCTGTGTGGAAAGCAAGCTCATGAGCCCTGCGGCACTTGAACGGTAGGTACTTGAGCCTGTCGCAGACATTTGACGAGAGTCGAGAAAGGCCCCAAAGATTTCGTGTCACGCTTTGAACGAAAATTATGTGTCAGGCGTCAGCACTCCAAAACTTATGAAAATCAGCTAAAAAATGTAATAAAGAACCAACTAGGAACATGGAATGAATCACAGCATTGACATTTCCGAGTCCGGAGTCGGATTCTTGAAGATTTTGGCGACTGCGACTCTGACTCTGGTTTGAACTGCACGCTCCAACCGAGTATGACCTTACAGGCATTCCTAGAAAGGTACCTCCATTTTTTCCCGACTCCAAAATCTCATCGGATCTGTATCGATCTCAGGGGGTGCCCGGTCCGAGGTTGGGGGGGGGGCAAGCTGCCCCCCCCCCCGCCCCCGTAGCGACGCTAATGACATGGACATTGACGTTATCATTCTTGAGGCAATATAGTCGAATAAGAAGTATATTTTCTTGACGAATGGAGCGTTGCAGACATGTCTTTTGTTAACATATACGAGTTAACAACATATAACATATTAACAATTAACTTCATATAAGCACAGAAAGAAATAGAAAACAGTGCCTTGAAAGTAACCACAAGCCGTCCATTTTTTTAAAGGGCAGGAGCACGACTGGCCTGATAATAATCGTCTCGGCTTCTTCAGCTGCGCTATCGAGCTCGATACTTATTGTTCAGATACAACAGAACATCCAACACCTTATTCCTACGACATCGTGCTCACGGTTCACGGTTACCGTCCGACATAGCAGCGGATTTCACAGCTACCATCCGAATTAACAGTGAACACCACGGTTACCGTCCAACATAGCAGTGCAATTCACGGTTACCGTCCGACATAGCAGTGCAATTCATGATTACCGTGTGACATAGCAGTGCAGTTCATGGTTACCGTCCGACATAGCAGTGCAGTTCATGGTTACCGTCCGACATAGCAGTGCAGTTCATGGTTACCGTCCGACATAGCAGTGCAATTCATGATTACCGTCCGACATAGCAGAGCAATTCATGGTTACCGTCCGACATAGCAGTGCAGTTCATGGTTATACCGTCCCACCTAGCAGTGCAGTTCACGACTACTGTTCGACAGCAGTGCAGTGCACGGTTATCATTCGACACAGTCCAGTACATTTCATACGATCGAATTCTTACAGTTTCACGCCAAAAGGCGGGTAGACAGAACAATAAGTGGCGAATGTTCATTGCTCACTATATAGACGTGCAATACAAAGACCAATCTTATCATGTTCCACAAAATGATAACTGAACAGAAGGCTTATTAAGTTCTTTTAACTACTGATTAAGATTAAATTATTAACAAATGGCACATCTTGAGTCAAGCTGATTGCCATAAACTTTGTCCATGGCTGGCTTTCCAATTAATATTTCGGAGAAGAATAAATGTAAGGTAGGTTATCAGAAGTAGTTGTATCGTTTTGTTCTCCCGTGCTGATATTTGAAGTACCTATTGCTATTCTCCATTACTCAAGACATAGACTACACCCACTCCAAAGATATAGAGTGGTCTATGCTCAACTGATTATAACTCATACACCGTTAAAAACAATAACCACCGAGTACAAACGAACAACACATATATATATATAAGTTCCATGAACAGCAATAAACATGTAACGTTAAGTAGCATTCAACCGCAATCATCATTTGTTGGACAACCGAATACCTACTACCGATAACTTTGTGAACGAAGTATAAAGTATCAGAATCAGTACAAGGGCCTGAACCATTGCAGCCGGTATATGGTGCAACATTGGCCATGAAGCCGTATTCGCTGAAAACTATTAAAGGTTTAGAGAGACGCTCGCACACTCACAAAAAACAGGTATTTGAAAAAAAAAAATCAAAGTCCAGGAGGCATGCGTCAAAGACCAACGGTATGCAATGGCCGATAAGATAAAGTGACGGAGAGAGAAAAACCTGATAAGTCACCGCTTTTTTCGACCAAATGCGCACACAAGGGGGAGCCGGGAGGGGCACATAGGCCCGTGCCCTCCCAATTTGAATGGGGGGGGGGGGGTATTTGAGGCGGGCTTCGGCGGCCTCAAAGGTTCCTCAAAGGGCCCACAATCTTTAGAACGCCGTGAACGTCTAAAAATGAGCTGAAATGTCAAATGATGTTTGAAAAGACTGGGAGGGCCAAGATCGGGTCACAACAGGCCCATATTAGTCCATGTAGGGCAACGTCTTCGGCTGGGGCCTGGGGCCCCACGGCATGGGGGGGGGGGGGCAGTTTGCAGGTCGTGCCCCAACCATTCAAAAATCCTGTGTGCGCGCCTGTTTTCGACCACACATTCTTCGCTATCATACACGGATTAACGAAGTGGCTCCACGTGGTTTAGCACGCAGCGCACACACCGGTGGAATGAGCGTATGAACGCCTCACGGAAGTCCTTACTGAAGATGACGCAGACGAGAGGGTTCAGAACTGCAGTCACACCGCCGCTTGTAGTTATCATCGTGAAGATGTAGTATCTCTCGCTGGGCATCACCACACACTTCAGATCGCTTGTGTAGTGAGAAACCGCCAGTATCGGGGCGAACGAGATGAGGAACGTCAGCAGGTAGGTAATCATGGCCATGGTAGCCACCACGTCCACCCTGCCGGTCCTCCGAACAGCAGGTCGAGCCACTTCTGCCACCGGGAGCAGTCGCGCTGCCGCCGCCGCCGAGACGCTCCGCTTGGCGACGTCCCTCTGAGACAAGTCTGGTGAGCCGCCAGGCTCGACGGCTGCTGCGTTCTCCGGTCCCGTAGAGTCGAGGGTGGATGGTTCCAGGACAACCTCTCGGCGGTACCCGGATGGGCCTGGAGTGGGAGAGTCGGAGGGCTGGCGCTGAATCTCGGACTCGGCAGTGGTGGCAGGAGGGCTGGTCTGCACAGGAGTCTCGGGACTGCCGTTGATCTTGTTGATGTCATCTGGTTCCGTGCTGGCTAGAGCTTGTTCTGACTCTGAGTTTCGTTGTGGTGCGATGGGGGTGCTGACGTTTGCTTGCTGCCCGTTCGCCTCTGGAAGCAGAGTAGACTGCGGCGGCTGGCCGGCCCTTTCAGCGAATGCTGACTGTTGGTCTGTGTGTAGCTGATCGCTTGTTGTTTGATCGCCGAAGCAGAAGCACGATATTTGGAACGCATCAATAAGTCGTTGATAAAATTTCTTTTGCGGAATGTTCTGAGGAGCGTCACGAATAACTACGAACCTTGAACTATGGACCTTCGACCAAATCTTGATATAGCAAAAAAATATGGTAGCAAAGCCGATTACACATTCAATAATAAGGGCAACCAAATATTCGGTAACACAAATTCCCTCCGGAAGATTGCTGATAAGGTATCCGGTTGGTGTCCTAGCAAGATATGTTCCGCATTTGTGCTGAGTGCAGGGCAAAAGTAGAACCAGCCGCATCGCACAGGGAAACAAAGCAAGCGATGTGAAACAGAGTACATTTTTCCATTCCGTTGGGTAGTGGTGGTCGTATACCACCAGCAAGTACCGCAGCACAGTGATCGCAAGTATAAAGCCAAAGTTGAACGAAAATACGATGGAAGACAGATAATATCGAACTTCACAAAAGACAGAATTCGTCACTGGCAGATCATACGCCTCAAAAATTGGAGGTACAATCCATATCAGCTGGGTGATACACAACAGCGAAACTAGGTAATTCACTAGCGTATGCAGCTTCTTATTGAGGCAAATGGTCAGCAGGACAACTAAGTTGAGTGCTACCGCCAAGATGACGGTGACCGTTACCACCGCTACGAACGTTTTGTAGGCTCTATCAGTACTGATGGGGTCGTCCCCTTCCTTGGGCTCGCATATCAGCTGTGAGCTGTTGTCGGCAATGTGGCGGGCGTTGCACGTCAGCCGCTCCTCCAGGTACAGCAGACAGGTACTGGAGAGTCTGGGCAGCAGTCCTGGAAGACTGCTGGTGAAATTATCAGTCTCATTACTGGAGACGGCTTGTGCTTGAGAATGACGCATTACGAACACATTCGGTCCTTTGTACTGAACTCAGTTTTAACTGCTCGCAGTGTTTGGCTTTACGGCAGTTCAAATCGCTGCACGCACGGTTTACACAAAACTTTTGTGAATATTCCAGTGTCAAAGATCTGTCATCGGTGACTAGCTTGATTGTCTTGTTCGACAAGCCTGATTCCACATCACCTACTGTCTGCAAACAACAGAAATTTGTCTGTGATATCTGCCGTTACCTTTCAATTTCACAAATAAGACCCGCGGGAGGATTGCAGCTCTAAACCGTTAACATTGACAGTCTAGTGATCGAGTATACAGTTTTGCCCATAGTCACATGGGGTAAAGCTGTCAGTTGTCAATCTCACCATGCCAGCTGGCCAGCCTCCTGTCCAAAAGGCGCAGCGTTTTGTCGCTCCCTCCGCGGCTCAGCCAGCACTGGATCGGACGGCCGGTCCGCGCGGGTCGAGACCGACACCGTCCGACGACTGAGGACTGGACGGGCGCGGCGGTCAGGGCGGACTCGGTGGCTGTAGTCGCACTGAGACCGACTCTGACCGGAGACCAGCACAGGCCGACTGCTGGCATCGATCAGCGAGTGTTCAGTGAGAGACGTGCTCTGTCACAGAGCCGGGAGCACCGCGCTAATGAGCACAGTGCTTGGTGCATCCGCACCCGGAACTCACCCACAGCAGCCCGAGCCTTTCACTGTCCTTCCATTGCCCAGCTTGGTTCGTGGGCTGATCGCTGTTAGGAGAACACATGGATTTCAAAGGTGGATCCAGTGCGGCTATAGCTGTCACAGGTGCCATTTTTCGGTTCAGTGTGTCAATTTTACCTGCATCCTGATGTTTGAGAGTGTCTAGAATCGCGTTCGTGCAAAAGAGACGCTTTTCAATTTTCTCCCATTGACTTATAGTGGATAGGCCGCTAAATTAACCTGACCTTAGGTCATCGATATCAAAATTCCGAGATATACGTTTTATAGATACTGTTACTCTTATCAATCGCTGAAAGTTTCAAGGCAATCGTTCAGTCGGTGTAGCTATGACGAACATTTTAATTTTTTCTTATGTGAGGTCACTTGCAATGGCGTGACCTGGTGACCTGACCTTGAGCGACCTGGGTCTGAAATTTTCACAACATGGGCGGAATAGATGCACAAACAGGTGTGCCAAAAACGGCGGCGCGTTTTTGAGATATCTGCGAAAACCGCACGGGGTGTTCAAACACCCCTTCTGCCCGGTGCGGGTTAACCTGCCAATTTAGCCTGAGGTCAATGTCAATCATGTCGGGGAAGGCCATGCTTCAAGGCTATTGACTCGTTTCGTTGAGCTAAGCAGTAAGGCATATCAAAGTCTCTTCATTGCTACAGCATGTCCCTAAAAGATGCTGTGGTAAAGCTTTTGAAAACCTTGTATACGACCTAAGATGACCTCAGGCGTGTGAAATGGGGTAACAGAACAGGTTCTATTTCCCGGCAAAGTATACCTACAATGCCTTTGAGGTATATGTTTGAGAATGCTTAATGCGACTTTCGCTCAAAAAGGCGTAGTCCACTACTTTCCAATTGACTTCCAATGAAGGCGTTGCAAAATTGAACTAACCTTTGGTCACCGATGGCAGAAATCTGAGACACCAGTTTTATATTTTATATGACGTCATATATGAAAGTCTCCAATGCAAAACCTCACATCGGACCTTTCAGGAAAAGTATGAAATCACGTTTCCAGGTGGTCAAGATGGTGAGAAACCGAAAAAGAACGAAGAGCAAGAGCGCTATGAAACTACTATCCCTGGCTTCAAGTAGGGTCGAAACACATCGACTCAAGTTCACTGTCAACCAGTAAAATTGGATTGAGATAGCAATATGTTACCCCTAGAACTCCTACAAAACACCCACATTTTGTCTATAGGCGTGGCACTTAGTAAAAATTGGATTTGGATGTCCTCATTGTTTCTCAAGCTGCGCGACCGGTCACTTTGGCCAGCATTGATCCGTCTTCTAGACATGGGCAAAACCAAATGCACATCGTATTAGCAAATAACAACGCATGCTCCAGGTATCCTCAACTAAACCCTGCCGCCATAGATTGGTTCGTCTCACATTTCCTTTCATTTAGAACGAGTCTAATTTTATTTATCATTTGTCAGCCATGCATTCCCAGATCCCACACAGCAATACACAGGACATATTTTCGAAGGACAGAGGAAAGCTAATCAAATCATGTATACGCTCTAGTTTCATGGCCTAGCTCGTAAATCGTAGGTAGTTGTTGGCGACAGCTCGGCAACAAAGATGGAGGGTGCAGCATACCACAACGTACCACACCTTACCCATAACTGAACAATATATAGAAGACAAGCAATAGGTAGCGATTTCACAGCGACCCCACGCTCTTAGACTCCCATAGGCCAACAGACGTAACACCATGGATGCTAACCATGATTTTACAGTTGGCATCAGATGCTTCCAAAGTGAAAGCAAAGGGCGGACGTCGTAGCGAGTTCACTATAACCCGCAAACATATAAATAAGTAACTACTTTCCATTTTACTCCGCACAGCTACGGCATGTTTTCCTACAAGGATAGATTTCCACCCACACTGACGTAAACAGAAGGCCACAGCTTGGGCACACAACTTCTGCGAGCCACGCGTGGGACGGGGGCATGCTAGCGCCGATTTGTGGGCGAAGCTCCGGGCATCGACTCATACAGAGGATTATCAACGAGCTCGTCGACCTGCTGACTCTCCCAGTCCCACCGAACCGAGTCACCGGTAGTCGAATCAATTTCAGAGTACAGGGCCTCAGTGGGTGCCGTCTCCTGACAATTTTCAGTTTTGAAGGCAGCATCGTCATTGGAGGCTGCAGATGATGTCGGGTTGTAAGATAGGTTGGGTCTAGTGAGACATTCATCATCCTCAGATCGTTTGTTTTTCCTGCCGTTTACGACGGCATAAGTAGCAGAACCACGCTCATCCTCTACTACGGTACTACTGGTTTTCTGCTTGTTTTCGTTAAGGACACATTCCTGCTCAACATGAACTGGTGGCGATCCCTTGATGTGCAACGCTTTGCAATGCTCTTCCAGCGATCTGCTTGTAGCTCTTTCGCCTTTTGACACCACTGCATAAGCAGGCATATCTTTGCTCGTAGTGTCAACGTCATGAAGTGTCTCTGCACTTGCGCCACTAGGATTGTCAGCATGGTCGCTTGGCTCCGAGCCGTGGATGCTTCCACCATGTGTGCCATTTGCGGTAGCTACTTGTGACATATTGTCATCAGTCTTTCCCTTCACAACACTGGCATAAAGAGGGAACGGCCCCGTAGACTTGCTGTTGTTATCAGTTCCTTCCGCATTTTCTTTTGACTTTTTCTTTACTACTTTCGCATACACTGCTTGAACTCCGTCCATAGAATTTTGCTCTGACGTCTCCTCGCTTTGGAGGGGGTTTTGCCTCAATGTCTTCATGGACACGCTCAGTTGCGTCCTTTGACCCACTACTTCTGTGCTCATGGTTGCAAACTTTTCAGCCGTCACATCCCCATAGACAGATTCATATTCGTTTTCCACACTCGGTTGTC
The DNA here is from genome assembly GCF_019059575.1 of Amphibalanus amphitrite. Lineage (NCBI taxonomy): Eukaryota > Metazoa > Arthropoda > Thecostraca > Balanomorpha > Balanidae > Amphibalanus > Amphibalanus amphitrite. The sequence continues at coordinate 1,377,687 of NW_024881525.1, read as the reverse complement.
CGAACTGTAAATCCTCGTAGGCATTCAAGCTGATGGACATGACCGTCTTAGCTTCACCTGAGTTGTCAGCAGAGCCGAGGATCTCACAATACGTCTGATCGTCCTCGCCATCATCAGCTGGCTTCTTGGTCAAAGGGGGCTCTTCGGTGGCAGCATTCTCGACATGCACAGCGCCTGTCTTCGCTTGGCCAGGGAAGTCCTGGCTCGCTCCAGCCCATCGTCTCTTGACAAGGATCACCATCACCACAGCCAGAAGGACCGGAACCGCAACCAAGGCGAACAGCGGGCTCACAGTGTTTTCCTCCGAAGACTTGTCGGGTTGTTGGTCTGCGGTCGTCCCCTGTTCCTCGGATCCAGCGGATCCTGGTGAAGTGGTACTGCCCCCTTCCTCCCGGCAGTGCTGCTCGATAAACTCGGACGTGGCCAAAGTAACGTTATCGAGCGAGCACGAGATGTCGCGGATCAGTCCCTGGAGTCGGAGCTCCCCTTCTGTCCTGTTGTGAGATGGCGCAGCTTCTGGTCCGCGCACAAGCTGCTGAAGCAGTTGCCCGACGTTACACATGCAATCAACATGAAGCGTCAGTTTTTGAACAGCCACGTTGGCGCCATTGACAAACTGGAGGGAGCCGTTTTCTGCCTGGTGGATAGATAGTTTTGTGATGTTAATGGCTGCCTCCGAATGGCCGATTTGCAGACCTCTGAAGCCGTTTTCTCTTAATTTGGTCACATTGTTTCCATCAAGCAGAATGTACCTTGTTGCAGTTACATTCAGCGCATCTGACGCAATGTCCTGGAAGGTGCTCGCCTTTATCGATAGTGTATCTACCGACAGTTGAAATGCCTCGGTTTCAACCACACCAATGCTGGCTGATTCAATAACCACACTGTTGATTGGTGTGCTGAAGGCCTTGGACTTGATTTGCGGAAGGCGGCAGGATCTTACGACCAGACTGTTCATACTGTGCGCCTTGAGACATTCCTCTCTTACTTCTGAAACATTCGCAGAGTGCAGCAAAACGTTTTCAATGTGTCCACCAAAAGTGTTGAAGGAGCACGTGGGTAAAGTGGAGTCTTTAATCATGAGGTGGGAGACATTTGCTTTGAATGCCCCTCTTTCGAATTTCAGTGACGATATGTTTTCAAAGAGCACCTTGCGAAGTGTTGAAGTGCTTGAGAATGCAGACCACTTCACCATGGAAACTTTCACATTCTTGACGATGAGCTCACTGTCGTGACCCCAGCTGTTGATTGCATTTGAATGTATCTCCAGGTTCACCACGGTGTCGATTGTCACTGATAGAGCTGGATGGTAAGGTCCACGTACCAGAGAGTCTTCCAACAGCAGCAGTTTGCTGATGTTGCTAAATGTGATATTTTCTAGACTTTCCCTCGAGTACAAGAAGTCCTTCTGTACTTCGATTGTCTGGATGTTGGCTAAGTTGACTGTTCTCATTGTTTCTGGGAAGCTTTGCATCATTATTCTTATCTGAAACAAAGAAAAGATGGTCAGAGTCCTGTAGACCTGCTCGTATGAACAGATAACTTTGAAACGTTTGCATATCAAAAGCATTGTGTAATATAAGTCGTGTTCACGACGGCTTATATGGCAAATGCACTTGGCTTGGCCAAATTTGCACCAAACCTCTTTTACTTTTTTATCTTACTTTTTTCGGAGATTGGATCGAATTTTTTAATTGACGGATTGTCAGAACAGGAGCCTACGCTAAACAGAGCTTGTTGCGTAGACCCCGACCCCCACCGTCCGATCGCGCAATTTCGGGTAACGGGAGGATTTGCATGACAAAGTTTAACCCGCGCCGGGCCGGTGCTCCGCAACTTCCGCGCCGGGCCAGGGGGGGGCTGAGCACCCCCTTCTAACTCAGATCCTGGTCCATGTAGCGCGTAGCGACACGCGGTAAGCTGCATTCGAAAGAACGTCCAAAATAAGGAAGGAAACACTAAGGTCATTTTTTTGGTCAGGTCAAAGGTCAGGTAACCAGGTCAGGTAACTCAAAAGAGCTATGACATTTCTGTTGCTGGCATCGTATTCCTATCGTCGAGACGCGTCGAATGAACTATAATTTGACCTTTAACCCTATTAGTGGCAGGGGGGTTGTTTTCATCCACCCCTCAGGTTTTTCGGGAATATCTCCGAAACCGCTGAAGCTACGATGCTGAAATTTTCTGACTTCCTAAAACTAAATTGGGCACATTCTCTGAAAATTTCAAGTTCATAACTTTACCAGGGGCGGCTCCAGAGCACTGGGAATTGGGGGGTCCTATTCGTGAAGCGAGTCATTTGGGCGAAGATCACGATGCTGATGTATTGTAACTGTATGCACCAGTTTTACGAACAGTGAATGAAAGGTATCATGTGATAACATATACTATGTTATTGTGCATCCTCTTTTGACACGTTTTTGCTATAATAGGCGGATCCAGGCGTCCAAAAAAGGGGGGTCATACTGAAATGTACAGTATCATTTGATGAGCGGTTTCGTAGTAGTTACATTGCCAGAAAGCGATCAAATGCACCATACCATGTAGTTGTGAACACTTACAAGCGATGTTTTCCCCTAAAATCATAGGCGCGTCCAGGTGCTGAATATTGGGGAATAATTAGTAATTACATCTGCATCCGCCTATGATTTTTGAAAATGCATATTTTAAGGATCCATGTGAATTCCTGGTTCATTCCCTATCGATCGGCAAAAGTTGCGATTGGTTCAGAAACCTGGCCGTGATAAACAGTCTAAAATGTATCTGCAATTTGCCCGTTTTTATCCCCCTGTACCCCCCTACTGACATTTTTTAATTTTTATTTTTTAGAAATGTAGATCACGTTGAGCGAAATCGAATGCCGTTTAAATTTTGAAAATCGGCCCGTTAGATCTCGAGATATCAGGGGGGGGGGGGGTCGTAAACAGCCCCCCCTGCCACTAATAGGGGTAGCCAGGAGCCTGCCACTAATAGGGTTAAAGGTCAACTTAAAAATTTGACCTCAGTTCAAGGTGATGACCTGACCGGAAAAGGTCATGCTGCATATCAGTCGATCCGCATTGTCGCGCTGAATACATCTAAGACGCTTCCATCACTCTAGCATGCCTCTATCAGAAGTTATTAGCGAAAAACTGTTAAACACTATTCGTAACCTCAGATGACCTCGGGGATATAACGAGGGGTCACAGTTGCCATTTTCCGGTTCAGTGTGTCAACTTTACCTGCAACCCGATGTTTGAGTGTCTACAATGGCGTTGGTGCGAAACAGATCCGCTTTTCAATTTCCTCCCATTGAATTTTAATGGACAGGCCGCAAAATTGACCTGACCTTAGGTCATCGATATCAAAATTCCGAGATATACGTTTTATAGATACTGTTCTTTCATTAATCGCTGAAAGTTTCAAGGTATAGCTATGACGAGCATTCTTATCTTTTCTGAGGTGATGTCACTTGGCGTGACATGGTGACCTGACCTTGAGAGACCTGGGTCTGAAATTTTCATAACATGTGCGAAAAGATGCACGAGCATCTTTTCCGAGCCGGGGGGAGCAAACACCCCCCCCCCCCCGGCCCAATCTTACCAAATACCGTGAATGCGGATTCACGGCATTTGGTAACATTCAGAAATATTCCACCTTCACTTATTCATTCGTTCTGATATCAGTGCCGTTAACTCCAGCCGATGCTGCCAAATCCTATTTACGGCATTGGTAAGATTGGGCCCAGGTCAGGTCATTGGTCAGGTCACTAAGGGTCAGCATATGAACCCAACTTTACTAGGGTTGTGCGATGCATGTTTATGGCCAGTTTTAAAACTTTCGGCTCAATGGTGAGGGTTATAAGACCATCAGGTACGGTTAAGGCCACTTTCTGGTGCAGCTTAGGTCAAAATCTGGTAAAAAAAGATCAAATTTCAAAGTTGATAGTTTTGCATAAAATGGGCATTGATTCGATGCAGCTCGTCACGGCGAAACGAATGATGGTTTGTTTTGCGTTACGTGGTCTAAACTTGCTAAAAATTGAGTTTGAAAGCTTAAAGTCATAAATTTTGAACAGTTTTTCGCTATAACTTGGCCAAAAAAGAGGTATCGATCTCAAATGTGGTATGTGGATAGAAAACGGTAGGGACTATCACATATATTCGTTTTTTTCGAAATTAAAGGGGTTATTTTTGCTTTTATATTCAAAAGGCATTTTTTATTTTTAGGATTCAAAATTCGTTGAGTTCAAAAATCCGACATGCTCAGTCTTATAGCCCCATTAATTCTACACCTTTTATGTATGAAACATTTTTCTGTATCTCTAAGGCTGTAGGCCTGACAGCTCTTCCCGTGAAGCCTTTTTTGGGTCGAAAATGGCACCAATGACGTCACTCCGGCGTCATTATTGGCCAACCTATCATAGCCTTTTGAAATTTTTTGGTCACAATGTGTAAAAGGTATTCCCGGGAGGGTTCTGAAAGTCTGGTGACGATCGGCGTAGCGGTTCTGGAGATATATAAAAAAAAAACTAAATGGGGAGGGCAAAAAATGCCCCCTTACCACCGCCTGGAAGGTTAAGCATATTTGACTTTTTGCCATTTGACTTTTTTTACCTAACACGGTTTTGACTTTTTGCTTTTGACTTTTTGCTGATCTGTTTTTTTAACTTTTTGTCTTTTGACTTCTAACCGATTTGACTTTTTGCCATTTAACTTTTATCTTTTGGATTTTTTTTTGTCCTTTGGCTTTTTGGCAGTTGACTTTTGCCTTAGTTGACTTTTTGTCGTTGAATCCGCGGCATACCCGGCGCCGGTCCGAGCTCTGCTGCGCGTAGAGGGAAGGGCACTTTGAGCACCTCTTATAGACAAACGAAGTGTCATAAATGACTTGCGCTCATGTGATGTCAAATATCCAATATTTCGCATTCTAACGGTGTGCTGTTTAGTGTTTATATGGTATCATAATTAAAATATATGTATGCATTTGATGACGATGTGCCTGGATATATTTTAATTATATTTTAATTATTCTGGATTCTGGAAACTGGATTCTACCCCATGGGGTAGAATGGAAATCTACCCCATGCCGAAATTACCCCACTTGGTGAAACTGGGCCCTGGGGGCCAAATTGATGTCATTCTTTGCTAATCAGTGATCACCCTGTATCTTCATACCCACCAATAAAACGCAGCTAGGCCGCATTCAAAAGATATTAAACTTCGCCGCGCGTGTCATCTCTGAACGGAGGAAGTATGACCACATCAGTGATGTGTTACTGCAATACGAGTGGCTCTCAGCTGAGAACATGTACCTTTACCACGGACTGACATTTCTTAACAAGATTCGATGTACGTCGGAACCCGAGTTGCTATCTCATAGTCTCACCACCAGACACGACATTCATCGGATTCGGCGCACTACTCGGCATTCTGATCAGCTTGTGACACCGCGCATTTTATCTGAGTCGGGTAGGCGGAGGTTTTTGTACTCTTTTGTGACTACATTCAACAAACTACCACCTCCAATGCGTGATATGCAACCCACTGCTTTTAACCCGCGCACCGACGGGGGTCTGCGCCAACTTCGCACCGACGGGGGGGGGGGCGGATGACCGCCCCCCCTGAGATCTCGAGAACGAAGCAAGATAGCGACAAGCGGTAAACGGCATCGGATACGCACGGCCAAGATCTACAATTTTTACAAAGGTCATTTTCAGGTCAGGTCAAAGATGACGTCACAGGGGTCGAAAAAGTCAAAATGGTGGCGCTAGATATGGAGAGAGTTTTTCTTGAATAACTTTCGAATTAGTCAAGATAGGAACAAACTAAGGGCATCATCGTGATCCTCTCGTCAATCCGCATCGAATGAGATATATGTTGACCTCGAAAGGTCAAGGTCAAAGGTTGACCTCAGGTCACGTGACCTCGAGGTCATCATGTATATCATTCGATGCGTCTTGACGAGCTGAACACAATGAGACCATCCACGCGTCTGTATCTTGTTCCTGTACGGAGTTATTGGCCAAAAACCTTTGGTGACCTTTGATGACGTCACATGACCTCACAGCTGCCCAACAGCAAAACAGACCTCAAGGTAGTGAAGGTTGATCGTATATGAAGTCATGTATGGTATATGGGGCCATTCCGACCCGTTTTAGTGGTAAAAACAGGGAGTTGATTTTTCCCCCATTGACTTATAATGGGGAGGTCGCGAAATTGACCTGACCCTAGGTCACCGATATCAAAATTCCGAGATATACAAATTGTAGCTACTAATGACCTAATAATATCCTGCGACTTTCAAAGGCCTCCGACATCTACTGTAGCTCTGGCACGGTGACAAAGTTGCAAAAAAGTGACTTGAGGTTGGGTCATTCAAAGTGACCTGGTGACCTGACCTTAACCCTAGAACGCCTAGGGGGGGGGTTGTATCAACCCCCCCCCTGAGGTTTTTCGGAAATAGTGCAAAAACGGCGGCGCGCAGCGCCAACAAATTTTGGGTACCTTATGGGGCAACCTTTGCGCATCTTTTGCCGAAAAAAAATTGATCGGGTCATGTCAGGTCACGGAGTTATGACGTCATAAGAGGTACAGCCTCCGGCCGGATTTTCACAAACTGAGTGCCAACGCCCGAGGTTTCCTGCCGGTGGTACGGACATCGGTTGATGGATCGTGATGAAACTTCCCATGCATGTTGGGGCAAGTATTGGCTATCATATGGTATAAGAAATTTGACCGGGTCAGGTCAGGTCACGGAGCTATGACGTCACAAGAGGAACAGCGTCCGGTACTATTTTTGAAAAGCGCCCGAACCACTATTTTGCTAATTCTTGTCACCTCAATGGGAATATGCAGCAATATTAGCTTCTACAGGGAGCAAATGGACCTCCCAAATCCAAAAATACAATCAGATTTCAAAAATTTAAATTTTGATTTTTCGAATTTCTGCCGCCGACTGTGACCTTGCCGACTTCCGGCGCTCCCAACGCGCCATTTTTAGAGCTAGGGAAACGAAATACATACCAAACGATAGAGAATTGATCAAGGAACACGATAGTGAAGGTTTCAAGTCGATATCTCCCACCGTTTTGCCGCAATCGCCGCCGAAAGTTGAAAAAAGTCTATTTTTCCGAAAATTTGACCTTTGACCGGTCAAAAGTAGGTCAAATGTTGACCTAGGACCAAAAAATATACCACCAATCGCGAGATCTCGGCGAGAGCAATCCGTTGGTCTTTTCCGCTAAGCTCTACGACCTTCCGTTTCGAAACGCCAGGGGGGGGGTCGTAACAACCCCCCCCCTGGTCGTTCGTGTTATGAGAAATGGCCTGGTCGTGCGAGGGTTAAAAGGTAGGAGGTTCAAACTTGCACACCATGTGTAAAATTGATGAGGGTATAGTCATACCAAATTTCGCGTAGCGCCGCGGTTTTCCCGCTATTCGCGAAAAACCTCAGGGGGGGCGGATATCCGCCCCCCGTCGGTGCGAGGGTTAAAAGAGAGGCGTTCAAGTGGCTCACTTTGGAACAGAACAAATAGCGATTGTGACTAGTGATGCATGTGTCAGAGTGTGAGGTTCATGTTACATGTAGGCATGTGTGACATCCATTGGCCGTCTATTGCATGCAATTGACCTGAGGCTAGGAATAGCCATGTTTCATGGATTTGCCTCGTGATGTTTAACAAATAAATAAAATAAATATCATATATTTATTTCAGTAGGTATTCTAATAGAAAATAATGCCTGATATAAAATATCAGGTATATAAGCAATTGTACGTACATCCCAAACTGATAACTTCACGGAAACACAATGAGCCTACTTTGACCAAATCTGCACTAAATCTGCACCTAATGTGCGCCAAATGTGCACCAGATAGCCTTCGTGAAAACGGCTAGTTCCGTTCGTCAATCCCAGTTTACGACCTCACTTAATTAAATGGTATGCAAAAGCAAAGGCAAGTATTAGTGAAAAGTACATTAGCTTGCCAGAATAATGCTGGGTTTATGTGAAGTGCGGTTTTATATCATCCAATTCCCGTCAGCGGTCATAAATGATCAAGAATAAGGAAAAATTGCAAAGCAGGATAAACCCGCATAGAAGTGCAGCAGTAGGTTTTAATTTTAAACAAAGCTAGCCGTAACCATGCAGCTGCTCTCCAAAAAGACAACACATTTCACGAGCAGCACGCCCCCTCCCCCTCACTCATCCGTCTTAGCGCTGCTTACTGTCTGGTTTGGATGGTGTTGATAGTCGCACCGGACTGCCGTGCTCTCTCGGCACCCTCCGGTGAACCGGCAGGCCGGGATCCCACAGCTGTCAGCCGGTAAGCTAAGCGGCTGGACCACCGTCACCCCCGCCATCAGCAGGACACCCAGGAGCCACCAGCAGGACACCCAGCAGGCAGCACCCGGCAGCCACCACCCGGGCGGCGCCATCGCGGCCGGTCAGGGCAGGTGTGGGCGCCACTGTGGAGCAGTCACATGGGGCGGAGAGACACTGGACGGGTGCGCCGGGCAGGGAGATACTGGACGGGCCTGCCGGGCAGGGAGACACTGGACGGGTACGCCGGGCAGGGAGACACTGGACGGGTACGCCGGGTAGGGAGACACTGGACGGGCCTGCCGGGCAGGGAGACACTGGACGGGTACGCCGGGCAGGGAGACACTGGACGGGCCTGCCGGGCGGCTGGAGCGCGAACTGGTGCGCTGGGTGCAGGAACTGATTGTGGGGTGGCGAGTCCCGGCGACTTCTGTATCAGTTGCCCGTTTCCTTTGAGGTCGCTGCTGTTTCCCTGCGATTTGACAGCGGCCACCCGGCGCGGCGGTCGGCTGACTCAGATACACGACATCCGGTGCGAGGGGTTTCTGCTCGCAAAAGGTCAGTTGAGCAGCACTTCCCAGATTTCCAGAAAAAGAAAGTCCATATGCATCTTTTTCCATAAGGTCTCGTTTAGATGGAACCATTCAACTGTTTACGTAGACACTTCTTTTGCGAAGTTTGATGGAAACCTGATTGGTTATGGGAAAAAAAACACACACACACGCACACGACAAAGTAAATTAGAGTTTTATGCAGCTATTTGGTCAGAAGTAGGTGTGCGACGGACAGTGAAATGGATCACTTATTGAATTTGGATGTTATCTTGCTGTCATACTAAACCCTGCAGTTTACGTCTTGTTTACATAACCAATCACAAACTATACAATATTTTTGACCGGCGGCAGAGCTGCAGACCGCCGCGCCGGGGTCCGTCAGTGTCAGTTGATACGCTGGCCTGTGGTGGCGGGATGTCCCCGATTAGGCAATGTGCGGTAGACAGAGGGGACTGTCGCCGTCTGACTCACTTCACAACACAGTCGGTGGTCACAGGAAGCCTCCAACATGATAGTGTTGAACAGAGGGCCTCATCCTGTTTGCAGACGCTGGTCTGAGGCACAAGTTGCGCAGCAAAGTGCTGCGTGGGTGAGGCGATATATCAGAACATAGGAAGGTGATAGTGATATGGGACATGGCTGGGGCGTTCCACGACAGATCGACCAAGCCATAACACCCTACCTCTCAGATTTTGATGAAATTGCGTCTATAGGGTTAACCGTACCGTAGATTCATAATCTCTTACTTTTAGCGTTATACTACGAAGGGTTTACGAGTTATAGCCAGAGGCATTTTTTAAAAATGCCCAGCAGAGTAACCTTCTTTTAAATTCGTATTATCAAAATATATAGCCAGTAACCTGCATTAACCCGCGCGGGGCTGGGGGGGGGGTAAATTTTACCCCCCCTCGCGAATTTTTGCGATATCTCAAAAACGGCGGCGCGCAGCGCCGCCAAACTTTCAGTGCCTTTTCTTACATCAATTTGACACGTTCACTGAAAATTTGAGCGAAATCCGTCGGAAAGTTTTTGAGAAATTGACGTTTTAGTGACGTCACGTTCGCCATTTTCGCCTCAAAAACGGCAAAAGTTCAAACGCCGCTAACATCTTCATTTTTAAAGGAATCAAGACGTAACAAAAAAGGTTATACGTAATTTTACTTTGTCTATCAAATGGCTATCTCGGTTTTTTGAAAATTTTGGATTTTGGCCTAAATTTTTTCAAAAAACTGACTTTTTTGGGAAAATCATTATAAAATCCAAAATTTTGAGTCTATCGAAAAAACCGGAATATATGTCAGAGAAGTGGTCTATGTGCACCTACATACCAAATTTTAGAAGAATCGGTTCAAAAATGTGGGAGTTATTCAAAATTTTATGACGTCACGACACACAAAATTTTTGAAAAATGACTTTTTTGGAAGTTCTAGACCTCGTACGGAAACAAAAATAGCACCATTCGATTCGCCGTGAAAAACTGCATCAGATAGACACCTTTTTAGGCCTTAACAACCAACTTCAAAATTTGACCTCACTTGACCTGACCTTGACCTGACCTTGACCTGAAATTCATCCAGAGGTGGTCCATATCACTTATTGAGTGTGCCTATTGAATTCTATGAGTAAAATGACCCATAAAACATGTGTCGCACATGCCCTTTTCTATATTTTGTTTTTTGGTGACCTGACCTGACCTGACCTGACCTTGACCTTGACCTCTGAATGATATTGTATGCAACGAATATTGTCTTGGTAGCCTAAGAACACGTTTTGGGCGATCAGTCTCAGTCCATGACTCCATTCTTCGGCAACTACGGTGCAAGGCCGATACTGTAGAAACTTGCAATTTGTACCCTTGACCTGACCTTGACCTTGACCTCAAACTTTAAATTAAGTACATGTTTTTAGTAGTTCGTGATGAGAGCTTTCGATTGGCGTTTGAATTTTCCAAATCGGACCATTAGTTCGGGAGATAACAGGGGGGGTAAAATTTACCCCCCCCCCCCAGCCCCGCGCGTTCGGCTGGAGACCCCAGCCCCGCGCGGGTTAATATGCATATCATTGGAATCCTCATTGACTGTAGAAAATTATACAACCAAAATATTTTGAAAATTTTCCAAATCACAAGATTTTTTGGAATAATGAATTTTTGATTTTCGATTTTTAAAAGGTGGCCATTTAATTTTTTGACAAAAATATTATGCCAAAAGATGCCACTGGATATGCAAATTTAATGTCCAAAAAATTGGAGGCATGTTTTTGCCTTTAACTTTTTATATAATTTTTTGTTTACGACAATGTTTGTAGTAAAAGGGAATGATGCCTTCCAGAGCCAATCATTGTCCTACCCACACACATAGGCGGCGGAACGGGGAGGGCACCGGGGCACCGTGCCCCCCCCCCTTTGCTTTTGCCATTTTAACATTAGCCCTATGGGCTTTGCATGGAAAGAATGGGACCAAAAGTTGGCGGTGCCCCCCTCCCCCTTAATTGAAGATGTTCCGCTGCTACTGCCCACACATACCCTCGAACTGTTTCATGAAAATTAGAAATAAAAGCCTGGCACTCACACTCACACACCTGACACCAGGCATGCGACTATTGAATGATTTTTGCTTCACTTTCGCTGTAGTTCCTAACATTGTTCAATGACGGTCAACAAATTAATTTTGAGCTGAACACTGATATCGGCTGCCACGCATGTAATTCTGATGTGCTTCTAAGCAGCTTGCACTGATGAAACGTTACACTGGCGGATCCAAGGGGGGAGGGTAGGACCATGCTCCCCCCAAAGCCCGTTTGCCCCCACCCCCAAAAGACCCGAGTTTTAACGTTGCGCCTATGGCGGTGCATGGAAAGACAGGGTCCATTTCGGCCATTCGCCCCCCCCCCCAAAAAAAAAAATACTTCCGGCTGGATCCGCCAATGAAACGTTAGGAATTATCAAAATTGTGATTCGAACGTTGTGGCCGGACATACCTACACAACTTCCGTTCATAAGAGCCGGGGCTGTGTTAGAGTCAAATGAGGAGAAGGCTCTAGCTATTAATCGCATGAAGTTCGCTCCGTCCTTGTAATAATGGACTTTCAGTAATTTTGATGAATAAATATGCCACAAAAATTATATAAGTACCAAAATGCGGCATTTGAAGGTATTGATTGCAATTGCCAGGGGCGTTACCAGGTCAGAGTGGGTGGGGGTGACAAAATTACAAGCACTTGAAAACTCGCCGATATTGTAATAGCCGTTTTCACGACGGCCATCTGGTACAAATTTGGTGCACATCTGGTACAGATTAGGTGCAGATCTGGTCAAATCAGGTTCAGTGTGTCTCTTAGCAGCTATCAGCTAGGGCTGCACTAATTGCTTATATGCCTGCTTTGTCATATTATAAGAGAGCATCATCGATTAAAACACTGAAATTAATTAATAAAATGAAGATATTTGCTGTAAAATAAATTAGGTGCAGATTTGGTCAAATCAGGTGCATTCGCCGGATAGTCAGTCGTGAAAACGGCTATTATGTTTTCTTGGAACTGGAAGCATTTCTAACGTTTTTGAATTAACCCTGGAACGCCTAGGGGGGGGTTGTATCAACCCCCCCCCCCCTGAGGTTTTTTTTCGAAGTGCACGCTAAACGGCTTGTCGTAGCGGGCTGAAATTTTCAATACCCTCTGGGGCAACCTTTGCGCATCTTTTGCCGAAAAAAATTGAACGGGTCATGTCAGGTCACGGAGTTATGACGTCATAAGAGGTACAGCCTCCGGCCGACAGTTACCAAACGTGTGCGCCGAATCCCTAGGTTTTCTGCCGGTGATACCCACATTGTTTGATGGATCATGATGAAACTTCCCATGCATGTTGGGGCAAGCATTAGCTATCGTGTGGTGCAAGAAAATTGACCGGGTCAGGTCAGGTCACGGAGCTATGACGTCACAAGAGGAACAGCGTCCGGTACTATTTTTGAAAAGCGCCCGAACCACTATTTTGCTAATTCTTGTCACCTCAATGGGAATATGCAGCAATATTAGCTTCTATAGGGAGCAAATGTACCTCCCAAATCCAAAAATACAATCAGATTTCAAAAATTTAAATTTTGATTTTTCGAATTTCTGCCGCCGACTGTGACCTTGCCGACTTCCGGCGCTCCCAACGCGCCATTTTTAGAGCTAGGGAAACGAAATACATACCAAACGATAGAGAATTGATCAAGGAACACGATAGTGAAGGTTTCAAGTCGATATCTCCCACCGTTTTGCCGCAATCGCCGCGGAAAGTTGAAAAAGTTTGATTTTTTCGGAAAATTTGACCTTTGACCGGTCATAAGTAGGTCAAATGTTGACCTAGGACCAAAAAATATACCACCAATCGCGAGATCTCGTTGAGAACAATCCGTTGTTTTTTTCCGCTAAGCTCTACGACCTTCCGTTTCGAAACGCCAGGGGGGGTCGTAACAACCCCCCCCCCCCTGGTCGTTCGTGTTATGAGAAATGGTCTTTTCACGTCAGATCCGTGCAAAATACATTAACGCTTGGCGTTAGAGGTGCAACCGGCCCCCCCGTTTCCTGGAGATGCCCGGCATATGAGGGAGACGGCCACAGAGGGTGCGGGCGCCAATAGGAGGCTAGATAAGCGCCAGCGGTCGGGTAAGCAAATACGGCCCGCCCGGCCTGGCGAGGACACTGAGCCGGCCGCCGGGCGCCTCCAGTGCGTGAGTGACACGTCAGACGGCGGCCGCTTATGTTTTTCGTGCGTGCGCGCTCAAGCCGCTGCGATTATCTCCCGGAGATGGGACGCTCCACACGCGAAAGGGCATCCGGTAAGTCACGCCTTTGCTGGCTAGCGTGTCCCCATTGTGTCCAGGCTGTCACGAGCGACCCCACTACCAGCAATCTTAGGCCCGCGGGCGCTCCGTGCCGGCGTACCTACCGCCCCTCGTATTGTTGTGTTGAACATTTCAGAGTGGTCCACGTTCCACTTGTGTGTCGATTACTGCCGTGGCGATCACGTGGCGATTACTGCTCCTTTGCTTGTCTCACCGCCGACACGTCCCGCGCCGTCACGCCGCAGCTCGGACATCCAATGCTTATGTCATGAGAGTTTCTCGGACGGCCAGTCCGCCCTGCCCTACTATAACGCCCATCTCACCCGTCGCCGGTGAGATTTCCCGTCGGCTATTAGGCCGTCACGCCGCCGCTAGCTTGGCTTCTATCGTCAGTCGCCTGGACTGTGCCGTCTTATACGCTGTCACGCCGCCGCTGACAATCAACTATCTCGCCCGTTGCACGGCCTGTCCCGTCTGTCATACGTGGTCAAGCCGCTGCTGACTACCTCTTCTGTCACACGGACTGTTAGTCTGTCAATTACACCGTCACGCCCGCTACGTTCGTCGTCACCGCTGTCATGCCGCCGCCGACAGCCCACCGTCACACCTGACGCTTCCGCTGGCTGTCCTGCCGTTTGCCACGACCCGCCCGCCGACTGGCCGCCCCGCCGGCCGCCGCCCGGCAACCCCTCCCCCCCCCCCCCCCCGCCGGCCGCCCGGCCGCCCGCCGCCCAGCCGCCCCGCCGCCCAGCCGCCCCGCCGACCGCCGCTCGGCCACCCCGCCGGCCGCCGCGCTGTCTCTCCGAGCCGGACTGTCACCTGCCACCGCCTGAGGCCGCCGGCCGTGTCTTTGTCTCCCGGCGGCCCTCCCTCCCACCAGCTCCGCCCCGCCGCGCGCACCCCGGCCTGACCACCCTCCCATCCCGGGCCGCCGCCCGCGGCCCCTAGCCGCCCGTCTGTTTGCTTAGCGCTGCCTTTCCCACCGGTGCCCATTCTATCGCGCTCGCCCTGCTCATATACTCGCGTCCCTCTCTTACACTGACGACAAAACAACTCGCTATAACAACAACACTAACTAGCTATGACATTTCCGAGATCAGCTGATCTTTCATGTCATACCAAACTGTCATGCCCGCCGCGCTCTTCACCACCGCTATCACCGCCGGCCGTCTCTCCCGTTTGCCATTTCCACCTAAGCCTGAGGGCTGTTCACGGGCCCTGTGTGCGGTCGGACCGTACACAGCCTCCAAGCTCCGCCCACTGCGTCCCCAAGTCAGCCTTCCGTCACCGCACAGCAGCGACCGCTGTGGCCGGTCGGACTGGCCACAGCGGACCGTCCACCATGACGTCATGACGCAGCCATGACGTCAGAGCCGTCTACCCATCCCCCTGGTCACCCTGCCAGTCACTGCGGCGCCTCTCTGGACCGGGACCGGGCTGTCTCCGGCCACCGCCGCGCCAGCCGAACGTTTGTTTACTAGCGTCCCCCCCCCCCTTAGCTGGTGCACTTGTCTCGCCGCGCTCACCGCCGCGACCGGCCCCTGGCCACCCTATCAGTATCGGGCCGGTGGCCCCCAGCCGTAAGTCTGTTTGCTTAGCGCCGCCCTCCTCACCAGCGTTCGTTGTTTTGCGCTCATCTGTCGCAGAACGCTGCGCCCATAGTTGTGTGGTGGTTAGCGTGACGGATCAGTTTGTGTGCCGTTAGGACTATCGCCAGGGTGTCCCGGTTCGATCCCAGGTGGCGCCGGACCTTTGCGCTGCGTTAGGCAATGTATCTTCAGCACAGGGGGCTGCGCGCCTGCGCACCACGCCTTTGTTGCCACCTACGCCGCTACGTCACGAGCCGTCACGCTGCTGCCGGTCATGCCCGTTACACGGTCACCGCGTCTGTCATATGCTGCTGTCAAGCCACCACCACCGGCCGACCTGTCAGGTTCATCGCACGAGCTGCCTATCCGTCACATACCGCTACCACGCCGATGCCGTCACGCCGCTGCCGACAACCTGGCACTGTCACGCCGCTGCGGACAATCATCTATCATCCCCGCCGCACAGGCTGTCCGCCTGTCACGAACCACTGCCACGCCGCCGCTGACACTTCTGTCATGTCTAACGCACTGAGTGTCCGTCCGCCATATACGTAGGTACTGCTATCACGCTGCTTCCGACCGTTCACGATCATGTCTAGTAGGGGTACCCATTTTTCCCGATTTTGGAAATTTGTGGGTGGGGGTGTTTTTTCCCATTATTTCGCGGCTCCTGATTCCAATGGTGCCAAAAATATTGAAATCAAAGGTGGTTTAGGGGTCGCGAATTGGGATTGAAATTTGCGTATTTACCTAGAAATATGCTTATTTTACGCTGATAGTAAATCGCAACGAAGGCAAACTTTTTGTTTCGAGAGTCGGGTAGAGGGGTCATTGAACGCTCCCTTTTCATCCAGATTGATGTGCTCCATCACGTGGTTACGGTTCAATGCTTTACTAGCGATCATTACAATGTCGATATTGTAACATTTGGTGAAAAGCGCCGGGATGTCTTGCTCCTGTTGCTGGTATCATTCTGGTCAGCGTGCAATCATTTTTGATATTTTCTTTTTGTGTTGCATTAGTGACCTTTGATGACCTTGAGGTCAAACTAAAATGTGAAGTTTCAGTTGCCATATCTCAGTTCATGACAGGCTCTTTGTGTCCATTATACAATTCAAGTTTGTGCAAATTAGCTCAGGATTCATCTGGCAGATCATGGCTCCGAATGTATTTCAAACCATGTAATTCAAAAACGATCAAACCATTTCGACCGTATACTTCCACAAGAAACGCCGTCGCGTTCGCTCACGGCTACGATGTAATACACCTTTAGACAGGGTAGGATAAATACCTAGGTATGGGTGTTCTATACCAAAAATTCAACTTCTGATCCAAAAACAGAAACTCCAAAGAGTCGATTCTATCCATGCCCACCAACCATGTACCATTTCATTTCTTCAGTGGGGACAGATACACACCGTTCATGTAAGAGTTTCCGATACAATCCGATCATTTACGAGTTCATATTAATTATTCGACACGGGGGACTAGCCATGCGCTGATACGTGCACGGCTGATAGGCATGTGACGAAGAACTTTCACAGCTTCTGGCACAGATCACTTGTGATCTCAGGTAATTAGCGTCTGAATCTGAAGAACCTATAATGTAGCAGAAGATTTTCATCCTGAATGGGCCGTATGGTGGCACCAGGACGCATCATATAGAGGAGTGTGCGTGCAAAGGCTGAAGAGGAGGAGAATCAGGTCCGCCACCATAAGGTCCGTGGCCCACCCACTGTGTCGGCCCCCAGGCAATGCCAAGAGTCAGTAAACGGTTCTGCCTCGGAGTTGGCTGAGTCGTTTAGACTTGGTACCTTCCTGATTCTCAGCTTTAGGCAATGCCATTCGACTTCAGTTCAGCACCATCTGAGGGTTTGGACTGGGCCTGTGACTTGTGAGTGCAGCGTAAGATCCGTTACTATTTCTTGCAAGGATGCTGCTGGCAGCGGCCATCACCAGGCACTACTACAGCTGCTTGTAGTGGCACATGCCCAGAACTGGAGCCACGAGCAGTCGTGCACGCGTTCGGCCAGGCCAGTGCTGTCCGTCATCAGCAAGATTGCAAACATATTGCTTTCATAATGGGGTGAGGATGAAGTTCATTGTTCCTCTCCTCCTGTGATGTTCTCTGCCAGCTGTCTTTCCATATGCACAATCGCATTCTGTGTGTGGTTGTGGGTGTTTGTGGGGGAGGGGCAAAGCTACACTCAAGCACAGCGGTCACCCAAAGGCGCGGTGGTGTAAAGCTTGCGCCCCTCCCTCTGCCGTCTCTGCAACTCCGGGACTCGGGGAGGTCGTCTAGCGAATTGGAAAAGGTCATGCATACCAGCATAGCTTAGTGCTGTTTTTATGTCTTTGTAGATATATTTGGTGCTCTTTTACCGCTGCACGTCAAATATACAACTGAAGTAGTGTTGAACGGTGTCCAACAGTCATCAATACCACTGCAACACATTGGCTTTGCATATTTATAGTCGTTAAAATGAAGTCATTTTTCCAAGTAAAATTAAAACTTCCAATGCAACCTCGCAACCCCTAAAAGTAGTCTGATATCGTTATTTCTGTCACTGCTAGATCCAGAACGGAGCAAAAAAATGCAATAACATCAACCCCAAACTGTTGACATGGTAACCTTGTTCCAACATAAAATATTGCTAATTTGGTCGATTTTCCGCTAAAATTAACATTTTCATTTTGAATTCGTGACCCGTAGAAATCGTTTGGTTTCGTTATATTTGGCACAGATGGAATCAGAATAGACCAAATAATGGGAAAATTGACTCCAACCTGTTCGCATGGCAACCTTGTTCCAAAATAAAATAACATTATTTTGGTCAATTTTTCGCTAAAATTGGCATTTTCATTTTGAATTCGCGACCCCTAGAAATCGTTTGATTTCGCTATTTTTGGCACAGATGGAATCAGAATAGACCAAATAATGGGAAAATCCACCCCCACCTAAAATTTGGAAAATTGACCCAAAAATGGGTACCCCTAATGTCTAGCCCAAGCGCCCGGACCGACACGTCTCCCACATACCGCCGCCATGCTGACACTCCAGTTCTACCCATCCCGGCCGCCGCCCGGACCACCCCGTACGTCTTAACCGCTGCCGCGCCGCCGCGCCGCCAACGGCACCGGGCACACCTACCACGGCAATCGCCAGGCCCACCCCCTCTGTCACATGCCACCATCCCGCCGTTACCACAAGCACTCCTATCATCTACCCAGCCACCCCGGCTGTCATGCCGCCGCCGACAGAACCTTCGTCATGCCAGCGCTCTAGCCGCAGGCCTGTCACACGTCAACGTCACTCCGCCGCTGACAGAGCAACGGTCATGTCCGACGCCGACGGCGGCCCGTGTACCACGCCGTCCCCCACCCGCCGCCTAGACCGCCCGCCGACAGCACTCGTTCCGCCGCGCCCGCCGCCGCGGCCGGCCTGGTAACCCTCTCGTCTCGGGCCGTTGCTCGTAGGCGCCTGTTTGCTCAGCGCCCTCCCCCCCCCCCCCCCACCTCAGCGCTCTTGTACCGCGTTCGCTCGCCGCGGACAAGCGCAGCCTCGTGTTGTGTTGGTTAGAGTGCGGGAAACCGCCGGTGTGACAATTCGGGCCAAATCGCCCGGTGACCAGCTTGATTCCAGGAATCGGCGGACTTGAACGCATCGTTGTGAGGTATCCGTCCCTACCAGGAATAATTTTGTCTACCTGAATGTTGGGAGACAATAAAGATAAACAAGACCCCTCCCGACACATGATTTGTGAGACAGTCACAAGCTACCTAGGTGGCGCATCCTATCCACCATTGCACATCTGTTGCATCTGTATTTCAGTTATATTCTATTATCATTTACATTAACAGCGCTTCTCGCCGGATCACTTCAAAGACGACGGTTCTCACTTGACTTTGCCCCATAACTGTGCCAAACTGACTAGGCGTCCCTCCCATCTCACGTCAGTCCAACAACTCCACTTACACTGTCGATTGTCGAACACGCCTCAACAATGTCCCACCGCTGCTGTCATGCCTCTCCGGACAACCCGTGCCGTGACCGACACGGGCGTCTTACCCGTTGCCTATACTACTGTCATGTCCTGCCGACAGCCCTCAGCCCTGAGCCCAGCGCAGCGGTATACGCACGCCGCGGCTAACAGCCGCACCGTAACGTTTCGCAATTACCGTACGACCGTCACGTATGTACTGACACCATGCCGAGCGCTGTCACTGACCGGCTCACCGCACATAGTCCTATAGCGACAGCCGCCATGCCGCCGCTAGAAAACGCACCGACTCACGCCGCCTTGCCATCTAACACATCAGTCGTGCCGCCGCTGACCGCTGACCGCCCGTTCGCCATGTCGTTCCCACCGCTGCCTAACCCGCTGTCGGAGGCCGCGCCGTCCCTCGGGCTCGGACTGCGGCCAGCCACCGCCGGCGATCGCCAACCGCGCGCTTGTTTGCTAGGCGCCCACTCTCCTCCCTGCCCGCACTTGTATGGGTGACGCCGTTATCCGCCGGCCTCCCACCCGCTCTTGGCAGCCCTCGCGGCTCAGTGGTTTGCCCGGTTGGCATGTGCGCCGTGTGTCTCTGGGATCCCAGTGACCAGGCTCAGTCCCAGAGAGCTATGGAAGTTTGTACAGCGATACCGGGCGCGAAATCCAGCGCTGCGCCCCTGCTACGCCCCGTTTCCACTCACTTTCTACCCAGCATGGCCGGTTGGTGACGCATTAAACGCTTGCTAATGCTATCCCGTGACCTCACAGCGGCCGTCACCGAGCTCGTTTATTCCACCCCAAAAGTCCCGGGGTACTTATGATCCCCCCGCGCCCGCATGGCATACCTCATGCCGCCCCTTGCCGGCATCGTGCCCATACATTTGGGCAAATTTTGGCGTCTTTCAGCTAGGGAGAGCTGGAACACACGCAATAGGAGCTGGCGGAGGTCGAGGCCGCACTACGCCAAATCCTCCCGGATACCGAGGTAAGAGACGGGTAGGTCCGGCCCCTCAGTTCAGGCTCATCACACCACGCAGGCACCGGCGACGCCAACGTTAATGGTCTTTTCACGTCAGATCCGTGCAAAATACATTAACGCTTGGCGTTAGAGGTGCAACCGGCCCCCCCGTTTCCTGGAGATGCCCGGCATATGAGGGAGACGGCCACAGAGGGTGCGGGCGCCAATAGGAGGCTAGATAAGCGCCAGCGGTCGGGTAAGCAAATACGGCCCGCCCGGCCTGGCGAGGACACTGAGCCGGCCGCCGGGCGCCTCCAGTGCGTGAGTGACACGTCAGACGGCGGCCGCTTATGTTTTTCGTTTTTTTTTTTCTTTCTTATTTTTCCTTTGTCTCCTTCCGTCAACTCCGGCGTCTTTCAGCTAGGGAGAGCTGGAACACACGCAATAGGAGCTGGCGGAGGTCGAGGCCGCACTACGCCAAATCCTCCCGGATACCGAGGTAAGAGACGGGTAGGTCCGGCCCCTCAGTTCAGGCTCATCACACCACGCAGGCACCGGCGACGCCAACGTTAATGGCCTGGTCGTGCGAGGGTTAATGCATTTCGAGGTAGTGAGTGGCTTGGGATGCTCCATGTTTCACAACATTCACTTTCATAGTATTCTTATTCCCACCCGGCCGAAGGGGAGGGTTTGATGTGCAGCGCGCCCTAACGGTTTTCTCGATATTGTTTGCAACGCTGTAAGGCTGGAGAGCTGAAAGCTGGCATACTTCAACACTGATTTAATCCGAATCTGTTGACACCAACAGAACAGGCTCAGGTCAGCTTACTGACCTATGACGTCACAAATAAGCCTCGGAATAATGCAAAAAGTTGCAGCTTTGCACTGTGCTCTCAGTGTAAGGAAACGTTTTGCATGGGATGAAACAAGTAACGGCAGTAACGACTAACGGCTCTTGAGAGTTCACAACATCAATTCCTCCAACTTTCCTAAATTTTCACCCGAGGTCAAGCTGGTCACGTGACTTCACTAATAAAAGTCAATGGGAGAAACACTGAAACTGTTATTTGGATGCCGAAAACGATCCAAGCCCATCTCAAACGCCTGTAATCGTGATTTCATACACTTTTCCAACGAGCGGTTCTTACTTCTTAGGTTTTGCATTGAGGACCTTGCTATACGTCGTATATGCCGTTACTTTGTATGGTCGTGTGAGGTCATCGGTTTTCTTTTTTTCGACTGAATGGAATTAATCTAACGAGTCGAGTAAGCCACCAGTGAACTCAGGGAACCCTGGTGAACCGAATCATATACCTACAATAGCCGTTTTCACGATGGTTATTTGACACACATTTACTGATATTTGATGGGATTTGGTCAAATTTGGTTCATAGTTGATTACGGAGCGAGCGAGGCGAGCGTAGTCTTTCCTTAGATTAACGGAAATTTCTGAGTATGAGCGGCCGGCCGGCTGTGCGGACGCTTTTGCGAGGCTTATCCCGCGCGGGGCTGGGGCGAATTTTCCCGCGCGGCGCGGGGCGAATTTTTGCAATATCTCGAAAACGGCGGCGCGCAACGCCGCCAAACTTTCAGTACCTCTTTTTACATCAATTGGACACGTTCCCTGAAAATTGGAGCGAAATCCGTCGTAAAATTTTTGAGAAATTGACGTTTTAGTGACGTCATGTTCGCCATTTTCGCCTCAAAAACGGCAAAAGTTCAAACGCCGCTAACATCTTCATTTTTAAAGGAATCAAGACGTAACAAAAAAGGTTATACGTAATTCTACTTTGTCTATCAAATGGCTATCTCGGTTTTTTGAACATTTTGGATTTTGGCCCTTTTTTTTCTTCAAAAAACTGATTTTTTTGGGAAAATGATTATAAAATCCAAAATTTTGAGTGTATCGAAAAAACCGGAATATATGTCAGAGAAGTGTTCTATGTGCACCTACATACCAATTTTTAGAAGAATCGGTTCAAAAATGTGGGAGTTATTCAAGATTTTATGACGTCACGACACACAAAAATTTTGAAAAATAATTTTTTGGAAGCTGTAGACCTCGTACGGAAACAAAAATAGCACCATTTGATTCGCCGTGAAAAACTGCATCAGATAGACACCTTTTTAGGCCTTAACAACCAACTCCAAAATTTGACCTCACTTGACCTGACCTTGACCTGACCTCGACCTGAAATTCATCCAGAGGTGGTCCATGTCACTTATTGAGTGTGCCTATTGAATTCTATGAGTAAAATGACCCATGAAGATGTGTCGCACATGCCCTTTTCTATATTTTGTTTTTTGGTGACCTGACCTGACCTGACCTGACATTGACCTTGACCTCTAAATGATATTGTATGCAACGAATATTGTCTTGGTAGCCTAAGAACACGTTTTGGGCAATCAGTCTCAGTCGATGACTCCATTCTTCGGCAACTACGGTGCAAGGCCGATACTGTAGAAACTTGCAATTTGTACCCTTGACCTGACCTTGACCTTGACCTCAAACTTTAAATAAAGTACATGTTTTTAGTTGTTCGTGATGAGATCTTTCGATTGGCGTTTGATTTTTCCAAATCGGGCCATTAGTTTGGGAGATAACAGGGGGGGGGGGGTAAAATTTACCCCCCAATATCTCGGTAACTACTTGGCCGATTGCGCTGAAAGTTGGCATGTAGGTAGGCACCCACTAGGCAATGCATTGCATATCCATGTGCCAAGGGGTCGATTCCAGATCTCGGGAACGGCTGGACCGATTGCGCTCAAATTTGGTACGCGGTTAGGGACCGGTTAGTAGGGTGCCGTGCAAAAGTCAGCTGGGACCCATTTTGCGCGTGCGCACGTGCAGGGTGCCGCTTCCAGATCTCGAGAGCGACTTGGCCGATTGTGCTCAAATTTGGCACCTCGCTAGAGACCGGTTAGTAGGGTGCAGTGCACTAGTCAGTTGGAGGTACCCCCTCGCAATTTCGCACGTGCAAGGCCCACCGTCTCGCTCGCTCCGTTAGTCGCCCCAAAAGGCGTTATACCTACTGGTTCTTAATTGTTTTTAGCTTAGGTTGCGCTAGTTGCTTATTGACCTTATTTATCAAATTATCAGTCGTTACTTTTACTCAAACATTAAAATAAAATTACGTTATGAAAATAGCTACAGTAAAAGATTTGGCTAGATTCCTCTGATATCCGTCGTGAAAACGGCTGAAATGGCCTCATTTGACCAGCTTCTTGACCTCAGCAGTTTTGATGTGGCCTCGAACTGAGGAAAACATCTTAAGCTGACCTCTTCCGAATAAAGTTTTATCATTACGGCCAGCCGATGACCTCTGAGGTCAGGTCAAATGCCTTGAGGCAGGGATCCAATTTTCGGTCAATAAATCTCCTAAATGGTCGTGCAGCACCGTCATTTCGGTATATGGCAAAGTATTTCAGGTCACGAAACTGGTCAATTGAGATAATACCTACCTACAGCAAAAGTATCTGTCGATTCGACAGCTCCTTCTCAGTACATTGATGTCCCTGCCCTCAATGTCGTCATTTTGTTCGGAATCTTTTAACGAAAAACCATCGACTCAATCAGCGTTAGTGACGTCATAAATGACGTCGCGTCATTATGACGTCACGCAAGGTCCACCAGCAAAACTAAAGCATCGGACCTTGCAAAGAATGCGTGAAGCACGTTCACCCCGTAAACTATTGTTTGGCGTTTTGCAATAGTGCCCTTTTTAAGCATTAGATAGGCTCACTTACGTGACGTCATAGTTCAGTAAAGTGACCTTATATGAAAGTTCATTTGATGTCACAAGATAAATCAACTAGATAAATTGTAATAACTTTCCGGCTTCAGCACACTATCGCCAATGCGTCCCCAGTAGTGATGAGAAAACCGTCAAAGGTAGACAGCATTCGCTCCCTCGGCCACAGGGGGTTAAACCTCGCTCTCTTAAAAACAATACGCCATTATGACGTTTTTTGATCTTTGGGTCCTAACATAGCTTGCGTAGGTGTCTTAAGCATCTTTATAAAAAAATTAACAGCGTTGCAATGAGCTGTTGATCACATTTGACCGAACTCCGTTCAGACCGGTCAACCATTATTGTTATTTTTCCACTGTACGACGACATTGAATGTTTTATAACGACCTTTAGTGGAAAAACATGCTTTTAATATTTTCATCATTGAAAGACAATGCGTTGACAAGACTTTTGCTGCAAAAATAAATTGTAAAAAAGATGGTCACGGTCTCAAAATTGGATTTTTATAAATCAATTTTATGTTAAAAAATTAAAAATCATAAATTTTAAAAAATAATTGATATCACGAAAATCTTTGATTAATTCTAATTGTGATGATATGCAGTTTTATATGAATCTAATGGGTATTTAGCTAAATATCTTTGATTGAAATTAGAGTTTTTATGGTAGCCATTAACCTTCGCCCCAGTGGGGGAGCATATGTTACCACCCTGTCGCGTTTTTTTTGCGTGCGGATAAAAAACCGCGGCGCGTAGCGCCGCGCCGCTTGGGGTAGCTTTTGGTACATCAATTTTGGACAATGTGTGAAATTTTTGACCCCAGGTCATGTCAGGTCAGGTCACCAGGTCAAGTTAACTGACCAAGCCTAAAAAAGTTTGCAATCATGTCCAGTCTGCAGTGTTTGTCAGAAAGGTTTCAAACTTGGTGGATTGCATGCTGTTATGGGCGCCTACAATTTGTATATCTCAGATTTTTTACATCCGTGACCTAAGGTTAGGTCAGTGGCGTGACCTTTCCATTACAAGTCAATGGAGAAAAATGAAAATGCCTCTAGATCCGTGTGTACGCATAGGAACAGTCCAAATATTTAAGAATCACAATGACTTAGTCCACTCGTGATGACCAAGGTGTCATTTTTGCTGATAGCCTCTAGAAAGGTCATCCGAGGTCATTTGAGGCTACAAACAGTTTTTTGCCCATAACTCGCGATTGGAAAGAGATAGAACGCTGGGATTGGTCTCATTGTATTTGTCTTGTTGAGACGCATCGACTGATATGCAACATGACCTTTTCCGGTCAGGTCATGACCTTGACATGAGGTCAAATTTTCAAGTTGACCTTTCAAGGTCAAATTATAGTTCATTCGACGCGTCTCGGCGAGAGGAACACGATTCTGGCAATATAAATGTCGTGGCTTTTTTTAGTAGAAAGTTATTGTCGAAAAACACTTCGTAAAAGCAGCTATTTTTGGAGTTTTTGCCCTCTGGAGGCTAAACCGTTGACCTGAGGTCAATATTGATAATGACCGTTTCAAGAGAATAGTTCAAAAGCTATCGATTGCTGTTCCATGCGTTTTTCTAGCTACCATAGTTCCTGAGATAGCGGCATGTTTTCTGAAAAATATAATGACGATTGGCAAATTTTGGCCTTTGATGACCTCTGGTGACCCCAATATTGCTCTAAGGTGAAAAATGACCGCAATACTTTCAAACGTACGCATTGAGAGCTATCGACTGCTTTTTACCGCGTCTTTCTAGCCCTCTTAGTTTTTGAGTTAGAGGTGGGTGGTAACATATGCCCCCCCCCCCCCCCCCACTAGGGCGAAGTTGGCTGAGACCGCCACTGGGGCGCGGGTTTTAAGTTTGCCGGGCAAGAAAACCCCATTGACGAAATTTCATCAAAGTATGAGAGGTAGGGTGTTATTTCGAGTTTTTTTTTGGTCGATCTGTCGTGGAACGCCCCAGTTGTTGTTAGCTACCCATGCACAAGGCTGCAACGCACCCTGGGTAAACCAGAACAACAGGAGAAACCCCTAGACTCTAGAGCTTTCTGCTGTGTTCGCTTGGTGGGATTATTCCTCGTTATACTTAAATTGCATTGCACTATTTTAGTCTCCAAACCTGAATGTAGTTTTTCGTCAAAATCGAGCAATGCCGGGCCCTCGGCCAAGGCCGATAGCGCAACTGTGCGTGCACAATGCTGCAACAGAAAAGGAAGACGGATCACAGACCTGGAAAAATTCAGGCCACGTGTCGCATCGTTAAACTTTTTGCGAGCTGTCAAGCAGCTATCACGGCTCAGAGCGAGGCACCAGACGTTGTAACTTGTGTGGTCCGCACTCTGTCCCTATTGCATCCCGATATATATTGTCCTGTGATGACCCATCAAGCCAAAAGAAGCTATCTACCATGGGCGTAGGAACGTCATGAAAAGTGGGTGGGCCACCCTGTCAAGGGGCCTCCTTTTCCAAGGGGCCTCCTATTTTCAGGGGCCTCCAACTTTTGCCTCGTCCTGCTGGCTGTTTTGAAGTATGATCTCCAAATCTAGCTTCTGAGATCGGACAGATGTACCCAGGGCGTAATCGCTTAAAGTGACCATCCCACCTTAACATTAGTTTTGAGTTGAGATAGCCAAATTGGTGGCCATGGCCTGAAAATACCGGTTTGGGTACTCACAACATCGAAAAATGCTTTAATTCGGAGATATGGAATTTCAAACTTGCAGTTTTCGGATTCTAAGGGGCTAATGCATTGGTATGCCCCCTTAGAATTTGTGACGTCAGCGGAGATCTACCGATTTTTAAATCTTTTACTAAAACGTTTGGTAGCACGCGGTGGTATATGCCACTTTGCGCGCAACAAATGCCGCACTTTCAAATAAAGTCGCTAGGAACAGCGGAGATCCCAAAAAGTTAACAAAAGTAAAAGTCTAATATCTTGAAAACTGGTGAATATTTTTCGATGAAATTTGGTAGATATTGGTTTTCGCTCTTTCTGAACCGAGCGACATCACTTTCATGCCAATGCATTAACTTTTTTTAAGGTGGGAGGGTCCCTTTAAGCGAACAGTGCGGAAAGTTCGCACTTTTTTTAAAACTTATTCCCCTCCGATTTTTTTAAAAGAATATATTTGCCGCAAACGGCGCATGACCCCTGAAAACCCTTACACAAATGTCTTCCTCGTTTCCCAGGTGCCCCCATTAGCTTCATAGGCGCCCTCTTTGGCATATAAGCGCCCTATGTATAGTCATCAGAGACATCCCTATATGTCCCACAGTCGCCCCGTTGTCGCATACAATGTGCGCTTATCATAGGCGTCTCTCTTTTATGGACACTTGAAGGCGCCTCTCTTTGCCATGCCGGCGCCCCTGTTTCTTATGAATGCACCCCCATGGCACTGATCAATTGCAATTTGCAGACCTCTATTGCATGTGGACGCCCATATATGTAGGCCTCAGAGGCGCCTCTCTTTCGCATTGAGGCGCCCCTGTGGGCTTCATAGGCGCCCCTCTATTGCACGTAGGTGCCCTACTGTCTCAGAACCGCTCCCCTTTGGCATGCAGACGCCCATCTTTCGTACGGAGGAGCCGCTGTGGTTCTTAGAGAAGGCATGGTGCTCCCAGACGCAGATGGGGCTCTCGGAGTCGACAGTGTGGGACCTTCAGAGTCGCTGATGGGTGCCCGCCAGATGTGGACCCTCGGAGACGCCGGTATGGGGCCCTCAGAGATGCCGGTATGTGGCCCTTAGAGACACCGGTGTGAAACCTTCAGATACTTCAGTGTGAAGCCCTTACAATTGCTGGTGTGGAGCTATGAATGCGCTGGCTTAAATCCCTCAGAGGCCGGTACATGGACATTAGAGCTCATTGAGAGCTTGTGTGGTGCCTTCAGTGGCCTTGTGGAGCCGTTAGACATCAACATGGTGCTCTCAGGAGCCGGTGAGTCCTCAGAGTCACCGGTGTGGGGCCTTCAGAGCTCAAAGATACTGGTGTGGGGCCCTCAGAGGTGTCGGTGTGGGTCCTTCAGATGTACCTATAGAGCCTTGATATGCACAGGTGTGGTGGACCACAGAGGCGCCGGTGTGGGGCCACCAGAGCCACCGATATAGGGCCCTAAGAGACACTAGTATGACTCTCAAAGGCGCCGCTGTGTGGCGCTCATAAACACTGGTGTGGAGCCATCACAGGTGGGTGGAGCCGTTAGAGGCCGGAAAGGGCCCTTAGATGCCTACAAGGAGCCTTCAGAAGCCGGCGTGGCACCCTTATGGGGATAAGCGTGCCTACTTAGGAGCTGAGCTCTGTGGGGCCCTACCGAACCGAAATATGGCCACGGCCAGTTGCCCCCGCATGGCTCTTCGGACTATCTTTATCAGGGGCCTCATCTGCCTAGTTTGGATAGAAGGGCCTCTCAGACCATCAGTCTCATGGGCCTCCTCTGGCTAGTATAAATAGAAGGGCCTGTTAGACCATCAATCCTAGGGGCCTCCTTTGGTTAGTATAAATAGAAGAGCCTCTCAGACAATTAATATCAAGGGGCTCCTGTGGACAGTATAAATAAAAGGGCCTCTCAGACCAGCATATTCGGGGGCCTCCCTAGAAAAGTGTAAATGTGGATAGAGGGCCCCCTCAGATTCATTAGGAATGGACTTCTCTGACTATCAGTCTCAGGGGCTGGCCAGTATGAATATAAGAGCCTCTCAGACCATCGGTCTCAGGGGCCTCTTCTGACTAGTGTGGATAGAGGGCCCTCCAGACCACCGGTTTCAGGGGCCTCCAGTGGCCAGTTCTATGAACAGAAGGGCCTCACAGCCATCAGCCTCGGGGGCCTCTTCTGACTGGTGTGAATATGAGGGCCTCTCATACCATCAGTCTCAGGGGCCTCCGCTGCCTAGTGTGAATATAAGGGCTTCCCAGGCCATCAGTCTTAGGGGACTCTTCTGACTGGTGCCGGATTGAGGGACCTCCCAGACCGAAAGTTTTGGGGTCTCCTCTGGCCAGTATGAATAGAAGGGCCTCTCAGTCCATCAGTCTCATGGGCCTCTTCTGCCTGGTGTGATTATAAGGGCCTCTCTGAGGTCATCAGTCTCAGGGGCCTCCTCTGACTACAGTGCAGATGGATAGGCCTCCCAGACCATCAGTCTCAGGGGCCTCTTCTAACTATTGAGGATAGAGGGGCCTCCTCTGACTAGTGAGGGTAGGGGGCCTCGGCTAGACCGCCAGTGTCAGGGGCCTATTCTGACTAGTGTGGATGGAGGTGCCTCCCAGACCACCAGTCTCAGACCTCTGACTAGTGTGGATAGAGGGGCCTCCCAGACCGCCAGTGTCAGGGGCCTCCCCAGACCAGTGTGGATATTGGGGCCTCCTCAGATCCACTAGGGCATTTCAGTCCATCAGTCTCAGGGGCTTCGACTGACAAGTATGAACAGAGGGCCTCCTTGGATCTATCACGGCCCCTTGGAGTCCGTGTGTGGGGATTCGTGGAACTTATTTTTACCGAGTTTGTTTATTCTGGAAGGTGACGACGTCCTCTCAAATCGAGACGAGGGGCCTCGAGTAAAAAGTGGGTGGGCCAAAACACATGGTTGGCCCCCCACCTCGAAAAGTGGGCGGGCACTTGCCCACCTGCCCCCCCCCCCCCCCTGTTCCTACGCCTATGTTATCTACAACTACATGTCAATCTCTCAGTATTCGTATAGGTACCCAATTTACCCCCGATCTGGATAAACATCATCCCTCCGGTAACGTCATGCCACAACCCCACCCTCTGACATGACATGAGGGCCAGCCAGGTGTGTGACGTCACACCTGGGACGATGACGTCGTCGTCGGGCTCGGCAACAGTTGTATCGACCAGGCGTGGGCGGCAGCGGCGGCGGCGGCGGGCTGCGGGCGGGCTCAGACGAGCCGCCGGCCGGGCCCCGGCGGACGCGAGCATGGCCCTCCCTCGGCCTCCGCCGGTCCTTCTCATTAGTGCCGTCACCGCCGTCATCGCCGCCGCCGCCGCCACCGGTGACGCGACGTCATCAGGTGAGCTCGGCTGCCGCCGACTGAGCCGGCTGAGTCGGCTGAGTCGGACGGCACGCGGCCAGTCTCGTCGGCTACCATCTGGCGAGAAATACGCGCGGCACCGCCCACGCACACATTGGAGAACAAAATTGCTGTCGCTATGTGATTTATCTGACTGACTTGTCTCTCAGTTTCCACTCGTGACTCGATGCCCAATATTGCTATTATTTTGATTACGATGTGCCCTCATGTTCTGACTTATTGCTATCGGGTTTTATTGCGAATAGCCTCGGCAAGGCTGATCATGCCGTAAAAAAACTGTAGACATTCAGCTCGGGCATGGCCAATAAAGGCACGAATATTACAGGCGTTCTATCCAACAGCAGGGATTACAGGTAAATAAATACTCTAAATTTCTAAGTGATTTGAACATTTGAGCACCTACCTAATGTAAATATTTGAACAATTAATTCGCAATGTTTATTCTCAAAAGAATAAAGACCAACACGTCAGAATAAAGGTGGGCACCATCAAAATGGCTTATACCACAAAACGCGATAATAGCTGACCGCATAATGGCGGCAACGCAACAAGCGGCAAGAGCCGAGCACTCATGGCCGAAACTATAGCAACAGGTCCATCCCTAGACAATAGAAGTCCCCTAGCGAGTCAAACAGCAAGCGGCAAAAGCCGGGCGATAACCGAAACTATAGAGCCGTCTCTAAACAAGACATAGTTATGTAGACGTCCCTTATAGCGTGTCCGTCGCCTCATTCTGCGTTACGAAAGTCACAGTTAAAAAAAAACCTCAGTGAGGCAGACACTTCTGTTCTCACAGACCAAGTTCGATATTTGGCCCCGATTGACCTAATTTTGACCTGAACTTGAGACTTGACATGCACATCGTCCAACTCCGATCAAAGTCACCACCCATTTCGTTACTGATGTTCTTATCGGACCTATATCATTGATCTGGAACTTCGTAGGTATGACAGCTAATAAATAGGCATGAATATTGAAGATCTTGTCTTTCAAGCCATACCATACAGATGCATTATAATGACTCTCAGTCAGCTTTTCACCAATTGGGCTCTAAAGTCAATAACAACGTACTTGTAGTTTTGACCCTTTGACCCGACCTTGATCTCGCCTTGACTTTCGATTGGTTCTACTCAGGGGGTGTCGAAGTCTAGTAGGAAAATCTGGCAAATTCCCTGCGTGACGTCACGTCGGGACTGACCGAAGGCACCTTGCACTGAAAGATACGGCAGAACGGCTATTTTTGAAAAATGATTAAAAATACTTTTGTGCTGTTTTGACACATAAAACGCTTATCAGCATGTTCCTCATCATGTGATAAAGCCATATCCGTGGTCGAAAATAGCTGAGCCCCTCCCAATTTCCAACCACCGACCTCATAAGCAAAGGATGTAAGCGTAATCCTTAAGGGTGACTTTCCAATACATAATCGTACATATGCGTCCTTATGGAAATCGGTAGTGTGGCGATTGGCGACGCGCGCGACATCTGTGTGGCGACCAAGTGGCGACTGTGGCGACACCTGGTGGCTGCTTTTCTGCTGTATGTAGGCATAGGGGTTTTGCCAGTTATGGTTCCTACTGCTACACAACTATGTTGACCCAATACTAGAAAGTTATTTTGCCAGTAAAAGGCAAGCAAATTGAAAGTCAATTTATAAAATTGCTTATTTATGATAACGAGAAAATAATAAAGAAGTTTTGATTGAATATTTATTAAAATATCCAACCGTGAAACTATATTCTGGTAGGTTTAGTAGAAATTAGTCCGTGCAACCTTGTTTAGGGCCTTGGGTTCTACCTACTGTTCAGTGTGTCACCAGAAAACATTTTTTGCTCGACATAAACTTCGTCAATGTTGTCAAACTGGATGTGCTAGCCCAAACTACGAGTTAGGTGTAGAGCCTCACGCGTCTTGTTGGCGTGATTTCCGAGTGATTGGTAGCGTAACATTCTATAGTCATTCTCGGCTGTACCGAAAAATGCCTATACCACGCAGAGACAAGAGCTCAGTACAAAATATTGATTACAATAGCTTCGGCGCACTAGCAGGATAGCAAACCAACTACGACAAGACTTATCGTCTCGGTGCACTCGCTGACACATTTATTTTTGACAAGAGTGCTTGCACAGTAATGCAAAGGACAGCAGCTGATGATGTGTAAATTAGAGGATCAAGCAATAGATGTCCAATGTCAAACGATGCTAAAGGGACACTCAAATGGCCTGCCACTTTTGTTTAGTGCTAGTTCACATGCAGCGGTGACAGTCACGATCAGCCATGCATGCTTTTTAGCAGAATTGTAGCGTTATATAACTAAAACTATATAAAGAAGCATGTAGGAATTGTTCTTATATTGACTTGCAAACCCGCCTACGCTTATTTGGAAATTCCGACCTCGACGAGCATCTGTGCAGTGCAAATGGTAGCGGACAGCCGTAGTTTCTCTTACCAAAGTGGTGGTTTTCTACCACAGATGCTCGTCGAG
Source organism: Amphibalanus amphitrite (assembly GCF_019059575.1). NCBI lineage: Eukaryota > Metazoa > Arthropoda > Thecostraca > Balanomorpha > Balanidae > Amphibalanus > Amphibalanus amphitrite. The sequence goes on along the minus strand of NW_024881525.1, from coordinate 1,345,182 downwards.
GTCGAAATTTCCAAATACGCGCTACGCACTTTGTCTCGTATTTCTACTACAGTTTGTACTATACCTAACGAAAAAAGAATTGTTGGTAACTAATATTTAAGTAACATATATAATAGTGATACTAGAAGAGCGAAGCACATTTTTTATGTCGCATACATTAGGTCAAGTTTTTCATAATTTGCTTAACACTGGCTGTTCCAGGCTTACCTATATCCCTGCATTCGCCTCGTCCCTTGTGATAAATTGTTGTTGTCTATCTGAGACCTGACAAGGGAAACCACATATGCGCGAGGGGCGGAACCCCATCAGGGTGGAACCACACATGCGGGCTAACATCCGGCTTGTTTACGCCGCCAGTGAGTGGTATGTGCGTGTATGCGTGTCTGTGTGTGCGCGTGCGTCACCTGTGCTATAAGGCGATGTAGGTATTTATTGGCAGTCGATGACGGCCAACACCTGCTCTGGGGGGACTGGCTGATAACCACGGGATGTGCTCACGTGCGCGTGGTGTATCTGACAGGGCTGGGCCTATTGGTGCGTGTGAAAGCTGCACTTTCAGGAGGGGAGACGCGTCAACCTTGGATGATGTCGCTTGTTACCCTAACGTATACAAAACATCCAATGACGAGCATGCTTTTTTTTTGTACAGATGTTCAACTTCTTCAAGCCATTCAGAGCGAAGATGGAGCAATCGACAGACTTATTCGTGATGTGCTCAAACTTCAGGAGGCAAAGGTTAGTAACGTTTACCGAATACTGCTATGTAGTTCGCGACATTTGAGGAAGAAAGAGTGTGTTATATAGTCGTAGACAGAGAAAGAGGGAGGTATATGTGAAAAATATAAATATTTTGCAGATATAGATAGATATTAAATATATTTTGATATTTAAACAAACCGTGCTACTCTAACCAATCATAGCGATCGTTCAGCTGGTGAAGCTATATGACGAGCATTATATTTTTTCTGAGTTAGGGCAAGGTCACTTGACGTGACCTACATGTGGCTTTAGCGATCTGGGTCTGAAATTTTTACTTTATGTATCTTTTGGAGTACCTCGTTCACAGATGTCTTCGATAAGTCGCAGGGTGGTGTTCAACTCCCACCTGGCCCGCCGGCGCGGGTTGAAGCTGGCACCCCTTATCATTGCTAACAACGGCGTTGTAACGGGATGGGATAGTGCCATTTCAGGCTCTGTTAACTCACATTCGTCTGTATGCATTATTACCTGCTTACAGTGAATACTGAGTAACTAGAGTCAACACTTCGCCGGACCTATTGGTTTTCCACACGCGCCGGCCGAGGGGGGGCGGGTACGACCCCCCCCCCCTCGCCGTTTCGCCTCTGGTAGAGCTAGCGCGTCGCGGAAAAAACGAGCGTGTGCGCCGTTACGAGACGCAGAGATTGGTACCCAATTTTAAGGTCCTAGGTTAACCGGTGACCTCTGAGGTCAGGTCAAGTGCCCCAAGGTACGGCTCAGTTTTTGGTGAATAACTTCGCAAAAAAAAACGGCCGCACAGCCGCGATTTTGGCAGCATCGTGTTCGCCTCGCTCAGGCGCATCGAATGATATACTTTTTGTTCGGGTCAGGTCAACTTAGGGTGTTGCCCTCAGCTCAAGGTCAGGTCAGCACCCCCAGGTCACGAAGTTGGTCGAAAGAGGTCATGTCGCATATCATTCGATTCGGCAGGTCTTCCTGAGTCCATTGGTGGCTTTCTCGACTCGCTAGCTCAATTTGCTCGGGAGTTATTGACGAAAAACTAATATGACCTTGATGACGTCATAAATGACGTCACGCAAGGTCAACATTGCAAAAGTGACGCATCTAACCTTGCAAGGAGTGCATCAAATCACGATTCTGTGTGCTTGAGATAGTTGGAGATCGTTCCCGGCGCCAGAATAGCAGTTTTCATTTTTCCCCTTTGACTTAAATGGTGAGGTCACGAAAATGACCTGACCTTGACCTTTAGGAAAAATCCGAGATATACAAGTTATGAGACACGTAATGGATACTAGATCCTGCAAGTTTCATTTCCCTGTGAAAGCTCCTCTGGCAATGAGGGCGTTGCGAAGTTGCGACATCTGAAGACCGTGCAGAGATTCACTTATGACGTCATAACTCATAGTTCAGTGACCTGACCTGACCCGAAAATGTGGTTGGTGTCAAAAGACTCGGCTTGAACTAAAGGTCAGGTATGCCAAGTTTTATCTCTCTATCACCAGCGCGTTCGGAGCTATCGCGAAAAACCCTATGGGGACGGCCCCCTCGGCCGGCGAGGGTTAAACTGAATAACTGATATCCACACTGCACAGTGCACAGTGCAATTTGCAATTGGACTTGCAACGGCTAGGGCTTCGCGATACCGAGATACTAGGATACCAAGCAGGATACTGCACAAAAGCTGGATCCACTCTTTGAGCTTCACACAAATGTCAATTTCTTACGTAACTGGTTAACCGGGTATGGTAGTTTAGAGCTGAGCTGTTACTCTAGTTTTTCTCCGCTTTTTTTTATTGGATATGTGGGGCCATAACTGGCTCTCATGCCCCTAACGGTCACCTCGTCTACCATTGACGGAACCAATTACAAACTCCATTTGTCGCCATAAATGTACCCACTCGAGTGTCGCCCCAACGTCTCGTGTGTCGCTTGGTTCTGGTTATGTTCCTCGGCCGAGTAATTAGTCCATCTCCAATCTGGCTTTCCTGAAACAGCGCTGAAAAATAAACTTCTATTTTCTCATGCATGTTTCCGCTTACGTAAGGATGGTTCTAAGCGACTTATCCAGGTCACAGAAAATGGCGTTCGTTAACTTACCATATGTGGAAGCTCTTGTTTAATGCTCATTTGTCATTTCCAAGATGAGAGTGATGGATTATTGAATTTAAATCAATGGCTCATGAAAATTAATTAACTTTAAAAATAACATCGTATTTTAGGGCGTAGCCCTTTAAGTAGGTATTTAAAATGTTATCGTGATTTATTCGTTTTTTTCGGAATAGTTTAATTATCATGATGATTTAGTTTTGTTTAATTACATTCGAAATTCATTATCAGTGCATTTTAACAAAACAGTGACAAGTTGCGCATATTCTTTTTTAAACCGACTTAAGGGAGTCGTGAACCTAATCTGCGCCCTGTAGGGGGATACCATATCGACCCCCTCCCCTTTTCTATCAATATCTCCTATTATAGCACTGCAGCTATCACCACCAAACATTCAGGATCCCCCGGGCATTGATTTTACACCTTGTGATATTTTTTTTAAGAGGCTATGATAGGTTGGCCACAAATGGCGTCAAAATGACGTCATGTTCTGCCATTCTCGACCCCAAAAAGGTTTCGTGGGAAAAGCTGTCACGCTTATAGCTTTGAAGATGGAGAAAAATGGTTGACGAATAAAAGGTGCAGAATATTTAGGGCCACAACACTGTTTTTTCGAATGTTTTAAATTATTAATTTTGATCCCAAAAAAATAAGAACAGTGTTTTTTGGAGTGATAAGGCCCTCAAAATAAAGAAATATCAAAATTTTGAAAAGAACGGATATGTGTATTAACTCTTAAAGCCTTCCAACGACATACCAAGTTTGATACCAATGCCTTCTTTTTTTAGCTAAGTTATGGCGAAAAAGGCTATTTTAGAAAAGTTAATGACGTGATATTTTCTACCTCAATTTTAGCCGTTCTTGACAACGTAGTTCAAAACTAAGACCAACATTGGATTTGCCGTGACGAGCTGCATCAAATTAGATCTTATTATGCAAAAATATCAATTTCGAAAATTGACCTTTTTGACCTGACCTTGGCCTGACCTTCACAAAAACAATTTAAAGCTAAGGGGCAGGTAAACGATGCTATTTCAATCTATTTCAAATGCAATGAAAGCATATCAAATAACGGTAAACTGTACGTTTATCAGCCCTGTCGCCTCTCCTATATGCTGAACTTCGAATACTTTCATGGCGATCCGACACCCAGCCGCCTCTCCCACCCAGGAGCTTTCAGAGTTGGGCCGGCTACGGGCGCCGCTTCTGGCCCCGAGCCCGGTGACCCGGGGTCGCGGACCGGACTTGGAGCGGACGGACCACCCGGTACGCCAGTTCGCTTACTACCCCAGTGACCCGGAATACAGCCAGCCTCGTCAGCACACCGCCGCAGCCACGGACAAACGGCGAGGGGAGCAGCCGACGGTCGGTGGACAACACAAATCTGCAGGTTAGTCAGTGGTTGACACAATCCCACAGGTAAGTCAGCGGCCTATACACAAAGCCAAACGCTTGTCAGTGGCCTACCCAAACCCACAAGTAAATTAATATTGGTTAAATCAGCGGGTGACACAATCCCACCGGGTAAGCCAGCGCGGCGGTCAACACGACACTAGTACATATAAGTCAGCGGACTATAGTACAAAACGACAGGTAAGTCAATGGTTGGCGCAATCCCACAGGCAAGTCAGCAATTAACACGACCTCAGAGCGACACCGACATGACCCCATATCAGCCGACCCTAACCCAAAGGTAAGTCAACACTTTGACACGACCCCACAGCGGCTGACACGACACCACGACCGTAACAGGATAGTCAGCGGTCGACATGACCCCACAGCGGCCGACATAACCCCACAGGCTGCATAGACAGGACACGACCCCCACAACTCACAGGATAGTCTAGTCAGCGGCCGACATGGCCCTACAGGCTAGTCAACGGCCGACACTACCCACAATTTCGATTGATCGTCTCAACCCTGCAGAAGTTAGAATCAGCCAAAAGCTGCGCCGCTTTATTTCGCAGATACCTCTAGGTATCTGCGAAATAAAGTTCATGATAGATACCTCTAGGTATCTATCATGAACCATGGTGAGCGCACTGGACCTCAACGAGCGGCATAAAAATAACCTTCCTATTCTTCCGCGGCCCTGATGAATGGCCTTGACCCGTCGGTGTGTCAGTGACCCGACATCCCTCACCAACTGATCTGGGCTGGGCCGTAGGAGCATTTCGCCAGCTTTGTGATATGATTCATTATCCAAAGGACACGATAGATTTAGTTAGCGATTACTGACAGACGAACCTAAATTAGATGTAGGACGAGAAGGAAATGGCGGTGCAGATAGGTTCAGATTTCAGACGATTTATTGCCAATAAGTCCAGCCATTCCAATAAGTCCGCGGCAGGTCGCGGTGTCCATAGGTTCTTCGCGTGGAACTGGAGTGGCGCGGCAAGAGGTTGAAGAGGAGACTGCAGATGGAATGTTTACGGTTATACCCGGCAGTTGCTGGGGTATTCCGCCACCTGCCGTTTGCAGGAGGGAGGAGGGCGTTAAACGCCCCTAGCCAATAACTCGAAAATCAATAAGGGTCAAGGTCAGGTCAAACACCTAAAATCGGGCTTTCAGAAGCATGGATTCTGGAACCTCTTATTGGGCGTCTCTCGTCATAAACACTGTCAAGTACACAATCCTTCATAAGTGCTACACGAGTGTCAGATTCATGTAGGGGTCAGCCAAGCATAGGTCAGGGTCAAGGTCAGGTCACTGGTCAGTCAGGTAAACACATATCCTCGAAAATCTAAACTGGTTTTCGCAGCCTATGGCACATGTTTTACGGGCACCGTAGAGAACGATGGTGACACATACGAGTACGTGCTTGGTAGAAAAAATCAATTTAAGAAATGCATGCATCATGGTCGTGAAGTAGCCACGAGAAATTGACAAGATTCAGTACGTCCATCAATTGAGCAGCAGATTGATATTCGCGAATATCAAACAAAAAATTCGATATTCGGACGGGGAACGCAATAACTCAAGAACCAGTGAACCGATTTTGATGAAAATGCCCTCATTCGATTCCCCGTTCCTTATTGCAGGTTGACAGCGATTTCCAGGTCACTAGGTCATGACCTTCAAGGTCAAGGTCAAGGTCAAAGGACGGGGAACGCTCTACAGCCTAAAGTTACCGTCCGATTGGCTTGTAAATGGTCTCAATCGATTCCTCGACCCCGATTCCAGCTTGACAGCGATTTCCAGGTCACTAGGTCATGACCTTCAAGGTCAAGGTCAAGGTCAAAGGACGGGGAACGCTCTACAGCCTAAAGTTACCGTCCGATTGGCTTGTAAATGGTCTCAATCGATTCCTCGACCCCGATTCCAGCTTGACAGCGATTTCCAGGTCACTAGGTCATGACCTTCAAGGTCAAGGTCAAGGTCAAAGGACGGGGAACGCTCTACAGCCTAAAGTTACCGTCCGATTGGCTTGTAAATGGTCTCAATCGATTCCTCGACCCCGATTCCAGCTTGACAGCGATTTCCAGGTCACTAGGTCATGACCTTCAAGGTCAAGGTCAAGGTCAAAGGACGGGGAACGCTCTACAGCCTAAAGTTACCGTCCGATTGGCTTGTAAATGGTCTCAATCGATTCCTCGACCCCGATTCCAGCTTGACAGCGATTTCCAGGTCACTAGGTCATGACCTTCAAGGTCAAGGTCAAGGTCAAAGGACGGGGAACGCTCTACAGCCTAAAGTTACCGTCCGATTGGCTTGTCAATGGTCTCAATCGATTCCTCGACCCCGATTCCAGCTTGACAGCGATTTCCAGGTCACTAGGTCATGACCTTCAAGGTCAAGGTCAAGGTCAAAGGACGGGGAACGCTCTACAGCCTAAAGTTACCGTCCGATTGGCTTGTCAATGGTCTCAATCGATTCCCCGACCCCGATTCCAGCTTGACAGCGATTTCCAGGTCACTAGGTCATGACCTTCAAGGTCAAGGTCAAGGTCAAAGGACGGGGAACGCTCTACAGCCTAAAGTTACCGTCCGATTGGCTTGTAAATGATCTCAATCGATTCCTCGACCCCGATTCCAGCTTGACAGCGATTTCCAGGTCACTAGGTCATGACCTTCAAGGTCAAGGTCAAGGTCAAAGGACGGGGAACGCTCTACAGCCTAAAGTTACCGTCCGATTGGCTTGTAAATGGTCTCAATCGATTCCTCGACCCCGATTCCAGCTTGACAGCGATTTCCAGGTCACTAGGTCATGACCTTCAAGGTCAAGGTCAAGGTCAAAGGACGGGGAACGCTCTACAGCCTAAAGTTACCGTCCGATTGGCTTGTCAATGGTCTCAATCGATTCCCCGACCCCGATTCCAGCTTGACAGCGATTTCCAGGTCACTAGGTCATGACCTTCAAGGTCAAGGTCAAGGTCAAAGGACGGGGAACGCTCTACAGCCTAAAGTTACCGTCCGATTGGCTTGTAAATGGTCTCAATCGATTCCTCGACCCCGATTCCAGCTTGACAGCGATTTCCAGGTCACTAGGTCATGACCTTCAAGGTCAAGGTCAAGGTCAAAGGACGGGGAACGCTCTACAGCCTAAAGTTACCGTCCGATTGGCTTGTAAATGGTCTCAATCGATTCCTCGACCCCGATTCCAGCTTGACAGCGATTTCCAGGTCACTAGGTCATGACCTTCAAGGTCAAGGTCAAGGTCAAAGGACGGGGAACGCTCTACAGCCTAAAGTTACCGTCTGATTGGCTTGTAAATGGTCTCAATCGATTCCCCGACCCCGATTCCAGGTTGACAGCGATTTCCAGGTCACTAGGTCATGACCTTCAAGGTCAAGGTCAAGGTTCTCGAATATCAAACTAAGAATTCGATATTCGGACGGGGAACGCAATAACTCAAGAACCAGTGAACCGCTTTTGATGAAAATGCCCTCATTCGATTCCTCGTTCCTTATTGCAGGTTGACAGCGATTTCCAGGTCACTAGGTCATGACCTTCAAGGTCAAGGTCAAGGTCAAAGGACGGGGAACGCTCTACAGCCTAAAGTTACCGTCCGATTGGCTTGTAAATGGTCTCAATCGATTCCTCGACCCCGATTCCAGCTTGACAGCGATTTCCAGGTCACTAGGTCATGACCTTCAAGGTCAAGGTCAAGGTCAAAGGACGGGGAACGCTTTACAAGCCAATCAGACGGTAACTTAAGGCTGTAGAGCGTTCCCCGTCCTTTGACCTTGACCTTGACCTTGAAGGTCATGACCTAGTGACCTGGAACTCGCTGTCAAGCTGGAATCGGAGTCGAGGAATCGATTGAGACCATTTACAAGCCAATCGGACGGTAACTTTAGGCTGTAGAGCGTTCCCCGTCCTTTGACCTTGACCTTGACCTTGAAGGTCATGACCTAGTGACCTGGAAATCGCTGTCAAGCTGGAATCGGGGTCGAGGAATCGATTGAGATAATTTACAAGCCAATCGGACGGTAACTTTAGGCTGTAGAGCGTTCCCCGTCCTTTGACCTTGACTTTGACCTTGAAGGTCATGACCTAGTGACCTGGAAATCGCTGTCAAGCTGGAATCAAGGTCGAGGAATCGATTGAGACCATTTACAAGCCAATCGGACGGTAACTTTAGGCTGTAGAGCGTTCCCCGTCCTTTGACCTTGACCTTGACCTTGAAGGTCATGACCTAGTGACCTGGAAATCGCTGTCAAGCTGGAATCGGGGTCGGGGAATCGATTGAGACCATTGACAAGCCAATCGGACGGTAACTTTAGGCTGTAGAGCGTTCCCCGTCCTTTGACCTTGACCTTGACCTTGAAGGTCATGACTTAGTGACCTGGAAATCGCTGTCAAGCTGGAATCGGGGTCGAGGAATCGATTGAGATCATTTACAAGCCAATCGGACGGTAACTTTAGGCTGTAGAGCGTTCCCCGTCCTTTGACCTTGACCTTGACCTTGAAGGTCATGACCTAGTGACCTGGAAATCGCTGTTAAGCTGGAATCGGGGTCGGGGAATCGATTGAGACCATTGACAAGCCAATCGGACGGTAACTTTAGGCTGTAGAGCGTTCCCCGTCCTTTGACCTTGACCTTGACCTTGAAGGTCATGACCTAGTGACCTGGAAATCGCTGTCAAGCTGGAATCGGGGTCGAGGAATCGATTGAGACCATTTACAAGCCAATCGGACGGTAACTTTAGGCTGTAGAGCGTTCCCCGTCTTTTGACCTTGACCTTGACCTTGAAGATCATGACCTAGTGACCTGGAAATCGCTGTCAAGCTGGAATCGGGGTCGAGGAATCGATTGAGACCATTTACAAGCCAATCGGACGGTAACTTTAGGCTGTAGAGCGTTCCCCGTCCTTTGACCTTGACCTTGACCTTGAAGGTCATGACCTAGTGACCTGGAAATCGCTGTCAACCTGCAATAAGGAACGAGGAATCGAATGAGGGCATTTTCATCAAAATCGGTTCACTGGTTCTTAAGTTATTGCGTTACCCGTCCGAATATCGAATTCTTAGTTTGATATTCGAGAACCTTGACCTTGACCTTGAAGGTCATGACCTAGTGACCTGGAAATCGCTGTCAACCTGGAATCGGGGTCGGGGAATCGATTGAGACCATTTACAAGCCAATCGGACGGTAACTTTAGGCTGTAGAGCGTTCCCCGTCCTTTGACCTTGACCTTGACCTTGAAGGTCATGACCTAGTGACCTGGAAATCGCTGTCAAGCTGGAATCGGGGTCGAGGAATCGATTGAGACCATTTACAAGCCAATCGGACGGTAACTTTAGGCTGTAGAGCGTTCCCCGTCCTTTGACCTTGACCTTGACCTTGAAGGTCATGACCTAGTGACCTGGAAATCGCTGTCAAGCTGGAATCGGGGTCAAGGAATCGATTGAGACCATTTACAAGCCAATCCGACGGTAACTTTAGGCTGTAGAGCGTTCCCCGTCCTTTGACCTTGACCTTGACCTTGAAGGTCATGACCTAGTGACCTGGAAATCGCTGTCAAGCTGGAATCGGGGTCGAGGAATCGATTGAGACCATTTACAAGCCAATCGAACGGTAACTTTAGGCTGTAGAGCGTTCCCCGTCCTTTGACCTTGACCTTGACCTTGAAGGTCATGACCTAGTGACCTGGAAATCGCTGTCAACCTGCAATAAGGAACGAGGAATCGAATGAGGGCATTTTCATCAAAATCGGTTCACTGGTTCTTGAGTTATTGCGTTCCCCGTCCGAATATCGAATTCTTAGTTTGATATTCGAGAACCTTGACCTTGACCTTGAAGGTCATGACCTAGTGACCTGGAAATCGCCGTCAAGCTGGAATCGGGGTCAAGGAATCGATTGAGACCATTTACAAGCCAATCGGACGGTAACTTTAGGCTGTAGAGCGTTCCCCGTCCTTTGACCTTGACCTTGACCTTGAAGGTCATGACCTAGTGACCTGGAAATCGCCGTCAAGCTGGAATCGGGGTCGAGGAATCGATTGAGACCATTTACAAGCCAATCGGACGGTAACTGTAGGCTGTAAGGCGTTCCCCGTCCTTTGACCTTGACCTTGACCTTGAAGGTCATGACCTAGTGGCCTGGAAATCGCTGTCAAGCTGGAATCGGGGTCGAGGAATCGATTGAGACCATTTACAAGCCAATCGGACGGTAACTTTAGGCTGTAGAGCGTTCCCCGTCCTTTGACCTTGACCTTGACCTTGAAAGTCATGACCTAGTGACCTGGAAATCGCTGTCAAGCTGGAATCGGGGTCGAGGAATCGATTGAGACCATTTACAAGCCAATCGGACGGTAACTTTAGGCTGTAGAGCGTTCCCCGTCCTTTGACCTTGACCTTGACCTTGAAGGTCATGACCTAGTGACCTGGAAATCGCTGTCAAGCTGGAATCGGGGTCGAGGAATCGATTGAGACCATTTACAAGCCAATCGGACGGTAACTTTAGGCTGTAGAGCGTTCCCCGTCCTTTGACCTTGACCTTGACCTTGAAGGTCATGACCTAGTGACCTGGAAATCGCTGTCAAGCTGGAATCGGGGTCGAGGAATCGATTGAGACCATTTACAAGCCAATCGGACGGTAACTTTAGGCTGTAGAGCGTTCCCCGTCCTTTGACCTTGACCTTGACCTTGAAGGTCATGACCTAGTGACCTGGAAATCGCTGTCAAGCTGGAATCGGGGTCGAGGAATCGATTGAGACCATTTACAAGCCAATCGGACGGTAACTTTAGGCTGTAGAGCGTTCCCCGTCCTTTGACCTTGACCTTGACCTTGAAGGTCATGACCTAGTGACCTGGAAATCGCTGTCAAGCTGGAATCGGGGTCGAGGAATCGATTGAGACCATTTACAAGCCAATCGGACGGTAACTTTAGGCTGTAGAGCGTTCCCCGTCCTTTGACCTTGACCTTGACCTTGAAGGTCATGACCTAGTGACCTGGAAATCGCTGTCAACCTGCAATAAGGAACGAGGAATCGAATGAGGGCATTTTCATCAAAATCGGTTCACTGGTTCTTGAGTTATTGCGTTCCCCGTCCGAATATCGAATTTTTAGTTTGATATTCGCGAATATCAATCTGCTGCTCAATTGATGAACGTAGATTCAGTCCATGATGTTGGAAAATGTTCCATGACAATCAAAACGCGAAGATAGCCATTTAATGGTTTATGGTATTGGCAGTGTAATGGCGTTTACGGCATGTCTGAAGTCTATTATTGTGATTTTCCATATATAATTTTTTGAACCTATGCAGTTTTTGGTCGAAAACTCAAAAATCATGACGTCACTAAAACCTCGATATCTCAAAAAATTTTCTGACCGATTTTTTGAAAATTCGTCACAATAAAGTTGCATTTATTTCCTACATGTACCCAAAATATGGCGCGCTGAGGCGTGCCGTTTTTTAGCTATACCTAGGCGAGAAAGTGCTTCTTATCCCCGCCAGAAATGTGCGGGTTATGCCAAGTTATGCTATCAAATTATGTGCCACAAGGTTTCGTTACTGGTTTGTACTGTATTTTGCAAACATTGTTTGCAAACATGGCAACAACAGCAGAAGCATGACATGGAGAAGCAAATAGAGTGATGGACAGACATGTGCATGGATCCGAGAAAATGGATATGGGATCTGCTCCCACGGATCCTGATCTCGGATCCGATGGGATCATAGATCCAGCTCTTTAATTTATGGAGAGATCCGCAGGGATCACAGATCCGAGTCTCATTTTTTGCTTGAGATCCAGTGAGATCATAGATCCTCACTTATTTTTTGTCAGCACATATATCCCAAAAAAGCACTTGTTTCAACTCACAAACGTTCTGTTTTAGTGATTTTATGTGATCGCACGTCATAATCCATAGTTCTATTTCACTTATTGACATAGAAACCCCTTAAAACCCGCGCCCCGCTGGGGGGGGCAGAATCTGCCCCCCCCCCCCTCCGTTTTTCGCCAATAACTTCTAAACGCGTTACGCCAGCGACGTCAAACTTACAGTACCTTATTATACATCAATTTGACACGTTCCCGGAAAATTTGAGCGAAATCCGTCGGAAATTTTTTGAGAAATTGACGTTTTAGTGACGTCATGTTCACCATTTTCGCCTCAAAAACGGCAAAATTTCAAACGCCGCTAACATCTTCATTTTTAAAGGAATCAAGACGTAACAAAAAAGTTTATACGTCATTTCACTTTCTCTATCACATGGCAATCTCAGTTTTTTGAAAATTTTGGATTTTGACCCAATTTTTTTTCAAAAAACTGACTTTTTTGGGGAAATAATTATAAAATCCAAAATTTTGCGTGCATCAAAAAAACCGGAATATATGTCAGAGAAGTGGTCTTTGTGCACCTACATACCAATTTTTAGAAGAATCGGTTCAAAAATGTGGGAGTTATTCAAAATTGTATGACGTCACGACACACAAAAATTTTGAAAAATGATTTTTTGGAAGTTCTAGACCTCGTACGGAAACAAAAATAGCACCATTCGATTTGCCGTGAAAAACTGCATCAGATTAACACCTTTTTAGGCCTTAACAACCAACTTCATAATTTGACCTCACTTGACATGACCTTGACCTGACCTCGACCTGAAAGTCATCCAAAGATGGTCCATATCACTTATTGAGTGTGCCTATTGAATTCTATGAGTAAAATGACCCATAAAACATGTGTCGCACATGCCCTTTTCTATATTTTGTTTTTGGTGTATTGTATTTTTGTATTTGTATTTGTATTTATTGCATACCATTAACAGGTCCGAAAACCCAATAATAGACGCAGTCAGACATATAAAAACAATAAATACGACACACATTGTTAAAACTTCACACTGTATGGCGAACGAACACAGACACACACTTCATAAACCGAGAGCGCCTTCCAAAAATGTCCGCTCCAGGAGTCACCTGGTACAGGCTATTAATCCGACGTGGTAGACGGCAAAACAATCCATCTTTGATGGTGCCTACTCTGGCGGCTGGGACATTCAGACAGGGCTGCGCGCGAGTTGCCCTGGCTGGGACAGCAAGTCCGAAGCTGCCCAGGATTTCCACGGAGTCAACACGGCCCCCGAAGACGCCATGTAGGAAGGCGAGGTCGTGTTGCGCCAGGCGCTGTTTGATAGTTAGAACGGCGAAGTGGAGCAATAGCTGTGCGTAGTCAAATGAGTTTGAAGGGCGATTAGAGTTAACAGCTAGCCAGATTAAAAACTTATGCTGGACCCTGTCCAGTCGCGCCATGTAAGACACTGCGGCGCCCGACCAAATAACGCTGCCAAACTCCAAAACAGAACGAACGTGAGCGTTAAATGCCGTAATAAGGGGAGCTGGCTCGAACCTGCGCCCTGTCCGCGCACGTGAGGTTTGGAGCGATCGCAGGTAAGTTCCCAAGGCACGATTCGCCCTCCCGACGACGTCATCGATGTGAGAAGCAAAGTTCAATTTTGAGTCCAGAATAACGCCTAAATCACGCATCTCAGATACGCGATCCAGGGTGACATTGCCAATGGAGTATGACGTCAGGACAGGCTTTTTGCGCAGAGTAAAGGTAATAAACTTGCATTTTGCTGGGTTAAGTTTTAGTTTCCAAACGGTGGACCAAGAAGATAGGATGTCTAAATCGGCCTGAAGGGTGACAGCATCGTCGGGAGAGCGAATCCGCCTCAGCAGCTTCACGTCATCAGCGTACATCAGGCATGTCGATGAGATAGAGGACGGAACATCATTGCAAAATAACACAAACAAGATCGGGCCACAGATACTGCCCTCCGGCACCCCCGACCCAACCGGCACCCAACTGGACGCCGTCCCGCTCAGCACCACGCGCTGCTCTCTCCCACATAGGTAGGACTCAAACCACCTCAGGGCAGCTCCAGACAGATGGTAGGAATGATGAAGTTTGTGAAGAAGGAGAGAATGGTTGACGCTGGTGAAAGCTGAGGAGTAATCCGTGTAGATAACATCTGTCTGGAGGCCATCGGCAATTGAGTCCCACAGCTGCTTAACGAGGCAGGCAAGGTTAGTAGTACAGGAGCGGCGCGGGAGGAAGCCGTGCTGGGCCGGAGAGATCACAGGTGAGGCATGGACCATCAACTGGTCACACGTTACGCGTTCTAAAATTTTTGAGCAAATGGGCAGAAGCGATATTGGTCGATAGTTAACCCGGCACCGCCTGGGCTATTTCCGTACCCACGACAGCCTGGGGGGGGGGGGGCGGATCCGACCCCCCCCCCCCTGTTATCTCGAGAACCAATGGTCGTATCGAGCCCCGCGAGGCGGCGTTCGAAAGGTCTCTACGAGAACCTCCCAAAGCACTCTTAAGATTTTAAGATTGAGGTCAACTTTCGGGTCAAGGTCAGGTCAAAGGTCAAATTCAGGGGTTTTGCATGAATCGGCTTACGGACAGCGGAATCGATAGCTGCTGCTCGAAACTCACCAAAAATGACCTCAAAGGCCTAGTGAAGGTACCATGTGCGTATAGGGGTCATACTAGGTACAGGTCAAGGTCAGGTCAGGTCACGAAAGGTCACGGTTTTCACTTTCTGCTACATGGGCGTGCGACACATGTTTTATGGCTTATTTTTCACGCCGAATCCGATGGTAATGGTTATATGTGACCCCAAGTCACTGTGCTGGTGATGAGTGTGCATTGAAAGCATAAAAAATCGTTTATACTATACATAACTAAACGAGGGGTAAGAAAAAAGGTCAATTTTTCAACTTTTTTATTTTTGACATAAAAATGCACTTTTCTAGACGAGCTTTGTCCCAGGAATCTAGTGGTGCCATTTGTTTTCACATGCGATGTTCAGAAGTGCCTCTAATTCACGAAAATGCTTATGACGTCACCATGCCCTATGCATGTTGGAGCTATTTTTTACAATTTGGGGGTCAAAAATCAAGATAGAAAGTTGAAATTTGGGGCATCTAATGTTCTAATAGAGCTCTACAACATATATTCCGGTTTTTTGGAAATTTCTAAAATTTTGGATTTTATTAGCTGTTTTCCAAAAAATATAGTTTTTTGAATTTTTTAGGGGTGAAAAACGCATTTTATGCAAAATCCGAGATAGCCATTTTAAAGTACTCGTTGAGCTGCGTCGTTTGATGTCCTTAATTTGCAATTTGCTTCAAACCCTGATTTTTGGCGATTTTTTAAACATTTACCACTTTTTGACTAAAAACGCCATGTAGTTACATCACTAAAATCGATATATCTCAAAATTTTTTGAGATTTTTTTCTTAAAAATTGCACAGAAGACGTCAAATTGATGGGGGAGAAGGTATGCCAAGTGTTAAGTAGATAGCGAAAGTGGTTCATGAGTTATTCAAGAAAAACGGAGGGGGGGGGGGTCGGATCCGACCCCCCCCAGGCGGTCGCGGGTTAAGCGGATCTTTTCGGCAGCCTTTTTTGTGTACCGGTGTGACGTGCGCGCGTTTCCAAGCTGAAGGAAATTTGCCCTGTTCGAATGATAGACGGCAAATTTTGGTCAGAGGGATCGAAAACTCTTCAGCGCACTCTTTTAAGATGCGGGCACTAAGGCCGTCTGGCCCACACGCCTTGTGGACGCTTTGGGTCATCAATAAGTTAAGAACGGTGTCGTGATTGACCGAAAATCTGCTAAGAACGTCAATGTGGTACGATGTGACTTCCGGAAAACTATCGACCGTACCGTCGGAGAATTTTGAGGCAAAGACCCGACTGAAACACTCAGCCCGCTCGCGATCATCAGTAATATCGCGACCGTCAACTTTGAGGGCCGGCACAGTCCGTCCTGATGATTTAATTGACAAGGAGAGACCAGAAACGCTTGGAGTTGTCTCGAAAGTCGTCAATTATGTGAAGAATATAGCTGCGATCTTAAGAGCCTGACCTGACCTGACCTGACCTTGACCTTGACCTTTGAATGACAATGAATGCAACGAATATTGTCTTGGTAGTCCAAGAACACGTTTTGGGCAATCAGTCTCAGTCCATTCTTCGGCAACTACGGTGCAATGCCGATACTGTAGAAACTTGCATTTCGTACCCTTGACCTGACCTTGACCTGACCTCTGACCTACTTAAGCAAAAAAATTTGGGCTCTTAAGATCCGCCTTGTTGAGAGCTTTCGATTGCCGTTTTCCTCGTCTTTCTACGACCATCGGTTCGGAAGTTAGACAGGGGGGGGGGCAGAATCTGCCCCTCCCCCCCCCCCAGCAGGGCGCGTATGGCTGAATAGCCCAGCGGGGCGCGGGTTAAAACATAGTTTCAAATGTGGTGCATGGTGGGATCCACTCAGATCATAGATCCATGTTCTTAATTTATCGTCAGATCATATGAGATCATAGATCCAAGATGTATTTTTCACGCCGGATCCTGTGAGATCATAGATCCCAACCTGTAGGGGAGAGCGGGGCCAGTTGAAACACGGGGTCAGATGAAACATGGCTTTATTTTCAACAGTATGCAACATATGGCGTTGCCGACACCACTGCGCATCCGCGCTCGACCACTTCCTTTGTCAACGGCGTTTGGGCGGCAAACGGACGGTAATTTTGATTTGACACTTGTTTTTGTGTTTTTGAGGGGCGTTTGGGAGAAATCGTTTTTATGAATATTTTGTGATATCTCATATATCTTTGTTTGCTGAAAGAAGAACTCTTGGCTCCGGAATAACACCTTATTTGGCCCTTCATTCAGCATGATGCCGTCCCTCCAGCTCGTTTGACATGTGCTTTACGGTGCGTGCGAGATGGCGGGAGCGGATGGGGTCAATTGAAACGCTTCTCTGAGGGTCAGTTGAAACAGGGCCACAGGCCGTTTCAATGGACCCCGGTGACCTTTGCAATGGTTATTGTTCAGGGGCTGTAAACATTAAAGGAAATAGTCCACCTTTGAAATGAGCTTTTAAACTGAAATAGTAGTTTAATAGAGCTCAATTTTTGACCCCTTTTCTCCAGCCTTTTGCTTGAAAGCACACTATAGCCTGAGATATTTCTCATTTTTCTCATCCGCCCATTTTACCACAGTCTATGTACTTTATGTCACCTATTATGAGGAACTTTGCACTTTTAGCTTTCCAACGACCTATTGAGTGTAGCATTTGGAAAAGTAAACCGGACAAAATATCTCCTTAAGAAAGTGGCCTTAAAGAGCTCTAGGAAAACATCCCATTGTTAAGGATAGGTGCAATTGACCCCATGGGCTGGTTCAATTGACCCTCGCATCGGGGTCATTTGAAACGGGCGTAGAACTGTTTTATAAGCATGCGTTTGGCAGCAAAATATGTTTGAAACATAATTTTACATATCTTAAAATAAAGCCAAAAGAGCATATTTTTTCATGGCATTGTGCATTTTTCGATATGACAACTAGATCTCGCTGTGCATGTCAATATATAAAAAGTGGTTCAACTGGCCCCGCTCTCCCCTACTTTGCTTCGAGATCCACTGAGATCATAGATTCATCACTCGGGTCCATGCAGATGTCTGGTGATTGATAAATTTACTCCGTAAATTACTTGTTAACCCTCGCATATATAGGGGGGGGGGCGGATAGACCCCCTCGGTTTTTCGCAAGTAACTCGCGCAAAAAGCGGACGATCGCGACAACAATTATAGTACCTCGAGTTGATCAATTATACACCGACTCTGAAAATTTATTGACCCTGACCCAAATGACCTTTGACCTGTGACCTATTTCTCGAGACAATGTTTGCCTGGAATCGCAATTCACCGTATGTACTTCAGGTCACATTATCCGCGCGTTTCCAGTCTTTTTGTGATTGTTAACGTCCAACCATGTGAAATGATGTTTGTCTCAGGCATAGTACGGTGGGTGTCAAGGTCACCTGAAGGTCAGATCAGGTCATAGACCTTTCATGACCTTGGTTCATTTTTTCGAGTCTTACATGTTTCTAGGGTAGTATTATGGGCTGATTTCGAATTTAGAATACATTTGAACAGCTTGCGAAGTAGTTTTAGTGCCTTCGTAACATGTTACGACGCCGTCAGTGGTAGCTGACACCTACTATGGATAGCCGGCAGAACAGCTACTGGTTGACCTGACCTGACCTGACCCGACGTGGCCTAAATGCATGAAGACACCATCTGCGATCAAAACTGACATGAAATTCGTGATCAGCACCCCGAAAGCCCATAACAGTTTCACTTTACGAACTTCTAGCAGGTCCCAATTTTCCCGACTTTTGGGCCCTTGACCTGACCTGGAAGGTCACCCAATGACCTAGGACCTTAAAATTGGGCATCATCGGCTTCCTCTCGTCACGGGCAACACACTCGTTTTTTTCCGCGAAGCTTTAACTCGATCAGGGGCCGAACACTGAACAGCAACTGGCAAGGGGGTCCAACCGACCCATCACACTTTAAACGCTGGAAAACACCGCACACATGCGAGAGTTAAACCTATACTTCGGTACTGTGACCCGGTGTCAAGCCCATAATGGCTCCACAAAACTTACGGTTGGCTTAACTCTTCTAAGCCATCAAATTGGAGCGTGCCTTTTTCATATTCAGGTCAGAAACTATGCAGAAATTGCAGAAAATACGGACGGTAAAACAGACTGAATTGCAACTGTGCATTGTGACCACCAACGTTTAACTGCTGTTTTAAATGTCAGGCTGCTCTGATTGCTATTTGCGAAACATTGTACTTACACCGTACAGTGTATATGTGCGTTTACAATGCTAATTGCCAAGGCATCTTTGGATGCTTTCCACCAGATCGGGAGACTCAGAATGCGAGCCAGAATAAGAAAAGTTGGGACTCAATACCGTTCATTTCCTTAGCAAGGTTCGCTTGCATGTTCATGTGAAGTTGATTTTTATAGGTCCACAATCGCATCCACTGTCCTATACGATTCGTTCATTTTAGTTATCATATGTAGGGCGTGCTCATCGACTTCCACATTCGCCTTTCTTGTGCCCCACGTTGGACAGTCGTCGGTAAGTTGTTGGTGAAGCCCACGTTACTTTTGTGGTGAGCTTCCCACATGGTGACACCGAAGTCCAGCGGTTTGGTGATCTTTCTATTCGCAATGTTTGTAATGCCTTAGACATGACATCTCTTTAGACCAGGTCCCTGCAATGGTCTTTCATAGTAAGCCTGAAGGGACTTGCATGTCAAAACGCTAAAAACTCTACTGTACAAACGTATTACATATTTTACAAATGTAAAAAAAGTTTTAAAAACGTTTTACAGGACGTACTGTAAAAGGTAAAACTGATATATCCAATTTCACCGTCAACATCCCATCCAATCAATAGCAATCAGCGCGTCTGAACGGCTCGAGCCTCGCGCACGATACCCGCCTTTGTCATGACCGGCGAACAGCTCACCAATGCTCCCCCTCCTCCCATACCGCTCCTATTGAGGTTCGTATTGATGTGCGTCTGCTGAGGACATATGATATGCGATGGGAGATGCAGTGATGGGAGATGAGAATGAGTGCAGGCTGCGTGAACAACGCGCGGCAGGTTACATAAGTGTGTACAAATATAGCGTGAGTAGAGATGGACTAGTGAGCGCGGAAAGTAGCGTAGCCGCCGTGGCAGCTTTTCACATCTCAGTAGGCGGAACTATGGTCAAGCGTACCCATTTTCGGGAACGCATTTTCGTTCCCATGTTTGGGAACGATAAACCCAAATATGGGAACGCCATGTAGGCATTATTTAAAACAAGAAAAAGAACCGTTAAATGACGTCCAAAAAATATAAAACGATCGTGAACCGCCTGATAGTTGGCTCAATATTGTTGGGAAAGAGTTTGATATTGTAAGGCCCATCGTAGTTTCAAATCGTTCCCCTATTTCTAAAGCAGTCCATCACCCGGGCCGCGAGCCCAAATTTGGGAACACTCTCGTACACTGGCGCTGCAAGCGTTCCTTATTATGGGAACGGCGTACCCAAAATTGGGAACGATTTCACCGACGCCTTTCAGGGGCTCTTTTCATTAACAAGCATCACGTCCAACGCCGCAAATTATTGTTAACGCAACAATCATCAGATGACCTTTCCGGCAAGACCGTTGCATGTTTCGCCCGGTCTTCTGCGCTTTTATTCCCGTCGATCTCGCAGCGGGCACGCCCCCCTCTGCAGGATTACGTAATCCACAACGCTCAGCGATGTTCAACAAGGTCTTCCATACCTATATCCACCGTCCGCGCCGAGGGTGGAGACATGTCAAGCACCTGTCTGCTAATCACCGAGAGTTGACGAGCACAAGAAGTATCCAAAAATGGGAACGCTGAATATGTTACACCCTCAAAACACCTAGTCCCAATGAAAATCTAGTTTTTTCCTTTCTTAATGAGTGTAAGTGGCAAAAGGCCTGGTAGGATGGGCACGAGGAATGATCGAAATCAGCATAAAAATTATAAATAAGCCACACAGAGCGACCTATATCAGAGAAATTCCCCCCAAACGATCATGCTTAGAAACGCCGAAGACAAAAACCACGCTCATGACGCTGCTTATAAAACAACGCTAAACAGCTAGCATCCAAATAAAATATGTCTTTCAGGGCTGATAAAATACAGCTGAATGATTTTAAACCACTGAAACTGAGTTTACAACAGTAGTTCGGTAAAATCACTGACGTTCCACGCGGTCGATCGCCCCGACACCAAAAGTCAACAATATTACCTCGGGACTGTCCGCGTGTTCGCTTGCATATGTCAGCATCTGGTGTCGCTAGAATGAAACTTCATAACCAGGCGAAAATTATTATACTTTACCTCAAAATGTAAAAAATGCTTCATTTTCCTTAAAATTGCATGTTAAATGTCGTATAACCCATATTTCCACCATTCTGTCATTTTTAAAAAATCATTAAAAATATCATTCCACGGTCAATTTCCTTGTTCCATGGTCAGATTAAAGATAACTTTATGGAGATTTAGTAGATACTTAAATCAGCGTGCACTTTTTTGAGACGTGATGCACTTTTGAGTTTTAGTGGGCGAACGGCCGAAAAATTGCCTTCCGTTCTCATAAATGGGAACGCCCGTTCCCATATTTGGGAACTCCGTTCCTAAAAATGGGAACGTTCCTATATATTTGGGTACTCATGACCATAGTTCCGCCTACGTGAAAAGGCGTCTTTTTGTGCTATAAGATTTTCCTGGCGTATTTTGGAAGACGCGGTCCATTTGATAGAGCCCCCCAAGTACGGAGAACAATTCTCTGACCAGACACATTCTGCATTCAAGTGGAGCACTCGATTCGAATATTGCATGGGCATTTCTGGGGTCCCGTCAACAGAACTCGTAGGGATTCCGCTCGCGACTGAAGCGCCTCCCGGGACCCATCGTTTCTAATAGCATGGGAGGAAAATCACTAATTGCCACATCCCCAACCACTATACCTCTTCTCACTGATTGGCCACACCACTCACTGTTAGACACACTAATATTTTACCACAGGTAGGTAATACTCGTAATAAGACCGTTTTATGTAAACAGTTAGCCTATAGAAGCTCCAACAATGCGCGTTTGTGCGGTACTGCTGCCTTTGCAGCACTGCAGATCGGTCAGATCCAACAGCAATCAAATGTTCAATTCACTCAGTGTTCAGTGCTCACATATTCGTCGAGTCAATCCTGACAAGTTTTTATAATTGCTAATAGAAAATCGCATTATGTCCGACGTTTTCGACAAGCTTTGCGATAAGACTTCGTTTTACTTTTTCAGGACAGCTGGAGATTGCAAGTCCCATCCCCAGTTCAAGCGATTTCTATGGCAGCCTTGGGAATCCAAAACCCGATTCGGTATCAGATACATTGGCCACTGGTGACGTCAAAGACAAGCGACCAATGGCAGAGGCCCATTTAGCGGGGCGACCAGCAGCACTTCGAGGATCTCACCCCGAGCCAGATAAAAACGCCGACGTTTACTTTATCGGTGAGAACAGCTGTTCAAAGTACCTATTATAGATAATTGAAATTGCCCTAAAAACTTTCCCAAAATGGACAAAACATAGGTATTCCACACTAAAAATGAAAAGCACAGAAAAGTGAACTAAAACAGTAGATTTAAATAATGTGTTTACTGTTCAGACCGCAATGACGTTTCACTGATGGAACTAATGCTATCACAAATTCATTCGAACAGAATTAAAAATCTCGGCCAAGAAACTGGAAACAGCGTAACTATTCCATAAGCTATATGAAGTTATACATTACAAGAAAGATGCGTTTATCAGTCGCGTTAAGAATCTTTCCTAACGACACCAGGATTGATCGGTGTTCCCAGCTGACAGAACCCTATAACGTTTTCCGTTTGCAGTTGCTGTTGTCGGCATCTGCACGGGCACTGTCTGTGTCTCGGTCCTAGGCGGCATCTGCTACCGTTAGTAAGTCGACACATTCATCAACGTCCTGCCTTTGCAACAACTTCATGTCCTACCTTTGCAGCAACTTCATGCGTCTAAAAAATCATAACACAGCAGAAGGCCCGTTTATGAAGGCTGCACTTTTAGCTTACTGCAACACCGAAGGCTATTTGAGTTCAGCTCAACCAACCTGACATCAAGTAACATCTTTGCGAAACGAAGCTCCTCTCCGGTGAGCGCAGTTCTAAATCTGTATTATGAGGTTATCGATAATTGCCTATAATAATTATATTTCTATATGTCCTTACATAATCAGGTTCTAAATCTATCGTCTCCCCAATGCAGCCTTTTTTTACAACACTGCCCTTGGAACACCCCAGCAGCCGCTGCTGTCCCCTGAGAATATCTACAATCATATCTCATAGGTCCCAGGCGTCTGACACTCCGCCGTACGTGCCGCAGCCTGCAGCGGCGCCGTCGGCACAGCTCGACCGAGTCCGGACCGCCGTCCTACGGAGTGACCGGCCCGCACTCGGGGCTCAGTCCGGCCTCGGCCGACAGGCGTCTGGCCCAGTCGGCGCAGCTCTACCACTACCAGCACCAGAAACAGCACATGATGGCCATCCAGGAGGGGTCAGTGGCGTCCGCCGGCAATAACCATCAGTCAGCCGGCGGAACCTCGGCTTTATTATGATCTGAATATTAACCCGCGCCGGGCCGGGGGGGGGGGGTGTTTGAACACCCCCCTTGCGGTTTTTCGCAGATATCTCAAAAACGGCGGCGCTCCGCGCCGCCGTTTTTGGCACACCTGTTTGTCCATCTTTTCCGCACATGTTGTGAAAATTTCAGACCCAGGTCACTATAGGGCAGGTCACCAGGTCACGCCAAGTGACCTCACCTCAGAAAAAATAAGAATGCTCGTCATAGCTACACCGACTGAACGATTGCCTTGAAACTTTCAGCGATTGATAAGAGCAACACTATCTATAAAATGTATATCTCGGAATTTTGATATCGGTGACCTAAGGTCAGGTCAATTTTGCGGCCTCTCCATTATAAGTCAACGGGAGAAAATTGAAAAGCGTCTGTTTTGCACGAACGCTATTCTAGACACTCTCAAACATCGAGATGTAGGTAAAATAGACACACTGAACCAGAAAATGGCAACTGTGACCCCTCGTTATGTCCCCGAGGTCATCTCAGGTCACGAACAGAATCTAACAGTTTTTCGATGATAACTTCTGATAGAGGCGTGCTAGAGCGCTGAAAACGCCTTAGATGTGTTCGGCTCGACGTTGCGGATCGACTGATATGCAACATGACCTTTTCCGGTCAGGTCATGACCTTGACCTGAGGTCAAATTTTCAAGTTGACCTTTCAGGGTCAAATTATAGTTCATTCGACGCGTCTCGACGAGAGGAACACGATGCTGGCAAAAGTAATGTCATAGCTCTTTTGAGTTAAAAGTTATTGCCGAAAAAACGTTTTTCGTAAAAACGGCTATTTTTGGAGTTTTTGCCCTCTGGAGGCTAAACCGTTGACCTGAGGTCAAATCTGAGAACATTATTCAGAAAGGTCTGTAAAAGGGCTATCGAATGCGCTTTTTTGCGGCGCTGTAGCTCTATCGGTTCCCGAGATAGCCGTTGGCAGTTTCCAAAATGTTGAAATAGTCAACATTTTGCCTTTGGTGACCTCTGGTGACCTGACCTTTGACCTGACCCAAAAAATGACCGTAGTGTTTTCGTCCTTATTTTTGACGTTCTTTCGATTGCCGCTTACCGCGTGTCGCTACGTGGCCCAGGAGCCGAGTTAGAAGGGGGGGGGGGGTGTTCAAACACCCCCCCGCGGCCCGGCGCGGAATCTCAGAGCACCGGCCCGGCGCGGGTTAAAAAGAAAATTTGCTTGGAATATGCAGAAAGGAAAACAAATAAATTGAAGGAAATGTGTTGCAGGAAATAGGAATCATTACAATTATTTCCCTTTATGATCGTTCAATTTGACAAAAAAGAAGCCACAAGCATGCACTTCCAATAACACTGTGATGGAATGATAATGGAACCGTTGAGAGTTGCCTTCACTGGGCTCAGCAGTGGGTGTCATATATAAATTTCGGGACCGGTTGTGTTGCTTCAAGCTAGTACAGGAATACTCGTATACCGGGCAATTCATTATTAACGGTTTGATACCGATGTCTCAACTTTCCCTTCCCGTTCACCTTTTCGAATTTCGATGTCTTGCTCACCACGACCTTACCGCGTAGTCGTGAATAAAAGACCACTGTTTCGCCACGAATCGCTGCCATTGAACTCACTCTGCAGTGACATCATGTGGGTGCCCGCTGACCTTTCAGCTCCGGTCGTCTTGCTTCAAAACCAACTCAGGCCGGCTGGTAACCTAATCCTGCCGTCCGTTCGGTAACTAACCCTGTTGTCCGGTCGGTAAAGCAAAAGCCATCAGTAGTCTGGTCAGTAGTCACTGGTCGGTAATCTATAGGTACCCACTTTTCTGCGGGCGGTCCTTGGTAGTCCTGGCACCTAACCCCTGGCATAATATGCTTTCTGGTTGCTAGCTCTAGCCTATGCTCTAGCCATATAATTACGTTCGGTCGGGCTGAAACCTAGCCATCCAATTACAGATGGGTTGGTAAACTAGCCAACAAAATACGCTTTGGTGGGTAATCTGACCGCCAAATTGTTATCCGGCCGGTAACCAAATATTCCAACTGTGCCACGGTTGCTAACGGCTGACGAACCCTACAAGTGTGGTCCGGTTAGCTGCCTAACCGCTGAACTGTGGTACATGTTATAGCTACCTATCCACACAACTGTGGTGCGGTTAGTTTCCCAGTCGCCCAGCTGTGGTCCAGTTATAGCTTACCTGTCTACACAACTGTGGTCCAGTTATAGCTACCTATCTACACAACTGTGGTCCGGTTAGTTACATAACCGCCCAACTGGGATCCATCTTAGCCTAACCGCCCAACTGCGGTGCTGTCGACTATGCCTAACCGTCGTGAGGCCGGCACGTGTCTGACGGTGAACGTTGAATCGTTACAGGAAGGCGCTGGGACGCTGCAGCTCGCCCTCTGACGAAAATTCGGACCCGGAGGACGACGAGAGCGAGCACACCGTGTACGAGTGTCCGGGACTGGCGCCGGTGAGGGCAAACACCGGCAGACACTGCAGCAACCATACCACATACCTACCGCTAACAGTACAGTCAGCGGTACAGCAAACACAGTACACATCAGGCGCCGCACGCACTGCCCGCTGCCATACCTTTATTATATCATACCTATACCTAAAGGTATTGTTTCTGTACATAAAGATCAGTGGCGGATCCAGGTGGGGGGGGGGGGGCCAAATGGACATTTGTCCCTCCCAAACGGCATAATTTTAAATTACGCCTATGGACGAGGCATGGAAAGAATCGATAAATTGTTATGGTTTGCCCCCCCCCCCCGCCCAAAACTCCGAGCTGGATCCGCCACTGATAAAGATAAAGTAGTTTTTGATCTTGCTACTTGCTAGTGTTTTCTGCTGACACATATGCATCATCTTTCAGAGTGGTGAAATGGAGGTGAAAAATCCGCTGTTCAGCGAAGACCCAACCCCATGTCAGAGCATGGAAGTCAACGACGACCTGTGAATAATCCAGGCACTAGGTTTCACGGCATCCATGGTGGCCGCTGGTGAAACTACCAGTTTGAGTCACCGCTGCCAGGTGTCGCTAGTCGAGCTTTCGCTTTAGCCTATGTGTCGAACTGTACGGTCCCAGCCGCTGAGAGGGCATTGATTGAGGAGTAGTTATGCAAGAGAGAAAAGGTTTGTAGTTTTTCATTGATCATGATCTTACGTTGGCAAAGCTATCGAGGAAAGACAATGACCGGCGTTCGTTCCAGTCCAGAAAGGCCCGTCTGGAGTGCAGTTTGGAAATAGGTAGGTACATACGCCCTGCGCCAACCGTTTGTTCTTCCATCAGTGACTACTGACTTGTGGAGGATAAGTTTTGGTCACCCGCCTGATTGGTCACCGTTCCGTGCTTCTATCCTCAGGATACTGAAGTCCTTCTCCTCCACGCCGCAACCCCCCTCCGGGCTGGACAGGCAACTTTATCTCATGCGGGCTGCTCCCTTGGAGCGGCACTGCTGCTCCCGAGGGAGCGCACCCCGTAGCCGGGTGCAGTGAGTGCCTTGGGGCTGGGTGGCCTGTCCTCTGGACGGGCTCAGCCCCGGCGACTCACTAGGGTGCCTGCCCACACCAATGTCTCCCCCTAATTCCTATCATCCTTCCGGCTCTGCAATGGTCTTGTCAGACCGAAAGGGCCTAACCCAACAAAACAAAAAACAAAGCCTGATTGGTTAACCTCACCCGTGGTGTTTATCCCCTTTCAGACCCTACTGGGGCCGCCAATGAATGTGACACAATCTTCAAGGGACACGTACGAGCGCTAACAGATAGACCGATCGCCGAGCTGGGTCTGCATTGTAGTTAGCCATAGCTCTGCTAGGTGTCTCTGAATATCCTTCTGTGTGGTGCATAATTGCATATCCCGTAAGCCAGGGACAGTATAGTTTCGGAACCTCAGTCCCTTCATATGTTCCGTCACCTGCGCCGTATAACTGGTATATACTATGCGCCGCTCGGAACTACCTAAAATCAATGTGAAATGTGCTATTTAGAAATGTGTGTAGTGCCCACTGCCCGGGGTAGGTAGGTATAGGAGGCTCAGAGCTCAGCAGTGTACCTACAGGTAGGTAGGTATCGTATATTACCTACTATTCAAGCATAATTGTTATAAAATGATAACTTATTTTGAAGGACGTTGAATGTGGCTGCAGATTATGCTATGGTGTAAAAATGAGATAAAATGTTTACGTTTAATTTATAATTGTTGAAAGGCATCGGAGAGAGAGAGAGAGAGAGAGAGAGAGAGAGAGAGAGAGAGAGAGAGAGAGAGAGGGGGGGAGGGAGGGAGGGGGAGGGAGCTAGATATTACAGAGGGGTACGGAACTCTGTAGATTTTTGTGCACTGCTTGTTCAGAGTCTCACGTAGAATGATAAGCCAGTAAGACGCCTTTAGGGGTGATAAAAGAGCCCGCGCCATAGTGTTACACGTGTGGAAATGTGAGGAGATACCTACTCCCAACAGACGTGTGCATGACACCCTATTAACCGGCTTCTAGCAATGTACCAAATTTGAGCGAATCGGCCCAGCTGTTCTCGAGAACTGAAAGCGACCTCTGCTCAGTCCGCATCCACCTGTGTAAAAGGTGCACAGTTCATTATTTTATATTTTTTAGCCCAAGTAATGTCCGATTGTTATCGAAGTGCACCAGGAAAAGGTGCCGCATTCTAGTCACCTGTGCTACATGTGGGGAATTGAAGCGATGATGCCTACATCAGCTATGCATGTGATACAGCTACACAGCTATACACCGATGTACATAAAATTGGCAGCGGAAAATCGAGCTCGATGAATGTTTGTCAGTCCAATAATCATCTCTTTCACTCATTGCTTCATGCGGTAAAGTGGAAAGAAACTCACTTGAAGTACCAGCTAAGTGATGCAACACCGCGACGACAGGAATAATAAAAACACATGTGCAGTCTCAGCTCTCCCAGTGATTATAGCGAGCCCACTCCGAGGGCATTGAGCAATGCTAGTAAAATGAATCTTAGTGTCGTCAGACACCAAAAATACGACGAACGGAAAACACAATGTTCAAGAAGATAAATAAAGGAAGATATTAATTAAGTGAATATAAACAGCACATGGAGGCTTCCTGCACAGACTAAGACTTCTTCACGCACTAATTTATGAAAATACCGGACAACGGAATGTGGTGCATAGACTTCGGACAGAGAAGTTTTATTTTGCTTTTACTATACTCACTTCCCTATTATTTCTCTCGCAACAAGATAAAACATCAAATACGCATAAATGAGCTACGTACCCAATGTTGCAAGACGTGCCACTATGTGCACCGATGAATCACTTTCATCCTACCAGAACTTACAGGTGCGACATGCGATGCAAATCAAGCCAAAAGGATTGTAAATGACCCCCAAAAGCTCTCTTATAAGTGCCACGAAATCTCTGAACTCCAGTGGAGGGTCACTCTCCTGGGGCCGTCGTTTTCACCGTCGCCTTCCAGCCGCGCTAGGCAGCCACGCTCAGCTCAGCGTCGATCGTGTCTCTGATCCAGTCAGAGAAGACGGCCACGTTAGTGTAGGTGGCCACCCGGTCACAGTCGTTGAACTGGCGCACCCAGGCGCGCAGGCCAGCCAGCACCCAGCGCGAGCGGTCCTCGCGCAGCCGACACACCAGCGGAGAGCCGCCGTCCGCCCAGCAGCCGGTCTCGGCAGAGGCGCACGCGAAGCCGGCGTGAAGAGTGTGCAGGGGCCCGAGCCTGTCCAGCTCGCGCATCCGCGTCTGGCACGCGGCGCGGCCCAGAAAGCGGACCGTGTCGCGCAGCGGTACTGGGGTGCTGTCGATCGTGGTGTCCACCCAGCCGTGCAGCACACACTCTGTGTGCTCCCAGTCGGCGGTCAGGTCAGCCGGTGACTCGGTGTCGCGGCGCCACTGCGGCAGGCAGATCACGTTCACGTCCTCACCCAGCCGCGCCGGGTGCTCCAGCACCAGCAGCCCCACATCGTTGAGGCCGGCGCTGTACTCGGGGTGGTAGACGGCCCGACGGATGTTGATGTCCAGCGGCGGCCGGCCGGCGTCCACGTCGCTCAGAATGTTGTACTCGCCCAGACGCACGTGCATGCGCTGGTCGGCGTTGGTGGCCGCCTCGTGGCAGGCGGCCGACACCAGCACGGCCTGCTGGTGTACCAGCAGGCCGGTGCAGAGGGGCTGCGGCGAGTCGGCGCGGGACGGCGGTGCGCCGCGCACCGACACCAGCCACGGAAACTCGCCGGTCTGCGCCGTGCGGTTGCTCCTCGTCGGGCTGCTGATCAGTTCGACGGGCTCCACAAAGCGCTGGCACGTGCCACGCTCGTGGCGCACCCCGCACGTGCGTGCGTCCGGCGGCACGATGACCGTGGTGAGCAGCTCCGACAGGGTGAGCAGCACGTGCAGCTGCGGGCCGGCCAGCGCCGAGAGAGACATCGCTCCTTCACCAACCACCGGGGGTCAGGCTGCAGGGGACGACTCAGGTCACAGGGAGCAGGCTTATCATTTATTGATTACTGACTACTGGGTAACATGTTTTGAGAAAAGAATGAGAGTAAATATAACAAAAAATAGCTACGCTAGTATTAAAGTCATCAGCAGTATTAAAGTAATTAAAGTCATCGGATGAGCATACACAGAAAAATGCATGTTTGTTTTATACCGAAGGTGCAGGGGAGAGAAAGACAGAGAGTGTTTCGTGTTGGTAAGCTGCTAAATAATCTAATGAAGCTAATGGCTAATAATCTCTAAATAATTTCTGAACAATCTAAAATAATCTAATAAATCACATGCCAGACGATCTGAATGAGGAATATGTGATCTCAGAAAATCTTCAAAAAGAAACTTCATGTTACTGGTTTGTGATCACTATTCATTAGATTCCGAGAAGTATGCAATAAATCAATTCGCACAGCAAAATTCGCGTATCTAAAAAAAAAGAAATGCATACGAAATAGGGATGAATGATCCGATAGGATTCCAGGCCAGGAAGAGAGAGACGAGATCCAAAATTCATGTTATCATACCCATTACCCATGCATATTGCACACACTCTTGCATGCTTGTGATTTACCTCTCGCGGTGGTACTTACAAAAAAGGCGGTCCGAAACTGTTATCCAAGTCTACCACGCTCCCATCAACGGCTGGTACGACACTGACCTGTCCTGTGTTCTGGCGAAAAACTGGTTTCTGCGGATTAAAAACTGTCACTGCTGCAACGAGTCCTCTGTACGATCAGCCGAACGAAACCCCGGGACTTCTGAGGCGGAGGTCACGTGCTGATGGGCGCTGCGCCACCGTTGGCTGAGGCACTGACTCATCCCACCTCTCTCAAGGTGAACGGGATGCTGACGACAGCCATACCAGCTTTAGGTTGGCTATTATCTCGTATGCCCGGTTGGACTTGTATTTATAATGTTTTTGACAGTGTTGCAAGATTGGATGAATGCAGGCAGAGCTGACATTTACCGCTGTCTAGTATATCTTTTACGTCATGGACGTTTCGCATCCAAAAACATTTACAATAACAGCATATGATATACGTAATATACTTTTTAGTTTTTTTGTGATGCATTGCTAATAAAGGTACACATTCGTTATTGGAGTAGTATGATTTAGGATTCCAATATATGATTACATTCATTATGAGCCACTCATATTCAAATGCAAGGGGGCCATATTTTGCCTGAAGACAGCCCGTGCTGAAGCTGTGACGGTGTCCCTTGTCCATTCGGCATACGTGGATAAAGCACGGGACTGGGGAACCGGCATTCACAGATGGTTATCGCCGGTCAAACGCAGCCGCTGGCGCCGACATTGTAATGCATACAGTAGACCCACACCGACGTTAATCGCAATGCAATTTAACTGGTCATGCCCCAGTCGTTGAATAGAGTTCAGCCCTAAGCCTCGGTTGATGAGCATGCGAAGTAAGTAGGGGTTCCCCCGCCCCTTGTCACCGAGACCGATTGTCTTTTTCGAACTGGCGGCTGGCGAATCCAAATTCCATACACAATACGCACACCTATTGTGTTAGCTATCACGGTGATGAAATGAAACGAACGAAAAAGAAACTGTAACAGTTGCGTTACAATCTTCTCGCGTCACCGACATACGTCTGCTTATCATTTGACAGACAATTATCGCAGCTTGATAATCAATAATCCATCAGACTGCACTCGCGAGCCACCAACGGAATGCCGGGTCGGCAACAAAACAGTCCACCGGTATGCATACCTTTAGTAGATCCAGCGCTCACTAATAATTGCTTGCATCTGATGTAGGTTTGTCGATGGTCGACTAACATAAAATGTGGAATATGATACACATGGGGCCACCGAATGCCACATTTGGCCAAATCCTTTAATCCCCTCATGTTGTTGAGGTTGTCGATTGAAAAGGTTAATCACATGAAGATAGTATCTTGATTTATGTTCCTGTGTGTCCGAGGTCATCTAGCTTGTTATCTTTCCGACCAGTTTGAATAAAGATATTCGACCAGTCTGACCAGCTTTTCATTTTGGGAATTCCGAAGTCGTTACAACCCGTCCAAACCACCCCCTACCGTCTGTCTATGTCTCAGACTCCCTCCGCCTCCGCCTCTATCTGTCTCCGTCTCTAACCGTCTCCCAATCCCTCTCTCTCCCTCTCTCTCCCTCTCTTTCTCTCCCTCTGTTCTTTTCCCACCTCTCTCTCTCTCTCTCTCTCTCTCTCTCTCTCTCTCTCTCTCTCTCTCTCTCTCTCTCTCTCTCTCTCTCTCTCTCTCTCTCTCTCTCTCTCTCTCTCTCTCTCTCTCTCTCTCTCTCTCTCTACAATAAACATTGATTCGTCTTTGTTTTAATAAACAACAACACTTTTTGGTGAATTTGTTTTTAGTAGTACCATTTCAGATGGATGCTACAAGACCGCCAACGCTCTGCACATTACCTGATGCATCATATTTTGCTATTGTATGCCCCCATGTAATAAGGTGCGTCACTGTAAAGTTCTAATCACCATCTCTCACTTCATAATAGCCAATTGAAGCCACTTGTAAATCACAGTCGTACGACAAAGACGCCGGCACCACATGGCATAGCTACATATCGCGCTGCGTCCATTACTGCATTAGCCGCTTCCCGCGGCGGTGACCTGAGACACATCCAGGGCCGCTTCTTCGGCAGTGACCTGAGACACATCCAGGGTCAGCGAGGAAAGGTGAATCGCCTCCTCCTTATCGGCGTCGAGACGCTCTCCGCCGTGACCCTGGGTCGGTGGCGGGACGACGGGCAATCGGTGGAAATTCCAGTCACGCTCTATAATGATAGACGATGTCACAGGACACAGTCTGGAGTAGCAATGGGTCCATACAGCAGCCGGCCTACTAGACTGAGGCGTAGCTAATATGTGTGACGGCCATCTTCTTGCGAAGCGGTGGATGCTTTTAGGAAGGATGACGGGAGGACCAGGCTCCAGGAAGCAGCCGAGGTATGACGAACTAGTTTCAAAGCTCTGAGAAACGTGGGTGGGGAAGTACTAATGTCGCGTATGACGTCAAAGGTTCTATTATGAGTGCGTCGTAATATGCTGTACGCACCACGCATATAGCAAACTCCGGCATACCGCGCAGTTGGACCCTCGCCGGACCTACTTGTCTTCTACATTTTACACCACGAGATGAAACCCCCCGCCGTTTCACCCCCTAATTAACCCGCGCGGGGCTGGGGTCTCCAGCCGAACGCGCGGGGCTGGGGGGGTAAATTTTACCCCCCCTGTTATCTCCCGAACTAATGGTCCGATTTGGAAAATTCAAACGCCAATCGAAAGCTCTCATCACGAACTACTAAAAACATGTACTTAATTTAAAGTTTGAGGTCAAGGTCAAGGTCAGGTCAAGGGTACAAATTGCAAGTTTCTACAGTATCGGCCTTGCACCGTAGTTGCCGAAGAATGGAGTCATGGACTGAGACTGATCGCCCAAAACGTGTTCTTAGGCTACCAAGACAATATTCGTTGCATACAATATCATTCAGAGGTCAAGGTCAAGGTCAGGTCAGGTCAGGTCAGGTCAACAAAAAACAAAATATAGAAAAGGGCATGTGCGACACATGTTTTATGGGTCATTTTACTCATAGAATTCAATAGGCACACTCAATAAGGGATATGGACCACCTCTGGATGAATTTCAGGTCGAGGTCAGGTCAAGGTCAGGTCAAGTGAGGTCAAATTTTGAAGTTGGTTGTTAAGGCCTAAAAAGGTGTCTATCTGATGCAGTTTTTCACGGCGAATCGAATGGTGCTATTTTTGTTTCCGTGCGAGGTCTAGAACTTCCAAAAAAGTCATTTTTCAAAAAAATTGTGTGTCGTGACGTCATACAATTTTGAATAACTCCCACATTTTTGAACCGATTCTTCTAAAATTTGGTATGTAGGTGCACATAGACCACTTCTCTGACATATATTCCGGTTTTTTCGATAGACTCAAAATTTTGGATTTTATAATGATTTTCCCAAAAAAATCAGTTTTTTGAAAAAATTTAGGCCAAAATCCAAAATTTTCAAAAAACCGAGATAGCCATTTGATAGACAAAGTAAAATTACGTATAACCTTTTTGTTACGTCTTGATTCCTTTAAAAATGAAGATGTTAGCGGCGTTTGAACTTTTGCCGTTTTTGAGGCGAAAACGGCGAACATGACGTCACTAAAACGTCAATTTCTCAAAAATTTTCCGACGGATTTCGCTCAAATTTTCAGGAAAGGTGTCAAATTGATGTAAGAAAAGGTACTGAAAGTTTGGCGGCGCTGCGCGCCGCCGTTTTTGAGATATCGCAAAAATTCGTGAGGGGGGGTAAAATTTACCCCCCAGCCCCGCGCGGGTTAAGCTAGAGCCTCGCGAAAAAAAGGGGTGCGCGCTGCTACGAGACGCAGTGAGTGGTAACTGAATTTAAGGTCTCAAGTCAACCGTTGACCTGTGAGGTCAGGTCCGGTGGCAAGGGGCACGGGATCGGTTTTTGGATAATAACTTCGCCAAAAATAGTTGCAGAGCAGCGATTTTGACATATTCGTGTTTCCACAGCTCAGGCGCGTCGAGTGGTATACTTTTTGTTCGAGTGAGGTCAACTTAACCTTCGCCCTGGCAGGACATTTTTAACCCGCGCACCGAACGGGGGGTGGAGGGGCGGTTATCGCCCCACCCCCCACCCTGAGGTTTTTCGAGAATAGTGGAGAAACCGCGGCGCGTAGCGCGGCGAAATCTAGCATGGCTATTTTTACATTAACTTTACACATGGTGTGCAACTTTCAATCATCTACTTTTTAAGGTCCGGTCACCAGGTCACTTCGAATGGCTCAACCTCGAACCACTGTTTTGCAACTTTTTCACTGTGTCAGAGCTACAGTAGCTGACGGAGGCCTTTGAAAGTCGCAGGATGTAATGAGGTCATTAGTAGCTACAATTTTATACCTCGGTACTTTGATATGGATCACCGGTCAGGTCAATTTCTTGACCTCCCGGAGGTCAATGGGGGAAGCTCAGCTCCAAGTTTCTTGCACTAAAACGCGTCAGAATATATGGCTTCATATGCGATCAACCTTGACTACCTTGAGCCCTGTTTTGCTATTGGGCAACTGTAAGGTCATGTGACGTCATCACAGGCCACCAAAGGGTTTTTGCTAATAACTCCTTAGTCCTTACAGGAACGAGATACAGCCGCGCGGATGGCCTAATTGTGTTCAGCTCGTCAAGGCGCAGCAAATGATGATACATGATGACCTTGAGGTCACGTGGCGTGAGTTCAACCTTTCACCTTGACCTTTCGAGGTTAACACATATATAATTCGATGCGGATTGACGAAAGGATCACGTTGGTGCCATTAGTTTGTTCCTAGCTTCACAACTTCGAAAGTTATTCGAGAAAAACTCTCCTCATATCTAGCGCCGCCATTTCGACTTTTTTGACCCATGTGACGTCATCTCTGACCTGACCTGAAATTGACCTTTGCAAAAATTGTAGACCTTGTCAGACGTGTTCGTGCATACCCCATGCCGTTTACCTACCACTTGTCTCTATCTTGCTTCTTTCTCGAGATCTCAGGGGGGTGGTGGCCTATCCCCGTCGGTTCAAGTTGGCGCGGACCCGTCGGTGCGCGGGTTAAGTGTATCAGGTTCCATGGGTTCGGCGCAACTAGCACTATCTTCCCACGAGCTTGAGTTTCAATCAACTGCCTATGGATGCAACATAAATGATGCCTTGTGTATCGCTGCTCAAATGTGTCGTTTCAGCGCTAATCCCACTTGTGTCAGAGATCCTGCCGGTGCATTGTGAATTTGCAACATGCAGTCGGGTGATTTGCAATCAGCTCTGCAAAAGATGGAATATTGTTTGCCCTGCACAGTGTGGAAATCTCGGTGCATTACAAAATTATTGACTAAGGCGGATTTTGGTCACAGTGCCAGTTACCAGGCGACAGTCCGAGTCGTGCTGATTTATTGACTCAAGGATTGTGGTGATAGCTAGTACGAAGAAGGTGCATTGTAAGCTGGATGGCCGTCCATTAATTAACGTTTAAAGCTCACAGTTCAATTAATTCAAGGACCATTGACATCATTTGCTAGAAATGAAATCTAAATTAAATTCAAGTTAGCATTAAAAGTTTGGAGAACGCATAAAACTTTTTTTGGCGCACCGTTCGCGCACCGTCGATCGCACCAACACAACGCTTCTGCCCTCCGCCCGGGGAGGTTAGTTAGCTACATAGGCCTGATAGGGCGCCCTCGTCCTATGTCAAGCTTGGTAACTTGTTAGCTTTAGCTTGTCACGACCCGCCATTTTGTTTCTGAAGTGATTGCCTATAAAAATACAAGTCATGGAAAATAACAACATAATAATGCATTTATTTCCTGCCCAGGGAATGTCAATTCGGTATAGGTATCTTCGAACAATGAACCGATAAATCCAAGATGGATACTTTTGTAAATACGGTATTACCTACTCACTTGTATATCGCTGTCAAGCTATAGAAAAGTAGTAAACCTCCATTATACCTTGCCCGCACATGCGATTTTCCCAACCCGTGAAACGTAACGGGGAAGGAGTTGCCAGGTGCCACCCCTCGCGCCATTTCTTTCCTGGTGGTAAAGAGACCTTTGTAATAAAACCATCATATTATCATATTATTTGAGAGGAAACATCAGATTAATTAATCATAATTAATCATCAGATTAAGCTTAGCTGATGATGCTGCCAGCACTTCGCTGTTCAGTTATTACGAGCGAGCGAGCGCAGCGAGCGAAGCGAGTCTTTTCAATATAACGGGAAAATCTCAGTATGAGCGGCCCGGCCCGGCCCGGCTTGTAACGCTTTTGAGAGGCTTATGTATATCTCAGCAACCGCTGGACCGATTGACCTGCGGTCTTTTTTGCTGGGTAGCCCCATCCCTTCTACCCCGTAATTGACTTCTTTTGATACATCTCAGTGACCGTCGTGGCACGTGCCACGTGAAAAGTCAAGGGTGTTCAAGCTGTTTTGCAAAAGTAGTGATTTTGAGAGGCCCATATCTTAGCAGCCGCTTGGGCGATTGTCTTGCGGTATTTTTTGTAGGGTATAGCTGCATCCCTTCTACCAATGGTCGGACACTCTTCATCTATGTGAGTGACCCCCACTGCACGTGCAAAATGCAAAAAGAAGAGGCATGCCAAATTTGTTCCCATTTCAATAACTCGGTAATTACTGGGGCAATTTCGCTGAAATTTGACATTATACGGGTAGGCACCCACCAGGCAATGCATTCCCATGTGTTGCGGTTAGGGTGCTACTGCACGTGCGCACGTGCAGGGGGCGCTCCCAGATCTCGAGAACGGCTGGGCCGATTGCGCTCAAATTTGGTACACGGTTGGGGACCAGTTAGTAGGGTGCCGTGCAAAAGTCAGTTTGGACCCCGTTTGCACGTGCGCACGTGCAGAATGCCGCTTCCAGATCTCAGGAACGGCTGGGCCGATTGCGTTAAAATTTGGCACATCGCTTGCGACCGGTTAGAAAGGTGCTTTGCAGATGAGCCCGTTTGAAGTACACTCTCGCCCTTCCGCACGTGCAGAGCTCACTATCTCGCTCGCTCGTTCTTCGCCCAAAAGGCGTTTTACTGGTATGTACATATAAGTACGCTGGCGAGTGGTGGCGTCTTTCTGTTCGGCGACTGTTTCATATCATCGCCTGTAGGCAGTTGACAGTGGCGAGGGAAACGGGAACAAGTGACTAACGCGCCTCGGACTGCCCAGCATTTGTTTATGTTACACACTGTCTGTGTAGAAGCTATGACTCCCACCAGAAAATATATGCACGCGTTTGTGTTTGGGAGAAGGAAATATAGGCTGGCGAACTGTTCACTAGTAAACGGGAAAGACACAGGCAATAAGGGGGAAAGAGAGAGAGAGAGAGAGAGAGAGAGAGAGAGAGAGAGAGAGAGAGAGAGAGAGAGAGAGAGAGAGAGAGAGAGAGAGAGAGAGAGAGAGAGAGAGAGAGAGAGAGAGAGAGAGAGAGAGAGAGAGAGAGAGAGAGGCAGCAGAGGATATAGGCATTGAACCACACCACACTACTGAAAAATCTATGATAGGTGTTAAACTGAGTTGAGTACCTATAGAAGTGACCCTATTCCCTCTCCGCCCGGAAGGATTTAATGTCGTATACGAAAATGATATTGAATTCTGAATTAGACAAACTTGAACAATGATCCCGACTCCACTTTATACCCCTCAGGCCATGTTAGGTCACAACAGGTAACCATCCAACTTCCGATCATAGCTTTTCATAGAGATTGATTTCATAGAGACATAGAGAACTTAATGAAAGCACCTTAGATTTGTTCAACTCAAACATATCGAGGGGAAAAAGACAGGGGTCCGTTTCCAAGCTACGGCCCATACGTTGCGCGGACAAATGTACTTACAATTTAGACAGCACATCTTGGTAGGAATACTCTCCGAATGCCGTGTGGGGCTGGCTGTGTGTGCCCTCGGGTTTGTTCTGGTCTGGCGGGCGCACTCCGCCCGGTGCCCGGCTACGGCGACCGGCCAGCCGGCGTGGCGGGCGGTGGCGGCGGTGGGTCGCCTATTTAGCCGCCACCCCCGGGCCGTGCCGGACAGTGGTTCACCATGCTCCGGCTCGTGCTGTTGGTGTGCTTCGTCGCCGCCGCCGCGGCGGTGCCAGGTGAGTCGCAGTGGCAGGGGATGTGAGCGCGATAGAGTCTGTGTTTTTGTGCATTTTATTTTGTTTCCCTGGGAAAGGTTTCAGTTAGTGTTGTCGGGAACAATGCAGGTATCACACAGTGACGCCTCAATCGAGAATATGTACAGTCACTGGCGGATCCAGGGGGGGGGGAGTCATTTTGGGTAAATGCCCCCTCCCCCGCAGTGCTCGAAATCGAATACCAGTTGCAGTTTTTCAAGAATGAAACGAATATGTAACAGCTTTTATAAGAAAAAGTTTGATTTCAACTGCACAACAGTGCGTAATGAATTGAAATCCGATGAGTTTTTTTTTTTAATTTGGAGAAACTTTTTTGGGGTATGCCCCGCCCCCCCCCCCCGCAACGTCCAAGACCGCCATAATGGATCCGTAAGTGAGTACAGCTCAATAAATCTGAAATTTTCCACATTTATCACTTTTAATCAGATAAACATTCGGACCGGCCCACCCGCTCGGTGGATTACTCGTACTATAAAGGTTCTATTTTTCATATATAGAAGGCAGCGGTGATCCATTTATTGATGATGTTTATGACTTATATAATCAGTCATCAACGATGGGTTGATGGTCAAGCAAGGTCAGTTAAGCTCACATTTTTTTCGGCCGTTAATTTTTGATAAAAACAAAACATAGAAAAGTGTTAGACAAGGCAACTGATACGCAGCATACCACATTAGGAATACGTAGGTCATGATCTTGAAATGCGTTCAATCTCCATATTTGAGCTTATCAGGTCACAGGAAACACTATCATTGGAAAAATATTGTTAAAGATAATGGAAATGCAATGGTGATTGACATAGTTATAACAGGGGCAAGGCTATTGTACAAACATGACATGTAATGAATCAGTCATATTCTCCAGGTCCTTTTCCTATACCAAAGCCGTTTGTAAAAAAGAGGCCAGCCGAGGCTACATTATACAAAAGGTGCTCCATATTTAACTCGCAATCTATGGCATCATCTGTGACATATTGTCAACGTCAGTCGAACAATGGCAAAGTTTGACCTTCGATGACTTCAAATGGCATCGCTTTTTGCCTTCGCGAAAAAATTATCACGATGCTTACGGCGGAATCTATTGCGATTCTTTGAATGCCGCTTATCACTTGTTGCTGCGTAGGTCACGGAAGACCTTGAAAGCAGTTTCCCTTTCTGTTCGTGTGAAGTCGACTCGGCTCACGTTCGAAACCGTGAAAAATGATTTGCCAGAAAAAAATGTTCTGCAATGTGAATGAATGACTTGGCTAATGTCGACTTAATCTTGAACGTTACCATAAGCGCATGAAAGACATGTGCAACGCGCATAGGCAAAACAATTTCAAATTTAGGACGGGCATTAAAAACAGCAACCTAACATTCGTTTCGTATGCTACAAAAAATCATGAACCGACAATGATGTCCAAAACTCATGAAAGTCATTACCTGCCTTGAAGACCGAGGCATTCCCCGTCCCCATGAAGACTATTTTTAACCACCCGAGCATTTCATTGGCTGGTCACGCCATTGTCGCCAGACTTTCCTCCTCCCCCACACTTCAACCTCGATTCTACCAAAATAGCCCAGTGGAGCGCTGATATTTTCAACATTCAGCACCACTTTTACGGGTCAATCACGCTCGAACGGCTGTTTACCTGCAGGACGGTGTTTTCTGTTCCCTTGTCGATCAATCACTTCTGGCCAATTTTGTGTTCAATCAGGTTTTGTTGTTGTCAAAGAACTGGAACCACATTGTTTACTGAGGAACCCTTTGAGCCGTGATAGGTATATTATATTTCATTTTCCATGACAAACCCTTGCATCTTGCACATGTGCTTGGAAAACGTGGACAACATGCTTCAACTCCAACGTTTTCCCGGTTTTAACAAGTCTGTTTTGTTTCGACTCGCCGTGTGCGTGAACATGATGTGTGCGTGCTGGGGCTGGGCTGGCTTTCACGATCGTTACTTCCGGGCCGGCGCGATACCAGACTCTGCATCCTGTTTTGCACCTAGCTGCACTCGTGCTAGTCGATGGCACGAAACGCGACGGTGTCGCCATTGCCATGGTAACCTCACAACACGCTGAACCACTATTGAGTTACCTGGCTCTAGACCAGTGGTCGGCAGGTCATTAGGGGTCGTGCCCCCTTTTTGGGCCCCAGGCAGGGTCATTACCCCCACCTACCAGACCCCATTGCTGACACAACCAAGTTTACTGAAATTCCATACCGTCCTGGAACTCTTTGGGTATTTGTGTATCGCGATGTAAACGCGACGGGCTCGTAAGCGGATAGGGCTTTACCGTTTACGCTCCATATGTGAAACGATCTTTAGGCAAAAAATTCCGGCAGGTGTCTATTTTTCTGTTGGTGAAAGTGGCCTCTGGACCCATAATGACCGTTGGCTTATGAGCTTTTTCTGGAGATCATCTTGAGCCAATAAAATCTCACTTCAAGAAGTTATAGCGGGTCCCGATTTTCTCGACACTTGTCATTGCCCTCTTGAATGAGACGGAATGACCAATGACCTTAAAAATGGGCAGCAGCGGCTTCCTATTGTCACGGGTAGCACGCTCGTCTTTTTTTATGCACAGCTCCATCTCAGAGTCCGAGAGGCCGCGGGGGTCCGATCGACTCCTCCCCCTTACGTTAGCGGCTGTTGAAACGCCAACAGACGGGCGACGGTTAAAAGTTGCAGCTGCTTTTGTAAGACTGTACGGAGGGGTGAGATGGTGAGGCGAGCAGGTACATGAAAATTGGTATCTAATCAATGTGTGCTGTGCCTTTGGCCTGGGCTAATCTTTGAACCTTGGGATGCAACAGACACGATGGCTCCATCACTGGAGCTACAAACTCTAAAAAGATAGGCTTTCTCAGAATCCCTCATTACCCCCACCGAAAGGGCTCCATTACCCCCAAAGGGGGCATGCCCCACCATTTGCCGACCCCTGCTCTAGACAATAAAGTTGCCTCAGGGTCAACAGGTAGGCCAGCATTGAACGTCAATTTCATTACGCCTAAATTACTGACAATTACTTTGTTTTGGCACTTGCCCGGAACGGTACCGCCTCACGGTGTTCATTGGCTATTTGCGAGTCGTTATTTGTCATTTGCACACCCCGCTGTGACCCTGACTGGGTGCGGCGCGAGGTCAGCGGTACATGGTCCACAGAGGGGTTCAACCAGCCCCGGTCGGCTGTCATGCGCAGCGAATCAAACAGAGCCCGTGTGTACCCGCCAACGGCCATGCAAGTCAGCGCGTCCCTCATAGCCGGAAGCGGGGGTGCGGGTCATGTTTTCCACGGCCGCGATCGGCGATCATATGCGGGAGCGGATCCATGACTGTGCCAAACAAGGGGAGTGATCAACTTTGCCTTATCACCTGATGTCCATGGTTCCTGAGAGTGAAAGTTTCGACTGAGTGCTCAGGTCGTTAATGGCCTTTGTGAGGACACTGCTTTACATTTTTGCGCATTTCGGAGGTATTGCTTCAGGCCTGAGGTGACCTAGGTGAAGAGTATGAATAATGATGTCAAATTTAAATAATATGAAAAGCAAATATATAATAGCCAAAACAACAAAAAAAAAACAAAACAAAAACGAAGCATTCTAA
The DNA here is from genome assembly GCF_019059575.1 of Amphibalanus amphitrite. Classification (NCBI taxonomy): domain Eukaryota; kingdom Metazoa; phylum Arthropoda; class Thecostraca; order Balanomorpha; family Balanidae; genus Amphibalanus; species Amphibalanus amphitrite. The sequence goes on along the minus strand of NW_024881525.1, from coordinate 1,303,070 downwards.
AAAGTTGAGGAAAAATCCCTTTGAACCGAATTCGGTGCATTTATGTGAGGCTTCACACGAAAATTTTAGAAATCAAAAGAATTGAAATATAATAAAACAGAATAGGAAGTTCACATCGATTTCTCTATGATGATAAGGCGATGTAGATACCTGGGACCAGGCGCGGATACAAGGGGGGGGGGCCATGGGGGCCATGGCCCCCCCCTTGGCCGATTTTTTTCAAAAATAAAATAAAAAGTTAAAAAGTTAAAAAGCTGAAAAGGGGGCCTCCTGAAAATAAAGTGGCCGAAATCCGATGATTTTTTTTTAACCTACCCACTTAGTTATTTCTTAGAAGACTAGCTGAGAAGACTTCTTTGTTAGAAGATTGGTAAAGCTCATAACTTGGAGGTCTCTTATACTCACAGAGATGACCACTTTTACAGGGCCTCCTAACCTGCACAGAGGGCCTCCAAGCCTGCACAGATGTTGAGATGTTGCCTGAACAGCTAGATAAGCTCAATAGACGCAGTTTTTTTTTTTTTGGGGGGGGGGGGGGCAACAAGTGGGAAGATGGGGCCTCCAACAGGTGGGATTATGGGGGGGGCCTCCTGGTTTCTAATGGCCCCTCCCTTGGAGATTTTCTGGATCCGCCCCTGCCTGGGACTAGTTTCAGAAACATTATATATTGATGATTTTAACGTCATTACATTTTATGACAAAAAAAGGAACGTGTTCTTACAACGAAAATGAATTCGACCACGGCTATTGTGGAATGAGTTTGTAGAATATGACCAATGCACATTTTCTCTCGATCGAAGACACTGCACTGAAGGCCGACTGTGTTTTTTTGTTGCATTTTTAGCTGCAGGCTGTAAGCATGAGGCGATGACATTGGTAATCAACCAACCAGTTTTCCATCTCCGATGCATCCTGTGTTTCTCTAAATGAATGTTCAACTCATTTGTCAAAGGGGGCTTCCCGGGATCTCAATCCGTGTTGAGAGGAGTAAGCAAACATTGACTGGTGCCACAGGCGGCCGATTTCTTAAAAGGGTATTATACGCTGGGCGCACTTTTGATTGCAAATTTCGCCCGAATACTTTCATGTAGGATTTAAGGACATAAACGTTTGATGTTCTAATTATGATTTAAGTGGAAGATAAAGGTAAATTACAGCCCAAAATAAACGAATACCGACACACAACCTGTGCATAATACATCCTCCGAGCTGATCAGTGATCGAAGCCACCAAGTACAGGTCTCGCGGGTTTTAACGGCAGGTTTTGCACCTAGAAAATTTTGTACACTTCAGGCTATGTCTTCGTCGTCTTAAGCTTTTAAGTGTTGAAGATGCGATCGACTTGTTGGTTCACAAGCCGGCCATGATCGTGAAAAATGGCTTCATCGTAGATCGATTAGTTTCTGAAATATAACCGGAAATGTAAAAGTGCAAAACCTAACGCTTAATCTCGCGAGAGCCGTACCGGGGTCTATCCCGCGCCCCAGTGTCAGTCTGGATTTTCCACGACCTGGTGTGGGGGGGTGTTTGAACACCCCCCTTCTAACTCGGCTCCTGGGCCACGTAGCGACACGCGGTAAGCGGCAATCGAAAGAACGTCCAAAATAAGGACGAAAACACTTTAGTCATTTTTTGGGTCAGGTCAAAGGTCAGGTCACCAGAGGTCACCAAAGGTAAAATGTTGACTATTTCAACATTTTGGAAACTGCCAACGGCTTTCTCGGGAACCGATAGAGCTACAGCGCCGCGGAAAAGCGCATTCGATAGCCCTTTTACAGAGCTTTCTGAGTAGTGTTCTCAGATTTAACCTCAGGTCAACGGTTTAGCCTCCAGAGGGCAAAAACTCCAAAAATAGCCGTTTTTACGAAAATCGGTTTTTCGGCGGTAACTTTTGACTCAAAAGAGACATGACATTAATTTTGCCAGCATCGTGTTCCTCTCATCGAGACGCGTCGAATGAACTATAATTTGACCTTGAAAAGTCAACTTGAAAATTTGACCTCAGGTCAAGGTCATGACCTGACCGGAAAAGGTCATGTTGCATATCAGTCGATCCGCAACGTCGAGCCGAACACATCTAAGGCGTTTTCAGCGCTCTAGCACGCCTCTATCAGAAGTTATTAGCGAAAAACTGTTAGATTCTGTTCGTGACCTGAGATGACCTCGGGGACATAACGAGGGGTCACAGTTGCCATTTTCCGGTTCAGTGTGTCAATTCTACCTACATCTCGATGTTTGAGAGTGTCTAGAATAGCGTTCGTGCAAAACAGACGCTTTTCAATTTTCTCCCATTGACTTATAGGTAATGGAGAGGCCGCAAAATTGACCTGACCTTAGGTCACCGATATCGAAATTCCGAGATAAACACTTTATAGATACAGTTACCCTCATCAATCGCTGAAAGTTTCAAAGTGATCGGCCACTCGGTGTAGCTATGGCAGACATTGAAACTTTTTATGAGGTGAGGTCACTTAAAGTGACCTGGTGACCTGACCTTGAATGACCTTGGTCTGAAATTTTCACAACATGTGTAGAATTGATGTATGATAAGGTGTACCAAAAACGGCGGCGCGGAGCGCCGCCGTTTTTGAGATATCTCGGAAAAACTGTAGGGGGGGGTGTTCAAACACCCCCCACACTTGGGCGCGGGTTAAATGGCGCAACATGCACCTTGGGGTAAAATACTACCAAGCTTTATGAAATCGGCCACAGAACATACAGGATCGAGCCGGCCTCGGCTCGGCCCCCGCCAGTCACGCTGTTTTCGACCTCCCCACTCGCCATGTGTGGGCTGCGCTCTGTGTTCGGTACACACTACACAGTACACAGTGCTGACGCGGGTGTGTGGTGTATAACCAGCCCCGCCGGGTGCCCATGTAGGTAGCCTGGGGCCCAGCGCCGCCGGTGGACGTTGTCCTTGGCTGTGCTGAGTTGGACGGGACGTCCAACTGCCCGGCCTCTCTGTGCCTCTGTTCGATCTCGGACAGCCCGGCCGCCCGAGCCGTGACTGTTACCAGGCGGGCCCGATCGGACGCACGCGGACGCCGCCTAAATAGCCTCAGGGCAAAGTAACACCGCGGGGGACCTCTGCACACAGTGATAGCCATCTTGCCACAGAGGCCACGCACTCTGGGATTCAAGGTTGCGCTCCAACCAGAATGCCGAATGAGAGTGCAGTCTGTTTTGCTGTGCTGCTGTGTCCAAGGCTCTTCTCGGCGGTTTTTTGCCGGTGCCTGCAGACGATAACAAGCTGTAAAGATGTCAGGCACCAGACAGGGAGAGACACTCAGAGGCTTTGTGCTCGGAGTTGAGGCAGGTGTTTTTGGCGTTGCTAAGATAGATCATTGCTAAGCTCTGCAATCTGCATAAGGTCAAATGTTTTGTTCGCTGTCCAGTGGTGCCTGGTCATTCAGAGATCGTCACTTTTGATGAGTTTTTTTTTCGGCTTCACAGCTCTTGAATCTTGATGTTCACTACCTTCTTGATCATATAATGTTCATCATGTTCAATACATGTGAGGGTCTCGTCAAAACGTATCACCCGATCGGACGTGACTGAAGGTACCGGTCAGCATGCTCAGCAGTCCCTCGCACTGAAAGAAAAAAATACCACCCTAGTTAGTTTTTGGGTGGTGGTCATATTTTGAACAGCCTTTTACTTATGGTAAACCAGTTTACGATCCAAATACTAGGCCCAATATCAAAGGAATACTATGCAACTACCAATGCTCATCAAAATACCATGGTCTTAGTACGGTAATATTTTTTCATCATACTACCTTGAAACTAAAGCATAACTAATAAGAAACCAAAGCTCTACTAACGCTAGTATTATCCTGGTACCGCCTACTAAGAAAAATACCACCCTAGTTAGTTTTCGAGTGGTGGTCATATTTTGAACAGCCTCTTACCTATGGTAAACTAACTTACGACCCAAATACTAGGCCTAATATGAATGTAAAACCATGTGAATACCAATGCCAGTAAAAATTACCATGGTATTAACACGGTAACTATATGTCGTCATACCATGCCCAAAAACCCACGTGATACTAGCACGAAACTAGGACTTTACTATCGTTAGCTACTCCCTGGTAATGCTTACTAATGACTTATCATGGTAAAACCATCCTTTTGTCATCTGGATACCAGCTTTGCTTTGCTGGCCAACCATCGTAAAACAATAGTTTACTATGTGACATTTATTGTGATATTACCAGTCGGTTAACAGGATCTTACTAGTCATCAACCAGCATGCTTCATATGCTGTGCTTTAGCCTATCCATGCCAAATTTGTTTATCATTACGACAGCCACTTACTGATGCACAACAGCATGCATGACAGTATCTACCTAGCAGTCGACAAAGCAGCTCTTCACTTTTCCAAAGCATCTACCTAGTAACCTACATGAAATATTTCACACATAAAAAGCATTTGGCCACAAACAAAGTTACGTCTGCACATAACCAAACAACGCGCATGAACAACAATTATTACAGTTCACTTTATCATCACAATGCAATCGGTCTCTTTTCACACAATCGTTGAATGTCGCCCTTCCAGCGATTTATCACGCAACACCTTCTCCAAGGGCATTGGTAGCCATATACCGAAGGTTCGAACTTCGAAAGCCAGCTCTGGAAAAGAGCAGGCATTGATATAAGATAAACCAATGGAAAGATTGATTGTGTGTGCTGCAGTGACACTCTATCTCCTACCCCTCCCACCTTGACTCGCAGTGTCCCGTGACCTAGCTCCCAGTTTGATGAAACAAGGATTTAAGATAAGTTGTTTTAAAAAAATGGCAGCATCTAATAGAACAGGGGATTTGTAGGGTGAGGAATTTAGCAAATTTGGGACATTAGGCCAGAGGCTGGTTCAGGTAAAATGCCCTATAATGAATTAATTGCCATGAGGTGCAGTGTTGAGTGTTGGCAATAATTCAAAAATTCTACTCTTAACCAGCGCCCCACTGGGGTATGTTCTGTAACGCACTCCACTGGGGGAGGCGGGGGCTATTTATAGAACCCCCCCCCCCCCCCCGCTCCAACTCCGAAACTACTGGGCCGATTGTCAAAACTGAAACGGCGTCTGATAGCCCTGGAAAAACTGTCGAGCAAAACCTAATTTTATTGACCTCGAGATCACCGTTGACGTCACAGGTCAGATCAAAATAAAAATTAGCAACGTTTTGGCTTGTTAACCCTCCCCCGTATAGGGGGGGGGGGTCGAACGGACTCCCCCTCGGTTTTTCGCGAATACCTCGCGTAAAAAGCGGCCGACCGCAACGAAGCTTTCAGTACCCTCGAGTTATAATCAATTTTACACCTACCCTAAAAAATGTAATGGCCCTGACTAATGACCTTTGACCTGTGACCTACTTTTCGAGACCATGTTTGGCCGGAATCGCGATTCGGCGTATGTCGGCTCGCATTTGCCGCGCGTTTGCAGTCCTTTCGTGGTTTCAAGCGTTCAAACATGGGATATGATGCTGCTCCCATGCATTAGGGTGGATGTCAAGGTCACCAGAAGGTCAGGTCAGTTCATTGACCTTTGATGACCTCGGTTTACTTTTTCGAGTTTTATCAGCATCTTTCTAGGCTAGTTTTTTTTAGCTGATTTCGAATTTAACAACCATATATGAACATTTACGAAGTAGTTTTGGTGCCTTCGTAACATGTTACGAAGCTGTCAGAGGCGGTTGCCACCTAGTGCACCTACTACGAATACCCGGCAAAACCCTTACTGGTTGACCTGACCTGACCTGACCCGACCTGGCCTAAATGCATGAAGACATCATCTATGATCATAGCTAACATGATATTCGTGATCAGTTCCCTAAAAAAACCCAATAGCAGCCACGTTTTACGACGTTCTAACAGGTCCCAGTTTTCCCCACTTTTGGGTCATTGACCTGACCTGGAAGGTCAACCGATGACCTAGGACCGACGACCTAGGATAAAATTGGGTACCATCGGCTTTCTCTCGTCACGGGCAGCACGCTCGTTTTTTCCGCGAAGCTCTAGCTCAATCAGGGGCGAAACGGCAAGGAGGGGGTTCAACGGACCCCCCCTTAAACGTTCGTGGCTGGAAAAACACCAATACGGGCGAGGGTTAACCCCCACCCTACTGTGGGGAGGGCTATTCATAGCCCCTCTCGTGTTTACGCAATATCTTTAAAACCGCTGGACGTATCAAAACAAAGCTTTTAGGACCTTCGGCTGCATCAATTTATTTGACACCTTGTGCACTAATAAAATTTTCGTAGCTACTATAGATCGGCCGGAAATGACGCCAGAGTGACATCATGTTCGGCCGATTTTGATGCAAAGCATTGAACAACGGTAATCGCTCTCAAGATCTGAGTTTTAACCCGGCAAGCGGTGGGCCTCCCGGCTACCTTCCGCGCGGTGGGAGGGGGGGGGGATTTTTGACCCCCCCCCCGAATCTCCGAAGCTACTATGACGGATCGGTAAAATTTAAATGGCGTTCGATAGCCTTGTTAAATTTGTCGAGGGAACTTCAATTTCATTGACCTCGGGGTCACCGATGACATCACAGGCCAAGTCAAAGATAAAATGTTTCACCGTTCACGGGTCTTTTAAGGAATGCGCTGCAACATCGAGTAAAGGGCATTTTGTCAAAAATCAGCGATAGGGCGTGAGTTGCCTATTATACGAGCATATGTTGCTATTGGAGGTCACTGATAATACCAGGTCCGATCACCAAGGGTCAGCACATGAACCTATCTTTACTAAGTAGGGTTGTGCGATGCATGTTTTATGGCCAATTTTTCATATTCGCCTCAATGGTGTTGGTTATAAGACCATCAGGGACGGTTTTTTGGTCACTTTCTGGTGGAGGTCAGGTCAATGTCAGGTCAAAAAGGTCAAATTTCAGGTCAAAGTTGATAGTTTCGCATAAAATTGGTATTGATTCGATGCCACTCGTCACGGCGAGTCTAATGGTGGTCTTTGTTTTGCGCTTTGTGGTCTAGAATTGCCAAAATCGAGTTTGAAAATTTGACGTCATTAATTTTGAACAGTTTTTTTTTTTGTTATAACTTGGCAAAAAGGAGTTATCGATCTAATACTTGGAATGTGAATAGAAGTCCATAGTGGCTATTACATATATTCCGTTTGTTTCGAAAATCGAAAAACTTTTGGGATTTTTTGGCTATTATATCTATTTCTTTTTATTTTTGGGGTCAACTTCAAAAACAAAATCGAGAGAACAGTATAGTAGCCCTGGTAATTCTACACATTTCATGTCTTGAACATTTTTATGCATAATCAAATTTATAGACCTGACAGCTCTTCCCGCGAAGCTTTTTTTTTTGGTCGACAATGGCAGAAATGACGTCACTCCGACGTAGCGGCCAACTTATCATAGCCTTTGGAAAAAAAATTTGGTCACAATGTGCAAAAGGGTACTGAAAGTTTGGTGAAGATCGGCGCAGCGGTTCTGGAGATATATCGAAAAAAAAAACTAAAGATGGATGCAAAAAATGCCCCCCCCCACCGCCTTGAGGGTTAAGCTAGATCCTTTTTTTTGCATGGGTGGACTCTACAGGGCTACCAAACTGATTTCGGACTTTCGAAATGTTGAATATTTTGAAAATTATAAATATAAAAACTCAGAAATTGTATTTTTTATTTTTTTACATATACGTTTCTGAATGAAAAAAAGCAGAATATGACCACGTTTCCATGGGCATCACTGATCCGGATCAGTAAAAATGGATTAGCTAATCCAGTATAGTTAGACAATATATGAAAATGAAAATAAGGGATTAACTGATTATATAAGCCTAATCCACTTGGAATTATATCATGTAACGAAGAGTTCGAGAAATATAATACGATTTAAGTTTGCTGATCCGGATCAGTGATGCCCATGGAAACGGGGTCTATATGTGTTTGAACACATATGCGTTGAATATATGTGAACTTCATCTGACAAACACCTTTTTTGTTGAAAAATGTCAACTTCAAAATTTGACCATTTTTGACCTAAAGTGACCTGACCTGACCTCAGCTATATTCAGCTAAAATGGCCTAAACTGACACATACAACACTGATTTCGATATATATGGCCTACATGAACCATAAAACATGTCTCACGTCACCGATGCACGATATAAAGCTTTCGTGACCTGGGATGAGATGGCCTTGACCTGAAAAATTCGAAGTACAAGTTCGGTACCCTCAGGTTATGTTACGCATATATTCACGAGTGTGCAAACAAAAAATGAGCCTGATCTGATTTGTTGGCCGGCGCCCAGAGTGCCAAGACGCTGATATTTTTACTTTGACCTGACCTGTGACGTCATCGATGACCTCGAGGTCAATGACATTAGGCTTCGCTCAACAATATTTCCAGGGCTACCAGGGGCCGTTTGAATTTTGACAATCGGCCCAGTAGTTTCGGAGTTAGGAGCCCCCCCCCCCCCCCCACTGTAACGTGCTGTAACGTGCTGTGGGGCGCGTTAGAGCACATACCCCAGTGAGGCGTGGGTTAACAAATAAAAAAACACGTTGATTTCCGACGCTGGGAAATGCCCGCAATGATACCCACCCCACCACCCTCCCCCTACCCGGTCCAACAGGGTCTCAAGGAAATTCAACAACATGAACCGAAACAAAGGCTGCGATCTTTGCTGGAAATGGCACTCGTGAGATAAGTATTATTATGCTGAAGATACAACGACTTACTTGTTATTTCCGAGTATCCTCCACCGTCAGCTACGCTAACCACCCACACAATCACCGTTCAAATATTTAAAACCACGGAGCACCTTCACAACGCCGGCGCGCGGCCGGAACTGACATGGCGGCGCCGCTGCAGCAGAGTCAGACGCACGTGGATTGTTAGTAAGGGTGTAGTGTTGTCATGGTGTTGCCATGGTATACCTTACCATAGCAGCAGAAGCACACCCAGGGAACTGTTGCAAGAAATTTCTGGCCTTTCGTCCATAAAACTATTAATTGCTCAGGGTCTCAGCTAGTCCTTGGATGACGCTCCTTCCAACATATCAAAAATTGGCAAACACCTCTATGGAAAGGAGGAGACTTGATCGCCGAATTCACCTGCTGGATCCGCCCGTGGAAAGGTTGATTTTACTATGGTAGGGAATATTAGCTTACGAGGGTATCTACTAGCCTCAGGTGGTTACCACCTTGTAAACTGGGGTACAAAACCACCCCTGATAAACGTAACCATGGTAATATCAACATGTCAAGGCAGGATAGTATTCAGCACCATAGTAGGCTGGTAGTAATATGATGGTAGGCTGATGGTAAAATTTACCAAAGCTAGTAACTTAGTAAATTGATGGTAAAAACTTTTTTCAGTGCGGAGGTTCATGCTAGTTCTTCAAATGCCATCAGCAGATTTTCGACAATCACTTTTGATCGAGCCATGTCACAGAGCAATGAAAACCTCCTGAATACGTCTAGAGCTATAGGGCTATTGGGCTATTGAGAGTACATAAATACGAAGCGGAAAACGTGCAATGTTATCGTGTTCGGAGACGTCAGGTGAGGTCACCTTGACGTGATGTCAATATTCTAAAGGTGACCTTTCAAGGTAAAAAATAAGTTCATTCGTGGAGCACAATGCTGGATAAATCAACAATGTGCTGGATTAGAAACTACAAAAGCATATTGGAAAAGAGCGTTGGTAGCTTACAAAAACGTCCATTTCGAAGAGTTGTCTCTTCTATTCAGCATTCTGAAATCCATATCGTTGACCTTAGGCCTTATCTGCAAGGACGCATTAGCAAGACGGTTAGAAGAGCTTTAAGGCGCGTATTGCTACAATGTTATAGCCCATGCGATATTCACCGGTATGCACCGAAATGTCCAACAAAAGTACGAATCGAAATCGAAATTGATTTACCTTTCGTGATCTCACTATCGTCAGGATAATCCCAGAATCTTTCACACTATCTGCGTCTTTATCACTTGTTACGTTTCGTTTCTTTGCCAATGATAATCAATAATCATGTAGTCAAAAATCCACTCACAATACTAATCCACACACTAAATACTAAAATCCACACACAATAATCGACCAATATAGGCAGCTAACCTCGCCTTTCTTTATCGTTACAGTTGAGAGCGACACTGAGTTCTGCAACGGACAGACCGAGTGTCCCCAGGATTGCGGCTATGTGAGCCGCAACGAGAAGTGCGTGTTCTGCAGGTGCGGGGATAGCCCGCTGGTGCAGCCTCCCGAGCCGCTGCCGCTGCCCGAACCAGGTAAGGAGGGGGTCGATCGCCACTCGCCGCCTACACGAGGATAGGCCATGAAGAAGATATGGGTCGCCTTGTAATGGCAGACGATTGCAGAGATGCGGGCGATGACAGACATGCAAAAATAATGAGGTGTGTGTAGTTTTTCAGCTGGTAACAAGACGTATTAATATAAGGTATTTGTTGAATGGTGCAGTAATTTGCTGCTTAGGACTATACATACCCGCACAGTGTGCTATAGGTACTTTTGGTCTGGTAATATCTGAAGAAGAACATGGCATATTGCATGTTCGCTGCAAGTGTGTCAACATCATTCTTTCATATTCAAAATATCTTGAAAACAAACATTAACAATGGAGATTTAGAACAAAATAAAGCAATTCCGTATAACCAATGTGTGAAATCGTTACGCATATAGTCTTGAACCTAAGATGAGCAATGAGCATTATTATTGGCATGTTTCAGAGCCGCTGTCCTGTCAGCACGGACAGAGCTTCATTGACGAGTGTGACAACGACTGCAAGTGCATTGCGGATGGCAAGTACGGCTGCACCAGGAAACTCTGCAGGCCGGGACAGACGCCCGAAAAGCCCAAGACCTGCAGCGGAGCCGACGGCCTGCCCAAGAGGACCGGACAGCGCGTCTTCTGCCACGAGGGCATCATCAAAACCCAGCCGACAGGTGGGTGACGCGTGCTCTAGACTGCTGATAATTTAGGAAGAAGTATGATTTTGCCGGTTTGACTATACCTACGTAGCATACCAGTACCTAACAGCTGCACTATAGTTAACCCTCGCCGGCCGAGGGGGGGCGGGTGCCGCCCCCCCCCCATAGGGTTTTTTTCGCGATAGCTCCGAACACGCTGGCGATAGAGAGCTGAAACTTGGCATACCTGACCTTTGATCCAAGCCGGATCTTTTGACACCAACCACATTTTGGGTCAGGTCAGGTCACTGACCTATGACGTCATAAGTGAACCTCTGCACGGTCTTCAGATGTCGCAACTTCGCAACGCCCTCACTGCCAGAGGAGATGTCACAGGGAAATGAAACTTGCAGGATCTAGTATCCATTATGAGTCCCACAACTTGTATATCTCGGATTTTTCCTAAAGGTCATATGAGGTCAGGTCATTTTCGTGACCTCACCATTATAAGTCAATGGGGAAAAATTCAAACTGCTATTCTGGCGCCGGGAACGATCTCCAACTATCTCAAGCACACAGAATCGTGATTTGATGCACTCCTTGCAAGGTTAGATGCGTCACTTTTGCAATGTTGACCTTGCGTGACGTCATTTATGACGTCATCAAGGTCATATTAGTTTTTCGTCAATAACTCTTGATCAGATTGAGCTAGCGAGTCGGGAAAGCCACCAATGGACTCAGGAAGACCTGCCGAATCGAATGATATGCGACATGACCTCTTTCGACCAACTTCGTGACCTGGGGGTGCTGACCTGACCTTGACCTGAGGTCAACACCCCAAGTTGACCTGACCCGGACAAAAAGTATATCATTCGACGCGCCTGAGCGAGACGAACACGATGCTGCCAAAATCGGCGCTCTGCAGCCGTTTTTTGCGAAGTTATTCACCAAAAACTGAACCGTACCTTGGGGCACTTGACCTGACCTCAGAGGTCACCGGTTGACCTAGGACCTTAAAATCGGGTACCAATCTCTGCGTCTCGTAACGGCGCACACGCTCGTTTTTTCCGCGACGCGCTAGCTCCACCAGGGGCGAAACGGCGAGGGGGGGTCGTACCCGCCCCCCCCCCCCCCCCCTCGGCCGGCGCGTATATAGAAAACCAATAGGTCCGGCGAGGGTTAACAGTTGCACTATAGTTCATCATGCGAAGTCTCAGTTGCTTTTTCTATATTTTCTGTTGCTTCTCTTACATTTTCTCTGATCGCTTATGACCTATCAAAGTTGCTTTCAGTTTATGCTGAATCGGTTTTGTTTCGGTTTGCTATAATGAATCGGTGAATGTGCCGACAAGATGTGCAGAGTTAGTATATCGAACTCCACCTAAATAGTTAGGCAAGGGCCGCTCCGCAACTCCTGGGGTGTTACGAATTTGACCTCGCCGTGCTGGGAGTTGTTTGAGCACCCCTCGCCGTTTTCCGTAAGTATCTCAAAGCGACGCTGTTTTCTTCTTTGCACAATGCACATCTAATCCAAGCGAATTCACCTAAAACACCTGGCAGCAGGGCCGGGAATGCGACATGAATGTGCTGACACATGAACGCGTTGACCGTTGTTGCAGATGCCGATTGTCTGCCGGGCGCTGTATTCAAGGACGCGGAAGACTGCAACACGTGTCGGTGCACCGATAAGGGCGTGGCTGGATGCACTTTCAAGTTGTGCATTACATCAGAACCCAGTAAGCACAAAGCAAGCACAAAGCGCTGAATTCGAACTGACCAAAGACGTTTTCGCCTACAGCCGTGCATGACAAGGTTGTCGACACAACACGTCATATCATACCACTGACCCGGTCACAAATAGTTGGGATGGGCATTGGGCATTCACTGTTCAACAGAATGTAATCCACCGGGCGTCGCAAATATAAGTACCTATGTGCGTACTGCGTAGATGCGTTTGATAACGAAAATAGAGAGCAAACAACGTTCAACTATGATTTTGAGTCGCATTTTTACCATTGTGTAACATCAATTTTTGCTCAAAGTGCATTGGAATTAAATAAATTGTCAGTCTGTTCATAACATACCGGCGCTCAGCGCGATATGGTGAATGCTATGAGATGGTGTAATTGTTACAGAGGGACCGACCTGCCAGCACGGACAGAGCTTCATTGACGAGTGTGACAACGACTGCAAGTGCATCGCGGACGGCAAGTACGGCTGCACCAGGAAACTCTGCAGGCCGGGACAGACGTCCGAGAAACCCAAGACCTGCAGCGGCGCCGACGGCCTGCCCAAGAGGACCGGACAGCGCGTCTTCTGCCACGAGGGCATCGTCAAAACCCAGCCGACAGGTGGGTCAGCCGTTTAAACCCGCTCAGCATTGAAGATAGTTGGCAATGCTTTGAGGCATTCACATTTTTTACATATAATTATTTTGATGAGGATTTGGTAACCTCTACCCAAAAAAAATAGTTTAAGCAAAATTTTGTTTCTAGACCGTCATGCCTCGTCAACAAGCTGAACAAATTATAGGCATTCTGAGCCGTGTCCAAAGTACCCAGAGAAGCATGCTGATCGCGACAGTTACAGTATGTTAGCTCTTGGCTGTCTTTATTGCAATTGAGCTGATTGCTGTTTCAGATGCTAAGTGCCTGCCGGGCTCCGTCTTTAAGGATAAGGAAGACTGCAACACATGCCGCTGTTCCGACTCCGGGGAGGCAGCGTGCACTTTGAGGGCGTGCATTGATCTGAGAACCGGTACGTCGGTGAAGGTGTTGGGTATAAACTAAATCTCGGCCCGAGAATATTTGCAAACTATAATAATCGACATAACTATAAGTTTATGTCGATTGTTGTGAACTTTGTGACCTTATTGTGACCAATGGGATTGATTGTTCGAGAATTCTTTCAGGTCCTGCACTCATCTTTCGTAGAGTAAATGTGATTCCTTCGGTAAATTAACAATCTGAGTGCAATCATTACCAGAAACCGCTGTTATTATGCAGGCGAAAATGCGATCAGGATGTGATGCATCAACTCTACCAATATTTTAATCTGGCTCAGCTTGAGTTGACTTTCTTACATCCTGCCATGAAGCTGAGGGGAGTGTTTAAATGCCCATTAAAATCACAACTAAGCAACCTATCCACCATTTTTTTCCGGCAGACTCCAGCTGCTCATACGGACCAGGCTTCATCGACGAGTGCAACAACGACTGCAACTGCGTCAACGACGAGTTCTACGGGTGCACGTTCAAGGCCTGCAAGCCGGGCGAGCGGCCGGAGGTACCGATGCGGTGCACCAGCTCCGACAACCTGCCCTCCCGGGCCGGCGCCGAGGTGGTCTGCGAGGACGGCATCGTCAAGCTGCACGAGAAAAGTACGGATACAGACATTTGTGAAGTGATTTGGGCGTATTCTTATACCCACTGCCTTTGATGGTAGCTTTACTCAAATGCTGATTCTCCATCTCCCGACACACATAAAATATCTAAAATTAGTTGGATATTACGAAAATCGGATACCGTTCACATCTATATTCAGCATAAGCGATAAGCAAAGCAAAATCTCTCACGCTTTTTCACTCCACAGCCCAAATTGCCGCAATGTTTACCGGCTAAATCATACGCTTTTCAATGAGCATAACTTAGCTGTTCGCAAATGTTCAAGATTGGTTTCACTAGTCCCCACTCACTGAGGGTCCCGCTCCGTCCTCAGAATGCAGATACGGAGACGAGTACATCGACGAGTGTGACAACAACTGCCGCTGCCTGGAGGGCAAGTACGCCTGCACGCGGAAAGAATGCCGGGCGGGGCAGATCAGCATGATGCCCATGTCGTGCAGTGGAACGGTCGACCTGCCGTACAGGGCGAACCGACGCGTCTTCTGCCACGAGGGTATCGTCAAGGTGCAGGACAATGGTGAGTTTGTGTTTGTGCAGTGAGTAGCGTCACTCTCCGAAAGAGTGTGCTCAATTTCTGGAAGAGCTGCTGCAATCCAATACGTCTTACTCTTTAAAAGGATATGCTGTCAAAAGGCATACAAAACACAAATGGAAACTTTTATTTGTGTCAAGGTTTCAACCTGGGACTGAGGTCAAATTGGAAATAATATTTCGGGAAACATTTCAATAACGCTAGACATGGAAGCCAAAAGCAGAATCTCTCACCTCAACATGACATTTTTCGCGAAGCACCGGCATGAGCCGTGATAAGTTTATAAAATAGTTGCCCGTTTCGCCCTTTATTTAGCCCAATACTTCTGTTTGCAGATGAGACCTGTCTGGCCGGTGCGGTTTTCAACGATGAGTGCAACGAATGTTTCTGCAGTGACACTGGAAAGAGTGGCTGCACTCTGAAAGCTTGCGTCGGCGAGGAGTCGGGTGGGTTCCGCCACCGGAGTCGAGATGATTTGGCGCGATGCATGTCGATAATTGCGTGTAATAGTGAAAAGAATATCTAGTTAGGTGTCTGAAGGCGAGATATTATCAGCAACAAAATAAAAGATGCAACGCAATTGTAGTACCTATCGTCATCGCCTTTCACTGAAGGAAATCCGCCGCTATTCGGGGTACTTCTGCGACTAGAAGCTCTTGTGGTATGTAGATGCTGGCGCTGACCGGGTCACCGGACTGTTACATTGCAGAGTCGACGGTGACCTGCGAGGACGGCCTGCCAGAGTGTCCCCAAGACTGCGGCCAGTCCTACAACAAGGCCAGGGACTGCTACGACTGCCCCTGCGCCATCGGTAACCCGGGCGACCTCACCGTCATGCCCGGCGAGCCGTGCCCGCCGGGCACGGTACTGACCGAGTCTGGGCCGTTCTTCAGTACCTGTGGACCCTCCACCAGTGAGTGCTCGTGCGCCGTCCGCGCTGTGCTCGGAAAGAACCCCTCCGGGACGGCTGACTGAGTGGGTGGGGCTGTCTCTCCCAACGAGATGTTCCCACCCCAACTGTATTGGCTGAGCCGATGCCATGCACTATGCAGCAGTGCCATGCCATCGATTCAGTCTGAGGTCTCCAACTTGAACTGTCAAATCTCATCCAAACCCTGAAATGGTCTGAACTTTGAATAGACCGCGAGGCCTAACCAAAACAAAAATTGAGTGTTATAGACACCAGACGGTCAGCACTGAAGGCAACAAGAAGCATGGACGAATGAGCTCGATGCGCGATGCATACCACTCATATTTTGCAACATTTTACGATTTTGCGCCCATCCGTCGTGCCCATGCTCGTTAGAAATTATATGTTTTGTTTGGAAATATTTTACCCTTTTAGAACGGAGTTTCTTCAGTAGCACAGCCACTCTCGGCTCACACCGTCACCAACACTATTTATGCTTGCAGAATGTCCTCACGGTCTGGAATTCATCGACGAGTGCGGCAATGACTGCACCTGCGGCGGTGACGGCTACGGGTGTACGTACAAGGCGTGCCAGCCGGGCCAGACCGGCGCCAAGCCCATGACCTGCGCGAGCAGCGCTGACCTGCCCGAGAGGAAGGGCAAGCGCGTCTTCTGCCACGACGGCATCGTCAAGCTCCAGAATAAGGGTAAGAAGGCGGACAATGGGACAGGAATTTATAGCATCACTTGGTTGCACGTAATAAAGGATGTTTGGAGATCATTCAAGCTGATTGGGACCCATGATGCACTTCATAAAAAATATCAACATTGCTTTGCATCTTGCGTCATTTTGTGATAATTCTATAACGCGACAACGGTATAGGTACCGCTGTGATCTGAGCTATTCTTGAACTTAAAAGCAAGTTATCGGACCGATTTTCAATACTTTTCAATACAATTCAATACGAGAAGTTTATCAGCGTGTACCAAGCGTCTACGACTCTGCTATCATAGTTGCCACCAATGGTGGTGTGTTCAATTTGTGTGTTCTCCCTCAGAGGATTCCTGCATTCCTAAATCACTGTTCAAAGAGGACTGCAACAGCTGCTTCTGCGGAGAACAGGGGCAGATGGGCTGCACTCTGAAGGAATGCGCTCCGAAGCAAGGTAAGCTGCCCTTTCTCACGTGTATTTACTGGCAATGCAGTGAGCACTGCTTATAGCCAAATGACACAAAAATCCAAAAACTTTAGATTCCAATTCACCCAGCTGTCTTCCAGCATCTTAGGTTTACCAGTGACACCTGGCATTTGTGACGCCTTTTCAGGAGCTTGTGCTCACGGAAAGTCCTTCATCGACGAGTGTGATAACGACTGCGAGTGCGTCAAAGGCGAGTCCTACGGCTGCACCAGGAAGGCCTGCAAGCCGGGCCAGACGGCCGAGAAGCCCAAGACCTGCAGCGGCGCCGACGACCTGCCTCAGCGCGCCGGCAGGAGGGTCATGTGCCACGAGGGCATCGTCAAGACCCAGGAGAAAGGTGGGCGCTTGGAATTTATTAGAAATATTTAGCTTAACCCTGGGACATATGTCGTGATATCGTGATACGGGTGCAGTCGAATACTAAGCCATCGCGGGTAGTCATAACTAATTGCTGCAAATTTGTCACAAAACATTCAGTTTCCTGATAGGTAATGTACTTACCATCGCTACGTCATTTCGGTTACTTGTTATTTTTTTTTTTTATACAGAAATCAGTGAACCAGCCACCATGTTGCCATGTTACATATACGAGTACGACCAAGCTACTTGATAACGTCAACGATGCCATCATATTTCAGACGCAGAGTGCCTTCCCGGCTCTACTTACAAGGAAGAGTGCAACACGTGCACTTGCGGTGGCGCCTGTACTCTGAAGGCCTGCATCCTGTAATCGCACAGGTAAACAGGTAAGAAAGCGGTTAAATTACATTCATAACACAATGGGACAGAAACTACTTACATTACCGACATATCAGTTAGATTAGGACTATCCTTATCACGGTTAATGACAACTTTTGTTATTTAAGAGATTTATTTTACAGTTTAATTAACAATAACCCATGAGATGAATACAGGCTGTGCAGTGAGCAGTTGTATATTCCAGCCAGCCTTCCTTTGCACGCACGTAGCTTAAGATTCTTAGCTTTTAAAACGCATCAATGGCAAATAACACATCGTAACTCTCTACATAACATAGCACATAACTACATAACATAGCAGGTATAGCAACACCTCTGCTCCCGTTCCAGTGTCGGCCAGCCGCCCCTCCGGTGATGGCGAACGAGCACAGCCTCGGACTGGAGCTGCCCAGCGCTCACCAGTTCTCACCAGTGAGAGCTCACCGTTTGTCACCACTCGCAGCTGCTCACCGAATGAAGAGCCGTTCGCGGTGACATTTCCCCTTGGCGAACGCACCCACTGACAGTCGCATTTAGATGTTTTAGGTCGGCATCGGTACGTGCAGTAGTGTGGCCTTAGACCGGTAGCGTGCAAGGTGCTTTGATGTCTTATTCACTATTCGTGTCTCTGAACACTCACATGTGGCCATCTGAAGAAATGTGGTGCACGTCAGAAAAGATTTTAATTGTCATGTGCCTGTTCGACTGAATGGTGCAACGCCCTGTAGAACTGTTTGCTGTTCATGTCCCGTGATATGTGAATGGCATTTATTTGGCAATATACTTCTCAATAACGAGCATGCGTGCGAGTGTTCCACATTAATCAGAGGACTGCTAAATGCGCTTAAATATCCCTTCTTTTGACGATAGAATCGGCAAAAGTACACGCACACCTCTTCGATCTCGTCAGAAAAACTGTTTTGGCTAATGGAGTCGCTCGTAAAGAGAAGACAGGAAAAGTTCCGTCAGCCACTTTTTATTGGGTACCGAATACCCGACCAGAAACATGATACATTACACATGCGTTATAGTTATATTGATATAATCGATACTGTATTGATATACATAATACATATGCATAATAATAGATAGTAGACATACGTGATGTACGCATAGCTGAGGAGAGGGCGACGAGGGCTACCGTCGACTCGTCCTCACGGAGTTACGGAGTGCGATGAGTTCCTACTGAAAACGCTCACTGTTTGCTCATAAAAACAAGATTGCCTCGAGGTTTGATTCAATATCGTATAAGACAATGTATTGATATTGAAATACATTGGTGTAGGTTTTCCCAAGGCCCTAAATACAAGAACCCTGTTTACATAGCATTTAGACATTTCCCTAGATGGCTTAGAGATATCACAAA
Organism: Amphibalanus amphitrite; assembly: GCF_019059575.1. Classification (NCBI taxonomy): domain Eukaryota; kingdom Metazoa; phylum Arthropoda; class Thecostraca; order Balanomorpha; family Balanidae; genus Amphibalanus; species Amphibalanus amphitrite. Next base: position 1,284,021 of record NW_024881525.1, on the reverse strand, counting down.
ACTGGCCAGTGACCTTTTGCAACTACACAAGTGACTGTATTCAATGCTACAAAGACCACTTTCTCGGAATTCAGGCATAATACATCAATAAATTGCAATAAATAGGCTATTTTCGGCTCGAAAAAAGGGTACTATTTCATGCGTACAAAAGACGCGTTTACATAGGGTTTGTTGCAAGCTTATATCTCCGTCCGTGATGTTGCAAAAGATGCCAATGGTGCTTAACAATTTACAAAATGATCCCTTCTAAATATTTGAAGACCACTGCAACGAAATTATCGCCAAATTAACGAGCTAGAGCCTCGTCAAATATGCTATGTAAACCGGGTTAAAGACTATTTGCAAGCACCATATCTGCTGCCATATCTCCCTGCACCCCCTCGTAAACACTTTGCCATATTAGCTAAGTAAAGCTATATAAATCACAATATATGCAGATATACTTTACAAAAACAAAATATAAAACGATATATAATATAAACAAAAGTAAGATATAAAAGGCTTGAAAGAAAAACATCTTAGAAAACAAGTATTTGGCCCACCACTAATATCGAGTACTGCTGTCTCTCGGCAGACAGCTCTGCACTCTGATTGGCGGAAATCAAGGCTAACTAGTGCTGGGCAACGAAGTATGACCAAGTACAGCATGCTTAGGAACGATGATGACGTAGTTGGGGGTGGTAGATTTAGCGTGAAGACCCATCAAGAGATGATTTCCTGGCTTATTACTATTGGCAAAAATAGCGAAGTTGGGTTTATCAACAACAACATTAAGGGTTCTTTTCTGAAAATATAAAAGCATTCATCCTAGACTTTTCTAAAAACATCAAAATATGACTTCTAAGTGTATCACTTGAACCGCCACAAAACAGCTTGAACGCCGTGGCTCCCTAATGACGTCATTTTCTGATTAGCAAATCAGCGCCGAGCAAGGCTTACTCTGATTGGTCAGAGAAATATCGGGAGTTTTATGTTGAGGGGACCGGAGTGCGCCTTTGGTTAGGAATTTTTCACGGCGGTGGTAAAATCCTCTGGCTTAGCTCTGGCTTGTCTAGCAGTGCCATCTATAATAGAAGTCTTCAACTAGCAGTTTGGCACTTATGATCGCCTAGATGACGCTACCAATCGGTTTAGGTATTTGACTTGATGAATGAGCGCAACGTGATTAGAGGTAATTAGGTACTGACTCTCGAATCTGCTTAGAAAGTCATTTAGAGCGTATGTGATACCTGCTACCAAATATCTTACGCACTCAGTTTCTGCTTGGTGTTTCCATGCCTTTTGAATCGATCAAGAAAATGTCACTGCTCAGAGGTTGAAGGTAAGCGGGAAAAGGGGTGTTATATATTTGATCTTTCTATAAATGAATGCAGAATATGAATAAATGCAATCCGCTAAATGTAAGCCGCAAGGAGTGCATCGAACATAACAATCAGCTTTATTTTCATCGTTTTCATGGAAACAACTCAGGGGTGGAGATCTGTCAAAATTTCAGCGGGGGTCCAGGCCGGGCAGATGGAGGCGGGCTGGATGCAGTACCGTTGACTTACATAGCAGTAATTCGTTTTCAGGGAGGTCCTGACACCCCGACCCCCCCCCCCCCCCCCCGAGATCTCCACCTCTGAAACAACTTAGTCTTATGCTAAAATGTTGGGCAAAAACTTTGCAATATTCAACTCATATGATGCCCAAATGTACGACATACAATTCATTTGAAGCCCATGCGTCGTTTATTATCAAAACTACATAACATGAAGAGCGTCATAAACTTGGCAGGCTTTTTCTTTTTGGTGGCCAGCACTCCATTACCACATTTCTGGATTTTGTATTTGCTGCGCAGCATTTGTCGACATGGCGGAGGCCGAACACCTGAAAGTAGATCGAGCTGGCATGTGAATCTGGCAACTCCTATGTAAACGGGGCGCGTATTTACAAATTGCAACCGAGCTCCGCCGTAGGGTATTTTATTTGCGCCGTAGTGTATTTCAGTTGGGGCATTTTCTACCATACAGCTGCCTGAGCTTGGGGTAATTACAATTTGTCGGCGACGTTAAAAAATGATGCACCTTTTTTTCGCAGTATAGGTTATCGCATGTGCGTATTTTTGCCTTTTTGGTTGCGCTTTTCCCTCGCCCGTATAGGGGGAGGCGTTGAGCGGACCCCATCGGTTTTTCGTGAGTAACTCGCGTAAAAACCGTCCGATCGCGACGAAACTTTCAATACCCCCGATTTTATCAATTTTACTCCTACCCTGAAAATTTCATGACCCTGACCCAAATGACCTTTGACCTGTGACCTGTTTCTCGAGACCATGTTTGGCCCGAATCGCGATTCGGCGATATGTCTGCTCGCATTAGCCGCGCGTTTGCAGTCTTTAAGTGGTTTCAAGCGTTGAAACATGTGATATGATGCTCGTCCCATGCATTAGGGTGGGTGTCACATGAAAGTCAGGTCAGCTCAATGACCTTTGATGACCCCGGTTCACTTTTTCGAGTTTAACATGTTTCTAGGCTAGTTTTTGTTTAGCTGATTTCGAATTTAGCAACCATTTGAACATTACAGGGGTGTAACGAAATTATCCGGACATCTTTCTTCCCGCTGTTATTAAAAAGCAACACATTCTGGTACTTTTTATTTTGACTGAGCATGTAGCCACCTTTCATAAAAACACAGTGGCGAATGTTTTGGAGCATTTCAGCCAATGGATTCTCCAGCAAACTGGCTTTGACGCGGACCAACGCCGTCTAAACCTGTGCCTGCGGTTGGGCGGTGCTTGTGGCGGGCGTCTCTTCAGTCACCTGCTGAACAAGAGCCCACAGGTTTTCAATTGAATTGGGATCGCGACTTTTTCCAAGTCATAAGCGTTAGCCCAGAATGATTGAAGGTTCTATCGGCATCACTTCCCGTTCTTTTAGGGACTTTTAAGTAGCGCGCCGCCCCGCATGAAGATAGCGTGGCTTGAATCAGGCATCAGTGCGCGTTCAGAAACCGAGCCCTCCTATACCGTCTGGTTGAGCGCCTCCGACTATTCATTAGCCAGTATGTTTCTCCGGGGTAATACTTGACGTTGATGGTGGTATTATGTGACACTATGTCCTATTGGAGGATCGCTAGGCAACTGAACATGCTCCAGTTCTGGATATTGTCCGGATGTTTGACGGCGGCGAAGGCCAGCAAGTTCGAGCGGCTGGCCGCCCATACATGGCCGATTTGACGGTTCAAAGGATAAAACAGCTCGAACGGCTACCCATCCAACCAGACCACCTCACCCTTATCATTCTTCATCCAGTGGACGCGATCCGGCGTGAGGCGAAAGGATGTGAACTGGTTGTTTTCCCGTCAGTTTCGTTGTCTTTTTCAGTTTGAAGGGCACTAGAACCAAGTTAAAGGGCGGGTAGCGGTAAACCATGATATGGGATCTCTTATTATCTGACTTGGTAAGAATTCGAGTCAATTTGCAGATTGATTGGTGCCGTTTCCTTGCCGCTATCCTGACAACTCTCCTCACCACTTGACAAAGGGCGGCTTTTGTGGTCGCGACCGGGCTGAGTCTGCCACCGAAGTCCCAGCTTATTACACCTCAGGCAGATGTGCAATTGGCTGCTGCTGATGTCTAGCTGCTGGCAGACCAGCTTCTGGCTCATGACGCCGTGGATGCCGCCATGCAATTTTACCACGAAAGGAGAGATTGTATCCCTTTCTCGCAACTGCCTTGGACGACAACTACCATGTGAACCCGTCTGTGAATCGACTCCTACTCAGAGCAACAGTCACATGACAAGGTCAGGTCACTGCTGAGTTGAAAACCGATAGCAGAGGCACGTATTCATCCAATATTCCCACTTCTAACATCAGAAAGTATGAGGAAACTGTGCAAACAGATATGGCAAAAAATAGATGTCCGGATAATTTCGTTACACCCTGTACTGAAGTAGTTTTAGTGCCTTCGTAACAAGTTACGAAGCTGTCAGAGAAAAAATAGCGTTCTGCCCCTCCAACTTTTGCTTATTTGTAGAACTTCGTTGCTTAGCAAACCACTATGTTGTTCGCATTGAGGAGCTTTGAAATGTCTGTGTAATTCAAAATATTAGTTCTGTAATTAAAAGAATTGATTCAGTGTTGCACATAATCTAACTTAACAACCGAGCATTGCAGGTTTGACAGCTTTTTGCCCAACCAGCACCACCTTCCCTGGAAAAGCTCCACCCTTGCCTATGGGGCAAAACATAAGGGACAAAAACACAAAACAAGACAGATAAAAAACAAAACAAAATGAACTCATTACCTAATGAAGTACAGTCTGGAGCAAAAACATAGGTAATAGGTATCTATGTCAAATTAGAATGAAAGATTAAAATCAACCTGACCAGGTCTTACAGTCTGACCTGATCCTAACCGCCTTACTTCACCTAACTTAACCCAATTCAACCTAACCTACCACAACACCTGCAGAAGTACCTTCCTGGAAAATGATGCCTAGGGAGGTGTCCAATTGATTGGAATATTACCATGATTGCTTGTCAAAATGTGTGTCATCATGCTCTTGTTTGACAAGTGATGTATAATAAATGTGACATTCAAAAATGGTCTCCTGACTTGAGTGACCAGAATATTCAAATGATCAGGGTACAATGCTGTGCATCATAGTGCACACTAATCATGCTGTTTTTGTGTAGGCCCTCTGTGCATTATTGTGTACACTGCCATGTGCACCTTAAGGAAAAAAAGTGACTGGTGGTACAAGAAAAGGGTTGCGCAACTGTGAAGTTCATGCCCTTGGTCTTGCTGGAGTCAAATGCCTATAGCTATAGCAGGATCAGTGAGGGCTGTAGACATGCTACATACACTGTGAATTGAAGATATTGGCACAAAGTTCATCCATAATTACTATGCTTAACACCAAATGTAAGAAGCAACATAAATGCCCAGATGATACAGCTCTCTGGTCAACATCACACAAATTTATTGACATACTTTGCAGGTACATATTTACATTAATAGCAAATACTTTCGATTTGATTCAATAACTAGGTGCTAGTAAGCTTGCATTTTTGTAGGTACAACAATGAACATATATTTAATCATAAAAAAACTTTATCGTCGCATTCATCACATACCTTTTTACTGAACAAGTACATATCTACCATGCAATGATTCTAAATTTTGTCCGCAATCCACATATATCTCAACTGACACATTGAAATTGAAATACCCTAGCAAAACCTAGAACTGTACAAAAGAAGAATGCAATGCTACAAGAACTATGAAGTTCTGAAGTTATTCTCACATGCTCGAATGTTGAAACTCTACTTTTGTCGTCCATTTCCACATTTGATTGAGCCATCATATAGAACTGTTTTCACTCTTCAGTCGTAAGCTTTTGCACAAATCTTGAATTTTTACACATCATCTTGAACCATGCTCCAGTCTTTCCAACAAGGTACTATGGAACATCAAAGCAATTTTGATTTGTTACAACAGCTTCAGATCATGATAGGCTTGAAGTTTGTTACACGATTTGCCAGACAAACCTCTACAAAATGTGTATCAATTCCCAAACTAAGCAATTGATTATATCAGTATTTGCAGTTTCCACACAATGTTTCATAATATTATTCGATTTTTATATCAAGAAACCCAAATAATCCACAAACTGTAATTGAAACACCCCCACTTCAAGAGTTCACAGCAATAACAATACAAGTTCAGAAGCAAATAAACATTGCGCCAGATTTCGTATGAAACGCGCCATCATCCTGAAGTTTCTACCACAGACGGTAGTTCAACCGCAGCCGTAGTGCGAAAACCCCTGCCCACCTTACCCCACGGCGGAGCTCGGTTGCAATTTGTAAATACGCAAACGGGGCTAAGGTTGCACGGACTAATTTCTACTAAACCTACCAGAATATAGTTTCGCGGTTGGATATTTTAATAAATATTCAATCAAAACTTCTTTATTATTTTCTCGTTACCATAAATAAGCAATTTTATAAATTGACTTTCAATTTGCTTGCCTTTTACTGGCAAAATAACTTTCTAGTATTGGGTCAACATAGTTGTGTAGCAGTAGGAACCATAACTGGCAAAACCCCTATGCCTACATACAGCAGAAAAGCAGCCACCAGGTGTCGCCACAGTCGCCACTTGGTCGCCACACAGATGTCGCGCGCGTCGCCAATCGCCACACTACCGATTTCCATAAGGACGCATATGTACGATTATGTATTGGAAAGTCACCCTTAAGGATTACGCTTACATCCTTTGCTTATGAGGTCGGTGGTTGGAAATTGGGAGGGGCTCAGCTATTTTCGACCACGGATATGGCTTTATCACATGATGAGGAACATGCTGATAAGCGTTTTATGTGTCAAAACAGCACAAAAGTATTTTTAATCATTTTTCAAAAATAGCCGTTCTGCCGTATCTTTCAGTGCAAGGTGCCGTCGGTCAGTCCCGACGTGACGTCACGCAGGGAATTTGCCAGATTTTCCTACTAGACTTAGACACCCCCTGGGTTTTCCCTTCCATACGGGACAATTGCAATTTTACATTGGTCTGCGCAAGAATAACAAAGAAACATCAGATGACCTTTATTTGAATTCGATTTCCCCACCTTGCTTCACACTGCATCAAAGTAACTGCCCCCCCCCCCCCCCTATCGGTACCGCTTGATTTGTGGTGTGCGTCGAACCATGTAAGCGCTTAGCAATGGCAAAAACTAAAAATAGTCGTTTTACGCAAATGTTTTACGGTAATAACTTTCGACTCAAGAGAGCCACATTACTTTTGCCAGCATCGTGTTCCTCTCATAGAGACGCGTCGAATGAACTATAAGTTGACCTTGAACGGTCATTTTGAAAATTTGACCTCAGGTCAAGGTCATGACCTGACCGAAAACGGTCATGCTGCATATCAGTCGATCCGTATCGTCGAGCTGATGACATCTGGCGTGTTTTCACCGCTCTAGCACGTCTATATCAAAAGTTATTGTAAAAAACCGATGGCGACCTTTCGTGACCTGACATGACCTCAGGGGCACACAGAGGGGTCACGGGTGCAATTTTCGATTCAGTGTGTCATTTTTACCTATAAACCCATGTTTGAAAGTGTTTAGAACGACATCCGTCCAAAACAGGCGCATTTCAATATTCTACCATTGCCTAAAATGGGGAGGTCGCAAAACGGACCTGGCCTTAGGTCACAGATATCAAAGTTTAGATAGGTACTTACATTTTGTACATAATGGTACTCTTATCAATATCTGAAAGTTTCAAAGCGATCGTTCAGTAGGCGTAGCTACAGCGAGCCTTTGAACTTTTTCTAGGGTAAGGTCACTTGACGTGACCTGGTGACCTGACCTTGAATGACCGGGGCCTGAAATTTTCATAACACGTGTGGAATAGATCTATTAACAGGTGTACCAAAAAAACGGCGGCGGGCAGCGCCGCCGTTTTTTTTATAGATATCGCGAAAAACCTGCGGGGCCGTGAGAACGCCTCCCCCGCAGCACGGCGCGGGTTTAATTAAGTGCTGCACAGAACAAGTCTCAGAAGCTCCAGAGTACAAAATCGAACCGATAATTTCACAGTTTACACTTAACAGGTACAGGTCTCGCGAGATTAAGCGGTAGATTTTGCACTTTTACATTTCCGGTTATATCTCAGAAACTAATCGATCTACAATGAACCATTTTACACGATCCTGGCCGGCTTGTTACCCAACAAGTCGATCGCATCTTCAACACTTAACCCTCGCCCGTAAACGGTGTTTTGCCACCTTCGCCCATGCAGGGGGGGGGGGGGGGTTGGTGCGACCCCCCTGGCGTTTGAAAACGGAGCGTCGTAGAGCTTAGCGGAAAAAACCAACGGATTTCTCTCAACGAGATCTCGCGATTGGTGGTATATGTTTTGGTCCTAGGTCAACATTTGACCTACTTATGACCGGTCAAAGGTCAAATTTTCGGAAAAATCTAACTTTTTCAGATTTCCGCGCCGATTGCGGCAAAACGGTAAGAGATATCGACTTGAAACCTTCACTATCGTGATCCTTAATCAATTCTCTATCGTTTGGTGTGTATTTCGATGTCATAACTCTAAAAATGATGCGTTGGGAGCATCGGAAGTCTGCAAGGTCATTTGTGCATTGGGTCACGTCAGGCGTGTGACGTCACTGACCTGACCCTGACCCAAAATGAACTACAAAAAACAACCGACGATGCCTGAAATGGATAGCAAATTCGAATTCAGGGCATCAAAATACCCCGAAAAGGCATACAAGTGCAAGAAGTCATTACAGGTCAACCAAGGTCACTGACCTGACCTTGACCTTTAGTAACCTTGAAAAGGTCAACGGACATTGTGCCAATGTGAAATCAGCCAGTTATGATTCTAAAACAATCCATCAGTGTGTCAGGTCAGTCGGCATTTATACCAATGTGAAACAATCTCCAATTTAGCGTAAATCTAGCCGGAGGTTGTTCCCTTTATGACGTCATAACTCCATGACCTGACATGACCTTGACAAAAAAAAAACAAAAGTTGCGCAAAGGATGCCCCATAGGGTACTGAAAATTTGAGCAGGCTATCTGAAACGGTTCGGCGTGTAGCTAAGAAAAACCTCAGGGGGGGTTGCACCAACCCCCCCCCCCTACATGGGCGAGGGTTAAAAGCTTAAGACGACGAAGATATAGCCTGAAGTACACTAAATTTTCTAGGTGCAAAACCTACAGCTAAAACCCGCGAGACCTGTACATCTGTGAGAGATAGCTTTTCGAAATAATTCGGAGACATCGCATGGTGGAAACTGGAAAAGTTGGAGCGCTAACTCCCACTATCTCCAGACAGTCGCAGTCAAACCATCCGTAATCATTCGAATTTAGGGCAGCGTGGTGTCAGGTCGCATGTCCATCAGACGCATTATTACATGCCACGACCCGCGCTATGTTTGACCTACAAGTGGAGATGCCACGAGGTCCCGCCTCAGCGCCGGTCCGGCCCGGCACGTGATGTCTACATAGTTTGTCAGCGTCGGCCGTCGTCGGTCGCGTGTTTACGTTAGCGCGTATACCATCGGCCAGCTGGTCTCGGTGCTCTCGTGACCAGCCGCCGCGACCCCTCGACGCCGACCCGACCCCGACTGGAATCCTCCACCGCCAGTGGGTGCGAGACAGGCGACTGGAGCCGCAGCACGTGCCAACGACCGGCCGATTCCGCAGTGATCTGGGCGCGTGTGTGCAGGGAGACTTCATCGTGAACAAACGGGTCCTCAGTGCAGTGAGTGACATCGAAGGTTGTGCAGTGTGCTTAGAACCGTGCAAACAGAGTTGCTCCAATATTAAGCAAATAGCTGGTAAGTCAACTATGCGAGGAATAGCTAATACGGAAATGAATTGTCCATTTAAAGGTAGTGTGCCAGCTTTCCTGGGCCGTATGGAGTTAATGGCCCAGATAAGGAGAACCGGAATTTTAGAACTTATCCATACCTTCAAAACTCATGGAAACGTCTTAAATTCTTCAAATTTTGAGTAACCCAGTGCGAAATTCGCCCCGACGGATTGTCGGTCGTACCCGAACCACATTTCACACCACTATGAACAATAAATGCACACACTGAAATCGCTATTACCGATAGGCTCATCCAATCAAGTTTCGATAAACCCGTTCATCATCATCTCCTGCGGTTTCGAACACGCCTGTTAGGTGGTGCGGTAGACCGCGCCCAAAGCCAGGGCCCCGGTAACGTGAGGTAGCCGAGTCGGGGCAGCGTGCGCTGACCCAAGCCGGGGCCGCGCGTCCTCCCGGTGTCATGTGATAGCCCGGGGCTGCCCGCGGGGATGCGGTAGACCGCGTCCAAAGCCGCGGCCCCGGCTTGGGTCAGCGCACGCTGCCCCGACTCGGCTACCTCACGTTACCGGGGCCCTGGCTTTGGGCGCGGCTTCTGCTCATACTTTGTGGTGCGGTGGTGGTGCGTCGGGCCGCGCGCTCTGACTTCGGCCAAGAAAAATGCGTCAGCTGATCATTGTCATTTTTGCCACTTTCATGTGGTGAGATGGGGTCATAACTTTAGAGACGGCTGTTTCATATCAATTATTTAACATAAAATAATATTTCAAACCATAAATTAATGTTCGACAGCCAAATTAAAGAAACAATACCAATACAGGCTTACAGTTTAAGTTCGACATTGTGTTGTCTACGATTAGACAGCTGATAACTCATTTCCGTACGTCGTAACTCTATAATGACCTTTGCTTATTGTCACATGTGCGCCGCATTCGCGATTGTTGCCGACGCCTGTTTGCAGGTCAGTCCACTACAGTTGTGATACATATCGAAAAACCGTAAACTTTTAGGCGAAAAAGGCACTATTCCAGGCCCATTTTTGATTTTTTGCGATATTAGGTAAAAACAGAAGCTTCTAATCCTAGGAAAAATAAAATGGGAAATCTTTTAAAGGTGGCACACTACCTTTAAGACGAGAAAATTCCGTACATGTCAGTGTACCTGTATAGACTGTACATTTATTAATGGGTTCCCATATGGTTCATAGGTTACCCAGGACACATTAGCTACCAAGACAGATGCAATGCATAGCATGTCATGAAAACGTCAAGGTCAAGGTCAGGTCGGGCAATCAAAGACGATCTATTGAACATAATGTGTGCAACGTAATGTTTTATGGGCCATTTTAATCATAGAACTCAATCGACAAAGGCACTCAATTAGTAACGTGGACCACTCCGACCATATTTGAATGAAGTTTAGGTCGTGGTAAGGTGAAGGTCAGATCAATTGTGGTCAAATTTTAAAGTTGGTTTGTGTGACCAATAAAGGTGTCTATTTGATATAGTCTTCATTTTTTTTTTTTGTTGGGTTAGGCCCTTTCGGTCCAATGAGACCATTTCAGAGCCGGGAGGATGATAGGATATAGGGGGAGACATTGGTCTGGGCAGGCACCCTAGTGAGTCGGCGGGGCTGAGCCCGTCCAGAGGACAGGCCACCCAGCCCCAAGGCACTCACTGCACCCGGCTACGGGGTGCGCTCCCTCGGGAGCAGCGGTGCCGCTCCAAGGGAGCAGCCCGCATGAGATAAAGTTGCCTGTCCAGCCCGCAGGGGGGTTGCGGCGTGGAGGAGAAGGATTTCAGTATCGTGAGGATAGAAGCACGGAACGATATATAGTCTTCAAGGACAAGCTCAAATATCCCTAAAGCTTAGTTTAGTTCCTTTACTAGTCTTGGCGTGACTTCCGATTTACCGCCCCCCCCCCCACCCCCCGTCGTTACCACTGCCAACATTTCCAGCAGCTTCCAGTAAGAATGGCTCGCCTACCGAGCGCCAAAAGCGCAGTACACTGCGTTTCAAACACTGCCAGCACAGTCGGTGTCATTGCGCCATCGCTATCATATGTGTCATATGTGATGTAAACAGTCTGCCGCACGGGTGACAGGTCGATATGGGACGATACGCCGATGAGACTGAGACCAGCCCGCATTGGAGATGTCGATTCAGATAATTTGGTTACTGTATGCCTGGCCTATTCAAATACATTAGCCAGAGGGGTGTGGTAATAACTGGTGTAAGCAAATTGACCACGGTCAAAAATGTATTACCAGAATGCACTTAAGCCAACATTTTGGGATGGTCTCGTTCCTAAGTCGGCTAAGAGCTTCGGTCCAGAAAATAAATTTTTCGTTGGCATACAGTAATATATAATACCGTTACCACAACGAATGCCAATAAACCATAGGAGAATATTTAAAAACGAAGTAGCTTGAGAAATTTATAGAGGGGAAACATCTAAATGTACAAAACTCAGAACATTTCATACATTGGTGAAAACCCCTGACGATACCTTTAAGCGATGACCTCATTTTCGGTCATAATAAAATGTAAGTAGAAAGCTATGAAGAAATAAAAAGATAGGCCTCAAGCCAACGCTGGTAAAGAACGTTTTCGGGTGGTCACGTGATTCAGGCATGGAAAAACACCCGCTAAGCGGCTATAGGTTTTAGTGCGCTTGGAACTCCTCTCGACTGTCTGCTGGCGAGGTCATATATGATGTTGGACAAGACACCATGACGAGCTGAGATCGTCTCCAGATCAGGGAGATTGTGATTCGTTGCCAAGCGCGGGTGCTTTGGCTTTTTGTTTCATTATCTATAAAAGTGGACTCAATATCATGTGCTGATCAGTGACACCGTTTTTAGGCTCTTTGCTATTTATTATGGTTTGCTAGTGGAATTGGTCAGAATCAGGCACATCGATAAACAATCTGTTAAGGTACTCTAATCAGCACCGCTGATTGTGCCATGTCTTTGACGGCACATGGGGAAGGGGGTGATGAACTCCACCCTCGTAGTCGTGTTTGGACCTCAACTAGGATGGAGCTTCAGTGTCCCGCTCGCTCGTTCGGCCTCAAAAGGCGTCTTACAGTTTACCATTAAAACACAACATTGCAGGATTTGGTAAGTGAGATACACGAAAAGTGCAAATTTTATATCAATTTTAAACATGAACTTGACCATGAGCTTGACTATGTCTTCTTTCGTTTCCACCCAGTTTTGCTCGATTTTGTGCATGCTGTTCTCTTCTGGAACTCATAGCTGATCTTGACCTTGCTCTTTCGCCTCTGCGCTTTAGTAAATACACCTGAGGTAAAATTGACTTTTTAGAAATATAGCTTCGTTGAGGTACCGAATACCGATGATTAGCTCAACGATAATCGACTGACATGCAGCATGACCTTTTCCATGACCTTGACCTGATGGAAAATTCAAATTGACTTTTTCAGCTCTACTTATAATTCATTCGACGCGTCGCAACGTTAGAAACGCGATGCCGGCAAAATAAACGTAACACAAGCTTGGTGTCAAAAGTTATTGCAGAAAAACATGTTCCACATAAACGTCAAATTTAAAGTTTTTTGCCCTCTGGAGGATACCCTTTTCCTAGGTTAAATCTAAACATATCATTCAGAAAAAAAAAACTTTTAAAGAGCTATCCGATGCGGCTTTTTGTGACGCTGTAGCTCTACCCGTTCCTGAGTTATTCCCTGATTTGTGAAAAGTTGTCAAAATCAGGTAAAAATTGTAATAATTTTATTTTTGGTGACCTCCAGTGCCCTCATCGATGACCTGATCCAAATATGACTCGAATGGTTCTGAAAGTACCTACTTATACCAAGCTATCCATTGTTTTTCTCCAATTCTTTCTACCTTTTTTACTTTCCAAGATAATTTAACCCGGCAGTTGCTGGGGTATTTCGCCACCCACCGTTTGCTGGGGGGGGGGGGGGGGGCGTTAAACGCCCCCAGCCGATAACTCGAGAACCAATAGGCTCAGCGAAACGCACGAGGCGGCAAACGAAAGAGCGCGACGAGACGCTTCAGATGAGTACTTTAAAGTTGAATTTTGAGGTCACAGGTCGGGTCAAGGTCAGGTCAAACACCCGAAATCGGGCTTTCAGTAGCATGGACTTCAGGACTTCGCAATGGGCGCCTCTCGTCACAAACTCTGTCAAAACGGTTCACAATCCATCATATAAGGCCTACAAGAGTGTCAGCTCCATGTAGGGGTCAGTCAAGCATAGGTCAGGGTCAAGGTCAGGTCAACCGGGTAGGCACATATACCCGAAAATCAAAACTGATATTCGCAGCCTGTGACACATGTTTTATAGGTAATTTGGGGCGTGGAACACGATGGTGACATTCATTTTATCATATGTGTACGTGTTTGGCTCAAAAAGTTCAATTTAAGAAATGCATGTATCATGGTCGTGAAGTAGTCACGAAAAATTGCCAAGATTCAGTTCAAGATTATGGAAAATGCGGAACGATAATCAATAATCGAAGATAGCCATTTGATTGCTCATGGTATTGGCAGTCTAATGGCGTTTACGGCATGTCTGTATGTCTATTCTGTGATTTTATATGATTTTTTGAACATATGCCGTTTTTGGTCGAAAACTCGGAAATCATGACGTCACTAAAACCTCGATATCTCAAAAATTTTCCGACTGATTTTTTTGAAACTTTGTCACAATAAACTTCAATCAATTCCCTACAGGTACCCAAACTTTGGCGCGCCTGCGGCGCGCCGTTTTTATGCTATGGCCCGGCGAAAAAAGTGGGGGCGTTTAACGCCCCCCCCCCCCAGCAACTCGCGGGCTAGTGAGGCCAAATACGACTCCCCCTTCGGCGAAGCCGGCTGAAGCCTTCACCTGAGCGCTGGTTAATTACAGCACATAAGCAGATGATGCACATGAGTATGATGTAAATGTGCAGACAACTCGGAGCTACGAAAATTCTGTCCTTACCGCTGGGATGTGATTTGACTGCAGGCAGTCGGCGGCTGATCGGGCACAGCGTTACTCATCCGGTCACGCCGGGAAGGAGCAGCTGAACCAGACTGCCAGCCAGCCACTCAACCAGACGGCCAATCAGCTGCACCCCGGGCCGCAGCAGCTGTGACGGAGGCAAGGAGAGTGACCTGGAATCAGCACCATGTCTGGAAAACACACTTCCAACGGGACCAGATCGCGCCACCGGGGCTCGTCGCGAGTCACTGAGGTAAGGAAGGACATCGGAACCTATTTGCTGACCACGTTTCCATGGGCAAGGCCAAGGGATTCGCATCCGGATCACCGGTAAGGGATTACGGGTGTTTCCATGGGCAGCCTAAGCCCTTACGAGGTACTGATCCGGATCAGTGATGCCCATAGAAACGTGGTTCGTGTCTTGTTGGTATGTGTGCTTTTCATACCAAGTTTCTGGTGCCTGCGAGTATGACGGCATGTAGGTATGCATGCGTGTATGTATGCATAAAGATCATGGACTTTCCACATATGGCGTGGCAATTACAGCTTATGTTTAAGCGTCGCTCGGTATGTGAGTACCACGTGTGGTTATATCACATATGCATGCATATTGCATAACCACACATGCACATCGCTAATTGACGGGTGTAAAAAATGTCCGCCTCCCGTTGTCAGCTGAACACTCGGCCTGCCTAAAATAGCCGGGCCGAGTGCAACTAATTATGCAAATTATAATTTTATATTGTACCTGCAGGAAAGGCAATAAGCATTCGGTACGATAATAGTCGTTCCCTAGAATATTTAGAATGCTATAATTAAAAAAGAAATTGAATTTCATGCTACTCTGCCTGATTGAAAATATAATCAAGGGCTGAACAAATCTCAAATGCATTGCCAAAGAGATCTTTATCCAGGTGAGTCTCTCAACGTGCACGAATTATTACTTCTACTAGACTCACGATGCATACAATACTGCCAATGGATTTAACGTTTATCACCATCCTTTAGCAACGAACATAAACGAAACTGGGGGTGAGACAGGAAGCAATTACCAAAGACTGCTTTTTCAAAGCGAACAAGCCGAGTTGGGACCAAATTACCTCGATGCACGCTAGCTTCCGCCTGACTGACTGGCTTTTCCTCATGACTGATTACCCACACATTGGATGAATGTCAGTCCTAAATATTCGCCCCGAAGATAAACAATATCAGGCTACGCGACACCTTACCTGGTGGCCGCCTTTCGCCGGCACTTGTGTTTCACCACAGAGGCCTGTGATAGGCGCCACACACACACACACACACACACAGACAGACAGACGTCCCCACACGGCACACCCGACACCGGAGAAGGTGTGGCTTCCCTCCCACCTGGTGCGCGCTGGTCTGCGGTGGTCACCGGACACCCGCGCCCCGATCAGACGGTCTGGCGGGGCCCTCATCACGTGAGTGGGCCCAGTTGTCGGTGGCAACCATGCAGCCGGGTCACGTGTGTGCGCGGAGTGCGGCGGCCAGACCAGCGCAGGTCACCGAAGGGTCACAGGAGGCAGCACCAACGGCGGAAACGGTAGGTCACATATAGGTACGAAGACGGCCTGGCCTCCGTTAGATGCTTTATGTTTTCATCCATTCGCTTCCCTTTGAGTACCGAACTGACCGACCATTTCCTCTAACTCTGAGTACATCATAGGACGCTTCTGTCAATGTGTGTTTTGTGCAAGATCAGTGTGAAACAATAATTCCTTGGCTTTACCTACCATTATTATGAGCGGGTACCTATTGCTCGCCATTTCCTAAATTCCTAGTTGGGCTGCTGTAAGAACGGCGTACTACAGCGACTACAGCCACCTCTGTTATAGAGGATAAACATTGATGTGAAACTCAGCCGCCAGATGTCAGTAGCGGGGCCATACGTCAGGGTTTGCTCTCCAGCCAAACAGCTTATGAGTGATGACGTTATCAAATGTAATATATCGAACCGACAAACCGACGACAGATACGTAACGAAACGTGATCGTCATTCACCCTCGGCACGGCACTAAGAAAATCAAACTGACGAAATTTCAGCGTGGTTCGCTCTCTCCCCATCTGTCCGTTGTCTCGCTGCCCTTCTGTTCGTTCATGATCTCTTCATGTCTTTTCATCGTTTATTCCCTTCTCTTCTACTCCCTCCCTTCTTTCCCCTGTCTTTTTCAATTTTCCGTTCCCTTCTCTTTCTTTCCCGTTTTCTGAGAGTGGTGCTTGGCTTTGTGTCACTCGTTTTTTTCTTAACCAGGCCCTTTCGATCTTTTTTCATACAATGCATGAATGACTGTCGATTAGGCACCATGCACCGCAGCGGCTGAGCTCGTCTCGTTGGCGTGTACGCCACGGAGCACGAATACGGAGTATAGGTACTCTTATAAGAGTGTTCCGGTGGACAGGCCGCCCACTACCCAGCCTCTCAAAAAGTCACCACCGAATAACAAGATGAGTGCGTCGGGTGACAAATGACAATCAGTCCGATGTAGGGAAGTGTGACCGAGGATTCGGGGTCATGGTTCTGGGGATACGAAAGTCAAGTAACACCCCGCCGAGGATAAAAGGATATTGAATAGCCAATTGGAGCACAGTTGGAGCATAGTTGAAGCCAATTTATGACCGCACCGTTAGGCATCATTTTCCGACAGGAGGCTCACTCTTACGTTACAATTTTCTCCCTTCCTTCAGCTGCCTGCCTGTTTCCCATCTTTCTGGTTCCTTATCCAGCTCCGATCGGTTTATTCGGCTCACTTTCTCCGATTTTTTGTCAGAGCTCAGCTAATTATGCGGCCCTCCAATCTCCGTCCACAAATACCGGCACTGCGGCTGGCAGACGGAGCCGCCGAGGCCACAAGAGCCTCCGAGACGGTGTGGATTGCCCACAGTGCGGTCTTCGCGTGGTCTTTGGTTCGCCTCAAGCGTCGTATCGATAGCGACCTGTGTGCCCCACTGCGTGCTGCGTGTAGGACGGTGAGTCGGCGACCCGGCGCCCACTTGGAGCGGGCCGGTCCGCGGCCTCGGGCGGGCCAAGTGCGCCGCGTGTCCGGCGCGTCGGAGACGGCGCAGAGAGACCGAGTGTCGGAGAGCGGCGTGGATCAGAACGGTGGACCGTGTGGAACTCAGTGGACCGGTCCTGTGATACGTGGAACTGCGTAGAGCTCAGTGCGGTGCTCGGAGTGACAGTCGATGGATTATGCCCGTCCAAAGCGAGTATCTAAGGTCAGATAACGCGGCTGCCGCTGCTGAAAACTTAACATAAATAACTTGTGGAGAGCGCACTGTATTTTAAACAAAGCAGCTTCATTAAAAAATGCAAATGATTCCCGTCATCTATGATATACAAATAATATGCCTTTTAGCCGTTGACATCATTTTTACCAGAACTTTATAAATATTTCTGATTATGCTGTTTTTATTTTCTGCATGTTATGCATGAAAACGTGTGCTGCATGCAGCACGTTATGTACCATCATTCGAAGCATCACCTGTGAACCAACAGTTGTGTACCTACCTACTTTTCATAACTAAAACAAGGTATCTGAAAATTAAAAAAACGAAAAAAATCACTTAAATCATGTTCTTTAAATTTTTCCTCTTACCCCAAATGGTAGATTGCGTCCTCTCATGATTTCCGTGAATATATCAGCAACGACTTGCGTTAGACCCATGGAAATCTCAGACCTTCACTATAAATATATTATGAACATTGTGTGGTAAATTGTGTTATACCTTGAAAATCGGCATCTCTAGGGCCCACTTTTGCAACACTCCTTTGAGATCTCATAGCAATTTCATAGCAATCGCGTATTCTCTATTGCATGACGCTTTTTGCAGTAAAATCATTCAATAAACCTGGTAGTATTGTAATGGCATAAACAATGGGAACTATTTTGAATTATATTCTTTTGAATTAGCTACATATGTGTTTCGACAAAATGTCTTTTTCAAGCCTTACATCCCAAATGATAACAATTCAAAACATTGGCCTCTGTTTTGAATTGTTATCAATTGGGATGTAAGGCTTGAAAAAGACATTTTGTCGAAACACATGTGTAGCCAATTCGATAGGCGTTATCACAAGTGATTTCGCGGCCATTGGGGCGACGTAAGAAAAGAAGAAACCAACTGGCCCCAAGAACTTTAAATTATCAGTTAGCATGCACCTTTTCCTTGATGTGTAGAGAATTTACCATTATTTGTTACAGAAAATTGCATTTAAAATTTTCCATTTATGCTTTTTTCATCGTTTGCACAATATGTTCTTTTACTCAGCTAGAAACACTAATTAGAAATAGTTCCCGCATCATCAAGAACAATAGAAAAGTCTCGAAGTGAATACAATAATTTAAACGGTTTTGTAATCTTTGTGAAGGCACTTCTAAAATTGCCTGTAGAAATATTGAAGGCAAAAGTTCAACTTTTTCACAAGACGGATGTCTATAAACCTATTTAACTTGTGACAACTCAGCCGGTATTTCGTCGCCTACAGCCCAGCTTTCCCTAGTGACCGATAGAGGCGCTGCTATCGATGTCCGCCCGTGCCGCCTAACGTCAAAAGAATATAATTCAAAATGGTTCCCATTGTTTACCCCATTACAATACTACTTGTCCTTAGCTCTTATCAAAGCTGGTAGTACTGATGGATCAAATAAACCGATTAAATAGTAGTAATGCCCTCGTAGTATTCCCCTCATTTATATCCTTTTATTAGGTTGTTCCAAAAAAGAGCAATCGATCGACATTTCAATTTAGAAGATCGGCCCTTTAGATCTGGAGATTTCCGGCGGCAGGGGTCGGATTACGTTATCCCCCCTCGCGCCCCAGCCCCTAATAAGGGTTGTCTTCTTGTTCAGGAGCCCGCCACTAATAGGTCGGAATCAGCCAAAATACACCCTAGAAGGCGTTAATAAAGGTCATCAGAGGCCATCGTCAGGTAATCAAAGGCAAATGACGCCTGCCTGGCTTAATTGTGAACCTCACTTTTTGTTCGACTTTTTTTCTATAAAAAAAATGAAACGAGGGAACTGTCCATCCCACTCCCTAGAAGTGCGACTTTCTATATGAATGCTGCGCGGCCGTACTCATCAAGCATCGCTGATATAGGTAGGGTAGACCGGGGCAAGTCGCCCCGCCGAGGTAAAACGCCTCACCGATGTTTCTCGGAACTGGCAAGGTTCTGGGGAAACATCCTCTCTTCTATAAAACGTGCACTATACGATCATTATATGAGCAGACTGGAAATAAATTGTGATGACTCTTTAGGGAGATATAGCCAAAAATGTGTTTTTGGAGTGATTTTTATGTTTTGTTGTCAGATTATGCATCATGGCGTTCTTTTATCGTCCACATCAGGTTAACGACTTTTATGTATTTTGAACAACTATTGTCTAACGCTTACAATGCCGGTTTGGTACGTGTTAAATTATGTCTTCCTGGAGTGCAAGGCGTTGTTCTCTGACCGAACTACGTGATGGGGTAAAACGCCCCAGTAGGTCGCGGGGCAAAAAGCCCCATGGGGCGTTTTACCTCATGTGTTGTTCGGACTACCCACTTCCTAACGTTCGGTAGCTGGCGAACGGTATGTTTCTATGCATTTATATGTACTTTTCTCAGCAACTGGATGGCAAAGGAAGTATTTTGTTAACATTTGCATTGCCATAATTTATTATTTGGCCTTATGAAGCAGGTGAAAAACCTGCTCATACAATAGTGTCGTAGCTGAACACCTGATAGGATGGAAGGTGCTAACTTCAGTGCCATGCCTCCCAAGGTCCAACGGACCTTTGATATAAGATTTAGTCAACTAGCATGTTTAACCCGCGCCCTGCTGGGGGTCCTGGATTTCCACGCCCTGCTGGGGGGGGGGGGTGTTTGAACACCCCCCCTTCTAACTCGGCTCCAGGGCCACGTAGCGATACGCGGAAGGCGGCGTTCGAAAGAGCGTCAAAAATAATGAGGAAATCACTTTGGTCAATTTTTTGGTCAGGTCAAAGGTCAGGTCACCAGAGGTCATTGAAGGCAAAATTTCGCCGATTTCCAGGTCGAATGTCGAAAATTTCCAAGAAGCCAACGCATAACTCGGGAACCAATAGAGCTACAGCGCCGCGGAAAGCGCATTCGATAGCCCTATTAACGCCCTTTCTGAGTAATTCTCTCAGATTTGACCTAACTTCAACGGTTTTGCCTGCAGGGGGCAAAAACTGCAAAAATAGCCGATTTTTTCGGAAACAGTTTTTCTGCAATAACTTTTGACCCGAGCCTTGTACGAGCTTACTTTTACCGGCATCGTGTTCCTCTCGTCAAGACGCATCGAATGAACTATAACTTGACCTTGAAAGGTCAACTTGAAAATTTGACCTCAGGTCAAGGTCATGACCTGACCGGAAAGGGTCATGTTGCATATCAGTCGATCCGTATCGTCGAGCTGAACACATCTAAGGCGTTTTCATCGCTCTAGCATGCCTCTGTCAAAAGTTATTTGCGAAAAACTGTTAGATACCATTCGTGACCTAAGATGACCTCAGGGCATAAACAGGGGTCACGGACACCATTTTCATGTTCAGTGTGTCTAAAACACTTGTAATTCAGTGTTTGGGAGTGTTTATAATGCCTTTCGTCCAAAAGAGGCGCATTTCAATTTTCTCCCATTGACTTATAATGGGGAGGTCGCAAAATTGACCTGACCTTAGGTCATCGATATCAAAATTCTGAGATATACATTTTGTACATGCTATTGCTCTTAGCAATCGCTGAAAGTTTCAAAGCGATCGGTCACTCGGTGTAGCTATGACAGACATTGAAACTTTTTATGAGGTGAGGCCACTTCAAGTGACCTGGTGACCTGACCTTGAATGACCTTGGTCTGAAATTTTCACAACATGTGTAGAATTGATGTATGATAAGGTGTACCAAAAACGGCGGCGCTCCGCGCCGCCGTTTTTGAGATATTCGCGAAAAACCACAAGGGGGGGTGTTCAAACACCCCCCCCCAGCAGGGCGCGGGTTAATCTTTAATCTAGAGTATGGGGCTTCTTGCCCCAGGCCGTGGGGCGTTTTGCCCTGGGGTTGGGGCAAAACGCCCTATTTGCAGTTGCTTCACAAACCACTTCCTAGCTGGGAGTCCGATCATAAGCAAATGAATTTGAGGGGTGGAAATTAAAGTAAAATGTCCAAAGAACGCATTGAGCACAAATTTGGCCTTCCAGGTTATGTGGAATAAAAGTTATGTAGCAAAATAAATTATCTGGGGCGTCTTGCCCCAGGCTACCCTACAGTTGTCAGACGGCAATAAAATTTAAACACAGCTAGATATGCATAAGCCTTTACTTACATTTATTATATCTATAAACTACCAACTGATTTACGAATGGTTTACTTCGTTATTGGCGCTGCGTATGTGTATATAAATTGTCATAGGATAATTCCAACGACGTTTTACTGTAGACCGCATATAAATAAGATATTTGTGGGCAGGTTTTATGGCTTCTCTCATGCATGCAGAGTTACAGACTATAAATCGAATGAAACATGACATATTGATGACCAATGGTGTGACTGCTGCAGCATGGTGGGACAACCTTCTAGCATCATGCTTCTAGTGTTTATTTTATTTTATTTATCTAAGGAAATCACCAACAAGGAGAAGTCCCTCTGACAGACGAAGTCAGATAAAAAATAAGTTTAGCTCTGTTTACCTTATTATAAGTTTGATTCCGTCCAAGATAATTAATTATAATAATTACATCATTTATATCACTTCATTTTGAATATGTTTCGTGACGATCGGCGCACTAGTTTTAGAGATAATGCGAAAAGACTGGAGGAGGGGGGGGGGGGCAAAAAATAGCCCCCCTACCAGGGCACGGGTTAATGACGTTTTTCCGATTGCGGCTTACCGGGTGTCGCTACGTGGCCCAAGAGCCGGGGGGGGGGGGGGGTTCAGACACCCCCACCCCCAGCCCGGCGCGAGATATATGCTGTTTTCACGACGGGCGATCTGGAAAATGCACTTATTTGACCAAATCTGCACCAAACCTCTTTTACAACAAATATCTTCTTATCGTGACTTTATTTCAGTGTTTTAATCGAAACTAACTTCCGGCAATCAAAAAAGAGTTATATAAGCATTTGTGAAACCAAAACTGATAACTTTAAAGAAACACAATGAAACTAATTTGACCAGAACTTCCCCAAATCTGCATCTAATCTGCACCAAATGTGTACCAGATGGCCGTCGTGAAAACGACTAATAAGAAGGAGCGAGAATGGGACTGTGGGCTTGTGCAATGTTAAAATGCGAATTGTCAATTCGAATTGCGAACGTTAGGACGTCTCCTTACGATGCCAGAGCTTCGGGGCATTTCATAATGCACACCTTAAACTGGTGGTTACTATCCGAAGGATAGCTTAGCTTGCTGGTCAGCATTCGAAACTGGTTGGCCATAGACCGAGCGTTATGTAAACAAAAACACATTCCTGGTCCTGGCATCAAGTCACGAAATGTTACATAAGACGTCTGTGACTTCTGCAATTCCATTCGGTGCAAGTTACACAACAGTGCTGTCTGTAGTGTCCGTTGGTCACCTGTCACATCGCGTGCCTACGTACGTCCGTTGGAGAGTTATATGGAGTTGATAGCATTACCCGGCCAGCTCATCACGCCGCTGCAGAGGTATCGGCTGCTTCACTAAATTCTCAGGATGGCTCAGGATAATTATTCCAGAATGGCATCGAAAGATAATGTGTTTATTGACTGAGAGCATTTGTTCTATGAAATGTGTCTCTCTTCTCGATCAGCTAATTACAGAATCATATCAGTCATGTGTGTCCGTAAGCTAATAAAAATATCCCCGGAGCTCTGCCAGAGGGCATTGTTTATCCTGTAATATCCCACACTAGTCTGAAATCCATTTTTCCAGAAAAGGACTGTCATGGAACTATAAAGAGCCGACTGAATGTCAAACGATCGAAATCAGAGACATTTGATCGATCGATAGGAAATGAACGTTAACATTATGCGTATGTAAACATTATGTACCGGTCAGGGATGCGGAGCCGTGGAAATTTCAGACGACTCCGGCTCTGGCTCCGGCTCTGGAGAAAAAAATCGACTCCGGCTCCGGCTCCGAGTAACATGGTCCGGCTCCGGCGGCTCCGGCTTCGGTTCCAGCTCCAATACTCAGTACATCCCCTATGCAATTAAGTACGGATGGAAGAAAACAAGACTATGGGATTGGTGCACGTTGCTTCTGTAATTGCATAACAAGGCCATTTCTATATTTTGAACACCGCACGTTTTACTGCCTTGAACTGTCAAACCGAACTAGGTCAATCATTTTTTCCTCTTCAAAAAAAGGAGCCGGAGTCGCCCGCTTTTTTGACGGCTCCGGCTCCGGCTCCGGCTCCGGGCTATATTGTTTCACTGCTCCGGCTCCTCCGGCTCCGCACCCCTGGTTCTGGTACATATGACAAAAAACTCATGTTTTGTTACACAAGAATGACCTCAGCGAGCTGAACGAAGTTGGCAGCGTGTCTGTCTGCAACACCATCATTGAATGGTAATGCCATATACGGAAGAAATTTGCATATTTTTTTTTGTTTCCTACCGGTTTTTTTTCACACGCCCCGGCGGAGGGGAGATATAACGACCCTATCACGGTGGAGTTTGGAGGGACCCGCCTCCTCGAGGTGGACTCCGCGGGGGCTGGCGGATCCCCCTCCCCGTCGTGGAGGGCGGCCTGCGGAACGGGTCCCACTCCGCCCTCTTGGGGCCGGGCGCCGGTGGCCGACGCGCGACGACGTCGTTATCTACCCAGCACGTCTTTCAACGCGTCTTTCAACCAGTCGGGGTCGCGCAGAGATTGGCAGCCTGGAGACTCCCTCAGTTCATTTGATCTCATTTCGGGCGGTTGCCGGTTAAAACCATCGCCGGTACAGGGGAAGGGATGCCCCTCAGGTTTTTCGCGAATAGCTCGCGTAAAAAGCGGTTGATCGCGACGAAACTTTCAGTACTCTAGCATTGATCAATTTTACACCTACCCTGAAAATTTCATGACCCTGGCCCAAACGACCTTTGACCTGTGACCTACTTTCCGAGACCATCTTTGGACGGAATCGCGATTCGGCGGAAGTCGGCTCGCATTAGCCGTGCGTTTGCAAGCTTTTCGTAGTTTCAAACATTCAAACATGTGATTTGATGTTGCTCCCATGCATTAGGGTGGATGTCAAGGTCGCCTGAAGGTCAGGTCAGGTCGTTGACCTTTGATGACTTCGGTTCACTTTTTCGAGTTTTACATTTTTCTAGGCTAATTTTTGGAGCTAAATTTGAATTTAGCAATCATAAGGGTTCCTGCGTAGTCTATAGGGATCACTTTTCTCATTACAGCAATTATGTTCATACCATTAAGTAGTTTCAATGTTTTAATCAAAAATAAAGTCTGGTGTTTTCCTAAATCACGGATGGCTACATACCGGGTGGCCCAGAAAAAACGTTCCCAACTTTAAATCAATATTTCTCAGAAAGCGATAACGATACAACATTACAACTTCCAATAGTCAATGCGGCATACATTTTCAGTAAATGGTATGATTTTTATGTCATTCGGTCAATTACTTTTTAAATGGTTCGTGTTTCTAGCATGCCATGTAAAAATTACTATTTTGCTCAGATGTTTACTAAAAAATGTGAGTGAACGGGCCACTTCCATCTCGGCACCACGGCCTGCAGCCATGACTGCTACTGGCAACTAGTCTCATTGATGGTTCAGGCCTCAGGGTGACACATTCCCTCTAGCTTTTTTCCTCAGTAGTCGATTTACTGTTTGATCTTCTTGAAGGGAGGGCGATCAGCAGTAGCCCATGCACCGTGCCACTCCTGCTCGAAACAAGACTTGTTAAAACAAATGACATTAACACTATTTTGGCTCAGTATTTGAATATTTGGCACATAAGTGGGACAAAAAAAAAACTAAAATAACAACACACGTGCTGGTTTCATTCACGTGTTCTATTTTTCCATTTTTTTTCTAACATGGTAGTCTAAGCCAATCATTACTGCCGTTCAACATCGGCAAAAAAAAGCAAAAACGTCTTACTTAATTCAACATAAGATTGCTGGCTTGAAAATAATGTTACAGTGTTATAATTTGGCATACCAATGCGCAAAGAAGTGACGCAACCTTGATGAAAATTTTGGCTCATTATTTGCACTCGAATTTGATATATAGGCCTCCAAAGTTCGGAACGTTTTTTTTTGGGGGGGGGGCACCCGGTATAAGCTACTAGTGGAATATAAGCTGGAAACTACTAGAAATAAACTGTGAACCTAATTTGACCGAATCGCACCAAATGTGACCAAATGTGTGCCAAATAACAGTCGTGAAATGGCTAATATCTGACATTGCGTAACATTTGGGCTTTTGTGTGGGAAGGCTGGATCTCAACACTTCAAGCACAGGTTTTCTCTTATCTAGAGCTGATTTTGTATAAGGCAAAAAAGGCTCTGTCACTGCAATCGTTAGTTGCTGGCAATCATTTATCATTGTGCCACTATATCTTGCATATCAATAAGCCTCTGTCATCATGCCTTCTGCTCATCTCAATCAAATTTATTCGTAATTTCGACAGCGCATTGTGAAACAATTACCAGTAAGACGCCTTTTAGGCGATGAAAGAGCGAATGCGATAGTGGGCTGTGCATTCGTGCCCTCGTGCAACGTGAGATCCCAACTAGAGATTTACGAGTCACCCAACTAGATATTCCTTATACGGCGCAACAGCTTTGGAAAAATGCATCGCCCACTGAATCTACCGTAGAGGTCCCAACGATAGATGCAGTTGCATTGCATCTTCATTGGTCTAATCCTTGCGATGTTCTCGTAAATGGTAAAAAATTGATACCCTTAATTTGACGCATATAATAGGTGCCAGGACGGGACGGGACCTCGAGGCTCGATGCATCATACAAAGAAGGCAACTCAATGATAAAAAATGATTATATCTGGTGCCCTTATTTCGGTCGGGAGCTGTTGCCGAGATGAAAACATAACTTATAATAAAAAACAGAGTCTGGGCTGGGCCTCTCATGCTGAGTTTTTTTCTTCTTTTTTTTTTACAACTACAAATAACTTCGCTCGCTCTTCCTGCTCCCGACCTTTCATTAGTAATATGCTGAAATGGGTGGAGAGGCTTCCAGACTGCACGAAGATGCTTTACGTTCATCGTATATGTCGAGTGATTTCTTTTTTAAACCTTCTTAAACATTTTTCCTGAGCTTGCTGTTGATAAGCAGTTACACATTACATGAATAGCTTGCTTGATACGAAACAGTAACTTGAGGAAAGCAAAAATAATCATGTCGACTCACAACTAACTATGGCTCCCTTCTGTGACTTGAGGTGACTTTAGACCTCACCAATATTATTCTACCATTCATTTTCGCAAAAGAAATGCCTGTTCATGTGCTGCGCAATGAATATCATGAGCTATGCAAGCAAACAAAAACTACAAAAATATGCGATCGAAGCAAACAAAGACACATGCAATGAAATCCCATGTGTAAGTCGTGGTTAAATCAAATCCTAAAAGAAAATAATCTAACCAGAAATGCTAAACCAGAGTAGATCTCAGCCGGCGGGTATCGTTTGCTGAGAGGGGCGCTGCGCAGTGCGCACCTTCGAGTCCGTGCAGGAGGGGGCCGGCGGCGGCGGCTGGCAGTGCGAGTGACCCGGGCCTCTGCCACAGTCTGCCGGCCGCGGGCCGCTGAGGAGGGCGCCGGTGGTTGTGGTCGACGCGCAGCAGCGCCGCTCCCCACCCGAGTAACGCGAGCCCGAAGCCATGCTGGGCGGTTCGGCTAGATGGGGGCGCTGGTGGCCGGCCCGAAGCCCCTCCCCCGAGCGGCGCCGCGGGCGGAGCGGTGCCGTGCCGCGGGCGCCCAGCTCCAGTCAGCTCGTGGTGGAGACCGATCGTAGCTGTAGCGAGCCGGACCTTCCGGCTGCCGCGGAGCTGGACCTCCCGTCGGACCGGGCCGGCGCGGCCGGCGCCGAGGCCGGCGCCCGCCCGCGCGCCAGGACCTACTCTCTGACGCGACTCCACTACAGCGTCTACCTTGAGCCAGACGCAGAGAAGGCGGCGGCGGCCACCCTGCCCAGGACCCGCCCTCCCATCACAATCATCGGAGAGGAGACGCGAGTCACGGACGATGAGCCCGTCGAAGAGCGCAAGCAGAGACGCAAGAAAAAGCCGCTCCGTAAGTTTCTGAGCGTCGACAATTTGCGCAAAAGCGTGCGCAAGAGCAAAGAACGGATGCAGGGCATCGACGAAGCGTTGCGCAGGCAGGCGCGCAACACACTGCGGCGCATGCGCACAGACCGAAAGGGCTTTAGCCCTGCGGGTACGGCGTCCCCCTCAATGGCGGCGCAGGAGCTGGCGGAGTCGGAGGCGGAGCTGCCTCCAGAGTCCGCAGGGGAAACTGACGAGGCTGCGGAGCAAGCACGACCAGAGCCCCCGCCGCGGAACGATATCTCGTTCTGCGAGGACTCTGCGACAACCAGCGACGAGCCGTGCGCCTCACCAGTGCCCCCCGAGCTCAGCATCCGGCACGAGTTAGCGATGGTGCAGGGGGCCGGTGACCCGACCGACGCCAGCGCCGCGCCGCGGCCGGACGAGGAACCAGCGGCCGCCAGCGCCGGCCGAGGAGGCGGCGGCTTCAGTGAGCACACTCGGGCGACGGAAGGCGGCGTCATGGACACGGCCGGCAAACGAGAGAGGGGCGCGTCGGCCGCCAGCGACCCGGAACCCTCCGACGACCACCTGCCCCCATCGGCGAGCCCGCCGCCGCCGCCGCCCGACGCCAAATCTGCCCCTCTGGCCGCCGCCGAGCCGGCGCCGGCCACCGACCCTGACGAACAGACCTGGCTTTCTCCACCTGTGGAGAAAGCCGAACAGGCGATAGAGGACCAGGAGCGAGTGCGACCTCAGCGGCCGGCCGATGTCTCAGATAACGAGGTGAGTTTGGTCGGCGATAATGAGGTGAGTTGGTCCGATCGACAGTGGCCGGCCGCGCCGACCCTCGGCCGTCTCGTGCGCGCTCTCCGCGCGCCGCGCCGGTCCCGGCCGGCCCGGGCGGCCTGTATCGGAGATACGTATCACTAGCAGAGGCCGGGCAGGATTCTTCCGAGTTATGGTGTCTTGTTTTTGTTGATTTTGTTTACGAGGAATGTGTTATGGTACACTGGGCTGGGCATATCACACCACTTGGGTATTTGAATAAGCTAGCCTCGGGTTCAAGTAGTACGTCAATATTGACATTGCTGAGCATTACTGTAAATAAAACGTTAGGGAACCATCCTTCCTTTTGCACTTAAATGCATTTTTAAGGGGGGAGTTCACTTGAGGCATCTCATGCTGTTCGAAAAGGCATGCATTAAAAACTTATACAGCATTGCTAGTCGTTTGCCATAGCGTTTTGTCTCATGAAGAATATCAAAATTGTACCTCTCCCTTCCGTGTGTGACGTTACTTTACCGCGACATTAACCGTCGATATTGTCGAGGCAGAGTGTTATGATAAGGCATACAGTAAAGTAAAGAGTTGTAATCAATAATCATCACACCCTGGACCCGCGGGCATTGACCAGGGTGGAATACTCTGGCCCATCCCTGACCCATCAGCGTTTTTCGGGGTACTTTTCAAACAGACTGTGGGGTCAAAGCAAATTTTGTCGTCCTAAGTAGGAGACCTAAGAGTTCTATTTATGCAAATTGGAATCGGAGTGACAAAGTGACCGACACCGACTTCAGGATAGGGTTGAAATAAGCTCAACAAACAGGATAATTTCATAAAACTACATGGATTCAGATCACTGCCAAATCATCCATCCCTTTACTAACAAAATAAGACGTAATTGTGCAATTTTAAATACTGCTGAAAAAAAAACTTAATATAACATTATCCAATCTACACCATATGTGTATCTATATAATACATACATTTGAGGTGAATTGCATAAGACCATGCTTAAATTGTTTGCAATTCGGACATGATGGGCTTTTATCCATGATGCTAAGCTGTTTGATCGGTCCTGTAGCAGCCTGCCTTTAAGGTGCTCACTGCTAATGACGTGAAAGTATCGCATATAGGGACAGTTTGAAGCTTTCTTGGGTAGAGAAATTTATTTCAGTCGTACGTACGAAATTGTCAATCTTATTGATTCGACAACACTTGCCCTAGCTGGGATCGTGACCATCCTCTGCATTTGTAGAGTAAAAAAGAAAACAGCAATGCATTGGCCAATGAAGTGCAGCATGAAAACATCTCGTTTATTCTGGGAATATGGCTGATACGAATGATATTAATGAGGAGCGAAGTCCGAGTTATATTAAATTTGGAGTTGTCGAGTTTGCAAGTCAGCATCCAAGTCAAACAAATACCTACGCTGCTGCACCCGGTCCAATGCCGTCTGGTGTATAATAGTTTTGTGGGCATCCTGGCGGTTACGGAGCCCCCACTTAAGTTCCGACGGCCACGTAACGCTGATTAGCTCCGGTGAGCTCCCACTGTTTACCGGAGCTAAGGACCATACAACACGCCAGCAGCTATGGTCGGCTAGCTACCACCAATTATTTGCCTTGCGAATTACTTGCCACAAGGCTCTCTGCCACTCAGAATTACACGTCATCCAATAATGGGCTGATGTAAAGGCTCGTGAAAGATTGCTTGTATATTAACGTTTTTATTCAATGTTTTGTTGGGAATGTAATGATTTCAACCTATAAAATGTATGCATGTGGGTTCATTTATATCACTTGGAGAGAATGTTATGAAGGGTTGAATGGAGATCCTTTAAACAAGCGAACCCCATTCCTAAGACATGAAATGCTGTTTTTGGCCAAACTAGCCAGAACTACATATACAAAAACATAGAAACCATTATTATGTGGTTTGAA
Organism: Amphibalanus amphitrite; assembly: GCF_019059575.1. NCBI lineage: Eukaryota > Metazoa > Arthropoda > Thecostraca > Balanomorpha > Balanidae > Amphibalanus > Amphibalanus amphitrite. The sequence continues at coordinate 1,253,743 of NW_024881525.1, read as the reverse complement.
ATAAAGTATTTCCAAAATAACTATGAGTGGCAACAAATGGATGTGCTTACGCTAGCAAATGGGTGTTAAGCATAATAACTTTTATGCATAAATTTATATTTCTTTAAATTTTTTGACAGCACGGTAGCATCTGTCATGTATTTTAGAGTAAAAAAACAAAACAAAAATCATTGAGTTGGAAGGCAACTTTTAATTGACCAAAATATATTTTTTTTATCAATTTAGTCCGAACCTTTTGATGGGAAGGATTCACAAGGACAGAGCCACCGCTAAGCAAAGCTTGTTGCGATCACCCTGCCCTCTACCCTCCGATCGCGCAATTCCGATTCTATGGCAGAATTTAGAGTCCAAAGTTTAACGTGCGCACCAAGCCGGGCACGTTAGTTAGCATCTTTCGGTTTTGATTGCCATGCTGAACAAGCTGGTGATCCACTTTTACGCCGTCGTCCTGACCTGGCGCTAGGACGGTTGTCCGATCGGAATAGACTGATCGACTGATCGTGATGGTGGCAAGTGGAGGATTGCGTGTGGGTGTTTTTCCAAAACATTTCAATTGTTTCATAAATTCGCCCTTAGAAGTCAGCTTGATATGGGCCATTGATTTGGGACAATGCCACGTGTTGATGCTCATTAGGTTATATGAGTTATGATGGGCTGCACCGTTCTCTTTATAAAGACATCTAATTTTACGATGCGTCGCACTGTTCTTTGAGCTCTGATTCATCGTGCGTGTACCGTAATTTTTCCTATGGGCTGGCCTTTCCATTTATGTCTACCTCATTGATACGAAATAGAACCATGGTTTCACTGAAGTCGAAAATCCAGCCCGGTAGTCTGGTATAGAATTTTGTATAAATAGATTACGGTACAAACATGTGGCAGTAGCAGTCGGCAGATAAAAGTGGCCCGCACAGAATGAATATCCAGTCTGGCTTCCATCATATAGATAATCTTCCGTCCAGTGTGTAGATCGGAGATCATATTGACCCTTGTCTGGCTACTAATGACATGTTTTTCGTGAAATGTGATCGAACCCGACTGTGTGGGACGTATCATATGGATCGGACGCCCGTTTGAAAGGACCAGTCGCTCGACATCGAAACTTCCGCAAAAAAAAAAAACAAACAGAGAAATGGAGCACGCTGCGCTTGCTGCTTGGGAGTATCCATGACGTGCATCCGCTCAGGATAAACACTGAATTTGCAACCTTACACCATATACTTAATTGTAATGAAAACAATCTGATAACTGTCAGTTGTCATGTCATCGTTAAAAGGTCGTCATGCGGCATATTTGATTTAAAAATCAGCGCGTCAATCCAGAAAGACGTAGAGTTTCCTTAAGTCAGGAGACTGGATCCACTATGCTCAGGCAGACATGGTTGTGTGATGTAACACAGCCATATTTAAAGAATTCCTCGATGATTGAATAACACGAGCTCACGGTGGCGTATTTAATTAACGTCATTCTTTATGGAAGTTACATGAATGGATTGCCTGAATCCACCATGATCGATGCGAACTCTTTGTATTCTGTTAACAAATGCTATTCAAATACATCCTGCTAAAACCCATCCTTTTGTCGTGCGCAAATCGGGGCGGCAATGTGACAATTTTTTTTCGCGCGTTAGAAGACCCGTCTTGTGCTCGGGTTGGGACCATTTTACCCCCTCCATCCTGCTAACTCCAAAACCACTGCGCCGATTAAAAGAAGAAAAAAATCAAACGGCGATCGGTAGTTCCGACGAAGATCTACCTGATGATTCCGTGGCATTGGCATTAGTTGTCGTCGATGACGTCATAAATCAGGCTAAATTGGATTTGTTTCGTCTTACACGAGACTTCAGACGGATGTTTGATGTCTCCGATGAAAACGAATTTTATCATTTTCTGTCGATAATGAATTTGAGCATTACGACATGTACTGCTTTGTGACATTACTGCTATCCGGTCATATCGCACAGGTCATGTGACACAGGTTAGGTTAAAAATCACATTTATGCAAAATAATCGTGGAGTTATGCATCACATTTTATGGTCAATTTTACTTTTACTTTTCACATTCATTTGCGAGGAACTTCTGGCCATTATGGACAGCTCAGTCCAGGTTCAAGAGGTCAGGTCAATGTCATATCAAATTAGGTCAAATACAAAAATACAAAAATACAAAAATGTTAAAACTTATCTTTCGGTAAAAAAGGTATATCCGAATTCCGAACGTAGTTAATCACAAGAAATCCGTTGATGGGCATAGCCTTGCGCCACGTGGGCTAAAATAGCCAAAGGCAGTTACAAATCCGGTTTGGAACTGTACTGCTTCCAGCCTCTGATTTGTGGTTTGATAGTGGGTTGGATTGAAGGGAAGATGTACAAAAAATATGATGGTGATCTCAGTGGTAAATGTTACCTTCGGAGATATGTCAGAACAAGTAAGGGCCGCGTGCCTCCATCCCCCCTCCCACACCCCAACGGGGTGTGAATTGAGATGGGAAGTTCATTTAGGTATAAAGTAATTCGATACAACAAATGTCAATTTAAGAAGAACTATTTAGCCAGTGCCGTAGGGGGAATGTTTTTACGCCTCGCCTTCTTATCCCTCGCCCTGGCAGGGGGGGGGGTTGATGCAACCTCCCCCTAAGATTTTTCAATTTGGCACAGCTTATGGGGCAACCTTTTTACATATGACCTGAAAATTTCAGGTCCAGATGACGTTGATTCAGGTCACCAAGTCAGAAAAACCGGTACAAGGTCATGGTCAAATTTCAATTTTCTTTATGCACCTGTCCAATTCACAGTTTTGGATAGATTTCCTTCAAACTTGCAGGATGTGCTAAGTTCACCGAGCTGTATAACATATAGTTCGTTTTTTATGTCACTGACCTGAAGTTAGTTAGAGGTCATTACGTCGTAATGTTAAGCCTATGGGGAAATATTCCATTCGGAAAATACTGGAGATATTCGCTTCGTTCTATCACTTTTGTACTTTGAAACAACAGTACTTAACAGTATGTCACTTGGTGCTTCTTTGTTTGGTGTACTTATCTATGGGTCAGGTCAAATGAAGTCAACTGAGCTCAAATGACGTTTGTGCCAATAACTTGTCGCATAATACAGAGAAAGCTTTCAAAATGGTACCATTCTGTTCCCCTTGAACAGCCGAGTCGAATGATATGCATCATTAAGCATTTCGACCATTCTCAAGACTTGAGGTTTACTTAAGATAAGCCTAACTTTTTTAAGTACACTTAAGCAAGCAAAAAAGTTTATCATTCGACGCGCCTTGACGTGCTGAGTTCACTGGTGCTTTTGTTTTTGCTTTATCTTAATTAAAGTTAGAAGCGCAAACCTTATGACCTGGTTGTAGCGATTTTTTTATTTATACCCCCAAAACCCCCCTAAATATTGACCTAGAGCAACCAAATTTGCACAGGGGTGAGAATTCCAGAGGGTCCACCTACCTACCTACCAAATTTGGTGTTTCTAGTTAGGTGCGATAGCAGCCAATCGCGACGGGGGAGGCGCATCAACCCCCCTGCCAGGCCATGTGATGAAAAATGCCCTGCCAGGGCGAGGGTTAAGCTGTGCTTATTATCTAAAAATGCTGTCCTATGGTTGTACTGTAGGGCCTCTTTTTTTATCCAATCTTATGATCCAATACACGCATCTGAAACTTTTTATGTCTGACGAGTCTGAGGTGACCTGAATTCTGGCTTGCGACCTCCAGGTGTGAGTAAATTTTTCGCACTTAGCTATAGGTAGTGAGGATATCGAGAGAATGTTCGTAACTTTCGATAATCTTTAGAAATCAAACATGTAGTTGATCAAAAGAAGTGATTTTTTTATTTATAAATGGGTAGAGTTACTTATAAACATACCCTTAAGTTTGCTTCTCCATTTTCGTTATTATTCCAGGATGCACAATTTATGGTAAAAAAACATAGTTCATGTTCCTTCCGTCAGTTAATGATTAAATTAATTTGAATGAAACTGAAACGAACTAAAGAATCTCACATCCCTGGCAGTCATGCTTTATATGTCGTGCGAAACTGCCGCTCCCCATTATGGCAGATTCATATGATAATAGCCCTGTCAAAATTCGACAGATATAACGACGATCACGGAAAAGATCGGGCCACTCTCGGCTGTTACAAGGCTGACGGAGAACGGAAAATACGGCAGCGCCGGCTCTACGGCGGGCTGACCTTCCGAACAGCTCCTGCATTCAGTTCCAGGAAGCGCTGGGGCGCAGACGGAGCGCTGCAGCCTTGCCGGTACCCGTCCCGTGCCCTCCCCTCCCCATCCGGCCCGATGGCGTCACTGTTGGTGGTGGGGGGGGGGGGTGGGTGGGGTGGGGGCGCTCACTATTCACCGCACGTCACATACCAACAAACTGGAGATGCGCTACTGGATACGACGGTAGCTGCCGACTTGTTTGTAGGCATGATGTGTAAGCTAGTTGTTTAAACTCTACACACAGAAAAATATTGACACCGTTAGCGGTGTAATTGCACAGTACATATCTGAGCACTTGAGGAAAGTTAATTTAGTCCCTTCCCCGCTTAAATTACTCGCGCTTCTAAATGAACACCAGGAAGAAGGTAATAGAACACTGTTAGGAGGGTTGGGTGTTTTACTACATGTAGCAAAACACCCAACCCTCCTAACAGTGTTCTATTACCTTCTTCCTGGTGTTCATTTAGAAGCGCGTGTAATTTAAGCGGGGAAGGGACTAAATTAACTTTCCTCAAGTGCTCAGATATGTACTGTGCAATTACACCGCTAACGGTGTTAATATTTTTCTGTGTGTATGCTACCAGTATCACAAGCTTATAAGCCACGTTGCCTGGTCAAGCTAGCCTGCTGAAACCGATTTTCCCACCTCCTGACGCCTAGTTTTACGCGATAGCGGGCCATTACTTGACCGCGTTCGACTTTCCACTTTTGTAGAACCGATAACACTTGAAGATGCTGTTGTTAAAATACACACCACACACAAGCGCGCATCACAAACAAACAAATCATCGCGTCCCGATAGGTTCGTGGAATTCTAGTCGGGCCGATAGCGGTAAGATCAGGATGATAAGATCAGTAAGATCGAGCTGATAGCACGGGCTTGATAGTGCCGAACACGCCGCTGTCTGCCGTGTGAGACGCTCCAGGGCCCACCCCACCCATGCGTATCGGCTGATACCAACCACTCGTAGACAGACAGATAAGGGTGCCGTTCGGTGGAGTCGTACCGTGCGCCGGGCCACGCCGCCCTGACTGCCGCCGGCCGCCGCGGGGTCACGCCAGCTGACTGCGACCCGTCCGGTCACGTGAGGTCGCGCCGGGTCGCGCCGGCTCACCCTGCGGGCTGTGTTGGGGCGGGCGCGGCAGGGGACCGGTCACGGCGCCGGTAGACAGTGCTCGACTCTGCTCGACTCGGAGTGCACGTGGCCAGCAGGAGCGGCAACTGTGATTTTACTGCGTAGTGGTGTGTTCTTTCAAGATGTCTAAATCAACCTCCGACAATCGGAACGGCCGATACAACGTGGTATGTTTTTGAATCGGCGATCCCTTTTATCGTAATGCACATGATCATCATGCTTACTACTGGATTTAAATATTGACTAATGTCTTATCTTTTGCTACGGTTAACGACCTATTATTCGAGGCAATAAAGAAAAAACCTTCGTGAAATGATAAGAGCAGAAGATCGTCAAATGTTATATGGCCAAATTTTATGGAAGTCCCTTGCCCACTAGCCAGTATCTGTAAACGAAACAAGCACGGAATGGAATGCACGTTTTGTTTGGCCGGAATCGCGATTCGGCGTATGTCGTCTCGCATTAGCCGCGCGTTTGCAATCTTTTCGTGGTTTCAAACGTTCAAACATGTGATTTGATGTTGCTCCCATGCATTAGGGTGGGTGTCAAGGTCACCTGAAGGTCAGGTCAGGTCATTGACCTTTGGTGACCTCGATTCACTTTTTCGAGTTTTACATGTTTCTAGGTTAGTTTTTTTAGCTGAATTCGAATTTAGCAACTATTTGAACATTTACGAAGTAGTTTTGGTGCCTTCGTAACATGTTACGACTTACAAAGCTGTCAGAGGCGGATGACAGGTACTACGAATACCCGTCACGACCCCTACCGGTTGACCTGGCCTGACCTGACCCGACCTGGTCTAAACGCTTAATAGCATCATCTGTGATCAAAACTAACACGGTATTCGCGATCAGCACCCCGGAAAACCCCTTAGCAGCCACACTTTACGACTTTCTAACAGGTCCCGATATTCCCGATTTTTGGGCCATTGACCTGACCTGGAAGGTCAACCGATGACCTAGGACCTTAAAATTTGGTATCATTGGCTTCCTCTTGTGACGGGCAACACGCTCGTTTTTTTCGCGAAGCTCTAGCTCCATCAGGACGACGGTGAAAACAGGGCGCCTGGGGCGATTTGATCAAGGTTCGTGAAATTTACACGTGACGTTTGGCATATCAGTAGGCGGAACTATGGTCAAGCGTACCCATTTTCGGGAACGCATTTTCGTTCCCATGTTTGGGAACGATAAACCCAAATATGGGAACGCCATGTAGGCATTATTTAAAACAAGAAAAAGAACCGTTAAATGACGTCCAAAAAATATAAAACGATCGTGAACCGCCTGATAGTTGTCTCAATATTGTTGGGAAAGAGTTTGATATTGTAAGGCCCATCGTAGTTTCAAATCGTTCCCCTATTTCTAAAGCAGTCCATCACCCGGGCCGCGAGCCCAAATTTGGGAACGCTCTCGTACACTGGCGCTGCAAGCGTTCCTTATTATGGGAACGGCGTACCCAAAATTGGGAACGATTTCACCGACGCCTTTCAGGGGCTCTTTTCATTAACAAGCATCACGTCCAACGCCGCAAATTATTGTTAACGCAACAATCATCAGATGACCTTTCCGGCAAGACCGTTGCATGTTTCGCCCGGTCTTCTGCTCTTTTATTCCCGTCGATCTCGCAGCGGGCACGCCCCCCTCTGCAGGATTACGTAATCCACAACGCTCAGCGATGTTCAACAAGGTCTTCCATACCTATATCCACCGTCCGCGCCGAGGGTGGAGACATGTCAAGCACCTGTCTGCTAATCACCGAGAGTTGACGAGCACAAGAAGTATCCAAAAATGGGAACGCTGAATATGTTACACCCTCAAAACACCTAGTCCCAATGAAAATCTAGTTTTTTCCTTTCTTAATGAGTGTAAGTGGCAAAAGGCCTGGTAGGATGGGCACGAGGAATGATGGAAATCAGCATAAAAATTATAAATAAGCCACACAGAGCGACCTATATCAGAGAAATTCCCCCCAAACGATCATGCTTAGAAACGCCGAAGACAAAAACCACGCTCATGACGCTGCTTATAAAACAACGCTAAACAGCTAGCATCCAAATAAAATATGTCTTTCAGGGCTGATAAAATACAGCTGAATGATTTTAAACCACTGAAACTGAGTTTACAACAGTAGTTCGGTAAAATCACTGACGTTCCACGCGGTCGATCGCCCCGACACCAAAAGTCAACAATATTACCTCGGGACTGTCCGCGTGTTCGCTTGCATATGTCAGCATCTGGTGTCGCTAGAATGAAACTTCATAACCAGGCGAAAATTATTATACTTGACCTCAAAATGTAAAAAATGCTTCATTTTCCTTAAAATTGCATGTTAAATGTCGTATAACCCATATTTCCACCATTCTGTCATTTTTAAAAAATCATTAAAAATATCATTCCACGGTCAATTTCCTTGTTCCACGGTCAGATTAAAGATAACTTTATGGAGATTTAGTAGATACTTAAATCAGCGTGCACTTTTTTGAGACGTGATGCACTTTTGAGTTTTAGTGGGCGAACGGCCGAAAAATTGCCTTCCGTTCTCATAAATGGGAACGCCCGTTCCCATATTTGGGAACTCCGTTCCCAAAAATGGGAACGTTCCTATATTTGGGTACTCATGACCATAGTTCCGCCTACTGATATAGAAGGCCCTTAGAGCGGGAGAAGTTCCAAATGTCACGTGACGAATATGCCCTCCGGCGCCCTGTTTTCACCGGCGTCCCTCCATCAGGGGCCAAACGCGAGGGGGGGTCGTACCCCTTGTGCCGTCGAAGGACTCAAAATGGCCTGTGCCGGCGAGGGTTAAAAGTTTGCCCTCAAAGTTTACTACTAGTACTTGTTATGTTCTAGTTCCGATCTGAACCATATCCATAACAGTCAAATTGTAAGGACTGATGCGAATCTGTCTGCATGGTACGAGCATTTATTGTGCAACCACGAGCGTCTGGCTAGGTCTATTAGCCTCGGAACTTATCCCCTGAGATGAGAAACTCCTCCCCCGCTCCTCTGAGGAAGTTGAGGGTTACGAAAATGCTCTACGCGCCTGCAGTCTGCTAGGCCAAAGCATGCTCCTTTGACGCAGCTAGACGATATTTATAGGAGGCTACAGAAAGAAACAATAATTACCATGAAAGCTTGTTCGATATTCCCATAAATCAAAGCGAAGTAGCTCTAAATAATCCTTTTGGCAAGAAAGCACATTTATTTTAGAATAGCATTTCATTTTTATTGAGCTCTGGTTACGTTGGCGATTCGGCCATTTGGCTGTTGCATGATCAAGGCTGTTGCATGTTATCGGCTCACCCAATATGCAGGCCAATGCACAGAACTTAACCTTCGCCCCAGTGTGTGGGGGGGGGGCATATGTTACCACCCTGTCGCGTTTTTTGCGTATAAATAAAAAACCGCGGTGCGTAGTGCCGCGCCGCTTGGCATAGCTTTTTGCACATCAATTTTAGACAATGTGTGAAATTTTTGACCCCAGGTCATGTCAGGTCAGGTCACCAGGTCAAGTTAACTGACCACTTGACCAGGCCTAAAAAAGTTTGCAATCATGTCCAGCCTTCAGTGTTTGTCAGAAAGGTTTTAAACTTGGTGGATTGCATGATGTTATGGGCGCCTACAATTTGTATATCTCGGATTTTTTATATTCGTGACCTAAGGTCAGGTCAGTGGCGTGACCTTACCATTATAAGTCAATGGAGAAAAATGAAAAATGCCTCTAGATCCGTGTGTACGCATAGGAACAGTCCAAATATTTGAGAATCACAATGATTTGGACCACCCGTGATGACCAAGGTGTCATTTTTGCTGATAGCCTCTACAAAGGTCATCCGAGGTCATTTGAGGCTACAAACAGATTTTTGCCAATAACTCGCGATTGGAAAGAGATAGAACGCTGGGGATGGCTTCATTGTGTTTGTCTTGTTGAGACGCATCGAATGATATGCAACATGACTTTTCCGGTCAGGTCATGACCTTGACCTGAGGTCAAACTTTCAAGTTGACCTTTCAAGGTCAAATTATAGTTCATTCGACGCGTCTCGGCGAGAGGAACACGATTCTGGCAATAGAAATGTCGTGGCTTTTTCTAGTCAATAGTTATTGTCGAAAAACACTTTGCGAAAAACAGCTATTTTTGGAGTTTTTGCCCTCTGGAGGCTAAACCGTTGACCTGAGGTCAATTTTGATAATGACCTTATCAAAAGAAGAGTTCAAAAGCTATCGATTGCTTTTCCATGCGCTTTTCTAGCTATCATAGTTCCTGAGATAAAAGCATGTTTTCTGAAAAATATAATGACATTTGGCAAATTTTGACCTTTGATTACCTCCAGTGACCCCAATATTGCTCCAAGATGAAAAATGACAGAAATACTTTCAAACGTACGCATTGAGAGCTATCGACTGCTTTTTACCGCGTCTTTCTAGCCCTCTTAGTTTTTGAGTTAGAGGTGGGTGGTAACATATGCCCCCCCCCCCCCCCACTAGGGCGAAGTTGGCTGAGACCGCCACTGGGGCGCGGGTTAACGATATAACCATGGATCACGCAAGAGCAAAAGCTCAAAAACCGATAGGATTTAACTTGCCGCAGCCTATGAGCCTCTAAGGTAATATTTCGGTAGCGTAATTGAACATTAGGTACCCCTCTGTTATGAGTAGATTGTACACACGTATAGGCATCAGAATGCTTCATAATAACTAGGTCTCCTTTGTAGTTTTTAGTCGTGCCGGTGGTCTTTTGGCGTCAGTGCGCTATCGCGCCGTCCCATCTGTGCCCATCGATACATCAGATCCTTCCTGTCGGCCGGACCCCGACACACGGACGGCCGTATGTCTCTCTTCCGACGTACGGTTCCACCCGTACAGTTTATGGCCCGAGACGTAATGCCCGACCTTATGTCACGAATGTCTGTCCGTGTCGAACCCTTCCCGCATGCCCGATAAGGTAGGTACGGCTCTCGCGAGATGAAGCGGTAGGTTTTGCACTTTTACATTTCTGGTTATACCTCAGGTGTACACTAAATTTATATCTGGTTATATCTGGTTATACTAATCGATCTACGATGAAGCCATTTTACACGATCATGGCCGGCTTGTGAACCAACAAGTCGATCGCATCTTCAACACTTAAAAGCTTAAGACGACGAAGATATAGCCTGAAGTACACTAAATTGTCTAGGTGCAAAACCTACCTCTAAAATCCGCGAGACCTGTACACCACCGGTTAAGTCTGGCCTATTCCACTACAGCGCTAGCGCTCAACCACTAGCTAGCGGCTTACGGGAGCCGGGCCAGTCAGTGAACGACTCCATGCGGCTGAGGAGTGATGGGTTCCTTCTCAAACACACGTCCATGCGCAGCAGGCGCCGCCTGTTTGCCCCATTCGTCTCCTGTGCGCCACTTACGTCGCGCCGGTGCGTCTGTTCACCGCTTTCGCCGCCGTTGCGCTGCAATCCCCGCTGCCGTGACACAGCACGCCGGGCAGTGGATGGCGGGTTTACCGACCGCTCGGCAGCGCGAGCACCTCCCAGACGGTCGTATACTGCGGTTACATAAGATGGGACCGCGGGCGTGCTAGCCCGCACCGCCGGCGGCGGGCGACTCCTGTCCACCCGTCCCGTCCCGTCCGTCCTGCACGGTCACTGCCGTAGTAGCAAGAAAGCTGGGCGGCAGCCTGCAGAGTTGCAGCGCGGGCGCACGGGGCAGACAGGTGTCCGACCTGGCACCGGCAAATTGGCGACGCTAGAGCCGGGACAATTATCTGAGAGGAAGACCTATTGGGAATATGATAACTGCGCTATTTTCATTTTATGATCTTTCCCATTTTTGTCCTAGATGCTAATCTACACGGAGAAAAATATTTACTCCGCTAGGTGGGGTTCTGACGTCCCAAATACAGTACCTATATTGGAGTAGATTTTCGCTTTGTTTTGGAATTTTATCCATTAAACTCCATCTTACCGGGTTTCAATACTCCAAACAGTTATGCATGAGGAGTAGGAGAACTCCCAAGTCCCAGGCTCCTTCATTTACTCTGGTACATCCAATGAGATACTAAAGTTACTCTGCCTCGTCATGAAATACTCCAAAGTTAGTGGTATATGAACACCCATAAAAGGAGTTTCCGAAATAAGGTGTTCGTAAATCCTTCGGGGAGTAAATATTTTCTCCGTGAATACAGTTGTTTGATGTCGTGCAATAAGCACCGTTGCGAAAGCTTCACCTTTCACCAAATAGAAACCTCTCGACGTGAAGCGCTTTTCAGGCACTAGTGCACTGAAAATGATATCCATTTGTATAATTGCATTATCCTGCCAAATGCCAAACAATGGGAGTGGGACAGCGTCTCCACGACAGCACTGTATGATATGTCTATCGGATGTTAACCACATACGAATAATAGACCGATGCCGCTTGGTACTGGATATTTAGAGCCATCCTATTCACCAGTGTGGTTTCATAAATCCATACCATTGTCTGAAATGTCGTCACTTTGGCATAAATTTGGTCGCCTTCGTTTATCAGAATTGCCTATTATTTTTTTCCAGCGTTTTGGGCGGGTATTTGTTTGGAATTGGGTTTCTCAGCAGTCAGCACCTCGTGGTTCACTCTTGACATCAATAGACAGTGCCTTTGTGTAACCTCAATTGACGATATTAAAATTGAATCAGCCATCAAAACAGGCAATCAGAAACTTTCCAGATGACATTAGACGTGCCATTTTAATTTTATAGTTCTCGACATTTATGGCTGCTCAAGCTGGGTGGAGTTCGGTGCAAGAAAACTGTAGCCATGTTTCTCACGCCACTGGCACTGGCAAAAACCGTCGGACGATTAATAGGTCCCGTTGTGTTGTACACTGCCTAATCTGATACCGATATCCCTCGCGCTGATCAAGTATGTATGCGGCTGGTACCGATCCCATTGGTGGGCATCACACTAACGGCAGAGAGCATCATCGCCGACCGACGTGACGGGCGAGCGAATGGTTTTCTGGTGAATTCCAACAGCTTATAGTAGTATCAGCCATAGGAGGGGGTGTATTGAGGCGGCGCTCCAGAGACGTGACTGGAATGCACTTACGAAAAGATGCTGGCATGATTAGCACGGATGAATGACACATGCCAAGCTTAACCAGTAAAGGAATAAACAACTTGGACAATATCAGTTATGTTGGAAGTAAATCAATGTGATCATGATGCATCTTTGTGTGAACATTAATTGAGTTAGGTGAAAGTTTTATCGGTTAACGTGCATGCAGGGGTGGTGTTGTAATTCTGACACGATGGAGAGGCAATAGAAAAACGTTTACATCTGCTTCGCTATTCAATGATTGTATGCTGGCCCGCCTTTACCGTCAATGACAGGACATTCGACCTTGAAATTTATGCATGGTTCCCGACCAACCAGTGCAGCGTCGAGCGCTGTCCGTTATATAAGAAGAGCTGAGGCGCCAGCCCTCGTGAACCACAGAATGCACATGTTGATCTTTTCCGACACGTATGGTGCAGAAGGTTATATTTAGACATTGAGCCTCTAATGTACCAATGCTTCGGTATTTGTCGTCCTACAACTATTCTAATGGTATATGGCATCCGTGGTTATGTGGAAATATAATGGGCATGATTGTCACGCTGCTGTTATGATTACGCATTGCCTATACCTACTTCAATGATTGTTAAAGTTTTTAGATAATTATATAATGAAATAGTTTTTGCTCGTATTATATTCATGAAAGTATAATTAAAACACCAGAAAAACTTGAACCTTGACCTATATTTCGTCCATGGGATTTCACCAGGGTATTTGGAAACAAATTTTGAATTTTATGAGCAAACAAAAGTACAACACGTGACATCCATATGAGTCGAGTACATTAACACATCACAAATAATTCAATGACGCCAAGGAAAGGCAGGATACGTAAAGTAATTGATGGTGACTAAAACCAAAATTTTTACTACTCATTGGATCGTACCACCAACCTGACCACAGCCCCCTGCACCCCAAGCAGACCACCCTGACCCCCCCCCCCCCCTCTCTCCCCTCGGCAGGTCGGCAACAAGCGTGAACACCTCTACAAGATTCTGATCATCGGCGAGCTCGGTACGGGAAAGACGTCCATCATCAAGCGCTATGTGCACCAGTTCTTCTCGGATCACTATCGTGCCACCATCGGCGTGGACTTTGCGCTCAAAGTGCTGCACTGGGACCCCAACACCACCGTGCGGTTGCAGCTGTGGGATATCGCAGGTGGGTCCAGCGGCGGTGGCGATCTGCAAAGTAGTGCGGTCCTGGTAGCGGTATTAGAGGCAAACTGAGCGTTCTAATTGTCGGCAATTACGGCCCGCACCCGAGTGAATCTACCGCTACAGTAATGGGATTAGACGGACGAGCGGCTCTTGCATTCTGCACCACCTTTCAACTCATGCCGAGACATAGTACGTGGTGGGCATAGTTATGCTAAGACCCGAACAGCATAAACCGTATTATTATGTATTATGTAACTTACTTGTTAAGCTGTCAGAAAGTTTCTTGTTTTGGAGGCATGCATGAAGATTTTTACAGGGTAGGCTGCAATAGGGTCCATAGTTGAGCTCGCTCTTTGGAACATTGAACACTGTCTCGATGAGTTCGGAGTAACTGCTTATTTTAACTCGCACGATGGTGAGGAAGGTCATTACGCTGCCATCCTAGGGTGTTTTTATTATTTTTATTATTTAAATCAGCGCTGTTTTACACGTCGTGCATTTCCCACTCACTTGATAATGTTATTGCAAGAGTTTTCCGCCATCAGCGAAAATGGTTGGCTGTAATATAAATAAGAGAGCACCTTTTTTGGACATCTCGCAAACGCAATAAATAAGAAGAAAAGGAAAGGAGAGAAAACCATCTCGGTTGATTTGAAATTAAAGACAGCGATGAAATCTATTCCTTCTCTACGAATGCTGAATTTTCTCAGTTTACGCTCTAGAAGCCGTCCTTTTTAACTGCAGTTAAGACACAGTCGCTTCGGCGAATCAACTCCGATTTCGGCGAATCCGGAGTGGCTCGATCTGTGCTCGCCTCAGATGGTTGGTATGCTGTATTTCCCCGCGATCCATCTTGACCATTCATTTCACTGCGGCGGGTGGCCGCGGTCGGCCGGCCGTCCGTGGGGCTGCCATCGCTCACCTACCTGTCCGCGCGCCGGCTGACCTCACCGCCGGCTGTCCGCAGGCCAGGAGCGCTTCGGCTCGATGACGCGCGTCTACTACAAGGAGGCGGTGGCGGCGTTCGTCGTATTCGACGTATCACGCTCCGTCACCTTCGACGCCGTCATGAAGTGGAAAAACGACCTGGACCAGAAGGTGCAGCTGGCTAACGGCGACTGCGTGCCCTGCGTGCTGCTGGCAAACAAGGTGAGATCGCCGCCCTGCAAACACACATGGAGCTAGCACAAGCACCTGAGGTATGGCTGATAGTTGAGCCAGCACGCATTTATAAGCGGGTAATTGGCGTATATGTCTGACCTTAATAGCTTGTTCCTACTTAACCGACTAACTTAAGAATTCTACAAAGAAGACCGAAACCGTTTGAGCTGATTATCACCTTTAACTCAGATTAACACCTTTCCTCAGAAGGCTGCATAGTTTTCGTGTTTGCTGAGGCAGTTACTTTGGTCTTTAGCCCCTGGTTCTTTCCAAAGGCGCAGTGATTAACTCCCGCTCTGGCGCAAATTAAAATGGTTGGGACGAATGTCAGCTACCACCATTACTCCGCCGCCCAGCAATACACATCATGTATGTGTAAAAACACAAATGTCCTCCGTTCTCCTCCACTACCAATGACGTGTTTCACGGGACCAGTGATACATCTCTCGGCTTTCACTGTGGCCCTGGTCAGGTTCGTTACCTATCTCTATCCTCATCTGAACAGAATCTAGACAGCTTTCACGCAGACACGACTAACTGCCTGCGGCTCTGGTTGAGTATTCACGCCCAGTAATGGCCCTTTCACACGTAGCAACTTTTCCGGTCGCCGGCGACGGCAACTGTCGCCGGCGATCGCCAGCGACCGGGGTCAGTCGCCGGCAACTCCGCAGTTGTCGATATCAGCTGACCAGTCGCCGGGGTGTGACGTAGCAGTCGTGTCAGCCAATCATTGAAGAGTTGTCGGCGTTGCCGAGAAAGTTCAATTTTTCCAACATTTTGAAGTCGCCGGCGACTGTTCTAGCCAGCCGCCGCTCAACTGTCACGTGACCCGCTTGACCTTGAGTTGGCACCAGATATTGCGCTGCTGATACATGCAGCGGCGCAGCTTATTTTACTGCATTATTCAAGGTACTAAATATTTGGACATGTTTTGCAGGATGATAACTACCGTCTAGGTAATATTGGAATAATATTTATTAGATCTATTATTGAAACAATACATAATATCAATGAAAATTCAATCAAACTGCGATTCTTCTACATTGGAATTCAATGCACTCAAGCATAAAACTGAAAAGTGATGTGTACTTGCAGTTCCTCCATTTTTCCTAACGCATCAGCCAAGACTACGAGTGCTGCAGATTTTGCTCACCTGTCTTGTTTATTCAACTACAACCCTGTTCTCAATAAATGAATAACTTCGCTGTAACGACATTAGCATTGAAGGAATGGTTGGTGGTAAGCATGGGACAATCACAGTGATTTGTGGTCACACATTTGAACCGTGCTTTGTATGTGAAAAACAGAAAAAAGGCATTCTAGAAATGTAGCAGAAATTCAAATGCCAGAAACGGACCTGAGGAACGGCGAAGCCTACCACCCACATAGGTAAAACACAGGCTTTCATTATGTCAAAAACAGATGCTGTATTATCTAAAGCGCTGGATTGGGGAACACAAGTGTACCCCCCCCCCTTATAACAAAATGCATTTTTCCACACAGTGGATATCACTAAACATGGCGAGGTGACAGTATATGACACCATACGCGCGACCACATAAAAATGCAGCACGCGCGGACACGGGGCAAGGACGGTGGCACAATATGCCGATACCCAAGAAGAGACAAGCCTAGGTCAAAGGTAACAATACTGTGACAGAAATCTTAAAATCAGCCTGGACACAGCTCACTCTTCATGACCGTTTTTATCGAAAATAGACCAACAAAACACCAAGGCTCCTTCGTCCAAAACTCAAAACTCGACATGCCGCTCCAAAGGCCTTGCAAAACAGCGCACACCAACAACGCATAATAGCCAGCAACGCACACGACAGGATTTTCGAGGCCCGAGTCGTCAGCCGCCGCCGCCGCCACCTCCCGGCAGCTGATTGCTGAGTGCCTTGCTCCTTGCCCACCGGCGCCGATCGTGGCGACCTCTTTACTCTGGCAGAATCGACCCTACCGAGCGGCGACAGCATTCAGAAGTAAAATGACAAATGAATTCACTGCACTTATGTCAGAAAATCGAATGCACATGCCATGGTCACACGCGGTGCCGTCCACGGGGCCGGCAGAAGCTGCACACTGTCACCGAACACCACCTGCACCTTGGACGCAGTATGTGAGGGCTTGGCGGACGCGCGCCGCCTCGCGTGCGGTATTGGCATCAAGGCCCGGACACGAGGGAGCACAGTCACACTCGGCGCAATCAGAGCACACCGTCCGGGGCCGTCAGTGTCGATCTCCTGACCTCACAGAAAGTTGTGCAGCACACAGGTGAACGCCGTCAGTGTGGTGACTGGTGCGCAGCACACCGTCCCACGGAAGATCGTCTGTGGGCCGTGGTGCAGATGCTGTCTCTAGGCAGAGTCAACAGTGCAGTGGCAGAAGTTGAACATTCAGCTGCTAGACTCCTTTTCGGGTCAGCAATGCCGTCGAGTTGGCCATCAGGTGGTGTTGCAGAATCATCAGGTACTCTTGATCAGGTACATCAGGTACAGAACCTCTTGACTCATCAGGTAACGCTGTGACTTGTCTGCCAGGCACAGAGGGCGGACATGTCAGAACATACTTCAAATACATTTTTAAAAATCATTTTTTAACCAAAAGCTCTGCATATTAGGAAGCCTGGAATAGGCTATTGCTTAGCATCATAAAAACTACCCAAATACCCAAATCAGGTTAGGCTTGGTTTACCCAAATACCCAAATCAGGTTAGGTTTGGTTTTTACACTTCAGGCTAAAATGAGAACTATCTTACATCATTATCTTCGATGACGCTTTTTGTCTTGCACAATTGGCAATCAGTATTCAGTGACACAGAATTGGAATTTGTGGTTCAGAAACCTAGCATTATTTCACACCTAGCATTTTAAGGCAGTGCTCATTCTTTTTGAAAGCAAGTGTATTTTTTAATATAATTTTCTAGGTAATTCATTTCCTACTGAATATGGTTATGAGACCATTGTTACTAATTTTGGTATTGTTAAGGCAGCTGTAGCATGAGTGGGCATATGCTGTAGAGACTGGAGTGATTAAAGTCACTAGAGGCTTGAGGGTTTTTTTAGACATTATGCAGCAGCCTGGGGAGATATGCAGAGGCAAGTCTAGGCACCACCAGAAGGGGGACAAGCAGTCAGCACAACACACAGCGGGCACAAGGGGAGAAGATTGTAAAAACTATTGCCTGGATCCACCTCTGTGGACATCCTCAGGCATGCCTCTGTGGACATCTCCAGGCTGCTGCATGTAAAAAAAAGTATCAAGCCTCTAGTGACTTTTTCCACACTGCAGCAAATGCCCGCTTATTCTTGGTCTGCTCTACCTTCCTCCAATTATGAGTTTTGTGTGAAAATGACATTTTTACATTGGTGGAGCTTGTGTGCGCATGGTACACATAAGCCACGCCGGCAGCATTGCTGCAATGAATAGAAAACAGCTCCAGGGCCAAAATACATACCACCTAATACCTTGCCAAAATACATGACATACCACCTGCTGGGCATACTGCAATTATTTATGTACTAATAAGCCATGGATTATCATTTGCCATGTGAGCACGCACACACATGCGAACCCACACGGAAAAAAATATTTACTCCCCTAGGTGGGGTTCTGACGTCCCAAATACAGTACCTATATTAGAGTAGATATTCGCCCTATTTTGGAGTTCTATCCATAACTCCCTAAAACTATCAAAAGGCGATTCATTACTCCCTTGGTGTTTTGAAACTCCCTTGTAAAACGCAATTGAAACTCCCTTTTAGGGAGTGAAAAATAATAGGGAGTAGTGGAACCTAAGAGGAGTAATAAAACTCCTTATTAACTACTCCTTATTCCGGAGTTATGATCGCAAAAGGGAGTTTCACTACTCCTGTTCTGCAAGTGAAACTCCTTTAAATTTGTCTGTGGAGTAATGTCACACCGAAAACGAGACATGCTAAGTGGTTCCAAAACTCCCAAAAAGGTACTCATCCCAAATACAGTACTTATATTAGAGTAGATAAAGTTAACATTCTGGAGTTTTCCAAAAAGGGTGTGATGTCACCCCAAATATACGGGTTGAGTCACTCCTAATTTTGGGCAGGACGCACATTGCACAAGCCCCAACTGACATAATCAGAGCATTTCCAGCTGGAATTTTAACAAATATGGATCATTTATACCGTTATGATTGCAAAAAAAGTTACTATGATGCTATGACGTGACGTGTGTTGTGAGGCTGAAATAAGAACCAGTCTCTTCCTATTTCTTTCGCGCATTTCGGAGACACAGTTTAGCTATAGTGTAATAAATAACCAGCAGACGAAAAAAAAAAATCTCGAGCATATCCAACAAAAACACTGGATTATAAACAATATTTCTTCTGTATTCTCGTCAACCAAATCATGCATGTAACAGCAGATTTAGCACAAGATGGCCAGGAGCCACAAGGATTTGCCACTGGGTTTACAGAAAATCTGCAGCAGCATCCAGTATCATCCAGTATAGCAGCGTCCAGCAAGTACAGCAATGGTGAACGAAGCAGCTATCATAGATGTTAACCCTCGCCCTGGCAAGGGGCGGGGTCGATGCGACCCCACCCCCTAAGGGTTTTCAAAGATAGCGTAAAAACGGCGGCGCACAGCACCGCCAAATTTGGCACTGCCTATGGGGCAACCTTTTTACATGAGACCTGAAAATTTCAGATCCGGGTGACCTTGGGTCAGGTCACCAGGTCAGAACAACCGGTACAAGGTCATGGTCAAATTTCAATTTGTTTATGCACCTGTCCAACTCACAATTTTGGACTGATTTCCTTCAAACTTTCAGGATGTACTAAGTTCACCGAGTTGTATAACATATTGTTCGGGTTTTTATGTCGCTGACCTGAGGTCAGTTAGAGGTCATTACGTCGTAATGTTAAGCCTATGGGAAAATATTCAATTCGGAAAATATTGAAGATATCCGCTTCGTTCTATCACTTTTGTGCTTTGAAACCACAGTACTTAGCATTATGCCACTTGGTGCTTCTTTGTTTGGTGTACTTATCCAAGGGTCAGGTCAAATGAGGTCAACTGAGGTCAAATGACGTTTGTGCCGATAACTTGTCACATAATAAAGATAAAGCTTTCAAAATGGTACCATTCTGTTTCTCTTGAACAGCCGAGTCGAATGATATGCAACATTAAGCATTTTGACCATTCTTAAGACTTAAGTTGTACTTAGGTTGTGCTTAGTATTTCAAGTACACCTAAGCAAGCAAAAAAAAAGTACATCGTTCGACGCGCCTTGACGTGCTGAGTTCACTGTTGCTTTTGTTTTTGTTCTATCTTAATTAGATAAAAAGTTAGAAGCGAAAAACTTTTGACCTGTTTTAGCGTTGCACAGGGGTGAGAACTCCAGGGGGCCCACATACCTACCAAATTTGGTGTTTCTAGGTGCCATAGGAGGCATTAATGTTGCATATCATTCGACTCGGCTGTTCAAGAGGAACAGAATGGTACCATTTTGAAAGCTTTATTTTTATTATGTGACAAGTTATCGGCACAAACGTTATTTGACCTCAGTTGACCTCATTTGACCCAGCCCTTGTTATGAAAAATGACCTGCCAGGGTGAGGGTTAAAAAATGAACACATTTTTATGCAGAAACAATTGAGATGTGAGACTCTCCATAACACTGTAACACGGTCATAGGGGTGTGATTCTAAACACACATATCCAGCGCCGTGCTGGTGACCTGCGAGTTTTCCGTGGAGTGCTGGGAGGGGGGGGGACGGCGTTTTCGCGCCCCAGTCTAACTCGGCTCTCGGGTCATCTAGCGACACGCGGTAAACGGCACTTCGATAGTCAAAAATAATGAAGAAAATAATCCTGTCATTTTTAGATCATGTCAAAGATCAGGTCACCAGAGGTCATCAAAGGTCAAATTTTGCCTCTTTCAATAGTTTAAAGTTTTTGAAAACCGACGCATAACTTGGGAACCAAAAAGAGCCACTGCACCGCGAAAAGGCGCGTTCGATAGCCAATTTTAACGCTCTTTCGTAATGTGTCCTCAGATGTGACCTCAGGTCAACAGTTTAGCCTCTAGAGAGAAAAAAGAACTCCACAAATAACCGTTTTACGAAAATAATAGTGTATTTCTGTAATCACCTTTGACTCAATAGAGTCGCGACATTGCTGTTGGCAGCATCATAAAAACATCGGCATTGAAAATTTTACTTAACACGCGCAGTGGAAGGGGGGGGGGGCGGATTTCGCCCACCCCTCCTGTTTTTCGCCAATAACTCGCGCCGCAAGCATAATATCAATGTGAAATTTCGGCTACCTGTCCAGAATTTAATTGCGGATCTTCTCGTACAAGAAGTAAGAAAATCGGTTCACAACTTTTCTAGTAATAGCGGTGTAAAGTCAAACATCCTGCCGCCGCGGCGGCGCGGCGGCGCGGCGGCCGGCGCTAGCCGTTACGCGCCGCCTGAATTGTAGACTGTGCCGGGGCGGGACGGTTCCGTCTTTACATCGCGCTCCTTACCGCTGATTATATTAGATTCGCGTCAAATTCGGTGAGAAGACTGAGAAATGTACAGGCAATCATATGGTCAAATAATTTTGAAAATCGGCCGGTAACAACTTGAGTTATGAGTGTGTAAACACAAAATTGTGATTGCCGCGTTTCCCGCGTCGGCCGATGCCGCCTCAGCCGGCGACATCTTACCCTTCGCAGGCTTCTAACTGCCATATTTATTGTTGGACTATCTAGAAATTGACCATACATACTCACAAATGTTTGCTCTTTCGTATAGTGAAAGTTTAAAAAAAATCGGCCGGTAACTTTTTGAGTTATCGGCGTGTAAACGCAAAAAAGTCGCTAATATGGCAGATTTGATCACATTTGACCTCATTTGACCTTGAAGATATTGACCTAGGGTCATGAAATTCACACACAACAGAGTTCCCCATGGCCCGCACCTACCCTCCAAATGTCGTCTTTCTAGCTCCAGTGGGAGCTGAGATCTTAGGGGGGGGCGACATCCGCCCCCCCCCCTTCCACTGGGCGTAGTACTCGCAACCCTTCCACTGCGCGTGTTAAGGTCAAGGTCATGACTTGACCGGAAAAGGTCATGCTGCATATCGGTCGATTCTTTTCGTCAAGCTGAACACATCTGAGGTTTTTTACCGCTCTAGCATGTCTCTCAATCGATGTTATAGACTTAGAGAGTGTTTAGAACGACGTTTTCTCCCATTCACTTATAATGGAGATTGCGCAAAATTGCCCTGGCATTAGGTCATCGATATGAAAGTTCTGAGATATAGGTATATTTTATAGATTCTTTTACTTTTATCAATCGCCGAAAATTGCAATATAATCATTCAGTCGGTGTAGCTACTACGAGCATTCTTTCTGCGGTGAGGTCACTTGAAGTGGCCTGGTGACCTGACCTTTGGCGACCTGGGTCTGAAATTTTAACAACATTTGTGGGAAAAGATGCATGAGCAGGTGTGCCAAAGAAGACGGTGGCTCCACGCAGCCATTTGTGAGCTATCTGCGAAAACCACGGGGGGGGGGGGTGTCCAAACGCTCTCCCCGGTCAGAGCGGGTTTAAATCGGTATTAGTCGCTGCATCTCGCGACGGCACACATGCTCGTTTTTTCCGCGAGCCTCTAGCTCAAGTTGGAAAGAAATATGGGAAGGGGATTCGCCCCTCGACGTGGGTGCATGCAGAAAACCGGTAGGTCCGGGGACGGTTAAGGTTATACAACACTGTGGCTCAGCATCCATGCATAGTGTGCATTGCACACACTGTCTCCGTGAGGGTTGTGCTGGATGAATAGACAACCACGCGTTGGACACTATTCGTTTATCCAACGTATTCCTCGTCGTGGAACGGGCTTCCGAGCGTGTTTGCCAACCATGCTTGCCAGCATTATCTGCAATGGAAAATGTTCCGTTGTGACTAAAAAAGACAATATTTTAAGTCTGCATAGGTGGGGTCAATGGGTTTCTGAGAAACTTTGTCTAGGAGCTAGGGACATTCCCAACATCTGATGAAATTTGATGCAACTATTAGGTCACTGCATTGGGCGAGGAGTGATGTTTGCTCTGCTCTGTGCTCAACCTTCGCAATTGATAACTTGAGCTTTTTAACATTTCCGTATAACATTTTATATAACTAACATTTCCATAAACATTTCAATTCCGGAATTCACGCTTGAGTGCATTTGTCTTTTGATGTGGCGGGTAATTTTCGGAAAATAATTGAGATAGGCCTATTCTAATAAAGCAATATATATACATACACGTATTTTTTCATATGCCTTTCATTAAAACCAGTTTCATTGTTTAACCCTCGCCGGCACAAGGGGGGGGGGCAGGTTTTTCGCAAATAACTCGCGCAAAAAGCGGCTGATCGCGACGACACTTTCAGTACCCTCGTGTTAATCAATTTTACACCTACCCTGATAATTTCATGACACTGACCCAAATGACCTTTGACCTGTGGCCTATTTTCCAAGACCATGTTTGGCCAGAATCGCGATTCGGCGTACGTCGGCTCGCATTACCAGCGCGTTTGCAGTCTTTTCGTGGTTTCAAGCGTTCAAACATGTGATATGATGTTGGTCTCATGGATTAGGATGGGTGTCAAGGTCACCTGAAGGTCAGGTCAGGTCATTGACCTTTGGTGACCTCGGTTAAAAACCATTTGAACATTTACAAAGTAGTTTTCGTGCCTTCGTAACATGTTACGAGGCTGTCAGAGGCGGTTGACACCTATGTACTACAAATACCCGGCAGCACCCTTACTGGTTGACCTGACCTGACCTGGCCTACATGCATAAAGACATCATCTGTGATCAAAACCAACATGATATTCGTGATCAGCGCCCCGAAAAAAACAGCAGCCACCCTTTACGATGTTCTTGCAGGTCCCGATTTTCCCGACCTTTGGGTCATTGACCTGACCTAGAAGGTCAACCGATGACCTAGGACCTCAAAATTGGGTATCATCGGCTTCCTCTTGTCAAGGGCAACACGCTCGTTTTTTCCGCGAAGCTCTAGCTCCATCAGGGGCCAAACGCCAGGGAGGTTGTACCCCCCCCCCCCCCCCTGTGTCGTCGAAGGACGCAAAATGGCCTGTGCCGGCGAGGGTTTAAGTATAAATTACCTTATGAAAAGGCTACACTGAATATGGGGCATGGATCATGCAGCACAGATAACCAATGACATTCAGGTACTCAGATTATTTTTCAAAGAAAGGAGCAAAATAGAGCAAAAAACCGGAACATGTAAACCATTACCCCGGGTTTCCAAAAACTGTAAATCTTTTATTAATTTTCGTTTTCAACCCTTGTATGTTCTGCCATGACAAGTCTACGACAAAGGGGAACAGGCGGTGATGACGTTCATTGCATTCTCTAATTTTGCCAAAAGTGTATAGCTACCAAAAAAGAATGATTCCGGGAAGAGCCGGCATAAGTACTGGACGTCAATATTTTGGGCAAAGAAAAAAAAACATTAATATGTCACGAAGCAAATATAACTGTTGAACGCATCTCCAAAGTCGCAGCGAGAAGGGACTTGCCTGAATTGTGAGCTCGAAGATCCTGTCAGTTATATGCAGTGAGATGATAGTTGCTGCTGCGAGAGCGTCGTCTCCGAGCGTGTCGTCACCATGTCCCACCTTTTCCTGCACCACTCTCCGCCGAAAACTCTCACAACCCACTGACAGTCCACTGACACCACCACCGGCATGTTCACTGTATGGCGCAACTGCCAACCGACTGCTGCCTTGAAAATGGCGTCGAATAACGCACGTGCATCAGCGCCGCGATGGCGGCAAAACTCTTTCAAGAGGAGTTTCAGGTCTTTTTTCGGAGTTCAGTTACTCTTCTTTTCTTTTGACTGTTCTCTCGGTTCTTCGTTAACTCCCTTTGCGGTGAATTACTCTGCATTGCGTACTTCCATGCTTATTCGAACTGTCACAGCAGAGTAACAAAACTCCGACCGGATTTGTATACTCCGAGCGGTTATGCATGGGGAGTAAATGAAATCCCAATCTCTTTCCTTTACTCCGACAGATAAAGTGAGGTACTTTTATTACTCTTCCTCGCCATGAAATACTCCAAAATGAATGGTATATGAACACCATCAAAAGGAGTTTTCAAAAAAAGGTGTATGTAAATCTCTCGCGGAGTAAATATTTTTTTCCGTGCAATGCGGATTAAGTTTGGCCTGGGTTGTTTATCCATGGTACCAAGGAAAACTCCAGCAGAAACAATAACAAAATTGCAAAGCTACCTGTTTGATTTTGATCATGCTAATTAATGAGCAGCAATATAATATTTTGTTGCTATCAAATATTTCCTTGTGTCGCACGAATAGGTAGGCAAATAGCTGACTGATGGGTACGCACTGTCCTCAAGCCAGTTTCCGGCGCACCACGTGGCGGAGAGGACGGGTTTCAGTCACGACTATTTAAAGATTTAAGATTTAAGACGTAGACCGATATTTATTGCTACAAAGGTTTTTTAAGAGTACTCCGAGAGTGTTTGGAGCTTTAATTTCGTTGGAAGCGGTAAGAGTTCAAATAAGGTTGACGTGTAGCTACAAGAGCGAAAGGTGGGTTTGCATGTTGATGTAGGGCAAATCTAGAAGATGGGGCCAAAACGGGCCTTCAAAAGGGTGAGAGGGGAAGGCTTCTCTGAAAGTTTCTGGGACGATGGTGAGGATACTGGGGTGTATCTTACCATAAAACTTCTGTCTGGTAAACCTGTCAAAGAAACTGATACTGAATGTAAACAATGTTCTTGTGACACAACAAGCAAGTTTTCATTACCTTATGAAACTAGTGTCAATTTCAATGTCATTAAAATATTCAATTTTGATGAAAAAATACATATTTATCACAAATAAAAATCATGGGTGATCATGGGCAAGTGCGCCACAAATGACATAAACCCTCCAATATTGTCGAATCAAGCTTAAAATCAAGTCACAACAGCTTCACGACAGGCAAACTACAAGATAATAATCCCTATGCTACTGTGCAACAAATTTAAGGTAGCCACACCAACCAATTTAGGAAAAAAATGCATCACAAATCACCTAAACCACTCACCAAGGACAAAACTGTCATGGCGGCGTCCGCTGCTCGAGAAGAGTCGCCGGCGACTGGCCTGTGACGCGGATCTGACGTCACCAGTTGCTGGCGATTGCCCGGCCGTGGCCCGGCGATCGCCACCGACTTGCTTACGTCATACCGGCCGTGGCCCGGCGATCGCCACCGACTTGCTTACGTCATACCTACGTCACACACGATCGTTGGCTGGCGGTCGCTGGCGGTCGCCGGCGACTGCTGCTGTCGCCGGCGACTGAAAAGTTGCTACGTGTGAAAGGGCCATAAAATGCCCCTGCGGCTCCGTCTCCGGGAAAAATACACCTTGACCTGGTGGCTTTGGCTCTGGCTCTGCTTCTGCTCATCAAAAATCGATCAATCCATATTTCAGAAGATAAATAACGTGGCATTGAGCTATCGAATGCGCCTTTCCGCGGTGCTGGAGCTCTATTGGATCCCAAGTTATGCGTCGGGTGTTTCGAAAATTGTAGAAATAGACAAACTTTACCTGACCTTTGACCTGATCAAAAAATGACCGAAGTATTTCCGTCATTATTTTTGACACTCTTTCGAATACCGCTTACTGCGTGTCGCTGCGTCGCCCAGGAGCCGAGGTAGACGGGTGGGCGTCAAAACGCCCCCCTCCCCCAGCACGACACGGAAAACTCAGACCACCAGCACGGCGCAGTTTAACCCGGCAGTTGCTGGGGTATTTCGCCACCCACCGTTTGCTGGGGGGGGGGGGCGTTAAACGCCCCCAGCCGATAACTCGAGAACCAATAGGCGCAGCGAAACGCACGAGGCGGCAAACGAAAGAACGCGACGAGACGCTTCAGATGAGTACTTTAAAGTTGAATTTTGAGGTCACAGGTCAGGTCAAGGTCAGGTCAAGCACCTGAAATCGGGCTTTCAGTAGCATGGACTTCAGGACTTCGCAAAGGGCGCCTCTCGTCATAAACTCTGTCAAAACGGTGCACAATCCATCATATAAGGCCTACAAGAGTGTCAGCTCCATGTAGGGGTCAGTCAAGCATAGGTCAGGGTCAAGGTCAGGTCAACCGGGCAGGCACATATCCCCGAAAATCAAAACTGATATTCGCAGCCTGTGACACATGTTTTATGGGTAATTTGGGGCGTAGAACACGATGGTGACATTCATTTTACCATATGTGTACGTGTTTGGCTAAAAAAGTTCAATTTAAGAAATGCATGTATCATGGTCGTGAAGTAGTCACGAGAAATTGCCAAGATTCAGTTCAAGATTTTGGAAAATGCGGAACGATAATCAACAATCGAAGATAGCCATTTGATTGTTCATGTTATTGGCAGTCTAATGGCGTTTACGGCATGTCTGTATGTCTATTCTGTGATTTTATATGATTTTTTGAACATATGCCGTTTTTGGTCGAAAACTCAGAAATCATGACGTCACTAAAACCTCGATATCTCAAAATTTTTCCAACCGATTTTTTTGAAACTTTGTCACAATAAACTTCAATCAATTTCCTACAGGTACCCAAAATTTGGCGCGCCTGCGGCGCGCCGTTTTTATGCTATGCCCCGGCGAAAAAAGTGGGGGCGTTTAACCCGCGCCCCGTTGGGCTCTGCCGAGCAACGCGCCCCGTTGGGGGGGGGGGGGCATTTTGGCCCCCCTAAGATCTCGAGAACCACGCAACGTAGCGACAAGCGGCAAACGGTGTTGGATAGCCCTATCAGGGAACTACCTTGTGACCCAATTTTATTGACCTAGGTCAAACCGATGACGTCACAGGTCAGGTCAAAGGTCCAATTTTCACCGTTTACAGGCATTTCAAGAAATGCGTTGTAAAATCGAGTAAAATGCATTTCATTGAAAATCATCGATGGGGAAATGTTCTTCAAACACATATTTTGCTAGTTGAGGTCACTGATACCAGGTCAGGTCACTGAGGTCAGGTCACTGGGGGGTCACAATATGAAAGTGTCGTGTGATACATGTTTTATGGTCCATTTTACATGACAAATGCGATTATGTGGGTCAGGCAGCCTTTGGGGCCAGCTTAGGTCACGTTTTGGTCAAGGTCAGGTCAAGGTCAGGTCAACGTCAGGTCAAATAAGGTCAAATTTCAAAGTTGATATTTTTGCATAAAATGGGTATCGAATCGATGCAGCTCGTCACGGAGAGTTCAATGGTGGTCTTTGTTTTGCTGTACGAGGTCTAGAATCGCTAAAAATTGAGTTCAAAAATTTGACGTCATCATTTTTGAACAGTTTTTTCGCTATAACTTGGCCAAAAAACGAGATATCGATCTGAAATTTGGTATGTGTATAGAAGAGCGCAGGGACTATCACATATATTCCGGTTTTTTCGAAATTCGGAAAAATTTTGGATTTTTTTTTAGTTTTTCTAAAAAATCAATTTTTTGAAATTTTTTGGGTCAAAAACCCAAAATTTTGAAAATCCGAGATAGCAGTTTTGTAGCGCCGCTTTTTGTCTATTAGACCATATAAAGAACTTTGAAATTGCTTGATAACTGTAGATTTGGTGAGCGTTTCAAGATTGCATGTTTTTTGCTCATTTTTGCTCGAACATGACCTCAGTTTGACCTCAATAACTCCTGACCTAAGGTGACCTAGGACTTGAAATTTGGTGTGAAGGTGTCAAATTGATGCCCGGAAAGGTACTGAAAATTTGGCGGCGCTGCGCCCCGCCGTTTTCTTGCTATTCAGGAAAAACCACAGGGGGGGCCAAAATGCCCCCCCCCCCACCAACGGGGCGAGGGTTAACGCCCCCCCCCCCCCCCAGCAACTCGCGGGTTAAAAGCAACACAAAACACATCGTCTTCCACATGTTCCATGAGCTTTTTAAAGAGTTTTGTTACGCAGTGAATTGATTTACCCCCTTATTTATGAACAGGGAAGAACGACAAACAAAAGCAACGAATGCAACCAATCAAAACGTCATTTTACCTCTCTTATATCGCCTGGGTCCAAATATGACTGCTTCATTGATTTTGTTTAGCATTGTTTGTTGACGATCGTTCACGTTTCGCCCCGCATCGCCGGGCACAGAAATCTAAGTGATATGATCGGTATTTGATATTTTCGGTGCATCAGCAGGGATTTCCCTGTTATGAAGGCAATCAATTACTTCTAGTAAAAATGAACATCGATCACATTTTGCTTCGATCTCGAAATTGTATTTGTTTCAATAAGCGCTACCGTTACGGAGCTAATGAATAAATCAACGAATGAATTGGCGGCTTCCGTGCGTTGTTTTGTCTGCGACTCAATATACCGTCACCGACAGCAGCCGGAATTTCGACCCTATAGTCTGGTCGGCGGGGCAATAAAAAGCGGCGACCGGAGGGCTACAGTAAAGCCGCAGTCGGGGCAATCCGATATGCTGCCGCAGCGGAGCGTCGTCCGGTCCCGACGACTGGCGGCCAACTGCTCGAGGGCACGGCAGAGGTGCCAACTGCCACCAGCGGCGAGCAGTGGCTGATGGCACGAGCCGACCCGGCCGGCCACCGGTCCCACCAAACCCTCTACGCTGGCGCCGGGGAGCCCCGTGGACCGGCACGGCACGGCATGCACTGCCGAGCAAGCTCTGCGGCTGAGAGGGTGGTTACTGGCTACCGGTCGTCGGCACCGGACGACGCTGCTGGAGGTCACACTGCCGCACACACTGCTGGGTTACACATAGGTACACTCAGATATGTCATATATGATATGTACACTCAGATATGTCAAATCACTGTAACTCGTGAGATCACTGGGTTATTGCATGACGCCCTATAAGGAAGCGATATTACAACTTTACATACACGTGGCTCCAAAATCCATCACGTCAAGTATTTCTGCGTCTTGTAACAACGAAAACCCTCCCACCGACATGGCATTGTTTTATGATCAACCCAGCCTTCTATATAGGGTACTTTCGATTATTTAGAATGTGTTTGAAAACGATGGCAGAGCTTTTGTCATTCCACCAAGTCCGGTGTCATCAGATGAGTTCTTTTGACCTCGCTTCTGAATTGTCAGAGATGTTTTGAGGTTGTGAATTTGACGCCTATTGTCAACAGCGTAATCGAGCACCTATCAGGAGCTATAGGTCGCAGAGGTCATCAGCACTTCATCCAAGCCTGTGGTGGGGTGATGTAACTACTCTACCATCACCATACATTGGGAGTCCGCTAATCCCTGTCTTTTTAATATACGATGACGCTATGCACTTGCATGCTTAACCCAAAAGCAAACTGTCCCAAAAGCAACCCAAAAGCAGTCACCATTTTATTAACGATCGCTGCTGACAATTCGTCTCATTTTCACAGAGCGATCTTCCGAAGGAGGGTATAGTGACCACGCCCGACAAACTGACTGAATGGGCGAAACAGCACGGCTTCATGGGATGGTTCGAGACGTCGGCTAAAGAATACACGGGAATCGAAGAGGCAGCCAACTTCCTTGTCGCCAAGGCAAGTAAATGGGATGTAGTTAGGGGAATGTCAAAGCCGCGGCTTGGCCCAGTGACTTGCCGACATCGATTTTTCATTAGCTGGTGTCACGATGGAAGTCTGCTCACTGTTCACACGTCTGGAATGCCAATCAATAGGGTTTAGTGGATTGAACCCACATGTACAATTTTTATATTGTTCGGCAAAAATGCCAGCTCAGGTCAGAAAAAAACAATATAATTTAAGGACCATCATTTCTATCGTAGCGTATTTTCGGCCATCACTGAGTGCGACAAACTGGTCACTGGTCACTGGTCAGTGATCTAATGATACTGATAATAACTTGATACATTGCTGAACGCTGTGCGCACAAGTTAACGAAACATTTCATTATATGTTCTTACATTTTGATATAGTTTAATGACAGATCGGTCAAAAGTGACGCTGCGTAGTTTAATACTAAAAGAAATAACGTTCACCCAACTGGTTCCATGTTATCTGGATCGAAACCCGTGACCCAGCTTTGTACGGCTTCATTATACTGTAAATTGTGCTAATGACTTTCGACATAGGACGAGTATCGAATAGGCCAGTGTGTTCACTGTTCAGTAAAACACGCGTCTTACATCGTCGTTTCGATGTGTATCTGGCAGGGCCTCCTCTAACATACCCACTGGGTGGGCAAATGCCCACCCAGTCACCACAATTGCCCACCCAGTGGCGTCGATTTGCCCACCCAGAAGCAAATGCAAAAACTCTGGTCCGGCCGGACGTCCGGTACTACCTTTCTGGTCTTAAAGGTAGTGTGCCAGCTTTCCTGGACCGTATGGAGTTAATGGCCCAGATAAGGAGAACCGGATTTTTAGAACTTATCCATACCTTCAAAACTCATGGAAACGTCTTAAATTCTTCAAATTTTGAGTACCCCAGTGCGAAATTCGCCCCGACGGGTTGTCGGTCGTACCCCAACCACATTTCACACCACTATGAACAATAAATGCACACACTGAAATCGCTATTACCGATATGCTCATCCAATCAAGTTTCGATAAACCCGTTCATCATCATCTCCTGCGGTTTCGAACACGCCTGTTAGGTGGCTTCTGATGCTCGTCGAGGTCGGAATTTCCAAATACGCGTGGTGCGTCGGGCCGCGCGCTCTGACTTCGGCCAAGAAAAATGCGTCAGCTGATCATTGTCATTTCTGCCACTTGCGTGTGGTGAAATGGGGTTATAACTTATAAGACGGCTTTTTCATATCAATTATTTTACATAAAATCATATTTCAAACCATAAATAATGTTCGACAGCCAAATAAAAGAAACAATACCAATACGGGCTTACAGTTTAAGGCTCGACATTGTGTTGTCTACGATTAGACAGCTGATAACTCATTCCCGTACGTCGTATGGTCGTAACACTATAATGACCTTTGCTTATTGTCACAAGTGCGCCGCATTCGCGATTGTTGCCCGACGCCTGTTTGCAGGTGAGCCCACTACAGTTGTTATACATATCTAAAAACCGAAAAACTTTTAGGCGAAAAAGGCACTATTCCAGGCCCATTTTTGATTTTTTTTGCGATATTAGGTAAAAACAGAAGCTTCTTATCCTAGGAAAAATAAAATGGGAAATCTTTCAAAGGTGGCACACTACCTTTAAGCAAACTGGATGCTGTTTGAAGGTCAAAAAAAGTTTTCTGGTTGCCCGATATTCAGGGGCGTAGTCAGAATTTCCTCAAGGAGCGGGCTAAACGCACAGGGGCCCAAAATAACCCCTCAAAATCCAAAAAGCCATCTGGTTGGATCCAATGTTTTTTGGAGGGGCCCCAGATAAATAGAAAAATATTTATTAACAAAAAAATATTAGAACTGAGGGGGTAAGCAGTCCATGGGCCCTGTTAGATAGGCCCACGAATAGCTTCATAGAGTCGCCAGTCGGTTTTGAGGGCGGTCTGAGAGCCCGTAGGTCGGATGAGGGTTCTTCAGACCGTCACAGGCCCCTACAGTGCATGAGAGCCTCGTAAGCCGTCTGAGGGTCATATAAGCCGCCTAAGGGCCACTAAGACCGACAAAAGCCCTCCTCGCACTTGCAGAGGCCCAGTCATGCCGACGGAGGGCTCTCTCAGACAAACTAAGGACCCGTTCAGGGCATTTGAGGGCTTCCTCAAACCGATAGGGGCCCCTCAGATCGACAGTGGATCAGATCCGAGCTCCCTCAAACCGATATAGGTTCAGACCAACAGTCGGAACGCATTGATTCTGTTTACACACCGTTGGACCCAAGTTGGACCCATCCCATCCAACTGGCCCCCTGGTTTCAATAGGGCACCAAGGCTCTAAAATTGGGGCTCTCTTGACCAAAGTAATAACTACTCAGCTGTGTCAAAGGATCTGCCGCAGGGGCCTTTGTGTCGCCAAGGGCCCACTGTGTCAGCCAGGGGCCCCTATAGAATAAGGACCCCTGGCTTCCGGGGGGGGGCATGGTCCCTTTGGCCCCCTCCTTGGCTATGCCACTGTGGTTTAAATCTTACCAGTGGTTTAAAGCTTACCTGACCGGCCATACCCAGAGTGTGTCACTCAGAGACCACACTGGAGCTCCCAGCGTCTCCCCGCCGATGCCGAACTCGATGGGGGTTTTCCAGGGGTCTGCCCTGGGCCCCCTCTTGTTTACCGTGTTTGCAAATGACATGTCACTGTTCGCTGCGGGTGCAAGTGTCGTGCAGTACGCTGACGACACCCAGGTGATGGTCTCTGGCAAAAAGAACGAACTTTCGGCTGTTATTCATAGCATGGAAAACTCATTGACTGCTTTGGATCAGTGGTTCTGCGCAAACGCCCTTAAAGTAAACGCAAACAAAACACAGCTCATCACTCTCGGAACAGGTCAAAATTTGCGCGGCCTTCCAGACATCAAAATTGCATTCCGCAACACTGACCTCGTACCTTGCCGCGAGGTAAAAAATCTTGGCGTTATTTTCGACCAGAAATTATCATGGGACAGTCACGTGTGTGTCGTCGGCAGGCGATGCAGCGGTACTCTTGTCGCGCTGTCACATGTCCGTCACGTCCTGCCTGTCGGTGTCATCAAGACACTGGTAGCCGCCTTGGTTCTCTCGCAGGTCACACACTGCCTTTCCGTCTACGGCAACGGCACTAAGAAAAACATTGACAGAATTCAAAAGG
The DNA here is from genome assembly GCF_019059575.1 of Amphibalanus amphitrite. NCBI lineage: Eukaryota > Metazoa > Arthropoda > Thecostraca > Balanomorpha > Balanidae > Amphibalanus > Amphibalanus amphitrite. Next base: position 1,220,247 of record NW_024881525.1, on the reverse strand, counting down.
TACTGAACTTTGCTGCACGAGTCATTTTTGGAAAGAGAAAATTTGATCATGTTAGTGACCTGCGCGGGAAACTTGGCTGGCTGCCCGCTCAGCACATGGCCGACCACCGTACACTGTGTCTGGCGCACAAGGTGATTGCTGGTGGCGAGCCCGAGTCACTGGCGGCTGCATTCGTGTGCAACGGTGACCGGCGGTCCCGGCGCACGAGGCAGGACGGGCAGCTCTACGTGCCGAGGTCCAACACCGAGACCGGCAAGAGACGCTTTTGCTCGAGGGCACCTGCCCTCTACAACCGGCTGTCGAGTGACCTGACACCGCTTAGCCAGCAGCGTTTTTCACGTACCGTGAAGAGACGCCTGCTGGATCTCCACCGAACGTGACCGTTCCGACAGCCGTGGCCGCCACAGCACAGGGGTAGCCCTGTGTACCGTGTATGTGTGCGTGTGTGTGTGTGTGTGTTTTTTTTTATCCATGACAGCGACCATGTTTGACTCGGAGCTTAATAGCCACACTTTGAGTGGACCGCTCTACGATGGCAAATACAAATACAAATACACTGCAGGTGACAAGCGTTCTTCCAGGCGACCAGGGGGCAGGGGCCAGGCGACCAGGCCCCCAGGCGACTAGCCCCCAAGCGACCGGGGCCCTCTAGGCGACCAGGGGCCCCAGGAAACCGGGGGTCATCGGATGAGTGCAGGGGCCCATTGGGTCATCAGAGGGCCACGAAAATGAAACTTCGATGTCAATTTTCTTTCGAGTAAAAGACGTTTTATCCAGTGTTTGAAAAAATAAATATCCCGGGGCCTGAGGGGCTCCCCCATGGCGCGTTTTGCGCTCAAGGGAGGGGGCCATTGCCCCCGTGGCCCCTCCCCCTTGGCTACGCCCCTGCCGATATTGTTATTCATGGACAAAGCCAGCTAAATCTCTAAATACGGCTGAGCTAAACAAATAAGCAAGAATCATTACCGGTTCGGGTAGCCTTTACTACAACTAGTTAGCCCTCGCCCGGTGAGGGGGTTGATGCACCCCCCTAAGGTTTTTCACAAATAACGTAAAAAAGGCGGCGCTCAAATTTGGCATACCCTCTGGGGCAACCTTTTGGCACTTGTCCTGAAAATTTCAGATCTCTAGTCTTTTCAGGTCAGGTCACCGGTCACAAACCCCGTACAAGGTCAGGGAAAAATTGGACTAGTTTAGCGGCAACCGAATGCCAGAGTTTTTCGTTGATAGTGTGAGTTCTATAGCACGTAGCGCTACCAAATTTAAGACACGAAACGGAGCATCTGTTTGTCACTTGGCCTTGGAGCTTTAGGTTCCAGTGATCCGAGGCCAGGTCACAAGGTCACAAAAACTGGTACATTGTCAAAATAGCAAGAATACCGAATAAGAATACCTACCACGCAGTTTGCGGAGGGCTGTACATGTAACTCTGGAACGAATCGCTCGAGCATCGCTAACCATAAAACATACGACAAACGTTAACTTTGCAAACTATCATCTTATTTCCAATAACGGCACTGCTTATTTCGCCTCACCCCCCCCCCCCCGGTAACAGGTTTTGAAATTGGTTGAACCCCAAAACAGTGGCTGGATTCGCCCTTGGGCAGGGGAGTAGCGAAAATTCTGCCCACCCAGTGAAAAATCCTTAGAGGAGGCCCTGGTATCTGGAGAGGAAGAATCACGTCTTATTCGACGACAAATCAGATATACCTTATCTCTTTCTTTGCCGATATCGAAATGACGTTCAAAGATAAACAAGGTTTTAAGTCTTACTTTAATGACGTCCAAAGTATAAACAAAGCTGTTATTTGTCGGTTGGGTGATAAGACAATCGTATGACATGGCCTATTATAGTAGCAACTGTCCGTTTTGCCAGACCTTTCTTTGTGTGCATATTTATACAGTCATTGAGAGTTCTTTTATAGCGTTTCTTCGCGTCTGGTCGCCGTGCCGTTCTGTACACGGAAAGGACCCGTGATCACGTCTCGCTGCCGTTCCAGATCCTTACCAACGAGAAGAGCGGCATCATGACGTCGGAGGATGAGGACCTGGACACGCTGGTGGTCGGTGACGGCCAGCCGGACCGGAACTGGTGCAGCTGCTAACCGACCTCCTCCCCCTCGGCGGAGCGCCGCCCGTCGCTGCCTCGGACCGCGCCGCCCGCGCCCGCAGCCAGGCCACCCGCACCGGCGGCGGCGCGGCGGCACAGCATGTGCCGCACGAACGCCTCGTGCGCCACGTTTGCCACGTTTGCCACGTGTTTCCAGTGTGCTCGTGCCCGACGCTAGGCCGGCTGTACTCGAGGGTCCGGCGCCGCCATGTCGTCGAACGATATTGCCTCTCGTGTCGCCGCGGGTAAAATCGGCGTGAGCAGGGTGGTGTTTCTTGTGTTTGAGTGAGACTGGCCTATGAAAGATGCAGCGTCGTTTCGGTGTCCAATTTGCGCTGTTTTGGTACCATTTTATGCCGAATTTATCTTTTTCATGCCACTGCTTCATAACAGCTAGGTTATTCTCATTCTACATAGTTAGCATGATAGGAGTTCGGGTTAGTTCAATGCCGTATTTTTCGTGGTCCCAATTTCATCGTTAGCTCTACTCCGGTTTGGTGCCGGCCCGAGTCAAGTTGATTCGAGTCGAGTCAAGTCGAGTCGGTTCGATTCGATTTCATCGAATCCGACCAATTTGCTGCCGGCGTGACACCAGCTTGATTCTCTATAGATTCGCTTCGTTGCGGGCAACGACCGATTATTGAATCTGAGTAAGAGAGGCAGGCCATCTACATATGGGCAAGTGCTGGTTATAGCAGCTGGTAGCCACAATTGGCTCAGAACGGATATCAACATGGGAGCCATATGCTTTTTATGGTGTTTTATTTGTGTGCGCATTCGCGAGTTTGTAACCGAGTATGTTCTTTATATGGGCAGCCGTGTGTTGCGCTCATGGGCTCGCTCGGGGTGGCTGAACAGCAGGCACGTGCCTACTCGTGCGGGGCTGTTTTATTCTCGCTCGCCCAAAAGTTGCCGGACGGTACATCACAATGTTGTCGGCCATATTTAGCAGTTCGCGTGCCATATATCTTACCGCTTCGATTTCGATTTTCATGGATTTTAGGTACCGGTATTGGGAATGTGTCGGACTCAGTCGTGGTGTTCATATATGATTGAGGTGGGTGGCGTGATGAATGATGCCTTGTGGAGCGAAAGAATTTATTCTAATACATTTCAGACATGATAATCTTTTTTTCTTGCGCATCGTATTTTGGCCGTGCTGCACCACCGTCTATGCTTTAACTATGTCTATAATCAACACCACTTCAGATTGCTATGAGATCTCCCAGGATTATAATGTCGCCTTTATCACGTTATCGCCGAGGTCGCTGGGTGTTACAAAAAGGAAAATTATCACGAAAATGTTCCAGATTATGACAATTTCGCACAAATCTGAAATCTGTGCATAACTCGGGAACCAAAAGAGCATAGCGCCGGGGAAAAAGGCATTCGATACCTCTCCCAAGGCTCTTTGAATGAAGTTCTCAGATTTGAGAAAGGGTCAGCGGCCTAGCACCAGTGAAGAACAACTGTAAAAATTCAACGTTTCTATAGCATAAGTTTTTTTTTTTGCTGCAATATGTTTTGACAAGCTTGTACATACTATGTGATTTTACCGCCTACCGGTATCGTGTTTCTCCCGCTGAGACACCTCGAATGTCCTATGAGTTGACACAAACAGGTCGCTTTAACCCTCGCCCGCACTTGGAGGGGGGGGGGGGGGTTGCCACCCACCCATGTAGTTTTTCTTCTCTGCACTCAACATTTTTAAAGCTAGAAACCTGATTTTTCGTACAGCTGCTTCTCTATCCTTTCTCAGCGTCCACCGAAAAGTTCAAGTTTCTGTGATTTCTGGTTTTGGAGATATGACCTTGTTTTCAAGTCATGTCAGGACCCAAATGACCAATACTCAACAGCTTGCGTTGGCTATGGGTCTTGTGAGCTTTTGACACCTTGATTTCAGTATGTTTTTGCTAGTCTCACCTCCCACCTATCATGGAACATGCTATTCTACGATGTGCAGATGCCAGGGTCACGGTCAAGGCCAAGCTAAGTCATCGCCAGGCTAAGTCATCTAAAAACATTGCATTTTAGGCTTGCTGAATTTACTTTTCGTGAAGTTTTTTTACTGCATTTTTGATGAAAACTTCTCAGATCATGATCTCATCTAATCGGGACACACAAACCAATCGGTGCACACATCAGTATACACACAGACACACACAGACATACAAACACATATCATTGACCTTGACCTAGCTTGACCTTAAATGACCACAGCCAGTAAAAACCTAGTGGGATAGTGTGACAAAGAGCTCTTCTAACTTCTAGCTGGCTTGTCACCACAAACGGCAGCGCCATCGGTATATGATGGGCACCGCACGTGATATCACGGCACCGCCTGTGCTATTTCCGTACCCACGACAGCGGGGGTGAGGTCGGATCCGCCCCCCCCCCCCTGTTATCTCGAGAACCATTGGTCGTAGTATCGAGCCCCGCGAGGCGGTGTTCGAAAGGTCTCTACGAGACCTTCCCAAAGCACTCTTAAGATTTTAAGATTGAGGTCAACTTTCGGGTCAAGATCAGGTCAAAGGTCAAATTCTGGGGTTTTGCATGATTAGGCTTACGGACAGCGGAATCGATAGCTGCTGCTCGAAACTCACCAAAAATGATCTCAAAGACCTAGTGAAGGTACCATGTACGTATAAGGGTCATACTTAGTACGGGTCAAGGTCAGGTCAGGTCACGAAAGGTCACGGCTTTCACTTTCTGCTACATGGGCGTGCGTCACTTGTTTTATGGCTTATTGTTCACGCCGAATCCGATGGTAATGGTTATATGTGACCCCAAGTCACTGTGCTGGTGATAAGTTTGCATTGAAAGCATAAAAATCGTTTATACCATACATAACTAAACGAGGGCTAAGAAAAAAGTCAATTTTTTAACTTTTTATTTTTGACATAAAAATGCACTTTTCTAGACGGGCTTTGTCCCAGGAATCTAGTGGGGGCATTCCATGTCAACCGGGACAGCCAAAATCGGTCACCTCTGCGATTTTGTTCAAACTTGGTATACTTATTGCCTATTGGGTGAAACCTCTGAGGGTGAAAGGATTTTGTCATATGCCCTCGGGCTACAGAAATACGAGCCGCTAAACTTCTGCTTTTTTAGCAGAATTGGACGTGTACTGCAATCTTGAAAGATCTATAGCTTCAACATTTTTGAAGCTATTGATTTCAAACAAACTGGAACATATACATAAGGAGTTATACTAGCAAAATTTGGCAGTTTTAATATATTTTGAAAACTCTGAATTTATTTTATTTTGAATTAATTTCTTAAAATATAATTTGTGAAAAATGGGTACCCTTCGATTTTGCTCAAATTTAGATATTGTCTTCCACTACACGTACGAGGGGGCGTTCAAAAAGTTCTCGGCCCGACCATGAAGGAGCAGAGATACGATGTCGACTTATTAGACCAAAAATGTTCATTTGGTCAAATAACCAGCGTTAAGACAAAAATATTTCGCGCAGCGCTTCGCGAGAGGCCCCTGGGTCTCCATAGCCAAATGGGTTTTGGACGCATCTGGCACGTCCAAGACGGCTGCTTTTGTCTCCTTGCTGTCAGCGAAATTGCCGCTGCTAAGCAATTTCCTTATGTTGGGGAAGAGGTGGCAACCTGAGGGTGCAAGGTACGGAGAAAAAAGTGGCTGTGACAACAACTCGAAGCCACAGCTCACTGCTTCGCTGATCGTCACCCTGCTCATGTGTGCTGGTGCGTGGCCCTGGATCAATCGCACACTTTTAGTCAGCTTCCCTAGTCTCTCCTTGATATCTGCTGCTCGCTACTGTTATCGAAGGGAGGTGTAGCATTCATCATTAATTGTGCGCCCCTGTTTTAGAAAGTTGTCGAGCATGCCCGCCATCATCCAAAAATGCAACCACTGTCACCTTGCCGTCTGACTTAAACACATCGCACACATTTGGTGGCCTTTACTCAGTGTGCTTCCACTTGTGCAACTCGGTCACGCCCTGAGGGTCAATGTGTGACACCCACAATCCCTCCACGGTAACAAGTAGTTCAATGAACTCTTTTGGATCTTCGATATAGGGGCCAAAATTTTCGCGTTAAGCCTCCTTTCGAGTTTGCCTTCCCTCTTGAGTCAGCAAACGGGGGATTCATCTTGCAGAGATCTTTAACATATTAATACGCTGTCGAAGAATGGCTTTCAAGAACCTGATAGACAGCTCCGCTTCTGCTGCGTTGTTTCAGACCATAACATTTGTCATTTTTCACAAAGAAGTGCTTATTTTTCATATTTTCTTGAGTCAATGCTGTTGATGGCTGGCCACTGCGGGGGTGACCATTAATGATCTGTTGACCAAAATTGAACAGAGATGCCCACTTTTTGACGCTACTGTAAGAAAGACAAACCTCAACATGTGTTGGCACTAGCTTTTCGTGAATAACGTTTGGTGCATTTTTCTGCAATACATGAACCAAATCACTGTTCTCTTCTGGGCGTCGCCCATTCTGACCGGGAATAGCAAACTATGCTACGATTAATTAGCAGCCTGAACCAATCACAGGGCAGATTGGTTAATGGCTACGTAAGTGGACATCCCAATAACACATCATTGAACACACCGCGTTGCAGGCCGAAATTCCAACTCCTTCATGGTTGGGCCGAGAACTTTTTGAACGCCCGTAAGGCACACGTGCTGAGAAAATTAGAGTGGGCCAACAATAACTTTGGATGATATAGCAACAAGTAGTGCAACGTAGCACGGACCCCCCCCCCCCCCCCCAGGCGGTCGCGGGATATTCCAACGGTGGCCTCAAACAGAAACATTTTTAGTTTGACCTGACCTGGAAGTTCAATGATTGACCTAATAAGGTAAAATTGGGTACCATTGGATTCGTCTCTTCCAAAAGAATCGGTTGGTCTTTGCTGCAAAACTCTATCTCAAGCAGGAACGAAATGGCGCGGGGGGAGGTGGCAACCCCCCCTTCCATGTGCGTCTTAGGATGGAAAAATGGCATATGCGGGCGAAGGTTAACCCTCACCGGCACGGCGGAGGGTTGATACAGCACCCCTGAGGTTTTTCGCAAATAACTCGCCTAAAAAACGGCCGATTGCGACCAAATTTTCAGTACCCTCGCTTTGATCATTTTAACACCTACTCTGAAAATTTTAATGACTCTGACCCAAATGATCTTTGACCTGTGCCCTACTTTTCGAGACCACATTTGGCCGGAATCGCCATTCGGTGTATGTCGGCTCGCATTAGCCGCGCGTTTGCAGTCTTTTCGTGGTTTCAAGCGTTCAAACATGTGATTTGATGTTGCTCCCATGCTTTTAGGTGGATTTCAAGGTCACCTGAAGGTCAGGTCAGGTCATTGACCTTTGCTGACCTCGGCTCCCTTTTCCGAATTTTGCATGTTTCTAGGCTAGTTTTTGGGGCTGAATTCGAATTTAGCAACCATTTTAACTTCTGTAAAGTATGTAGTTTTGGTGCCTTCGTAACATGTTACGGAGCTGTCAGATGCGGTTGACACGTACTATGAATGCCCGTCACGACCCCTACTGGTTGACCTGACCTGACCCGACCTGGTCTAAATGCCTAACCCTCGCCCGCACATGCCATTTTCCCATCCTAGAACACACATGGAGGGGTTGCCACCCTCCCGCGCCATTTCGTTCCTGTTGGAGATAGAGCTTAGCGGTAAGGACCAAAAAGATTCTTTGGGAAGAGACGAATCCAATGATATCCAGTTTTACCTTGTCAGGTCAGTCAGTGACCTTCCAGGTCAGGTCAAACTAAAAAAATGTTGCTGTTTTGGGTCACCGTTGGATATCTAGTGCGCTGCTTATCATATACCGATGACGATGCCGTTTTCTGGTGCCAAGCCAGCTAGAACCTCTTTGTCACACTACCCGACCAGGTTTTTGCTGCTGAGGTCATTTCAGGTCAAGTTAGGTCAAGGTCAATTATATGTGTTTGTATGTCTGTGTGTGTCTGTGTGTATACTGATGTGTGCACCGATTGTTTATGTGTCCATATTACATGAAATCATGATCTGAGAAGCTTTTACCAAAAATGCAGTAAAAAAAAACTTCACAAAAAGTAAGTTCTACTTGCTTAAAACGCAATTATCTTAGATGACCTAGGTTGACCTTGACCTTGACATCTGTACATCGTCGAACAACATGTTCCATGATAGGTGCGAGGTAAGACTGGCAAAAAAGGCCGAAATCAAGGTGTCAAAAGCTCACAAGGCCCATAGCCAACGCAAGATGTTGAGAATTGGTCATTTGGGTCATGACATGACCTGAAAAACAAGGTCATATCTCCGAAACCAAAAACCAGAAACTTGAAATTTTCAGTGGACATCCAGAAAGAATAGAGGAGTAGCTATACGAAAACTCAGCCTCCTAGCTCTAAAAATGTTGAGTGCAGAGCAGGAAAAACTACCTGGGGGGTGACAACCCCCCCCCCCCCCCCCCATATGCGGGCGAGGGGTAAAGACGTCATCTGTGAACAAAACTAACACGATATTCGTGATCAGCACCCCGAAAATCCTCATAGCAGCCATACTTTACGACTTTCTAACAGATTCCGATTTTCTCGACTTATGGGCCATTGACCTGACCTGGCAGGTCAACAAATGACCTAGGACCTTAAAATTAGGTAAATTAGGATTATCTTACATTTAAATACAACATGATGCGAAATCGATGAATGGCAGGCTTTATTTGCTTAGTTTCACGGCGCTGCCCATCCGTTTTCTTTACGCACGCAAAAAAAAACTTGTGGGCAAAGATGCCTTCAACGCCCACGAACTTGTTTAAGGACAGTAGGTCAGCGCCACGAAGTTATAGGTACTGACGCAAGTGCAGTCAAATTCGGTCGATTGGTCTCCCACGTGCGCCCGCTGGACGCTGGTGCCTCAGGCGACACATACATTAGATTAGAAGATCCGGCTCTGCACTGCTGCATCGAAAACATTTGATATGTAAATGCAATGATGCTAGACGTCTGCTCGCAGTTACATAACCCCCGCAGTTAACCCTTACGTAACATTACTGCTGAATGAAGAACACTTGTTTCAGGATTCAGATATGCAAGAGGCTAAGGACTATAATCAAATATGATAAATTTGATTAGTCAAAACAAATCTCAAAAAGCTACGTGCCGTAAAAAACAAGCTCCATGACTATCCAAAGTCTCCTTCAACCGAAGCCCCCTGGATGTTGTATGCTTCTTAGTCAGGCCGAATGTCTCAAATTTCACGCTTTCATCAGCGGACGACTTCGTACTGCCGCAGTTCAAGGACGATCGAAACTAAACCCAGCGCTCCCCAACTGCACATACCTCAAAAGCAACGTATAAAGGGAGGGCATTTATTAGTCTAATTGCACGGCTCACATGTATACAGCTATCACGAGTCTCGCGCACTACTGGTAGCAGTGCGTGACCGTTTCCGTGACTGTCACGGGCACCGGCGTCACGGCCACGTAGCGGTACTGGTGCGCGGTCTCGGTGACGTACGTCCGCGACACAGTCGACGAGGTGCTGGTCTGGGTGATTACGTGCGGCACGGTGGTGGTGACGTAGTACGTGTGGTCCTCGTAGCGCGTCTCCTGCGGGGAGCAGAGCAATGGTCAGTATCCGCAGGCGCGAGGGCGCTAGTGATTGGAACGTCTGGCTATTTGCAAGCTCCATGGCTCACATAATGTTAGATGTCATAACTCAACTATCAGTAGTGTGAATTTGTAGTTTGGGTCACTAAGCACATGGAGTCAGATTTCAACATATCTGACAGATGAACAATCTACAGAACAGATAAGTGAACAGAGTTAAACAGACTAAAATTCAGGAAAAAGGAGCCTCACCTGGTGAGAGTAGTCTGTGGGCACGTCGGATGTCAGGGTGCGAGTGACTGTCTCGTAGAACGGCTGCACCTCTGTCTTGGTCCAGAAGTAGTCGCGGGTATCAGTGAAGATGTGCAGCTTTGTGGAGCGCAGCAGCACGTCCGTCTGCCGGACGCTGTTCACGTCCAGCGTGCGCTCAGTCTGCTGCAGAATGGTGGCCGTGATGGTCTTGTCCGGCTGCGCCAGCACAGTGGTCACCGTCTCGTAGACGGGCTGCGGGTAGGCCTCCGTCTCGACCATGGTCAGCACGCGCGTGCTCGGCAGGATCAGGTGCTGGGTGTTGTAGATGGTCTTGGGCAGGTACTCTACGGCCTCCCGGACGATGTGCGTCACAGGCGGCAGGCAGTCGTCGTGGGAGGTCGAAGGTTCCAGCTGGACCCCGAAGCGGCCTGCAGCAGACCCGCCGGAGCTAGAACCGAAGGACGCGCCGCCGGAAGCAGCACCAGAGCCGCTTCCAGAGCCGGAGCCGGAGCCGCCTGCAGAGCCCGACCCGGAGCCGGCACCGCCTCCGAAGCGGTTTCCAGAGCCGTACCCGGTCGATCCAGATGAACTGCCTCCAAAGCGGGTTGCAGAGCCTTGGCTGGAGCCGGAAGATCCCGAAGAACCAGAGCCAGAGCCGGAGCTAGCACCAGCACCAGCACCGCCTCCGCCGAATCGGTTTCCGGCGCTGTAGCCAGAGCCAGAGGATCCAGCAGAGCCAAAAGCGGAGCCGGAGCCAGCGCCAGCAGAGTTTCCGAATCTGTTCTCGGTGCCGAAGCTAGCGCCAGAAGAACCAGAAGAGCCAGACCCAGCGCTGCCTCCGAATTGAGTCTCCGTGCTGCTGTAGCTAGAGGATTCGGACGATCCGGAGCCAGTGGCAAACCTGGTTCCAGCCTCGGATCCGGAGCTCTGCCCTCCGTCAGATACGGGCACGAAGCGGACCGATTCCAGGTGGCGTCTGAGGAAGTTGCAGAACGGAGAGTCCACGTTGGGACCAGTCAGGCAGTTGCCGTAGGAGTCTCGCTCGGTGCGGCGCAGGATGGCGTCGGAGACCGCATCCACGGTGTGCTCGTCAGTCTCCTGGGAGAGCAGGTCCAGCACCTCGTCCTCCGACATGTACTCCAGCATCTCGTCCAGCAGGTCCTCTTCCGCGGGCACCTGCGGGGGAAGAGTCAGTTAGACATGGCGGGCTGGGAGGGCAGTGCTCCGGGCGGGCGTCCGACGGACGCTTACAGGAACAGCGGTGGGCAAGGTCGGGTTGGGCCCGGGGCCATCCGTGTAGCGTAAACATTCCATGCTCCAGTGTTGCGACCAAATGAAAACAAGCGTTAGAAGGCCGGACGTACTGCAAGCCAGATCTTTGAAAACAATTACGGCACCGCAGCCACGATCTTAGGACTGTACAGACTAAAGCATGAATAAGCTGGCTGAAGGCCTTTTAAATATAAGATGAGCTTAAGTATAAAACGATCCAAATATTACGCCGTCTTGACCTTGCGGTTTAGAGGCCGTTTGACGACTCACCTCGATCGGGACGGGTTCAATCTCCGGCAGGTGGGGCGGCATGGCCAGTGCAGCCGCCGCCAGCGCGCATAGCCTGTGGAGAACGGGATGAGGTCAGGACGACTAACGCCATAACACGCAACTGAAACAGCAGGTTTCAAGTCCAGACTTTGCCATAATTCACCATGAAGCACGTATTTATAGGACCGGTTGAAATTTAATTGCACGGTATAAAACAGGATTACATGAAGCACACGTCAATACTGAATACGGCTCAACACATACCCAGCTGACACATCACACTCCCCGTACACTCACAGGAAGATAATTTTGGAGTCCATCGCCGCTGCCGCTGTCGCCGAGTTTCCCTCCGCACACTGCCGTGAGCCCGCCCGCCGAGACACTGACCTGCGCCCGCGGCTCAGTCTGGGGTCGACTGGGTCACGTGACCGCCGGGCGGCGGGCCAATCAGCGGCCGAGCTGGGCGCCGGGCCGCGTGGAGCGAGGTCGCGCGGCCGGTCAGCCGTCCCCTCCCCGCCTCCCCCACTGCCCGCCAACGGACATCAGATCGATGGCAGAAAATGTTCCACTAGATTTATGCACATATTTCGTCTGAATGTGGTGAGAAGCAGGACCGGTAAGATGATCAAACAGCGCTGCAGTTGCCGAGTAAGTATCCACCGGCCATTAATCCTTGCATCCATTGTCTGTGGGCGGGCAGGTTTATATCATATAATATTTTTTGCCTTTATTTACCGATGACGTTTTGAAAATCACGTAATGAATAATCTTAACAAATATTTTGTAATAAAGTTATTGAGGTAGCTTTAAACGATAAAATGTTTTTTATGTCAGATGCGATGAAATGATACCAATTAGGTACCATTTGCTATTTTCTATATCTTCAAGCATTGTGTTTTACCCGTATTAGAACCGGAGTATTCGCTGCTAAGACTTGTGTGGAGTTCAATGAATCCTCAACGTCAAAATGTATTCCCAAATGTCCTTCCTGTCCCGTACGTCCATAACTGCTTCTAACGTGTACTCATTTTCCTCCTATGTCCCCATCTTTCCCTAGTTATTTTGCTTATAACTATGTCCCTATGAGCTACCTATACCTACTTCTTTTCATGTATGTCGTTTCTCTTCCTATACGTCCTTTCTGTTACTGTATATCCGTAAATGCCCCTTCTGTTCCTAACTCACGTTCATTTCATCACCGACTGGCTCAGTGTGTCTTTTTGTCCCCGTCTGCCCCTTCTATCCCCTAGTCCGTTCCGAACTCCCGTACATCCCAATGTTCCTTTTTCGTGTCCGTCTGTCTGTAATTGTATGTTTCTCTCAGTAATCTCAATGCCTCCCCCGTGTCCTTTCTGCCCGCAGGTATTTGTATTCTTTCTGACTCAGTCTCCTGCTTCCTTTTCATATGCGCCAGAAACACTCCGAAGTTATGTGAATATGTGGTAAACTGACATAAATGATAAATCATTTGGTGCCTTGTATTAGGTATCGAATTATTTTTTTTCTTTTTAAAGCTGTTTGATCGCTTTAAGTGCACAAATAAATGCTGTGCACGGGACGAGGAATCGGGATAGATCGAAAGTAAAAGCTACAAAGTAAGAACAAGAATAAGATGGTATTTACACTGAATTTTCTTTCTTAGTGCTGCCAAAATATTTTGGCTAAACTCTTGTGTAGGTATGTCATTCTCCAGCCATCCGGAATTTCGCTCTCTAGTTGTTACGCTCTCGCTCAATAAGGAGTTGAGTGATGACTGACGAGTAGTCGCAGAACCACGCTAAATATCCCTAATCCCTTCCTCAGCACGATACGACCGCCGAAAAAAAAACTCTGAATGCACTGCCATACTCGGTATATTATCACGTAAAGCGATGATCCATCGGTCTCCATACGAGAATCTAAGATGAGGCATGTTCCAAATTTGCTGAAACATTACTCACATCGCTTGTGCCGAGCGAATCGATTGTTGAGACGATATCAACACACGATTGAACCAGTAGCAATGTGGTCCGCCTCCTGCAGCTCGTCATAGGTTGCCGTGCAGAAGCCATCGACAATTTGTCTCCGTGACAGGCATGACATATTCGACTTCCTCGCCGTCATGGTCACGTCCCGGTTTGCACCGACTGCAGGTCTGTCTGGGGCGCCGAACTGCGCCGAGATCGAGGATGCAGATAGGCGGAGGACTGCACGGGCCAGGCACGGGCTTCCCGACACGACCCAGCGCGGCCTCAGCCGTGGCGCGAGGACTCCAACGATACGGTGAGTCCCGATGGCTTTGTGCTGAGTCCGTACACAGCTATTTACAGCAGCAGTCCACGCTGTGGGTTATAGGTAACGCCTCGCCTCTACATATTTGAGCTAAGGCTCCGTGAAAAATATCCCTCGCCCCGCTGGGGGGGGGGGGGGGGCAATTCGGCTCCAAATTTTCAGTACCTTTCTGGGCATCAATTTGACACCTTCACACGTTAGGTCCCCTTAGGTCAGGAGTTATTGAAGTCAAACTGAGGTCATGTTCGAGCAAAAATGAGCAAAAAACATGAAATCTTGAAACGCTCACAAAGCTACAGCTTTACCAAGCAATTTCAAAGTTCTTTATATGGTCATGAAGACAAAAAACAGCGCTACAAAAACTGCTATCTCGGATTTTCAAAAATTTTGGATTTTGACCCCCAAAAATTCAAAAAAATGATTTCTTTAGAAAAGCTTAAAAACTAAAATGTTTCCGAATTTCGAAAAACGAAATATATGTGATAGCCCCTGCGCTCTTCTACATACATATTAAATTTTAAATCGATACCTCCTTTTTTCGCCAATCTATAGCGAAAAACTGTTCAAAATTGATGACGTCATATTTTTAATTTTTAGCAATTCTAGACCACGTAGCGCAAAACAGTAACCACCATTGAACTCCCCGTGACGAGCTGCATCGAATTGATACCCATTTTATGCAAAACATCATCTTTGAAATTTGACCTAATTTGACCTGACCTTGGCCTGACCTTCACCTGACCTTCACTGGAACATAATCCAAACTGACGCCAAAGGCTGCCTGACCCACATAATCGTATTTGGCATATAAATGGACCATAAAACATGCATCACATGATATTTTCATATTGTGACCCTCAGTGACCTGACCTCTGTGACTTGACCTGGTATCAAAGACCTCAAATAGCAAAATATGTGTTTGACGAACATTTCCCCATCGATGATTTTCAATGAAATGCATTTTACTCGATTTTACAACGCATTTCTTGAAATGCCTGTAAACGGTGAAAATTCGACATTTGCCCTGACCTGTGACGTCATCGGTTTCACCTAGGTCAACGAAATTGGGTCACAAGGTAGTTCCCTGATGGGGCTATCCAACACCGTTTACCGCTTGTCGGCTTTGTTGCGTGGTTCTCGAGATCTTAAGGGGGGGGGGGGGCAAATTCCCCCCCCCCCAGCAGGGCGCGTTGGTCGGCAGACCCCAGCGGGGCGCGGGATATCTCATGCACCGGTACGAGACCCAGTAGCGCATGTCCAATTTTAATATGACCTTGCATAAATTCCACTATGCAAAACCTAAGAATCAGATTATCGCAGATGATAACCCGCGCCCTGCTGGGGGGGGGGGGTGTTTGAACACCCCCCTTGTGGTTTTTCGCAAATATCTCAAAAACGGCGGCGCGGAGCGCCGCCGTTTTTGGTACACCTTATCATACATCAATTCTACACATGTTGTGAAAATTTCAGACCAAGGTCATTCAAGGTCAGGTCACCAGGTCACTTGAAGTGACCTCACCTCATAAAAAGTTTCAATGTCTGTCATAGCTACACCGAGTGATCGATCGCTTTGAAACTTTCAGCGATTGCTAAGAGCAATAGCATGTACAAAATGTATATCTCAGAATTTTGATATCGATGACCTAAGGTCAGGTCAATTTTGCGACCTCCCCATTATAAGTCAATGGGAGAAAATTGAAATGCGCCTATTTTGGACCAAAGACATTATAAACACTCCCAAACACTGAATTACAAGTGGTTTAGACACACTGAACATGAAAATGGTGTCCGTGACCCCTGTTTATGCCCTGAGGTCATCTTAGGTCACAAATGTTATCTAACAGTTTTTCGCAAATAACTTTTGATAGAGGCATGCTAGAGCGATGAAAACGCCTTAGATGTGTTCAGCTCGACGATACGGATCGACTGATATGCAACATGACCCTTTCCGGTCAGGTCATGACCTTGACCTGAGGTCAAATTTTCAAGTTGACCTTTCAAGGTCAAGTTGTAGTTCATTCGATGCGTCTTGACGAGAGGAACACGATGCCGGTAAAAGTAAGCTCGTACAAGGCTTGGGTCAAAAGTTATTGCAGAAAAACTGTTTTCGAAAAAATCGGCTATTTTTGCAGTTTTTGCCCCCTACAGGCAAAACCGTTGACGTTAGGTCAAATCTGAGAGAATTACTCAGAAAGGGCGTTAATAGGGCTATCGAATGCGCTTTTCCGCGGCGCTGTAGCTCTATTGGTTCCCGAGTTATGCGTTGGCTTCTTGGAAATTGTCGACATTCGACCTGGAAATCGGCGAAATCTTGCCTTCAATGACCTCTGGTGACCTGACCTTTGACCTGACCAAAAAATTGACCGAAGTGATTTCCTCATTCTTTTTGACGCTCTTTCGAACGCCGCCTTCCGCGTATCGCTACGTGGCCCAGGAGCCGAGTTAGAAGGGGGGGTGTTCAAACACCCCCCCCCCCCCCCAGCAGGGCGTGGAAATCCAGGACCCCCAGCGGGGCGCGGGATAATTTAACCCTCGCCGGCCGACGGGGGGGGGGGGGGTGGCGCCGGGCGGGTGCCGCCGCCCCCATAGGTTTTTTTCGCGATTGCTCCGGGCACGCTGGTGATAGAGAGCTGAAACTTGGCATATCTGACCTTTGATTCAAGCCGAATCTTTTGACACCAACCGCATTTTTGGGTCAGGTCAGGTCACTGACCTATGACGTCATAACTCATAAGGACCGACTAAATCGCTATTTTGCGTCCGTCGGACCAGACACAGCCGCGGCGCTGAACGCGGCCGCTGACGCGGGTGAGACGGTACCGCCCCGACCTCCGAGGGTGTGCGCCGGCTCATTCCGTGTCAAACCGGCGACTCTGCCCGAGCTGTCGGCTGCGCTGAGCCAGCTGGGTTCGTCGAGGGCGTGTGGCGAGGATGGTGTCACTGTGCAGTTGATCCGATTGACCTTCCCTGTGATCGCGCCACATTTGCTGTATATTGTGAACGACTCGCTTGTGTCCGGCACGGTGCCGACAGCGTGGAAATCTGCCGTCATTACTCCACTTTTCAAAGGTGGTGACCGTTCTGAGCCAAATAATTTTAGGCCAATTTCGATTTTGTCCGTTGTAGGTAAACTCTGTGAGCGTGTAGTTGGAAATCAGTTAATGTCATATTTAAGCGAACATCATATACTTTGCGCTGAACAGCATGGCTTCCGCCCGGGCCACTCCACGGAGTCGGCGATGCTGTGCGCTGTTGACAGGCTTGTCAGCAGCATGGACCGTGGCCTCGTCTCCACGTTGACGACGACAGACACGTCCAAAGCGTTTGACAGCGTGCAGCATTGCCGGCTCCTGGAAAAGCTCGGATGGTATGGTGTGGATGACCATTGGTTCCGCGGTTGGCTCGAAGGCCGAACGCAGCGTGTGGCGGGGTGTACAACGCCAGTGGCGGTGACACATGGCGTGATCCAAGGGAGTACTTTGGGACCGATCTTGTTTTTACTATTTACCAACGATTTACCTTCTTTTATTCGCCACGGACAGCTCATCATGTATGCCGACGACGCGCAGTTTATCGATGCGGATGCTCCGGCCAACGTGGGTGACCTCCGTACTAGAGTAGAGAACACGCTCAAAATTGTTTTGAATTGGTTTACTCAAAATCGTTTAAAGATTAATCCCTCAAAAACAGATCTCTTGGTCGTGAAGTCTAAGCGAATTCACTTAGAAATCAACGAAACATTTAAAATTCATTTTGGGGAACAGCTCATCAGTCCTTCTCCTTCTGTGAAGGTTCTTGGCATAACTTTGGACTCTTATCTCAATTGGGACCTCCAGATATCTGCCGTCATCAGGCGCTGTTATGGCATGTTGGTGGGACTTGCAAAGCTGAGCCACCGACTAACACACGAGACCAAAAAAGTTATCATCGAAGGGCTTGTTTATCCCCACATCACTTACTGTCTGACCGTTTGGGGCGGCTGCACCAAAACCCAAAAGTATAGGATCCAGAAAGTTCTAAATTTTGGTGCCAGGATCATCACCGGACTAAAGAGGTCTCAGCATATTACTCCCGCTTTAAAAGAACTGGGATGGCTCAAAATTGATGAGCTGATTACTAAATGTGACTTGGCGGCACTTTGTCGGATTCTGGGGTCACCTGAGTCGCCTGAGCATCTCCGCACGATGATTGTGTCCCGTTCAGATGTATCAGAAAGGACCACGCGGGGATCGGAGAGTATGCTGCTGCAAATGCCACGCGTGCGCACAGAACTCGCTCGCCGTGCATTTATGTGCCGGGCTACCACCGCCTGGAACCGCCTGCCAGCCGAGCTCAGGAGGAGTCGTTTACTGTGTCACCCACGGAGGTGAATCGCGAGACATGGGGAGTAGATGTGCTCAGTTTTATCGCATTTTAGCAATTTATAGTGATTTTTAAACCATCATTTTTTCGTGTTTTATGAACATGTTCACTGTGTTTAACTAATGTACTGACTCTGAAATCGGAAGAGCCACGATGTGGAGATTTTTATGAATACAATACATACAAGTGAACCTCTGCACGGTCTTCAGATGTCGCAACTTCGCAACGCCCTCATTGCCAGAGGAGATGTCACAGGGAAATGAAACTTGCAGAATCTAGTATCCATTATGAGTCTCACAACTTGTATATCTCGGATTTTTCCTAAAGGTCATATGAGGTCAGGTCATTTTCGTGACCTCGCCATTGTAAGTCAATGGGGAAAAATGAAAACTGCTTTTCGGGTGCCGGGAATGATCTCCAACTATCTCAAGCACACAGAATCGTGATTTGATGCACTCCATGCAAGGTAAGATGCGTCACTTTTGCAATGTTGACATTGCGTGACGTCATTTATGACGTCATCAAGGTCATATTAGTTTTTCGTCAATAACTCTTGATCAAATTGAGCTAGCGAGTCGGAAAAGCCACCAATGGATTCAGGAAGACCTGCCAAATCGAATGATATGCGACATGACCTCTTTCGACCAACTTCGTGACCTGGGGGTGCTGACCTGACCTTGACCTGAGGTCAACACCCTAAGTTGACCTGACCCGAACAAAAAGTATATCATTCGACGCGCCTGAGCAAGGCGAACACGATGCTGCCAAAATCGCGGCTTTGCGGTCGTTTTTTGCGAAGTTATTCACCAGACACTGAACCGTACCTTGGGGCACTTGACCTGACCTCAGAGGTCACCGATTGACCTAGGACCTTAAAATCGGGTACCAATCTCTGCGTCTCGTAACGGCGCACACGCTCGTTTTTTTCGCTACGCGCTAGCTCCACCAGGAACGAAACGGCGAGGGGGGTCGTCCCCCCTCGGCCGGCGCGTATGTAGAAAACCAATAGGTCCGGCGAGGGCTAATAGTCACTTTATGCACTCCCAAGGGGTGCATAAAATGCAGATTTTTGTGTTCTCGAGCTGGTCTAAAAATCATTTCCGACGCAAAAATAACAGTTTTTATGTTTCCCCACCGTTCTAAAAATAGCGACGTCATGGTACTGACCTGACCTCAGGCATATTTTATTAAAAATCCAAGAGGCATAGAGTAGTTGCGTGAAATTGGGATCTTACCACGTCTTGTAATTCTATCTCCCCATGCGAAAGTGCTCCTGGCACTGGCGGTTTTGTGAAGCCGCGCCGCGACATTTTTAGACCGTTCAAAGGAGAGCTGGGGTGCCATCGCCTGTGCCCGGCAACAATCGTCTCTAGTTTTCATTTCTCGTCCTGTGCGAACTGTATCAGTATGACACACATGCTGAAGATGCTGTACGAGTGATGAAAAAACATCCGCCGGTCCAGGGCGAAGTACCCGGAGGCGGTCAGGTGCAGTTTGTCCAGCACGGGCTGGGGCAAAGGGCGGCGCGGGGCGGCGGCGGCGTGCTTCAGTCGACGGCGAGCCTGATCGGCGGCCTCCGTGGCCCAGTGGCAGACGCTGAAGGTGCGCCACATCAGACCGCTGGCGATGCAGACGGTGGCGAGGGCAGACACGGCGCAGCAGAGCGAGTCGCCGCGCGGGTCGGCAGCGCAGCGCGGCAGGTAGTACACCAGCGACTGGTACACCATGACCGTGATGGTGCTGGTCAGCATAAACAGCGAGGTAAAGATGGACGGCGCCAGACTGCTGCAGAGTAGCCCGGAGAGGCAGCTGCCGACAGAACGGTGGGGTCAGATGTGCGGAAATGGGCGCTACTGCAAGACGGCGCATTGAATAGTAAAATAGTTAGTTGCTTTTTGGCGTCATCAAAGCGAAGTGGAAGAATTGAGGCGCAGAGTGTAGGCTTATTAAGTGCACGAATTGAAAGCTGTTTTTCATAAAATCATGCACGAACTACATGACCATTTACGAGGCTGAACAAAGGCAAAGCACATTTAAAATGTCCCCCTAACGGTGGAGACTTTTCTGTCGCATACTTTCAACTCGTACCATGCCGCCAGCCACCGGCCCGGGCATCGCCCTGAGGGCGCCGTGGCCAGTGTGACCTCACCAGAGCTCGTTGTAGACGCCGACCAGGTGCCCCAGGTGGGAGTCGGACACGGGCTGACTCAGCTCTGTCTCCACCCAGCGAGCAAGGCGACGGAGCTCGCGCGCCCCCTGTTGGAGAAATACCAGCGGCAGAAGCACGCTCCACTGCCAGAGCGAGGAGAGGTGGAGGCGCCTGCCGAACATCGCCCCGTGACAGAACAACAGTCAGTGGTGACAGACATTGGTGACAGGCAGTGGTGACAGGCAGTGGTGACAGACTGATAGGCAGTGGTGACGGACAGTGGTGACAGACATTGGTGACAGGCAGTGGTGACGGACAGTGGTGACAGACATTGGTGACAGGCAGTGGTGACAGACAGTGGTGACAGACTGGCAGGCAGTGGTGACGGACAGTGGTCATGACTCATGAGAGACTGACAGTAAATTATGACGGAGGCAGTGATGTGACCGGCGCAGTACGTGATATAACGATGGATGAAGTATGTACATATACGTGACAACTTTGAGCCCCGTACTTTTTTTAATTGGTGGGTTAATTCGTACACATTTCAACGATATAGTTAGAGGTTTGTAATTGTTTTCTTATGGATGAACAGAAAATACCTATGTCACATTCTTTTTAAGGTTAAGTAGCATGGCTGATTACCTAAAAAATCAAAATTTTCGAGCATTGATATCAAAAGCATATACAATAGAGGGTTGGATACAGAAACAGAGATTCCTTACAATTATCGGTATCGATTTAGTTCCCTATCGTTTTCCAAAGGCAAGGTGTTATTTGACAGTAACGTCTGACAGTGACACCTGAAACTAACAAGTGGCAGTAACACATGACAGCGACTGAGCGACACATTGTAGCGATGCGTGACACATGACATTGGCACCTGCATGGACATGTGACATATGACAGCGACACCTACCACAGGTCAGTGAGGAGGGCGAACAGGCGATTTTCGTGTTCCAGTCCCATCAATCGGCTGGTTGATTTCCATTCCAGTAGCTGCGCGGTGACGGTGGCAGTGAAGACGGCCACCGGTACCAGCCAGTCCAGCAGTCCGGCGCGGCCGGGGCCGGCCCCCGCGCGCTCCTCCAGCCGGGCCCAGCGCACCAGCAGCCGGCCGAGCCGGCCGCGCCGGCGGTACACGGTCAGCACCAGCAGCAGCCAGCAGGCGGCCCCACTCATCAGCAGGCCGGGGACCACCACGGCGCTGGTGCTGGTGCCGCCCGTCAGGTTCCTGAACCAGGCCGAGACGCCGGTGGCGGCGGAGAGGGTCGCCGTCACCACCATGCCGACGACGAACATGAGCAGCAGGTGGGCGGCCACCAGGGCGGCGTGCAGCAGGCGGCGCCAGCGGCTACTGATGGGGCGCGGCAGGCCGTGCTCGGCCTCAGCCAGCGGCCACAGACCCAGCCACCAGCACAGCTGCGCCAGAGACCGCAGCCGGCGCCACAGCCCCGGCGCCGCCGCGCCACCGAGTGCCGCCGCGCCGCCATCTGCAGAAACAACAGCGCTGAGCAGCGTCGTTTGACCTGACCCAAGACGTCATCACTGACAGCGATGTTATTGTGATTCAACATTCATCAGATCTCCACTTTAGAACTCGTTTAAATCGTGCTCGGAGCTAACCTTCTTATGCCTAGGGGGTTGGTGTCCACTCTGACAGCAGACGGTTGTTCCACGATTGCTCGTACCTAGACGCGATTGCAACTTTGCAAAAGAAGTTAGCTCCTGAACCCTCACACCTTGAACCTTTCAGATTCATAGGGTCAGGTCGTCTGACCTGAGGTCAGGCCAGTTACGTGACCTCACCATTGGGAAAGTATGAAAATTGTTATTTTGGCGCTGGAAATCGTATAAGACCATGTCAAGCATCCTGAATAGTGCTTTTAATACACTTCTCGCGAGATTCTATGATTAATCTTGCATCGGGGACCTTGCGTGACATCATATGTAACGTCACTAAGGTCAATTAAGGTCATATTTTTCGTAAATAACTCGATTAAATTGAGCTACTGATTCGTCGAAAAACACCTATCCTGCCGGATCGAATGATGCGCAACATTACCTCATTTGACCAGTCTGCTGACTTGAGCGGCTGTGACCTGGCCTTGACCTGAGCTCATCACCCTAAGTTGACCTTTTTCCAAACAAAGACTGCATAGGCATGGACCGTGGACGTGCTTTATTAAACATGGAAAACACTTTGGTGCTAACATTGTGGCTCTTTTTCTGTGAAGCTTTAGCTCAATTAGGAACGAAACGGCAAGAGATCTCAAGCCCTCAAACTTTCCCTCGACCGATGAGAAGAAGATCGATGTGTCCCGTGTGGAATGGAAGACGTCACACGCAATATGCATAGCACGAAAAAAAATAGCAAAAATAAATCGCGCGCTCCTGATCACAAACTGCATATGGTAGACAATTTATTGACATTTTACGCACAACTTGAAACTGTGACCTTTTGGCATGACCGTGGCCTGACATACGTTTAGAACGTAAGCTCTTCAATGAACTTTTGACCTGACTACAATTCGTTTACAAATGGATACTTTTGAACCAAACACCGGACACACAGATCAAGAGAAGTTTAAAGAAGTTTACAGAGAGAGAGAAAGAGAGAGAGAGAGAAAGAGAGAGAGAGGGAGAGAGAGAGAGAGAGAGAGAGAGAGAGAGAGAGAGAGAGAGAGAGAGAGAGAGAGAGAGAGAGAGAGAGAGAGAGAGAGAGAGAGAGAGAGAGAGAGAGAGAGAGAGAGAGAGTTATTTTGATAAAAAATAACGGGGGTTCGACTCGGTCATATGACTGGTGACCATTGACCCTTTCACTGCAGTTCTCACCTGTTTTCCCGCCGCCTATCGTCCAGCAGACGCTCGGCGAAGTCGTCATGATTCCAGGCATAGCCTCCCGCCCAGTCGCCGTGGTTTCAGGCATAGCCTCCCGACCAGTCGACATGTCGGAGGCCTCTGCCGACGGCGGTGACCCGAGGCGCCCACGTCCTCCATCGACACACGCCTAATGGCTCCGGTACGTCGGTCGCAGTCTGATAGTGTCAACAGGACGGTATTCATTTGCTTCGCAGGATCAACACGGCACGGGTGCCGCTAGGACGCGCGGGCACTCACATTAGGTCAAATTGGTCAATATTTATTTGGGCTGTCGAAATATGTACGTTCTTTGGTGGGTCCCGTGACCCGGACTCGACAAGGGTGACAAGACGATCCAATGGGTGGTTTTGTGTGTACATGTGTCCCAGAATTACCCGAACATTTATTTTCTGGCTAAAAGTACAATTGCGCTCGATTCTACATAATGACATACATGCATCATACTTTTATAAGAGATCCCTTAGCTATCTAGTTTGGAGACATGCTTTTGGTGACCGGTCACGACTCGAGGCTCGAGCCAATTATTATCCAGAATCAGCAGAGTAGTCCCTTTCCGCGTTTTTAGCCTAAGCCACCAGAAGGCAATCGTGCCGTTCTCAACTTCGTAAACGGATTTTCGGCATGGATCTTGCTGGAGAGCTCCAGCAGCTCATCTGCAAACAGGTAGGTAGGAGTACCTAAGCAAAGCGCGATTATATCAGCGAGCGAAGCAAGACATACCTAGAACCAGAGATAATCTGATCGACAAGCTTTGGCGCGACCAAAAAGGAGCGTGCACCAGTCGTCAAGCGGTTGGTTGCGACTTGCGGGTGGTTTGGGGTCTCTGACCTAAAACGTACCTATGGCAAAATTAACGGAAAAAGTGCAAGTCACTGCAATTCAGCCAAGAATCAAAACATATACAAAAAATAAATTATATTGAAACACATTTCGTGGTCTAAGGAAGGTATTTTGTCCTTTGAACGGCCCGAAAAAGGCATCTGTGGACGTCAGATGGCGACAACGCTCCAGCAGCGGAGATGGCCAGGCACCCGTCGAAAATCAAAGTGCATGAGACATTTTTAGCCATGCTGCACTCATTCAGCTTCATATGCCCCAAAGATGACCGTTAGCACAAAATACCTACCTACTACTGCGGTAATGTTTTACATATAGCGTTACAAGAACTGGATACCGTGAACCAAATGGCCTGAACGGGTTTGCTTCATGGAAACTAAATCTCAATAGGCATGCCTAAAGCAATGCGGCCTGAAGGCGACAACGTTGCAATTTTGAACTTCGCAGGCATCGGGCGGTTGACCGGAAGATTGTTTACTGCTGAATACGACCACCACCAAAATTGTGTGTACCTATTGTTTTACGAAATTTCCCGACTGTTAGCCGACCACATTCAGCTACACCGTTTCAAATATGAGCGGCTAATGGCTGCCAAAATTTTGGCGGCATCATTATTTGCTGTGCCGAATGCCGATAGATCACTAATAGCTCAGAAAATTTGTGGCATACCTATCTACCTAACCCTACGGCGATGGGGGGGGGGGGGGTGCACCCAAGACGGTTTCCGCACGATATTCTCGCGATTTCTTGCACGGGTTAGCGCAAGATACGGCTTAGCGACCCCACACGCTCATTTTTTCCGAGAAGCTCTAGCCCGATCAGGGGCTAAACGGGCTAAACAGCGAAGTGGGCGCCGCGCCGGCTAGTTACTCCCTCCGTCTGAGTCTATATGAAAAGCGATATACATAGGTGAGGTCCGGTGAAGGTCATTCCGCAACTTTCGGCAAACGTTCGCCTTACTCCGATCATGTTTGCGACGCCAGATTTTACCAGCTTTGAAGGTTGTCCTTCAGGCTACATATTTCCATGCACTTGATAAACGAGCGCCTTGTCGACTGAGCCCTCGCCGGATTTTACGACATGCTAGTTTCGGACAAAACCGTGACTGAAATTAAATTGGCATTATAATAAATTTAAAATGTATAATTCCAGTTCGTTCAGACTTCAAGGTCACAGTTTTCCTTTTAAATATGGTCGCAAGTCCAACAAAAGTGCAGCGGCAAATCGGACGCAGGGAAATGTTTGAATGTCGAGACTCGAGTCGCCCGTGATCTTGGACCCTGCGTCACCCGTTCACGTTGATTTCGTAATAAAATACTGTGTGACAAGTTCATATTGCTCAAAATGCACAGAAAGAGGAAAATGTTCGCATATTGATTTATTCATCAGGTTCGATATAGCAAACAATGCATCTTTATGACAGACAGACAATAACGAACAACGATTCATTATAAACACATCATGAATCGTAGCATTCGAGCGGCACCGCCCGGAATAAAATACAGAAAGCCCAAGTTGCCTAATAAAAGCGTTTGGTTAGAGTTTAAGCCACACGCCTGGTGCCATTCGATACATTGTACGGACCTACGCCAGTCAACATCGATGCCACAACATTATCAAAAATGAATGATTAGAAAATAAAGTTAGATTAAATCGTATCACAATCACATCCCTCCTATTCATTATATTGCCCCCAATCCCACTCCATTTGGCTCTGCTTCGCACACCACCAGGGTTCTACCCCAGAGAGCTACTTTCAAAGGCGCCAGACGTTTTACGAGTTGACACCACCGCCACGCGAACATTTGTCAATAAACGATACGACCACCCCGGTGGCGGTTCTAGCCGCAGGCGAGTCCCGGGTCCCACCACACTAGGTAACCTAGTCTCTCAGACAGACGGGCCTTTAGCCTGATCAGTCCGACGGCGGTCTCCGGACCCGTCACTGACCGGCCTTCACCTGTGCCGCACGGCGCACCCACACCACTACCGGTGGCGTCATCGGGTACAGTGACAACAGACCCACTGACGTCCCTACGTCGACTGACGTCATACTGTTCACTGACGCCATCACACCCGGTTACGTAAGGACGCCCGCTGACGTCAGACGCTGTGAGGAGGAGGGCGTCACCGTCGAGCAGCTCCACGGCGGCGCGACGGCCGTCGGGCCAGCTGAGCAGCACGCTGGCCCAGTTCACGTGCGGCACCGGGTAGCCGAGCTCGACCCGGGCGGCCGGCTGCTGGCGCCGCAGCCGCTCCAGCAGAGGTGCCAGCCGCGGGCGCCGGCGCAGCTCGCGCTGCAGACAGGGCGCCGGCAGCGCACCGTCGGCCGCCGCCAGCCGCAGCGGCGGCGGACACAGACCCGCCTCCAGACGGGCGGCCTGGTGCAGCAGCGCCAGACGGCTGAGCTGACGAGGCCGGCCGGCGGCTGGGGGCGGGACATCAGTGTCACAGCCTCTCCCGGTCACCGTCAGCTGCGGTTACTACTGTCGGCGGTTATACAACCAGCACCGGACACCCGATCCAAAGGAGATAAGGGGATTATACAACACTATGGAACGCGTGATCTCCCGTGGGTATTATGGAATCAGCATTTACGATGTAGACATGCAGTTAAACTTAAAAATGTCATTACTAGATAGCGGCCTATGGATAATCAATAAAAACCACAAATCACACATCATTTGTTTTACGATGAGCGGCGGCATAATACACATAACTACTTAACCAATGCCAGCGTTCTGTCAAACACAAGGACACTCTGCACACAAGGACACTCGAACCATAACGTGGCTGCAAAACCACACAAGATCTCCCTACACGTACACAAGACGTCCCTTCTCTAATCGCACACCCATTGCCTCACCTGCCAGCCGCTGTGACACGTCCTCCGTCAGTACCCGCTCCAGCAGCGTCTGGGGGTACCTGCCGAGGATTGCCAGCGAGAGGAGAGCGTCCACCAGGGGCAGCGGACGACCGGTCGACCAGCCGGCCATCCACCGCTCCGTCACCTCCAGCGTATCGGGGGAGGGCGTGTGACCCAGGTGGGCGAATGTGTACAGCAGACGGGCGACGTCCTTCGGTCGGCCGTCCGGTACAGGATCGGTGGCGTCATCTATTGATGGGACGCTGCTGCCATCTGGGCAGCTGCCGCTGGCTGAGATCTGTTGTCGATTCAGTAGCGTCTCCAGCCGTCCTCGCAGAGTGGCCTCGAGTGCAGCCAGCAGCGCTGGATCCCGGAGAGGAGGGGAGCACCAGCAGGCGCCCAGGTGGGCGGCGGCCGGCAGGGACAGAGCGGCGCCGCGCCGCGACACCAGACCGCGCAGCGAGGCGAGCAGCGGCGCGCACGAGACGCGCGCCAGCCGGAGCGCCTTCAGCAGGGCGACCAGCGGTCCCGTCTGGCGGTCCGAGTCAGCCAGCCGGCGGGCGGCGGAGAGCAGCCGCTGCTGCAGCCGGCCGCTGCTGACGGCCGCGCCGCACCGGAACGAGGAGGAGCTGAGCGCCAGCAGGTCCGGCTCGGAGAGCGCGGCGCAGCGGTCGGCCAGCCGGCGCTGCACGCTCCGCCACAGAGCGGCCGGCAGGCGCAGCCGCGCCACACCGGCCACGTACAGCAGCCGCAGCGTGGCGCCAGTGTCACTGGTGTCCGCCAGAGCCGAGAGCACGGCCGGCCGAACCGGGTCCGGCCGGCGGGTCACCAAAGCGGCCGACACCAGCAGCAGGTCGCGCTCAGCAGCCGACAGTGGCGAGCTGGTGAGTCCACTCAGAGCCGCCTCAGTCAGAACAGTCAGCTGGTGCCTATTTGGCCTGGTGTGGGGTCTGATCACATCTAGACTTTGCAGAAATATTATGGATGGTTTGGTTGAATCATTGCTCATATCTTTATTTCCTTGGTCAAATACTTTTGATGAGTGTTGAAGTGATTTAAGAGAGTCAGAATATAGATGATTAATAATTTGGAGCTCTAGGATTTCATTGTCAGCTGTAGGCTTATGCGAGTTTGATGAATACCACTTGCATCTCCACATAGGCATCATAAGAAGCAATGATCTTCTTGCTAATACGTGTTTCAACATTCTCAAGAGTTTTCTTCAGCTTCCTAAGAACAATTAGGACTGTGACTGGTGGCATAAATTTTATCAATATGGGTGCATACCAATGTTCACATATACCATACCAATCCAAAATACAAAAATTACATTGAATTTCCCCACCAAATCCCTATTCCTACTACCAAAATGGTAATTTAACTTCTATTTTTGTGACTTACATACACAATATGCATTATATTCAATATTATCCCCATTATCACAAATTTCTTCAGATAAGAGCCACAGCCTGCACAGTTGAAGGCAGAGGGCTCCCCTGCATGCTTACTTAGCAAATATGCATACAATGATGTGATAACAATTTGGTAAATATTGAGGGATCAATAACATAAGCATCAATACCAAATTGAAAGTTAAATTATCTCAATCCTCAGAATCACGTCAGATTTGCATTGCCAGCGTCAATTCACCAAAATACCTAGGACGGTACTGTATTGTAATTCTTGCCTATTTTAGAATATGGAAAACACAGAAAAATATTGGCTGAAAGTGTATGTGCTAGATGCTTTGCTTGCCCATGATCTATTGATTTTTTGCTGTAGGTCAAGGTATTCAGCTCAATACTCAATAGTTAATCACAATACAGACATTGCTTGTCACCTATGCAAGGGGCACCCAGGGCCGTCCATAGGAAAGTATGAACACATGCCCATCTTGATCTCTACACGCTACGAAAATGTGTTTTGTAATTTGTATCTCATCAATTGAAAAAAAACTCATTTTTCACAAATCATATACAGAACCAATACAGAACAATACGTAAAAATAACTTCCGTTACATATAAAAATATCCATTTCTTTTGCGTCGCTATTCGTGTCACATGCTTCTTGTGTGTCTCATAAACTGCTTCCATATGCTGCCAAATACAATGCTGCAGCGGGAAAGTTAGCCTGTTTCAAAGGAATCTTGAGTGTTTCATTTTTCCCTGCAGCTGTTTCGTCGGTTGCGCTCCTGAAGTGTCGGTGCCCGGTGGTGCCCCTTGCAGTGTTGCTGGCACCCCTTACAGTGTGCGTAGCGCCCCTCAAAGTGATGATGTTGCCCTTCAAATAAACGGTGGCGCCCACGGGCGCCCTTCCAAAGCATCGGAGTAACTAGTAAGCCCTCAATATCATGTTGCCGCCCCCTAACAATCCGTAGCGCCCTTCCATATAATGGCACCAGCCCTTAAAGGGACCTTCCCACCTTCAAAAAAGTTTATGAATTGGCATGAAAGTGATGTCGCTCGGTTCAGAAAGAGCGAAAACGAATATCTACCAAATTTCACCGAAAAATATTCACCGGTTTTCAAGATATCTGACTTTTACTTTTGTTTACTTTTTTGGGATCTCCGCTGTTTCTAGCGACTTTATTTTAGAAGTGCGGCGTTTGCGGCAGATGTTGCGCGCAAATAGCATATACCACCGCGTGCTACAAAACGTTTTAGTCAAACATTTAAAAAATCGTTAGATATCTGCGCTGACGTCACACATTCAGAGGGGTATTCCTAAGCATTAGCCCCTCTGAATCAAAATGCTGCAATTTTGAAATTCAATATTTCCGATTTAAGGCATTTCTCGATGTTGTGAGTGCCGAAACCGGTAATTGTGAGCCAGGGACCCCATTTTGGCTATCTCAACTCAAATCTAATGTTAAGGTGGGAGGGTCCCTTTAACCCTCGCCCGCACGTGCCATTTTCGGTTTTCCCATCCCGTAGAACGCACATGGGGGGTTGCCACCCCCGCGCCATTTCGTTCCTGTTGGAGATAGAGCCTCGCGGTAAGGACCAAAAAGATTCTTGGGAAGAGACGAATCCAATGATTTTCAGTTTTACTTTCTCACAGGGTCGTCGGCGCCACGGATTTGTTAGTGTGTGTGTGTGTGTGGGGGGGGTCGGGTTTCCGGTCTTCGTCTTGATGGGTAGGTGTTTTTACCCACACTCCTCCCGGTTTTTTCGTGTGTTGAGACTTGAGAAAAACCTCGGCGCGCAGCGCCACGAAAGGAGGATATCTTATCTGTAAATCTTAACCCGCGCCCGGCTGGGGGTCCTGGATTTCCACGCCCTGCTGGGGGGGGGGGGTGTTTGAACACCCCCTTCTAACTCGGCTCCTGGGCCACGTAGCGATACGCGGAAGGCGGCGTTCGAAAGAGCGTCAAAAATAATGAGGAAATCACTTCGGTCAATTTTTTGGTCAGGTCAAAGGTCAGGTCACCAGAGGTCATTGAAGGCAAAATTTCGCCGATTTCCAGGTCGAACGTCGACAATTTCCAAGAAGCCAACGCATAACTCGGGAACCAATAGAGCTACAGCGCCGCGGAAAAGCGCATTCGATAGCCCTATTAACGCCCTTTCTGAGTAATTCTCTCAGATTTGACCTAACGTCAACGGTTTTGCCTGCAGGGGGCAAAAACTGCAAAAATAGCCGATTTTTTCGGAAACAGTTTTTCTGCAATAACTTTTGACTCAAGCCTTGTACGAGCTTACTTTTACCGGCATCGTGTTCCTCTCGTCAAGACGCATCGAATGAACTATAACTTGACCTTGAAAGGTCAACCTGAAAATTTGACCTCAGGTCAAGGTCATGACCTGACCGGAAAGGGTCATGTTGCATATCAGTCGATCCGTATCGTCGAGCTGAACACATCTAAGGCGTTTTCATCGCTCTAGCATGCCTCTATCAAAAGTTATTTGCGAAAAACTGTTAGATACCATTCGTGACCTAAGATGACCTCAGGGCATACACAGGGGTCACGGACACCATTTTCATGTTCAGTGTGTCTAAACCACTTGTAATTCAGTGTTTGGGAGTGTTTATAATGTCTTTCGTCCAAAAGAGGCGCATTTCAATTTTCTCCCATTGACTTATAATGGGGAGGTCGCAAAATTGACCTGACCTTAGGTCATCGATATCAAAATTCTGAGATATACATTTTGTACATGCTATTGCTCTTAGCAATCGCTGAAAGTTTCAAAGCGATCGGTCACTCGGTGTAGCTATGACAGACGTTGAAACTTTTTTTATGAGGTGAGGTCACTTCAAGTGACCTGGTGACCTGACCTTGAATGACCTTGGTCTGAAATTTTCACAAAATGTGTAGAATTGATGTATGATAAGGTGTACCAATTCGCGAAAAACCACAAAGGGGGTGTTCAACCCCCCCCCCCCCCCCCAGCAGGGCGCGTACATCTGAGATGTAAAGTCAGGTCAAATATGTGACCTCACCAATCATGATAAGATATGGGAAAAAGTACGAATGCCCTCTGCTTTGAACGAATATGCTAAAAACGCTAGATACTTTTATAGCCATGACACCTTGCTCATTTTAGACAACAACTTTTGAGGGAGACGCTGTAGAGCGATGACAGCACCTGGAGTGTGTTCAGCTCAGCAACACAGATCGATCTATATATATGCAGCAGGTTCTTTTCCGGTCAGGACATGACCTTTACCCAGTGGCGTATCCAGGATCTTGAAAAGGGGGAGGCCAAACCTGCTCAAGGGGCCCACCCTTACCTTAGGGGCCCCAGTGGTAGCATACTTAAACCACGCACAGGTGCGGTTTTTTTTGCCACTTTCGCTATGTGAGGGAGCCCTTAGGCACACTTGGCAATCTAAAAACTCTGAAGGCTCATTTTGGCCTCTGAAAGCCCCTCTTCGGCGACAGAGTGAACGACTCTGGCCTCAGCCGGCCACATAATGTTCGGCAACAGAGTGAACGACTCTGGCCTGAGCCGGCCCTATAATGGCCTCAGGAGACCCATGCTATTGCTGACCTCCCAGGGCCCCACGCTGGCTCTTTGGAGCCTTTGAGTCAGTCTGATGGCCCTATGCCGCTCTCGAAGCCACGCCGGTCTCTAGAAGCCCATGCTGCCCTCTGAGGGTTCCGCGCTGGCTTCAAAGGGCCATTCATACCTCAGGGAACTCAAACATGCAGAAGATCTGAAGTATGGCTGCCGAGGCCCTCAAAGTGGCCTCTAATGGCCCGATGCCAGCCTATGAAGGCCCCGTGCTGGCTTCTGAGGGCCCAGCACCAGCGTCTGAAGTCAGATGACAGCTGGCCCCACGCTGGCCTCAGAGGGTTCACGCTGGTCACAGAGGGCCTCACACTGGCCTCAGAGGGCTCCACATTGTCTTCAGAGGGTCCTAAACTGGTCTCAGTGGTCAGTGGGCCTCAAACTGACTTCAGAAGGCCCCACGCCGCTGGGCTTAGAAGACCCCAAGCTGGACATAGACAGCCCCACACTGAACATGAGGGCCCCACACTGTCCTAAGAAAGCCCAACAATGGACTTAGAGGGCCCCACGCTGGCCTTAGAGGGCTGCACGCTGGCTCCTTAGGGTTCCAACTTCCACGCCAGCGTCAATGGGTCCCACGCCCAAGTCTAAGCTTCTGTAGGACCGCTGAAGCGGCCTCTGAGGGCCCCCACGCTAGCTCTGGCTCGGCCTCAGCCTCTGAGGGCCCTGAGACGGCCTATGAGGGCCCTACGCCGGCCTCTGACTTCTGAGGGCCATCAAACGGCAAATTTAAGATAGTTTGACGTATTTGACTTTATTTAATGACTTAATGATGTAATGACTTTATTTAAGTTTGGGCCAGTACTTCGGATAAGGCCCTGAAGGTTGTTTCTCTTGGGACACCCAAGCATGCACATTGCACGTACCCAGGATTTCGTCCAGGAGGGGACAACCTGCTCTCGAAGGGTTACCTGGGGGCACTGTCAACCCAGGCAGGGACGTATCCAGAACATTTTGATGGGGGGATTGGGCACGGTGGGTCCGGTCCCCCTTGCGGACGGGCCCCTCTATCTGTCTGTCTGTTTCACTGTCTACCTGCCTGTCTGTCTGTCTAAGCCCTGAAAAAATGTGGAAAATTGGCAGATAAAAGTATCATTTTGCCAGAGAAATGTGCATAAAATGCACGGTCTTTTATGAAGAAGCGAAGCGAGTGAGCCCCTCAGAGTCGCCGATGTTGGTCCCTCAGACGTGTCTGTGAAAGGCCGTCAAATGCGCTGGTGTGGGGTCCACACAGGCGCCGTTGTGGGGGTCTTAGGCTTAGAGACGCTGGTAGGGGCCGTCATAGGCATGTATGGGGCCCTGAAAGTTACTAGTGGCCCTTCATAGGCCGGCAAGGGAACCTCAGATGCCGGTAAGAGGCCCTCAGAGTCGCCGGTAAATGGCCGTTAGATGCGCTGGTATAGGGCCCCCGGAGGCGCCGGTGAGCGGGCCTTCAGAGCCGCCGATGTAAGCCGTTAAGAGGCACTGGTGACGGGACCTTAGAGGTGGCGGTGAGGGCCCTCCCAGGCGCCATTGTGAGGGCCCTCAGAAACACTGATGTGGGCCGTGGGGCATAACAAACAGGTGTGGGGCCCTTACAGCTGATCCCTCATTAGCCTTCAAGGACCCCCAGAGGCCGGCAAGGTCCTTCAGAACCTGGGGTGGGGCCCTTCTGGAGATAAGTGTGCCTACATAAGAGCCCATGACGCATTCTCAAAAGCCCCATGGTGTCCTTTCACTCCTTTCCAGTTGAACCGTGGCCAGCGCGGACCCTCTGATGTCAATTGGCACCGTAGGGCCCCTTCGGGCCCGAGGGGACCCTAAACCATATAACGGACACGTGTCTCCTCGCCCCTGGCTATGCCATTGAATCCAAGTGATCAGGGGCCCTTTAGGTAATCAGGGGCATCTCAGGTGACTGCACGGGCTTTCCAATTGATCAGGGGCCCACCAGGTTACCATGACCAGGGGACCCTCTGAAAATCAGGTGCCGGTTATACCAGGGGCTCCTCGGGCAACCAAGGGCCTTCATGTGACTGCAGAGGCCCTTCAGATAACCAGGTACTCCCCGGGTAAACATTGGCCCCTCAGGTGACCAGGGCTTCTTTAGATGACTGGCCAGGGGCCATCCAGGGGATCAGGGGCCCCTTGGGTAACTAGGGGCCCCTCAGATAACCAGGGGCCCCTCAGGTAACCAGAGGCCCCTCGGGTAACCAGGGGTCCTTTACCAGGAGTCCTTCAGATAACCAGGGGTCCTTCAGGTAACCAGGGGCCCCTCAGGTAAACAGGGTCCCGTGACCAGGGGCCCTCAGGTAACCAGGGCCCCTTAGATACCTAACCAGGGGCCCCTCAGGTGACCAGGGGCCCCTCGGGTAGCCAGGGGCCTTAGACAACCAGGAAGCTCTCAGACAGCCAGGGGCCCCTCAGATAACCAGGGGCCCTCAGGTAACTAGGGGCTCGTCACATAACCAGGGGCTCCTCAGGTGACCAGGGGGCCTTCAGGTAACCAGGGGGATCCTCAGGTAGCCAGAGGCTCTCAGGTAGTTAGGGGCGCTCTGTGTTCGTCACTGTGATAGATATCGCTCTTTGATATCAGTTTTTCTTCCGAGTAAAAGACGTTCTGTCTAGTACTGGAATTAAGGCAGGAAGACCCAGAACGCTTTCGTCACGCTGGTCCCCCTGAGTCATCCTTGGACCTCAGGGGCCCCCGTGGCCCCCCTTGGGTACGTCACTGCACTCAAGTGACCCAAAGGGTTCACTTGCATGTCTGATCCCAAAGGGGGAGGCCATGGCCTCTTGGCCTCCCCCCTGGATACGCCACTGCCTTTACCTGATGCCAAGTTTCAAGTTAAGTTTTTAAGTTCATATTGTAAGCCATGCGACGTGTTTCGACGAAACAAACAAGATAGTGATACATGAATATCATACACATTCACTGAATCATAGGTTGTTACAGAACAAATGTTTCGGCAAAATCCGTCCGTTTATCTGTTTGGCCTCTGTGGTACACAAGCCATAGACCCGAAGTCATATCTGACTCTGAGGCGAGGTTGGCGAAAGAGCTTTAAAAAAGCTATCGAATACGTTTTCTGTGTCGCCGTAGCTCTTATTCGTGTTTTACAGGTCGCTAAGGTAAAACGTTTACCAACGTAACGCTAAGGTATGCTTTCGGCCCCTGATCGAGGTAGAGCTTCGCGGAAAAGCGAGGATGCTGCCCGTGATGAGAGAAAGCCGATGATGCCCAATTTCAAGGTCTTGGTCGCGTCATTTTAGGTTAACGCCCAAAGTAGGAAAAATCTGGCCTGCTAGAACTTTTTTTCATTTTTTCATTTAGTTGAGTAGGTGCTTCGGCCCTTACAGGCCATTGCGCACCGTGTGTGTTCATATTATATTGGAAGTAGAGAGAGAAAGAGTGAATCAAAATAAGATGACCAGCCTACAATCGATGGAGTAGACCTATTTGAACGAGAAAAGAGAAGAGAAGTTGAAGTAACCCAGGATGATCGTCGCCTAAGACAACGTGTAATGACAATGTGATATCATGTGCTCGACAGTAATCTTGTATGTGTTGACGTTCTGTGATATATTTCCTACAATCTATCAAGATGTGTTTGATGTCCAATACTACTCTGCATTGATGGCAAGTAGGTCTTGGTTGGTGAGCAAATATAAAGTTATGAGTGAGATGGGTGTGTCCGATACGCATCCTTGTTAATACTTTTTCTTCTTTTCTGGAATGACGATTTGATGATGACCAATTACTTATGAGTGGCTTAATTCTATGTAATTGTGTACCAGCTCCGTCTATGTCCCAAATGCGTTGCCAGTAGCTGTAGCAATGGTACGTAATGGAGGCACGAATGGAACAGTAGTCATATGGAGTTTCAGTTATGTGTTGCAGTGCTAGGGCCTGCTTGGCAAAGCGGTCTGCTGTCTCATTGCCGCTAATTCCACTATGTCCAGGCACCCATAAAAATCTAATTTCGGCTTCTCTCTCGATGAGTTGTTGATGTATATCCAGTATTTTTAGGTGTATGTGCTGTGTGATATCTGGTCGTTGAAGACTTAATATTGCTGACTTTGAGTCAGAGCAAATACATGCTTTTTGAATATTGTGCTGCTTAACAAGCTGAAGAGCATGGGATATTCCGTACAACTCTGCATGGTGTACGGTTAAATCGTTCTGTAGTCTCAACTTTGTTTCTGGAAGTGTGGAAGCAAAAATGCCAACGCCGACCGTGTTGTTTAACTTGGAGCCGTCCGTAAAAACAAATTGGAAGTGAGGAAAAGCCGCCTGGTACTCGAGAAATGTTTGCTGTATCTCATCTGCAGAAAAAGTGTGTTTTTTATTTGCGAGCAGAAAAGAAGTACTAAGAGGTCGAGCCGTCCAGGGGGATATGAAGAATTGGGGGAGGGGTGTGATGCTGGGTAATACATATCCAATGTCATCCTGGTACTTTTTAACCCTGGAGGCGATGGTGAGTCCCGTTCTTCTTTCGCATCTGCCAAGATAACTAAAGTGCAGCCTTGGCAGAACAGATGTTGATGCATAAGCGGCATGAGCTGGATGTTGTTTGATCTTTGTGTAATATCTGAGTGTAAGTTCTATTCTTCTGATGTGTAGTGGAAGAATGTGTGCCTCAACTTGCAATGAGTGGATGGGTGAGGTTCTCATTGCACCTAATGCTAATCTAATAAAGTTGTTTTGGACTGCCTCTAATTTGAGCAGGTTCGTTCGACTTCCTCCGGCGTAAACGACGGACCCGTACTCTATTATTGGTAAGACTATTGCTTTGTATAGGCGGAGCAGCGTAGATCGGTCGGCACCAGAAGCCGCACCGGTAAGACAGCGAAAAAGATTAAGTCTTTTCTTGCATTTTATTTGTATGTGTTTTATGTGGTGAGTCATAGACAGCCTCCTGTCTAGAATTACTCCTAAAAACTTGAAGCTCGAGACAAGCGGGATAGACACATCATTGAGCTGTGGATGATGCGTGAGTTCGAGTCTATTGTTTTTTGTGAATATCATAAAGGCCGATTTTGGTGCAGAAAATTCTAGGCCATTTGTTCTGGACCAGCGTTCGATTACATTTAGGGCACCCTGTAGCCGCTGTACGCCTATATCAGGGTCCCTACATAGATGTGCACCAAATAGCGCTATCGTCTGCAAATAAAGAAAAAGAAATATCGGAAGGAATGCCATCAAATAAATCGTCGATCATGATGTTGAATAGCGTTGGTGAGAGGCAACTGCCTTGAGGGAGGCCGTTTTCTAATTCGTGGTAAGTAGAAAAAATGGAACGGTGTTTGACTTGAAATCGCCTGTTTTGAGAAAGAAAGTTGAACAAGTAATGTGCCAGATGGCCCTTGATGCCAAGTCTTTGAAGTTTGGACAGGACAACAAAGCTGGCTTGTGGACTGTAGCGTCGTCTCTCAGCTCGGCTCGTCCAGCTAGAGATGACCTTCAGAGTAGAGATGTATTGGGCGACCAAACGGCAGGACGGCACAGCCAAGACTGAATAGCGCGCCAAAAGGCACACGTGACATAACTACTGTATAGAGGGCAGCACACACTACCCAACACCACCCCCTGCTAAATAAGCGCCCAGCTACCGAACACAAGCAAAACAAACAGAAACGTAGCCACTGATGTGCATATGTACGACTATCAAAACACTAACCCACCACCAAGCGGTCGGGCTCACGTCGCACCCGCGAGGAGCGCCGCAAGACCGGCACCGCATCCGAACACTCGGCCGGCGACGCAGTGTCCGCGCCGCGCACGACAGTCTCACGTGCAGTCTCACGTGTCTGAGTCTCACGTGCAGGCACCCCGGCCGGCCCAGGGGAGTCGGGCGGCGGCGGCCGCTCAGCCTCGGGCGGCGGCGGCCGCCCAGCCTCCTCCGGCCCCGGAGACGGCGCCACCACCGCAGCCGCCGGCACCGAACCCGTCGCCCCCGCCGACCCGCTCGCTGACGGCCCAGCGGCCGGCGCCGGCAGCGTCCCGCCCATGGCGGCGTCCAGCGGCGTCCTTGCGCGGTCAGGCCCGGCGATGTCCTCCGGTGTCACCCCTCGCCCAGACTGCCCGGCACGCAGCAGCTGATCGGCGTGACGGCTCCAGCAGGTGTCCCCGACGTCCACCTCGTAGGAGACAGGTCCCGTCTTGGCAGCGATACGGCCCCGCCGCCACTTGGGTCCAGAGAAGCTGCGAGCCCAGACGTCCTCGCCGATGCCGAACCCGCGCAGCTCGCCGCCAGCTGTCTCCGCCATCCGCGCCTGGTAGTCGACAGCCGTCTGCGCACGGTCGGGGCGAAGAAGATCGAGCCGGGTCCTCAGAGTCCGGCCGTACAGCAACTCCGCCGGCGACCTCCCCGTGGAAACCTGCGGAGCATTGCGGTAAGACATCAGAAATCTGGCCAGACGCGTCGCCAGACTCTGACCATCCTGGATGCTCGCTTTCAGGCTGTTCTTTACAGTTTGAACTGCTCTTTCCGCTGCGCCGTTACTGGACGGATGGTACGGAGCGACTTTGATGTGACGTACACCGTTCATCATCATAAACTCTGACATCTCACGAGAAGTAAACTGTGGTCCATTATCTGACACAACTTGCTTTGGCAGACCCAACCGCGCGAACAAAGACCTCAGTTCATCGATGGTACGCTCGGCGGACACAGTTTTCATAGGGATGACCTCCAACCACTTTGAGTAGCTGTCATGGGCCACAAGAAACATGCTGCCCTGAAACGGCCCAGCAAAGTCGATGTGAACCCGTTCCCACGGGCCCTGGGTGGGTTCCCACGGATGCAAACTTGCCTTTGGAGGCGCCGCGCGTTTCTCAACGCAGGACCCGCAGACTCTGGCCAGGCTCTCCAGCTCGGTGTCGAGTCCGGGCCACCAGACATACCTTCTGGCCAGCTGCTTCATCTTCACGGATCCCAGATGTCCAGCATGCAGCTCCTGCAACACTCTGTTGCGCATTTTTGTGGGCACAACCACCCTTCCGCCCCACAGTAAACAGTCCCCATCCGTAGAGAGCTCGGTAGAGCGCTGTTTAAATGCTCTAAACTCGGGCTCCACTACAGAGGGCCATCCCGAACGAACATACGTCAGAACTCTCCCCAGAGTGGAGTCTCGTCGGGTGAGCGTCTCCACCTCCTGGGCCGACAGAGCTGGTCCTTCCTCCTCCCAGTGCCGTACCAGGTACACCTCTTCCTCTTCCACAGAGTCTCCGTCGGCTCCAACCTGCGGCAGTCGCGACAGAACATCAGCCAGCCCCATGTTCTCAGACTTCCTCAGCTCGACCTCGTACGAGAACGCCGCGAGCTGAAGGGCGTATCTCTGCATACGCGCAGCTGACAGTGCCGGGAGCTCTCTCTGTGGGTTCAAGATGTGAGACAGAGCACGGTTGTCGGTCACGAGATGGAAGTGCTTACCATACAGGTACTGGCTGAATCTTCTGACACCGAAGGATACTGCGACCGCCTCCTTCTCTACCATGGCGTACTTCTGCTCCGTCGCTGTCAGCGTCCGCGAAGCGAAGCACACCGGTCTCTCCGTCCCGTCTGGAAGCACATGGACGAGAGCTGCTCCAACGCCAACGCTGCTTGCATCAGTGACGAGCTTGAGAGGGAGGGTCAGGTCAAATCTCATCAGCACACTTCCACTTGTCAGCACCCTCTTTACCTGGTCCAAAGACGACTGGCACGCTGCCGTCCAGCGCCATACCGCCCCCTTCTTGAGCAGCGCGTAGAGCGGCGCCAGCATCGAAGCCAAGCTGGGGACCAGGCGCTGGTAGTAGTTCACTGAACCCAGCAGCGCCCTCAGCTCGGTGACGTTCCTCGGCTCGCGCATGCCGACCACTGCTGCCACCTTCTCTGGAACAGGCTTCAACCCGTCTGCAGAAATGATCCACCCCAAGTACTTGACCTCTCTTATGTTGAACTCGCACTTCTCCCTCTTGAGTCTAGCCCCGTGCTCTTTCAGCCTACCCAGAACCCTGTCAAGGCGCCTCAGGAGGTCTGCTTCGTTCTCACCCGTCACCAACAGGTCATCAAGATACGCCACACAACCATCAATGCCCTCCAAGATCTGATCAATAGCTGACTGGAAAATCCCACAACACTCACTGATACCGAAGGGCAGCCGGTTCATGCGCAGCCTCCCGATGTGAGTGGTCACCGTTGTGATGTCCTTGGAGTCGGCTTCCAGCTCCTGCTGCAAGTAGGCGTCTCGCAAGTCCAGCCTCGCGAACACCTTACCCTGGACACCTGCGAAGACCTCCTCCGGCGTCGGAGTGGGATGTCTCTGCGGCACGATCTGGGGGTTGACGGTCAACCTGTAGTCAGCACAGAGACGTACGCCATCTGCCTTCGGAATGGGGACGAGCGGAGTCCCCCATCCCGAGTTATGACTACTGTCAACCCTCTCCGCAATCCCCTCTGAGATCCAGCGGTTGAGCTCCCTCTCCACAGCAGACCTGAGAGCAAAGGGGACTGACCTAGCTGGGTAATAGACCGGTTGGGCCCCAGGTTTCAGCTGCAGACGCGCTCTCACGGACAGCTTCCCCAGCTCCTCCTTGAACACATCAGCGTGCCGCTGCAGCACCTGGTCTAGCGACAGGTCAATCGTCTTTACCTGTGCAGGTGACTTCAGGCCCATCTGAAGTGGACCGATCCATTCTCTCCCCATCAGAGGCTTGTGAGGAGGCAGCCTGCTGACGACCAGCCGAAGCATCTTCTGCTGTCCACGCAGCTCCACGCTCACGTCAGCCTCTCCTGCCAACGGGACCTCCTGGCCGGTGAACGACGTCAGCACCAGCTGGCTAGGTCTCAACTTCAGCCTTGGGACGAGAGTCTGATCACTGACAATAGTGACAGGCGAACCAGTGTCAACAACAAACTCAATGTTTGCGCCATTCACGAGGAGTTCAGCTGTCGGGGCTCCAGCTACACTCCCTCCTCCCATCTGGACGTTCCACAGGCCATCAGGCTCAACAGACAACATACACTGGGTCTGGTCAGCAACCTGTCTCACCTGACCCCCGTGTCCACCGCGTCCTCCGCCTCCAGACGGCTTCCTTCCAGGGCAGTCGCGCTTCAGGTGCCCCGGCTTTCCGCACTGGAAACATGTCATTTTTGCACCAGACGGACACAACGCCTTCCTGTGACCGACCTGACCACATTTGAAACATTTCCCACGAAATTCCTTCACGGGCCCTCCGGTATGACTACCATCACCCGATCTCTGTCTCCAGTCAGTTGACTTACTTGCATCCTGGCGGATAGCTTGAACCTGAGTCGCTCCTGCTCCACCCTGAACCAGCGACCCCAGCTGCCGTACGTCCTGGTAGACCCTGGCTGCGCTCCTGATGTCCATCAAAGTCAGGTCGTCTCCCTTCTCCGCTGCCTTCAGCAGAAGCTTCTCCCGTAGCTGGCCAAAGCTCCCAGCTACGCACCGGTCACGAAGCTCCCGTTCCTGCTCTGCAACGGAAAAAACCACATCGGCGTCCCTGAACACGCAGCCTGCCCAGAAACTGGTCAAATTCTTCCCCCGGCTGCATGCACATGCTGTGAAATGTCATGCGCTCAGCGATCACATTACGACTGGGTGACAAGTACGCTGCCAACTTCCTTTTGCAACATTCAAATGCATCGGGCACGGCAACAGCTGGGTCAGGCAGGGTGTCAAAAACATCGGCGATATCGGACCCCAACAGGTGCAGTAACACGGCACATTTCCTCTCACTCTCTGTGATATTCAAGGCAACCAAGTACCGCTCTACACCCTTTGACCATCTCTCAAAATCCTCACCGGTTCTGTACGGCTCCACTGCAGGCAGCTGCAATGCCATCTTGATCGCGCAGTACCACCGGCCGCACACCCACCCACTCTGACCAGCCGACCTCTCCCTACCTGCCAGACGGGTCTGCGCGACCCTCCGCCCGGTCGCCTGTGCCCCGCGGCTGGTCGTTCACCGGTCGCCGACCGCACTGCTGAGCCGTTCACTGGCGCCCCGGCCGGCCCGCCACTCAGCCGGTCGCTGACAGCGCCGCGGAGCCGTTCACCGGCGCCCCGGCCGGTCCGTCACGCAGCCGTCGCTCGCCGCAGGTCGCTCCGTCCGCCGGTGCCGCAGCCGTCGCCGCTGAAGACGGCTTCCTCTGCTCCCCGCAGATCCGAAGACTCGTCGCCAAGTGTAGCGTCGTCTCTCAGCTCGGCTCGTCCAGCTAGAGATGACCTTCAGAGTAGAGATGTATTGGGCGACCAAACGGCAGGACGGCACAGCCAAGACTGAATAGCGCGCCAAAAGGCACACGTGACATAACTACTGTATAGAGGGCAGCACACACTACCCAACATGGACCATATCAAAAGCATTCTTGATATCGAGAAATATTGCTGTGGTGTGTTCCTTATTTTTATATCCTTTTCGAATAGCACTTTCGAGTCGAACTAAATGATCTACTGGAGAGTGTTGCTTACGAAAACCGCATTGGTACTTGGAGAGTTTGCTATGCTTTTCGAGGAAGTACATGAGTCGCTTGGAAACCATTCTTTCTAACAGTTTTCCCAAACAACTACTCATGGCGATCGGACGATAACTATTAGGATCATAGCGAGCCTTTCCTGGTTTCAAGAGAGCGACAATTATACTGTTCTTCCAATCTTCTGGAAATAAGTGGCCAGAGAAGAGGTCATTAAATGTTTGAAGAATATAAAGCCTTGAATGTTCTGAAAGATGGCGAAAAAATGAGTAGTGTAGTTTGTCGGGTCCAACAGACGTGTTCCCGGCTGAGTGTATCGCATCATTGAATTCATGCATTGTGAAAGGAGCATTATACTCTTCGTTGTTTTGTGAATTAAACATAGTAGGGTCAACTTGGAAAAGTTGACGTGCAGTGTTAAGAAAATCAGGACGGTATTTTGCGTTAGAACTGGTATGTGCAATAGTTTCTGCTAAACAATTAACCACATCCTGAGGATCACTAATCGTATCCCCAGTTCCCGGTAGCCTGAGCATAGGGAATGTTGCACTGGAATGTTTTCCGGAGAGGCGACGAACTAAAGTCCAAATCCTACTCAGTGGAGTAGAAGAAGTAAAAGACGAAAGAAAACGTTGCCAGGAGTCTCGCTTTGCTGTTTTAATAACTCTCTTTGCGTTTGCGCGTTCCCGATTTCGTCTTATCAATGCATCATCTGTGCGATGCCGCAGATAGGCGCGAAAAGCTCTTTTCCTTTTAGCTATGGCTTGACGGACAGCAGAGGTCCACCACGGCACAGCTTTACCTGTGGTGGGTGGTTTCGTAAGAGGAATGCATTGTTGTGCAGCTGATATGAGAGTTTCTGTTATATATGAAATTCCATCCTCTGGATGATCAAAGCGTTCTTGGTGTTGGAACTCGCATAACTCGGTGAATTTGAGCCAGTCTGCTCTGTCCAAATTCCACCGAGGAACGAACGAACCTATTCCAGGAACTGGAAAACAGAATCGAAGAGAAATGGGATAGTGATCACTATCATGTATGTCGCTATCAACAGTCCACTCGAACCAAGTGGCCAGGGACGGAGAAGAAATGGTCAAGTCAATGGCAGATTCGGTGTTGTGTGATAAGTGAAAGTGTGTTGGCTGATTGCAGTTTAACGTTACTAATCTATTCATGTCCAAGAAGTCTTCGACTATTTTCCCTCTGTGATCTAATGCCTGTTCATCCCACCATTCTGGACTGTGGGCATTAAAATCACCAAGTAGAAGAAATGGATTCTGAAACTGGTTGATGAGATGGTTGAGCTGTCTAAGAAGATCAGTGTCATCCAGATCCGGAGGAAGATAAAGACTACAAATATCGATGTTCCTGTCGTTGATATACATGGTACATGCAACGGCCTGTAAATCTGTTTGGATATCAAGTAAACTGTGTGTGTAATCATTTTGAATGTAAAGCGCCACACCACCGTGTCGGCGCTCTCCATAGAGTTCATCGTGTCTATATAATGTGTAATTAGAAAGTTGAAAATTATACTGATCGGTTGGTAAAAACCAAGTTTCTTGGAGAGCAATA
The DNA here is from genome assembly GCF_019059575.1 of Amphibalanus amphitrite. Classification (NCBI taxonomy): domain Eukaryota; kingdom Metazoa; phylum Arthropoda; class Thecostraca; order Balanomorpha; family Balanidae; genus Amphibalanus; species Amphibalanus amphitrite. The sequence continues at coordinate 1,176,336 of NW_024881525.1, read as the reverse complement.
AGTACCGGAGTGAGTACCGAGAAGAAGTTTTTTTATTTCGGCCCACTTAGAAAGCAGGCCACGACAATTCCATTGCAGCATGGTGTGCGGATTCATGATTGTGGACGCGAAGATCTTCCACGGCTGGGCGAGGCCCAGCTCGACGCGCGGTTACGCCCCATCGCCACCCGAACCGGTGGTCGTGGCTGGCGATCTTTGGACTGTTCATCCGTGTGATGGGAGGGTTTTGGGCGAGCGCCACTCGATCTCTGGACTTTTATCCAGCCAGTGGAGCGGCTTGCTCCAACAGACTTTGCCTTCTGCGCAATCTCGGGAGAGACAGCTGGCTGGGAGTCAGGAGAGGACGGCATCTGTTCATCAGGGACTTCAGACGTCTGAGTCGTGCTCGTGGTGGCGATCGGTTCGGGGCTCAGAGGCCGCAGCAGCTCCAGAGGAGGTAGCGCGGCGATCGGCTCAGTCTGTGTGCTGGAAGAGGTTGTCTGGGTGCTGGCAGCCTTAGCGTAAGTCCTACCGGGTGTTGGTGTTGTGGTTTGGGCTTCCACGCGACGGCGGGCCTCGGGGTAAGAGATGTCGGCTTTGGCTTTGAGTTCACAGATGCTTTTTTCTTTTTTCCAGGTCGGGCACTGAGAGGATGAGACTGTGTGGTCTGGGCTTCCGCAGTTGAGGCACGAGACAGGGGAAGTGCAGGGAGAACCCTCATGGGGAGCCTCACCACACTTGGGGCAGCGAGCAGTCTGCCGGCAGGAGGAGCTACCGTGTCCAAAGCGTTGACATTTGTAGCAGCGAAGCGGGTTCGGAACAAAGACTCTGACATCCTTCTTTAACCAGCCAATCACGATGCTTTCCGGCAGAGTGGTAAAGTCGAAAGTGAGGACTAACAGACTCGTGTCGCGTCGTTGGCCATCACGGAACGTGGTCAGACGTCGGATGTGGGTCACCCCGTCCCCTCTGAGCTCGGACAGGATCTCGTCTTCGGTCATGTGGCGGAGTTCGGGAGCGAAAATAGTTCCTTTGCAAGAGTTCCGAGCGTGGTGGAGCGAAATGGTGACCTTCTTGCCGCAGAAAGAAGTTGTCTTCAGGAGCGCCTTGGTGTGTTTGCGTGAGTTCGTTTTAATGATCAGAGTACCGTTCGCCGGTGCCTCGATGTCTACATCACACGGACCGCATATGGCGTCTACCTGTTTTTGTGGCCAGAACACGTTGATCTTCCGGAAGGAAACTTCACTATCGCAAGGCTTAACGACCAGGTAAGAACCGTTCGAAGCTAAGTAAGGCTCGTCAGAAGAGCGATCAGCGGTGGCACAGGCAGGTGCGTAATCAAAGTTCGTGCGCGGGTCAGAGCTCCGGGAGTGGTCGTTGGACGGGCGAGGGTCAGAGATCCGGGCGTGGTCGGCAGACAAGCGAGGGTCGGAGTCCAGGGCGGGGTCAGAGGTCGAGCAAAGGTCAGAGGTCCGGGCGTGGTCGGAGGACGAGCGAGGGTCAGTACCGGGTAGGGCAGCCGAGGGGTGGGTGGAGGAGGGAGGGGTAACGGTTGGGCGGGAGTCGGTTTCCATGGAGGCAGGAGCAGGGTCAGGAGAGGGATTCGAGACGTGAGGAGAGTCGGTGTCAGAGTCGGAGCAGGAATCAGAAAGCTGGCGCTGACGGCGCCGCTTCCCCATGATGGGGCAAACGGAAGTTGGGTGTAGGCAGTGAAGGGTCAAGGATGGGGACAGTTGGTATCAACGGGGAAGATGGGAGTGCGTGCGCGAGGAAAGACTCAATCAGTACCCGTGAAATGCCAGCAATAGCAATATGCTAACGATCACCTTAGCCTGTGGTGCTAGAACTTTTTGAGCCGTAGCTGTTATGGGGGTCCGAGTACGAGTTCGATGTTAGTTTTGAGCATAGATGATGACTACATGCATTTGGGGTAGATCGGGTCGGGTCAGGTCAGGTCGACCAGCAGGCTTCCTGCCGGCCATCTACATAGAATGGGTGACAACCAACAACGATAGCTTCGTAACATGTTACATAACCACTATTTACATTTATCAAAACTACTTCTTATATGTTTAAACGGGCGCTAAACTCGAAATCAGCTCTAAAAACTACACTCGTAAGTGGAAGCAAATAAAACTCAAAAGTGAACCAAGGTCATCCATATTCGATCAGGGCCAATAAATTTTTAGAGTAGGTGTAAAATTCATTAACTCGAGGTCACTAAGTGACACCTCTTCGTTTTGCACGTGGCACGTGCATAAGGGGTCACCCACATGCATCGGGAGAAGTAAAATTAATTCTGAATCAAAGATCAATCCATAATAACATATTTATACAGACACAATATAGAATTACAACAAACACACACGGATCGACCGAACGGACAGACACACACGAAGAGACGAACAGACTGATCAGCACACACGGCCGGCGCTACCAGAGGCCAGTAACGTACAATTCTAATGGCGCCGCTTCTTTTTCCTCCACTTTGACCGTCCGCGGCTCTTGTGCTTCGATCTGCCCCGGGAGCGGCTGTGGTGCTTGCTGCGCCTGGATCTGCTACTGTGGCCGTGGTGACCGTGGCGGCGACCGCGCTTCGATCTCGACGACCTGCTTGACCCGCTGCGGTCACGTCGGCTCGACTTGTGACCGCGGTGCCGGCGACTGCTGCTGCTCCTGTCTTTGTGCTTTCCGTGATGTTTGTCCCGGCTGCGGTGGCGGTCCTTGTGGTGAGATTTGTCTCTGCTCTTCTTATGGCTGTCCTTGGAACTGTGGTGTTTGTCGCGTGAGGAGTGCTTGGAGCTAGATGATCTGTGAGATTTGCTGCGATTCTTTGACCGATCCTTCCCAGAGGCGTGTTTGGAGCGAGGGGAATGGCTGCGACTCTTTTTGGAAGAGTGGGACCTCGGTGACTTGCTTTTGGAGCCTTTCTTATGATGTGAGCTGTCTGAATGATGATGGTTATCTGCTGTTCTCTTAGATTTATGAGATTTTTCTCGACCCTCTTTAGACTGATGACGCTTAGATGATTTACTTCTCGAGTCTTTGCTCTTCTTAGATTTATGATCATGCTTTTCTTTGCTACCTCTCGAACGATCGTGACTTTTCCCTTTCTTTGAGCTACGCTTGGAAGATGCCGATGAGTCTTTTGACTTGTGGTGCTTTTTGTTTGAATGTTTATCGTCCCGCCCGCGAGACGTTTTCTTTTTGTCATGTTCAGGCTTTCGATGAGACTGTTTCTCATGTCTGTCCTTTCTCGACTCGTGTCCCTGTTTGGAATGTGCATCATGAGTTTTATCTGACTTATCTTTTAAACTTCGTTTCGTCCGTTTGTGAGATCCATGCGTGGTCTCATGGTGTTCCTCCTTGTCATTGTGCTTATGAGATTCATGCTTCGACTCATGGTGTTCCTTCTTTTGATCGTGCTTATGAGATTCATGCTTTGCCTTGTGGTGTTTCTTTTCGTCATCATGGTGGCCACCTTTATCCTGTGAATGACCTCTCTTTGATTTGTCATGCTTCGTGCCGTGATGCTCTTTATTGGAATGTTTGTCGCCTTCATCTGGAGAATGTTCTCCTTTTGATTTTCCATGTTTCGTTTCATGGTGCTTTTTGTTCGTAGCATGTTCTTCACCTTTGTCTTGTGAATGTTCTCGCTTCGACTGCCTAGATTCGTCATGATGTTTTTCTTCTTCGTGTTTCTTCCTCGGACTTTTTTCTTTGTGTTTTCTTTTTTCCTGGTGAGTCTTGACATCTTCTTCATGGCGACTCTTCTTTCTGTCATGCTTCCCGTGTTCAGATGAGTCGTGATCTTTTTCGTGATATTTGTTTTTCTGGTCCTTGCTTCTATCTTTCTTGTTATCATGGATGTCGTCCTCATGCTTATGTGTTTTGTCTTTATGGTGTTTATCTTTATGATGCTTGTCTTCGGTTTCAATGTCATGTTTATCATGCTTGGCCGACGGATCATGCTGATCTTTCTTTCTGTGTTTGGAATCCTCCTCTTTAGCGTCACTTTCATGTTGCGATAGATGACTTTTGTCCTTCCTGAGTTTGTGCTTGTCATCTTGCTCTGCATCGTCACCGGTATGCTCCTTCATTTTCCTCGTCTTGTCATGTTTCGTGTCCATAGAGCTTCCTGTTTTCTTTCCATCTCTCTTCTCCCTGCCGTGGAGGCCAGTCTTAGAGGCACCGTGCTCACCACCCCTCTCTGCGTGGTGTTCGCCGTGGTCTTCATGAGACTTGTCTTCCCTGTCACCATGTCCACCGCCACTGTCGCCGTCATCGCCACCGCTGCTGCGTCGCGATAGTGCGCCCCCGAGTCCCGAAAGCTTTATTCCCGACATGGCACCGCCGAGTCCCGACATCGCACCCTTTAGTCCCGACATTGCACCCCCAAGTCCAGCTCCCGACCAATCAGTGCCACTCCAGCTGCTTGCGTCGTCTGGGGCAGAGCGGTCAGCATGACGGTTGGCATCTCCGTCACCCTCGCTCCCCCAGTCTGGAGCTTCTGATTCTGAATGCCTCCTTTCTGCGTCTCTGGTCTCATCACTGTCGTCAGCGTGGCCACTATCGTCATCGTCGTCGTCTTCGCGGTCATGACTACTCGTGCCTCTTCTGAAGAAGCGACCAATTCTAGTGAAGAAGCCTCCTTCGTCGGTGTCATCTGGTCGGTCATCTTCATTGCCGTAATTATCTCTATCGTCGTAGTCATCGCCGGCATCGTAGTTTTCATCTTTATCCATGCCAGCGTATTCTCTTTGAACATCGTAATCATCTCCACCATCATATGCACCTCTGACATCATAATCAGAGCTGTCACCATCGTCATCTGGGTCTCCTTCGTCGTCATAAGTATCTTCGTCATCAGGACTGTCTTCGCCGTTACCGTCATCCCTGAAGCCATTTTCGTGTAACGGTTTATCACTAATGGCCGACTGGGACCCCTGATCGCCTATAAGTCCTTCGCGCGGAGGCTCTTGATCTTCCAGCTGGTTTTTGTGACCTTCAAGAGCCCTTTGAAGCCCATCAGTTGATTGAAGAACGGGCACCTGACTCTTAGATCGTCTCAGCAGCGGCTTGGTTTCATCCTCCTCCCAGTGGGTCTGCTCAGAAGCATCTTCCTCCTCGGGAGAGAGCGTGCCGTCGTCGTCGGAGCGCCAGCTGTCGGAGCCGTCGTCCGTCGTGACGGTGGTGTCGCTCCCGACGTACATCATGTCCGCGAACTCGTCCTGGACGTCCAGCAGGTCCGTGTCGCTCTCCACCAGGTCCAGCAGGCTCGAGACCACCCGCTCTTCCCGCAGGAGGCTCTCGAAGTCCTAAAACACCACACCACACACGAACCGCATTCAGTGGTGTGCCCAGTGAGCATCGCCGTCCGTCCATTATCATCACACTGCTGTGTTTTAGGCTTAGCAGTTACGGCAATATCAACGTGTATCAACAAAGATGTGATTATTTGTTTGACTATGCTTGTAGAATAAGTGCTGTAATGTTGATTTGATAGGGCCAGTGGCCGAAAGCTCACCGTTTTAAAAAATACATTATTCGGCTTTTTGCATTTTTGATGTCGAGGAAAATGTTAATTTCTTTTACTTATCTAATTATATTCAATATGTTCCTCGCTCGAGCACTTAACAATGTTACTAATAGCCAATACCTTCTATGTCAAAAAGGTCACCTTTTTGTCTCGAGATACCATAAGATATGGAAGTGCCTATAGGTAAGTGCTTATAAAATGCGAGTGTTCGTTTCATAGTAAAAAAGCTTGCTTTCTGCCTTGGGCATTCCGGACATGTATTCATACGATAAAATTATATCTCAGAAGTGACCACCGATTACGATGTCATGGGTCACTACCAATAGAAATATTTATCGGCATTGCCCATAGTTATAGCATTTCGTCTGAGCGGCTTTGCTAGCTTACTAGACGTGACAAAGTCAATAAGTCAGGTAAGTAACGTTGTATTTCAAACCACACAGCCTGACGCACGAAGGTGATAACATAATGAACAATTACAAATGCAATCCCTTCTCCGATGCACACAGCAATAATACACCGACCGAATACAAGCACAGAACACGCGTTTTGATGGCCATTAACTTTTTCAAGAAGTAAAATGACACTATACTAACTATGCTTCTGGATGGAAGCCTTTATTTTTTGGCCCCTTTGGGAGACTTTTTGCGCTTTGTTGTATGTCCTTGAACCTTTTTTGATTTCGTAGATTTCCCTTTTGCTTTCGGCTTGGATTTCTTTGGACTGGATTTTTTGCTACTTGACTTCTTCTGACCAGTCTTCTTGGAACTGGCCTTCTTGGAACTGGATTTCTTTGGACTGGATTTCTTTGGGCTGGATTTCTTCTGGCTCGATTTCTTCGGACTGGAATTCTTTGGAGTGGATTTTCTTGGACTGGATTTCTTTGAGCTTGATTGCTTTGCTTTGGTCTTCTTAGGACTAGATTTATGATGACTGGATTTTGCAGGACTGGACTTCTGAGGGCTTGACTTCTTGGGACTAGCTGTTGACGCATTACTGGATATCTTGGAAGTGGAGTTGCTTCCATCAGACTTCAAAAGTGTTCCTTTCGATGCCACACTGGCCTCTATATTTTCCTCATCATCGTCACTGTCTTGGTCATCATCGTCGGCAGGCTGCCTTATCTGCCTGCTGCCCGCTGACTGGAGTACCATCGCAGAGGCTCGGTTGGCAGACATTGCGGCAGCGACTGGACTCGACGACACCTTCACAGATAGTCGAGAGCGACTGGCCGCGGTGGCTGTCCTCCCGTCAGGGAAACCCTTGTCAATCTCATCGCCACCACCGCCGTCACCAGCGCCCTCGGCGTCACCAGCGCTCTCGGCACCCTTGACCTCGGGAGGTGCCTCTGTAGTGTCCAGAGCGGACGCGTCGCTGGCAAGCTCCGAGTCGGCGTCGCTGGCTGATCCTGAGCCGCTGTCGGTGGTCGGTTCCCCGCTGATTATAGACGAGCTGGAGAGAGCCGTGGAGGACACGGACGAGCCGCTGACGGTGTCGTCTTCCGACTCGCCAGGGGTCCAGGACGGCGACAGCAGAACCTTAAAATCGTCCTCGTCAAGATCTTCGGCGAGAGAATCCAGCATTTCGTCCCCTTCTTGTAGCAATGCTTCATAGTCCTGAGAGAAATTACAAAGGCAATTACTAAAGCAAAATGCTTCAGATTGCCGCGGTGTTTTATGTTTTAGCTGTTCGCATCCCAAATTATTTTTTAATTGACTTCGCACATAAAAGGCTGGAATATAAAGCTGCCAGGGTTTGGCGTGCTTGTTCACCGTTTAGGCCGTTTGTGAATTGCGAGTTAGGGTTGTTCGAATATTGTATTTGTGTAAACGTTTTGGGGTAACGAAGCCGAGACAGCGAGGCAAGCTTCGGATGCTGTATAGGGTACAACTTTTATTGTTCGATGATTACTTCCCTAAAAATGAAAATAATTTAGAAGGCATGGAGGATGACTACACCAGACACCCGAAAATGTTCATTGGAATTATTAAACTTGATTAGATGTAGGTATGGTATGGCGTGTTTGAGCAGAATGTATGAATACGTTGAAGTTAGAATAATCTAGTGCTCAAAATATCTATTGAAAAATGAGTCATAATTTCGGCTATGCACCTTTATTGTAGTGTTCAAGATGGTTCAAGTTATATAAATTAAACATAAAACGATGTTTTTTAACGGTCGGAATGAACTTATATAGAGAGCAACTTATTGGCTAACATCATGAGCAAAGCGTTCTGCCAACTTTTAATTGAAATAATATTTGAGAGCCCTTACGTCGGGTCTGGGAGGCAGTGAGGTGTTGAAGAGGAACCCCGGAGCGGAGAGCAGCGGGTTACCCCAGCGATAGGCAGTGTCTATAGACGTCTGTAGATACCTCGTCATCACCAGGATCAGGATCTGCAGAAAGGAAATGATGCGTCCAAATGATGGGTATGAATTATGACTTAGATTATGCACATACATATATCAAGTATCGTGCCAGCGAAAAAAACAAAAACAAACGTAAATACCTAATACAATCCTTGTGTAACTGAAATGCATCCCGTCTAAAAAGTCACGTCACAAGTGATCTGCTGATTCATCCCCCACTCAGTCGGGTAAATACGACTGAAACAACTTTCCCGTGCCTCACGCTTGTCGTAGGCCTCACATTCACCTACCTGGGCAACTAGCACGTAGATGAATAGGAAGGCGGCGGCTCTCATGGCCAGCTGAGCCATGCGTCCGATGGGCTCGGCGCAGCCGCCCTGGTTGAAGGAGCGCCACCGGAGCAGCCCCATAGTGCTGTCCTCCTCCCGCCCGTCCGTCCGCAGCACTGCGAGCGCAGCAGGGATTTGGTGTGGTGAATGGGCAAGCTCACTTATCTGCTTTTGGAACATTTAATGCGAAATAGTTGAAGGCATGAACTGTTAAATTTTTACTCGAGTTCATGCAGAGAATAGTTGCTATTTGCGGGAGTAAGTATCAATTTTCTTGAGGAATGTGTGTAAATAGAAAATGTTCAGTAAAAGTATCGGGTGTTTGACAAAAAATCGAATTGCCACCGGCCAGGAAATTCATGCAAAGTGTAACTATGCCTGCTCTGAGTGCTCAGTGCACCATAAGCCTACTGATATGGCATCAGGTAGGTTTCGACCCCAGTAGCTCACGCTGGTCGAGGTTGTCACTCTCTGCCGTGGTGATGTTGTCATACGACCAAACCATGCGGCCCCGCCAGGGCGGCTTCCCGAGGTGTCTGAACAGCTCCGGTGGGAAGCTGTGCGCCCGCACCCCCTGCGCCTCGAAGATAGCCCGCGCCGCGTCCATCCGCCCGTTAGCCGGCGGCGAGCGCTGATTGGATGTGGCCGGCGGCGGCGGCGTGACGTCACTATGACCGGTCACCTCGCGCAGGAAGGTGTCGAAGTTGGCGTGTCGGCTCTGCACGATGGCCTGGCCGCGCCTCACGATATCCTGGGGAGGCCTGTTGTGGGACGAGACACAGCGTAGGGGGATGTTACGATGGGCGATAGAGAGGGATTAGATGGGGAGAGAATGGTCGAGTGTTACCAGCTTGAATAACCTATAAAGGCAGTGACTGCTACATGTGGTCATGGTAATGAAAGAAATTACAGCAGTTGCCTGACTATGTAGCTCTGCCAACAATTACAGTGAATGGTGTGACTATTTTCCGACACTACACTGTAAACTCATTTCAACAAACGTTTGTTACTTTTACAAGGAAAATTATTTAGCGCAAATCCCCGCACCCTTTGCCATGTCATCGAACGACCCTATTGTTTGTCATGGTAGTTGTTCTTACAACCCTCTCACATGTAGTTCGTTAGACTGGCTACCAAAGTTTGCTTTGTCATTGTTGTAAAAACGACTGTGTTCCTAGTTATAATCATGCGGCTACTAGGTAAAGACCTGCGCATGTTTGCATTTAACAGGGCTGAGCCGTGTACTTGTTAAGTCAAATCAATGCAAATCTTAGTTAGCATAGGAATCTCTACGTGCAGCAAACCTGTACTTGTAAGCAATCTACTAGTCTCAGGCTTGTAACGTTTTACAAAGACCTCCCTTGTATTCGTCAGTTTTCTCCACAAACGCAGGTCGCCGCTCTGCAGTCTCATTATTACAGCAAAACAGCATTACTGAAAGTAGGTCATGTATTTAAAATGGTACATACACATTACACACACAATGGTGATGACACTGATGACCCAAGGGGCAAGGGCAATAACGCATGCGAAAAGGCAATGAGAGTCATCACTTACGAGTACACTGTAGAATCACACGTTTACATGCATAACGTTTGAGTTAAGATAGTCAACTTGGGTTCCCTTCCTCGCAATAACTGGTTTGGGGACTCACAACATCGAGGAATGCTTTGATTCGGAAACATGTTATTTCTAAGTCTGCGGAACACGAATTTTAAGGGGCAAACCCATTCGAATCTAAGGAGCATTCAAATTCATTAGCCCGTTGGAATTTAGGTGCTTTTTTCATTTTTAGACTTCTTGAGTTTCTGCAGTTTGCTGTCTTCAGTGTAGCGACCCTTGCTTGCAAGCTGGAGCTTTCGCTCCTGATGAAAGCCTGAAAGAAAGCATCGCTATATTATAGCATATGCAGAACAATATGACCTTGAGCAGAACACATTGTGCTTACTTCCATACATCACGCACTTAAATTCAGCAAATTTCTCTGATTCAATCTGCATTATCAGTTGGAAGACATACATTTCATCAAAACATGACAAAAACGACCGAACACTGTTATCACCTACCCGGAAGTGCGCAGGAGGCCACATCACTGCACGGCGGTTGGTGCGCAACTGAAACTTTCAAAATGAAACGGCCGGAAACGTTTTTGGCGCCACCTATATAACAAGTAACAGCTTTGTGTATGTTACTACTAACACGTCTAACTAGCGTAACTAAGTCCGTGTTGCAAAGGTGTAGCTGATACCTTCGACAAGGACATAGATTACACAAGTATGTATCAGTATTGTTGCAATGGTGTAGCTGATTCTTTCGACGAGGATATGAATTACAAATCATAAGCAAATCTATGTTCCCTATTACGAATAAGACCCTGGTAGTTTTCACAATAGCCTCCATAATTCTCGTCAATTTTATGAATCGTCGACTAGGTGCTGGGACTGATACTTATATTTGCCCTGTTGATTCAACCAACTATGACAAGATATTCGTCGTTCGACATAACCTTTATTAGTATTTTTGACAAACCCTCGTCGTTGTACGACAACCCCTTGTCAAAATGAGTTTACAGTGTATACCCTTGTCCACTGACAATGCCAAGATAATCGTCACTTCCTTCCCTTCATCGACTCATTCACTTACTTCTTCAAAGCAGAAGCTACCCTTTTGAAAATGGCTGCATACTTTTCGTACTCAGACAAGTAGTCGATTGAATATATTTTCGACTTTTTCACCCAGTCTTCGTTTTTCTTGGGACGGAAGAAGAGCGACACAGATTCGCACGGTGCCCCTATAAATAAACGGATTCATACGTACATTAAATCAATCATGTATATTGCATAATGCAAAACTGTAAGGCAAATCTTCTCATTTTCTGCTTGCATTGATACCTTTTTGCCATTTATTTGACTCAAAGCCATGAGTATAGTGCGATTTAGACGAGTGGTGGTAAACGATGAGTAGACATGAAACCTTGCTTTCGCTTAACGGTTGCCATCAAACTTACTTTGAGGATATAAGGTCAAGTAATGAAACTGTATATCATGATTTTCCTCATAACGTTTAGTATAAACAAAAAACAAATGTTGAATCGTACCGATGAAATCCTGTCGACAGCAGCTGAACGGTGCCCAGCGCGGCAGAAACTCCCCATTGGCTTCCATGTAGTGGCTGAAAGGACAATGACCAGTGACAGTAAACACTGATCTGAAACGGCCCTCGTTACATTTCAACGCTCTTGTGATATGCATGATTCGTCTTTATCGTCATACGAACCTCATTAAAACTTATTTGCTCAAGTTTTGCAGGAACGTTACTATTTAGGTACTGTTACGTATTGAGTGGATATCGCCAGTAGGAATTGCAGTGTGCTAAGCAGTAAGCACCAGCGGAGAAGAAGGCTCTGCGACTCACCTGTTGGCCAGCCGGTTGATGGGCGCTGCGTTGCTGGTGTCCACCCAGCTAACCTTGAACCAATCAGAGATGGACGTAGCCCCGCAGCACTGATTCTCTATCTGTAGACGGTTGATGTACTCCCTCATCGGGGTGTCAATCTGATACATGGGGAAAGGGAAATTCGAGTTATTTCTGTCAACAGAGGCTGCTCCAATTGTGTTATCAAAATTTATTCATTGCCAAAAAATGAGTTAGCGATAAGTGACCAGAGAAACGGCCGACTTACAGAGAACAGACGGAACACAGACGGGCGTTCATACAGAACCAAATTCATTGAACAAAATTTTTATAAAAGCATTTTAGAAAATGAAATGGATATCTACAATGTTAGATATTTTTATGGAACGTAGGTAAGCTTATCGTCTTACGAAAGAAAAAATGATTGAAATCGAATTATATACCCTAAAGGGTATTTCATTTTATAAAGTTAGTAATCGCTACCTATTTGTTTGAGATGCGGATCACTCACCTTATATTTTTTCATCGCCTGTCTAAATCCCAGTGCGATGCCGTGTACGACCATGCTCTGGTGTGCCGTCAGCACGATTATGGCGGCTACAGTCAGCGGCACCAGCGCACATCCGGCCAGAAGCCAGTAGAACAGCACAGAGTGGAACCGCTCCCTGCCATAGACGCCAAAAAGATAGAATAACACAACAATGAACTGCTCCCCCTTCCAGAAACAGGCATTAGCCAGAGCGGCACGGAATTTAAACGTTCCTTTCCAGGCACGATAAAAGCCAGGATACGGAATTAAAAGGCTCCCTTCCAAACATGAGAGAAAGCAAGAGCACAGAATCAAAGGGCTCCCTTCTACATAGACACGGAAATTAGTAAGAACAACACGGAGCCGTTTTCTCCAGCAGGACGACACATTGAAAAAAAAACATAATTCCTTCCGAAATGCTATGAAATTGTGATTGTGAAATATATAAATTGTATTACGTTTCCACCATTTTTTGTTTGAATTCAAAGAATGTGCCAAAAAATCCTTGTATTTAAGTCTTCATAAAGCCCAAAAAAAAAATCAATTGCAAAATGAATGAATCTATTCTATCTCCACCATTTTGCATTTAAGATATCGATAATCGACTGCGCTACCATGACACTTACCTGGTCTCGTAGAAAGCGCTGTCATAACATATTTTGGCACCTATGAGGTGGAACACAAGGAATAGCAAGGACAAACAAAGGAGAAGCTTAAAAAGTGAATTTGTGTTGTAAAACGCAAGGAAGTTACCGAAGGAGGAGGCTTCCTGTTTCACGAACAGGCCCATGGCTCCATTGGCATGCGCTATCACCATGATGCTGAAATTCAAAAAGAACAATAGTACTCCGAGATACGACCGACAGGTCTCCGAAATGTTTATCCGTAAGTACTGCATTATCTTTTCTAAATAGTTCTGCTAGCGTTATGTTCTAGTAGTCTTGATTGGATATGTACATGGTCCTGGTGCGCAGGTTCACTTTTTCCCACTTTTACCTTTCTTTTGTCTGGCTTTTGCCCTTTGCTTTTGCCCCTTTTGCCGCATGGTTTGAGTTTATTTGCGAAAGTAGTCCGTGCACATTACATTAGAAGATCTTCCAGTCAACGCCTTGAGTAGTTTCGGTGAACAATGAACATTTATATAATTGCAGCTGGGCGAAGGGCGGAGCGACTGCCATGCAAGATTATGTCTCTGGTCAGAGATCATTTGATCATGATTCCGGTCATGAAGGCAGGGCCGTCTGTATGCCAAGCCCCTGACCTTACGTCAAATCTAACACCAATCTTGCTAAAGAGGTTTCAAAGAACTATTCACTATTAAATGTTTCCTCACGATGAGTAAGCTCTATACGTTCCTGAGTTTATTATCCGATGTGTCTAAGAACATGAAGAATTGGGAACATTGTGTCAAACCTCCGTGACTTTCGGCGCCTTTTCGAGCCCTGCACACCGTTTGTGCATCTATGTGGTCCAGGAAGCATGTTACATGGCGACTTAAAACTCCTCCCCCCACACCACCCACACACCTCAGTGTGTTACGACCTGATCACGTCGTCCTGGCGCGAGCTAAAACAACACGTGAAAATAGGGTCACATTTATTTGGTATAGACATAGCATAGTCTACGCTATAGATATACATACATACAACATATAGAGGGCTGTCAGCATAACTTCGTGACGTGCTCGGACGATACACATAAGCTCAACCGCACATTGCGCCTCGTATAAACACTTCAGCTAAAACAAAACACTTAAACGAATTGAACATCAAGCAGGTGTTCGCTTGTTAGCACCATTATGAGATCAGTCGGTTAACCCTGGAATTGAGGATAGCACATAGGCCAGGAATGGACATTTATTTGGAAAAGTGCTAGGTGGTTGAAAGAACAAATAAGACCCTGAGGTAGCATGGCATCAGCTTAGAACAGTCACACGAAAAGGCATGAGTTGAGGACATATAAAACAGATAGTCACCGTCAGCTGAGGCAGATTGTTACGCAATGAAATAATTCGTTACGCTGAGATTATTTGAGAACGTAGCCCAGTCCGCTACTGTGGAGTCGGGAATAGTCGATTCGGTAGAGGTCGATTCGGTAGAGCCCCCTAACCGGTGGAGTTGTGGTTATAGCGAGTTATTATTTAATAACACTTTTATCTTTATCGCCAGCATATGGTCGATGGCCAAATGGTAACGATGGTCCCAGCTTTTATGCATATGCCCGAATGTTTTTCAAGGTATTTTTTTTGTATCACAACACAGACTATAGCTTTCGGCTAACAACCGGCTGAAGGTGCATTCTGCATGATTTGTGCAAGTAACACTCAATACAATGGCACACATAGCATGTGCACATATACGTACATCAAACATCTAACATGATTTACAGTGCACACTAAACATCACTCGCTGCATGTATACTTTGCATGCAATACATTTACCGCATTAAGTGTGAATATGGGGAATAGGGATCTCTTGTGTAAAGATAACTGTTCTCCTGAGCATTTCGTTTTGCATGATGCAAAAATAATTCTTGCGATTTCATTACCGTGCTTCCGAATACCTTACAAATCACTCATTAATATTGGCATTGCAGTTACGTTCCTTGAAGCAAGTCCTTCATACACCCTTACGTTGAGAAGATTATGTCTGCAATAAACTAACACATGGCTCATATTATTCACTCCGGTAAATGCCGCCTTCTATAACACAGACACAAACTTGTTGTCGGCTTTCTCACGCAAGTCGACAAACGAGACAGCATTGAACGCTGATTTTCACAGCTTAGGCGCCAGAGCAGCACACAAATCAATACAATCAGATGATACAAACCACACAGGACCAGTCAGTTTCAGCGCATGCACCGCCTATATGTAGCTGTCAGACATATGCAAGCAACTGTCGAAGCGAAGTACTGCGATCCGGGCTTGTCGTATTCAGTCACGGCTTTTGAATCAGAGAAACTGACCACTTGCAGACAATCTCGCACGATATTCCCTCCCTCACACAGTTACGAGAAGCAGAGTGTTCTTTGGACAGTGACTAGTGAGCCAGAACAGCAGCGTCTGTCGACTTTTTACGACACAGAGTTTCAGATGACTTCACCGCCGATTGGCTCAGCGACATCGACATGGCTGCTCGACGGAAGGGCGTAGCAAGCGTTGGATGTGATTTCTCGTCATTGCTCATTGACGTAATCATGGCGTTGCAGCCATTGCCTATCAGCTCGGACGAAATTATTTTAACACATAGACATACGCCATGCGTTGGCAGCACCCTAGCGCACCATGCGGCCTCTTTCTTCAGTCGTTAACCAGCGTAACAGCGGATGAAGAGCAGCTCAGAGAATACCTTTCCCTCAGTCATCTGCCTACAGCGGTTTGGAGGGCTGAATTTCCCTCAGTCATCTGCCAACAGCGGTTTGGAGGGCCTCTCAGATGATACCTTTCCCTCAGTCATCGGCCAGCAGCGGTTTGGAGGGCTGAACGGAGGATACCTTTCCCTCAGTCATCGGCCAGCAGCGGTTTGGAGGGCTGGACGGTGGACTGGTGGTAGCGGGAGCGGTGCTCGAAGTCCTCGTTCTCCTCTGTCACCTGAGTCTGCTGAACGTTCACCCCCGGTGCCATCGGAGTAACCACCATCCTGTCGTACTGAGTGGCTACGCGCCGCCTGCCGCAGACGGCACGACGCGTTAGCGAGATTACCGAAATAAATAAATGACGACTAGTTAACTGCTGATAAAAACATCTGGGATTTGGGATTTGGTCGACGTCATGATCACTAGTCACTTTTTAAAATGTTAACCTCACTTGTTAGCGTGTGCAAAAATAAATGTAAGACTTCCAGCACCATAAGATGAGACCGGTAGAAAAAGACTGCTAGTATTAACTATTCCTAAAATACAATCAACCGTATCCCATTCTCATGTCAGTAAGTCGCTAGCATCACGACCCGTCACAGATTGGTCGACTCCCCTGACCCTGATGTCTGTTCGAGCGTCACTCACCGTCCCAGCGCGATGGCTAGCAGGTTTTTGATCCACTCGCCGAAGGAGAACGAGTCAGCCAGCGCGGCCGGGCAACCGGGACTGGCATGACGCGCGTACAGCCAGATCAGCAGCACGGCCAGCACCGTCAGCAGGCAGTACAGCCAGTTCACCAGCAGCATCATCACCAGCTTCAGCAGCATCTGTGAGCAGCACCCACAGCGCCGTCAGCGGAATGAATCATCACCAGGTTCAGCACTAGCAGCAGCATCACCAGCTTCAGCAGCATCTGAGAGCAGCACCCACAGCACCGACAGCAGACAAAATCATCCCGTGTTTTGACTCAAATTTCGACTTGATTACGACACGCTGTAGATGTTTTGTAAATACGACTCGAACTCTTCGACTCGAAGTATTTCGTGTGGAGTTACGTCCTCATTACCTTGATGCCCACTTTCTTTTAGTAAGCATGTATGTCCCGTGCGGTCATTTGCACTCACTCCGATCAGAGAGACCCATCTGTTGCAGAATCGCGAGTACCAGCTGGGCGGCTGGAGAAGGATCCCCTCCTGTTCAGCGAGCAGCGTGCGGACGGCAGCCGAAGGGTCCGGTACCGGCGCCGCCGTCTCTGCCGAGCGAAAGGGGAAGAGGAAGGCACTCGGAGCGACTTAGTGAGAATAAATGTCATAAACAAATTTCTTTCGTTGGTGGATAGAATGCTTGAGCACTCGATGAACAGTAAGCTATGCATTAGAAATAATATGAGCATAGCTGTGTTTAGGGCCGAGACTGGGATGTATTTATCTTTGACCGGGAAATAATTGTCTCACTAATAGGCAGAGACCGGAGGGGTGGTGTAACGGGTGTCTACTAATTAATGAGAAAAAGTTCAGGTAGTAAATACGAACCTTTAAAGGTAATACATAATCTGCATATCTCACATGCTGAAAGACATGTCTGTTGCGAATGTCAATCAGGCAAAACGAAAACTTTAAATACCATGGTCAGTCGCCATGAGAACGTTAAGCAAACAACGGTTCTAAGCAATCTTCGCCAATTTTAAGAAAAATTACCTTTCTACAACGGAAATGGCACTTATGGCTCTCCAAGTGCAAGTTAAAGGTTTTTAGCCAAGTGCCAATAGCATGCTTATCCTGGCCGGGCCCGGGGGGTAATCCCAACCACCGCAGCCCGGGGGGGGGCGTTTTTCGCCCCCCCTGTCTAACTCCGTAAATAAGGGAGCTACGGAAACAAAAGCGATACCAAACGAAAGGTCCTTACGAGACGATTCTAATGCACCTAAAATTTTTGACCTCAGGTCAATTTTCAAGGTCAGAGGTCAAGGTCAAAGGCCAAAACCGGCACATGTGTAGTGATCTCAAAGTAAGCCTTCTAGAGGACGGCAGGCTGCATCAAACCGGCAAAATTGGGTGTCAAACGAAAGAAGAGAATCTGAGGATTCTGAAAATGTGCTCCAAATCAAAGGTCAAGGTCAAGGTCACGCTCAAAATTGACCTCAAACTTGGCACTTTTTCGCACATCTTGCGTGCTAACTTCCAAGATGTTTTGAAATGTTTTGAGGCTTATCAGTTCCCTATTTGTGGTTCATCTTGCGATGCAAGGCTGCTCAAAGGTCAAGGTCACAGAAGAGTATCCCTGGTAGAGGCTATTTCAGTGATTCAAGTTAGTAATAATAAATAAGACAATTTTGCCATCCGGAAGCTCTAAATGAAGGCTTAGAGGAAAATAGATGCCAGATTCGTGATCAGCGGGTACAAATCCATCATAAACGACCTTTCATGTGTCAAGGTCAACCAGAGGTCATTCGAGGTCACATGAGGTCAACATGAAACTTGACCTTTTCCGAACAAAATATATATCATTCGACGCGGCTTGACAAGGCGAATGCGATGGTACCATTGCCGCAGCTCTAGGACCATTTTTGTCGAAGTTATTTGCGAAAAACTAAAACCACATTTCGGGGTCGTTGACCTGACATCTGACCTCAGGTCACCAAAACTATTTTTGTATTTTTCTCTAGGTCAAACGCTACACAGCCGTGCTCGTAATTTGTCTTTATCTCTAAAACTCTATTTTTAGCAGCTATTTGAAGTTTGCGTCTGTGACGCCGAAGTTTGCCGTGCAGGGGTCTAGAAAAATGGACCTTGTGACGTCATCAAGGGGGCTAGGTCCAATTTTTTTACTTCAGAAGATGTCAAATTGATGGGAGAAAAGGTACTGAAAGTTTCGCCTTCCTATCCCTAAGCGTTCGGGAGTTATCGCAAATATTCGCCAGGGGGGGCGAAAAACGCCCCCCCCCCGGGCCCGCGAGGGTTATGATATTTGAGATAAGAGGAAACGCTCAGCATGCTGGAAAAGGTTTGAAGTGGCTGCAACTCTGCGAGTTTCGCTACAGAAACAAGGTCCCCTTCGATGGGGTGCGAAGGGCAAGGTGAGGGGTGTCAATGTGCCTGCTGGTGTGACGCCACTATATTTGCCACTATTATGTCGTAATTTTTGCTGTAGAAAATGTGCAATTGAGTACCGGAGGTGCATACAGGCGCCTGAGGTCACTCAAGCGCAGCAACGCAGAGAATAACAGCGTTTGCGTCGGCTAATCAGGGGCAAGCTGTCAACTGGTGAGAACGCATTGATATGATAATGGGCGACGAGAGCTGTTTGACTTACCCAGGAACAGATATGTCATATATTGCCAGTTTGTATGGTCCAGTGAGGGGCGATACAACTGCAACCTGTGGACACGTCTCCTTACCGGTTTCCAGCTTACTGATGCGGCTAAACGGTCTCTCCGGAAGGGGAGGTGCTGCCAGTCATGTGTCCAAAATGAGTTATCATTGGGAGGATGTTCTATAGTGCGGGGGACAGCAAATAAACGCGTTGATTTCTTATCTTTTAGGGCACCAAGGTAAAAAAGACGAATACTACCCAAATGGCAACATGCACTCTGATTTGACCTAGTTTTCGTCCATTATGGCACCTTACTGGATCGGATGAGACTGTAAGATTCATTAGAACGGCGAGGCCCACAGCCATACACACATCGACGCCGCAAACGCCCGTACGTACTCGGCGGCGGCATCGTGTGAACCCATGACTCATATGAAACACCCAGTGACACCTAGCGGTCGGCCAGACATTGCACTGACGTGGAAGTGACTACAGGCGGCGGCGCCCCACGAACTGCACCCTTCCCTTTGCTGACAAATCATCACAGAGGGAACATCTTTGTGCTGCCTGCCGACGATTGCAGATTGCCACTAAGCGCAAATAAGGTGGGTCGTATCCTGCATTTCCGCTGCCGCCCTACTGGCCGCCACGACCGACTGGCCCTAGGACAGGGCTGCACGTCGGCCATTATTGTTCAGGCCAGAGCTCTCCAACGGCCGACAGTATCACCGACCGTATACGCAGTTATGCTCGTGCCCCATTTCGGGGAGTTACGATTTATGCTGCCACCAGACTGCTAGCCTCGCATCTTGTTGTGTTCATAGACCTGTCCACGTGCATGACCTAATGTCTCTGTGCACCCAAGGCCAAGCCACCCTGACGCCATCTTGGCGGGAGCGATCAGCAATCGTGTGACCTCTGCCCAGCGATCGCGTGATCGTGACGTCAGCGGTAGGTGTGGACACCTCCAGCGCTGGTGGCGCCGCGGCGGCAGCGACAGCAACTGCTGGTAGCCACGTGGCCGCCAGCGGCGCAGGCGCGGGCGTGTCACGTAACCGTCACTGCGCCGTGAGGCGGCCCGGGTGACTCATCCGCCATGACGTCAGCTGACCGTGACCGTGGCGTAGCGGCCTTTGGCCCGGCGCCCGGACCGCAGGTCCGTAGCTGATCGGGGGTCGTCTTGCACCGGGTCTGCAGCGGGCCATCTGGGCTGGAGTCAGGTCACTGCTGGCCGTATGCCACTCTGTGGGTGCTAGAATGACTGCATGCTGCATTGCCGCCACGAGCATGTCAACTGACCGTCACACCTACACTGGACCTCGCGCCTATCTGCCTCTCACCGGTCCGGTGACCGTCGCAGTGTCGCACTCCCACTGAACTCATCTATCCGCTGGCAGTGAGTAAGGTACTGAGAAACTTGTCCATCGACACAGCCTGTTTTAAGTCCTGGCACCGAATGACCGGCGCGACTCACCGGCCGGTTGCGATCGTCCACCGTGTGCCCGAGGCGCCGGACGTGCACAGCGGTCAGCGTCCACGCAGGGACGCGTCAAGGGTGTGCACAGATGTCAGTGCACACAGACAGGCCGCCAGCCGGCACCAAGTCCCTACACTGCCCTTCCCGAAGAAAATGAGCCATTGCGCCGCACCCCAACACACAACTATGTAAAAACAAAATCAGTTTGTTTCCACAATCGGCCCAACCGGCGATCACCAGCTTCGCTAGCACCAGACTCCGCCGGTACGGACGTTAACTGTTTCGCAGCCGTCAGCCCGCCGCTATCGGGGGGCACCGCCACTTCGACACAATCATCGCCTGATGGCGCAGGCGCCTTCGCTAATGGCACCTGCGTGCCCAGTCACAGAAGTTTCCACCGGCAGCCGCCGTGCGGCAGGATCGAGTCCGGTTAAGCAGGTCGGCGGTCGCTGGGAGGCGGAGCTCGACATCCTGAGCAGAGGCGCGTGCAGCTGGGTCGGCGGCGTCGGCTCCTCTGCAGCCGCACTCCTGGTTCGGCCACGGTCTCGGCTAAAACAGCAGTCATCGCAGGAGGTTCTGTAACCGTGTTTCCGTTTAGTCTACTCGTACGTCTCAACTGATCAGTATGCCGTCGCCATATCCTGCCGTCCTCTAGCTCGATCGCGTACGATACTGGCCCGTCGACACCAACGACCACTCCAGCAGCCCATGGCGACCCAACACCGCAGTTTCTGAAAAAAAAACACGAGATATGACACACCAAATCTTCTTTCAGATCTTACCTTGCTGTCCTGAATTCCTTCTGTTTCACCTGATGCTCAGTCACTCCCTTCCGCATGTCCGGGTGAAGAGATCCAGCCGGCTCCGGATGCTGCGTCCCACCATGAGCTCTGAGGGATAAACTGAGGTCGTGCTGTGAGGTGTGATATTCTGACAGCGCAGCCAAACAGACAAAGCATCTTCCCAGTCGTCGTCAGACCTCTGCAAGGCAAGCTTGACATCACGCACAGCATGCTCAGCCAGTCTGTTGCCTTGGCTGTGGCGAGGTTCTTTCGTCCTGTGATGTCTGCCATTTCCCTGCATAAAACATTGAAACTCGGATGAGGTGAATGATGTGGCGTTGTCAGTCACAACCGTGTCTGGTAATCCCCATCGGGAACACATTTCCCAGCCTAGTAATCGTCGACTTGGAGCTGACAGTGGTGCAGCACTCTGCCTCAATCCACTTAGAATAAGCGTCTACCACGACCATCCCGTACTTTCCTTTCGTGGGCTCGGCAAAGTCGATGTGTATCCGTGACCAGGCACGATCCGGCCAGGGCTACATGCGGATGGCAGCGCGATCAGGTGCTGGCCTGCTCTTCTGGCATGCCCGACACAGGCTCCCGACACGCTCGATGACCTTGTCCTTGAGCGGCCACCAGACGCAGCCTCTTGCTAGAGCCTTCATGCGACGTACTCCAGGTTGCGCCACGTGGAGCTCGGCCAAGATCGCTTTACGTGCCCTGCTCGAAATAACGACTCGGTGACCCCACATGAGCACGCCGCAGCATACGGACAATTCCAGCCGTTTACCAGCAATGCAGACGGTTCCGAGTCCGTACTGAGTGGCCGGCCACCCCTTTTGGACAAGACGCTTCACTCAGGACAGCACTGGATCCCGTGAAGTCAGCACCGCTGAGAGAATTTGCTTGGCTCTGGAGACTTCGGCCAAGGATGCACACCTCATGTCCGGCAGCGGCCGTGCGGCAATGTCAGGTGGTGTATGGTACTGAGAGACTTGTCCATCGACGCAGCCTGTATTCGGTCCCGGCACCGACTGACAGGAGCGGCTCACCGGCCGGTCGCGATCGGCCACCGTGTGCCCGAGGTGCCGAGCGTGCACAGAGGTCAGCGTCCACGCAGGGCCGCGGCAGGGGTGTGCACAGATGTCAGTGCACACAGCAGGCCGCCAGCCGGCACCCAAGTCCATACACAGTGACACTCACCGGTCCGCTGACCGTCGCCCTTCCACGGCCCGCTGGCTGGAAGCGCCCTCCTCTGCCCGCTGGCAGTGACACTCAACGGTCCGCTGACCGTCCACTTCCCCGGCCCCTGGCTGGAAACACCCTCCTCTGCCCGCTGGCGGTAACACTCAACGGTACGCTGACCGTCCCACTTCCCCGGCCCGCTGGCTGGATGCGACCTCTGCCCGCTGACGGTGACACTCAACGGTCCGCTGACCGTCCTACTTCCACGGCCCGCTGGCTGGAAGCGCTCTCCTCTGCCCGCTGACAGTGACACTCACCGGTCCGCTGACCGTCCCACTTCCACGGCCCGCTGGCTGGAAGTGGCCTCCTCTGCCCGCTGGCAGTGACAATCAACGGTCCGCTGACCGTCCCACTTCCACGGCCCGCTGGCTGGACGCCCCCTCCTCTGCCCGCTGGCAGTGACACTCAACGGTCCGCTGACCGTCCCACTTCCACGGCCCGCTGGCTGGAAGTGCCCTCCTCTGCCCGCTGGCAGTGACACTCAACGGTCCGCTGACCGTCCCACTTCCACGGCCCACTGGCTGGAAGCGCCCTCCTCTGCCCGCTGGCAGTGACACTCAACGGTCCGCTGACCGTCCCACTTCCACGGCCCGCTGGCTGGAAGCGCCCTCCTCTGCCCGCTGGCAGTGACACTCAACGGTCCGCTGACCGTCCCACTTCCACGGCCCGCTGGCTGGAAGCCCCCTCTTTTGCCCGCTGGCAGTGACACTCAACGGTCCGCTGACCGTCCCACTTCCACGGCCCGCTGGCTGGAAGCCCCCTCCTCTGCCCGCTGGCAGTGACACTCAACGGTCCGCTGACCGTCCCACTTCCACGGCCCGCTGGCTGGAAGCGCCCTCCTCTGCCCGCTGGCAGTGACACTCAACGGTCCGCTGACCGTCCCACTTCCACGGCCCGCTGGCTGGAAGCCCCCTCCTCTGCCCGCTGGCAGTGACACTCAACGGTCCGCTGACCGTCCCACTTCCACGGCCCGCTGCCTGGAAGCGCCCTCTGCCCGCTGGCAGTGACACTCAACGGTCCGCTGACCGTCCCACTTCCACGGCCCGCTGGCTGGAAGTGGCCTCCTCTGCCCGCTGGCAGTGACACTCAACGGTCCGCTGACCGTCCCACTTCCACGGCCCGCTGGCTGGAAGCCCCTTCCTCTGCCCGCTGGCAGTGACACTCAACGGTCCGCTGACCGTCCCACTTCCACGGCCCGCTGGCTGGAAGTGCCCTCCTCTGCCCGCTGGCAGTGACACTCAACGGTCCGCTGACCGTCCCACTTCCACGGCCCGCTGGCTGGAAGCGCCCTCCTCTGCCCGCTGGCAGTGACACTCAACGGTCCGCTGACCGTCCCACTTCCACGGCCCGCTGGCTGGATGTGGAGCAGCGCCCACTGTCACCGGTCCGCTGACCATACCATACCTGTCCGCTGTCTGTCACGTCTCCCTTACTAACTGCTGGAACCCATACTCACCGGGTCGTCAAACGGTCCACTTTCTCGAGCCCACCAGCCGGTTGCCGCCGGGGGCTCTGCTGGACTAAGTGGACCGCAGAACTGGGCCAGCCTCCCCCCAGCACCGACTACCGATGAGTCACCTATTCATTCGACTAACGTCAGGGGCGACTTACAGGTCCCCGTGCCGCTGCGGCAGCGGCGGTGAAATCAGCCGCCATTCCTTCTCTCAACGCCGAAACAGGATTACCGACTAACCTTCAGAGCCGCTGCGGCGCCCGCACCGGCCCGCGCAGAATGAACGATGATGTCCCGACCGGCCGCCGCCGTGTGGCGTGTCAACAGCCTGCCTCGCCCGTGTCTGTCCCATCTGCACCATGCGCGATACCGTTCCCCGAGCTGGGTCTACTCGGCTCGTCACAGCGTTCCCGACAGCCGTCTCGCGGGCGCCGCGCTCGAAGCTGCAGCAGCAGCCCGGACACCACCGACTGGGCAAGCCAAGACACCACCGGCAGCTCCGAGTGCTCCTCTAGCTCCGCCGTCGCATCACCGCGCGGCCACAAGCGGTCTCGGACGTCATTATCCCTCACCCCTCGACGTCGCTGCCTTCCCACCGGAACGGTCGGTTTCCTTACTTTCGGCACCATCCCCTCCACCTCCTGCCAGCCCCCTCCTCCCCGTGGCCTGAAACTGCCCCCCGTCAGTGCCACCGCACTTCGCGCGCTCGCTGCGCGCTCCTCGGTATGTCGGTGGCCAAGGTCGTCTTGACCCGCCTACTTCCCTCCGACAGCCTCCGCGGTCAGCCGAGGTACCCGCCGCTCACCCCGGCCGGGTACCTGCGTGGTGTCCCGGCGATCGCGACCTCTACGGCCTAATTTTCCCATACATTTGGCAATTTCTTTGGCGTCTTTCAGCGGGAAATCACGGTACTGACCCTATGCAGGACGCTGATCGACAGAGGGCGTGAAAGGAGTCGAGACCGAGTCGCGCCAAAAGAAAATTGGTATATGAAGGTTACTCGTACCACCGATCGCCGAGCACGTGCTAATGGCACCTTACTGGATCGGATGAGACTGTAAGATTCATTAGAACGGCGAGGCCCACAGCCATACACACATCGACGCCGCAAACGCCCGTACGTATCTCGGCGGCGGCATCGTGTGAACCCATGACTCATATGAAACACCCAGTGACACCTAGCGGTCGGCCAGACATTGCACTGACGTGGAAGTGACTACAGGCGGCGGCGCCCCACGAACTGCACCCTTCCCTTTGCTGACAAACCATCACAGAGGGAACATCTTTCCCCACCTCCTCCCCACTCCCCCACTATTACATTATCTTCCCTCCCAACCCATTGTCTCCTCCTTTCATCAGTCCGTCTCGTCTTTCAGCGGGAAATCACGGTACTGACCCTATGCAGGACGCTGATCGACAGAGGGCGTGAAAGGAGTCGAGACCGAGTCGCGCCAAAAGAAAATTGGTATATGAAGGTTACTCGTACCACCGATCGCCGAGCACGTGCTAATGCAATTAAAACCATCGCAATGTTGGAGGGGGTCGGCGTACCCATGAAAGATCGATAAGACGGGTCCACGTCAAAACAGCTAGTGACTATTGAGCTAGTGACTTTTGAGCTAGTAGGTACAAAAGAGCTAGTGCTTCAAAACAGCTAGTGACAAAACAGCTAACGCTAAATTAGCTAGTAATGCAAAACAGCTAGTGCATCAAATCAGCTAGTGACAAAACAGCTAGCGTCAATATGGCTAGTAGAGCAAAACAGCTAGTGCTTCATTATAGCTAGTGACAAAATCGCTAGCGTCGAAATAACTAATGAAGCAAAATAGCTGATGCGTACAAGTGCGAGCAGCTATCATAAACCCGGTTTACATAGCATATTTGACGAGGCTCTAGCTCGTTAATTTGGCGATAATTTCGTTGCAGTGGCCTTCAGATATTTAGAGGGGATCATTTTGTAAATTGTTAAGCACCATTGGCATCTTTTGCAACATCACGGACGGAGATATAAGCTTGCAACAAACCCTATGTAAACGCGTCTATAGATTCTTTCCCGACGAGTCATTAGATTCTTTCCCGACGACGAGTCCCGACGGGTAGGAGCAGAAGAGGACCGTTGTTTGACAACATTATTTGGAATGTTAGAAGGAGGACAGAGGACGGGATCACTAAGGACAAACACAAATTAGAAGCGTGGCACCGGGGAATTCAAGGCATGTTTGATTCATCCTAAAAATCTCTTTAATGAGATTTTTTACCGCCATCCAAAAAGAACAAAATCTTCAAGCATCTGATCTTGTGAAATTCAAAAGTGGCCAGGATGTTCAAAAACAAAAGAAAATATATGCAGAGACATGAATGCCAGATTAGTCACTCTACTGAGACGCTACAGGGAAGGCATTATTAGCAAAAAAGAATTCATTCAGGGAGTAGGTTTCAACATCACTTTGAATGTTTGAGGTGGCATATCGCGGGAAATGCATATTTACAGTCACAGATATCTTACATTTTCGAAGCGAAGTGAATGGGAAGGGAACAGAGGTCCGACGAAATAGCTGTTTTGACGATAGCTATTTCGTCACTAGCTGTTTCGAGGCACTAGCTCTTTTGCTTCACTAGCTACTTTGACGCTAGCTGTTTTGTCACTAGCTGTTTTTAAACACTAGCTATTTTGCTTCACTAGCTATTTTGACGCTAGCTGTTTTGTCACTAGCTGTTTTGAGGCACTAGCTGTTTTGTACTAGCTCAAAAGTCACTAGCTCAAATGTCACTAGCTATTCTGACGTGCACCCGATAAGACAATCCACCCTGCGTGTCGCAGCTGTGACCGATTGAATACTTGTGAGGCTTTGTCAAGAAAGAAATATATCCAGGGGACAAGACTGTAGCTTTGGACCGACATCTGAAGACGGGAAGGCGGGACTTATCGGTCTCGTTTGACGCGGAGGTGCCGCGACGTTTGATCAAGGGGGTCGGGTGGCGCGTGCGGCGTGACGTGGAACATGGTGTGCTCAGTGTGCTGCGCTGAAGGTATTTGATGACCAATAGAAGGATGCATAAGCATGCGAATTTTCGATTATCTAAGTTACAAAATACCCGAGCCTTTAAACTTTTTCTCATTAATTAGTAGACACCCGTTAGATGATTTATACGTACCAGTGGTCACTTGCTTCACGCTGTGGGAGCTCGAGTCTTCCTCTGGCGAGGACGGCAGGCTACCTGTGTTCGTAGACTCCCACTGAAACGAGCACAAAGTCAACACATAGAGATGGCCATCGATCAGCCTAATCGTCGTGGGACGCTGAATTCAAAACATGCAAATCGAATGCAGATTATTCCGGCTCCGGTCCGTGGGCTCTGCCCAGGGAGAGGAGGAGATGGCGCTGATGGGTGTCATTTGGCGCTACATCCTACTGGCTATGAAAAGGATTAAAAGCACCTTACTAAACACAAAGTAAAGAATAAAAAGTTATTGGGCATGGTATAAGAGTTATAGACAACAAATTCAATTATTTTTCAACCATCATATGGCAAAAAAATTGCCGCCGTTGAAAACAGGTGCTCGTATTACCGCCCTCGGAAAGAGAATCGCCGCATAACGAAATACGGCCATCTTCGTGCAAAACATTAGATACATGATAAACATGAAGTGAAAAAGTAACCTGAAGTTCCTCAAGATAATGCATTACTCTCATTGGTTGGACGTACCGAGGACCGCATTGCGCTCTTGCTCTGCTTGCTGACTTTATCCACGGCTCCGTAAGCCGAGCTGCCCTTGCCAGAGGCGTCGAACACAGGCGAGCCCAGCTGATGAGTCCTGTAAAACACCGTCTGGTTACCGGTAAGGTCCAAGCACACGAATCCCGCGACCCCGCGTACCCAGCGCACGTATTTCAGAGTCCAATCACGGTCAGAGCTGTTAAAATGAAATGAGTTTCGCCAACAAACTTCTCAACAGCGCCCGAAGTTTGACGGGAAAGCTGTGAAATTTCGCTGACTAACCACTTGTCAGTTATGAGTTGATATGGTTCCCCGAATGGAATCCCGCTATAATATCAGGAATTTGTAGGTAACAAGATAAACAGTCCTCTCATAATGCGTAAAACTTTGCCAATCCAGGCCCTCTTCACAGCATCCCATCTCCGATGATTTAGTGCTACCCAATTATTACCAATCAAAATCAGGCATTTCATTTCCTTTTTTATTACTATCACCCTTCCCTAGATAACCTTTACCGTAGCATCTTGTCTAAGCGTCAAAATAAATGTGTCCCCACACTGGCGGATCCATGGAACGGCGGTCTTGAGCGCTGCAGGGGGGCATACCCCCAAAAAAGTCTCTAATATAAAAAATCATCGGATTTGATTCCTCACGCACAGCTGAGCAGTTTAAAACAAACCTTACGTAAAAAGTGTTTTGTTTTCTTTTTACTCTCGAAACACCGCATTTTTCGTTTTCCGACACCACCGACGGGGGGGGGGGGTGATCGCCCTCTCCCCCTGGATCCGCCAGTGTGTTCCCACCGTCCACCTCGTCTGGTGGGGACTGCTGCACATAGCGCTCAGTCACTGACTGTCTGGCGTGGCTCTGCTGCTCCTGGATGTCGTAGGCGTGCGCCAGCGCGAAGTAGGCGTAGTCGATGCCGGCGTACGTCATGAGGAAGGGCAGGGTGACGATCGGAGCTAGCCGATTGATCTGGCCGATCAGGATGAACACCAGCGTCCCGGTGGACACTGCGATTAGGGAGTACACCGGCACCTGGTTGGCACCGCTCTGCGAAAACCGGAGAGAGAACGCGGTCAATGTGGATTCGGCTGGGCTAATTATGCATGAGATGCTAAATGCAGCGGCAATTTGGTGGCGTTCGCGTGTGGTATGAGGATTCCATGAAGATGAATGATGAACGAAAGTGGCGGCTAGAATACCTACAATGACATGGTAGCTAGATTGAAATGATAAAGGCTTCACTTGTAAAGCCTGAATTGGCCTGAAAATTATTTATATTAACTGCATTCAGCCGGCGTGTGAACAAAATTGAAATTCGTAATCCTTCCATTATTCGCATCCGTTATATTTGAATGAAATGCCTGGTTAGCGCTCCTTACCACTTTGCTCAACGGCTTCAGGCAGCGAATGATGTTCTCATTTGCAATGCTCTTGAGAACCCGTGGAGTGCCGTAAAGTGTTGAAAGACATGAAGAGGAAGACGAAATGTAGAGGCCCAACAACAGGAGCACACCTGTGACCAGCCAACCAGAGTGAGCAGCTTTGACAGACATTACGTGATACCTCAGCAAATGAACAAAAAAAAAAAACTAACTAGAGGTACAGGTTTACGCGATAACTGTATGTTTCGATATGTATGATTAACGGATGCATTAGTTTGGGTGTAGAAACTTGCATTTTTATTGGTATTATTTGTGAAGAACTGGGTAACTGCTTTTGATTGAACTGTAAAGTATGATGGTGATGCATGCGAGTTGTTCGAGCCCTTTGTAAGTTAGGATGTTACTCAATTCAACCCTACCCTACCCTACCATACCCTACCCTACCCTTACACTACCCTAACCTACCCTACCCTACCCTACCCTACCCTACACCCTACCCTACCCTACCCTACCCTACCCTACCCGTGCCCTACCCTACCCTTACACTACCCTACCCTACCCTAACCTACCCTACCCCTAACCCTGCACTACCCTACCCCTACCCTACCCTACCCCTACCCTACCCTACCCTACCCCTACCCCTACCCTACCCTACCCAACCCTACCCCTAGTCCCTACTCTACCCTACCCTACCCTATCATATCCTACCCTACCCTACCCTACCCTTACACTACCCTACCCTACCCTACCCTACCCTACCCCTACCCCTACACTACCCTACCCCTACCCTACCCTACCCTTACACTACCCAACCCTACCCTACCCTACCCTACCCCTACACTACCCTACCCTACCCCTACCCCTACCCCTACACTACCCTACCCTACCCTACCCTACCCTACCCTACCCTACCCCACCCAACCCTACCCCTAGTCCCTACCCTACCCTACCCTACCCTACCCTACCCTACCCTACCCTACCCTACCCTATCCTACCCTACACTACACTACACTACCACCGGCAGTCCAAGTTTCAGCTAAATCGGCCCAGAAACGGCTGAGATATTGCAAAAACAAATTAATTGTATTTACTGGCGAATCTTCTTGGCGAGCGGTGCCTTGTGTCGGCCTTCGTTGTCAAAGGTCAACGACCTCCCGGCTCTGATGCTTTTCACTCAGCTTTTTAAGCGAACAACTGAGCCTAAAGCGCGTGCTCTCTGCTCGACGCCGGCCTCGGCCAGCCTGCGGCAGAGATGCACGCGCTGACGCGGCACCCGTGGTCCGATTGCGCCCATTTTTTGATACGATGGTCCGCCCCACCCAAAGTTTGTGCCCAGTAAATTTCACGTCGATACGCGGCGCCGTTCCGGCGCAAGAAGACACATAAGGCTGACGGATGGACAGACAACTTATAATTTATTAAGTAAGATTGTAAGTTCAAAAAGCAAAATCTCGCAAGCTATTGATGGCAGTTATCGATAAGGCATTTTATCAGTTAGTCCTCACCTGTGGCCGCTACGCGCTCAGCAATAATGTAATCGGTGAGAAGGGCCTCCCTGGTACAGGTAGCAGCCAACACAAAGGCAAACAGCATGTACAGCACGGTGCTGAAAAAACGTTCAGGGTCGGTCAATGCCTCACGGAAAGTCGTGATATTTTTCAATCGATTGTCATTGTGATCATGTGAAACACGTTCCATTGCGATTCTACTTCTTCAAATTGGTTCGACTGGTATTAATATCGATCGCTCATATCCTTTTGCGTAATGACACGAAGCTATTCAACTGTTGAACATATGTGGCTAAAATATCTGTGCCTGTGTAACTTTTGTTCCTGTATGCATCTTTGCCCGTGTTTGAACGATACGAATAACACGAATTAAATATTGGAGACGTTTAGGTATTCCTGTGAAAGTCAAGTAAACGATTATTAGGACGTCGTGAGCCACAAATGATAGAAAAACATCTAATGACATTCCTTTATTGACTATCTCACAAGGCTGGCTTGATCGTCATTCTGCAAACGCGTTCGTAGAACATACGTCGCGAACATGCGACGCGACGCATGTTCCTTATTCACACATATCTAGGTGAGTAAGTTGAAGAATCAAGAAGGACTATATGGACCACCCATTTTCCGTCCCCCTGACCGACCTTGCTCCCAGAGCCGCCAGCGTGCCGCGGGGGATGTCCTGACGTGGGTTGCGCAGGTCACCCGACATGTTGATGCCGGCCATGATGCCTGTCAGGCTGGGGAAGAAGACGCCGAACGCGCTGAACCAGTTGTTGCCCTCGGTGTAGCGTGGAGACGTGTTGTTCCGCAGGTTCTCCATGCTCCAGCCGACGTACCCCTCACCTGACAGACAACCAGTGTGCGTGATGAGGTTGGGGCCGAAACATAGGGTGAGGTCAGACCTGGGATCATAAAAGCTTCCTCGAAACGTAGGATGATCTGGTCAGGAAGTCCTGTGGGGGATCTCCTATATTGGTCGCGTCAAGCATGGGGTCATCCGAAAACCAAAGCAAACTGGATGAGACATGGGGTAAGCCCCTCACGGGATGGATCAGCTATGGGGTCACGCCGCACAGCCATAGAGCCACCTGACACGCGAACCGCTGACATCCCGACAAACGGGGAGGTCCGCTACACTTCGTGCTGGCATTTTGTCTGGTTAGATACCGGCTCGGGCACGAAAGGGCTTGCGGTACGGGAAAAGGTCAACAGAGAGTGCATCAGCAGCAATGGTAGTTACGCTCCACTTTGGAGATGCATTGGCGAGAAGCCCGAACTCTCCTTGACCTTTATGAATGTGTGTACTGAAATATTGATAGAGTTTGTCGGAAACGCGCGGCGGCCGTGGCATTTGCAGCAGTGTGTTAGGACAGCGTGCCCGCTACTTCCGTCGGAACGGTTCAACTCGCACAAACGGTCTTCTAGGAATGTTGCAACTCTGGCGCCGCTTCAATGAGACAATATCAGTTCATAGAAGCACAAATGATATCGCCGTGCTATGAAGCAGAACCACGAATTGATTTCAGACGATCGTTTGCTGAGAATCTTGGGACCCTGGCTTAGCAGAATACACAGGCCTCTGCCGCTATTTCACCAAGCCAAAATCTGATTAAAGAGTTGCTGACATAGATCACAAGTTGTATGAACTGCGAAAGTGGTCCATTTCCGGAAACGAAACTGTTGAGTCATTTAGATTACTTTCGTCAAGACTGATAACAAATGGCCCTACTTTCGCATATCCCCCGTATTCACCCGCGCCTTTCAACCATGTGACAAGGATACATCCCTAGCACATCACATATCACAGCCAACACACCTCCTCCCCCCACCGGGCGCAGAAGTCTCACCTGCCAGGGGGTCGCCGACCAGCGAGCCAAACAGAAAGTCGAGCACGGCTAGCGCCAGCAGGGCCAGCAGCACAAACTGCACCTTGATGACCCACTTGACGCCGGCGATGTTGATGGCAGTCAGCAGGGCGATCAGGGTGACGCCCACGGAGCGCTCGACCCACGGATTCTGCGGCGTGTTCACCAGCTCGGACATGGACTCGCCGAAGGCTGCGGCGCACAGTGCGCACCCCACCGCCTGCCGGATGGACATGGTACTGTTGGCAATTACAGCTAATGCAGCCGCTAAAGGCAAATGTGGACGTTAATGTTTCATACCCGTAGTGGGATCGGAGCTGGTTGCAGGGTTAGCGTTTGGAAACAGTTTGGCCATGACCCCTTGACCCTTCCGTTGACTGACTTCGATACGGTGCACCGGTTGGTATGTTATCTTGGCTTGGTGTAAATTTAGACAATTGCCTACCACTCAGCCCCGGGCCATCCCCGTCGGGAGGCGGGAGCGTTTTGTAGCGGCTGGAAAGCTACAAATCGTTTTTTACGGTGCCTTCTCTCCCTCAGCGAAGGACACACACAGTTGTTGAAAGGACACAATTTGATGCAGGTCGAATGTTTAGCATGCTGTGAGCCGTATGTTTGACGTTGCTGAATGCGAGGTCGGAATCGTAAAATCTGTTGCGGTTCAGTGCCGCGCGGGTCCTGCCTCCGATCGACAAGGCGTTGTGCGGCACAGTCTAACTTCAGGCGTCTATCACTGCTGCCATCTAGTGACAGCGCTGGGAACTATGTAACCGAATGCCCCACGTCAATAGTTGATTAGCTCGCAGGGAACTTGCCAATTGACGCGGAGCATTCGGTTACATAGTTCCCAGCGCTGTCGCTAGATGGCAGCAATGGTAGACGCCTGAAGTTAGACTGTGCCGCACAACGCCTTATCGATCGGAGGCCGGACGGGGAGCATTCATTCTGGCCAGGGTTCATAATGTCCAGGGTACGTTATGCCCAGTGTCGAAATGGCCAGTGCCTTAAATGGGCCAGAGTTCATAATGTCCAGGGATTGCATGGCCCAAATGCGGCCAACTGGCTGCAGATAGGGTATATTCAAAGAGGCCAGGGTTCATAATGTCCAGGGCACGATGTGTCCAGTGTTCGAAATGGCCAGGGTTCATAATGTCCAGGGCACGATGTGTCCAGTGTTCAAAATGGCCAGAGTTCATAATGTCCAGGGCACGATGTGTCCAGTGTTCAAAATGGCCAGTGCCTTGAATAGGCCAGAGTTCACAGTGTCCAGGGATTACATAGTCACTGAAAGTGACGTCATTATGTAAAAAACACGGAACCAGCTCAATGCGAAGCAGTGCAGTGCCGAAGGCAATGCCTTAGGAGAGATTACAGGCAATAGTAAATCAAATATTTTTAGGTTAAGTGGTTATGTATCTGGCTTCACGCCGAAACCCGCGCGGCACTGAACCGCAACAGTTTTTACGATTCCGACCTCGCATTCAGCAACGCCAAACATACAACTCACAGCATGCCAAACATCCGACTTACATCAAATTGTGTCCTTTCGACAACTCCCATTCTAGTCAGCATGGTACGATATTGACCGATGGGATAACCGGCCAGAGGACGCCCGACTGGCAAATACCTCTCCAAACTCCAAAGACGTCTTACTGGAACACACCTGTCCGAAGCAGTAGACCAGGCCGATGGCAGTTCCGAGGTGGGATCCGAGCACCTGCGAGACGAGCGAGTACACCCCACCGGTGGCCATGGGGCACCTCTCACAGATGCCGATCGCAGAAAGTACGGACGTCAGCACCACGCACACTGCGGACATTGTGAGAGTGGAGCAATAATTACAGCAACGTCAGATGCATCCTGTGCTATGGAAAGCCTAATGAATGTTTATCAGCGTATAGGAGCCAGCTCGATGCTCTTGTGTTATATGAACGCATAACAATAAACCAGTGATTGGTAAAGTGACACCGTGGGGGTTATCACTTATTAATGGACCTTTCGTCTTATGTGCAATTGGTATGCATTTTTTATCGGACCTGTTTGACGGAGGAAAAGTCATCTAACTTGATGAAGATGCTTACTTGCATACTTGGCTTGCTATGTGTAATAGTAAATAGATAGATCTAAAGGAATATTGGCGATTTATTTTTCTTACAATGCTGTTAAGATCCACATTCATTCCGCAACATTACGGCAATAGTAATCAAACAGCCAGCTAGTGTGCATGAGTCAGCTAGTCCGGAATTTGATCCTGGCACCATGGAATTGTAAAACGCCAAGATAGCAAACATTTGCTGACAAAGCCGGCGCTCCGTCATTGTCTGTCACAGCTTCTGCCAGAATCTGTCAGCTCACTCCGTCAGAGTCTGTCACACATTCTGTCAGTGCCTATCACAGGCTCTGTCGGAGTCTGTCACACACTCTGTCACTGTGTCACAGACTCCGTCAGAGTCTGTCAGCTACACAGCCAGACCACTGACCGCAGGCGATGATGATGAGGAAGGTGAAGCCGATGCCGGCCTGCGCCACCATCCAGCCGGAGCGCAGCAGCACGATCACGCCGAAGATGTTGACGATGACGGTGGTGAACACGCCGTCCCAGGTGCCGAAGAGTACCGGCGACGACACGAAGAAGTTGGACCGCCACCACGGCTGGTGGCGCTGTGTGCGCGGAGGGAGGTGATCAGAGAGATGGGCTGCCGATGGCGCCGCGCGGAGAACGAGGTAATGAAGGGAGTGGTTCGGTTAGAAATGTGACGCCAACTCACTCGCATGGAATCAAGCTGTTGCTGGATTGATCGGACAGAAATCAGCCAGTCCGAAATATCGATTAGATAATGTCGAGGCAAGAAAACGTCTTCTCGGATGTAATGAATGTCAGGACCAAAGGCCAGTGTCGCATCCCCATAAAGGTCTAACGAAGCATGTTTGAAACTCCGAATAAAAAAGGCCGTGTCCCTTGGCGTGCTCAACAACTTTTCTGGCTGTCAGCAACTCCCGGGCAATCTTTGTCTCCTCCCTTCCCAAAAAAGCTGCAAGTTCCGTGTGTTGATACAGCAAAGTTCTTTGAGGTTTTGACAGGGAAATGGATTTCGTGCAAAGTCACACTGATATCGGGCAGGCTATGCTATTTGATGGCGTCAGTGGCAATTTTCAGTTGGAATGGTGGTTTATTTTTCATCATCATCCACTAGCTCACCGTCGCACCAATCACGTTTTTGTTAGAGCTAGATCAATGTTGACTTGTTTACTCAGAAAATAGAGCGCTTTCTGAAACCCAGATGGCCCGGGGAATCAATTACGTTCGCATCTAGGAAAAGCAAATGCGTGAGAGACATATGATATCGTGTTCCCTAACAACGCATCAGCAATCAACATTGCATAGGAAAGAAGGCGGCATTCACGTCCTTTTCCTTGCGTAAAATAATATTGAAGTTGACAAATCCTTTCAGGCTCCAAAATATAAAAGGTAAAAATGAAATATCATTTTTAAGACAAAGGCACCAAATCGCTCTGTCAGCTATGCTTGGCTTAGAAATATGAACTTCATGGACACGGTGAAACAGTAGGCGGTGTTACGAAACATTAAAAGCATATTAAAGGGACCCTCCCACCTTCAAAAAAGTTTATGAATTGGCATGAAAGTGATGTCGCTAGGTTCAGAAAGAGCGAAAACGAATATTTACCAAATTTCACCGAAAAATGTTCACCGGTTTTCAAGATATTAGACTTTTACTTTTGTTTACTTTTTTGGGATCTCCACTGTTTCTAGCGACTTTATTTCAGAAGTGCAGCGTTTGCGGCAGATGTTGCGCGCAAATAGCATATACCACCGCGTGCTACAAAACGTTTTAGTCAAACATTTAAAAATCGTTAGATATCTGCGCTGACGTCACACATTCAGAGGGGTATTCCTAAGCATTAGCCCCTCTGAATCAAAATGCTGCAATTTTGAAATTCAATATTTCTGATTTAAGGCATTTCTCGATGTTGTGAGTGCCGAAACCGGTAATTGTGAGCCAGGGACCCCATTTTGGCTATCTCAACTCAAATCTAATGTTAAGGTGGGAGGGTCCCTTTAAGCACTAATGATATGGACAAAGTATACTTACGTAAACAGTGAAGCGCATATACTTGTTTGATTTGTAGGCTGTTCGAATCAATTTTAGCTTGGGCTATATGTATACTCAGTTACATAAAAAACGGTCCCTGATGTATTTATTCTCATGATGACAGCCCTCTGCAACGTGCGCGGTAGGTATTTTTTTTTCGACAAAAACGAGAATAACGCGAATACTATGTTATCGGTCAATCGGAAATCGTAACAGCACTGACGCGTTAGACTCCGCACCTTAGGTTGGCATCATCACCGTATTCATTTTCCATCTAGTTCGGCAACAAAACCCAAAAGTTTATATTTGCCCCCATAATAAACTTTTGCATTTTGTTGCCACACAGGGCGTATACTTTGTTTAGTGATAGACCCAATCGAAGGAGTGGAGCATGGCGCATCTATTTGCAGTGAGTTCCGACCGACTTATAACATACCTAGCCTTTGAGTTATTATCGGGTTCGCCGAAAAAAAAAAGAATACCTACCACGCAGTCTGCTGAGGGCTGTACCTAGTGGTGTCAACTTGTTCGGCTCGGTGATTCCCTTGGCGATTTATTACGTATCCGTATATCAGTTCGCCAAACTCGATAAGACCCATAGGCATAGCACGGTTGTCGGCTAGTGCTTCCCAACGACTTACGAAACGATTTAGGCATGCAATATGACACATCTCATCACATCTCATCAGAGTATCTGCAGTGTGTCTCACCTGTTCCTCTGCGAACAGCTCGTCATCTCGCTGGGCGGCGCCGGCCAGCGGGTCGCCGGCGGACGGCTCGGCAGCTGCCGGTCGGCCGGCCGGCTCGGAGCTCAGGCCGAACCGACCCCAGTCCACGCTCACCATGGCGGCGGCGCCGTGTCACCGCCGTGACCGCGCCGGTCACGGAGCTCGTGACACTCGGAGAAACGTCACGGCACGGCTGGGTGGTGACCAGAGCTGCACCTGGGGTGACCCGACGGTCACGTAATACCTGAGTAGTGCTACTGTCTGCACTCTATCCATATTGTCATACAGCACACGACACATGAGGATAAAGAGTATTCGTTCAGGACATCCATTAGAATGTAAATCTTTTTAGTCCTTTGCAGGAATTCAGAAAGTGGAATGTCGTGTCATTTCATTTCACGCATTGATTGTCATGTGAAGATTGTATATTAACGTGTAGTTCTAGTTTGCGTGACCAGACTTGTGACAGCTCAAGAAAAAAGTGAGCTCGCTCAGCTCAACTCCGTCTTATCCGCTCCCGCTCAGCTCCCGCTCAGTTTAACGCGGCTCAGCTCAGCTCACGTTCCGCTCAAACCGGCTGCGCTCCGCTCACGCTCAGCTCAGCTCAGCTCAGTTTCCGGTCAGCTCAGCTCAGCTCAGTTTCCGCTCAGCTCAGCTCAGCTCAGTTTCCGCTCAGCTCAGTTTCCGCTCAGCTCAGCTCAGCTCAGCTCAGTTTCCGCTCAGCTCAGCTCAGCTCAACTCAGTTCCCGTTCAGCTCAGCTCAGTTTCCGCTCAATTCAGCTCAGCTCAGTTTCCGCTCAGAAAAAATGTACCGACGAAAAAATGCACGGACGAAAAAATGTACAGACGAAAAAAAAATGCGAGACGAAAAAAGTCGGACGAAAAACTGCGGACGAATAATTGTCCGACGAAAATCTTCTAGACGAAAAAAACGTCATGGAATCATCTCAACTAGGCGGTGTTTCACGGCCGAGAGCAGCACGCCCACGCCGCCATCCGCTATTGGCACCCTGCCAGGAGCTGACGTTACATTTTGAGGTAGTGTTGGAACTTGGAGATAAGAGTTTGTTTATATCTCCATGGAAACCCCATTTGACACGTGTGATAGCAGCGTGCTGTTATCAGTGAAACCTATAACACCACCCTGATCTCAACCAAGGCAATGTCAACACTATTAGAATTCATAGTCGGCGTGTGAATAAGGGAGCTTATCCCATATAATGGACATCAGAAGGTGAGAATTCCAGTTAGCGCCTCTGCCCCACCCCACTTTCAATAGGATATGGTTGCTTAGCCCACATTCAACCAACGAAGAGGAACTTTATTTGCTTATTCCTAATTGTAAATATTGTATGCAGATGTAAGAACCCTTATTGATAAAATTAATTTAAATAACTGCTTAAATAACAAAGTGAAGAATGCTGAATTGTACATTGCGGAGCAGAGTGTCATTACATGGGCGTCGAAACCGGGGGGGACGGGGGGGACGCGTCCCCCCCAGTCGAGGAATCCGGGGGGGACGTCCCCCGCAAAAATATCCTCATGAATGATTTAAAAAGTGACCCACGACATTGGTGTATTGTCGTTTTGGGATGAAATTGCGGATACCTACTCGTATACAAATTGAATCTGCGAATTGCTGACACTGTACCCTTGCTTACAGGGCTGCGGAGTAGATGATTTTGGTAATTCCGACTCCGGCTTAAAAAAAAAAAAACGCTCGGAGTCCCCGCTCCATCTCCGACCACGGCATCCCTCGGCCCGCATCGGAGTGAAAAAACATGTGATGTGATGCTTTTGTCTCTTTGAACGTTTCCTGGCACATAAAAGATAACATTGCCTACGAGGTGCAGCTCTGGACTGTCCGTCCCAGGTCGTCGATAGGGAGCCAAAGCTCCAGTTGTAGGGGCGACCATATTTAACAAGGGCTGAAGATCTGTCCCAAAGTCTCAGAGTGCAGTAGGACAACAGCTTGCAGAGACCACACATTTTACATAGGATATTCGTAATAGTCAAGACCTTCAGCTCACTCTCAAACGGCCCTCTTCCCGTTCGAGGCCATCCGACAGCAGAAGGTCTCACCATGGCCTTTGAACGCTTGATGCTTGAGGGTGAGAGGACCTCGTCCTGGTCTGAGAGAGCCCAGGAGGACGTAATGCTCAGTATGCCCCTATATTGGTCTTACCATGACCCCTACAATCACCACAGCCAACAGAATCTCCAGCTCTTATTCGACCCATCCTCGGGGATGACGTTGACTCTGACTTCAGAGTTGAAGTCTGTTACGATTTTGGTGACTCCAACTCCGTATCCGACCAAAACCGTCGACTACGACCGAAGTCGACTCCGACCCCGCAGTCCTGCAGCTACACTGCACAGAAGTTGGAAAAAACTGTACCTATGGTTGACAGCGGTTTACAGAGGACCACACGATTTTTTAGAGGCAGGGCTGCTGGACTTGGTGACCAGACCCTAACTGTCCTGGTATCAAACTTAATTACGCGGGATGCAAAATTTATGCGTTTTGGGACTGTTTTGCCAAGAGTTTTTGCCAATTTTCGCGGCGCTTCGCGCCGCCAATTCATGCACAGGTAGAAAAGAGTGTGACTAATAACGCCTCCACGCGAGAACATGAGAACATGTGTATTGTGTATGCGTTACAAGTAGTGCATAGGCCTGAAATTGTACGCTAAACTAACTAACTTTTGGGTTTTTAGTCAGCCAATCCGTCCCCCCCAGTCAAAAATCCGTGGCGACGCCCCTGAGTGTCAAGGCGAAGCATCAAAGCCTGACAGTAGGTAGGTATTCATTTTGCAGTCAGACTTGAAACTTGAGACTGGCTGTATTAGCCTGTAAATTGGCCATGACCCTGGTCTTCCAATTTCCATGCAATATGGGTGAAAGAAATTAAGCTTGATTAGTGATTACTATTGATTTCTTTAGAGTTTTGATATTTTTAAGTGCGATCACGAAAGATAGCTAGCTGATAGCTGAAGCATCAAAGCCTGAGTTAATTTCCAAGCATGAACTGAAAAGAATTAGAACTGGATCAGCTCAGCTCAGCTAAATCAGCTCAGCTAAATCAGCTCAGCTCAATCAGCTCAGCTCAGCTCGCTCAATCAGCTCAGCTCAGCTCGCTCAGCTCAGCTCAGCTCGCTCAGCTCAGCTCAGCTCAATCAGCTCAGCTCAGCTCAGCTCAATCAGCTCAGCTCAGCTCAGCTCGCTCAGCTCAGCTCAGCTCAGCTCAGCTCAGCTCAAGCTCATTCAGCTCAGCTCAGCTCAAGCTCATTCAGCTCAGCTCAGACAGCAGCTCAGCTCAATGCATTACTGAGCCGGCTCAGCTCACAGCTCAACAATTTGGCAAAATGTTGAGCCGGCTCATGAGCTGAGCTGATTTTTGAGCCGGCTCAACTGAGCTGATCACAAGTCTGTGCGTGACGTGTCGTATAACTCAGCTTTAGTTAGCGCTTTTGATACTAACGAGGATGTAATGACGTCTGTTATGATCCGTGATGCTGTCGTGAAAGGTGAAGTGACCACGGGCACAGCAGGTTAGCTGTCGGGTCATTTGATGCGGCTAGTGTTCCACAAACTGCAGATCGAATGTAAGTACATAGTAGGTGTGGCTGTAATAACCGACGCCAGCGAGGCCCAATCAATGTTTGTAGCCATGTACCCAATTCCAGGAGAAGTCACTTGAGGGTCCATTCCGACTGTCTTCCCACCCCAACCCATAAAAACCGTCCATAGCAGGAGCCAGGAAAGAACGGTGAAGCTATTAGCTAGCACTTTCGCTAGTTTCTGGTATTTAATGAGATTACCTTAGAGCTCTTCCAGACCACTTTTTCAGGTTGCCGAGCGATGCTTCGAAAACATTGTGTGTTACTCTGTCTGTTGACATGACTACGATAGAATTATAGGACTGATCGCGCATTTAAGTCGTTCAAGACGTTCACAGCTCATAAAATAAATAGCCAGTATTGTCCGCCTAGTTAATGTAAACAAGAGAAACTAAAGACCGACAAAGTAAAGCTAAAAAGCAGGGCGGAGCACCATTGCTGGAGCATGTACTATACTGCAGGCTATTATCCCAGTTCCAATAAATTGCAGTTTTTTTTGTGGCAACTCAGGCAATCACATCACTCCCCGATAGCATGTGGGCCGCCCACCACCCCGCCCATTTCGCAGCATATGGTACCGTTTCCGAGCGCACCCACCGGCGGGTCACACGCACCCGCTGCCCCTCCCACCCCTCCCGTCCCCTCAGTGACCACTGCGACCCCCTCCGGTCCTGTCGGGTCCCGCTGGGTGGGCCCCGGTCGGCGGGGGTCTCACCTGTGCTGGAGCGGGCGCGGGTGGTGCGGCCGGCGGCGGCGGCAGCGGCGGCGGTGTGCCGACCGGCCAGTACCGGCCCGTATCGACCAGAACAACATCGACGGCGACGCCGGCCGACGAGCAGGCGCGTCGCTGCCGCCGGCCGCGCCGTGTGATGTCCGCGCTGTTTGGAGAGACTGCCGACGGCAGGTGACGGGAAATTGGCCTTGTCAGAGAAGCTGGGCATGGGAGAGAAGTGTTCCCCAAATCATGTATACTGAAATTACTGATCTCAGGCATCTTTTGCAAAATTGTCAGGAACTCTGATTTGTTTTTCAATAGTGCACTATTCTAACGAATAGTGTTTTGACTATTGACGACAAACCTTCGGTTACCTAAATGTATCGTTTTGTGTTTTCGTGGGGCACGCTTGATACACTTGCCCCTGATCAAGCTAGAGCTTCGCAAAAAAACGAGCGTGTTGCTCGTGACGAGAGGAAGGCGACAATATCCAATTTTAATCCGCACCGGCCCGGTGCTCCGAGATTCCGCGCCGGGCCGGGGGGTGTCTGAACACAACCCCCCCCCCCTTCTAACTCGGCTCCTGGGCCACGTAGCGACACGCGGTAAGCGACACTCGAAAGAGTAAGTGTTTTCATCCAAAATAAGGATGAAAACACTTCGGTCATTTTTTGGGTCAGGTCAAAGGTCAGGTCACCAGAGGTCACCAAAGGTAACATGTTGACTATTTCAACATTTTGGAAACTGCCGACGGCTATCTCGGGAACCGATAGAGCTACAGCGCCGCGGAAAAGCACATTCGATAGCCCTTTTACAGAACTTTCTGAATAATGTTCTCAGATTTGACCTCAGGTCAACGGTCTAGCCTCCAGAGGGCAAAAAATCCAAAAATAGCCGTTTTTACGAAAAACGTTTTTTCGGCAATAACTTTTCACCCAAAAGAGTCATGACATTACTTTTGCCAGCATCGTGTTTCTCTCGTCGAGACGCGTCGAATGAACTATACTTTGACCTTGAAAGGTCAACTTTAAAATTTGACCTCAGGTCAAGGTCATGACCTGACCGGAAAAGGTCATCTTCCATATCAGTCGATCCGCAACGTCGAGCCGAACACATCTAAGGCATTTTCTGCGCTCTAGCACGCCTCTAGCATAAGTTATTAGCGAAAAACTGTTAGATTCTGTTCGTGACCTGAGATGACCTCGGGGACATAACGAGGAGTCACAGTTGCCATTTTCCGGTTGTGTGTCAATTTTACCTACATCTCGATGTTTGGAGAGTGTCTAGAATAGCGTTCGTACAAAACAGACGCTGTTCAATTTTCTCCCATTGACTTATAACGGAGAGGCCGCAAAATTCACCTCACCTTAGGTCACCGATATCAAATATACATTTTATAGATAATGTTACTCTTATCAATCGCTGAAGTTTCAACGGCAATCATGCAGTCGGTGTAGCTATGACGAGCATTCTTATTTTTTTCTGAGGTGAGACGGTCTTTGAGGTCGTGTCGCAGAAAGATGTCACAGATGTCACGCAAGTGACGGCAGAGCTCACTGATTCAAACGTTGAAGACGGTAGAGTGGAGCTCTCCCAGTCAGTGACAATAGAGCATATTCTGAGAGACATTAGTGATGAAAGCGGA
This sequence comes from Amphibalanus amphitrite, assembly GCF_019059575.1. Lineage (NCBI taxonomy): Eukaryota > Metazoa > Arthropoda > Thecostraca > Balanomorpha > Balanidae > Amphibalanus > Amphibalanus amphitrite. Next base: position 1,133,240 of record NW_024881525.1, on the reverse strand, counting down.
ACCGGAAGAAGGTGAATTGACCAAGCGGCGTCTTGAAAATATTGTGAAATAGAGAGCTGCCAAATTTGGCGTACCTGCACTGGTCGCGAGTTTTAAAATAGACAGACCTACCAGCAGTGGCTTAAAACTGTCGCGCTAACTACGAGTAGCATAGACGAAGAGGTAGTGAGGCCTGGATGTGCTGGAACCCGTCTTTATGACAAGATAGTAAACGCACTGGTCGACGCACGGTTTACCAACTGGGAATAAATGCTAATCAAATCGAAACGTTTCCTTCGCAAATTCAATCGTTTTTAATGCAACTGAACATGGTCTAAGGATGGCTTTTGGTTGTCTCTTTGTTTGTGGTAAGCTAAAAGACGCAAAACATGTCAGTAGGAAATTATTCTAACGACCTTTAGTGACAAGACCGGGATCCCGGGATTGGCATAACGTTCCGGGATTGTAATCTCTACCTGCAGCCCGACCCAGAGCTACCCAGTAACGACGGCACCAAAGGGCCTCACCCAGCACCCTGCAGTGCCCGCACACGTGCCCGACTGCCCTTGACTGACCCAGGCGGCGCGACTGCCAGCCGGGTGCACGCCCGGATCAAGGTCATTGCGCAGGAGCCAGGAGCGCAGCCCATCGCTGGCGAGAGGAAGCTGGTGATCATACGCTGCACCCTAGCTTTGAGCGGATCATCGCCAGTATCAAACCCAAAATACATAGCCCACCAATGCACTAAACCTTCAGTGAAACGGTCACGGCGGGAGTTCGCCGACCGGAACACCCCTCACTGCGGCCGGGAGCCGAGCGGATCCCGCCTCGCCGTCCGGTCGTTGCCCCCGCCCCGCCGGCCGACGGACCGCCCCGCCGCCGCTGGCACACGAGCATACCGAAACGTTGCGCAACGGACTGCCACGCTGGACGGACGCTGGAGACCGCTCCGCCTACGGCTGTGCCGCGTGTCGTATAGCGAACGTGGTGGCGAGCTGGTGGCGAGCGCTGTAGAACTCCCGTGCTGGCTCCGTTTGAGCTTCAAAGAACTGGGTAGTCAGTGATATCGTCCGCTGAATAACTGATTGTACCCAAATGTCAACTCATAAGCTCGCTGCTTCGATTAATCTATTCCTGTCTACTTGTGGATTGACGCAAAGTCGCAAACAGTTTCAACAATGTTCCATATTTTTATTAGAAACACCTTTTGAAACACCGCAGTTTCCACCAAGTGTACAACCGTGACGCAGCAACAGCCACCATTTCGGGCATTTTGTCCAGGGTTCATAACGATTAAATATAAACAAGTTGTCAAGCAACGAAATTAAACATGACACCGTAATCTGTGAACAGGAACAAATGCCACTAGTCGACTCAACAAAAATCTGGTCTGTAAAGTCATGTCCTAGCCCCGTCCCCACATAACACATTCCCGTCCCTTACGAGGTCCAACCCAGGAATGATCACTCGCACCAGCTCATGCGTCGGCACTGGAGATTCTCACGCTCTCTCCCAAACGCACACAGTCACACGCACACACGCACGCTGGAGAAAACGCAATACCACGTCCAGTGCACGGCAAGCCAATTCACAGATGGAGAAGATGGCCTTCTACCAGACATGTGCGCACACAAAATAAATATCACCGGTTTTGCAGTGTCCCCCTGCCGGCGCCGCTAGTCTACAACTCGTCCTTGTCCGAGCTAGAGTCGTCGTCACCGGTCGGGGGTGGCGCGCCGCCCGCGCCCTGGTACAGCTTGGAGATGATGGGCTGAATGATGTCCTCCATCTCCTTCTTCTGGGCCTTGAACTCGGCGGCGTCAGCCTCCTGGTTGGCATCGAGCCACTTGATCTTCTCCTCGATCACCTCCTCGATCTTGGACTTGTCGTCGTCGGACAGCTTGGCTCCCAGCTTCTCCTTGTCGTTCAGCTGATTCTTCAGACTGTAGGCGTACGACTCGAGCTCGTTGCGCGCCTCCACGCGCTCCTTGAGCTTCTTATCCTCGTCGGCGTACTTCTCAGAGTCCTGGATCATGCGCTCGATGTCCTCCGGGGTCAGACGGTTCTGGTCGTTGGTGATCACGATCTTCTCCTTGGATCCGGTGCCCTTGTCCTCAGCAGACACCTGCAGGATGCCGTTGGCGTCAATCTCGAACGTCACCTCGATCTGAGGCACGCCACGAGGCGCCGGCGGGATGCCAGTCAGGTCGAACTTGCCCAGCTCGTGGTTGTCCTTGGTCATCGGCCGCTCGCCCTCGAACACCGAGATGGTGACCGTGTGCTGGTTGTCAGAGGCCGTGGAGAACACCTGGGACTTCTTGGTGGGGATGACAGTGTTGCGGGTGATCAGCTTGGTCATGACTCCTCCCACGGTCTCAATACCGAGCGTCAGCGGGTTCACATCGAGCAGCACGATGTTGCTGGTGTCACTGTCGCCGCTCAACACGCCAGCCTGCACGGCGGCACCGTAAGCCACAGCCTCGTCCGGGTTGATGCCACGGCTCGGCTCCTTGCCGTTGAAGAACTCCTTCACCAGCTGCTGGATCTTGGGGATACGGGTCGAGCCTCCGACCAGCACGATCTCGTCAACATCCTTCTTCTGCAGATCGGCGTCATCCAGCACCTTCTGCACCGGCTTCATGGTGCCGCGGAACAGGTCCATGTTAAGCTCCTCGAACTTGGCACGGGTCAGCGTCTCAGAAAAGTCGTTGCCCTCGAAGAAGTTCTCGATCTCGATCTTGACCTGATGCTGGGAGCTGAGCGCACGCTTGGCCTTTTCGACCTCACGACGCAGCCGCTGGATGGCGCGGTTGTTGCCGCGAATGTCCTTGCCGTGCTTCTTCTTGTACATCTTGATGAAGTGCTCCATGACGCGCTGGTCGAAGTCCTCTCCGCCGAGATGGGTGTCTCCGTTGGTGGCCACCACCTCGAACACGCCGTTGTCAATGGTCAGCAGCGAGACGTCGAAGGTACCGCCGCCCAAATCGAACACCAGCACGTTCTTCTCGCCCTCCTTCTTGTCCATGCCGTAGGCGATGGCGGCCGCCGTCGGCTCGTTGATGATACGCATCACGGTCAGGCCGGCGATTGAGCCGGCGTCCTTGGTGGCCTGGCGCTGGGCGTCGTTGAAGTAGGCCGGCACCGTGACCACGGCGTGCGTCACCTTCTTGCCCAGGTAGGACTCGGCCGTCTCCTTCATCTTGGAGAGCACCATGGCTGAGATCTCCTCGGGCGTGAACACCTTGTCCTTGCCGTCCACCTCCACGCGCACGTGCGGCTTGCTGTTCTTCTCAATAAGCTGAGGAAGGAGAGGATACAATATAAGACTTTTCACAAGGAAAGCTCAAATGCACGCGGAAGCCCGTGTATCAGCAAAGAGGTAATACAAATAATATCTTATCAGAAGATAGGCACCATTGAAACTCTGATACCTGTTCCTTCTAGAACTTCAACTATAAGTAAACTACCAATACTTATATGCACGATTCATGAGCTGTAGTCACGCATATTTTCATTTTGCAAGATACTATAATGGTTAAAGGGACCCTCCCACCTTAACATTAGATTTGAGTTGAGATAGCCAAAATGGGGTCCCTGGCTCACAATTACCGGTTTCGGAACTCACAACATCGAGAAATGCCTTAAATCGGAAATATTGAATTTCAAAATTGCAGCATTTTGATTCAGAGGGGCTAATGTATAGGAATACCCCTCTGAATGTGTGACGTCATCGCAGATATCTAACGATTTTTAAATGTTTGACTAAAACGTTTTGTAGCACGCGGTGGTATATGCTGCTTTGCGCGCAACAAATGCCGCACTTTCAAATAAAGTCGCTAGGAACAGCGGAGATCCCAAAAAGTAAACAAAAGTAAAAGTCTAATATCTTGAAAACCGGTGAATATTTTTCGATGAAATTTGGTAGATATTCGTTTTTGCTCTTTCTGAACCGAGCGACATCACTATCATGCCAATTCATTAACTTATTTGAAGGTGGGAGGGTCCCTTTAAATCAGGCAAAGGCAAATGGCCCATGAAAGGGATAAAAACTGCCTTCATTACAGTCTTCTTAGACCTTCAACCGCTGAACTACATCCTTTGAGCCATCCTGCTCTTTTTGTTAGTACTTAGTCACATCACATCCTTTCGTAGTTTGGCTAAATGCAGTGTTATTCCCCATCGACTACTACGTTCACATTGCACTCATTATCTCCAGCCAGTTTCACCACCTCAGACATCAGCTCACCTTGAAGGGGAAGTACTTCAGGTCGCTCTGCACGCTCTTGTCGGTCCATTCGCGTCCGATGAGACGCTTCACGTCGAATACCGTGTTCTCGGGGTTGGACGTGAGCTGGTTCTTTGCGGCGTCACCGATCAGACGCTCGTCCTTGGTGAAGGCCACATACGAGGGGGTGATACGGTTTCCCTGGTCGTTGGCGATGATTTCCACACGGCCATTCTTGAAAACGCCGACACTGAAAGAGAACATCTTTCAGAAAAAGTGCACTTTCCAATAGATTTTAGAATGGACTGCAAGCTGATGGCAAAACTGCATCAAAACAAACTGCAACAAAAAATGGAACATGCAGTAAATGAAGTCAGTGACACAGCACCTCACTGTCACTGTCACAAGCGTTTGCAAGAAACACCAGAAAGGTCATGAGTTCACACTAAGTAAATGGTGCAGACCTGTGGCAATGATAGTGATTGTCACTACCTACATGCTAAGATTCCAATCTGAGCAAAAAAGAAAACAATGTGAGGTGTAGTTATAAATTACAGGGATCAAGCGATTGTGATAAAAAACACTTTGAAACTACAAAAAAACTATAATACACAATAGTCTACACAACAGAAACAGACAAGGGCCATGTGAACTAAGAGCCCAAACTTACCAGGAATATGTGGTACCAAGATCAATGCCAATGACTGTTCCCACATCAGGCTTGTCATCTTTTTCAGCAGCAAACACAGCAATGGCCAGAAGGCCCAGCAACAGTAGCCTGGTCATTTTGCTTTCTCAATTTAAACCTGCAAAGAAAGAAGGAACATTGAGTTGTCATCTGAAGAAAATTATTTTCAAAAACTGGTTCTGTTGAACAGCATGGGAACATGGATGTTGCCACTTGTAGAAGTAATTGAGATATGCAAAGTAATAATTCAGGAAAGCAATCCATGCAACATATTACATGCTATCTGTATAAAAAGCATTGATGGATGTGGACAACTAATCAGAGCACACATGGTGGATAACTGTCTCTATTAAATATAAATATGGCTTATATCCAAGCATCTCTGTCAATTCAAATGGACAATTTCTAATTAGGTAGCATTTTTGCTGTCAGTAATATGACTGTATTACCAATCAAGCAACATTGTGACCAGGATTTCCTTGAGCACCTGATCTAATCAAGAATCAGTGCAAATGAATGAACATATTGCACTTTCTCATTAGTGATACTTTTCATTGCAAATAGCACTGCTTGAGGCTGAGCATGAAATGGTACTGATATAGAAGAGCAAACAGTTATGTTATAGCAAAACAAATGAAATGGTTAGCATAACTTTTAGGCATAGAAAGGACCTTCCAAAGGCAAAGGCCTATATATGAGGACACAAATTTGGGCAGCAATAAAAAACACGGAAATTTGACACATTTGCAGCAGAAATGTAGCATAGAAGTGAAGATAATACACACATAAACAGTCAAACAACACATAATATTTGGCAAAAACAGGTCAAGTAGTTTGGTGCATCTAGTCTGTCAAATGAACAAATCTTGGTGTGTTTTAGTGTGGCATAGGTTTGAAGGCAACAATTAGGCATGTAACTTGTTTCAACCCTTTATCCTTACACAAATTTGCATCCTGCTAGATTGTCTTTTATTTAAGTCAATTGCCATCTTTGGAGCTACAGTTCTGCTCCTGGCATTAGGATATCTTCCATACAAGCCCTGGGAAGACACATTTGAAGCAATCCCTTTTGTAACAAGGGAGCAAAACCAACTAGCTTCTCGATACAATTTTGCTTTCACTTCTTTTTAGAAGGTAAATATGCACACAGTATGTAGGTAGTTTGGTTGAACAGATCAACTATTAAAAACCTTGTATCAATATTACTGAGCAATTCTAGCTCTCAGTTTAGCACCTCAGAGCTAGAACAGCTCAACCTCAAACTTGAACATCTGGCAGAATTAGCAGTCTTTAGAATTCTAATGCCTTCATTCTGTCCCATAAAAATATACATTTGATAAATAGGTACCTACCTACCAACTAAAATGGCATTCCAATTCAATCTGAAATAAACATTATCTACACTGCGGAAACAAACCAGATAAATATATCATACATAATGTATGAATTGAAATTTGTACAGGTTGGTATTACAACAAAACCTGGCAAAATGATGAGCCCCTAGCATATGCATGCCGGACGTCGACGCCGACAAGCATAGTCCCATAAAAAAGAGAAAATGAAAAAGGAAATCAATAATTGAGCGTGGACGATTGTGTCGACATCGTAATCCCTGGCCTCCTAGAACTTAGTCCCTAAATGATAGCAATCCATTTTCATTTCAGTATCTCACCTTGGTGTAGTCCGAGGAAGAAAGAAACCGAGCCCTCACACACAACCAAACCGGAGACAAGTCTGAGAGAAACGCCGGCCCGCTACACGAACGCCGGCCGCCACACAATCAGCAGCTGACGGGGAACTCGGTCGACGATCTTGGCGTGGCCTCACGCTATTGGCCAACAGCGGTGACGTCGAGTCCCTTCCGGCATTCCTATTGGTCCGAGTACGCCAATTTGGTAGCAAAACTCTTACCATATGGCCACGTAGCCTTCAATGAGTGAAGGAATCCCACCAACCTGTAAAGGTATTCACGAAAATTCTACTGTGTTCTGGCAATGGCTTATACTCGGCTATGGAGCCTCAAGAAAAAGTATATCAGCGCTTTAGTAAGCGAGAAATGCCTCTGGCACATCAAACATTTGGCACCGGTAACCACCTTTGAACCATTTGGCAGGCTTAGAATTGAAAGTTAAAAGCGTTCGCCGTTCATGGATACGCTCTTGCATGAACGGTACGACTGTATGACTTACCTACCGAGCGGCCTGATCCTATGGGCTATGGATCGTGGGTCATGACTCATGGGTCATACTCATGACAACAAAACCCTGATACTGATGCCTTTTTCAAGCCATACACAGAAACCACAGACTGCTCTAGACACCAAAGGTTTAAAACTGAGGCATTAGTTCGTGGGGCTGCTCTTTTCGGTGGGACTCTGTTGTGTGCGAGTTTCAAAACGAGTCAAGGCCTCAATCTTGGCTGAATCTATAGGCTAGGGTCTAGTAGGACTAGGAACGCTGATTTTTTTTACATTTCATGCTGCTCAGGCCAAGAGAAGGTGCGCCACATATTTTCACTGGCGGCTTGCTGGGAAAGTTATTAGGTGACACGGCATATATGGGTGTTCAATTGTTGTGCTTTGGATAGCAATTACAACTATTCATGTATTCAAGAACTGTTGTGCAGGTGCTTTTTTCGAGCCGCCCGTAAATGACCTAAGGTTATCGCGTGACCTCTAGAAGTAAAATTCATGGTGGGAAAAAGTTTCAGGTCATGGACCATGGTGAGCTATTTTAGCCACTTTAACCTTCGCCCCAGTGGGGGGGGGGGCATATGTTACCACCCTGTCGCGTTTTTTTTTTCGTATAAATAAAAACCGCCGCGCCGCTTGGGGTAGCTTTTGGTACATTAATTTTGGACAATATGTGAAATTTTTGACCCCAGGTCATGTCAGGTCAGGTCACCAGGTCAAGTTAACTGACCAAGCCTAAAAAAGTTTGCAATCATGTCCAGCCTGCAGTGTTTGTCAGAGAGGTTTTAAACCTGGTGGATTACATGATGTTAGGGGTGCCTACAATTTATATATCTCGGATTTTTTATATGCGTGACCTAAGGTCAGGTCAGTGGCGTGACCTTTCCAATAAGTCCGTGGAGAAAAACGAAAATGCCTCGAGATCCGTGTGTACGCATAGGAACAGTCCAAATATTTCAGGATAACAATGATTTGGACCACCCGTGACGACCAAGGTGTCTTTTTTGCTGATAGCCAGAGCCTCTTGAAAGGTCATCCGAGGTCATTTGAGGCTACAAACAGTTTTTTGCCAATAACTCTCGATTGGAAAAAGATAGAACGCTGGGGTTGGCCTCATTGTGTTTGTCTTGCCAAGACGCATCGACTGATATGCAACATGACCTTTTCCGGTCAGGTCATGACCTTGACCTGAGGTCAAATTTTGAAGTTGACCTTTCAAAGTCAAATTATAGTTCATTCGACGCGTCTCGGCGAGAGGAACACGATTCTGGCATTAGAAATGACCTAACTTTTTTAGTCAAAAGTTATTGTCGAAAAACACTTTTCTTAAAAACAGCTATTTTTGGAGTTTTTGCCCTCTGGAGGCTAAACCGTTGACCTGAGGTCATTTTTGATGATGACCTTATCAAAAGAAAAGTTCAAAAGCTATCGATTGCTTTTCCCAGCGTTTTTCTAGCTATCATAGTTCCTGAGATAATGGCATGTTTTCTGAAAAATATAATGACAATTCGCAAATTTTGACCTTTGATGACCTCTGGTGACCCTAATATTGCTCTAAGATGAAAAATGACCGAAATACTTTCAAACGTACGCATCAAGAGCTATCGACTGCTTTTTTACCGCGTCTTTCTAGCCCTCTTAGTTTTTGAGTTAGAGGTGGGTGGTAACATATGCCCCCCCCCCCCCCCCACACTAAGGCGAAGTTGGCTGAGACCGCCACTGGGGCGCGGGTTAACGCTCTAACTCCACTTGGTGGGCTACAATCTGCTGTGGGAATTCTGAGACCGCGACCTGCATCCTTATCTATGTACCAAAAGTTATTTGTCAAACAGCCGGAAGTGTCACCGAATAATTTGAGCCGCAAATTCCCTTCCACAAGGATTCCGGTGTCTGCACTTTCAAATCGATCCGCGAAGCGACCCGACTCTGGCTGAATCTGGTCGGAATCTGGGCTGAATAAATGCGGGCCCAGATTCAAACATCTCTTTCCTTTGATCCGTCCCCCTTACGCAACTATCCGGGCTACCAGTTCCATCGCTTCTCCGCACCGCACTCCATGTTAAGACGCTGTCAAAAAAGGTAATGGTGGCACGATTTAGTTTTTAATCATCTGCTAGAAACATTTACCCAGACACGAGAATGTGGTGTAACACTGCTTACAAGCTGAAGCTAGCCGAATTATTGACCTTGACGTCATTCCTACCGGAGGGAAAGGCTTGGCATCATATGCAGTGACTGGACACGGCATGGCTCGTGTAGGACTGACCCCGTTAGGTACAGGGACCCGCAGTTGCTACTGTACACATATATTACCAATTTAGAATTGCGCTCTTATTTGCTAAGTGCTGGCCATTGGAGAAAGGAAATGTAGCGCAAAGTATGGAGGAATAACACATGTTTGCTCCTAGGACGTATGTTTTGTATAATTCCTCTTACCGCAACAGATATTCTTCCAAAACTACAATCGTGCTATTTTTGCGCGCCGGTTGCCTCCCCAGAGCCTTTTTTTTTGAATTTTGCTCCCGACAGGCCGAGGCCCTGGTCGGGGTAGGGGGAAGTTACTAGCTGGCCGTCCTTGGTATCGCCTATAGCTTCCGTTCCCGCTACGTGAATGAAAGTCACGTGACTACTACAGGTTTGCGCTCAGTACTAACACACCTAGCCCGAGGGCCGGTCCGTAGCGGGGAGGGGTAGAACGCCTGAGCCCCAGCGCAGTGGAGGTGGTGGTGGCCCGTATCATAAATAGGCAACCGTAAGCAGAACTGCAATTGCCGCATTATAATATTATGATCAAGTTTTCTTTAACCCAGATCTGCCCACCGTATCATTTATGATACGATGAGTCGCTCGGCCGTTGCTAGGCAACCGACTTCCATCCGAAAGACGCCGAAACTTAATTTTGTGGTGTTGTGTTGTCAGTCGTGTGTACTATTTCCAGAGTGGGTAACCTCTTCTATATTTCATATATTTTCCGTGTAGCATGATTAAACAAAAACAGCTGCCCACAGAAGTCGTAATTTACTAGACCCAATAATGCCGACGTTAGTATGCTAACTAGTGCTTTCTTCCAAACTGCTCAATTTTGTGGCAGCATAGTACCAAATGTTCAAGCTCACACACCAGGTGGTTGAATACATTCTTGCGCCAAAGCTGGCGTGTCAGGAATGATAACAACATATTCGTATCATATATGATACGGTGGGCAGTTTCTCACATTAGCCTACACAATTACTTGCACCTAATCCATATGTTTTCCGGTCACATTGGCGCAAATTCTAGACATTCTAGTGGTGGATGACGATGTTGATGGAGGTGACGTCTTGGTAAAACCATCGGAGGCGTCCCACGACACGGACGAGTACTCTGGTGATGATGAGGATGTCACAGAAGAACGTGACCTCAAACGGCATCCTGCTCGGCAGCTATGTGTTAGGGCCAATGTGCAAGGAAGAATAAACTTTCCGAAACGCGATTCCGAGAAAGAAGACGTCTCGGAGACCTTCAGAGATGCAAGGTTAAGCAGCGACGTTGTTGCATCCCAGCAACAGAAGTCGAGAAGGTCCTTGAAGCGACATGAAAAGTGGACAAAAGGGAACACATCCATAGGAGATGGAGCACGTGCCTGAAGTCTGACGTCGAGTGCAGTGTCACGAAGGAGGATATCTTGTCCTTCTTGTTTATAGTGTCAGGGAACTCGAGGTCAGACTTCGACGATGTCAAAAGCGTGAAACACCATGACCTTCCGGACGTACTCGAGGACTTCGTCATGTATAATGGAAGGGATATCTCAATTAGAGAGGAATCGCGGTATTTGTGTGACTCGAAGTCTGAAAGATGCATACCGGTGAAGACGATCACAGGGCACTGCCCTTGCTTCCATTTCAGACCTTTCGTCTCTTTGCTTCGAGGACCTTCCCGAGCTCTGACGCTGGGCCAGCAACGCTCCCGCTTTACCTCGCATCTCTGAAGGTCTCCGAGACGTTTTCCGTCGGAATAGTGCCCCGTAAAGTTTTCTCTCCCTCGCACCTCGGCCCGAGCATTCAGCTGCCGGGCAGGATGACGGTTGATATCACGTTTTCTTGTGACATCCTCATTATCACCAGAGTATTCGTACGTGTCTTAGGATGCCTCCGGTGGTTTTTAAGAAAACATCATCTCCATCAACATGGTCATCCACCACTGGAATGTCTAGATTCTCTGCCAAGGTAAGTCCCAGTGACTTGAAGACAGACGTTAATTGGTAAGTTACTGTCTACTAGTGAAGAACTGGCCACGGAAATTGGATTTGATACCTTCCAGCCCCAAAAGTAAGCATTATGTCAGAAAGCACTTGTTGACATACTCACCTATAGGTATCTATGGGTCTGGTCAATTACGATTTACTGTTTCCTTGGTGTCATTATTACAAATAAACTCAAAGCTGGCAATTCTGAGACGTTTTCACAAGTAAAATTATAGGCAAATGCAAAGGTTCGTTAGGGTGCTATAAAAGTGCGAAAATGCCCAGCGTATCATATATGATACGGCAATTTCCGACAAAACGAGTACAGCCAACAACAAATGACACATGCTGGTAAGCAACGTGATTCAAAAGTACCCCAAGACCAGCGTAACAAAGAAATCTGAAAACATTTTTGTTCTGGGCAGATCTGGGTTAAATGTATTGATTGACAAGAAAGTGCAATGCTTATCCGATATAATAAAACGGTGTCCAAGGCCTTGGAAGAACTATAAAACATATTCAGCAACGTGTAAATTTATGATACAGGCCATGACCTTTCACCTTGCCTCCGGGGAGGACCGCTCAGGAAGCCACATACCGAACGAATCGAGGCCTCGCAGCGCGGCGGCAGAGGAGGTGGATAAACCATCGCCAGATCTTTCGGTTACTTCTGTTTCCAGAAGAAGGAGTGGGGGGGGGGTGGAGGGTGAGGGCTGTTTTCAACCCACTCACCAATCCTTTCCTTATTAACTTATAGCTTACCGAAAAAAATGCAACACAATGGTGGCCGTCACGAGATGTAGTAAAGAGTGCCTCAGCCACACCGGTTTTCAGTAAACTTTAAGCATTGGAATTCAGGCCAGTGATCCTGAAGCATTATTTTATTTTGTCGTGCATAAGCTGGGATGACGTGGTCCAAGTTAATTCCGAAGAAACGGTTTTAGTTTCAGAACATTTATTAGGCTAGTCGCGCCAAATAGTATACGTTTGTTGCAAAATGTCTATAGAATGTTGACGTGCTATCCAGATGATGGAATTTATTTGACAAAAGAAGTAAAAAAGTGGTATCGTTACTCATCCTGCATACCTATAAATCGATTCGTCACCTTGGTTCGAGCTCAATAGTTCTTTTCGCGGATGATCAGTTTTGTTTTCTTTTCTTTTTTTTGGGGGGAGGGACATCTTATGAGCCAGTAACCACCCTCCCCAGTCCCCCAAACAACAATTGTTGACAAATATTGTGATAGCCTAAAAAAAAATGAGGTAAGTTGAGCGGCTTTTTGTTTTTCGTAAGCTACAGGCTAACTTACTGATCATTTTTCTGCGGTTACGGGTTGGACGGACAGAGTGGTCATTTGCGCATGTAATGGTGGCCAGAAATGTTTCATACCGCTTATTTTTGTACTGAAAGGCTACGTCAAAAATCATCTTGCACGTTGCTCATCTTACCCCATGGGCGGGGTAAGTTGAGACACGTCGTGGGGAAAGTTGAGCATGGATAGAAAAAGCGAACCTCTTCTTTTCCCGGGCGCGGCGAAGAGTGGGCTCTTTTAATTACTCCATGGCATACATACTTATGGCAAAGTTTTTTTCCTCCATCAAAAAGTGACTGTTTTAAGCCTTCCAATAACTCGTCAAGTTTTCTATCACGGAAGAAATCATTTTATCCTTCAGATAATCTGCAAATCACTTACAACTTGTGTAATCAACAAAGAAAAACAATTTCCTACCATTATATTCAGCAGAAACAAGCGCAGCTCAGTTTGGTTTTCGACAGCGGAGACAACAACGGCTTATCCGGCTCATCTTCCCCGAGGTGAAAATGGCTCATCTAGCCCCACCCGTGGCCATTTTCGATTAATGACACCCGCTAAGGAAAATAGCCATGCACCGCAGATAACAACCATCTCATTTTAAAGGCAAAACGTGTCTTAGTTATCAGGGGCGATACCACATGTTACTGGGTGCTGAGCGTGAGAACGTTGCCGTCTCACGTGAAAGACTGCAGCATCGTAAGCGAACGGCACATGGAAGCTCAAGTCAATTAGCGCCATAGGAGCTGAGAAATATGGGGTGGCTAAACTTGCCCCTTGGCTCATCTTACCTCACTCTCCCCTATTTGGGGCTCTCAACCTTGAGTTGTTAAAGTTATTTGTCTGTTCATTATAAAAGCTGTCAAATTTGCCGTATCATTAAACTTTTATTGAGTTTGTATTTCACTCTTATCTAAAATGAACAATTTTGTCACTGGCTTCTTTTATGAATGTAATTGGATGGTCGCATGAATGAACGAATGAATAGCTCCATTTGAGCATCAGCTGAAATCAATCCTAAAATTTAATCTACCAGTCTGCAACGAAAAGGTGCAAGTTAGGTGCAACCAGTGCAAGTGCAACCAGTGCAAGTTAGGTGCAGTTTCTAATCTATGCCGTTTTTTATAAGTGTCTCATAGCTCCTTAATCTTGAGCCGCTTCTCTCACGATTCATTTTATGTGGTGCTTACATTGTTCAAGAAGTTATAGTATTCGAGCTCGTTGGTCTTAAAAACTGCTATCGAAGTAAATTAAAGTGCTTCGGGCTTCGGCACTTAAAAACCAATCGATATTTAACCCTCACCCATTTAGGCATTTCTTTTCAGCGTCTTACATGCAGCGGAGGAGCGTAGAAACCCTCAGCCATTCGGCCCTTGATAAAAAGAGCCAAAGCTTCGCTGAAAAATAAAAAAAAGAGCGAGCTGCTCGTGACGAGAGAAATCCGATGATTTGAGAGTCCTGGTCATCGCTGACGAGAAAGCCAATTATTTTTATGTCCTGCTGAGATCCTAGGTCACTGGTTAACCCGCGCCCGGCTGGGGGTCCTGGATTTCCACGCCCTGCTGGGGGGGGGGGGTGTTTGAACACCCCCCCCCCTTGTAACTCGGCTCCTGGGCCACGTAGCGATACGCGGAAGGCGGCGTTCGAAAGAGCGTCAAAAATAATGACGAAATCACTTCGGTCAATTTTTTGGTCAGGTCAAAGGTCAGGTCACCAGAGGTCATTGAAGGCAAAATTTCGCCGATTTCCAGGTCGAATGTCGAAAATTTCCAAGAAGCCAACGCATAACTCGGGAACCAATAGAGCTACAGCGCCGCCGAAAAGCGCATTCGATAGCCCTATTAACGCCCTTTCTGAGTAATCCTCTCAGATTTGACCTAACGTCAACGGTTTTGCCTGCAGGGGGCAAAAACTGCAAAAATAGCCGATTTTTTCGGAAACAGTTTTTCTGCAATAATTTTTGAACCAAGCCTTGTACGAGCTTACTTTCACCGGCATCGTGTTCCTCTCGTCAAGACGCATCGAATGAACTATAACTTGACCTTGAAAGGTCAACTTGAAAATTTGACCTCAGGTCAAGGTCATGACCTGACCGGAAAGGGTCATGTTGCATATCAGTCGATCCGTATCGTCGAGCTGAACACATCTAAGGCGTTTTCATCGCTCTAGCACGCCTCTATCAAAAGTTATTTGCGAAAAACTGTTAGATATCATTCGTGACCTAAGATGACCTCAGGGCATAAGCAAGGGTCACGGACACCATTTTCATGTTCAGTGTGTCTAAACCACTTGTAATTCGGTGTTTGGGAGTGTTTATAATGTCTTTCGTCCAAAAGAGGCGCATTTCAATTTTCTCCCATTGACTTATAATGGGGAGGTCGCAAAATTGACCTGACCTTAGGTCATCGATATCAAAATTCTGAGATAAACATTTTGTACATACTATTGCTCTTAGCAATCGCTGAAAGTTTCAAAGCGATCGGTCACTCGGTGTAGCTATGGCAGACATTGAAACTGTTTATGAGGTGAGGTCACTTCAAGTGACCTGGTGACCTGACCTTGAATGACCTTGGTCTGAAATTTTCACAACATGTGTAGAATTGATGTATGATAAGGTGTACCAAAAACGGCGGCGCTCCGCGCCGCCGTTTTTGAGATATTCGCGAAAAACCACAAGGGGGGGTGTTCAAACACCCCCCCCCAGCAGGGCGCGGGTTAACCTCCCAGATCAGGTTAATAACCCAAAAGCACGGAAAATTAGGTCCTGCTAGAATTTCTACAAGTGAAATTTGCTGGGACTTGGCTTGCTTCTGACTCCGAATTTGCACTTGCTTTGATCAAAGATGATGTATCAAAGCATTTGGTGTAGGACGGGTCACGCCAGGTCACCCATTAGCGTGCTGCCGGCTATCCATAGAATGTTAACCAACACTTACAGCATTGCAACATATTGCATAGGCACTAAAACTGATACCTAAGTATGCCTAGTTTTCAAATGCTAAAATGGGTGCTAAATTTCAAACCAACACTTCCTAAATCCACAGTAAAAAGGTGTAAATTTAAGGAAGTTAACCGAGATCATTTCAAGTAAATGACCTTAACCTGAGTTTCACGTGACCTTGGCACCCACAACAATCAATGAGACAAACATTAGATAGTATATTTCACATGTTGTCACGTTGCTAATCACGAAACGACTATGAAAGCACACAGAAGATGTGCGCTGACTTTCAATTGCTATTCTGGCCTGACATGATCTTGAGAAAAATAATCACAGCCCACAGGTTAAAGGTTATTTGGTTCAGGGATTTAAAATTCTCAGACAAGATGGAAAAATGATAAGGGTCATTTGATTTTCCGGGAAGTTGTAAAATTGATTAACCCGCGCGGGGCTGGGGTCTCCAGCCGAACGCGCGGGGCTGGGGGGGGTAAATTTTACCCCCCTGTTATCTCCCGAACTAATGGTCCGATTTGGAAAATTCAAACGCCAATCGAAAGCTCTCATCACGAACTACTAAAAACATGTACTTAATTTAAAGTTTGAGGTCAAGGTCAAGGTCAGGTCAAGGGTACAAATTGCAAGTTTCTACAGTATCGGCCTTGCACCGTAGTTGCCGAAGAATGGAGTCATGGACTGAGACTGATCGCCCAAAACGTGTTCTTAGGCTACCAAGACAATATTCGTTGCATACAATATCATTCAGAGGTCAAGGTCAAGGTCAGGTCAGGTCAGGTCAGGGCACCAAAAAGCAAAATATAGAAAAGGGCATGTGCGACACATGTTTTATGGGTCATTTTACTCATAGAATTCAATAGGCACACTCAATAAGTGATATGGACCACCTCTGGATGAATTTCAGGTCGAGGTCAGGTCAAGGTCAGGTCAAGTGAGGTCAAATTTTGAAGTTGATTGTTAACCCTCGCCCGCACATGCCATTTTCCCATCCTAGAACGCACATGGGGTGGTTGCCCCCCCCCCCGCGCCATTTCGTTCCTGTTGGAGATAGAGCTTAGCAGTAAAGACCAAAAAGATTCTTTGGGAAGAGACAAATCCAATGATACCCAGTTTTACCTTCTCAGGTCAGTCATTGACCTTCCAGGTCAGGTCAAACTAAAAAATGTTGCTGTTTTGGGTCACCGTTGGATATCAAGTGCGCTGCTTATCAAATACCGATGACGATGCTGTTTTCTGGTGCCAAGCCAGCTAGAACCTCTTTGTCACACTATCCGACCAGAATTTTGCTGCTGAGGTCATTTCAGGTCAAGTTAGGTCAAGGTCAATTATATGTGTTTGTATGTCTGTGTGTGTCTGTGTGTATACTGCTGTGTGCATCGATTGTTTTTGGGTCCATATCACATGAAATCATGATCTGAGAAGCTTTTACCAAAAATGCAGTCAAAAAACTTCACAAAAAGTAAATTCAGCTTGCCTAAAACGCAATTATCTTAGATGACCTAGGTTGACCTTGACCCTGACCTTGACCCCTGTACATCGTCGAACAACATGTTCCATGATAGGTGGGAGGTAAGACTGGCAAAAAAGGCCGAAATCAGGGTGTCAAAAGCTCACAAGGCCCATGGCAAACGCAAGATGTTGAGAATTGGCCATTTGGGTCATGACATGACCTGAAAAACAAGGTCATATCTCCGAAACCAAAAATCACAGAAATTTGAAATTTTCAGTGGACATCAAGAAAGGATGGACGAGCAGCTATACGAAAAATCAGCATTCTAGCTCTAAAAATGTTGAGTGCAGAGCAGAAAGACTGCCTGGGGGGTGGCAACCACCCCCCCCCCATGTGCGGGCGAGGGTTAAGGCCTAAAAAGGTGTCTATCTGATGCAGTTTTTCACGGCGAATCGAATGGTACTATTTTTGTTTCCGTACTAGGTCTAGAACTTCCAAAAAAGTCATTTTTCAAAAAATTTGTATGTCGTGACGTCATAAAATTTTGAATAACTCCCACATTTTTGAACTGATTCTTCTAAAATTTGGTATGTAGGTGCACATAGACCACTTCTCTGACATATATTCCGGTTTTTTCGATAGACTCAAAATTTTGGATTTTATCATGATTTTCCCAAAAAAATCAGTTTTTTGAAAAAATTTAGGCCAAAATCCAAAATTTTCAAAAAACCGAGATAGCCATTTGATAGACAAAGTAAAATTACGTATAACCTTATTTGTTACGTCTTGATTCCTTTAAAAATGAAGATGTTAGCGGCGTTTGAACTTTTGCCGTTTTTGAGGCGAAAATGGCGAACATGTCGTCACTAAAACGTCAATTTCTCAAAAAAAAATTCCGACGGATTTCGCTCAAATTTTCAGGGAACGTGTCAAATTGATGTAAGAAAAGGCACTGAAAGTTTGGCGGCGCTGCGCGCCGCCGTTTTTGAAATATCGCAAAAATTCGCGAGGGGGGTAAAATTTACCCCCCCCCCCAGCCTCGCGCGGGTTAACTCCAGGGCACCAAATAATCGTCGCAATCCTTCGCTTTGCCGCGATTTATTGGTGAAAAACAGGGGGCGCGGTCTACTTACCTCTACTTATATGTGTGGTGAGGGCTAGTATTCATTTTATCTGTGTTGATGAATGAGCAACAATTTCTACATGAACTGAGACCAGTCCATATGAGCATGTTTTTCTCACGGACAATGACAATATAAAAACAATGCGAATACAACCAAACGTTTCGGACAACAACGTGCCTTCGTCAGTGGAGAAAAATAAGTGTATTATAGGTTTAATATTGATGAGAACTAAATGCGGCACCGTCTCGGCCTGGCCAGCCGGGTTGCCGATAAAATACACAAATGTTTATTAGCTTCCATGATGTGCTTAAAAAACTGCTGAGAACACGGGTGGAGAATGTTTGAAAAAGTTACCCCGGCCGGCGACCGAATGTCAGAAAGACGATGATGCTCAAATATTTGTCAACGGAACCCCTATTATGAGGCATAGAATAATGGATGTAACCAAAGAGAGGCGCTGCCCGGAGAATGCCCAATTTCATCATTAAAAAACTGGCTTACGATGACCAGCTATCTTCGTGGCTTAGTAGTAAGTGTGCCGAGTGTACCCACCTCGAAATCTAAAGGTCGCTGGCTCGCAGCGGGTCAGTCTGAAGTGTTTAACACGCATTTTTTTTTTTTAATTAAGTAGCTTCTGGCCAGCCGGCAACTGTCGTGAGGGCTAATGTTCGTATCTAGGTAGCATTTGGCCAGTTGTCAACTGCCGTGAGGGCTGCACATATTTACGCGTGTTAGATTAGGTCAGGTCACGTCAGGTCAGGCTAGGTTTGCTTTGGTTTGGGGTAGAAAGAAGCATCTCCGGGTAGCGCCTCTCCTTGGTTGCTAAAACGAAACACGCGATTGCCAGACATTACGAAGTCCCAAAGACAGTTACGTAGACGTCGGCCCATTCTGGATTTTTTATATGATGTAGCTAATGTATAGGAGAGTAAAATATGTAAAAATCAGCAAAATCGAAGGATACCCATTTTTCAGAAAATCAAAATTTATTTTTTGAATTTTAATTAAGTTCATCAATTAGTTAATTAACTCAATATTGTTATCCTCAAATTAAAGCCTGACCTATTTCCTCCATATCACACTTTGTCTCGTGGTGATATGTCTAAAACTTCAATGGTTATGACGCTTTAAAGATGATATTGTGCCTTGCCAAAGTCAATGTTTGATGACTTGTATCTCGGAAACGTGACGTCATATCTTGACAAAAATATGTCTCCTTTCTTTTCACATGTAGATGAGTAGTTTCACAAAGTTTCGCAAAAATCAGAGGAGGTGAGGTTCAAAATGATCATTTTTTGTCCCACTTGACGTGGAATGCCCCAGGGCTTGTTTCCAGACATGGGTCCAGGCGCTCCCCACTCCGCAGGCCCCAGCCCACACGGCCCAACCGCTCAAACACCCTCCGGCGGATGACCTCTGACCTCGGCGACCTGACCCCAGCCAACCGATCGCGTCCCTCTCCACGCCTCCGCCCCGCTTCCCCACTACAGCTGCGTAGTAATTGTAGCGTGTGCAAAGGTCACGTGACATTATTTACTTCTGCGGCTTGTTCGGCTGACAAGAGATGGCACTAGTGGTCTGTGGATCAGAGGCGGGGCTAGGTTCTACGACTTCTTGGGGCACACTTTATGGCAGAAAAGAGGTTTTTTGGCTCCCCATCCCAAAATGCTTCGAATATACAAAAACAAGTTAGATATTCGAAAATCGGAGGACCAAACGGATCGTTTGACGTATCTTGCGCGACTGAGAATTGATCGGTCTTCAAACTACTGAGCAAAAACGAGGTGATTAGTAGCAAGTGCTGGTGACTGTACATGTTATACCCGCCGCCTGGTATGCGCCAATGCATCAGCCGTTGAAGTGGTCTCACCTTGAAAGAGAGGGGAGGTAAGATCAATTTGTTTGGACCAAAGTAGCGGAACGCCACGTCGCCCTTTGCCGTTTTCAAGTGAATTCAAGAAAAGTGCTAAATTTCCCCTTCCGTCCCATGCAGCCCACGCTCTCTCTACGCGCGCTACCGTTTTGCAACACGCCCTAGCCAGGACCACCCTACCTAGCATGCATCATTTTTTTTTGCATATATGTGAAAAATCCGACCCAGATCATTTAACCCTCGCCGGACCTATTGGTTTTCTACATACGCCTCCGCCGAGGGGAGTAGGACACCCGTCGCCGTTACACCACTAAGGGAGCTAGAACCTCGCGGAAAAACGAGCGTGTGCACCGTTACGAGACACAGCGATTGGTACCCGCTTTTAAGGTTTCAGGTCAAACGGTGACCTCTGAGGTCAGGTCAAATGGCCCAAGGCACGGGTTCGGTTTTTGGTAAATAACTTCGCAAAAATAGCCGCAGAGCCATAATTTTGGCATCATCGTGCTCGTCTATCTCAGGCACGTCGAGTGGTATACTTTTTGTTCGGGTGAAGTCAACTTATTGTGTTGACCTCGGGTCAAAGCCAAATCAGAGCCCCTCAGGTCACGAAGATGGTCGAAATAGGTCATGTCGCATATCATTCAATTCGGCAGGCCTACCCGAGTCCAGTGGTGGCTTTTCCCAATCGTTAGCTCAATTTGATCGGGGGTTATTGACAAAAAAAAAACTACTATGACCCTAATGACATCATAAATGACGTCACGCCATGCAAAAGTAAAGCATGGGATCTTACAAGGAGCGCATGAAGTAACTTGCTTGTGCTTGAGATAGTTTAACCCGCGCATGACTAGGGGGCTCTACAGAGCCCCCCCTCCCGTTTTTCGGCAATATCTTCTCAACCGTTTCACGGATCAACACGAAACTTGCAGTGCCCTCAGCGGCATCAATTTGACACCTTGTGTTGAAATTTCAACTTTCTAGCTACCATAGTTTGGCCGTAAATGACGTCAGAGTGACGTCATGTCGGCCGATTTTGATGCAAAATATTGAATTACGGCAAACGCTCTCAAGGGCTCAGTTTTAAAGCTAGATCCAATTTCTTTGCATCAGTGGACTACAAATATAAGTAGCTATCAAACTGCTATCTCGAATTTTCGAAATTTGGATTTTTTTGAAAAATATATTTTTATAATAACAAAAAAATATATTTTTGATTTTTTCAAAAAGTTTTTTGTTTTTCGCAAAAACCAGATTATATGTGATAGAACACACACTGATTAACTACTCTAGCAAGTTTCAGCCCAATGCCTTCAAAAATAGCCAAGTTATTTCATATTTACATTATTGTCAAAAATTTACAATTATATATTTTTCAAAACCATTTTTCAGTGCATTTTTGACATCATACAGCAATATAAATGACATCATCGTGTTTCTGAGCTCAAACTGCATCTGATAGACACCTTTTTTGTTGAAAGATTTCATTTTCAAAATTTGACCTTTTCTGACCTGAAATTGACCTGACCCCCGGTAAATTCAGCTGAAAATGACCTCAAATGACCCTGACGACATTATTTTTGAAATCTACGTGTAAAATGAGCCATAAAACATGCGTCACTTGACCGATACATGATATACAATTTTCGTGACCTAGGATGACCTAACCTTGACCTGAAAAATTCGAAGTAAAAGTTCGGTACCCTCAGGGTATCTAAGTCATATACCAAGAAGCTCGTAAACCAAAAATGAGCCTGATCGGACTTGTCAGTCGGCGGTCAGAGCCTAAATTGTAAACAAGCAAAAAATGCCGATAATTTCTACTTTGACCTGACCTGTGACGTCATCGGTGACCTCGAGGTCAATGAAAATAGGATCCGTTCGACAGTTTTTCCGGGGCTATCAGACGCCGTATGAATTTTGTCGATCGGCCTAGTAGTTTCGGAGATAGGAGGGGGGGGGCTCTGGAGAGCCCCCCCTCAGTCACTCGCGTTATGGAAAATAAAAAAGGAAAAAAAAGTAATGCGCGAGTTAACCCGCGCCCCGCTGGGGGGGGGGGCAGAATCCGCCCCTCCCGTTTTTCGTCAATTACTTCCAAACGCGTTACGCCAGCGACGTCAACTTTCAGTACCTTATTATACATCAATTTAAGACGTTTCCTGAAAACTTGAGCGAAATCTGTTGGAAATTTTTTGAGGAAATGACGTTTAAAGGAAAAGGGCCACCTTTAACATGGGGATTGAAACTGAGATAGCCATCTTGTAGCCCGTGTCCGAAAACCTATCTGTCTACCTCCTTACGGCCGATTTCGGCCTCCATTCGTAGTTATCGGCAATTTTAAAAGAAAATACGCCAGGAATGCGTCCTTATCCCAGGAATGCGTTCTTATCCGACAATACAGCCACCCGCGGCGAGGCTTTGGTTTTTTACCAATCAGCTCCAACCAGCTCAGCTTTAAAGGTAGTGTGCCACCTTTGAAAGATTTCCCATTTTATTTTTCCTAGGATAAGAAGCTTCTGTTTTTACCTAATATCGCAAAAAAAAATCAAAAATGGGCCTGGAATAGTGCCTTTTTCGCCTAAAAGTTTTTCGGTTTTTAGATATGTATAACAACTGTAGTGGGCTCACCTGCAAACAGGCGTCGGGCAACAATCGCGAATGCGGCGCACTTGTGACAATAAGCAAAGGTCATTATAGTGTTACGACCATATGACGTACGGGAATGAGTTATCAGCTGTCTAATCGTAGACAACACAATGTCGAGCCTTAAACTGTAAGCCCGTATTGGTATTGTTTCTTTTATTTGGCTGTCGAACATTATTTATGGTTTGAAATATGATTTTATGTAAAATAATTGATATGAAAAAGCCGTCTTATAAGTTATGACCCCATTTCACCACACGCAAGTGGCAGAAATGACAATGATCAGCTGACGCATTTTTCTTGGCCGAAGTCAGAGCGCGCGGCCCGACGCACCACGCGTATTTGGAAATTCCGACCTCGACGAGCATCAGAAGCCACCTAACAGGCGTGTTCGAAACCGCAGGAGATGATGATGAACGGGTTTATCGAAACTTGATTGGATGAGCATATCGGTAATAGCGATTTCAGTGTGTGCATTTATTGTTCATAGTGGTGTGAAATGTGGTTGGGGTACGACCGACAACCCGTCGGGGCGAATTTCGCACTGGGGTACTCAAAATTTGAAGAATTTAAGACGTTTCCATGAGTTTTGAAGGTATGGATAAGTTCTAAAAATCCGGTTCTCCTTATCTGGGCCATTAACTCCATACGGTCCAAGAAAGCTGGCACACTACCTTTAACCAATCAGCTTATCTGACATAATCCGACGAGTCTGTCTTCTGAACGCTGATTGGCTTGAGTGTGACGTCATCGCTATGCCATCATACAGTAGGTGCCGTAGAGAGTATCAACATAGTACCAATATGTTAAATAGTTTTAAATACTTTTTCGCGAATTGTGCACTTCTGGCACCAGTTTTAAAAAGAAAATGAAAAACAATAATGTCAAAATGAAAAACAACGATATCTTCATATTTCACGAAGGTGGCCCTTTTCCTTTAAGTGACGTCATGTCCGCCATTTTCGCCTAAAAAACGGAAAAATTTCAAACGTCGCTAACATATTCATTTTTAAAGGAATCAAGACGCAATAAAAAAGGTTAAGCATGATTTTACTTTGTCTATCAAATAGCTATCACGTTTTTTGAAAATCTTGGATTTTGACACTTTTTTCATCAAAAAACTGACTTTTTTGGAAAATAATTATAAAATCAAAAATTTTGAGTGTATAGAAAAACCGGAATATATGTCAGAGAAGTGGTCTATGTGCACCTACATACCAATTTTTAGACGAACCGGTTGAAAAATGTGGGAGTTATTCAAAATGTTATGACGTCACGAGTACGACACACAAATTTTTTGAAAAAAAATGAATTTTTGGAAGTTCTAGACCTCGTAGGAAACAAAGTAGCACCATTCGATTCACCGTGAAAAACTGCATCAGATAAACACCTTTTTAGGCCTTAACAACCAACTTCAAAATTTGACCTCACTTGACCTGACCTTGACCTGACCTTGACCTGAAATGCATCCAGATGTGGTACATATCGCTTATTGAGTGTGTCTATTGAATTCTATGAATAAAATGACCCATAAAACATGTGTCGCACATGCCCTTTTCTATATTTCGTTTTTGGTGATCTGACCTGACCTTGACCTTGACCTTTGCATGACATTGTATGCAACGAATATTGTCTTGGTAGCCTTCTTGGTAGCCTAAGAACACGTTTTGGGCAATCAGTCTCAGTCCATTCTTCGGCAACTACGGTGCAAGGCCGATACTGTAGAAACTTGCATTTTGTACCCTTGACCTGACCTTGACCTGACCTCTAACCTACTTAAGCAAAAAATGGCTCTTTAGATCCGCCTTGTTGAGAGCTTTCGATGGCCGTTTTCCCTGTCTTTCTACGACCATCGGTTCGGAAGTTAGACAGGGGGCAGAATCTGCCCCCTCCCCCCCCCCCCCCAGCAGGGCACGTATGGCTGAAAAGCCCAGCGGGGCGCGGGCTAATATAGGTATAGCATGGATGAGATAATGAGATAGTGTTATCTCATCCATGAGTATAGTATATTTCGCTCAATCTGACTAGCAATAGGTCATAGTGCGACTATTTTAAGCGTACTATAACATTGTCGAAAGTCTCTTGAATAAATATATCACCTTCCATCTCCAGCCTATTTTTTTTTAAGATCGATGACGATTTAGTTTTTTTTTTGCGTTTTAGTGAAAACTGAAAAGTGCATGTGGAAACCATGTTGGGTATAGCCTAGCTTGCTCCACTTCAAATGGCCATCGTAATGTTTGCATTGCTATAATAGTTATTGTTTCTGTTCGTCTCATGCACTATTTTCATTTGAACTTGAAGTGATCCACCATTCCTATTAGTTAATAAAAACAGCAACAACAACAAGGAAACAACAGATTCAATGTAGTTTTGCATGCATTCTTATATTTATGGTTACATTGCTACTACATCACGAACTTTTCGAAGCATTATTTCACGAAACATTCGAACACTTTTGATGTTCAATCGTTTGATTTAGTTATCACGAATAATTCAACAACAGCATTAATAATAAAATTACAATTACCGTGCAACCAACAACTTAACGTGTTCCATAATAATAAAATAACAATTACCGTGCAACCAACAGCTTAACGTGTTCCAATCTATCGTCATTAAAATAAAGTAGCAACTGCTATATATCAAGAAGCGAAAACAAACTTTCGTTGATGATAACATCACTGCAACAGTGACCAGTGTATGAGGAAGGAAATATTTAAACAAATCAAATTCAATCAATCGCCGCACAGCCGCCAGTCGCAGCTTGAGCTGAGCCGTCACACAAGCTACGTGCGTGACGTGGTGCTCGGCGTGACGCGACCTGTCACAGAGCGCGTCACGTCACTGTTTGGCCTGTCTCCGTGACGGTCGGCGCTGGCCCCACGTGGTCAGCTGACAGCGGCCCGGGTCAGCAGTTTTCAGCCGACTTTCCATTGACGTGGCACTTCTAGATCGCGGATAGAAGGCACATGACACGTGGGTGACCTCACGTGACCTCACGTGACCTGTGCAGGTGGAATGGGGCCCGGCACTTTCTCTCGGCGCTCCCCGGGCGTGGCAAGTTTGGCTGGCTCGCCAGACATCTGAAATGACGGCTGATTCTGGTCATCTGGCTAACATCAGTCAGTGCATGGCCGATCGGCCACACCTACCTAACTCGTTACTCGGGTCAGCATGCCAGAAAAATGTCACGTAATTGCTTGAAAGACCCCTGTAAGGCAGAATAAACAAGATTGCAGAACATATTGCCATTCTACATTGAGGGGGATTGTTGTTAACCATACTATTTGTTTTGAACCACTTGTGACAAGCCGTAAGTAGATTACGAGCCCACTGGGACCCACGCACACATGGGTGCCACCTCTTCCCATCCCCAAACACACACGCAGTCCACACACACCTACGGCTCATAGTCCGGCGTCGCCAGAGATCGCCACGTGTCACTCCGGCTCTGGGCGGGGGCGGCCGGCGGATGCGGCGGCGTGTCTCACGGCCGCGCCGGCTGGAGGCACTCAGACGTCCCCGGGGGCTGACATGCGTCACTGCTTCCCACCGGAGCCAGGTGCCAGTGGAACGGTGTGTGTGTGCACCGTTAGGAGAGGTACCGGTTTTCCGGGCGTCAAATGCCGCAGC
This sequence comes from Amphibalanus amphitrite, assembly GCF_019059575.1. NCBI lineage: Eukaryota > Metazoa > Arthropoda > Thecostraca > Balanomorpha > Balanidae > Amphibalanus > Amphibalanus amphitrite. Next base: position 1,106,943 of record NW_024881525.1, on the reverse strand, counting down.
TCTACCGGCTCCGCTGGGTGAAAATGCTGCGGGTCTGTCTGCAGCATCGTTCCAACGTGGCTGGTCTGACCTTCGTAGAACGGTTCTAGGTGAACTCGACTGGTGACCTATAACACACCGGACAGAGCGGGTTAGAAAGGGAAACTGGTAATTTGATCGGAAAAAGATGCTCGTCTCGACCAGAACGAATGAGGAGGTTTTACATCAAACTTGTTACGGCGGAGTCTAATGAACGGTACCGGGGGACCACGTCATGGGACAAGGGGACATCGGAACACCGGGACTGTATAGCTACTATAGGGAATTATAAGCATCTTTCAGGTTGAAAGGATGAAAGTCAAAATAGTTGAAATATTGCAACCGCTTGGGATTTCTTTGACTTGCGGTAACCCTTAACCCTCGCCGGCCGAGGGGGGGGGGGGACGGGTGCCGTCCTCCCCCATAGGGTTTTTTCGTGATAGCTCCGAACAGGCTGGCGATAGAGAGCTGAAACTTGGCATACCTGACCTTTGATCCAAGCCGCATGTTTTGACACCAACCGCATTTTTGGGTCAGGTCAGGTCACTGACCTATGACGTCATAAGTGAACCTCTGCACGGTCTTCAGATGTCGCAACTTCGCAACGCCCTCACTGCCAGAGGAGATGTCACAGGGAAATGAAACTTGCAGGATCTAGTATCCATTATGAGTCTCACAACTTGTATATCTCGGATTTTTCCTAGAGGTCATATGAGGTCAGGTCATTTTCGTGACCTCACCATTGTAAGTCAATGGGGAAAAATTCAAACTGCTATTCTGGCGCCGGGAACGATCTCCAACTATCTCAAGCACACAAAATCGTGGTTTGATGCACTCCTTGCAAGGTTAGATGCTTCACTTTTGCAATGTTGACCTTCCGTGACGTCATTTATGACGTCATCAAGGTCATATTAGTTTTTCGTCAATAACTCCCGATCAAATTGAGCTAGCGAGTCGGGAAAGCCACCAATGGACTCAGGAAGACCTGCCGAATCGAATGATATGCGACATGACATCTTTCGACCAACTTCGTGACCTGGGGGTGCTGACCTGACCTTGACGAGGTCAACACTCCAAGTTGACCTGACCCGGACAAAAAGTATATCATTCGACGCGCCTGATCAAGGCGAACACGATGCTGCCAAAATCGCGGCTCTGCGGCCGTTTTTTGCGAAGTTATTCACCAAAAACTGAACCGTACCCTGGGGCACTTGACCTGACCTCAGAGGTCACCGGTTGACCTAGGACCTTAAAATCGGGTACCAATCTCTGCGTCTCGTAACGGCGCACACGCTCGTTTTTTTCCGCGACGCGCTAGCTCCACCAGGGGCGAAACGGCGAGGGGGGGTCGTACCCGCCCCCCCCCCCTCGGCCGGCGCGTATGTAGAAAACCAATAGGTCCGGCGAGGGTTAAAATTTTTAAAGTTTGACAGCCGATTCTGATCGTGGAGCGGACAACATAGGTAAAAAAGTACATCAACAGGAAGTTGCATAAAGCGATACCTAAATCTCTTTTCATTCAAGTAATAGGCAACCCAGTCGGTCTAGGATATCTCCCCCTTTGACTAATGGTCCAGCAGATAGGTAAATATGACGTCAGTTAGCACAGCCGGTTGCACGGTGACGTCACTGACTGGTGACGTCACAGCTCGGTGGGTGGCGGCGGAACGGCATTGACCCGCCGCTGGCTGACCCGCTCGGAAGCCGTGGAAGCGCCGCAGTGATCCAGTTAGCTGACCGGTCCTTACCCGGTAGTAGGGGAAAGGGAGGGGTGCTGTGCGGGCCTCGCGGGGTGGTAAGATGTGACCAGGGCTGGGTGGGAAAGGCGCGGGCGCAAGACAAATTGACTACTACAGCAAACGTGCTCAATCAAAGTTTTATAACGGAAAGGAGGGAGTGATAAGTCCAGGTTGAGGTAACGTGCATTCATGCAAAAAGAAAGAAAAACGCCAATGCCACTTAAAAGAAAGAAATGAAAGCAATGCCATTTAACTCAGCCGACTGAAGGGTATTTTTTGTCTGGTTTAGAAAAAGGGACCCTTTCAACTCACCATAGGACCTACGCCTACTGCATAGTGCATACCTATGCATAACGGTTAACCCAGCCAAAGGATCTCTAGAGAGATCATGAAAGCCCCTTTCATGTCGTAGCTTATACCTAAATAACGTTTGCCATAAAGAATATTAGAAAATTGAACATGTTCTCAATTTACCATACGAACCAACGGCCAAAGAGCATTCGGAGGGCCTGAGAGATCTGAATCTGACCCTCTGATAGCTCAGTAGGTAGGTAACTGACTATATAGCAATAAGGCAATATTTTCTACGGCATGAAAATCATTCGCAAATGATGACGGCATATACGGTGTCGTTCTAAATGGCTGTTCAGTGACTATGTATGTACATTGTACAGAATATGACAGAAAAAAACAAATCGGCACACAGAGAGAAAATCATGCTGAAGGACTATGGAAAGTATGTTGAAAGTATTACCTTTGGCCGGTCCGAGCAAGCCAGCGATTGACAGAAACAAGAGAAAAGAGCGAAAGACAGAGACAAGAAGATGATAACGATACGAAACAAGTAGGTACCTACACAGATGTCGATGAACTAAACAGCGAGTATCATCACACAGCACAGGCGATACAACAAATAGTGAATTATCATCCACATTTTCACTGTAGGATATAGGTTACACCCTGGGTAAATGTAAGTAACAGCAACTCGCAGACTATTTAAATGACCTCAGGATGAGCCATCTGTCTCCCCTAATTCAACACTGCAAAAATGGTCAAACAAAAAAGCATAAGCAATTAGCACTCAGCAGGCCTCGGATATGCAAGGTATACGGACTGGCTACCGACTACAAGAAAAACGACTATGCATACAGGAACCATATCTCGATGACAAGCAGCACAGCAGGCATTTATACCTTTTGACATATTCATGCAGAGCTAACTGGTGCGGTTGGGTGAAACGTATGTAGTAGTATACTGCAGGAACCAGGAACATTAAAAGATAATGGCATACTTTTTTATAAATCGCCCTTTTTGAACAAGAGAAAGCGGATAACTAAATCACTTTTGTTGTTTTCGTTACGAAGCCTTTTGCTGTTGGATTATTAGGCGTATTTACGTATGCCTAGGGATGTGAACTTGAGTGAATAATATGCACGGTTCACTTCGTATGAATACAATTGGTAGGTACTTGTCAAGGCAAGAACAGGCAAAAGGAAAATAAATAAGTACAACGATAATATTTAAATCACGCGGCGATTTCACTTATATCAGGTATAGGTAGGTACCCTATTTCATACAAATGCCACCAATGTCCAACAGTGCATACCTACTCAAGAACCAATAAAAAGGCAAAGCAGCATAAATAACATTGAAGAACTACAATGAAGCTTTTGCAAATGCATCCACAAACATCTACTGGAACGTTTCAATGAGGTCATCAACGATTTTTCAACAGCTTATTGCATGCCGGAAGAGTCGTAACTGATGACTAGAGCTCGATATCACAGCACTGGGTGCATTTACTAACTAGCATCATGCAGCCCAGCTGAGGTAAGAAGGTGCCGGATAGGTGCAGGACGGTGTCCGGCGAACATGCTGCCCTCCTCCAGAGTCCTCTAGTCCTGCGCCACCCTGGCGATGCACAGCTGCAGGTCGTGGAAGTCCCAGTAGGAAGTGAAGTGGAAGGCCATGTTGGAGAGCACCATGCACGTCTCGAAGATGGCGAACAGCGAGTACACGCCCGGCTCGCAGTAGGTGTTGTGCCGCACAAACAGGTACATGGCCACTACCAGGCTGAACACGTTCAGGGTGAGGAGGCGCTGCTTCCAGCGCAGCGAGGTCTGCTCGTGCGGCGGGGGTGGCGCGGCGCGGCACCGCGACAACAGCGCCGTCACCAGCACCATGTACGCCTCGGAGGCGGCCACGAACACGATGAACGACACCTTGTGCAGTGTGTAGTGTTCCAACGAGCCGACAAACGACACCCCAGAGAGGCCGGCCTGCTCGAGGGCGTACAGCAGCAGGCAGGTGGCCGTCAGGCGGCGGCAGCGCGGCGACTGGCGCAGCACGCGCGCCAGGTGCGCGTGCGTCAGGTAACCGAGCAGCACGCGCGGCGCCAGATGCAGCGCCAGCAGCGCGCGCCAGATGAACTTTTGCGGCGAGAACTTGCCGGCAGCAGACGAGATGGAGGGGAAGAAGTTGAAGACCAGACAGTGCGTCCGGTTGGCCAGGTCGAAGTGCATGTAGAGCGACAGGGCGTAGCAGAGGGTGAGCGCCAGCAGCGGCAGCAGCACGGTGACGGCGGCCAGGTGACGCACCAGCACCACCCGGGCCTGCCCGCCGGCGACCCGGTCCGCCGGCTGGCCCTGCCGCCAGAGGCCAGACCCCATCCGACCTCAGACCAGAGCACATCAACAACAGAACGCATCGGCATCGGCACCTTCTTGGAAGCTTAGGCTCAAAGTAGAGTCCGACGTGGTGAATGGTGATTGATACTTTTTCAAAAGTGCCAGGTGCCTAACGATTGATATTTGACATATTCCAATGCCTTTTTGGTAGTTTTTGAGTTAGGGAATCCTCCAAAATTGGTACCTACATATCCAAAACAATGCCAGTGTCATTTACGCATTTATTAAACAGCAAACGTCGAGGAAGTGTAATGCTTATTGCTTACCTATAAGCGATCGTTTGAAAACGCACGCTTTTTAGCATCGACTGTCTATGACCCGGACCCGAAAGGCGAAAGCTACCCCTCCTTTTTTGCAGATTATAAGAGAGGATTCAGGAAGAAATCCGCTACGAATCGCCGTATTGATTTTGCCTAGACTATTCTTGTAGTAGAGAAAATCGGGAACAAGCCTTTGGCATGTAAATGTCTCGTGATGCCTTCTAATTGGCCGTTGATATTAAACGGTCAATCAATTCTCTCCTAGTCCTCTGGACTGGTGGCGCAAAATTGGACAGAAGCCTCAGGCGTGACGTCTCACAATACATGTAACGTTTACCTTCTACAGACAACGACAGGTTATAGGTGCCCTTCAGAACTCATACTGAAATAGGGAGCACCGCCGCCGCTCGAAACGGGCTCTCGTAACCGGTCGGCTCAAATTGCGGGAAACGGATACCTACTTAGGTAGGGGCTACAACGCTAGTAGATAACTTCTTCTTTTTTTCTAAAAGCGCTTAACTTTGCATTATGTATTCCATAGACGGCGGAGGGGGGGGGGGGGGCACCGGGGCACCGTGCCCCCTTGATTTTGAGGTTTTTACATTAGCCCTATGGGCGTCGCATGGAAAGAATGGGAGGTGTTCCATCGCTACTGTAAATACGTTAAAGGGACCCTGCCACCTTCAAAAAAGTTATGAATTGGCATGAAAGTGATGTCGCTCAGTTCAGAAAGAGCGAAAACGAATATCTACCAAATTTCATCCAAAAATATTCACCGGTTTTCAAGATATTATACTTTTACTTTTGTTTACTTTTTTGGGATCTCCGCTGTTTCTAGCGACTTTATTTAAGAAGTGCGGCGTTTGCGGCAGATGCTGCGCGCAAATACCATATACCACCGCGTGCTACAAAGCGTTTTAGTCAAACATTTAAAAATCGTTAGATATCTGCGCTGACGTCACACATTCAGAGGGGTATTCCTAAGCATTAGCCCCTCTGAATCAAAATGCTGCAATTTTGAAATTCAATATTTCCGATTTAAGGCATTTCTCGATGTTGTGAGTGCCGAAACCGGTAATTGTGAGCCAGGGACCCCATTTTGGCTATCTCAACTCAAATCTAATGTTAAGGTGGGAGGGTCCCTTTAAATTAACTTTTGAGCTTTGTGTGCACGGAAATGAGTAAGTTAACTTATGTTATGCCCAGATTACGTCGTGCACAATAGATATGTGTCGCTGTCGGGCTTTTTGCACCACGAGCTGGGGGGGAGGGGGAGAGAGAGAGAGAGAGAGAGAGAGAGAGAGAGAGAGAGAGAGAGAGAGAGAGAGAGAGAGAGAGAGAGAGAGAGAGAGAGAGAGAGAGAGAGAGAGAGAGAGAGAGAGAGAGAGAGAGAGAGAGAGAGAGATAGATAGAGAGAGAGAGAGAGAGAGAGAGAGAGAGAGAGAGAGAGAGAGAGAGAGAGAGAGAGAGAGAGAGAGAGAGAGAGAGAGAGAGAGAGAGAGAGAGGGAGAGAGGGAGAGAGGGAGAGAGGGAGAGAGGGAGAGAGGGAGAGAGAGAGAAAGAGAGAAAGAGAGAGACCTTAAGTGTCAACTCCTCCAACAAATTACAATAAACTCACGTTTTGTTCCGGCTTCATCCGCAACTAGCGGGGAGACCCGGCGGGACCGTGACTCGGCGCCGCATTGCTGCAGAAATTTCCCCTCCCGGACCGAGGCGACGACAGCCCTATAAATCGATAAAGAGGTCAGTACGAAGCCACAATCCTACTAAATTGAAAGAAGTGCTAAATTTACCACTGAAAACTTTTTAAAAAAGTTTTCAAAAAAAAATTCAATGTTCTTCTTTACAAATTAGGCCAAAATTGAAAGGACTTCAAATTGCTTGCATGATGAAATAAATGCCGTGAAATAGAAATGAAAGGGACTATCAATAACATTGGTTTCTAGCAGGAAGAATCTAGTAGCTTAATTTGGTAGCAACATCTTGTGCTGCTACAAGGACGGCGCGTAAGTTACAAAACAAAACTGAAGCATATACACGGCCAGTACACGGCCTTGTAATGAAAAAATATACGTACATGGAGCATAGATCAGTAGGCGGAACTATGGTCAAGCGTACCCATTTTCGGGAACGCATTTTCGTTCCCATAATTGGGAACGATAAACCCAAATATGGGAACGCCATGTAGGCATTATTTAAAACAAGAAAAAGAACCGTTAAATGACGTCCAAAAAATATAAAACGATCGTGAACCGCCTGATAGTTGTCTCAATATTGTTGGGAAAGAGTTTGATATTGTAAGGCCCATCGTAGTTTCAAATCGTTCCCCTATTTCTAAAGCAGTCCATCACCCGGGCCGCGAGCCCAAATTTGGGAACGCTCTCGTACACTGGCGCTGCAAGCGTTCCTTATTATGGGAACGGCGTACCCAAAATTGGGAACGATTTCACCGACGCCTTTCAAGGGCTCTTTTCATTAACAAGCATCACGTCCAACGCCGCAAATTATTGTTAACGCAACAATCATCAGATGACCTTTCCGGCAAGACCGTTGCATGTTTCACCCGGTCTTCTGCGCTTTTATTCCCGTCGATCTCGCAGCGGGCACGCCCCCCTCTGCAGGATTACGTAATCCACAACGCTCAGCGATGTTCAACAAGGTCTTCCATACCTATATCCACCGTCCGTGCCGAGGGTGGAGACATGTCAAGCACCTGTCTGCTAATCACCGAGAGTTGACGAGCACAAGAAGTATCCAAAAATGGGAACGCTTAATATGTTACACCCTCAAAACACCTAGTCCCAATGAAAATCTAGTTTTTTCCTTTCTTAATGAGTGTAAGTGGCAAAAGGCCTGGTAGGATGGGCACGAGGAATGATCGAAATCAGCATAAAAATTATAAATAAGCCACACAGAGCGACCTATATCAGAGAAATTCCCCCCAAACGATCATGCTTAGAAACGCCGAAGACAAAAACCACGCTCATGACGCTGCTTATAAAACAACGCTAAACAGCTAGCATCCAAATAAAATATGTCTTTCAGGGCTGATAAAATACAGCTGAATGATTTTAAACCACTGAAACTGAGTTTACAACAGTAGTTCGGTAAAATCACTGACGTTTCACGCGGTCGATCGCCCCGACACCAAAAGTCAACAATATTACCTCGGGACTGTCCGCGTGTTCGCTTGCATATGTCAGCATCTGGTGTCGCTAGAATGAAACTTCATAACCAGGCGAAAATTATTATACTTGACCTCAAAATGTAAAAAATGCTTCATTTTCCTTAAAATTGCATGTTAAATGTCGTATAACCCATATTTCCACCATTCTGTCATTTTTAAAAAATCATTAAAAATATCATTCCACGGTCAATTTCCTTGTTCCACGGTCAGATTAAAGATAACTTTATGGAGATTTAGTAGATACTTAAATCAGCGTGCACTTTTTTGAGACGTGATGCACTTTTGAGTTTTAGTGGGCGAACGGCCGAAAAATTGCCTTCCGTTCTCATAAATGGGAACGCCCGTTCCCATATTTGGGAACTCCGTTCCCAAAAATGGGAACGTTCCTATATTTGGGTACTCATGACCATAGTTCCGCCTACTGAGATAGAATAAATAGGATAGGCAAGGAAAGGGCTTTGATGAATAATTAAATTTGATTGAATTCTCCTCTCATTAGTATTCAGTTCCATCCTTCTCGGTTTGCATATTGCTGGTATTCTGATGGAATGTCAAATGTGAATTTGAATTGTGATTGAACTTAGGTGTATCAATATAGGTACAAAGAATTGAAATTGTGAAATATGCTCAATCTATAAGTGAATCGTTTCACGTATAATGTGAGCAAAATCAGGTTTGATAATGCCTTAGTCCAGAAGAGCTCTTACAAAATCTGCAAAAGTACTAGACAGATAGTACTAGACAGATGGCTTTATAATATGCATATATAATCTATTTTTGCACTTGTAGAAATAGAGCTAGCGAGCATCATTGCTAAGACTGAACAAGCTATCAATGATGTTGTTTCCAATTCAGTCCAGTCAATCTCCCACAGCTGTGCTGTACAAGATTATATGGTATACTCGTATTATATGGTTGCTTGCTTTTCTTCTTGGGATCTTACTTCACTCAGCATAGGACTGGTCAGCATGAAGCTCAAATGCTCTCCAATTCCATAGCTTAGTTGCACATGTTGCAGAGGGATCAAAACTCAATAAATATATCAGTTTTCCAAATAAGTATGTATTCTTTCAGATACTGTGGTTTTGTACACTGTCTTGCAAGTTGCATGCACCACTTACTACAGTATCTGAGTGACAGTGATGCTCTATAAGACCACCTTAGCTTCTTTTAGTGAATTGCTGCACATGTTAACAGGTACCTATGTTTCCATAATGAATGTTTGACCTGACCCTTGACCCCTGGTCTCTTATTTCAGATAATAATTGAGGAATCATGTCCAGTTTTTCTCGCTTCACAGAGCTTGGTAGGAAAATTGTTGCAGTTGGAAGAAATTATAGGTGAGTTGGTTGTTATGATTTTGATAGCAGAATATGTCTATGATGCAAATTTTGATTACATACACCATTTTCCTATGATGCCTGCATCAAACTACCTACCTACTCATTCATTAGTCTTTCTTTAGTTGGAAATAATCAATATTCTACTTACAGCATGCAGTCATATTTTACATGTAGGATATCATCTATATCAGGGCCACTTCATTCAAATATGGATTTCCTATGTGATATATACATATTTGTATACAGAGATTTTCTGTAGTAGATGTTTTCTGAGCTTCTAGAAAAGCATTGTTTTCACAACCAATATATCTTGTGTTTCCAAGTGCATCAGACATAAGCATGAAACAATCAAAGTTTTGTCCAGTCACTGTAGAGCTATGTTCCCTTAAAATATATTATTTTGATAAGTATTTGTTGATATTTGGTGTATTTTGTTAATGTTTTGAAAATCACATATCGGAGTCATTTCCTTTGAGTTTAACATTTTCTTTTTGCCAAAGTGGGCTCTCAAAAGTCAAAGTGTACTGTATGTTCCCAATTTTGTTATAATGCATTTGGTAAATACTTGATTTTCTCTCCATAACTATGCAACTACGAGTATGAAGGAAGTTCAAAATATTGCACAGTAACAGAAAATGGTTACCTATGCTAAATTTATTTTTGCTAAGTTTCCATTGTTTTCAGGGAACATGCTGCTGAACTGGGCAACAAAATGCCAGACAAACCCATGCTCTTCTTAAAGCCAACCTCATCATATTTGACAGCAGGCAACATCAAGGCAAGTAAACCCTGATATTTATCGGGGTCGGATGAATGCCATCGGACTTTCCGAGATACCCGCGTAAACCCCCGCGAAAAAAGGAACGGCGGATAGCGATGGAACTTTCAGTACCCTCGAGCAAACCAATTTTACACCTATCGTGAAAATTGCATGACCTTCACCACTGATGTTTCCAATACTGAATTTTCCAAACACGAAGTGTATAACTTAAAGCGCCTGAGCGGCGAGCACATTAGCATAAAGGTCGTGGCCAGAAACTATTTTGTTTCTTTTTTTTTGCTTATTTATCAAAAACTGGATACTAGTCATAGGACCTTTAAACTGACTTCAGGCCATTATTTGAATATCTGAGATCTTGAAAGTGCCTACCAGTCGCTTTGCCACTGCATCATGTAAGGGCGTAGACGCTCGTTTTCTTCCTGCAAAACTCTAGCTCAATAAGGGCGCCTGAGCGAAACGGTGAAAAAGTTCCTTCAATTCCCCCATCGACTGGAGCGTACGAGTATGTGCAAATTCGATAGCTCCAGAGATGGCCAATCGTGAAAATTAAGCGGTTTCATTGGTCTGATTAGGTAATAGCTTTATGAAATGGATTTATTAGTTGGTTAATGGTTGGTTCTATTTCTGAAAGTTCTTATATTGTCCTCAGATTCCCTCACATTCGAAAAAAACGTTTGATTAAATTTTATTGACAAAATACGTGAGCAGACACCCTCCCCCCTTCTCGTGGAGCGTGAACGTATTGGAGCCCTAGTTAAGGCCGTATAAGAGAGGTACAGATAGCCCTAGAAAGGCAACCCTAGTAAGGCAGCCCCAGTAAGGTAGCCCTAGTAAGGTAGCGGTGTAACGATCAACTGGCGAGTACGTAGCAGCAGTGAATATGAGCTATTAGTCTCAATGCGTCCGTGTTCTTTTCAGATTCCCGAGGGATGTTCCGAGCTGCACCACGAGGTGGAACTGGGAGTTGTCATCTCTGAAAAGTGCAGCGCTGTACCAGAGGGCGCTGCCATGCAGCATGTGGCGGGCTATGCTCTTGCCCTGGACATGACCGCACGTGATTTCCAGGTAGATACACCGGACTCCGGAGAGTGGGTCAGATTATATTGTGCGAGGCAGGAAGTGGAAAGGGTAGGGCAAATGCTCTGTGTGACCTGTTGGATAAGGTGTGCTTGTTTATACTGTTGGCAGGGCTGGGTTGGATGCTGGTAAAGAGTACGCTATACTTCAATGTTACGGTTATTTTGCCTTCGTAGTTAAAACCGTAGAAGTTAAAATGCCTTATTTTCTTGTTCTTATTTTAAATACATTTATTAGCATGAGGCTTAGATTTTCCATCACATATCTGATATGATCATGAGCCTCAAAGCCGCGCTTTCACATATCAAGTTCTCGTAGAACTGGCCAACAGTGGAGGAACATGCTGCAAACATGGGTGGAGAACCTGCCCCGGCCACCCCGGCCGTGGCCGGGGTAACTTTCAGCCGACCCCGGCGCGGCCGGGGTAACTTTTTCTACTTTTGTAAATCCTAAAAGCTGTCTCCATACAAAAAACTGCCATCTATAAAAGCGTCTCTCATTATTCTTATCTACCTTGAAAAGTTCTTGAAAATTTACTTTATTGCATTTTGGAGCTTCTATGTTTTTAAGCCTCTTCATCGCGGAGCCAGACATGTTTCATCAAACAGATTACAGAAATGAATCATATTTAAGGGCCGTTATCGTAAGATGGCACTTAATAACATCACAAGACAGGACCAGGGTAATATCAGTGAGATAGAAGGACGAGCTGCTGGGGCTCCCCCGCATACTCCCCCGCTCCCGCGCCAGGGTGGTGGCCACTGGCCTTATCGTAACACGTTGAGTCGAGAGGTCTTTTCACGCTCCTTCTAACTCGGCTACTGGGATACGAGGCGAGAAGCGGAACGACGTTTGAAAGAGTGACAAACGTGATCAGAGAAATCTGGCCATGTTTTAGGAAAGCTCAATAATAAAATCACCATAGATCATCAAAAGCCAAATTTCTCTGATTTTAGCGTTCTCCGACAACTTTTCTCACAGTTCATGAACATAACGGAGCTTAAACTCTGCAAACAAAACATTCGATTACTCGTTTAAGGCTCGGTCGCGAATAATGTTTCATGTGCGAGCTCAAACCCATAAGAGGGTCAAAACGGTCAAATTTGACGTTTTGTTTTATGTGAGAAGGTTGCAACTTCCACGGAATAAGCTTTGCAAAGGGCATGATGGCATTTTTAGCACGATCATCCAGCAAATTGGACCTGATGACCTGACCTAGCACTATGGTGACATGCGTCCGAAATTTTAAGGCGTGTTTCAAAATTGTTGTTACAATTACGAAATCTTCCGCACCTGCGTGCAGCAGTTTTCCCTAAAAACGCACAAACGGCAGACATCCATTATTCTATGCCACAGAATAGGGGTTTGTTGATAACCGTTAACAAATATTTGCCAGCATCATCGTCTTTCTGACTTTCGGTCGCCGGCCGGGGTAACTTTTTCAAACATTCTCCACCCGTGGCTGCAAATACCTCCGGTAGGTGCTTATTACTGTCGGTTTGAATAGGTTCTTTGAAGCATTTCATGATTAGATGCCTGCATTAACACATTGTAACAAAATCGTATTGCGATCCGTAAATACCGATATAGGCAAGGCAAAATCCTGTGATGTATATCAGTATTCCTGTGATGTAGCGACCTTTGAGGGTATATAATTTAGTGCCCCATAACGCCAAGTCTCGCTATCCCGTTTTCTTTCAGAACGAAGCGAAGGCGAAGGGCCACCCGTGGACGATGGCCAAGTGTTTCGACACGGCGTGTCCGGTGTCGGCGTTCGTGCCGCGTGACCGGATACCGGACACTTCCGGTGTGCGTCTGCACTGTTCGGTGAACGGCCAGACGCGACAGGACGGCGCCACGGCCGATATGCACTTCAGCGTGCCCTTCCTCATCAGCTACATCAGCAGGTCGGTGACAGGAACGGCGGGACGGTCCTGGCCAAGATACCTATAAGAAACAGGTAGATCCGATGTTTGAAAGTAAAGCCCCAGTCACAAATTTGACGCACCTGTGACATTTCCTGACACCCACGTGACTATTGTATTAACTTTTGTGTTTTGCGATGTTTTGACATTATTTAAAGTACTGAAAGCTCAAAATGTATGATTAATGTTGTTTAAAGCAGCATATTAATAGGTAATTATGTTTGTAAATTATCGATAAGCTGCTTATAGCATGTCACGTGATTGCTACCAGATTATGTGCTCAGAAAGCATCTTTTCAACTTCGATTTTGAACAATTTTTACCTCCTTTGAGGTCAAATGATGGACGGTTTGAGGCACACGATGAAATGCTGAATCCATTGATGCCAAAATTTGTTCGTTTTTTTTGCATTTTTAGACTAGTATATCCTGGCTCAAACTTTGACCAGTTTGTGTGTAAACCCTATGGTGAAGGGAAAACTTCACGCCCAGCAGACGTCATTACAGTGCTGCCAAATCGTGTTTGGTGGGGTCGGTCCTGGCGGGTCGGAGGCGCAGGGGCTCTGAGAGATAGTGTGTATTAACGGTTTATAGTCCTTTTGTAGAGTCCTCCTCTTGGTTTAGAGTCCTCGGTTTGTAGCCCGGTTAACCTATCTGATGATGCCTATCACATGCGTCTGTCCCGTCCCGCGGCAGGTATATCACGCTGGAGCCGGGAGACCTGGTGCTGACCGGCACTCCAGCCGGCGTCGGACCCGTTCGGGCCGGTGACGTCATCGAGGCCACCATGGCCGACCAATCAGGAGGCCAGCTGACCAAAATCACCTTCGGTGTCGAGAAGAGTAGCCAATCGTAAAACCTGGGGTATGTAGCGCGGTTATGTAGTGGCTCGATCCTAGTGCCCGTATATTCTGGTGACGTTGTTACATCCTGCAGGGGAGTACTTGACTTGTTACACGCAACGGTTTGGTAGTCTAAGGATGCTAGTAGAGTGATTTGTGGGAATTTGCCTATGCTGGTGATTGGGCGCAATAGTTACGCATCCATTCACTTTGTTGTTACGCGGATGATGAAAAATGTCATATTTTGTGAATGGAATGGTAACGTTGGGGTCATCTTTCAGCTTCATGTGCAAGCAATACAATGCGGGAGTGCCAACTCAGTGTTAGATGGTTCAAGTCCGGAGAGCAACACGTTAGTTAACCCCGCATTTTCCTAAATCTCGTTGAGCCTATTGAGGAAATGTCGAGCTAAAGCAGCCATTAAAGGGACCCTCCCACCTTAACATTAGATTTGAGTTGAGATAGCCAAAATGGGGTCCCTGGCTCACAATTACCGGTTTCGGCACTCACAACATCGAGAAATGCCTTAAATCGGAAATATTGAATTTCAAAATTGCAGCATTTTGATTCAGAGGGGCTAATGCTTAGGAATACCCCTCTGAATGTGTAACGTCAGCGCAAATATCTAACGATTTTTAAATGTTTGACTAAAACGTTTTGTAGCACGCGGTGGTATATGCTATTTGCGCGCAACATCTGCCGCAAACGCCGCACTTCTAAAATAAAGTCGCTAGAAACAGCGGAGATCCCAATAAAAGTAAACAAAAGTAAAAGTCTAATATCTTGAAAACCGGTGAATATTTTTCGGTGAAATTTGGTAGATATTCGTTTTCGCTCTTTCTGAACCGAGCGACATCACTTTCATGCCAATTCATAAACTTTTTTGAAGGTGGGAGGGTCCCTTTAAAGTACACCTCACAGGGTTGACTGAGTGTCAGGGCCAGTTGTTCCATCGGGACACTTCTGTTGTTCCAGGACGGTCTGGTCCACTGTGACGTATGTATCAGTCGGCCCCTTGCCAGATGGCGGCCCTCACAGTGCAATGTTCCCCACACTCCTATGATCAACTATTTCTGCGACGGCCGTATTTTACCGGAAGAGTTTGCTTACGCTATGCGAAGCCATCACGAAGTAGGTGGCCGACAAATTCCCAATGGAAATATACCAACTGTTTGAAAATTAGCTCGAGCTAGCGCCGACTTCTCAAATTAAGTGCTGAAATCGGGAAACTTTGATAGGCATTCGATGACCAGTGTTCGATGTACGCTAACGGAGTAATCTTTTCAAAAAATGATTGAAGTACCTTTCATCTCTGATGAAGACCTTTCGTACTATCGTCTCTGATGGCGTACGAATCGAACAACGTATAATGCTTGTTGCCGCATGCCTACGAGCTGAGTCGGGATGGGGTGGTGTAGTTAGGTTAAAATAATGGTTTGAGTCCGGGCTTGAATCAGGGCACTAAAGAGCCGTTCTAATGAAGCCGCCTTTAGTTGCTTCAGCCGGACTATTGCATCTATGAAACCCCTATAAGTACCTACTGTGAACTAGCCACATAAGCTCTTACTCATCCACCTCTCTTCTACTGGATTCTTATGGTAAAAAGTTTTTACGTTGTTAATGTGGCATACAGATTATACCGTGGCCTCGTTTTAGTTGAAAAAGTACATTTAGTGCGCAGCTGTTTCAAAACATTTATCGACACCACCTCAGTTCCCTGTTCAATTTTGGCAAGCGTGAGGTCCTTGTGGTTTTGTTTCCATGGCGACTGGAGTTTTAGCCAATGAAAACACTGAATAGTGCCTCAACGAATGGGTCTTTGCTGCAAGCAGCATGATTTCGAATAGAAACTTTGAAACGTTAGTGTCAGTGTAGTTTTGATGGTTTCGTTTCATCAAAGCCATTTTTCGTTTGATCAAAGACGTTTTATGAGATATTGATATTGGAAGGTGCAACGTGAAGTCCGTTTTTAACAGGACAATAAGTTCAATTTGAGATACAAGGAACAGGTTTATGTTTAGTTGAAGTGAAGCATGTAGGGCATGTAGATTGCGAATTGGAATCAGATTGAGATTGCGCAACCAGATCTGAAGATGAGGTCAGAGACTGCCGGCTATGGCTTTCGACCTTTGTTTTTGATCATAGCTTTTTTCTGTTTCAGGTACAGAGATCAAAAAGTATATGCAAATTTAATTGGCACTATGGATACTTGGGTTAAACTCAATGCCAGCTCAGCCGGGAAGGATAAACTTATCAGGTAAGGATTAAACGGTATTAGTAGAGCAGACGTCACACGAAGGCTTTCCAACCAAGGAGAGGCGCTAAGCCTGGAGGTGCTTCTTTTTAACAAAACCTAAACAAACCTAACCTAACCTGACCTAACTTAACCTAACCTACAACCTAAAAACCTTCCCTACAACCTACAAACCTACAGCACCTCTCCTCAGTTAGAAAATCTTTGAGTGATGTCTGCTCTACTAATGCCGATTAAACGAGCAGAGGAATATTCAGATGTTTGAGGAACTACTAGATAGGCTACCTACCTACTAAATGCCTCTGTACTTTACAAGAAGACAGTTTGAGAGAAGACAGAGTGTTTTCATCTGGTTATTTTGTTAACTAGACTGTTGAGTGTTGACTGCCTGATGATTCTGTAGAAATCCTGCTGAAATTGAAGCTGAGGTGCAAACATTTTTATCATTTAATTTTGTTAATGTCTACTGTGCTATGGATTTAATGGTTTTCAGGTGACTCAATTCTGACTTCCAAAAATCAGCTCAGACTCATGGCTGAACTATTGACTGACTGACTGGCCTTGCAGCTCTCACAGAATTGTGGAGCTAATATATTTTTGGTGAATCCAACTCAAGCCTTCAAACTGATTTTGTCTGAATTCAGTTAGGGCTATTGACTCTAACCAACTCCACCTCTTACTCTGCGGCCCTGAATTTCTATGTTTTTCATGTTCTGAATGTGACAATGATGCCTTTTGTGCAGTAAATAATTCATTAGTAAATTATGGTGAGGTTGAGATCACCTGAACTAATCCAATTTAAATTATCAACCAGCCTATCCTCACCCAACCAAACCTTATCTCAATCTAACCTAATCAAACCTAATTTGTAGTACCTGTTGATGCATCATTTCTTCAATTTGTACCAAAATTTCAAGCTCAGGTCATATCATGTCAATTGTCAGGTCAGGACAGGTCAGGTCACTAGATCACTTTGAGTGACCCAGCCTCACCATTACTTTGTGGTCTCACTGTGCAGCCAAAGTTGAGAATATATCATCAAAGCTTTTAGGATTCTGTTAGCCCTCACTGTTATCTACTGTTAGGCGCTAAACCCTACATGTTGATTATGTCATTTTTGTGTTGGTGACATAAGCTCAGGTCAGTTATGTGACCTCTCCATTACAAGTCAACTGGAGGAAGCTCAACTGCCCTCATTTTGGTCTGGACGAAAGTCATACAAAGCACTCTCAAATATCAGCTAACAAGTAAACATGACACATTGAATTGAAAATTGCACCTGTGATCCCTCTTTATGCCCCTGATATGATCTCAGGCCATGAAAGGTTTCTGGCAGTTTTTAGACAATGATTTCTGATAGAGACGTGCCAGAGGGATGAAATCGCCTTCGATGTGCTCAGCTCAATGATATAAATTGACTGGCATGCAACATGATAGTTTTGGTCAAGTTCTACTTACACCCTTGAGTCAATTTTCAAGTAGACCTTTTTAGCAGGGATGCGGAGCGGTGGAAGTTTCAGACGGCTCCGGCTCCGGCTCCGAGTAAAATGGTCCGGCTCTGGCTCCGACTCCGGCTCCGACTCAGTACATCACCTACGCGATCAATTAAATACGGGTGGACAAAACAATGGCCGTCACCTGATGACCGGTCCTCGGGTTCTGGGGATGCAGTTTGCGTGCTGTGGGACACCGGGGATACGTATTAAGCTTTTTTCATTAACGTGATGGCCCATGACGTACCACATGTTTTACTGTCTTGTATTGTCAAACCGAACTAGGTCAATTATTTTTTCCTCTTCCAAAAAGAAAAGAAATCAGATTCGCCCCCTGCTTTGACGGCTCCGGCTCCGGCTCCGGGCTATAATGTTTCACGACTCCGGCTCCGGCTCCGGCTGCAGCTCCGGCTTTGGCTCTGCATCCCTGCTTTTTAGGTCAAATTATAATTCATAGGACACGTTTCGACAAGAGGAACACGATTCCGGCAAAATCAATGTGCGAGTTCTGGGTCACAAGTCATCACTCATCAGAGAGAAAAAAAACCTGTTTTCTGCGAAGGCATCTTTTTTGACATTTGCTTTCTGGAGGCTACACCATTGACCTTAGGTCGAATCTGAGAACATTACATAGAAAGAGCGTCAAAAGAGCTATGGAATGCGATTTTCCGCGGCGCTATAGCTATATTCGTTCCCGAGTAGGTAATGCGCCGATTTGTAGAAAATTGTCGAAAAGGCAAAATGTGACCTTTGATGACATCTGATTACCTGGCAGTTGACTTGACCTAAAATTAACTGAAGTGCTTTCTTCCTTATTTTTACGCTCTTTCGAACGCCGCCTGCTGCGTGTCTACATAGCCCAGAAGACGATTTAGATGGGGGAGGTCCGGAGGGGGAGGGTAACCCCCCCCCCTCCAGCACTCTGAAAAATTCAGACCACCAGCATGGCGAATGTTAAAATTCACCTGCACAAGCAACCTGTGTGCTGTTTCATGCAGGTTCGCTGAATTCGTTCTTTAAAAAACTAAACTAAAAAAAAAAATGAAGCATTAATAGCACCTGAGTGATCTGTTTGCCCAATATTTTTACCCAGCGCTCCATCAGGTACCATTTTTTATCAGCATGCCGCCAGATATAAAAAGGCATGCTGCTTATGTGGGATATTGATCCAGTGTCTTGTTTCCAGAGTGCTGCAGTATACGCTGAAGGTGGTGAATCACTACCACCAGCAGAGGCATACAAATGCTGGCACACTTCAAACATGGAAGCAGCTTGAGGGGTCTCTAAGCTCATTCAGAAAGCGTGAGTCTTGTTGGTTCATGTTTGTCATTTTGATATGCTTGTTAGTCATAAGCCATTCGTAACCTGAACCAAGGTCTGCAACATGCATGTGTACGACCTCTGTCTTTTTGCATTATTTTCCCTGTCTCTACCCATTGCCCTTGTATGTCTCTTCGATCTACATATTTCCCTCTGTTCACCACCGTCTCTCGCCCTCCCTTTTGCAGTGCTGCGGATGGGTAAGAGTGTCGAGGTGCTGCGCGGCACTTCACGCACCATCCGCCTCTCGGACCCCGTCTACCGGGTGACGCTGACCATTGGGAGGATCGCCCAGTCCATGTTCCTGTTCGCCGACCACCTGCTCTGGCTGTCCCGGGCCGGAGTGATCAGCATTGACGTGAAGAAGTGGGAGCAAATCTTCTACCGCTGCTGGCTCTACAGGTAGGTGAGCAGAGGCCGGCTTTGGCAGGTGCCAGGTACGGTTAAAAGGGGAGTTGTCAGAACTGCCTCACGTACCGTTGCATTATGTCAAAGTGGATTGCTGCTTGTATTTCAGTCTTAATTGATCCACGAACCACGTAGATTACAATGTTTTCTTTTTTACAAACTGGTTGACTTTCAATCGCCGCTAAGTTTTGCATTTGTTTGCTTTGTTGTACCGTTTATGTCGATGGTCGTTCGGACACCAGCATTCACGTCACCTGTGCATATCTTTTGACCGTCGCTCCTCCTTCCACAGCATCACGATGAACCTGTGCCGCGACGTGTACGACCTGTGGCGGGCGGCCGAGCTGTACGCCGAACACGGCATGCCTCCGGCGCCGCGCCGCCGCCTTCTGCCCGAGCTGCGCGCCCGGCCGCTGGCGCTCATCCTCGACCGGCACAGAGACCTGGCGGTGGACTTTGTCAAGAACGCGTTCGACCTGATGCTGCCGCTGGCGGCTCTCGGCCACGCGCCGCTGTCGAGCGGCGCCGTGGGCGTCTGCGGCGTCGTCTCCAGCGCGCTGGCGCTCTGGACGGTGGTGGACCCGAGCCTGACGCTGCGGCCGAGCTGAGCGGACCGGCCGAGGGAGAAGGGGAAGAGGGCGTATCGCGGAGAGTGGCGGAAGGTTTCGCCGGGCAGGTCAGTCCAGGGATGACAGAGGGACTAGTGGGTTCATAAGTGAGCTTGCGGAGTAGATATGTTAGTGAGTCCAACCTGTTCCAGTGTGCTAACGTTTATAGCTCCCTAGGTTTGATGGGAATTTTGTTATTAGTCATTTGATGTTTGAATCAAAATATGAAAATGCTCCGAGACGCCGCTTACCCTTGCCAGCAGAGTGCAGAGGAGAGGGTCCTTCCGTGATAATCGTATGCATGTCGATTGTGTCATGATCAATGGTGGTCTGTGTTCCGTACCGGTAGCTGGACAAACAGTCGAACTGCGAATAGTGCATTGTTAGCACTACGGGCATTGATGGACCACATGTCAGTCACATAGCGATATGTTTGAAGTCCTTTGAAGAGCTGTGAATGAATGTGTGCACATTTAACGGCCCATTCAAGCCGAATTACTCAGTGGGAGCCTAGCGTTTATGAGTCCATGCGTGTATTTGGGTACTTGCTAGTTGCTTCTTTGTACAGAGTAGGCATTTGAGTACTGGGCATACAGTGCTGGAAATGAGGCCGCTTTCTGGTCCCGGCGTTTTATTCTCCTCGCGGGTTAATCCCGTCCAGCGTTTAGCCTTTCGGGTCCCACTCAGGGTCGTGGTTGTTTTCGCCGCTCGCCCTAGTCGAGATGCAAAGTTAATAGTCACACGAAGCTTATTTAGGGCCAGCCAAATCAGTCTAGTCTGGAGTTACTGTTAAATGTATGCATATAGATGAAAGTAAAAGGTTTTGTAGAATCGATTAATTTCGAAGTCGTATATTCAGAGGCCCCAAATAAACTTCGTGCGACTATCAACTTTGCATCTCGAATGGGCCGAGCGGCGAAAACAACCGCGGCTCTGAGAGGGTCCCTGAAGGCTAAGCGCTAGACGGGGCGAACTCACCCGGAGAATAAAACGCCGGGACCAGAAAGCGGCCTCATTTCCAGCACTGTTAAGCACAGATGTTTGCAGCTATGGACGCCCGAGAAAGGTGATTGATGACTTGTCCGCGATAGCACAAGCATTGCTACAGCCGCGTCACTGGGGGAATGGCGATTTTTTAAGGTTGTTCGCAAGTGATGGCTGCTGTTGAGCAATTACAATAGCTTCTGCGACGTAAGTCACTTCTGCGATTTTGTATGCCTATTAGAACGATATGGGACTGATAAGTGATATACCGGCGTCATTTCCGCTTTTAGAGTGGTCTTTGATAAAACAACTGATTCATACTTGCAATACATATATTTTATCAAAAAAAGTTTTGCTTTTTTAATTGTAAGACTAATCTTTCAGCGTCATTGCATCCCCAAGCTGACAAAGAAACTTGCAACCTGGGCCCCGAATATCACAACTGCGAATAAACTCATTATGCGAGGCGAGCACGTTTCGCCCTTAGAATATGATATGGGCAGCTCACATTTGATAATCCCGCGCGGTAAGGTATTCAACAATTCATAGCGGGACGCCGACGCCTTGTCGTGCATGTAAGAATGAGATAGCAGGGCACAGCGACTCTATCTTCTACCCCGCATGTGCACTGGGGGAGTCATGGGTGCGTCCTCGTCCTCATCATCTTCTCGCTCCTCGCCCTCCTCGCTGGCTCTCTGGAGGAGCTCGGCCAGCATCTGAGCGTCCTCCGCTCCCTGGGTGTCCACATTAGGGCCCAGCACTGTCTCGGCCTTCTGCTCCTGCTTTTCCCTGTCGGCCAGTTTGCCCTCGGCGTTGGCCAGCTTCAGCTCTGCCACGTTCAGCCGGTGCGTCAGCTCACTGATGTCGTCATTGGCCTCTGCCAGCTGGCTGTGCAGCTCCTGCACGGTGAGCTCGCGCTCGCTAAGCCGCTGCTCCAGCTGCTGCAGCTGCTGCACGTGCAGTTGAAGCGCCGTGGTACGCTCGCGCTCCAGGTCGGTGGAGATCACCAGCTGGCCAGTGTCCGATGCGAGCATCTCGCGCGCAAATAGCTCGATCATGAAGTCTGGAAATGTGATTTTGTGCAGGTGACCGCTGTATTCTGTCTGCGAGCCGCGCTCGGCGGTGGGCTCCTCCATGGGATTCGTTGCGGCGTCAGCGGTGGTAACCGCCGGCGCCTCTTCCTCCTGTTCGGGCACGGCCTTCACCGCGATGTGCTGCGTCCGCCGTCGTGGAGAGCCCCGTTTGCGGGAGCCAGACCTGCCAGATAATGGCGGTGAGGGCGTGATGCTGTTGCGGTGTCTAGGCGTGGCTCCGGGCGCTGCTGTTCCCTGGCGTTTGAACGAGATGCTGCTAGTGCTGTCACCCAGCCCGGACTTGGATTCTCCGCCGCGAGAAGTGATGCGGGAACGGGAACGTTTTCCTCCGCTGGTCAAACTGATATTGCTTCCGGTGGACTTCTTTTTTGATCCTGTGGATATGTTGGAGGCTTTCCTGCGAACTGACTTTTTTCCTTCGGAGTCCGTGACATCAAGTTTGCTTGGTGTTTCGTCCTGCTCGGGGGCTTTTTCGGATGCTGTCGCTTCCTCTTCCGAGGCTATGGGTACCAACAGACTCGGCCTGCCACTGCCGGCTGCTGCTTTTCGCTCGCCCCAATCTCCGGGGAACTTCGGCGTTATCATCACCTCCGAGTCCTCAATCACCGAGGATTGTCTTCTGCTGCCCGCTGTTTGTTGCTGCGCCACTCCGATGGCGGCCTGGGGGCCCACCGCCTCGCTGGTCCGCCTGCTCCTCCATGAGCTCCAGGAGGGCTCATCCGTGCTGACGGCCCGGTCCACCATCAGCTGGACGTTCTCCGTGTTAACGCCGCGCGACCGCGCCGTCACGTCCGGCTGAAACATCTCGCCGCTGCGCAGCTTTGTCATGCAGGTGTCTGACAGCTCAGCCCACGTCTGCGCCTCGGTGCGGAACATGTCCGAGAGGGTGGCCGGATCGATGCCAACGTCGCCGTACGTCCTGCCGCCTTGCTCCTGCACCAGCTGCCACGACTGGTCTAGCGTCTCGGTGGCCAGCGCCAGTCGGCCCTTGATCTTCTGTTGGGTGGATCCGAGGTCGGCTACGCTGGTCGCCGTCGACTCGATGAGGCTGCGTGCCGGGCCCGGTATGCTTGGGTGATAGGGCGCCGCTAGCAGCAGACACTCGGCCGTCCACTGAGTGATGCAGTCCTGCATGTCAGTCAGGTCCAGCTTGGTGTCGTTCATGGTGCTGGCCAAACAGTCGACCACCGTGTTGCGATACTGATCCACCTTCTCGTTGAGTTTTTCTCGCACCACTGTATAGTTGGTACGGCGGCCGTTCCACATAAGTGAGCCGTTGACGTCGTTTGAGCGCTGCAGACTCATAGACCACTTGGCCAGCTCGGTCTGCAGTCGGCCGAGGTCACCTGTACGCAGGTTCCGCTTGGCCCACATGCGAACGTCCACCTCAACTTTATGGATGGTGGGGTCAATACCCTGGTAAAAGGCCTCGTCCAGCAGGGGTTGCGCGACCTTCATCATGTTGTTGAGCTCGTCGGAGGACTTGCCAACCTTTTTGCGGAAGTCATCGTCTCTGATCGGCAGCAGGATGTGGGATTCGGTCTGGAATAGCCACGATTGACGCACTATCTCCAACCTTCCGAGGTTCTTCTCCACCTTGGAGCTACCCTCCAGACCGTCCTCCACCTGGCCGAGCTCGACGGTGAACTGGGACGTCCACTGGACTAGCGCCTTGTGCAGCGTCACCGACTTGCCGCCCTCGAAAGGCGTCACCAGAAACTCAGCGGGGTCAGGGCTCACCGCCGACTTCAGCTGGCTGGCCACCGTCTCCAGACTGCGCCACATCTTGTTGGCGAAGTTGAACACGCGCTGTTCACGATTGTTCATAAAGAAGATGATGTCCTCAACTTTGCCAAGCCAGTCCCTGAGGTAGGAGAAGTTCAGCTCGGTCTGTTCGTTGTCTTTGGTTTCTCGCTCCTCCATAATCTTGTGTGCCATTTGCACCCACGTGTCCAGGGATGTGGCCAGGAATCGGAACAGCCCTAGCTTGTAAACATTGACCACCTTTGAGATCAAAGAGCAGGCTGCGTTCTTCCAGAACTCGCGCTGCCGTGCGTACGAACATGTCTCCTGCTCCTGGCGATGTTTCTGCATCTTGTAGAGCTCGTGGAGCTGGTCAGAGATGCGACTGGTGCTCTGAGCTTCGATGAGCGCGTGCTTGAGCTCCTCCTGTGCAGTGCACATGCGGCCTTTGGTCTGCTGATACACATGGTGCACATTGTCGAGCCCGAGCACCACCTGCACCAGTCGGATCTTGAAGTGGAGTAGTTCCTCCATGAGCCGCCGGTCCAGCGATCGTTGCACGATGTTCTCTTCGTGCAGTGACATCACGATGCGCGGTATGCGGCTCAACAGTCGGGCGTAGAAGTCGCGCAGCTCCGAGAGGATCTCTCCACGCTCGCTGCAGTCGAGCGTCACCTGACGGATGATCTCGTGGAAAACAATGTTGTACACATCCTGCTCGGCGCGCACCAGCTCTATAAGCCGCTCGATCTCCGAGTCTGTGCGCTTCTCCAGCACCACCTCGGACAGGCTCTCGCCCATGCCGGCCTCCTGCAGCAGCCGACGGAACACGTCACGGAGCCGGAGGACCTCCTCGCGCGTCACTGGTGTTCGACTCGGCACGCGAGTCCGGTGTGCTCCGTGATCCTGGCTCTGTACAGTGTACTCGTCCTGGATGAGAGACAGGTCTCCCTTGTGCTGGTAGCGCTTTACATGCAGCTCCTCCGGGATCAGTGTGGCAATGTTCTTGGCCGGATTTCTCGGTTTCTGCAGGTCAGGATGGAAGTCGCGCGACTCAATGCTGGCAGCGAATTCTTTGTTGTTGACGTTCTCCAGGAAGAAGGTGAAGCCGTCGCCCACGCCACAGCGACATGTCGTCCGTTCTGTCTGGTGTTTTAGCTCGTCTCCCTTCGAGAAGCTCCAGACGTTTGGAACGCGCTGCTGGCATTTCGACTTGAGGGACTTTTTGTCCTTTGAGTAGGTCCGCACAAAGTCGGCTGGTAAACTCTGCCAGTCTTGCGCTCTTTTCAGAATCTCTTCCTTGTTTGGAATGGCATCCTCGGGAAATTCATCATCAGACTCGTCGCAATCCAGCATGGCGCGCAAATCTTCTTCGATTGAACTCGATTTTCGGCTCAGTAGGGACATCGTCGTAGCTTCAGTACTCACAGTGTGGGATTCGACATATCACAGATGATAAAATAACAACCGGTACCTATGTGTTAACTGATATGGCTTTACTGGTATAACCGGTTTGATTATGATGTAGCAGCAGCCTTGACCCTTTGTTTGAAGCAAATTTACGGTTGAGACTATTTTGTAATGTTGCAAGAATACTTCAAAATAGTATACGAAACCCCTAACGAGGTATATCGGGCGGAGTTCTCTTAGCGAACAGGCCTGTTCTTTTTCTCTCTGCATCAACGCAACCAAGAACGCAACCAAGAACGCAACGAACGCAACGATCAACGATGTGCAAAGGCATGGCTCATAGCGATTTGATTTTTATTTATCCACACGTGACATAGTCATTGATGATTCTAGTTGTTTGCTCGACACCGTGATGATATGAGAAATGGCAGTTTGGTGATGCGACTTAGCGATATATGAGACTGAGATCGTTGCATAACCACTCCTATTTACAACAAGATGCCGACCATGCCGTGGTAGATTCGACAAGGCAAGGTCCAGCAACCTGGAAGAACCGCCATGAAGCGAATAAATGTTTCACCGCCTGTGGCCATACGCTATTCGGGTGGCAATTAAAGGCTGTGCGGCAGTTAAAACACCCGACATTTCTTTTCCCTCGTAAAATGCATGCAGGTGCCTACACTCCCTTGGGCCCCATCTATCAATACCTATCGATTTTTATTTCGTGTTATAGGTAGGTATCTCGACTACATGCCAGGCGATGCCGCTAAAGTGACAAAATGCAACGCATGGTTGCATTTTGTCAAAATGCATGGTCATTCTTCGTGTGAAGGACAATTAACTTCGTCTGTTCAGAGCCATCCAGTCGATAAATCGTTTCACCTAGGCACTTGGTACTGGTAAAACATGTCGAATATTTTTGTTTTTCACACCAATGTGAAACTCATTGGATGCGCTTGTCACCAATGATCTTTGGGCCGTAGTACTCCATTGCTAGACACGATATGCCTAGCTGACCTTCCATGCACAATAGTGACTCTCGCACGACAGTAGGTATACCCGTGGTCTATTCATTGTCCCAGGTGGCCCTCCCCTACCCGTTGGTACCCTCTCCGCTCAGCGCCGGCCGAGGAGCTGCACCCAGCGCGAGGGGTACACGCGGCCCCTGCCGGTGCCCGGCTCCGCAGCGGCGCCAGCCTCAGCCGGACACTGGAAGTCGGCCTCCTTGAGCGGGATGCCGGTGGGTCCGCCGCTGAGGGCGCACAGCGCGCCGAGCAGGTGCCAGCAGCCGGCCGGGTTGCCCCAGCGGCCGAGGAAGCTCAGCCACTGGGGCGGCCGTCGGTGCAGCAGCTCCAGTTGCTGCCACGTCTTCCACGGCGTGCCGGCGGCCGTGACGTCGGACAGGTGCGCCAGCCGGCTGTAGACGTGTGTCCCGGCCGAGGGCCACAGGCCGTGAGAGCCGCGGGCCACGTACAGCACCGGGTGCGTTCGGAACACCTGCAGCTGAGGGAGGGAACATGGACTGTCAGTGGACTGGTGACCACTCACAGCTCTGGGTGATTGCTGCAGCTGAGGAAGGAAGACAGACATCCGTGGCGTCATATGCTCGGTTGGAACCGAGTAACGTTGGCTCAGCTCTGAAGTGGGATAAAACTGTTCGACCTGAAACTATTCAAATCACCAGACACCATACTGCTAGAGCTCTCTTACCTTCCTCATTTTGAACACTAATATGAACGTTATGCATCTTCGCGAATTTCCATGAATAAAACAAATGAATAAATAAATAACACTGAACAATGCAAAGCAAGCAAAACGTATGGAACTCACCGTGGGTGGGTACTGCGGGCTGACGGGGAAGCCGCCCCTGTTGACCTGCGACGCAAACTGATACAGGTTGGTGGCCCTGTTGTAGTTGTAGTAGGCTCCGAACTCGTGAGCCGAGATGTAGAGCGAGACCGGCTCCCCGTACTGTTGGCGAGACAGGCGCGTTAGCGGACGGTCGGTTGGTATGCGGCAACGGCAACGCTCGACAAGCATATGACTGATCAGTGAACACTGGCGATATTGGGAACAATTCTTACATGAAAATCGCCCATCAATGGAATTTTACATCTAATATCGTTCGAATTTTCATCAACTCGGAATCGGTGGAATATTTATATGCTTCTAAACTTTTCCAGAGGGTCTACGATCTCCTTCACCTCCTTTACGTCGATCCCAACTTCTCGTCCCATCCTTCCCCCTCTACCTATCTCACTTCCCCCTCTACCTCTGGCGTATTCCTCACCTGCACCTGAAGACTGACATGTTCCCAGTCGCCAACATGACTCCCCCGCAGCCGGCCGGCGGCCTTCTTTCCCTCGCTGAACGGATGAAACATCCAGTAGGTGGCCGTGAATGATGGCAGAAGATCGGCGGTCGGTTGACCGGTGTCACACCGGGACACCGTTACGTAGACGGGTACCGGGCGGGTGGCCGGACTGGTGCCGCGCAGGTGCGGCGGGGGACGCACCTGTTCCGTGCCCAGACCTGCCAGACGGGACAAAGAGGGGGAGGTGAGGGTGACTGGAGGGTGGAGGCGGACCTGCTCGGTGTCCAGGCCTGTCGCACGGGACGGGGAGTTGCGGCTTATTGGAGAAGATACCCAGCTGAGCTTTTAGGGCTACGCTGTTATTAACTGCGGTATATAACTTTGAGATACATTTTCAGTCGCACGATTGATGATTCACAATTCTCATATCTTCTCATTTCTCATATCTATCTCATATCGTGAAATGCCCCCATGAAATCAAAAATTTATGGGATACCCCATTGACTTTCATTCTACAGGAGGCTCTCCGACGTGATCTTCATGACGCTGCGTGTGGGTGGGCTCCCCCATCAGTGCTGACTTACAGGCTACAGCCACGGCCTTTGGTTGGTACTGGCCACGGCGCTGCCACATCCACTGACCTGGCGGCAGGCTGGTGACGAGATGTGTGTCCAGACTGCGGCTGCCCACCGGCAGGCTGGCGTCCACCACCGGCCGGCGCTGGCCCGAGCCGTCCTGCACGTGCACGTGAGAGATGAACTCGAGCACGTCGCCGGGAAACCACCGCTCGTCCGGGTGCAGGAACAGCAACGGCGCGTGCTTGGCGACCAGCTGGTCCACCAGCGCGTCGCCTGTCGAGTGAGCGGGAATTGCGGTGGTGTCATTTGCAAGAGGCGAGAGAATGCACAGTGATTACACTGTTGATGAGTCCCTAAATCCCGAGTAATTTGCATGAAAACGTGACCCATGTGTGAGGCAACCGTAGCGGAGGAATCGATAAACAATGATATGCGGCCGCCAGCCGGTTGAGACTAAAGGCAGAGATTGGAGGCAATTCTGCTGTTACTGGCGAGTGGCGTGTTGTGGCATGGCCATGCACAATGTGCAAAATGCATGACAGTTGCCTCAATTGCAAAGCAGTTACGACGCACCTGCTAACAGTTTTGTGCCTGTGACATGTCTTGAAGCTGCTTCTACCTAAAGGCATCGGTCGCTTACGGGCATTGTTTCACCTCTGCTAGAAAAGCCAGCCTATCCTATAAGCACTTCCACTTTGGGCCGATTTTTCATCACCACCTTCTAATCTAACGCCTTCGATACAGTCAGGTTCGATACAGGTTTTTGGTCCTCCGCGTCTCTCCCCTAATACGGCCACTATAACGAGCGGCGGAGAAAGGCTCGCCATCTCACCATCTCTCGACACTTGGTTTGTTTGTTCGTCGGGACCGGGCGAACCACAGACAGCTAGTGACCTGAGGCAAAGGGCTGACCCACATACTCCCGAGAGCTGGGCGCGCACAAACACTGATCCCTCTGAGAGGGATTGATGGCGAGGTTACGCCCGTCTGGAGCCTGCGGGGTGGGACGATCGCTGTTAGCAATCAGTCAACACATTACCTGAAACCTGTTCCGCTCCACTGTGCACGGTCGTTAGCAGGTGCAATAGCGGCGTCAGGAGCAGCAGCGGCGTGCGCGGCCCGGCCCGCGGCTGGCGTAACTCGGCCATGGCGTCACGGTCGGCCCGGAGGCTGAAAGTAAGCGCACTCGGTGTCAGCTGCGCACGCGCCACGGCCCGGCCACATCGGCGAGCATCGGCTCCGTGACGCAACGTCGGGCCTTGTGCGGCGCCGGCGCCGTCTCAGCGGCCGGCGGGGTGTCGCCAGTCGGTCTGCCGCTACCCCGGGTTGTCAGCGGCGGTCCCGATAACGCGAAGCCAACTCACGGCGGGGGCTGAGCGGGTCACGGCTCAACTGAGGTCATCCATTCATCATGCGCCCCCCCCCCCCCAAAAAAAAAACAGTTACAATAATAAGCCGTCAAAACGATCATATCTGTTCTCTGACGATAATATTTCCCTTTCGCATGCGATAGGACCCCCAAGCTCTTTCACAATGCGCCCTTCTTACACCAGGTTCATAGTTCGCACAACACCAACGATTTCCGCGCCTGTGTTGCCAAATATGACAAACATTACAGACATGACAAGCATTAAAAGGAAGGCGATATGATTTAGCGTTCCCGTTGGCGGCGCAGAAGTTACGAATACGTAGCTTATCAGCCAGCAGTAGCAATCTCCGCGGCCATCACGGCCGCCGTCCCTCGAACGTGTCCCTCCGTGACACAAGTCACTACCGTAAATCACATTTCAACACTTCTTGATTATTGGTACCTAGATATGCAAATTGTGCTACCACGCAATTCGTGCATTTCATGAAATGCGTCCCGCTATAAATCTACACTAGAGTGCATTTTTGCGCACTTCCAAAGTGTTCCAAACTGCCTTGAGCAAACCTCCGTGCTGTGCATACAGTTGGCATTTCGTGAAAGGGAAACGAATTTGACCGGTATCGTGACTTTGACGGTGCACTTTTTCCCTACCAGTGAGAGATATCATTGATCATTTGGATTTACCTGATTCCAGATGATACGTAGATCCCATAGGTAGATGCGGATGTTGTTCATCAAAGGAATACCTACACTACACGTAGGTATGTGAGGTCCGCGTCATTGGGCCCAAAGGAACGTGAGCGTGAACTCGAAAGGCTCAAAGGAACCCTCAGAAACCTACGTGGCACCCCTCAAAGGTCCACACTGACCCATCTGAGGCCGCGGCGTGAGCTGTTGGGCTCAGGTGCCGGTGTGGGGCCATCAAGGATAACGTAAGACCCTCTACATCGGCGTGTGGCGCTCAAGGATGTTAAAAAAACCTTTGTGGGGCCCCTCGGAAGCCGACTTTGGTTTATCTGGTGTCAGCGTCGGGACCCTGAGATTCCAACGTAGGTCCGTCGG
Source organism: Amphibalanus amphitrite (assembly GCF_019059575.1). Classification (NCBI taxonomy): domain Eukaryota; kingdom Metazoa; phylum Arthropoda; class Thecostraca; order Balanomorpha; family Balanidae; genus Amphibalanus; species Amphibalanus amphitrite. Next base: position 1,076,449 of record NW_024881525.1, on the reverse strand, counting down.
AAATGACGTGTGGCAGGTGACAGGTCCTGTATGGGATCCTCAAAAATCGGCATGGGCTCTCGGAGGTCAGCATGATGCCCAGACGAGCCTCCGTATCTCTCTTCATCTCTTTCACGGGGGCCACTTATGCACTCGCATATTCATCGGCAGAAGGAATTCATACTTGTGTAGAAACGACTACAAGGGTTAGTTACTTGATACTTCATTCCGGGCATTCCTAATAAGGCACTGCAATATCAACACAGCACGCAATCATGTCTCTTGATTGCTTCTGCTAAACATAAATGATTTGCAGAGACTTAACTCTATACGACATATTCTCTGAACAAATAACGGATTTACGCTGCATGACATTATCGACCGCAATCGCTTGGTGCCGCAACTATACGCCCGGCCGCCCCCCGTTCTCGGCGTTCATGCATTGATGCAAGGCGTTGCTCCACTCACCTGTGCCGAGGCGGTCCGAGCCCGCCGGACGAGCGGACGACCGATCAGCTGAGAGGCAACGGCAAGGTCGTCTGGGGGCCGCGGCTGCCGCGTGCTGTACAGACCCGCCGGGTGGGACACGCGACTCGACACTCGACAGGCCCGCTCTGGCCCGAGGTGACCTGCAGTTCCGTCTTTCGCAGCCGTCGTGACGTTGGGTATGACTGTCTATTCACAATTCCCTCCTCTGTCGGGTGAACTTCACACCTCGAATCTGAGCCCACTTTTTCAGAGTTTGCCGCCTTATGCTCAGTCTCGCCAGTGTCCACCGCCGACAGCTCAGTCCTCCCACTCTCGCAGACAGTCTATCAGTAGCGTTACTCGACTATTTAATGTCACCTTGTTCGTCTTCCTCACGCCTGAGTCGCTCAGTCCTCCCAACCGCCAGTGGTCTCTCCGTCACACTGTTGTCAACTTCCCTTGCACTTGCCGTCCTTTTATGCGCGTCTTTTCTCCGTCTCTCCTGGCTCCCTGCCGTCCGATCACCGACTGGCGATGGTGTCCTCTCCGCGCCCGTCGTCACCACCGTCTGGGACAGGATCAGCCGCTCCAGTGGCCGCCGACCCAGCGCGGCGCGACCCTGGGCCCGTGGCGACCGTCCCCGTCCGCCCCAGCTCACACGAGGTCACGGACTGACCGCCGCCGCCACCTCGACCGCGGAGACCAGGAGCCGTCATCTCACCGCCATGCCTTTCACAATGTGCCGCGGTGCCGCGCCGTGCACCACGTGTCGCCGGGACTCACCCGCAAGGCTTCAGTGCACGTGCAAGGACTGTGGGGGTCGGGAGATACCAATGTAGTCATCCAGGCAGCGCGCTGTGGCAACGTCCAAATGAAGTTGCGAATATTGTGTCAAAGTGAGTTGCATGCATCCTTTTCGGGCATTTTTTTGTAATTATTTTGTCAACATTATATCTTTTCCAAACAACTCCTCATAGCATAATTTTTTTTTACATAAAATAATTTTGATTTTTGATGCACGGCTTCAAGAGACTTCAGGGCCTTGGAACCTTGGAGCCTTAGAGGCAAATAGAGTGTCAAATCCATTTGCATTTCAAAATCGAGAATAACTTGACCATTGGTGACCTGTGATAGCCTGACTTTCAACTTAGATCAAATTGACTAGTTTAGGGTGCGATTTATTTGGTTTTGTAGCGTTTAATTGTTTCCTATTTTTCAGCTCGTCCCTTGTGGGGTATGTAACTGTTATGAACCGGTGGCTAAAGTATTTGACCGAAACAATCCGAGACAAAGGCAATTGAAGCTCATACAGAAGAGAAAATGCAATGGGGGAGGATGAAGCTGTACTTGAAGTGTTCCTAGTGGAAGGGAAATATTTCACACTATATCAGTGTTCAGTAAACCTGATCAAATTCGATCTTTTTACCAAGTATTAAGAAAGCAATTGACATCAAGCTCTTGACGATGCGTTAAGTATAGTCTTCTTTTTTTGCCGACCATATGGTGTCGATTCGCCTTTTCTTTGGACGAGGACTCAAACAAAATGTCAAAGAAGTGCGCTGTCATCATTATGTGAGATTTGTAAGTTTGCCAACAACAAGTCCCGTGGAAGTTCAAACGCCTCCTTAACAAATACAAAATGCTCGATGCAGTTTACCTTGAAATTGCCCATTGTTTTGACGCTCTGGGGCCTTGTCGCTGCAGTTTGCAATAAAATGTTTGTCTTGCGTAAATTAAACCGCGAATGAAATGAAAACTCTGCTTGTTGCAATGATTCTATCTTATATTGCAGATTTGCTTACCTTTACCTACATATAGCTATAAGCTTTTGCCCTTTATTAGCCAGTCTAAATAAGATCAAGGCTGTTCTTGCACCATAACATTGGCTAATTTTTTTTACAAAGGTCGGTAAGTACTTTTTCTGTGACTGATCACTTGTCCGACATATTGAACGTAGCTGAGCTCTCGGCCGTTGTGACATACAAATAGAAAAATAAAAAGAATTTCGTGAAATAAAGTTAATCCACCTGAGCACCGAGTGAAGCAACCCTAAATCAACTGGACCATCTTAATCTGACTGGTCAGAGATACCTCTGAGGCGCTCGGTGGACAGTGTCAGTCGGGCAAGGTCGCCGTGCGGTCCGACGAGTCTGTAAGTCGGCCGGTGACCAGCTGTTGTGACTGTCAGTCGCCTGCTTATGATGGTCAGCTGTAGAGTTGTTACTGCTGTCGCAAATTCGTATTTATTGCTTTTTGGTTATTTTGGTTTCGCTTAGAGTTCACCAACTTGCGGGGAAGACGAGACCAGACACCCGAAAATAAAGTTGCACTGAAAAATCGTCTATGTACACATTGATATTATTGTCGGTATCGCTTTTCATTAACCCGCGCCCCGCTGGGGGGGGGGGCAGAATCTGCCCCCCCTCCCGTTTTTCGCCAATAACTTCTAAACGCGTTACGCCAGCGACGTCAAACTTTCAGTACCTTATCATATATCAATTTGACACGTTCCCTGAAAATTTGAGCGAAATCCGTCGGAAAATTTTTGAGAAATTGACGTTTTAGTGACGTCATGTTCGCCATTTTCGCCTAAAAAACGGCAAAATTTCCAACGCCGCTAACTTCTTCATTTTTAAAGGAATCAAGACGTAACAAAAAAGTTTATACGTGATTCTACTTTGTCTATCATATGGCTATCTCGGTTTTTTGAAAATTTTGGATTTTGGCCAAAATTTTTCCAAAAAACTGACTTTTTTGGGAAAGTATTTATAAAATCCAAAATTTTGAGTTTATCGAAAAAACCGGAATATATGTCAAAGAAGTGGTATATGTGCACCTACATACCAATTTTTAGAAGAATCGGTTCAAAAATGTGGGAGTTATTCAAAATTTTATGACGTCACGACACACAAAAATTTTGAAAAATGATTTTTTTGGAAGTTCTAGACCTCGTACGAAAATAAAAATAGCACCATTCGATTCGCCGTGAAAAACTGCATCGAATAGACACCTTTTTAGGCCTTAACAACCAACTTCAAAATTTGACCTCACTTGACCTGACCTTGACCTGACCTCGACCTGAAATTCATCCAGAGGTGGTCCATATCACTTATTGAGTGTGCCTATTCAATTCCATGAGTAAAATGACCCATAAAACATGTGTCGCACATGCCCTTTTCTATATTTTGTTTTTGGTGACCTGACCTGACCTGACCTGACCTTGACCTTGACCTTTGAATGACATTGTGTGCAACGAATATTGTCTTGGTAGTCTAAGAACACGTTTTGGGCAATCAGTCTCAGTCCATTCTTCGGCAACTACGGTGCAAGGCCAATACTGTAGAAACTTGCATTTTGTACCCTTGACCTGACCTTGACCTGACCTCTGACCTACTTAAGCAAAAAAATTTGGGCTCTTAAGATCCGCCTTGTTGAGAGCTTTCGATTGCCGTTTTCCCCGTCTTTCTACGACCATCGGTTCGGAAGTTAGACAGGGGGGGCAGAATCTGCCCCCCCCAGCAGGGCGCGTATGGCTGAATAGCCCAGCGGGGCGCGGGTTAAAGTATAACCAAATATAAAGTTTATTTCATATTAGGGCGGTAACCTTCTGTCTTTTCATTTATCGGATCAATGTGTGATATAGCCGGTACCCATGCCGGTGCCTTCCGCAATCATGCGCAGGCCCGGCGCCTAACGGTGCATTTTCCTGTAGTTCGTTGCAGTCTCCAAGCCTTTGGTGCTACTGTGGAGTGTACGATTGCAGTCTCCAAGCCTGTGGTGCTACTGCAGTGTGTACTATTGCAGTCTTCAGGTATGTGTGGTGTTACTTATTTGTGTACTGTTGCAGTCTCCAAGCCTGTGGTGCTACTGCAGTGTGTACTAATGCAGTCTTCAGGTATGTGTGGTGTTACTTATTTGTGTACTGTTGCAGTATCCAAGCCTGTGGTGCTACTGCAGTGTGTACTATTGCAGTCTCCAAGCTTTTGGTGCTTTTGTTGTGTACACTATTGCAGTCTCCATGCTTGTGCTACTCACGGTGTGCTACTGTTGTGTGTATTATTGCAGTCTCTAAGCTTGTGGTGCTACTGCAGTGTGAAGTGTTGCAGTCTCCAAGCTTGCCGTGCTATTGTTGTGTGCTGACATGCAGTCTCCATACTTTAGTGCGTAGTGTGTACTTTTGCAGTCCCCGTCTTGCGGTGCTACTGTAGTGTGTGTACTTTTGCAGTTTCGAAGCCTGTAGTGCTTCTGTGGTAAGTGCTATCGCAGCCTCCAAGCGCAAGCCTGCATTGCTACTACTTTGTTGTGTACGATTGCAGTCTCTAAGCTTGTGCTACTGTGGTGTGTCCGTTGCAATCTCCAAGCCTGTGGTGCTACTGTAGTGTGTACTATTGCAGTCTCCAAGCCTGTGGTGCTCCTGTATTGTGTACTATTGAAGTCTCCAAGACTGTGGTGCTACTGTAGTGTGTACTATTGCAGTCTCCAAATCTGTGGTGCTACTGTCGTTAAATGATATGCAGTCTCCAGTGGAATTCAAGCTCCCGTTCCAATATGCGAGTGAATTGGCAGTTATCCGTTTACAAAGGTGCACTGGGTGGACAGCATCGTAGAACAGCCAGCATTACAGCCGGCATGTATGATTTCGAATGTAAAGCGGCCCTTTGAAATCATTAACAAACAACGATGCCCAGTCTACTAAGTATATTAATAAAGTGCTCTTCTCGGCAGCATGCGTGCGTAGCTGGGTGATCGACACCTTCTTGACTTGGGATTAACCACAGACTAGTTTTGGCCAGTCGACCCGGAATGTGTGTTCGGCAACACTCGTTGATGTCCTAATCACTACGCGACGCGCGTAAGATCTGATTCTGACGTAATCCGGTGGAGAGATGTCAAGCTCGGCAATGACTGATCAGTTGGAACTGCCCAGAGGGAGGGAGGCACGCACCAGCTAATACCGCTGTGCTATCTATCATGTGTAACCAGCCATAGAGAGGTAAGTATGTGAAAACTAAGGAGCGGGCAATGCCATTATCCCGCTGCCATCTTCCCAACGTAGCGTCAAAAGTGTAAGTTAGCATCGGTCCCCCTTCACATCCCATGGGTTATGTCCCTCTAAAATAGGCGATTCGTAACAGCACACTGCAATGAATAAAATAGATGGAAACCTATGGTTGCTGATAGCGATGACCGGATATTAGACGTTGCTTTTCGCGTCTAGTTCATTTTGAATTGACGAAGTAACTTGAAATGCAATATCGGCAGTAAGTAAATGGCCAACGGTGAGCTGCTCTACACTGATCGGACATAGGTGCTGGGTCGGACTGCCAGTTTTGGCCGCCATATCACGGGAATAATGCTTGCCCGTTGATACGACAAGCATTATTTCAAACCTAGACTGTAGGTTAAATATGTTGCCAAAACATGAACTCATTGAGGTGAAAGTCAGTGGGTACCGCTTTAGTTGCAAGTCATGATGCATGTCTACCGTCACGCCAGGGTAGATGTCGCCCCAACCAGTCAAGGTCCTGCCCAAAACCACTCCGAGTACTGGTCAAAGTGTATTACATTACAAACGCTGTATTAGTATAAATTATCAGTGGGGTAGAAGCGTGCTCCTCGCACGTGACACAGGCACACATACATTACACATTACACGGCACTCGCTAACATCAGCACACTCATTGCACGAAACATGAGCTGCGGCTCCGGGAAACGGGAACCAACTCACTGAGTCCAACTCACGGAACTCACGGCTAGGAAGACGGACGAGACTCGTCTGAGCGTTTACAATCACGGTTCTGTCTCGATCAGAGCACGGACGGACACAAGCTGGGGGAAAGGTCGGCACGGTATTACGGCCCGACTCACGGACCCAGTGTGATAAAGATGGCCCGTGACACAAACATCATTGGGTTACCAAGTTTCACGTTCCGGGTAGGTCACAATCGATCACGGTTGGAGCGCGGGCGGTCGCTCCGCGATCACAGGTGGCGCTAGGCCTGTGGCAGGACCACGGCGGGCGTCCCCAGCGGCGCCGCCTTCGGTGTCACCCCGGCTATGACGGGTCGCGTGTCGGCGCGGCCGGCCGCCGGTAGGGCCGTGGGCCGGGCCACGCCGGCCGCCGGCGCTGGCCGGGCTTCCTGCGCCGACTCTGGAGAGGTGGGAACGTCAGCCGCCGGCGCCGCGGGGGGCTGGGTGGCGGCGTCTGCCCCGGAGCCGGGCCCGTTCGGCAGCCACTTGCGGATGGTGAGGCGCACCAGGCCGTCCGGCTGCTTCTTCAGCAGGTTCCAGGCCTCGATGCGCGCCATGTGCGTGATGTCCTGGTCGTTGATCGCCAGGATCTGGTCTCGCACGTGCAGAAGGCCACTCTTGTCGGCAGCTCCGCCTGTCGAGAGGGGAGGGAGACTGTCAGCGCCCTCTGTCGTGAGTGAATGTCAGCATCATTATGTCGTAGGATTGTCAATACCGCCTGTCAAGGAATTATCAGCTCCGCCTGATGTAAGACAGGAGAGGCTGCCAGCGCTTCCTGCCGTGCTGGTCGTGGGGGATTGTCAGAGCCATCTGTAGTGCGACAGTGAAAGGAGAGGCTGCAGCTAGTGCTATCTCAAAACTGCCAGCGCCCTCTGTCGCAGGAGACCATCAGCGCTGGGTGGCGACCCGTGCCAGTCGTGAGGGGTTGGTCACTGGTCAGAGTGGGAGGGGAGCTGTGCTCTCAGTGCATCTCCAGTAGGGAGCTGTGAGCGCCCCCTGTGGTAAGAAGCGAATGCTGACGCAGTCTGAACAAAAGTGGAGCCAAGTGATCGCTAGGGCAGCCCCAACCGGGCTGTTGTACACCTAGTGTCTGTAACTTCACCGACAGTCACTCCTAGGCTGACAGCCACTTCCGAAAGCAGCACGCCCTTTAGGAGAGGGCCCCTTTGAGTAGCTGTGTGGCCTGTTCCACCGGAGCACTCCCTTCTCCACCAGATGGGTTAACGTTTGAACTACTGCTGCGCACCAGTCGGTGGTCAACTTGCCCCATTGTTTCCCCAATCCTCCAATCCCATGGCCCTGAAATGGTCTCAATAGACTGAAAGAGCCTAACCCAACAAAAACAACACAAACAAACGACAATGTGAAATCATGGCCGAACGCCGCGTGTTAGTATTTGCCACGAACCCACTTACTTTTGGCATTTACTAGACGTCGTACCCAGTGCCCGGGACTACTACACACGAAATTTCGTGGATTATAGCTATAGCATTTTCCTCCTTTTGGTTCCCGGAGTAGCAAGTGATATCACCAGCAGGGAACGTAAACATAAGTAAGCAGCTGGTGGTAAAGGAGCACTTTTACAGGCAATTACAGTTGAAAGTCAGTACCTGCTCCAGGGACTTTGATGTCGTCCCGTTTAGCAAAACCTATGAAAACGTACCAACATCGTTATGCAGTTACATATCTGCATGCGTACCTGTGAATATCTTTTTGGCCACGAGTGGCCGGTCTCCCAGAGGCGAGTCCTTGCCGCCCTGAAGGCTGAAGCCGAGACCGGCGCCCTCCTTCTTCAGCGAAATGGTCACCGGGGGACCCCGGAACTCGTCTTCCTGCGCCAGCTCTGCCAGAGGTCACACAGAGGTCAGGTCGAGGTCCAGAGCAGGTCAGACGGAAGTCAGAATGACGTCAGATTATGGGTCACTTACAAGTCGAAATACACTGGCCAAACGAGTGTCCAATAATGGTGACACCGGCATCAACACATGGAGGTCAGACACTTGCAGATGCAATGGTTGTAAAGAGAGGTCAAACGAAGGCATTATACATATTTGGCATGGGGAATTACGATCAATCTCAATCAGCTGCAGGTCAGGTAATGGTAAGAAAAAAATATCAATCAGAGTTAAAGGGACCCTCCCACCATAGGCGTAGGAACAGGGGGGGGGGGGGGGGGGCAGGTGGGCAAGTGCCCACCCACTTTTCGAGGTGGGGGGGCCAACCATGTGTTTTGGCCCACCCACTTTTTACTCGAGGCCCCTCGTCTCGATTTGAGAGGACGTCGTCACCTTCCAGAATAAACAAACTCGGTAAAAATAACTTCCACGAATCCCCACGCACGGACTCCAAGGGGCTGTGATGGATCCAAGGAGGCCCTCTGTTCATACTTGTCAGTCGAAGCCCCTGAGACTGATGGCCTGAGAGGCCCTAGTGGATCTGAGGAGGCCCCAATATCCACACTGGTCTGGGGAGGCCCCTGACACTGGCGGTCTGGGAGGCCCCTCTATCCACACTAGTCAGAGGTCTGAGACTGGTGGTCTGGGAGGCCCCTCAATCCACACTAGTCAGAATAGGCCCCTGACACTGGCGGTCTAGCCGAGGCCCCCTACCCTCACTAGTCAGAGGAGGCCCCTCTATCCTCAATAGTCAGAAGAGGCCCCTGAGACTGATGGTCTGGGAGGCCTATCCATCTACACTGTAGTCAGAGGAGGCCCCTGAGACTGATGACCTGAGAGACACTTATAATCTCACCAGGCAGAAGAGGCCCATGAGACTGAACGACTGAGAAGCCCTTCTATTCATACTGGCCACAGGAAACCCCCAAAACTTTCGGTCTGGGAGGTCCCTCAATCCAGCACCAGTCAGAAGAGTCCCCTGAGACTGATGGCCTGGGAAGCCCTTATATTCACACTAGGCAGAGGAGGCCCCTGAGCCTGATGGTATGAGAGGCCCTCATATTCACACCAGTCAGAAGAGGCCCCCGAGGCTGATGGCTGTGAGGCCCTTCTGTTCATATAACTGGCCACTGGAGGCCCCTGAAACCGGTGGTCTGGGAGGGCCCTCTATCCACACTAGTCAGAAGAGGCCGCTGAGACCGATGGTCTGAGAGGCTCTTATATTCATACTGGCCACAAGAGGCCCCTGAGACTGAAAGTCAGAGAGGTCCACTCCTAATGAATCTGAGGGGGCCCTCTATCCACATTTACACTTTCCTAGGGAGACCCCCGAGACTGATGGTCTGAGAGGCCCTTTTATTTATACTGTCCACAGCAGCCCCCTGAGATTAATGGTCTGAGAGGCTCTTCTATTTATACTAACCAGAGGAGGCCCCTAGGATTGATGGTCTAACAGGCCCTTCTATTTATACTAGCCAGAGGAGGCCCATGAGACTGATGGTCTTAGAGGCCCTTCTATTCAAACTAGCAGATGAGGCCCCTGAGAATGATAGTCCGAAGAGCCATGCGGCGGCAACTGGCCGTGACCATATTTCGGCTCGATAGGGCCCCACAGAGCTCATGAGAGCACCTCAAGGGCTCCTAAGTAGACACGCTTATCCCCATAAGGGTGCCACGCCGGCTTCTGAAGGCTCCTTGTAGGCATCTAAGGGCCCTTTCCGGCCTCTAACGGCTCCACCCGCCTGTGATGGTTCCACACCAGTGTTTATGAGCGCCACACAGCGGCGCCTTTGAGGGTCATACTAGTGTCTCTTAGGGCCCTGTATCGGTGGCTCTGGGGGCCCCACACCGGCGCCTCTGTGGGCCACCACACCTGTGCATCTCAAGGCTCTATAGGTACAGTCCACAGCAGAAGTAATGTGGGGTTTCAGTCATGGGTATGTTCTGCTTCTGAAGCTTAGGAACGATTAACCAGACTACAATGAAACTTTGAATGTAGCTTATATGTATCGTCACCCTTGCAGCTGCAACTTTAGCTATTGACATCTTCTTTTCGAGCACTCCGCATTAAACAATCGCCAGTCAAAGCCAACCGTTGAGATTGGTAAAACCACACATTACTTTAGCGGTGGGCTGTACATCTGAAGGACCCACACCGACACCTCTGAGGGCCCCACACCAGTATCTCGGAGCTCTGAAGGCCCCACACCGGTGACTCTGAGGACTCACCGGCTCCTGAGAGCACCATGTTGATGTCTAACGGCTCCAGAAGGCCACTGAAGGCACCACACAAGCTCTCACTGAGCTCTAATGTCCATGTACCGGCCTCTCAGGGATTTAAGCCAGCACATTCATAGCTCCACACCAGCAATTGTTAGGGCTTCACACTGAAGTATCTGAGGGTTCCACACCGGTGTCTCTAAGGGCCACATACCGGCATCTCTGAGGGCCCCATACCGGCGTCTCTGAGGGTCCGCATCTGGCGGGCACCCATCAGCGACTGAAGGTCCCACACTGTCGACTCCGAGAGCCCCATCTGCGTCTGGGAGCACCATGTCGTCTCTAAGAACCACAGCGGCTCCTCCGTACGAAAGATGGGCGCCTGCATGCCAAAGGGGATCGGTTCTGAGACAGTAGGGCACCTACGTGCAATAGAGGGGCGCCTATGAAGCCCATAGGCGCGCCTCAATGCGAAAGAGGGGCGCCTCTGAGGCCTACATATATGGGCGTCCACATGCAATAGAGGTCTGCAAATTGCAACTGATCAATGCCATGGGGGTGCATTCATAAGAAACAGGGGCGCCGGCATGGCAAAGAGAGGCGCCTTCAAGTGTCCATAAAAGAGAGACGCCTATGATAAGCGCACATTGTATGCGACAACGGGGCGACTGTGGGACATATAGGGATGTCTCTGATGACTATACCTACATAGGACGCTTATATGCCAAAGGGGGCGCCTATGAAGCTAATGGGGCACCTGGGAAACGAGGAAGACATTTGTGTAAGGGTTTTCAGGGGTCATGCGCCGTTTGCGGCAAATAGATTCTAAAAAAAATCGGAGAGGGAATAAGTTTTAAAAATGGTGCGGACTTTCCGCACTATTTGCTTAAGCGGTTACGCCCCTGGGTGCATCTGCCCGATCTCAGAAGCTAGATTTGGAGGTCATACTTGAAAGCAGCCAGCAGGACGAGGCAAAAGTTGGAGGCCCCTGAAAATAGGAGGCCCCTGGAAAAGGAGGCCCCTTGACAGGGTGGCCCACCCACTTTTAATGACGTTCCTACGCCCGTGCCTCCCACCTTCAAAAAAGTTAATGAATTGGCATGAAAGTGATGTCCCTTGGTTCAGAAAGAGCGAAAACGAATATCTACCAAATTTCACCGAAAAATATTCACTGGTTTTCAAGATATTAGGCTTTTACTTTTGTTTACTTTTTGGGATCTCCCCTGTTACTAGCGACTTTATTTGGAAGCAATAATTTGGCAGCCTTAAAGTGCGGCAGACGTTGCGCGCAAAGCAGCGTATACCACCACGTGTTAACGATGGTTTTAGTCTAAGATTTAAAAATCGTTAGATCTCCGCTGACGTCACAAATTCTAAGGGGGCATTCCAATGCATTAGCCCCTTAGAATCCGAAAACTGCAAGTTTGAAATTCCCTATCTTCGAATTAAAGCATTTTTCGATGTTGTGAATGCCCAAACCGGTATTTGCAGGCCATGGCCACCAATTTGGCTATCTCAACTCAAAACTAATGTTATCCCTCGCCCGTATTGGTGTTTTTCCAGCCGCGAACGTATAGGGGGGGGGGGGGTCCGTTGGACCCCCCCCCTTGCCGTTTCGCCCCTGATCGAGCTAGAGCTTCGCGGAAAAAAACGAGCGTGTTGCCCGTGACGAGAGGAAGCCGATGATACCCAATTTTAAGGTCCTAGGTCATTGGTTGACCTTGCAGGTCAGGTCAATGACCCCAAAGTCGGGAAAATCGGGACCTGTTAGAACGTCGTAAAGTGTGGCTGCTATGGGTTTTTTTCGGGGTGCTGATCACGAATATCATGTTAGTTTTGATCACAGATGATGTCTTCATGCATTTAGGCCAGGTCGGGTCAGGTCAGGTCAGGTCAACCAGTAAGGGTATTCGTAGTAGGTGGCAACCGCCTCTAACAGCTTCGTAACATGTTACGAAGGCACCAAAACTACTTCGTAAATGTTCATATGGTTGCTAAATTCGAATTCAGCTCCAAAAACTGGTATAGAAACATGTAAAACTCGAAAAAGTGAACCGAGGTCATCAAAGGTCAATGACCTGACCTGACCTTCAGGTGACCTTGACACCCACCCTCATGCATGGGGGCAACATCATATCACATGTTTGAACGCTTGAAACCACGAAAAGACTGCAAACGCGCGGCTAATGCTAGCCGACATACGCCGGATCGCGATTCCGGCCAAACATGGTCTCGAAAAGTAGGTCACAGGTCAAAGGTCATTTGGGTCAGGGTCATGAAATTTTCGGGGTAGGTGTAAAATTGATGAACGCGAGGGTACTGAAAGTTTCGTCGCGATCGGCCGCTTTTTACGCGAGTTATTTGCGAAAAACCGTGGGGGGGGGGGTCCGTTCGACCCCCCCCCCCCTATACGGGCGAGGGTTAAGGTGGGAGTGTCCCTTTAAGAGGCCGGTCGTAGGGATGCGTATCCAGTAAAAACACATGCGCTCTTTCCTCCGTTCACTGGATGGTTCAGGGGAGAGACTGGCATTAAAATTCATGCGATAGTTATTGACATAATAGTAGCTTACGCGCTCTGCGATAATGACCGCGATAATAGTGTGCGATTGTTTATCTCGAACTGGTTCTGTTGAGCCGCGACGGCGAGATATATAGAGCATCGAGAGTGATTCATGGAGAGTGACATAGCTACCCCATTGCATACATAGAGTGGCCAACACCTCCCAGGTCGCTAGAATTATATCAGACCCATCCCGCATCACTCCAGCATACCGCCCATGGCGAGTGTTACCGCTGAGTTCTGGCTAGTGTCGGCCGCCGAGAGGCGGGACCGCTCCGCGCGCCACTGACGCTCCCATGACCGACAGATGTCGCTCGCGGTGTGTCCCAGCGCAGCAGCTGTACCGCTGAACCGGCCCGCGGAGATCGTGGCCGAATTAAGGCCAGCCGGGATGAAATCTCCGCTGGGACGACATGTCTCAGCGCTACGTGAGAGAGCGTTACTGGCGCGGATGATGGGTGGTGGTCGGTTGTGTGGGGCGAATGAATGGTTGTGTCAAACGCAGACCTTGACAGACTGTCTAATGTCGTCATCTCGATTTTGCGAGGTGAGATGAATCCAGAAAAAAACTTTGGGCTTCAATCTCAAACATTCGTCCATTGAAGCATTTCCGTATACCGCAGCGTGCAAAATATCAGCCGGACATCCATAACAAATCCCTTTGGGGTCATTCGCATGCCAAATATCTACTAAATATAGATGGAACCCATGTCGAGCCAAGCTCCGAATTTAACCCTCGGCACGGCGAGCCGTCCCTAACTCCGCAAATACGGCTGGCCCGCCGCATCTTATCCGTGCTAAGTCCAGCGCAACATGCTCCAGCACGGCTTGAGTCACCCGACATGGGCAGACACTCTCCGCACCGCTCATGAGGCGTAATTACATGGTCATGGCAGTGCCCAGCCAGCGTGGATACAAAGGGAGGCGCGTTTCGGGATGCAGTGAGCGACTCCTTTTCGGGGCCCGTTGCTGCCGACCTGAAGCTTGCATCAAATCACCTACCTCGGCAGAATCGACAAATTATTTTTGTAGAAGCTTAACTACCGCGGCAAACCACCTGGTGAAAGGCAATGAGTAAATTGCAGTCTTGAGTCTACCTAAGTAGGGTTTTGGTGCAACAAGCTTCTGATGAGTTTGTCACGTTTGACGTTGCACTTACCGGAGGCCAGGCTCTTGCTGTCCATGGGGCTCTCGAGGATCTTTGGTGGCCGGCTGTACATGGTGCTGATGGAGGGCCGCTGGTCCTCCGAGTTGGGGTCGTGCGGTGTCACCGAGCGTGACCTGGACAGCACCAGGACGACCTCTGCGCGCGGCGCCTGCGGGTGGGTCAAACAGAGCGCGGTCAGGGACGCTTAGGGCGGGTGGTGCTCCTGGGGTATTACGGCCGCGGCGAGAATTAGGTGGAATACACATTACACAGGTGGTCGTGGTCGGCGGACCGGGACACCGGTACGCGGCGCGCAGACGGACCGGCGCTGAGAAAGGCAAACAGGACAGCACCGAGACACAAGAGGCGGTCTGTGCCGCTGTGAATCGGCATAGTGAGACAGCGCTGCGAGACAGAGGCAAACACACCGACACACAGCAGAACTGAAACAGCTGTGTCAGCCATTACTTGAGACATCCCCGGACCTCACAGTCGTGACAGGCACACAAACACTGCCCCCCCCCCCCTCCGGCCCCCTCCGCCGCCCACGCCGGCCGGCCGGGCGGCTCGTTGGAAGGCAGCTGGAGTCGGCTCACGACCTCCACCCACCGCCCACGACTCGGGCGCACCGCCGGCCGCCCGCGCCCCTCCCGGCCGCTGATAGCCGGGCGGTGACTGGTCAGTTCCAGCACATCGGCCACGGGCGCGGGCGCGCACCTGAGGCAGAACACGGCCGCGCAGAGTCGACCGGCCGACCTTGCGGTCCGCGCAGCACCCAAGCGGCGGCAGCCCAGGTCCGGCTCGACACGCCAGGGTAGCCAAATGAAGCGGCCCAATTAACCCCAGCGCCAAACATGACCGTTGCTAGGTGACACAGACATCCACTTGGATTTTTAACAGATGAGCTATGCGGATACAGGAAAGGTTGTCAGCTAGCGGCCGAATGAGTGCGATTGTGTTGTGATTGTGGCCTCTCAGAGCTGGACGCATGACAAATGGCGGTGCATCTCCCCACACCGCTGGAGAATGGTTGGGAAACAGCGGGCTGCCGGACCGAGTCCGGCCGTGATCTGAAGAGTTCAATGAAGTACGGGAAGCAGACACAACGGAAGTAAACAGATGTCTGTGTATAGACAAAACCGAGTCTCAATGAATTCACAAAGGTCATGCAATCCGTTAGTTGTGCAAGCTGAAACAGCGTAGAACCAAATATAATTCTGCCATAAAGTTGCAATATGCGAACGTTCGTGAAGTTCAGTTCGGCTGTCACTTATACTCGTAACGCTATCCACAAAATACCTTAACCTCTGCCACAACGCATCAACGTATCTGAGCCACAAGTGGACTCTCTGTCCACTTGTGCAGCACCCAGTGTCCACTACATATGTCCATTGTCCAGCGTACCCAGAGGTGCGCGCACGTTATGCACTGACCTTGAGCGTGTTGAGAGCTTCGCGGTGGGACATGCCCTTGGACGACCTGCCGTTGATGGAGATGACGCGGTCTCCCTTCTTGATCCGGCCGTCGCGGTCAGCCACCGAGCCGGTGATCACCTTGTTCACCTGCAGCCGATCGAACGGGCAGCCGTCAGCCGTCGGAGGGAAAAAGGGGCATCGAACACGCATCTCAGCCGAATGGGAAGACAACGGAGCTGAATATACTGATGGGGGCAGGTGTCTTGCAGCATACAAATGGGTACATATAGCGGCATGTACATAGACACATCACTGCATTACTTTTGTAAATAATTTTTATCGCAATGCATCGTACCACGATGAACAAAATCGTTAAAGTGCTATATAAAAATTCATCCATACAATGACATGGTCTATTTGCAGCACTGAAGAATAAAGTTTGATGCGCGATCGTATCTAACAGCCGGTGAACTATAAATCGTCAGGATATATGTAATCCTGCTTAAATTGGACGGTTCATGTGCAATACAAAAGGACAAAATTGCTAGCAATGTTTGTTGTCTTTTCGGAGACATCAAACAACTAAAACATCTCCATTCATGTCTGGTAATCGGTAGTTTTCCGGTGTTCGACAATTGCAGTGCCCTGCCGAGCCACTGTCCAATAATTCGGTACCATGGTTGTAACAGGCCACACAATGGGCTGCGGCCAACTGCACAAACATTCCATGGTGAATTATTGTCGCACGGTGATGCTCGCGCCGCGTGAAGGTAAGCCCAGGACATTCATCAACGGTGGACAATAGGGGAAGCCGGGGGAAGCCCGGCATAGTAAGCTCTTTTTCATTTTTATTACATACCATACGTGCTGTATAAAATGTTGATATCCAGCTAGCTAGCTAAGTTCATTGGCCGTGTTTTCCCAAAAATTCGGTTTCGTGGAATAAGTATAAGGTTGAGAAAATCGAGTTTTAAAAAAGTGTTGATTTTTCTGGGGTAAGCCCGGCATAGGGGTAACGCCGGCCACCTCCCCAGCGCTTTACAACGAGTTGATGAAACCATTATGTGTTTTCCAAATATTAACGGAAAGTGAAATATTAAGGTACTGGTTAGCTCTGAACATCTTAGAGTTTATGTCACTACTGGTATTTTAGCTAGCGTCTACTACATATACAGTACAGGTCGATGAAAATCGTGATGCAAAATTGACAAAAAATGTGCATTTCAAAATTCCTTAAAATTTATTTATCTCTTTACCTTAATGCATCATATTGCATATCATTCGACTCGGCTGATGAAGAAGAACACAACGACAGCATTTTTGAAGCTCTAGCTTCATTGTCTGTCGCGTTATCTGCAAAAACGTAGTTTGACCCTAGTTGACCTTAAGTGACATGACTGGCTTTGTCTATGATAACATGTTTATTTTCGAAATTTATCTTTGATCTAGGTGTAAACCAAACCTGCTCAGTACCTATTATCTCATGGAAAACAGTGGTTTAGTGGCATCGCTCTCGGTTGGGGGTAAGCTTGGCCACTCGTCCGGGGTTACCCCAATGTGCTAATTTTTATTTTAGAACAGCGATATTCGAAAAAAATGTCATACTTAAGCCAGCCTGCCTTGTCACCCCTCACTACAAACACTTAAACGGTCCTTACATAACATTCGTATAAATATTAGTACTGTATGGTATAACATTTACAGTGCAACATATCTCACTTTTTAGCTAAAAACCCTTAAAATATCATTTTTGCGCTATAACTTTAACAATATGCAATTTTTGTCAGCCTTAACTTTTTTGCTGGCGTCAGCTTAGCTGCCACGCTGTAAGGACAAACAGTTGAGCATTTTATTGTGAATAATTTAGCCGGAAACGGGGTGGCCGGGCTTCCCCCGCGCCCGGGCTTCCCCCGGCTTCCCCTACGTGTTTAGCGAAGTGCATGTTGCGTGAAAGCGATTCGTGCCATGTCGCACTAGCGACAAATTGGTGGTGGTTTAATCTCAGGCGAGGCAAGTTTTATAGGGCTGTTGGAGGTAAAATATGAGACGGTCGAGCCAGGCGTTACCATTTATGGAAGACTGACTAGGCAGTTAGGCTGCTCCCTCTTGGCTTTTGCAGATGGGTTTATCGCAAACCAAGCACATCTGATCATCATAAAAGGTTCATTGCGCCCTCCTCTCACGTCGTTCTACTCGTTTCTGCAGAGAACTGAACGACCCGCAGAAAATCGCAGCACGTCGTGCATGCAAACTCCGAAAAATATATAATCCAATATTTTGTGGCTATTCAGCTTTGTAATAGCATCAATGGCTAAAGGGCAACTGCATCTGCAATGATCAAATATTGAGGCGACGCGATAGCGGCATGCGACCTCGCGGATTTTGAAATAACGATAGTCGATAATGTTATAATTACGATGGACTTTGGAGGAAACAACATTGATTTTAGCTACCAAGTGAGCTCATTACTAAAATACAGCTATTTAAGATGGAATGTGTACTGCAGTTGATTTTAACTACAAAGTGAGATGACGTTTTGATGTCACTTTCGCATAAATGATTATCCCAAGCAGATCACGAAAAGGCAACGTTCAATAACTTCTCAAATACGTTGAACATCGACTAAGAGGGTGACAGAAGCTCGAGCCCCACAGGGCCGACGTACCCAGCGACCAGCACCATTCTCCGTGAGAAGCCTGGGAAGCGGAAATGGTCGCCAGTAGTTCTATTTGCGGAAAAGACCGGTGGCAGGTGGTTTAAAAGAATTGACCGCTGTATCCATTCCTCACGCGTCGCTCTTAGGCTAGTGTTAACCCTATTAGTGGCAGGGGGGGTTGTTTTTATCCACCCCTCAGGTTTTTCGGGAATATCTCCGAAACCACTGAAGCAACGATGCTGAAATTTTCTGACTTTTCCTAAAACTAAATTGGGCACATTCCCTGAAAATTTCAAGTTCATAACTTTACCAGGGGCGGCTCCAGAGCACTGGGAATTGGGGGGTCCTATTCGTGAAGCGAGTCATTTGGGCGAAGATCACGATGCTGCACCAGTTTTACGAACAGTGAATGAAAGGTATCATGTGATAACATATAAAAAGTTATTGTGCATCCTCTTTTGACACGTTTTTGCTATAATAGGCGGATCCAGGCGTCCAAAAAGGGGGGTTATTTTTTACCTCCCAACATAGGTGCCCTGACACCGCCTATGCATGACCAATACAATTTTAGTCGTTCTCTCATAAGAAAATTGTAACATAACAAGACCATTGCCACCCTTTTTAGAAACAGTACCAACAAAAACCTTATTTACTATACTTTTTGTGTACCCCCAATCTCAATGATCTGTATCCGCCTATGATTTTTGAAAATGCATATTTTTAGGATCCATGTGAATTCCTGGTTCATTTTCTATCGATCGGCAAAAGTTGCGTTAAGATTGGTTCAGAAACCTGGCCGTGATAAACAGTCTAAAATGTATCTGCAATTTGCCCGTTTTTACCCCCCTCTACCCCCCTATTGACATTTTTTAATTTTTTTTTTTTTTTAGAAATGTAGATCTCGTTGAGCCACATCGAATGCCGTTTGAATTTTGAAAATCGGCCCGTTAGATCTCGAGATATCAAGGGGGGGTCGTAAACAGCCCCCCCCCCCCTGCCACTAATATGGGGTAGCCAGGAGCCTGCCACTAATAGGGTTAACATGACTCAGAGCAGAAGTACAAAATCCGTTGGCGGAAAGCCTATCAGGAAGTCAATGTTGTTAGCAAGACTGCGTATCTCGGACCGAGCAAGTGTACAATCACAAATGCGACAGGTCACTTCCCTACAGTAAAATTGGTTTTAACCTCGAGTTACTACTTATTTACGCTTTTGGAATCTACGTAAGGTTCTGTGCGTGGCTGAGACTGTGGCACAGAGCACCTGTTCATGGGTGTCGAGCTACCAAGCCTCAGTCAACCTGTATTTAAATCAGAACGCTATGGTTACAGCGTTTTACGTGCACATTCTTTCGGACAAGTGCCAGCGATATTGGATCGTAAATAGGCAGCGATCCATTTTTTGATAGAAATGACTGTAAGCAAATACATGTCAACAAAACGTACCTATTTAATGGTAAATCGATGTTGCCAGTGTAAATCAGAACTTGCATCACAAGATACGATTTATGTAGGGGAGAGGCGGGAGAATTGGGACTTAATTCTCAAGCCATATTTACTGAGATATTATTTGAAAAGTATTGTTGCCAAGCTGCTTCGTGCAGCACCAATAAAAGATAGGCCATTTCTCTGCAGCATGCCATCATAAAAAACCGAGCGTATGCAGTGGTGTGGTTATGTGTGGAGAAAAACAAAAACACTTATTTTGGGGAGAATAGGGACACACGCAGGAGAAAAGGGACAGACACGAGGCTGAATTGGGACACATAAAAATGAGATATTGGGACAACATTTTTATCTCGAATTTTTGATCTGTCTATGCCTAGGCAATCAATTGATACGTTGGAACTTATATTCACACTATCTGCTTCGTTAAGGCCGGGATTGTCATTCACGATCACGATGTTCCCATGAAATGTACATTTTCAGATTTCTTGGTCTTCGCTTTGATGTATTTGTGGATAGGGGGCGCAGATGCAAACCCGTCCAAAACATGAAGGTAAATACACATCTTTTTGCACCATTTTACCATTTTCACCATTTGGTGTCCCAATTCTCCCACACCACCACCATATCAAATCGCGCAATTTTTCGGTCATTTGTCAGTTACAGAGCGTGTTCATGCAATCTGGCAATCGCATAAAGACGGTGTTTAGCTAGCATCGCAACATCTTGAAAGAAAGATAGTTTGGCATATGCAATACACAGACAACTCAGAATAACACTCGAAAAAACAAGTTTTTTGGTGCTCAGACAGCACAGCCCAACCGACGGACACAAAAGGGTTGCTGAGGCTTCCCATTGTTGCACGACACATCGAATCAAAAGGTAAAGGCAAAAATCGTGCAAGGACGCTGCCCATTTTTTAAATATTGGCGTGTCCCTATTCTCCTGCGTCCCAATTCTCCCGCCTCTCCCCTATGTGCCACCATTGTGCCACAATCATACCAGTCTCGGAAAGAAAGTAATGCAACCCAATGGAGTAATCGCGCTGTACAGAATGGATCACCTATAAATTCACTTGACAGCTGATCCAGTGGACTGATAAATAGGTACCATAACCGGTCACCGCTGCCCTCGACACCTATCGAACATGTGGACAACTCGCGCAGCAACGAGACATTACATAACAGGCCGATTGCATTTTTAATGGCAGAACTAGGAATCGGGTCGGGTCCAGGTCCAGGATGCATTGCGTTTACAGTGTCTATCAATGTAAACGTTTCATTAATTAGCGTTCTAACGTTTCAACAAAAATAAGACACAATAAATAATTCCTTCATTTTGTTCAATAGACGACGTAGGTAAACGTCTCACAGACCACGGCGTGTAACAATTTAATTATGCATAGTTAAAACAGATATCAGGACTTCTCCAATTTTCTTTTTTTCGCAGAAAGTAAATAAATTAGACATGTGTGATTTCGAGCTAGCGCATAGAAAACTTCAAACGAAAGAGCATTTTTTAATCTCGTAAAACACGCCTTCTGCCATATTTGAACCGGCGACCCACCGATATCTCCTTGTTCTCGTAGTCGGCGCCTCCTGCCAGCGTGACGCCGATGCTGCCGCC
Source organism: Amphibalanus amphitrite (assembly GCF_019059575.1). Lineage (NCBI taxonomy): Eukaryota > Metazoa > Arthropoda > Thecostraca > Balanomorpha > Balanidae > Amphibalanus > Amphibalanus amphitrite. Next base: position 1,055,287 of record NW_024881525.1, on the reverse strand, counting down.
CATCATCTCCCGGTGGATAACGGCCACGATGATCTCGTGAGAAGGCGTGCCGGACTCCTCCAGCGACTGGTTGGCCTCGTCAATCAGCTGCTGAAGCTCCTGCGGGCCGCACAAAGTCCGTGTTCACTCGCAGTGTCATTGCCAAAAACTACAAGGAGATAAACAGCATGCATGTATGTAGCGACACATCATTTCGGCGGAACGAAACATTCATTATACATTCAACGTGGCGATGATGTGAAGTGATATGAAGTGTAGACGTTAATAAGTCTGGACCAGCATAGTGAGGTGGCTATGTGTTGAACTTGAAACCACTACCGCAGCGCGACTGCACTGCAGCACGGTATAGCCGTCTGTCCAGTGTCCGTTCGGTATACGTCTCCCAGCGGAGTAGCGACGACACCAGACCGGAAAAGGGGCGGTGCGTGCCTCACAACTGGTCGGAGAATGCTGCCGACCGGCTCCATGGCGCTCACGGGACAGACGGCTGGCGGCGCGAGCCGGCCGCTCTGGAGTCATCGTGGATCACAGTGTGTAATGCACACAGTGAGCACACTTGAGTTTGAACCAATTCTGAATGAAAAGGATGCGTTGCAACTCGCTCGGTGGTCTAAAAAAGAAACTGAAGGAAACGGATATTGACTTGGGTTACCGAATTACTCGGTAAATTATCGTCTCGGCGTAACTCGAGTGTAATGCTACAGTCAGGACAAATCAGTTGTCCTGCTGCTCAAAGCCCATTCGTAATATGAATTCGCATGATCATTAGTGATGCTCCTACCTTACAGACTTCATTCGTTACTCGAGAGACTAGCCTATAATTTTGTTGTGTAATTATGTCAACCCTGAAAGGAAAGAAAAATGCCCGCGAGGTCGACGCTTCGCCACGGATGATAGCTTTCGCGGCGAAATGTACTACCATTAACCCGCGCCCGGCTGGGGGTCCTGGATTTCCACGCCCTGCTGGGGGGGGGGGGGGTGTTCAAACACCCCCCCCCCCTTGTAACTCGGCTCCTGGGCCACGTAGCGATACGCGGAAGGCGGCGTTCGAAAGAGCGTCAAAAATAATGACGAAATCACTTCGGTCAATTTTTTGGTCAGGTCAAAGGTCAGGTCACCAGAGGTCATTAAAGGCAAAAATTCGCCGATTTCCAGGTCGAATGTCGAAAATTTCCAAGAAGCTAACGCATAACTCGAGAACAAATAGAGCTACAGCGCCGCGGAAAAGCGCATTCGATAGCCCTTTTAACGCCCTTTCTGAGTAATTCTCTCAGATTTGACCTAACGTCAACGGTTTTGCCTGCAGGGGGCAAAAACTGCAAAAATAGCCGATTTTTTCGGAAACAGTTTTTCTGCAATAACTTTTGACCCAAGCCTTGTACGAGCTTACTTTTACCGGCATTGTGTTCCTCTCGTCAAGACGCATCGAATGAACTATAAGTTGACCTTGAAAGGTCAACTTGAAAATTTGACCTCAGGTCAAGGTCATGACCTGACCGGAAAGGGTCATGTTGCATATCAGTCGATCCGTATCGTCGAGCTAAACACATCTAAGGCGTTTTCATCGCTCTAGCATGCCTCTATCAAAAGTTATTTGCGAAAAACTGTTAGATACCATTCGTGACCTAAGATGACCTCAGGGCATAAACAAGGGTCACAGACACCATTTTCATGTTCATTGTGTCTAAAACACTTGTATTTCGGTGTTTGGGAGTGTTTATAATGTCTTTTGTCCAAAACAGACGCTTTTCAATTTTCTCCCATTGACTTATAATGGGGAGGTCGCAAAATTGACCTGACCTTAGGTCATCGATATCAAAATTCTGAGATATACATTTTGTATATGCTATTCCTCTTAGCAATCGCTGAAAGTTTCAAAGCGATCGGTCACTCGGTGTAGCTATGACAGACATTGAAACTTTTTATGAGGTGAGGTCACTTCAAGTGACCTGGTGACCTGACCTTGAATGACCTTGGTCTGAAATTTTCACAACATGTGTAGAATTGATGTATGATAAGGTGTACCAAAAACGGCGGCGCGGACGTTTTTGAGATATTTGCGAAAAACCACAAGGGGGGTGTTCAAACACCCCCCCCCCCCCAGCAGGGCGCGGGTTAAAAGTCCCTTTCTCCGAGTCACTTCCCAAGTGCATTTGTCAATGTATGAACTCACATCCGGGCTGCGAAAGCAGTGGGAAGCGGCGTAGAGAGCAGAACCAATCGAGTGCCACTGCTCCGGGAGCAGCCTGACACGGCGCCACGGACCACTGGGCACATGGCGCCACGAACTATCGGCTCTGCGCACTGCAGTGGGCTCGCGGTATTCCGGCAGAGAACCGAAAACCAACGGACTTATTCCGCCCGAAATAGGCCTAAACCCTTCGCTCCAAGGCCGCCGTGAATGCACGCCCATTTCAGTACGCCAGGAGACTGTGTCGGTAACGGGAGAGATGATGCATGCTGTGTCCATATCACGATAGATGGTTTGAGTCATCGAATTTGGTAATCAATACATTTGGCTTTGCCCATGCATTTGGCTTGCAATGCGTCACATTTGATATTCAAAACGTACCGGCTGGATTGACTTTATTACGGAGCGAGCGAAGCGAGCGTAGTCTTTCCTTAGATTTTTGAGGATGGAGATGCTAGTACTGAGCATTGTGTTACATATGATGATGAAGAAACCACTTGACCGATTTACACGCGGTAATTTTTGTAGGGTAGCTTCATTCCTTCTACCAAGTATTGGACTATTCCCGATGCATGTGGGTGACCCCTTATGCACGTGCCACGTGCAAAACGAAGAGGTCTCACTTTTGTAATTGTTGCAATATCTCGGTAACTACTTGGCCGATTGCGCTGAAAGTTGGCATGTAGGTAGGCACCCACTAGGCACTGCATATACATGTGCCAGAGTTGGGGTGCTGCTGCACGTGCGCACGTGCAGGGGTCGTTTCCAGATCTCGAGAACGGCTGGACCGATTGCGCTCAAATTTGGTACACGGTTAGGGACCGGTTAGTAGGGTGCCGTGCACAAGTCAGTTGGGACCCATTTTGCACGTGCGCACGTGCAGGGTGCCGCTTCCAGATCTCGAGAACGGCTGGACCGATTGTGCCCAAATTTGGCACATCGCTAGAGACCAGTTAGTAGGGTGCCGTGCACAAGTCAGTTGGAGGTACCCCCTCGCAATTTCGCACGTGCAAGGCCCACCCTCTCGCTCGCTCCGTTAGTCGCCCCAAAAGGCGTTATACTGGTATTTTTTACTGCATAAGGCATCGAGGCGCACGGAGCTACGGTTTCGTGCCACACTTTAGAGTTAGAGTTTTGGTTCGAGGTCAGAACATTTTGTCGCTAAACACGCTACTCGGGAGGTGCAGGTAGATAGGTACTAATTTTTTTTCATAGGTGGAAGCAAAGCTGAGAAAAATACCACTTGCACAAACGGCGCTTATGTTCAAAACGGGCCCTCTGCCCCATTTACAGGAGGCACCACACGGGCGCTGGGTGTCGAGTCCTGTCCTCGGGTATCCAGATACCATCTGTTGCCGCCCACGGGCGCCGCAACTGCTAACAGGGTAGAGCCACCAACCCCCGCCGACCGAATGGCGTGACCCACAGTACGGGGCGGGGACACGGGCCGCCCCTCGGTGATGACACGCGCCGGGCGGTGCCGCCGCTCACACTGGCCGGATGGGCCCGGGCGGGGCGGGGCAGGGCGGGGAGCCGATAGCGGGCGTGGGCCGCCCGGATGGCACGGATGTGGGCCCCGCCCGGCGGAACAGCCGGCCCGCCGCGCTGGCCCGCCCCGTCAGCTGCCCGACCGATCCAGAGAGCTCAGAGGGGTGGGAGAGTTTCACGCAAGGACCCAGACAACGCTCAGCGGGCAAGTAAAAAATTGAAAACCAGACTAGAAGTGCAAAGTGTCACCCCTGATCGTCATGAATGACCCAGTTGAAATATCCTACAACACATCCCACTAGACTGAGAAAACCAGGCTCCCTCTCATGTAAGGCGCGCTATTGTAACACATCGCGCAAGAACCGGTGTATGGGATTCACAGGTATACAACTGGACAGTGAGTGGCTGTTTTACGTGCCACGAACGAGTGCAAATGAAACATACAAATGGAAAACAGGTGCGACTGTTTCAGCATCGCCCGCTGCTGTGCTATTGAAGAGCAGCCGATGGTGATGAAGGATCCTGCATACGAAGCGTGATATTATGCAGCGCCCGGTTATTACCTCCCACGTGCGTCATCACGCCGGTACACATGGCCCACATCGTGGCCGCGATCCTCTCAGCACGGGATCAGAGGTCAGCGGCGACCTCTTGAGCCCACAGCTGGCTCACGCGAGCCCGATTAAGCGGTCGGCCGCGCGAGAGCCGGCGCCGCGGCGAAGACAGCGAGAGCGGGCCGCACAGCGCACGGCTCCGTGGAAAGCTACCTACCGACAGCGGCGGACGGAGCCGCCAGAGCGGTATGCCCGACAGCTGATCTGCAATGCAGAGAGGCCGGCGGCGTACAAAGCCCTCGAGAGTCGGCGGCCGGCCCGCTGGGACGGCAGGCGGGTGATCGGGGAGCAGCCGGACGGGGGAGAGCGCGCGCGGCCAGTGTCCCGGTAGATAATGTGGCCGCTGATGTGTGCAGCCGCGGCCGGTCGGCAGCTGCAGCCAGCCGTGCAGGCCACAGATTGCCGGTCAGCTGACCGCCGGCCGCCCGGACCGCCGATATACGGTCGTCACGGCCCGACAGCAGACCGGTGCGTCGCCAATGTCCGCCCGTGTGACACGCGTGGCGGCGCAGCTGTGAGACTGGTTGCCATGGCTACTTGGTTTTGGCTTAGGGCGTGACTTGTTCATCTGCGTTTGTGTGCCGTTTCTCGTGTAGCGGGGTGGATACACGCTGCGTCGAGGAGATAGCGCAATCAGCGACGCAGAGAAACCGCGGTTAACGAAGCGGCACGGGAAGTTGTTCATTACTGACTTTCGACTTCAAGATGGTATCTAAATGAGTTTCACTCTTACCGGCAGTGAAACTAGCGATAACTATGCATTACTGGGGTCGATAGCCACGCATTACAGATATCACCGTTTACCCTTTCCACTTGGAGATCACAATCACACTAAACTGCTTCACATTGTTGCATTATCTCTTACATTGACTGCTGCGTAAAACGATCGGAAAATAACACAATAGCATCCTTTAGCCGCTATCAACAGAACGGCGACCGTAAGACGATCCATGCACATGTTTTTTGTTCATGACCATCTATCATGTCTGATGTAAGTTAGTGTATCTGGTCTACTGTCTACACATGAGGTAAGGTGTTTGATGTAACTGATTGCACCAGTTCCGTACTCACATGAGGCGAGATGAGGCTGGTGGACGAGGCCAGCGACGTGATGCTGCCGTAGTGATCCCTGGCCGTGGTCGGCGACGCGGTGGAACCGCCGCCGGTCAGGTGGCCGTCCTCGCTGGCGCTCGAGTCCAAGGACGACATGCGTGTGTGACCCGAGTTGCCAGAGTGCGGCCGGCCGTCCCAGCGCTCGAACGCGCGCCGCAGGTCACTGACACTGAGCGCGTGCCGCGAGCGGGCCGTGCTCTTCAGGTTAGCGGTCAGCATCTCCAGGAGGCTGCTGGTCGAGCCACTGGGCGACTTGGCGCTCTCCAGCGAGTCCATGATGTTCTCCTGGCTGGAAGCCACGCTCGGTGAGCGCAGGTAGCCGCCCAGCTCCCGCTCGCTCTCCATCCAGCTGTGTGGACGAGAGGGCACAGAGTCTTTCTTTTCACGGAGCTGCAGATCCGGCGAACTGTAGCTGGGCGTACTCAGCTTGCGGTCCAGCCCAGAGCGGTCCTGTAGGGAGGGCCACTCGCTGTCCAGAGCCGGAGAGGACACGTCAGCTGGGGCGTCGGTGACGTCCAACGGGGAATCAGTGATGTCGTTCAGAGAGCTGGTGGTGACGTCGGCTGGAGAGTCGGTGACATCAACAGAAGAGCTACTGACGCCAGTGGCATCGCTGGTGTCAACAGAGGATGGAATGTTGAGTGACGAAGACAAAGGAGAGATTGAAGACGGAGGGGACCGCACACTAGAGGAAGCAGGTGACTCTGCTACATTTTCTGATCGAGTTGATGCCGTCCTCGGCGAAGTCGTCTCCGCTCCAGAACTGTCGGCGTTGAGCTGCTGCCACTTCTGCTTCAGTGACGTCACCTTTGTCACCTGTCGGAGCTTGGCCAGGTCGCGGGTCTCACAGCCGGGCGGCGGAGCGCTCGGCCGCCGTTCCCCGGCAAACTTCCTCCAGGCGTCGTCGTCGAGCAGTCGGGGCGGCGACGGTGAGCCGGCGGCGGCCGACAGCCGCGCCTGCTGCTCCGCGTCGCCGGCGCGGCTGTGGAACCTCTCTGCGGCGCGCAGCAGCTCCTCCTCCACATCCAGCTCCTTGACGGGCGAGCCGTGCAGCGTGGACGTGCTGGCGCGGTGGTCGAACTCGAGGCTGCCGGCGCGGCCGCGTCCGGCCAGCTCCGGCTCCTCGCTGTCCGCCGGCTCGTTGACCAGCGTCAGCGTGGACCCGCCGCAGTCAGAGTCGGCCGGCTCCAGACGACTGCGCAGATCCGCCGCGTCGTCGTCGGAGATCTTCCGGCGCAGCTGTCCGAGGGCGCTCAGCGGCCGGGAGTTGAGCGAGCTGCTGCGCTGTAGTGGCTCGGAGCTGTCTGCCAGGCGCGGCCGTGTGGTGCGCGGTTCACTGCGCCGGTCGGCGGAGCGCGGGTCGCGAGGGAGCGGAGAGGTCCGAGCCAGGTCCCGACGAGAGGGGCGCGACAGTTCGACCGAGGACCCACCCAGCTGCGAGGACGTCGACACCAAATGGAACGCCGAACCCGAGGAACCAGACGACGAAAGCACCGAGATGTTCTTCCGTTTGAAAGCTGGCGAGTATTTCTGCATGTTTGGAGACTCTGACTTCCAGGGCGGAGAGGAGAGCTGATGATCGACTTTCTCCGATCTCGGGGTCGCCGTCGGTCTTGGTGATACCGCAGCAGATGCAGTGCCCGAGACGCGGAAGCTAGACGAACTGAGTGATGAGAGCGCCTTACTCTTGATCGTCGGTAGGTCGACCGGGCCCTTCTTCGCCAAGCCATCCACCTTGTCCGGGATGACTAGCCCACGAAGCCGAGACAGACTCCGCTTCCGCTCTTCTGTGATCGAGTTCAGAGACACCTTTCTCGTGAGGCTGCCGGAGTTGCCAGAGTAGCTGAACTCCCTCTCCTGCAGGCCGGCGAAGCTATGCCTCTTCTCCGGCTGTCCCAGGTCGAGCAGGCTCTGTGAGCGCTCGGAGAGGGGTCCGGGGGACACCTCTCGGTACCGACTGGGTCGCTCTGAGAGGCTAGTTACAGAGTCCGAGTGCAGCGAACTCAGGGTGCCGCACTCGGAGGCTCCCCGCAGAGGTCTCTGGCCCAGCGGAGGCCGGCTGCGCTGGGGAGTCACTGGGTTCTCATCGTTTGGCTTAAATCGTTCACCGGATTTGGTGTCTCCACTAGGTACTCGACTGTCGCTGTCTCTTCGTTCACCGAGGTGCATGTTGAGCATGCTGCCAAAACGGGGTCCGCGTCCCTCCGCGATTCGCTTCCTCCTCGCCAGCACGTCCCCAGGTCGGCTTCTCGCAGACTCTGTCTCGGACAGTTTGAGGTCTGACTTCGATCGCGCCTGAGAACGAAGAGGACCACGCGTTGGCAAGTCGTTTTCCAAACTTTTGTGTTTGAGAAGCTTCGGATGTGGCTGGGACAGCTGCTCCACAGACTGACTCGAAAAGAGCGCAATTTTGTCTTTGACGCTCGTCTGACCGCGAGGACTCCTTCCACCGAGCACGGAGCGTCCTCCTGTCCTCTGCAGGTCGTCCATACTCTGCCGTTCCCGGGCCGTCGCCCGCCTGAGCAAACTCGAACTCGGCTCGCTCTCACCAATCCTGGTGGTGGCCCCTCCGAGCGAGCCCGACCGGTGGTTCCTGCCGCGGGTGGCAGTGCTCAGTCCCCGACTGTTCTCCGCGACCGACGGGCTGTCGGCCTTCTCAGCCGTCGGCGAGGTGCCTCTATCGCTGTACCGGGACGGCGGCCGCAGCAGCGCCGGCGTCGTGGACGGAGTCGCACTGCTCGGCCGCCGCTCGGCAAAGTCGGGCGGGAACTCGTGTCCGTCGGGCGGCTGGCGGGCGCCCGACGGCGGCGGCGGGCTCTCTGGACTGCTGTCCCGGCAGCGGCCGGCGCTCGGCGCCCTCCTGGGCCGCTCCCAGTCCGAGTCCTCGCTGCTGGCGGGTCGTTCCGGGTCCGTGTCACCGCCGCCGCTCCAGTGGCGACCTCCGAGAGGGCTGAGCTCGTCCTGGGCAGACGCCTTTCGCCGGCGCTCCACCGACGAGCTGACCTCGAACGACATCGAGCCCTGGTCTGCAACAGACGGAACGGTGCCGATCAGATGGATGTCTAGGGTCAAACAGGTGTCGTCGACAACGTACCATGGCTAAAATAATGCGAGCCGGGTAGAATAAAAATTGTAAGCGCACAAAACTTATCTAGAACACAATGAAAAAATGCACAGAGTTTCGGTCAGCATTTCTTGGAATCTGAAACCGTAACATTACACACATGGGAACGTGAGCAATGAGCATATCGACGGACGGATGCGTCGTAGAACGTAGTAGATGAAAATATGACTGTGTAACCTCAGTTTCTGAAATATGTAAGGTAAAGATAACTAAAATCGGGTCGATCCGGGGCCATCCCACGCATACTACGCCGTCCTCACGAGTATCGTTCTCTACGCTTCAGCCACCCACACGGCATGCCCATAGGCATCTGGCGTCAGCCACAAATATCCCATTCCGGGCGCCAGGCATAACTCAAATCATCTACCCATTATGGAGATGAGCCACGGCCCACATGAACACAAACGAAGCCATTGTGCGTCCTACTCGGAGCGCCATTGCCTGGCCGGCGGAGACGGGGGCGGCGTGGGCACAGAATGCCGGCCGCCTCCCGGCCCGAATTCAGCTCGCTCCACAGAAAACTGTTTGCTCGGGCCTGGCGTGTCTCTGCGGCGTTCATCAGATACGCCCGGCGACGGCCGGCTGCTGGAGCGCAGCTCTCTGAGAGACCGACACGCCCCGACTGACAATGTAGCCGCCGCCGCGGGCTCTGCGGCCAGCGCGGCGCGCGGAGGCATGCCGAGCGCACTGAGACGCGCCGTCAGAGGCCAGTCATCGACTTCAAAGGCGTGTGCTGAACAGCGCTGCAGCGCCGGTCGGCCTGCCCGCGGCTCGCAGATCCAGATCTCAGCGGTCTTTCGGGGGTTATCGCTAAAGTGGCCGAGCCGCGGTAGGCGCGGTTACGAGGCCGTTCACAGGGGCTGCAGAACGGCCATCGTGATCGGCGACATAGGTCGTCAGACGTGTTTTACAATCGGTCACGTGACGTTCATAATTCAGTCGTAGACACGTCACGTGATGTGCTCAGCGCGTTGGTCGTTCAGTGGCGGCGCGTGACAGCCATTGGACCCCGAGTAGCAGTCGTGCTCAAGTGGAGAACATTGTCCGACACTCGACAGCAAAGTGGCACTTACCCAAACCGACGCCGGGCGCGTCTCAGGACGGGGGGAGGGGCTCAGGGTCGGTCCGATGGCCGGCTGGGTGCGCCGCACACCATACCCGGCACACCAGGCACGGATCTATCGGGGCCGGTCACGGTGGATCACCATCTGCGCCACAAGTGGCCATGACGGGCCATCAATGCCAATCGGCCAGCGGCTGCCGCCCGGCCGGCCGCCCACACGGCACTACTTGTATACGCTGTCCGGCGGGTCCCAGAAACGCCAGCTATGTTTGACTGATATCGCATCTACCGATGCGTCGTGACTGATATAGGTACCGTATAGGAGACCTATTCGAAACTTGTTGCAAATGCCAACGCGCAGCGTCACTGAGATTTGACAAAGTTTAGCGAGCATGAGTTAATCAGTAAGCAAACTACAGCTCAAACCAATCTCGTGCCGCGAGTCATCAGGCTAGAGAATTTCCGTAAGACTGGACCCACTCTGCACTGTCGTGAGCCACCTGTCGCAGCCAAGCCCCGGTTCGGGCCAGGTTCGGGCTTCGAGGCCGGTAGGCACCAGTCAGTCGTCCCAATCTGCAGCCATCAACTCCACTCCCATCCATCCATCCATCCATCCAGCTGCACTCTCCAATTCTCCACCAGCAATCAGTTGCGACCCGACTCCATCTGGCAGTCGCAGCCAGCCGTTGCGCCAGCCCTGCCTCTGGCCGTCCTCAACGAACCGTCCTCCGCCGCTCGCCGCACTATCACCGGCGCCCATCAGGGCCGGTGTGCGCACACGCAGATTTACCCGTCGCGCGTGCACGAGCAGAACTCGACCAGGCCGGACAGCCATTCAGCTGGGGACAGTTCATTCATCAACCTGATCGCCACCTTATTTGGGACGATTGTAGTGAGAACGACGGCCGGCTTACTACAGTTATAAGAAACATAAAGCTGCTTACGTCCGGAGCTCTGTGCAGAACAATCCTGACAAGTTACATTTCTTAGATTTATGCCCACACATGTCATATATTAGATTTATGAGTGACAGCAGCTTTGCAGAATGATGGCGTCACCAGTTGATCCTTCCGGGCCATGCGCGCCGTGTCCGGCTCGGCCGACAGCCAGCCTTCAGCGGATCACTCTCTGGACAGGGCGGGGATGCCGTCCCTGAGCCACAGCTGGAGGCGTGGAACAGCTGAACATCCACAGCTGGACCTTCAGAGGCGAAACGCGGGCCACCCCGCCTGAACGGCTCCTCCCCTCTCCCACTGCCCCATTGACCACTCAGCCCCGCTGCACCTGTGTTTTCCTGCGGTGCCGCCCGGCCCGTCCGGCCGATCTGCAGGCGGTGCCGTCCCGCCCCGCTGGCCGTCCCTGCAGCCGCTCTAACGGCCCCGTCTGTTGACGGTCGTGGCGTGCGTGCGCGGACGGCGCGCCCTGCAGGCAGCCGGCACCGCCCGGCGCCTCGGCACGCCGTGAAAGGCGCCGTCGGGCTGGTTTTCGGCCCGCCCGCCCGCCTGGCCGGCCGGCTGACCGGCGCGGCGCGGCGGACCGGTCTGAGCGGCCCAGCCGGTCAGCGAGCAGCCCCGACCACACCCGCACAGCTCGGAGCAGAGCCGGGTCAGCCGCGGCAAGCACATTCCAGCCGGCCATCCGTCTCCGGCGGCCATGAACGATGGAGCCCGGCGGCGGGCCCGGCCAGCCGGCCGGCCGCGCCGCAGCTGGGCCGATGACCTCGGTCGGCGAGCGGTGCGCCGCACTGAGCCGCCGCTCACGGGCCGCGCCAGGTCGGCTGACTCGGCTGTGTCCGTCCGACCCAACAGCCTGCAGCCATGGGAATCCGACAGTATTGTCAGCGGTCCGCAGAGCGTGGTCAGCAGCGGCCTCCTGAAAACGACCGCAAACCATCGCAGCACGGCTGAGAAACTCGTCACAGTTCAGGGATGCGTCCTGAGTTCAGGCATCTAAGCTCCCGCGTCTCCTAACAGCCGAATCCCAGGCCATAGAAAGCAAACGATAGCGGTCCGTTAGGGAAGACGGGAGGCTCGGCACATATCGCCAGTGACCCAGCTGATAGCGGATGGACGTTGTCGCCGTTACGGACATCTCCCATGCAAACAGCCCGCTGTGAACCAGTCAGCTAGCGGCTGGTCGGACGGCGGCAGGCGGCGAGCGGCGGGCCCACGCGCGGCCTCGTGTGCCGTGATCGGCCTGCTGACGGCCCGAGCAGCCGCTGACGTGGACCGCCCACTGACCGGACCGGCATACGGCGCCCAGCGGTTCTGACCGGACCGGCATACGGCGTCCACCGGTACTGACCGAACGACAGCGGTACCGATCAGACTGGCATACGGTCAGTGGCACTGACAGACGGCCAGTCAACTGATCGACAGACAAACCGACAGACGACCGCCGGCCGGAGTGTGACGAGTACCAGTCAGGATTTGACGGGCGGTCTCCCAGGAACACGTCAACAAACCGAGCCAGTCGTGTCACTGTCGCCCATTGGCGTATCACCGTCCTCGATGATATTCCAAGTGCTAACCCAAACGCACGATTCCTTCACATGCAGCGTAACACCAATCCGTTCTTTGAGTGTAGTTCATTTCGAATTTCCAGCTTTCCAGCCAACCATTACACCAAAGCTTGTTTACTGTTTTGTTTGCTGTGTGCGGTTTCGAATGACGTGTTTGTTGTTTGTGGTGTTGCTTGATAACCGTTTACCGCTAACAGCTATCCACATTCACAGTCCGATGACCAACGCCCACCGTTAACATCCAGTCGCTGACACACGGCCAGAGTCTACGGACCACCGCCCACCACCCAACCGTTCAGAGAGCGGCACACCGTGGCTTGTCGAGCCTACCAGCTGAGCACCAGCTGTGATCTGGTAACCACCCCTGCCGCCCGTCAAAGCCCTCCACTAGCGCTGACAGGCTGAGAAAAACGGTTCCGAAAACATGGAACTCTCGACAGCCTGCGAACGACTGCCCCGGCGACAGACGGGGACTGACGACAGTCGGCGACTAAGCGACAGTCGGCGACAGTTGGGTTGCCAGCTGAGCGTGACCCTCCGCGGCGCACCGCTCGCTGATTACGGGTCGGCGTGGGTACAGGACGCGGCAGCCGTATGTCACGCCGTTACAGACGAGCCCACGATGACAGGGGTGTCGTTACATGCCACTAGAGTTTGGACACGCGAGCGAGTGACGGCACTACCGGCCCGCTACATGCTGGAGAGCGGAGACGCGAGGGCAAGAGACGCCCCTAGGGAACACAGGAGGGCTCAGAGACGGGGTGGCGGCGGGGCCGAATGATTACGGGAAATGTTGGGAGCCGATAATGTGTTCCGAGTTATAACGGGCCTGCTGACGGCAAACCACCAAGGTCGAGCGGTTTGTATCAACAGACTCGTCCGTGCTGACAGCTGAGACTGCCTGATCGGGGAATGTAGGGCTCGTTGGGATGTTTGGTCGGGTGAGAGGCAGACGTTCCAGCGATCAGATGGTATAATGTTCAATGTTTGTTTGTTTTAAGCTATAATGCCATGCTGAATGTTTCCACTGAAAGCTTAGTAAGTCGCTAATAAAATGTAGAAAGATAAAGATGTTCTTATTTACATTTAGATCGTTTATCAATATAACATTTTTGCATCGATCGGGATGTGCGTAGTGTACCACCGGTTATTTACCGCCTTCGTTTGCAAAGTGCACAGCTGTCTGCGCTTCCAAATGTGTCTCCCCAAGGATTAGCTCTTGGACTAGAATTTACAGCTCTCCCAGGATGCCACACCAGACTTCGTGACCAATGGAGCAGATTAACTGCATGGTCACCGTGGGTTCCTCAACACAATGATCAAGGCGCGCGCACGACCTCAGCCGTTCTGTTGAAATTCGCCAAAGCACCCCGCGCTGATTGCGCGATTAACGCGGAAATCTCTGCATGCCTGGCGTATTTGAAGCGGTGATCGGTCAGACAATGCGATACCTACAGCTCTAAGACATGTCTTTGGCTTGTAAAGCTCGCTCAGAACTGCACTCGGCGGTGTGAGCGCGGAATTATTCACGAGTCCCGGCACCCCACAGGTGGTAGGTCCCGGTCAGAAGGACCGGTCCGGACCGACTCCGGTCCGAGCCGGTCCGAGCGCGCTACATGGTGTGTTTTGTCCGCCTCGAGACCGGCCTACTTGTCAGTCGGTCGTCATATCGTGATCGGACACCCTCCACACATGGTGGCGCCCGCCTTATATGAACATTACTCATTTCATACGGACGGTAATCTACTTAAGTTGATGTAGCGAATCCAGTGCCGCCGCTGTATTACTTTCAGAACACATGTCGAAATGTGCAGAGAATCGAGCGGTGTGGTAAACTTTCGGGATCACCATTGTGAGCTGCTATCTTTGTACGAGTTTCATTGTTTTGGTGGACGATAAAGACCTGAACGAAACGACACACCCGCTATGAATGGCGGCACATTTTTCCTGGTGATTGAAGATCTAGGAGGCATGCCAGACAAGACACGTTATATGCCATTGTCAAAGTTGACGAATGATGATGGACAGCAGCATAGAAACATTCGAAAATGGCCTAGAAACAGCGGCACACACAGACTGTGACTGGCCCTATTTGCCGGCCTCAGCAGTCCCTGCGTGAGGCAGGCTGGGAGCAACGACAACAACATATACAGTTCTTCACAGGAGGCACAGGGAACAGAGGGCCAGTGCAACTGCATTTCTCCCGAGACAGGTATTTTCTGTCTCGGTACTTTGACTGCGCCAAGTATAGCGCCGCAGGGGACCGGTCTAGCGCAAGACGAGCCAGTTTGGTCCCGGCAACTAATCAACGGCCACAATACACTCCTGTTTTCGTCTCACAATGAGGTGACCGAAAACAGCCGAAAGCTGTGAATTAAACAGGAAATAAGGAGGGCGAGAGGTGTTCGAGTGAGCTGAAGCGGTCAGTGAAAGGCACAGTGAGAGGGGAGGTGAGAGAGACGGTGAGAGGGACAGCAAGAGTGGTGAGAGGGGCGGCGGGACAAACTGAGAGGAGCAGTGAGATTGAGTGAGCGAGGCAGTGCGTGAGCCCATGGCAGGGTTAGGGACGGCGAGAGAAGCGAGGAGGTAATAAGGGGGGCGGTGACATAACCACACCAAGGCGTGATTGGTGCGCTCTTCAACGGTTCCTACTTAGTGTTCACCTTCTAATAACAAAAATTTGAGTTCATTCTGGCTCTTGAATGGTAACCGCGGCCGAAGAAGCTCGTCTTATGCTAAGGCCGTCCCATACATAAACAAAGGAAGAGTATTTGAAGGCGCAACATTTGGCGCCGTCAGCCTGATTTACCGGCACATTAAATAACTGCAGAGATATGGGCTATTTTGGCATGAAGTTTTCTTCGAGCTTAGAAGCAAATTTTTATGCTCACTACTAAGCAACGAAATAATGTTGGAGCTGCCAACTGGCGTGTTACCTGCACAAAGTGCACATAGCATATATATATATATATATCCGAAATTTACATTATTGGTGTCCATTAGGAATTGGATATTGCAGGAGTCGCAATTTGATAGGCGGGACTAGGGATACGTCTCGGTTTTCTCGTCTCCGTCCCTGCCTGGGCGACGAGCACTGGGCAGAGACTACTGGACCTAAATAGCCGAGAGTTTACCGCATGCATCTTGGCACATTCATAAATCCACTTCGTTGATTTAAATTGTGCAACGTGCATCTCTTCGTCAGCATCATATACATAGCTATAGGCAGCCGGTACCATAAAAAGCGACTTATAGAGTAGATGGAGGCAGCGAAGGTACGGTATTGTCTAATCATACTTACCTACTAACAGAGAACATGCAAGATATACCATAGCTAGTTCTCATTTTAAAAGCAGGACGCCAGAGACCAGTCTTATTGTTTCCTTTCCAGTTTGAAGTCGGAGCAAATGCGCAGTAACAAACCGCCTGGGGGCTGGGTATGTGCACAATTACATGCAGTGACAAGAAACCAGTCCCGACACTCCACAGCCATCGAAATGCTGCATTGAAGCTGACAGCAATAACAAGTCAACTGCCGACCGACGAGCAAAACCAGTCTCCGGTTAAATAATTCCGTCTCACATCTTAATTCTCCATCACATGCTATAGGGAGCGAACTGAACACATTTTCAGGCCACTCCGTTCTCTCCGTTCCGTAAACTGCAGTTCAAGTCTCATTAAAGTGTTCCGAACGCCGTAATGGACCCGTACTAACTATTCCACTTCAGGCTGTTCGGTGCCCTTTACCAGTCTCAATTCTGTCCAGTCTAACTATGCCACGGCAGATGTGCCTGTCCCAGTACCACACCAGCCAGTCTGACTGTCCCAGTACTGTCCCACTACGGTCCCGGCACTGTCCCGGCACGCTGACGGCTCCGCGGCACCCACCGTCGGCGTGCCAGGGTGCCATCGGAGCCGGTCTGCCACGCTGCGCCGGCGCTCCCGACCGGTCGGCGGCGGGCGGCTGCCGCAGCCCGTTAGGAGCTGGGTCAGCCTGTCCCGTACCGCGACGGTACAGCCCGTTCAGCCGCGCGCCGGCGGGCACACGCGACTCGTCGGCACATACCACTCCGACGGACCAGACCGGCAAAGGGAGACGGCTGACGGACTAGATACGAAACAACCGACGAACCGAACTAACTGAACAAATGCGGTAGGTGAACCGACGAACTAAACGGGAGGCGGCCGACGAACCGACTAACTAAACAGGAGGCGGCCGGTGAACCTAATCGAAAGACGGTGTACGAATTACGAACCATCTAACCATACATGAGGCAGCCGACGTACCGACTATACGAAAGGCGGTCGGCAAACCAACTACCGAAACAAGAGGCGGTAGACGAACCGATCTAGCGCCGCGCTTACAGCTGCTTATTGACAAGTGAAATGGTGGGCAACTGCATAGTATGTCGAGAAGCGGTAAATGATAGGAGGAGAACTGTGTCCCTGATAGATGGTGTGAATAAATGCCCTTCGGTTATTGCAGCAAACGCTGGCGTTTTTACTTTGAGTAAACAACTAAAACAAGACGGCTCACGGTTCTTCCTGAAAACGTTTACAAAGAACGTGTATAAGCGGTTGGCAAAACGCTCCATGCCAGAATAGTTTGCGTCATCGCAGTAGTTTGGCACGGCATCCATAAATGTCGCAGCAGGCGGTCGGCTCCAAACATTTGACGCTGTATCGCGTTGAGGCGGCCCGCTACACGCTGTCGCCCCCTGTCGTGACGTTTGAGGTGATAATGCGACAGGCAGCGGACTACATAATTTGGCCAGTCAACACGTGCCTCCCGTCTGCGGCGGCACGATCACCAGTCGGGGTAACGGTGGCAGTGAGACCCTCCCGGCGGCGGCTGGGTCCACACATCGGACCGCGAGCCTCGGCGGAGAGCGGGTCAGGAATCAGAGCTCCGGGCCGCACCTCTCCCTTCACAGCCGCCGCGTCCGGGCCCAGCTGAATATTGATCAAACTCCCCTCCGACACCGGCCAATTAGTATGAAAATGAAAACGCGACAAGCACGGCAACAGCAGCCCTCTTCACACTTCAGAATATTAACGTGCATAGGAATTGTACCGACGACTCCTCGCCAGTACAAAGCACCCGCTAAATGAGTTTTCTCGCAGGTGCACACTACATTATGGTGCATTAACACGCCTGACACACGCCCATGTGCGTGCCAAACCCAAACTAGGCGGCCTGTATTCACGGGGCGACACCGGCCGCCGGCGGCCGACCCCGGCCCGTCTGCCCCGTCATTGAGCGCATTAAGTGGACTGGCCTTGTCTGTGTGCCGGGGGCCGGTCGGCGCACGGGCGCCGGGCGGGGGCCATTCTGAACACGTACCCCAATAGGCGGTGGCCTTCATGTCTGTGCCGACGGCGGCGAGTGCTGCCCGCGCAGCTGCCGTCACTTGTCACCGGGTCACTGCTGTGTGGTCACTGATCCACTGTCACCGGTTGACACCTCGGGAACGTCACGTCACTGACACGTCTCTCGAGCACGCCGCGGGCACGTCCGAGCACGCCCGGGCCGGCGGCACGCCCGCTGACCGGTCCGAGCACCGACACCGACTGGCCACGGCCGGACGGAGCGGAGGCTCGCCCGCCCCCGGCCGTGGCGCGAACGACGGCGCTGACATCTAGTGGCCAAATAAGAAGCTATAGTGTCGAGAGACGGCGTGAGGGGAGACTGCGTTGTGGCATAGGACGGTATCACCAGTCACCACCCTCGCTACCCCTCCACCCAAGCACACTCCAAGAACCCATCCATCCGCTCTTCTCACACCCAGGGTAGTCTACACTCATCCAACAACCTCACTTTCTAGTTGCAGTTGACGGTCACCCAACAAGAAGCGGTGAGGAATGAGGATTGAGGATCCCTGAGAGCTCAGTCCAATGTCTCCTTCTGATCCCATCATCTCCTGGCTCCGCAATCATGGTCTAGTGCTAGACCGAATGGGCGTGCTTTCCGCAAAACAAACCATCAAACAAATAATTTGACAGTCTGAATGGCCTGTCCCATCAGAGCGCAGCCTCAACGTAATGAACTTAGCTGCAGTGGCGAACCACTCGGTGGTCGATCAAGCCCTGCGTCTCCCCTTATCCTCTCAGCCCATGGCTCTGAAATGGTATCCATCAAGTATCCTTCACAGTAGCAAAATAAATAAATAGTTATACTAAATGATAACCCCTATGATTGTGCATTCGACAGCATCGTTGAACTCACCTTCAAAATAAGCACCCAATACCCATTTACCTTTATAGAGCATAACATAATCTACGAGATCTTAGTCATCATGACTTTAATTTTACATGAAATTAACCATACCTATTCTTTTTTTAAACCTAGGACCTCAGCACACTCAGCACACTCAGACCTCCTGGATCACGCCTCTCTTTGCCTGGCTGACGGTTACCTCGCCACAAGGGTCACCCCACGCCTCGGTCACCTCCCCAGACAACTGTTAGGAGTAGTCCCGTCCTCCGTGGGGATATTTACCTCCGGGGTGACCTTTTGAGTGACTGGGGGACTTGCTACGCCTCCTACCGGTAGAGACCCCGGACCCAACGGACGGGCTCAGCTCCTACGACACACCAGTCGCTGGCTCTGCTGCAGATGAGCTGTACTCACCATATCTTGGGCCTGGCTGGTTGTGTTTCTGCTCTTCAGGTGTCGCTGCTTGCGTCTCGGCGTCAGCGGTGGCGCCGCTGTCACTCTCCACAGAGTCGTCGTCACTGAGGACAGGAGAGTGCCGGTGTCCGGCATTAGCGAACATGAATAGTATACAGTGACTGGTCACTAGCTCAAGCGTCTTTTCCATCGGATGAAGCAAGAACCCACAAATAAAGCACGAATTTAGGAGCTACCTGAACATCGCATTATCATAAAGGGCCACATTGGCGGTACACAATATTTGCAACAAGACATAATTAACAGCCGCCATTAATTTTGACTGAAATGATCGAATGAAAATATAACTAGGCTTGTGAACTTCAATGATGGCTTTGTGAGTCTATACAAGTACAAGTATCACAAGCCATCATGTGAGTCTTATCAGTACAAGTACACCCACTAACTCATGCTCCTACCTACATACCCGTATGTGACTTACCTGTCGGCCGGGACCAGCACCATACTGCGTTTCCTGGGCATCGGCGTCGGCACATAGTTGGCCAGAACTCCCTCCGAAGGGCCCTCGTCCAACAAAGCCGCTTCGGTCGCCGTCTTCACATCGGTGTCCGCCGTCTCGGGCGGGTGTGTAGCGCCGGACTGGTCAGATTGTAGAGAGGATTCTGTCTCTTCTAAAGCGTCGGAGGTAGAATCAGGTGAGTCTATCGCCACTTCCGCAGCAGCGTCCGCTTGTTCAGCAGTGTCTGTCTCATCGGCGCAGATTTCGTTAGCTTGATCTGCTTCGTTTGAATTGAATTCGGGATCTTCATCAGAAACATCACACGAGAATGTGGATAACCTTTCAACACGTGCTCCTGATTCTTCCTCAGAGCCCTCTCTGTCTGGCTCAGTCAGGGACGGCTCCTTCGATCGAGCAGCTCTCTCCTCTGGCGGTGACTCCTGCTCCTCATCAGACTGCGTTATTTCATCAGTCTCCAGGGTCCGGTCTTCCAGAGGACAGTCGTCAGTCTGGGCTTCAGCCTCCTCTCCGGACCCATCGCTGAGCCGGCGGTGGCTAGCCGGAGGGCTCGCTCCACCACTCCCGCCTGAGTCATGGAAACCCTCGTCCTCCTCAGCTGGCGAGGACGGCTGCCGGCTGATCGTCCTCGTCTCGTTCCTCTCCTCCTCCTCGATCTCAGAGTCCTCTGCGAGCTCCGGTCTGTCCTGGAACACCTCGGGAGGCGGCAGGGGGCTCACACTGCCCTCCTCGTCCGCTCCTCCGGCCGCGAACACACTGTCCATGCTCAGCTCACGTTCCAGCCGCTCGAACTGGCGCAGCGCCGAGGCCAGGTCGAGCTGCGGCGCCGGCGGCGGCGGCAGCCGGCCGGCGCCGCGCTCCACCACCGTGGAGGTGCTGCTGCGGCTGCTGCACGAGCTGCCGTCCGACTCCAGCGCCGTCTGCAGCCACGCCTCCTGCGCCGACAGCGCGTCGGTGGTGACGAGCGGCGCGGCCGGCGCGCCGGCGGCCCGTCGCTCCCTCCTCCCTGTCGGGGATTTATCCCGAGCGTCGACCTCCCGCGCCGGAGACACGCGCAGGGTGTCCCCTCCGAGCGAGATGCCGCTGTCCTGGCTTACCAGCGTCTCTCGCCTGCCCAGGTGTCTGACGCGCAGTTCCACGGCTAGAGGGGTGTCCTGCAGCAGCTGCACGCACTGCAGCCGGGTGAGAGCCGTCACCGGCCGGCCGGCAATCGCCGTGATCCGGTCCCCGGGCTGCAGACGACCCCAGCTGCACGAGGCGCGTGCCGACGGACTGCCCTCGGCACACGACTGAACCGACACACCCTGCACGGGCTCCTCAGCACTCTCACCGCCGCGGAACTTGAGGCCGAGCCCCAGCCGCTCGCCGGGCAGCCGGTACAACGTCACCAGCTCAGTAGTGTGAGACGACACCGCCACAGACGATAGCGTCTCATCGCCGGCCAGTTTGGTGTGTTTCACATCCATCTCTACTGCCTCATCTGAGACCGAACCCACCGCCAAGTCTGTGAAGCTGTCAGTGGTTACCGCCACTCTCTCCGTACCGGGCGCTGAAGGAGAGCCCTCCTCACCACCATCCCTCACGTCCAGCACGGTGACAAAGGTGACGACCTCTTCGCTGCTCTCGTTGGGCACCTGGACGCTCAGTTTGCGGCCCTCCAGCACGCTGTGGTACTGCGGGTTCTGGTAGAACGCCTGCGGCGCCGGCGCCAGCTGACTTTGACTTATATTCACCACTGTGACGAATGGGTCGGGCTGTGAGCGGCCGGGCGCCGCCGCCGAATCCATGGCGGAAGGCGGCGGAAGGGTTCGCACGCCTGCCGGCGACCACCAGTCGTCGGACAAGGGGCTGCCGCAGACGCTCACACCGGAAGCCACCACTTCCGGCGGTGGTGTGACGTCACCAGAGGGACCCACGTGACCGGGTGTCTGCTCAGACGGTCACGTGACCGGATGACGGCCGGTGTCGGACTCAGAGCAGTCCTGTGAACGGATTAATAAGCACTGTCAATTCAGTTGGCTATGGTTTGTTTTCCTATTGCTGCACATCGACTAATGTAATCATCGACAAAATTCAATGTTCCTGTCTGCGGCGATGCATAACACTGCCGGGATGTCTCTGAAGTACAATAGCTTAACTGATAATAGAAAAACCGGGGAAAATCGAAAGCAAATTGCGACACGTATAGGCAATCTTTTCCAACCAAACACGCCTCAGCGTATCTGTTGATGTGCCAAACCGATGTCAAACCTTGACCGTATCAGCCCTGGCCCAGAGACGGTATATCGAACTACAATGGACGATTTCCATAGCTATCAAGCGTCGCTAACCTTCTTCTCGATCACGTGTGCTCGCTCAGTGAACACGTGTCGACTGTCGGTACTGGGGGACGTGATGGGTCGTCATTGGTCACCGTCAGTGACGCAGCGGGGCCGGGCGTCACTGACGGTGAGGGTGTCATGGAACTTCACTGATGGCGGAGAGGCAGAATGAGTGGTTTATGGAAGAAAAACGAGGAAGAGAAGGCGAGAGAGAGAGCCGCTCTATGCGCCACAGAATATGGGCGGAGTAAGAGTAAGGAGGAGAGAGAGGAGGAAAGAAAAGATAAAGACGAGGAGAATGGAGTTTCGTTCTGATCTCTGGTGGTGCAATTGATTCGCTGGACAGTTGTCAGCAAAGCCTGAAGATGAGAGTACCTATGGCCCGAACACATCAGCTATTGTTATACGAGTATCACGATGCGTGCCGTAATTGAGACGATATAGGTAAGGTTAAAACGAACAGACAGGTGGGCAGGAAATCAAATTCCGCGAGCTGTGACCAATGGCATTGTCCGAGCCCGAGGTCGGGGGTCCAGGAAGGGCCGGCCGGCCGGTCTGTCGGACCACCCCTGCCGACAGCCACCCCCTCCCCCCGTGCCCCGAGGCGTCATCGGGACGTGCTTCAGAGGGCCCGCCGCCGGAACCACCGGGCCACCTTCGGGGGCGACCGACTAACCTGATTTCCCTTATTTGGCGGCGGCCGGACGCGGAACCTTGAGAGCTCGGCGGCGGCAAGACAGGCAGAGGCCGCATACTAATGGCAATGGCTTCGTGCTGACGGCTCCGACAGCTCAGGGCGACGAGGGGAGGGGCGAGAGGAGGGGGCGAGAAGACCCCCGAACGCCGCCGGCCGCCGCTTCCAATTACCTACAGGTGGCGGGGCGTGTCTTATTGTGTGAGAATGACAGCAGTCACAGGTCTTCTCACATCTCCCGAATCCCAGAAAGCGGTTACAGCTGTGCGTATAAAGGCTAGATAAAAATACCAAGGCTAACTTTATCAGTCTGGCAAGGTCGAACTTCGGAGACAGCGTGCATGTTTATGATTCAGGAGATATCAGAAATTTTCGGGTGCATAACTACACAATAGATTTTATGTTGCCAGCCCGTCGATTAAACGTATATCGCTTCACCAAGAAGTAGCGAGGCGTCATCTGATGTGCCGCTGAGCTCTAACATCTAACAGCGTCAGCGTCCTGATGACAGAACCGGGGTGTCTACATGCACCATTTTCCAGAAATATACGAAAATGGAGCACCTTCTTCGACCACGCGGTGTTAGCGAATTACACCGTGACGTCATTACGTTAAACCATCACGTCATAACGTTACACCGTCAAGTCATTGGCCCACATATTTGACTCCCATTGAACCAACAACATCAGCACGGTCAGCACAATCCTCCTCCTCCCCCTGCGGTGAATCGCCAGATTGACCTATTGACGCCCTGGGGAATATCGGCAGCGCTGAACCAACAAAATGCATCGGACGGGCGACCAAGGTGACACAGTTTGTCCGCCAGACATCCGACAAGGAATGACTGGATCGTTTTACTGAGTGTGTCAGCACGGGCGACGGGCATGATGCGACGATGTCTTCAGCATCTCGAATGGAGCTAACACGACTCGTTCAATCCGTGATTTTCTAAAACGACGCGGATAGAGTCAGGTCAGCATGTCACGACTTAGCACGACTCTGAATATCATCGGAGCTGACCGACGCTTTAACGATGCATGATTTTATTCCTATGTATGCCATTATTCTTTGAGGTATATCTCATAGCTTCAGAAACACGACTCTCCCAACATTTTTTTTTTTTATTGCTAATAACGACTCAAGGCCAATAGGTGTTATTAGTTATATCAATTAACCAATACTGAGGAATGTTGTCATTGAGTCAACACATTTTGTAAAGGAGCCTAACCCTAGGATCGGACTGGCCAGCTGCACGCGCAACATGCATACCTACCTACCGGACGGCGGCGGCGGCAACGGTCATAGCAACGACGTGACCTGGGTAGGGTATGCATAAAGTATGGGTCTGGGTCTGGGTAGGGTATGGGTCGCCGCCTGGGCGCGGTCACATGTGGGCCTGATGACGGTTGACGCGCACTAACGAGCTACGCAAAGCTAAGTGGACTTACCGGAGCAACCCAACGAGTCTCCTGTCCTGTTTTCAGTCAAAACATGGGCGTCAATCTTGTAAATAAAAATTGATGGGGAAATGATTCACCTACTTACCTTATTGACTTTCCACTCTCAACCAGGCAGATCAAACGATGGAATGGTGCGGTAAAATCGCTCCTTCCTTTTCCCGAGAAACACCAGCTGTGCCTACAGCGCCCTCCCCCTGGCCCCTTCCTGCCCCACCAAAAAAAAAAAAAAAAACGCAAATCGACTATGACTTATACGTAAGGCAGAACGTCAAACGCAGTCAAGTACCCATTGGCATTCACATATCCTCGGAGGCAGTCATGGTTTCTATATGAATAATGGATTATTATTTTGACCTCTAGGCTAAAACACACCCTGATTTTTAGTGAAATCCTACGAATTTAAATGCATTTTATGCAGCTGCGCACCGCCCGTTTGGCTTCAAATCACGACGCCATTCATATTCAAACGTGAAGCCCGGTCATTGGAAGACGCTGATGTGAAACTGAGCTCCCAGACTCAAGCCCAGCCGCGCTGGTTACCAAACATTAACCGGTAGTGACCGGCACGGCCCTTCCACCGGCTCACGGCTCTATGCTAATGCCCGCTGACATGTGAGCACGTTGATAATGGTCATTACATACCGCACGTGGCCCACAGCGGACTCGGTCAGGAAATGGCTAAAGAGGAGGCCGACAGGCCAGTTCCGTTCGACTGAATAATCACCCCGACACCGCAGCGAACGCGCACGGATCCATGCCGCACCGCCCGCTTAGTGATTGTTAAGGCGACCCGGTGACCCGCGAGAGCCGGTTCATGTCGGCCGAGCAGAAATGAATAGTTCATGAGACATCTGATAGACGTACAATGGAATTCTCCGCCTGTCTGAACAGTCTAATAACGCTCATTACATATGCGATCAGCGAAGATGAACAGCACTGTCGATGACTTTTTCCCTCGCTGGGTCTGTTTTCGTGTAACACTGCTTTCCGTTCCTTTTTGTTCGGACACACGGTTTCACGACTGGACCGGGGTGTGACCGTTCCGCTCCACATGCACCGTCTTTGAACGATGTCACACCATTACAAAATTACATATGGTCCCGTTTTGTCACCAAAATATATGTCGCTTTATTTAGCTACCGGGTGTAGGTAGTAGGAACACAAGAACTGAAGCGTGTTCACGGTCTGACGCTTCATTTGCAGTGCAACAGACCCGTTGGCTGACCCCATCTAGCCAAGACAAAACAATAAGCAGTGCTACAGCGCAACTGAAATAAACTCATGATTACAGCCTGGAGAGTTGACGACTATCGGAGGAAACCAAGCCTGGAATAGCCCGCCATCAAGATGCCGTGCGTCGCTTTTCACTCAATGAACGGAGGTGGCGCGTTTTAAAGCTGTGCGGCTGTCGACCATGAAACACCTCCCACTTCCGGCGCCCGGCTCTCAGGCTGGTGCCGGCGTGGGAGCCACCGGAAGGGGACTGACACTGCATACAAGCAGACAGTCGGAAGGATGGACGGGAGGGGAATGACACTGCATACAGACGGAGAGACGGACGGACGGACGGGAGGGAGCACACACTGCAGACAGACGAACGGGAGGAGAATGACACTGCAGAGAGACGGACGGGCGGACGGGAGGGGACTGATAGACTCTAATACAAGCAGATATACGGGCGGCGGGGACGGGACTGAGGAGACTGACACCGTATAAAGACGGACGGGAGGGGAATGACACTGCAGCCAGACAGACGGACGGACGGCGGGACGGGAGCTAGGAGGCAGGGGAGCGGAGCGTCTGCCACTTCTGGCGGACCGTAGACGGGAGTCCGATGGGGTGGTCCATCTTGCAGAAGGGGGCGGGGCGGGGGTGCAGTGGACGCAGGTGATCACTGCTCACGGACGCTCAATACAGACAGACGAAGAGACGAAGAGGGGACGGGACTGACTGATCGAAATGGGTGGACAGCGGACAGACGGTGGAGGGACGATACTGGCTTACGACGGTAGGAGTGCCGGAGCATACGTCGCGCGCTCACCTATTCAGTCGGATCAACCCGGGACTGATACGAAAGACGGGAAAGAAGTGAAGACTCGCCGGAACGCATGAGGCTGGTCGATCCCAATCACTTTTTAACTTACCAAATCCTCGAGTACAGGCGTCCCTCAATTGCTGTGTCTTCACACTCATGCAAATTTCTTGCGATAGAAAGACCTTCAACCGGTATTCTGAAACAGAAAACAAATATGAAGCAGACCAATGTGATACAGTCCTATATCTACCGTACAACCGCTGGTACAGGCCAAAAAAACAGCGATTGAAGAAGGATAGGAGCAATAAATAGGCAAGGATTTGTATAGAAATACACTGGCTTTGTCATTTGAGTTGACATTTCGGCAATGAGCATCCTGGCACGGCGTATTGAACTAGATCCTCGTGAGAGGCCCAGCAATGCATTAGAAGACCTCTGGCGTGGCTTATGTCCGGTGATGTAGCGATCCTGGCGTGTATAGGGTTTATCATCGCCACACAATACGGCTATAAGGATAAGGATAGCTATAAGGACCAACCTGGAAGTACCAATCAGTGCGGAGTCCACTGTCTGTCCGTCTGCAGTCTGGATGAATCAGTATGGACGGCAGTATTGACCACCTCGGCGTGGGAGAGATGTCCTGAGGTATGACCTACTCCGGCCCTACAAGCCGCCCCAAAAGTATCACCCATCCAGACCTTGAAGCCACCCGACGGTAGACATAGCCCGGCGCTTTGACCCATCCCGGGCGCTGTGAAGCATTTCGGGCTCTTTAACCCGTTCCGAGCGCTTTAAACCCATCCCGGCGCTTTGAACCATATCCCGGCGCTTTGAACCGTCTCGGGCGTGGGAGAGCCGCGGCCGCGGTGGGCGGCGCTCCGTGGTGCGATCCACCACTGATGGAGATGAGTGGTGGGATGCTAAGCGACTCTGAGCGGGAACCTTCTCAGCCCGGACACACGGACGATAGTGAGGGGGTTCGGCCACCGAACGGGTAATGGGTTAGGTGTGGCGCTAATGCAGCGGGGGCCGAGGACTTCGTGGTGGGTCGAGCTTCCACTCCGCCGCCGAGATGAGTGTTGTATGGCGCGAGAGAGGCCAATATATCAACATTATCTTTAAAAAAATCATGAAAGTAAAATGCATGAACTGGTGCATGAACTTAAAACGCTTCTTTGATGCCAGTAAATTTGTCAAAAAAAAAAAACACATGACAGGGCATTTGTCGAAAGCCCTGGCGACTCAACTGGATCCGTTTGAGCTTTGAAACCTGATAACTTGTCCAAAAATGAGCCACGCCAGCAAATATCGATTGTCACATGCCCGTGCCGACCACCGCTGTATCAACTGCCCTCCCTCATGGCCATTCCTCCGCCTTTCGCCTTTATCTCTGATCTCCCAACCACATCTGACATCATCATCGCTCTCTGTCTTCATGCATCACCCGTACGAGCCAGTGAAGCGCGACCGTTCCACCTCCCACCTCCCCGTGGGGAGGAAGGGCCAGAGACTACCGAGCTCGTCCACCCGGCGGGAGAGCCTGCGGTCGTACAGAGCGTCAGGATCCACCGGAGGCCTTCACAGGTGACCGGGCAGGCACGTATACCGCCAAGTTGGGCTCGGTGAGAGTGCCTCAACGTTGTGATGTAACCGACAGATGATTTGAACGCCGCGACAGAGCTTCACTGTGTGACGCAGTGTGAAATGTTGATTGGGGCTGTGATAGTGGGATGATGAGCTAATGTGATGGCAGGTGATTATGTGGCTAAATGCATAGGTATCGCACGGTTACATCTCGCTGGAGAATTGCCAATTAACCATCAATCGCCAATCTACCTGATGAGCGGTCATCTGATCCTCTTCATTGAAAGAAAAAGAGATTTATTTGGCTACTGCTTTTTTTAATCTCATTAGCGGCTGTCAAAGGCTATTTATAGGCTTGTGTACTAGGTAAAAATGACATGGATATATTAGCTGAGATGATCCAAAGCTGTAGGCAACTGCGTAACACAGCTCAGTCACGTTTAAAATGATGACGTTAATCGATGTCCTTTGTTGCAGCTGACAATCGACGAGGCTCGGTCACCTTAACCGACCTATGCCCTAAGAATGTTAATGTCTGAATTACAGTTCCAGTAGGTGCCAAGCGCACAGGGCATTCATTCATCAGTTTAGTCTTGTTGGCTCTGTCTCCCCATGGGCATCGAATGGTGCTAAAGAGCTTCCTGTCTTTCTTTCCGATGCCTTGAACGCTGGTGCGATGATAACGCGTGCTAAGCACTGTAAATCGCTGAACTTTCATCACAGCATACATACTCCGCAAGACAGACCCGTTCTCAGCACACCGGCAACTTTCGAAGGCGCAGATTTAGAAAACCCACCACCCTGCCAATAATTCTCATCATTGTCCCAAGAAGTTCGACACCTCCATTTCACCAGCACCTACAGAGACACACCCTGTGGTTACTCAACTATCCAGCCATGACGCCGTTGCCACAGGCCTCTGCCGACGGGGCGCTCGTCTCTCAGTGAACAGAGACAGCCGCTCTGAAAACTGTTCCACCGAAGACACCGGTTACCTCAGACTTACGCCACCGATGTGTCGGTGGGCCATCCGGTGGTAATTGGGACGCTGTCCGCGCCCACACACACGCCATACGCGCTCCGAGGTGGTCCGCCACTAAAATACACCGCAATATTTCCACTGCACCTACCGCAGTGTCTCTACTGCCACAGTCACCGCCAGCTTGACCAGCGCCACCGTCACCGCCGCCGCCAGCTCGCCACTGTTTCTAACCGCCTAAAAAGCAGCTTTCCCCATTGTTGAGCATCGCCTGCCGTCCGATCGGAAAAAGGCGCCCGGTCCCGAGAGGTGTGGACGTCTAACGTCTCTAAAGATTCAGCCACCGCACGACTTCGACCAGACCACTTGACAACACAACAGCCACGGCAGAGTCGGCGCACGGTCAAAGTGAGGCGTGCATGGACAAAATGAAAAGTGCACAGATAATGCTTGTCGACGTGCACATGACAAGGGAAAGGTATCGGCGAAAGGGCAGATGGATGCATTGAAAGTGGGACGAGCTGTCCTACGCCGCGTCTGTACCCTGTTCTCAGGGTTCAACTCGGCGGCAGTGTGGGTCTCTGCCCCACGCTGCGACAGTTCTCAGCGTTTCAGCCCAGCTCCGGCGGCGTCTCCCTGTCCTACGCCAACACTGCCATTCCCTGTTCTCAGCGTTTAGTCGGCGCCGCCGCGGCTCTCTGCCCTGAGGCAGTGTCCGTCCGTCTTTGTGGCGGTGCCCGTGCCGAAAATCGGCTCATTTTCCGCCCACTGGTCAGGCGGACAATGACCTTGGACGGCGGTCAGCGCGACTCCCACGGCTCCCTCCCGGTCCAAATGGGCCCGTCGGAGGCTGATGGAAGACTTGCCGACGGCAAAAATATTGGTGATGTATCATGGGAACCGGAAAATAGGTGCACTTTAACTATCCTCCGTCATCCCAAAGGGATATGGTTTACGAAGGACGCACATGGGCGTCGATGCCAAAACACCTACGCATAAAAACTGCACACACGGTTCTGCAAGATCATGTCAAGAAACACGTTTTAAAACCGAACTAATGGCTTGCCACCTTGTTTCAGGCTTTGTCTTTGACAATTGTCTATCTATTCTTATTTCTTTTCTTCGCTACTGCTGTCCTCCTCTAAGAATCTCTGCCTTCGTACCGTTCTAGTCCCTCTATCCTAGTCTGGGCCGTCCCGGTGCGCCGTCACGCCCCTGAGCACAGAATGGTCGGAGCTGTTCCTTATTGTGGCACCGCCACGCCGCACCGAATAATTACGCTACGCGTCCCGTGACGGCAGACTGTGACGTCACGGTCACGCAGAAGTCAGGTGGGAATGGGCCGCCAGCTTCGCTCTCGCTGCCAGGCGCTGTGCACCATGGGACCAATATTTCTTTGCTGGAACCGGCGGCTGGTAACTGAGCTTTGAGTTCCCAAGTGACAGCGAATTAGTCGTCCGGCGTAACCATCTCGATCAATGTCACACATAAATGCCGGGATTATTGTCGCAAGTAATTACAATGAAATTCGTTCACGCTGCCACTCGTGCACTTTTGGCACATATGATCATAATCAACCCACTTAAGAATCTAACAACCCAAGGGTGTCAACAGCAGCCCAACGCAACAGCCCATTCAGTGGTGTACAATTTTGATGCTAAAAGCAGCAGCTTAGCTAATGGATGTCTGCCCGTCAGTAGCCTCACAGAGCTGATGCTGGACCAGTCATCTCTCTGATCGGTCACCCTTGGAGGACGACCTCAGGCAGGCGCCTCCATCTTCCAATAAGGCCGGCTCCGGTCACCCTTTGAGGACGACCTCAGGCAGGCACCTCCATCTTCCAATAAAGCCGGCTCCGGTCACCCTTGGAGGACAACCTCAGGCAGGCGCCTCCATCTTCCAATAAGGCCGGCTCCGGTCACCCTTTGAGGACGACCTCAGGCAGGCGCCTCCATCTTCCAATAAAGCCGGCTCAAAGTGGAGCCGGAATAAAGCGAAACTCGACTCAGCTGCGCCGCCCTGTCGTGCTTTTATTTCCCGGCTGAAGTGTCATAAACTCCCAATGGGAATGGCATAGGGGCTTCGGGATTGCCACGGAAGGGATGTGATATGCCGATAGGGTGAAGTGAAACGAAAACTCGCATATTTCGATACCGCTCCAAACCCAATTCGCCCGCAGCCAGAATTAGTCCGTTCTTATCGAACACCGTTCGGGTTGACTTCACATGACCGAGCGCGGTTCGGCATCGCCTGAATTTACCAGATCCACACGTAAAGCCGCCGCCAGTCTCATCTCATCTCTTTCCCGCTGGCAGTTCGGGTGGGTTTAATTGGTCCGGGCAGGTCCGGCGACGTTCAGTTCAGCGCTCTGTTCGGTCGGGCGTGCTACTAATGAGTCTCATCAGGTGGAACCGCCGTGGTCGGCGACCTCTGGCCACTGAGTTCAATGAGGCGAGAATGGGAGTAGCGGGCTGTCGGTAGGTGTCCGAGGGATAGAGAGGCCCAATAGGAGGCGAGAGCCTGTTACAGCAGGACAGGACACTCAACACTGAAAATGCCTGACATTGCGGGCTGTCACTGATCGGGACATCGTATAAAGGCGTTAACTTGCAGAAGAAGTGTCGGACTAGTATTGGGGTTAGTATCCGTGGGTACCAAGCCAACCCCATGTCGCTAATTACTGACATCGGATGCATCCTCTGACAACGCGCATCGGGTTGGTATCACATGTTTGTGCTGTTAATCGACACCCGCCGCCAATCCAGATTCCAGACCACTGACAACCGACACCGGTAACAGACAACTGACACCGGGTGCCATCAGCTGACATGGGGAGCCATCAACAACTGACACCGAGTGTCATTTACAAATGACACGGAGTGTCACTGCCAACTGCCTGCAACTAACGCCGAGTGGAACTGACAGCTGACACCGGATTTTGCTTACAACAGACACCGGGTGCCTTTGAAAACTGACACCAAGTGGAACTACCAGCTGATACGGAGTGTCAGACAACTGACACCAGGTGTCTGACTTCTGACACCGAGTGAAACTGACACACCGGGTCACCGTCCATCAGCTCCGGAAGACAGCGTCCTTGCTGCTGTCGGTGTCGGTGTCGGCGCTCCGTTTTTACCGACCGCCCGTGCCGCTTCTCATCGCCTGCCGTTCGCCGCAGCTGTCGGCACCCCGCCGAGACAAACTCACACACCGCCTCCCGACCGGGTCAAGGCGAGCAATTCATCTTCCTGCATCGATAACAATAAAACCGCCGCCCGTCTCACCAGTCATGTCCCGAACACAACTGCCACTGGCGTGTCGGGCGCCCGCGCGGCCCGGGGCGCCCGGTCACCGGCGCACAAAGGGCGCCGGCGCCGGTGCGCGGGCGTCGCGGCAATCCTCACATCTCGCCGCCGCTGCGTCTTGTCCGGCGTCTCTGTCGGCTGTGTGGTGCCGCCGCCGGCAGCCCGCCGGCCTCGGCTCGGCCCCGGCTGGGCGGCCGGCGCCGCGGGCCTCCATTACCGTGAGAGAGCCGGGTCAGCCGGCCGGCCCGCCGCCGCGCCGGGCCGTTCCACTTCCGCGCCCGCCGCCGCCGTGAGCCGAGAGCAGCGATTGAGGTTGCGTGGCCGCCGCGCCGCCAGTCCGGTCGCATTTCGGTCAACCGGCGCGGGCGGACGGGCTGCCGGACACCGCGGAGCGCTGCAGCCGCTGCAGGAGCGTTGCATAGCCAGCCTGTCTCGCACCTTACATGTACTCGTCCCGGAATGGTGTCTCGACAGCTAGTCGGATGCCATTCCGCAGTCAGCGGCCGGTAGCGCGACAGGCTGGCCGAGCGGGAGGGAGTGCCCGCTCTCCATCAATGCACAGGTCAGAGAAACTCCCGAAGAATGTCGCCAGAGATCCGTGGAATGTGACGACAGGTAGCGGTAATGTCACTGTCGCTCCGACGAATGTCGCCATGATCGGAGGAATGGCGCCCCATTTAGAGAGCATGTCGCCAGGCTAACGAAAAATCTACAAATATGGAACGGAATGCATTGATAGCGCATGCTAGCGCGCACGTCGATAAGATACATCACTTTACAGCTCCCAATCCCGCTACCACGTGCCGGAAGCATGTCGAACCTCCGCAGAGGGTCCTCCCTAGCGTCTCCAGCCATCTCACATTACAGTTCACCATACCAGTGCCCGCCAATCTGTCCAAAGTGCTGTCGGCGCCGGCAGCCGGGTGTGATGGGCACCGCCCACCGCTCGTCTGGGAGGGGCACAAACAAATAACCGTTCCCTGCAAACTGACCAAACAGCGGCGACCCTGAGGAAACGGCTGCTCACGTCTGACAGTCGCGGCAGGATGTGCAGATAAACTGCAGAATAGCGGAGACGGGAGCATGCCCGTTGCTACCGAACTTCATGGTTCCTGTTTGTGTTCTGTGAAATAAGTTCGCCAGTCATGCTTGTTGCAAGAAAGTGGAAGAGCGCAACGAGGTGATTCGTTAGTTAGTCGACTGAGCGATTCGTCAGTCGGACAGTTGGCGTTCTGGCCAACCGGTCGGTTCGGGTGGCTAAGCCCCGCAGGCCGCAGTGGCTGGACGGTACCTACATATACAGTCGTGTACAGGTTGATGGTCCGCTACTCTTTATCCACCGGGTTCCTATGGCTCAGCATTGGCAGCAGCCGCCTGGTACCGGTAGGCTGTGCCGCATGACCCGAGAGTGAAGCGGCACAGCCTACCCACACTGTATGACACCGGCTCGGGTCGCCTGGTAGAGCGATTTGACCGGACGCTGCGTTACACCGGCTAGGCTGGGGGGAAGGGGGGGTAAGGGTCGGGCCTGTCTATTTGACTCGGCTCGGTGGATGAGGTGGGCTGGAGTGTGGTGTGGGGCGGGGGTGATGTGAAGAGGGAGTGAGCGAACCTGGGGCTGGGTGTGTGTGGTCACTTGTCGCATAGAACCAATCGTAATCCACCCTCCAAAAATTCGCTTTAGAGATATTCACAAAACCCGGGGAGGTTCAAACACCCATCTCCCAAGTGGGGTGCGGAAGGACAGGTAAGGGCCCATCATACGGTCTCCTCATGAATTGCAGCAAAGAAAGAAAACAGACCTGTCACCAAATAATATTTCTGAAAAGTGGACTAATCGCATAGCCTCGGACACAGAAATAAACATCCGGCACGCGAAGCGTCTCGAACCGGGCCTCCCACTATCGGTCAGTTTGACAGTCTAGCACTCCTACGCTGAGCTACACCGGGTGGTGGCCACGGCCGGGGCAAAGTCTGGCCGGGCGGGCGGCGGGGCCGGGAGGTCGGCAGCAAAGTCAATGAATGTTTTTGTGATTGCGGGTGCCGGTCGCTCTAGCTTGGTGGAATGATGATGGATCATTGGCAAAACTTTCAACGTGGAGTCCCGGCTCGAGCCTCATCGGGGCTCCGGCTACTTTTCCGAGTTAGGATCTAGTTTGATTTTAGTGGTTGCGAGCCATTTATACGGTTTTATATCTACTTGTCGATTGTCGATTGATTGATTGATTCATTCATTCGTTCATTTAATACATGTCGACATTTAGCATACGAATTGACATCCAGGATCAATCCGATCAATCTACTATTTTCATAAGCGTATTGCCTAAATATCATGCATACAGTGATTTTTTTTTACTTGTTAAAAAGTAATGAGGTTTAGTGGGGTTAAAATGCAAATATATATTGTAGAATTATATACACTCAGAAAACACTTTGAGAACATTTTTGAATAAGGGCTCATATGAGTGCCAAAACAGGGCTCAAATCTGTATGATTTTAAAATCGGGATCAGTTAGGCGCCCTTTTCGGGCTCAAAGTACATTAGCCCCGAAAGCGGCATCAGTTCGTCTTCCTTTTCGGGCTCAATTCGAGCTGCGTTTTAGGGCTCCATACGACATTCCGCCATTCCGTCTTTTGCTGTTTTCAGTGCCATGTGTTGGTGTACCTACCGCCGTGATTTCAAAATGAATGGTAAGTTATTAGTTATCAGTTATCGCTATCTTTTAGAAAAAATCAAGATGTTGATGCTCATGCCATTTTAATCCCTTATCAATTAAAATTGTGGTGGCATTTGTTCAGAAAAGGTCTGATCTACAATTGTGGCGCCGTTGATACGAATACGCACGGGTTTGATTATTCGTTTTTCTTGTATTTGCGCCACATGAAAGCATCATATCTGGATTCAGGATGTCAAATAGTGTAAGAATGTGCAAAAATTTTGTCTGGTTCTTCGTGATGATGTGATTGAAGCAATGCTTTCAAGGGTAGGTAAGGATTTTGTTACTTGTTCGTAATGGTTATCTTGATGCTCAACTAAAATTAATCCTAACCTTGCCTACTAACCTATTAAGTTAAACTTAGTACCAATACCTACCAACCTACAACCTATTTGGATCTTTCATATACTTATAACATGCTGCTGCTTCTGCTAACATGCTGCGGAATGCTGGTTGACATGATGGAATGCTGGTATGACAGTGTTCCATGTTTCAGAATTTTAGGTGAATAACCACACATGATGGGGAAAATGTTTTCATCCTAAAAATATGACAAGTGGCTTTATTTCATCTTTGCTAAAAAAATATGTCAAAAGTTTGATTCAACAGCCAGCTGCCAGGTTACGCATGACTTGACAGTTGATGCATCTACTCTACATCATTTCATTTCAGATCCTGTGAAGGTTCTGACAAAATCTGAGGTAAAAATGGCATTATGCAGTTTTGCGGAAAGACTAAATCTATCTCATTTTGTCTTCAGATTTTTTTTTTATTGGGACACCCAATTGAAATCCAATTTTAGAACACTGTGACACCATGCCTGTGTGCCAAGTAAGAGGAAGGGTCTACAAGTATACATCAAGATAACCAATTATGGACAAGTTGAGACTTGAGTCATGAGCTCTTATTTGTGGTTACAATACCTTCAACTGCATGATTTTGCACAACTTCCATACAGGCATCCAGACTGGAAAAGGTTCAAGTCCATACTTATTCTGGTGCTTGAATATGGCAGTTCAAAGATGGAAGGCATATGATGCTACAAAATGAAAAAAATAATTCAACTTACAAAAAATAGGTATTCATATCTATCCTAAACTAAACTAACCTAAACTTACCTAACCTAATCCAACCCAACCCAACCACCCCAACCAGCCCAGCCCAGCCCAACCCAGCCCAGCCCAGCCCAGCCCAACCCAACCCAAAACCTACAGTCTAAAACCTAGAGCTAAAACCTGCAGCCCAAACTGGAAAACATCCTTATGGTACGCCGGACGCCCGTGAAGCCGTCATGCGCCGAAGTTCGGCGCAAGCTATTTTGCACTTTGCGCTGAAATTTCTGCATTATTTGCGCCGAAGGTTAGTGCCCTTTTGCGTCAAAATTAAGCCACTTATACAAAAAGCACGTTTACATCTGCTGGCCAAGGTTTTATAAACCAGACAGAACGCTCTGGGCCTTAACCACTCCTGACTCCCATGTTTGAGCGTCCAAATTAGTTGATGTTTCCATGGAAGCTGAATACCACAATACGTGTAGCGCACTGTAGCATCGTGCCGTGAAATAAGGCTCGGGACGGAAGTTCCGGGGTCACAAAAATTGGTGTGGCGGTGTTGTCGCGGCTGGCGGGCTCCAGCAAGGGGTTTAAGTTTACGACACCACTCTTGTTTCAGGAGAGGTGTCAGCGATTCGAGACTACTTGGGCATGCGGGCAGCGGGGTCGGCGTGGCTGCCTGCGGCTGCGGCCACACATCTTGGCGTCCTGGAGGCGGAGATGCTGATGGTGGCATGAGTCATCACTGGCTGCCCGATTTCCATGCTCCAAGACTCGCCGTGAGGGCCGAGGCGGGCGTCGTGCCGATGGAGAGATGAGGAGGGATGCGCTGGCATCGCGCCTACTGGCGAAGGCGCTCTCCCTCCCGTCGGAGGACCCGCCGCGTCGTGGCGGAAGCCCCCCCCCCCCCACCGTGACTGAAGTCAGTGACCGGCTGGAGAGAGCGCGGGGGAGCGGTGTGGGACCACTGGAGTGGCGCTGCCCGCCGAGGCGCGCTTATCCACGAGACTGCCCCCGTAGACGCCAACAGACGGCGTCACGGTCCACCTGGACCTGCTGCCGATCGGGGCGTCCGCGACAGCGAGGAGGAGTGCTGCGGAGGCGTGACTGGGAGCGCTCCCCCAGCGTGCGACGTGGGCCTGGGTCGACGGGTCTGCGACCGGGGGAGTAATAGGAAGGCGGCGCTGGGGTCCTCACCGAGCACCCAGACAGTACAACATTGGTACTGCGGGAGGCGGCGGGGAGGATTTGCTCCATTTACCGATCTGAGATGGTGGCGCCCAAAACGGCAAAGCAACATCTCCTGAAGCACCCGTCCTTCGAGGAAGACCCCATAATCATTTGCTCCGACTCGCAGGCGTCGCTGGCGACGCCACGAGGTGGACAAGTGGCCCAGACACCCCCCCCCCCCCTCATCCCCTAGGTGCCGCCATCTGGGAGTATATGATGGCCCTAGTGGCTGTAGGGGGCCGAAGAATCCACCATAGAAGGAGGGCGGCGATAGCCCGATTAAGCTGGGCGTCCAGTGGAGCCTCGGCTCTATCATGGGCATTGGGCAAGGACTCTGCGAGCACCCCCGTCTCCTCCATCTTCGACGGCACTCCAGTCAGAAAGCTGTCCCCACCCGAGTTTCCCAGCAGCATGGGCCACATGAAACCGAACAGCGCCGAGCCGCTCGACGCTGAGGACCAGGCGAGAGTAACAGTGAAAAGGTGAAACGCTCGAAACGGCGCGCGCCGCCGGCCGAGGGCGCCGAGCCGGCCCAGGCCGGCTGCGGGTCAAACAGAAGCCGTCTCCGCGGCGGCCGCCCAGTGACAGCGACTCGGACTGACGTCGAGGCACCGCTGCCGCCTCCGCCGACCAACCCGCCGCCCAGCAAGGGCAGTTTGAAGGCGGCTGCGCCGGTGAAGGTGGCGCGGCCTGGCAGGGGCCGCGGCCGGCCCACTCCCAGCTACCCGTCCCGCGAGGTGCTCAGTACCACCGACTCGTCCGATTCTGAGGCAGCGCCGTCGGCGGGCCGCCGCCAGCAGTGACGACGACCGGCTGGCGGCGTTCGCGCGGGACTTGTCCGACTCCTGGTACTCGGACTTGCCGCCCAAACTGGACGCCGGCGGCGTGAGCACCAGCAACGCCAATAAAAAGTCCACCTTCATCCGGCTCTTCTCGCACCGTGTCAAAAGGACTACGCCGCGCGGCCGGCCGGCCAACTCGAATGAGCGCAGCGAAGGGCACACGTCCCCGACGGCGGCACTGGCGCCTCCCGCCGCGCCGCTGCCGGCGTTGCTGGCAACGCCGATCCAGGCCCATCGATTTCTACTGTTTTGTTGCCTACGTGCCGCTGCCGCCGCTCAGCCAGCACAATGGCGTGCCGGTGTTGCGCTGTCGGATCGAAAAGCGGCTCGTGCAGCGGACGGACGGGTGCGGCCCGCGCGATGAGCCGCCGCCGCACACCGAGCTGCGCCGCGCGGACGTGAAGGTGGAGCTGGCAGCGGCCTGCTCAGTCCCCTCAACGGCGTCGACCGGCTCTCCGGCGATTTGCGGTCAGAAACGCCGCCGCTTCTGGGACCAAGGTGTCAGAGCGCGGCGCTGCCCATGAGACGTTACGTTAGCACAGGCAATGTCGTCTGCACTCCTTGCAGTTCATGTTGAATACACAACCATGTTGCGAAGTAATAGGCGCCGGGTTTTTCAGTTCATAGAACTTTTTCCCTGGCTATTACACCCCACAACCGAACACTGACACCTTGCACAAGTATGACTGTGTGTATGAATGTTAATAAATACATGAACCAATGTTGTGTTTTCGGTTCCAGTACCTTCTTTGGGCACCTCGGCAACAAGTAAGTAATCCGTTAGCTTTGCCACACCTAAGATAGGCTCCCACGTTGTTATTTGCTCCCGGGTTAACATAAACCGGTTTAACGTAACTTTTGCATCCCGGCCAAAATTGCCGGTTAACTGTCCCACCGCTCGAGACTGGCGCTAGGCTGGCCGAGCAAAAAAAAAGTTTGTCCGCGGCTTCGTCTTATTCGCAGCTGCTGGACACGGGGGAGGGGGGAGGAGGGGCTGCATCGGACGAAAAGCGGGCTCTGGTATTAACTGGATTTTTTGCCAGCTGGCGCCGTATGGTGGCGCTAGCAGAGCTTCTTACATATCAATGCTAGATATATGTAAAAGAATGAATATTTACCAATCAATTTTTCATTTAAAGCCATTTGAAATATTTATGTCCATCCTACTACCGCGCTTAGGTATATCTAAAATTAAATACCTTTCGTGCGTCGCCAGCTGGCCAGCCAGCTGACGCAATCCAGCTTTTACCAAAGCCCCGAGAAGCGATGACGTGAGCCCTAATATTGGCTTCACCACACAATTTGAGCCCTCAAACTGGAATCAGGTGAGCTCGAAAATGGGGATCAGGCTGAAAACTGGTATCATAGTGAGACTAGTTTTAGAGCTTGACACCGATAATGGGTACTGACTGAGCTCTGTTTCTGCGATCAATGATACCGATTTAAGGGATCGTATGAGCCCATGTGGCGCTAGCTCAGAAAGTATTCTCGAAATGTGCTGTCTGTTTTGAATATGGTACATTAGCCCGAAAACTGGTCTCTGAGCCCGAAAATCGGGACACTGTTTTCTCAGTGTACCAGCATGACGAGCATTCTGGGACATTTTGATTTCATGCAGACACGATGTGAAGGAACGACCATCGTGTATTTTACTTGTGCTTGAAGATACCCCCTCTCTCGCCGACACGAATCAGCCCGCCTGAGCACGTGTTGAACGGCACCATGGACTCCCATGCTCATTAGGCGGACTGAAAAGGCTCCTATCACCCATTTTCAGCTCTGCCAGATATTTCCAACGTTTTCTTGTTATATCTGCCATACCTGGGTCCAAAAACTAGAAGTCTAGAAAGGGCAGGTCGAGGATTTTGCTACTGGCGGCCCTGGTGGTGTCTGATTCACTGTTTTTGTTTCTCCCTGGAGACTGATTCTTCAGAGGCTGCACATACGCCAGATGGACCGTTTGAATGTTATTTATGATTAAAAGCTTGTTCATGCATTATTTAACGTCTTTCTGAGGTATCTCCTTGATGATCCTATGCTTCGAACTGCCTCAAAGCTTCAAAATCATCGTTTTGTGTCGTTCCTTACTGAACGGCGGTGGACCATGCGTCCCCGATTGGTGGGACATTTTCAGGCTTCATTGGGGCCTTCGGTTAAAAAGGTTAAATCATGACACCATACAAAATGTCCCAGATTTATCTATTACGTGCATTGCTTTTTTGCACAAGATTTTTCGCTTTAGGGACCACCATTGACGTTTACTTTTTAACAGTTAAAAAAAATCACCCTGTATATGTGGCACAAGACCTATGGTTGTCTCGATACCGTGCCAAATCACGTTTTGCACAATGCACAAGTAAATTATATTCGCTGGGTCTTCCGTGCATTGTGCTTAGCAAAAACAGGAATGCGATTGTTAAGCGACGCAAAATGTGCAATGCAGCAAGTGACCACACACACCCGCCCAGCCCCCCTGGTCCACCAACACGCCCCACACCACTCGCCAGCCCACGCCAACCACCGAGACGAGCCCCTCCCCCCGCGCTGGTCTGACGCGACAGCTGGTCTACAAAGCGCTCCACCCGGCGACCCGAGCCGATGTCAAACGGCGTGGGTAGACTGTGCCGCTTCACTCTCGGGTCATGCGGCACAGCCTATCGGTAGCAGGCGGCTGCTGCCAATGCTGAGCCATAGGAACCCGGTGGATAAAGAGTAGGGGACCATCAACCTGTACACGACTACCACCAATTACCTAACGGACTGGTGCGACGCGACGGTTGACTCGTCCTACGACCTGTGTACGTCGTGCGATACGGTAGAGATCAGGTCGGGATGGAGACCCGGAAGGGATTGGATGTCACCGTCGCCGTCACCGTCATCGTCACCGTCACACCGTCATGTCACACGCACTGAGCGGTACCGTGACGGGGGCGCACGCGCGGAGGACGTCACCACACGCACAACGAATCAACATGCGAACGGCGAAACGCATCCTCACGCGGAACTGACACTGGACAGACAGACGGCGGCGGGGTGGATTTTATGAAGGTTCCCGCCCAGTATCATGAAACACATTTCACGTTTGTTGTAGCTGCAACTCTCGCTGGCATTGACCATTCTGCGATCTGTATCCTTCGACGGTACGGGTGGACGTTCACATGACCCCTCACATTTGCCCCTAATTGTCCTAATTATTTATTTTTGCTAAGCTGGAGCTTAACAAAGCAGGAGGCTAATGGTATCCGATTTCAAGGGCTCATGGGAATCCATGATCTTACAGGCCATGGCATAAGCCAAAAAGTCTTTCTTTTTTTGGCGAATAACTTCTTAAAAAGTTAAAACAATGTCACAGAGCCAAATCCCAACAACTATTTGGTACTGTTAAGATGCCACGAATGATATACCTATCTACTTTTTGTACGAAAGGGTTGAGGTCAAGGTTAACTCTGGCACATGCTAGGTCACATTAAATCAAATAATCACAACACGAAAAAACGGTCAGTAATCAGTCGTTTCTTTCGTTAGGTATACAGGCGACATGGCATTATCCATTTACATAGATCGGGTCTAGCTGAGCAGCGAGCACTGCTCAGTGCTCAGCTCATAGCGGGCTCCCCAAAATGAGTGACAAAAAAAAAATGCAAAACCAACTTGGCTATAGGCATGGCAGACATGCTTCTATGTAGGTATGCAAACAACGACCCTTTCATGACCACGACAGACCGATTCTGTTCATCACAGTTGTGTCTATCACGCTACATTACAGGTTCAGGAGCTGTAGGCACCCACAGCAGAGACTCGCTTGTTGTGCCCAACCGGAGCGACTCGGCTCGACACGACGCGAGAGACCGGGTCGGGTCGACCCCTTGACCCCGTGACCCGCACCGCGCTCAGAGGCCGCAGCATCAGCCGACCCAGCGGCCGCGAGGGAGGGGAGCGGGGCCACGGTGACGGGGTGGGGTACCGTCACTCCGGCGCAGCGCAGAGATAGGAGAAACTGGGCTGGGATAGATAAGAAATGCCAGACAGAAACTGAGACACTGAACCAATCAACACTGAATAACAAGGCGAAATACATGTTAAATCAGACCTACCTCTCGCTTTCCGTTAGCGTTGACGGTGTTGCTTCCACGTCACGATAGTCTTGACACGCCCTCAGGCATCCTCAAGTGCCATACACCAGTCACAAGTCAGTCCATCTACTCTCCCCACGTTCGGTCCATACCGGCACAGCGCCCCACCTTGTCGTTTGACGGGGCCTCCCTCCATGCCCCGCCCGCCACGGCAGCAGCGGGCCGACTGGTGACTGCCGGGCGCCGCCTGGTGCCGCCGGCCCCGTCCCACATACGGCCCATCCTCCCGGCCGCCACAGCCGCCGCCCGAGAGGCGGGAGAGAGAGAGCAGACGGAGAGGAAGGGCAGAGGGCGGGAGACGGGCGAGAGGAGAGGGAGGATGCGGAACGGGGAATATTGGATGTTCGGGAAATGCAAAAATGCGACGGATGAGTTTCTATGTTGTCCCCTTCATCTGATGTTTCACATAGTTTTACGTTCACAACTTTTTTTCTAGAGTAGGTGGGCATGAACTATTACTGGGTACTGGGTAGTGTCCCCATCGCAGCGTTCAATATCACCTCTCTTGATGCGTCGCCAATGAGCTTAAACAATTGCTCTCAAATACCCGAGTCTTGGTGAGGGAACAAATGACTGGCAATATCCACGAGCCCCGGTAATTTCCGTTATCCGCCGAGGAACAGAGGCTCCTGTCCAGGGCCGTGCTCCTGTCTATGTAGAGCCCGTCCAGATTAACAACAGCGGTGTAGTGTCGTAAACTAACGGTTAGTTAGGAGCCACGGCGGCATTGTTACAGCCCGACGCATAGAAGAGGCCTAGTTCGGAACAGGGAGGCCTCGGCTTTGCCCAGCTGTTTAACCTAACCAAAGTCAAAAACATCCTTTGGAAAACAAGGTCCAAGGCACACGGAAGGAACTTCCTAACAGAAGCATCATAACATGCAGTTATACAGGTTTCAAGAACCAGTTCGGTCATCGAATGTGAAAAAGTTTGTTTTCTAAGGAAATGCATATGTCCGACCATACACTACTGTATCAAACAAATATAGATACGTAGAAGTCTATGGTCCGACTAATTTTACGCTCCTAAAGGGGTTGCATGCAGGTCTATTGGTACCATGCCGATAAAGGTAAAGACGTGAGTGAAAATAATGCTAATGAAAGCTAAGGTAATGTCATGGGATGGGCTTCAGATAACAACAAATGCTCAGATACCACAACGAAATACTGATAGACGAAAGGCATCGGTAATGTGTAAAGCGCGCTCAAAGAAAATGAAAACGATGTGCTCATGCATTTTAATGTCCACTGCACAACATAAATGTAACAACGAACTCAAATCACTTTGAAAAGTGCACAGCGCGCAGAAGTCATTCACAACCCCTTACTCACGGAGGGGCTTTTGAAAAGGCTCAAAGGAATCGGAGTGCCATGCGCTAAACCTGCTTTTAACCACGCCCATGTTTGCAAATGTCAGTTAACCCCAAATATTGAGCAGGTAACATTTACACATGTGATATTGCACTGGGGCACATGTGAATAAGGTAGATAGTGATGGGCCTGAGAACCTTCAGCAGTCACATAACAGCAAACCATTCACACCACGAGCCAAGAATGATCTCGGTTCCAACCGTCGTTCCTCAGCAAAGAGGATCCACTAGTCAGATAAATGTTCAGTTAAGCTTGGTTCAGTTAAGTTACAGAGTTAAACGTATGCGCAGGCCAGTCTCCATATTTTTTGGGCTGGTTATCCCAAGCTGCACACACCAGGGGACTCGAAACACAGAGAAACTTGACGAAACGGCGAACAGTAAAACCCTGGGCACTGGGCAGCGGAGTCCTGCCGTCTCTTGGGATTCCTGCAGACCTCTCCTCTTGCGAGAGTTGATAAAACGCTAGGTTCCAAGCTTGGCCGCAGGTGTCTATTTGCGCTGTCGCACGTCCCCTGCAGTCTGTCCCGGTGGAGGAGGTCTAAGGAAACGGAGAGAGGAAAGGGCAGAGCAATCAGGATAATCGAGGAGATGGGCTGGAAGGAAGAATTTTCAAGTGATGACAAAGAAACGTGAAATGCTGCCGAGTGCTGATATTCACACTACAACCGGCATGATCGATATGACAGTCTTAATCACCCTCGTCTAAACACCCCTAAATGTCCCGGTTTGTAACCTACGCTAAGTAGCTATCACAGCTGACGACTCGCGCCGGGGGAACGGCCGGGGCCGCGGTCACTGACTTGTCTGTGGAGCTCTCCTGGTCGGGATCCTCCACCACGGCCGGCTTGGGCTTCCTGGACTCGCAGAAGGAGATGATGGCAGCGAGCAGCAGCAGCTCGGCCACGATACCGATCACCGGCCACAGCGCGGCGTATTTGTCTGACCGGGGGACGAAATGTATCAGGGGGGAGCTGGAGACCGATTCGACGGGGACATCACTAGAGACGTGCTTGTCTGTCCCGGGGCCGGAAATACGTCAGCCGGAACCCGGAGGTAAATTTTAGGAGAAAAGGACATCGTGCATACTGCTGCATAGTAATTGGTAACGTCTCCCGAGAGGCGACCGCACCCTGTCACGACAGGGTATGCATTGCGCTCTTTCTATGCTCTCATCCCCTCCCCTCCCCCGTTCTCCCACTCTCCACACGTGTCGTATCCCCCCCCCTCCATCCCCTCTGTGACTGACCTTTGACCCTGACGATGGT
This sequence comes from Amphibalanus amphitrite, assembly GCF_019059575.1. Classification (NCBI taxonomy): domain Eukaryota; kingdom Metazoa; phylum Arthropoda; class Thecostraca; order Balanomorpha; family Balanidae; genus Amphibalanus; species Amphibalanus amphitrite. The sequence goes on along the minus strand of NW_024881525.1, from coordinate 1,011,036 downwards.
ACATCCGACGGCCGCGTTGGCGACGCTCTGGGCGTGGCAGCAGTAGTCGCCGACGTCGTCGGGCCGTCGCAGCGTCGACAGCGACAGCAGCGCCGACGGGAAGCCCAGCTCGTCCTGCTCCAGCTGCAGACGGGTGGAGGCGTTCCCGATGGCCTCGGCGATCGGGTGGGCGTCTGACGGCGGCGAGTGGGAGGTGGGAGGCTCGGCGGGGGGGGGGGGCAGGCTGGTCGGAGGTAGGTGGGGATCGACAGAAAGGATGCATATTGGGGGCATGTGTAATGTGTATAATCAGAAGCTATCGGTGAATTAGCCGTTTTCAGACGGTCATCTAGTAAACATGTTGTTTTCATTTGATGCAGACTTTAGTCAAATTAGGTTCATAGTTATTTTAGTGAGTTTTCAGCTTAGGGAGCAGTCGTTGATCATTTGAATCAAATAAAGAAAACCAGACTCAATCACAACGGCCTTTCAGTCAGCTATAGGACGGAAAATCGGGTGCATTTAAGACGATCTCGATAATTTATACCGGTAAACTGTGAGCGCAGCGGATGGTTCCATCCTCACCTTTGGTCCAATGGACGACCGGCCAGGGTTTGCCGCGCATTTTGCAGTGAATCATCAGATCCTCTCCCTCCATCTTATTTATGGAAACCCCTGGCATCCTCACGGTGACGTTTGCTGCCGGCACGTACGAAGGGACAGGGACGTGATGAAGTCGAAAATGAAATCGTCGATAGCACGCACACACAATAGGGAATGCATGATGTAATATGTATGCAAGCATGCATACACATTACGTAGTCTCTTCAATCGTCTCTTTTTTACAAAGATCGAGAGAGATGAGATAGGGTGGCACACGTACACATAATTGCCAGATGATTATCTCACAATGCAGTTGGGCGTAATTAACGTACGTCATCTCCATTCTTTATGCACTGCATTAGACTTATGGTTAGCACTTAGCAGTTAGTTAACACCGGACACCTCCATAGCGCCGCTCGCCAGCAGCTCCACCGTTGCGTCACCGCCCTACGGGTCGCTCCGCTCCCGTCCAAGCCGTGGACCCCCGGCCTGACTCACCAATAACCTGGACAGTAGCCTCGGGCCGGCCTTCGGCCGTTTTCACGTCGAACACACACGTGTAGTTGCCCGGGTCGTCCATGGGCGACGGCTCCAGAATGACCAGCGAGTCTCCGGCCGTCTTCACCCGGTCGGTGGAGTTGATCTTCTTACGGTCACTGCCCTCCGATGATTTGTACCTGCGGATAAGAGGCATTTGAAACTATAATGCTATATATCTGAAAATGAAAATATGCGATTAAGTTTCCGACCCAAGCAGATTTCCCTTTAGAAGTTTCACAACATTATGAAAGAAACTTCCAAGAATTCAAGGAACCAGTCTAGCACTGCCTCTTTATGAAGACGGGTTGGTTGGCAGCAGGGCTGCGGAGTCGGAGTCGGAGTCGGAGTCGGAGTCGGTCGGAGTCGACAGTTGTGACCGGAGTCGGAGTCGGAGTCGGAGTCGATTTTAGAAACCCGAGCCGGAGTCGGAGTCGGAGTCACCGAAAATATGTCGACTCCGCAGCCCTGCTAGGTCTGCGGAGTCGGAGTCGGGAGTTCGAGTCGGTCGGAGTCGACAATTCTGCCCGGAGTCGGAGTCGGAGTCGGAGCTGGTTTTTGAAAGCCGGAGTCGGAGTCGGAGTCGGAGTCGCCGAAAATCCGTCGACTCCGCAGCCCTGGTTGGCAGCACAGAGCTGTAACTTCTACTCAAATTTACGGTGAGAATGACTGAGTTCTCATTGCGACGTGGGACGCCCCCTCCCTCCCCCAAGTGACCCCCCTGTGTGCCCCAGTTCAGGCGGCAGAAGCGGAACCCACCAGGAGACGACCAGTACGTTAGGCGCGTCGCTGTTCTCCAGCGAGCAGTTGATGATGAACGGATGCCGGGGCATCACCAGCAGACGATCCGTGTCGTCTGCGCTGGTGCGCACGGACATCGCCGGAGCGACGGCTGGAACAGGGTGTAAGCAGGTGAGCTGTTGTAGGCACGGGAAGGGCTGCGTGGTTTGAGCATGCACAGAAAATGATTGGGTAAGCATAATGTTTGGGCATCTCGCATCCCAGATCCAGATCCAGACGACACATCGTAAACGGAAACGTCAAACGGTCGTCCCCACACCAATACAAATATGTCGTAAAAAAGTCGGGGCCGTATTCACGTCAATCATTTTCGTAAGAACTTTCTTGCGCATGACCTACTTCTTATGATTTTTTTAACGTGGACTCTGTCGATAAAAACTTAGGCAACAAGTGTTGACCCGAAAGCCAAATTATGCTTACGAAAGAAAATCGACTTACGAAGTCGACGTGGTCGTGAATACGACCCCAGGGCCCAGTGCAGGGATTTCAATTTTAGCGGAATCACAGAGCAATCAGTTTGTAAAATGTGCAGGCACATCATAGGCGTTCCCAGGGGGGGGGGCACGGGGGCCATGACCCCCCCCCCCTTTGGTGCTGAAAGGTGGGGCCATACTATCTTTTGGCCCCACCTTTCAGATCGAACAGAAGTCCTAGAAAAACTTTTTGTATGTTTCATTTTCTTTCTTGCACCATCAAAGGATGAAATTTCACTCATGAGTGGGCTCAGTTTCGTATTCTGTCAATTTGGCGGTCAGAGTCGCTGGCACCGGTTCACGAGTATGGCCGGATCTTATATGGAATATCAGCGTGGGTTTACTTGAGACTCTCGTAGGCCCAGCAATGGCTGGCATGAGACCCTCTTCCCAGTGGCGGGTGGGCCCTGCCAAATGAGCGTGGCTCTACGACACTAAAATAAGACCTCATGGGTTGGTGCTGTGCACCTCAGAAGCCCGGTGGTGACGCCGTATGCCGGCTTGGTTTCTTAAAGGAAATAGTTCACTTTCACGAAATTATTTTTTTGCAACGGATTTATGATTTTTTATGTTCAAAATAATCAGCAAAGAAAATAAAACCTTTTTATAACAAAATATTATTTTCTATATTTTGATATAGGAAGAACTTTTCAGTTTCTGTAAGGCACACGCGATCCAGTATGAAAAGAGCATGGGTCCCGAAAATTCTTCAGAAACAGAGAAATTATCGCAGCCACCGGCATTTGGGCGATCTGCTCGATCTGATAATGTTCCCCTGAATGTCCTAATTGATCAGTACGAGAATTTCTCTAGAGTTCTCGTAGATAATTTCTCTAGTTTCTGAAGAATTTTCGGGACCCATGCTCTTTTCATACTGGATGGAAATATATGCAAGGCACACATCCTCAACGCAGGACACCTTTTTCGGGACGAGAAATAGAATATCTTTGCCTAGGGTGATCGTTGGGCTGTAAAAGCTCCTGATTTATGCTCGTCTCAGCCCAAGCTACGGAACTGCTATTCCAGTTCAAAACCCATGTTAAAAAGTGAACTATTTCCTTTAAGGATTAGCGTGGGATCTCCGGAGCCTGCATAGAGCTTGCATTAGCCAGTATGTAATTCCAGAGGCCTGTATGTAATGCGTACACAGTGGCGGTCGCGGGGGCATCAGGGCCATGCCCCCCAAGGCACATAAAGGGGACCATCATATCATTTGCCCCCCCCCCCCCTCAAGCAACCGATGGGCCCCCATAGGTGTATGGGACCCTGGCCCTGATTCGATCGTCACGAGGCTAAAAAAAAAAAACACGCCCAGCTATTAACCCGCGCCGTGCTGGTGGCCTGAACTTTCCGCCGAGTGCTGGGGGGGGGGGGCGTTTTCACGCCCCCCCGTCTAACTCGGCTCCTGGGCCACGTAGCGACACGCGGTAAGCGGCAATCGAAAGAGCGTCAAAAATAAGGACGAAAACACTTCGGTCATTTTTTGGGTCAGGTCAAAGGTCAGGTCACCAGAGGTCACCAAAGGTAAAATGTTGACTATTTCAACATTTTGGAAACTGCCAACGGCTATCTCGGGAACCGATAGAGCTACAGCGCCGCGGAAAAGCGCATTCGATAGCCCTTTTACAGACCTTTCTGAATAATGTTCTCAGATTTGACCTCAGGTCAACGGTTTAGCCTCCAGAGGGCAAAAACTCCAAAAATAGCCGTTTTTACGAAAAACGTTTTTTCGTCAATAACTTTTGACTCATAAGCGCCATGACATTACTTTTGCCAGCATCGTGTTCCTCTCGTCGAGACGCGTCGAATGAACTATTTGTTGACCTTGAAAGGTCATTTTGAAAATTTGACCTCAGGTCAAGGTCATGACCTGACCGAAAAGGGTCATGTTGCATATCAGTCGATCCGTATCGTCGAGCTGAACACATCTAACGTGTTTTCACCGCTCTAGCACGTCTCTATCAAAAGTTATAGCCAAAAAACTGCTGGCGACCGTTCATGACCTGAGATGACCTCAGGGGCACACAGAGGGGTCACAGGTGCATTTTTCCTATTCAGTGTGTCATGTTTACCTATGAACCGATGTTTGAGAGCGTTTTGAACGATATTCGTCCAAAAGAGGCGCATTTCAATTTTCTCCCATTGACTTATAATGGAGAGGTCGCAAAATTGACCTGACCTTAGGTCACAGATATCAAAAATCCGAGATATACATTTTATACATACTGTTACTCATATCAATCGCTGAAAGTTTCAAAGTGATCGTTCAGTCGGTGTAGCTATAGCGAGCCTTTGAACTTTTTCTGAGGTAAGGTCACTTGACGTGACCTGGTGACCTGACCTTGAACGGCCTAGGTCTGAAATTTTCACAACATGTGCGGAAATGATGTAGGAACACGTGTACCAAAAACGGCGGCGCTGCGCGCCGCCGTTTTTGAGATATTTGCGAAAAACCTGAGAGGGGGGCGTAAAAACGCCCCCCCCCCAGCACGGCGCGGGTTAATACAGCTCCCACACCGGTCTTTGAGCGTCCAACACTGACCTCTGAGGGAACTTCAGTGGCGGTCAAGCGCCCACGTTGACCGCTAAGAGCCCACATCGACCTCTGAGGCCCCACATCTGACCTATGAGGACCCCTAACCGGCCTCAGGGGCCCCAACCGGCGTCTGAGGGTCTCACACTGGTCTCTAGTGGCCTTATTGCTGTCTCTGGTGTCCCAAGACGAACATTTAGGTGCCAATGAGGGCCCCGCATTGGCTGCTGAAGACCCGATGCTGGCCTCTAAGGACCTGCATTGGCCTCTGAGGAGGGCTCATCTTGGCCTTTGAGGGCCCTCTGCTGGCCTCTGGGTTCCAACGACGGCTCATTCTGGTCTTTTAGGGCCCCACGCTGACCTCTGAGGGCCCCATGTTGGCCTGTAATGAGTAGGACCCACATAAGCCTCTGAGAGCCCAACTCGGTCTCTGATGGTCTCAAACTACCGGCCTTTGCAGTTTGCAGGCCCTGTACTGGTCTCTGAGGGCCCTAAACTGGCCTCTAAGTGAAAACATACATGGGTGGGCTTCTGAAGATCACAGGGCTTACGCAGACTCCTGCACAGACGTACGTTGGTCCTGATCGAGATTACTTTACGTCCTGATGGTCCCGCGCAGATTCCTTCCTATTTCGACGTCGGGACCCCATGAGCCGGTGTGGGTCCTGGGGCTGGCAGAGACTGATGAAGTCCTTAGGGCTCAGGGCCAGTCTTTTTAGCAGTAGGACTATAAGGCAGGTTGAGTGAGGCTGAGCCCCAATAGAGCCGTTGCGAGGCCCCGCGTGAGTCGTACGCGGCCCTCAGATGCCAATTTTGAAAACCAGGAGCCTGTGGGGCCGGGGGTCTCCAGAGGTCGGTGTACCTATTCTCTCCCGCCGCCAAACAACTATATGGGTAAATGTCATAGTCTGAAAATGCTCTCTGGGTTTCACGTGCTTGTTCAAAGCAAGAGGTATCCGTACTTTTCCGAATTGTTTTATTGTGGTAAGGTCATGAATCCGCGTGCCCGACCTTCCAGTATATGCTACACCGATCCGTCGCCATGGTGCAGTGGCCCGACCGGTGGAAACACCGTGGGATGGGAAATGGAACTGGTGCTTTTGCCTTAAATTGAGCTGAAAGATTTCACGCAAGAATGAGGTGGATGAAGCATAAGTAATGCCAACTGCGCGGCGCCTCGTGGACGTAAAAACTTAGCCGATCACCCCCCCCCCCCCCCCCCCTCCGGTGACTGATAAATGCTATGTCCCGCAAGTGTGACTTTGGCCCCCCCCCCCCTTTTGCTGGCGGCTGCGACCGCCAGTGAGGCACATCAATATTGATATAGCCTTAGCCAAGGCTGCGGAGTGCGGAGTTGATAAATGCTCGGTGACTCCGACTCCAACTTCCAAAAATCCAACTCCGACTCCGGTCAGAACTGTCGATTCCGGCCGACTCTGACTCCGACTCCGGCCTGGCCCAAGGCATGCCTGGCCTTACCCTCGGGCTCGGCCTGCTCGGTTCTATAATACATTGCACCCCAACTCACCATTGCAGGCGGAAATGAAAAAGACATGTAGGGCAACGGCGAGAATAACTTTCTTCATGGTCCTTCTTGAAACGTGCGCTCAATCTGTCCAATAAATCTGGTACAGGCAGCACTCAATGATAAAAACACTGACACATTACGATTACGGGCAAAATTACGGGTACCGTAAAGTGGGGCTATTTGAGACAGTGGGGCTATTTGAGACAGTATTTAAAATCGCTATAAAATGAAAATCGTTTGATTTTTGTGTGATATTTCTGCACAGGGAGGTGTGGAATCGGGCAGTAAATCGCCTGAGCAAAAAATTAAGCATGAATCTTAAGTGGTTTTTATGTTACAGCAATTTTAAATACTGTCTCAAATAGCCCCACCTTACGGTACCATTACAATTAGCGCCGTTAGCGCCTTGCCCAGCCTTCAATATACCCTGGCCCAGTCTAGCCATTAGCACTTTGTTTATATTGATTTCAAATTGAAATTTGAGCAGCTCCAAGGTCAGTCAAGTGCTGCGAAATGCGGATAGGGTGAATTGAGATGAGTAGGTATACAGTGGACTAGTCCCATAGCTGCATTCTATGAAAATATTAATGCAACTATTATATTAAGCTAAAAAAATATGACTATCATTGAGCAGTTGAGTTATTTGAAATGATGGTTAATTTTAAAAGCACTTGTAATAGAGCTGCAGCTTTTCGTGGCGCATTACTGCCAATATACCTTGACAACACTAGCCGGCACATTCGCTACGCGCAAAATACCAAATCATCACCGTTCCGTGCTTCTATCCTCCTTCTCTTCTCCTCCACGCCGCAACCTCCCTCCGGGCTGGACAGGCAACTATCTCATGCGGGCTGCTCCCTTGGAGCGGCACCGCTGCTCCCGAGGGAGCGCACCCCGTAGCCGGGTGCAGTGAGTGCCTTGGGGCTGGGTGGCCTGTCCTCTGGACGGGCTCAGCCCCGGCGACTCACTAGGGTGCCTGCCCAGACCATTGACCTCTATAGTAACCTAGACGGCCTACTCCCGCGCCGCAATCGTTCCCGTATGGGGGCGCAGTCCCAGCCAGCAATTTTGCTCCGGGCCCAAGCAGGCTCAAGTGCGGATTGCCCGAGATTTTTAGTCGGGCTAAAGTCGGCTAGGGCTTGGGCTAAAGTCGGCGTATGACACAGAAACGCCGACTAAAGCCCATGCTCTGCCGGAGGTATGCCCGCTTTGCGAGCTCCGGGCAGCCGTAGTTTAGCCCTAGTTGAGCGACGATTGGCGTTAGCCCGATTTAAGCCCGAGCAGTGAATCCATTTATATAATGGAGATTACTCTGGGCCCGAGCGGGCTGAACTCCGGCAAGCCCACTCTGTGTGCCCTGTCTATCCCGACTTAAGCCATAGAAGTGAATGGGGTTTATACATTGCAAACTGCTGTGGCTTTGCTCGGGTTCGGCTCGAGTGACGGCTCCTGTTTTCTCAAGTCTCGACTTGACTTCATCTTGCTTTTGCTTCACACTGGATCAAGTAGCAAGGAGCAGCCAATGCACTTTCAGCAGGTTGTGTGGTTTTAATGCATATTTAAAATTGCTACGGTCACTCATATGCTCTGTTAATGTAGCGAGGGGATTTAGAAAAGAAGAAAGGGAAAGGGCTGAATCTTCGCGGTTGATGAAACACCGCTGTCCATTGTTGTTCGGCTGGTTGTAGCAGAAGAGAGAGAGAGAGCAAATTGCTGCTGGGAGATCCCCGATAGTAGAACTGGTAGAACAGGGGAGCTTGGGAGTCGTTGAAGAGATCCCGAGATAGATTTAGAGAGAGATCCAGATAGTGATGAGATCCTGAGATAGATGTAGAGAGGGATCTTGATAGAGATCTTGAGATGGTGTTGAGATCCACCTGAGGGAGATGTCTAGAGATCCACCTTGCATACAAATACATCTGATGGAAGATGCTTTTTAATTTAGAGGCTTGATGATTCTGTTCATTGTATAGACCATGATGCACGAGATGCTTCTTCACTGCTCGGATTAGGGATAGAGGTATCCGATCAGCTGGGTTTGCGGCACAGTTGGGCAGGTGAAGGACAGGGCATTCGAAGTCCCGATGACCACTGCCAAACATATGGGTGGTAATTACATTGATAAATTGAATGTGATCATTCGTCCAGTCACCCATTCCTATATCACTGGCCTTCCCATTAAGAAAATTGCCCACTTAATTCGTATTAGCGTTGCTAGTTTTAAGTTGCCCTCGAGATTAATTAGTTTGACTGTCCTAACTGAGCTTCGCTAAACTCCCATCGGCCTTATCCTAAGATTCATCCTTTACCATTCTCACTCTCATCCTCTCTCTACGTTCGTTCGTCATATATTCACCCCAAATTTATTTAGCGCCCCTCGAATTCCCTCCGATGGCGTTAGGTGCCTGACTAATAGCGATCTCCCCGGCGAGATAAATGTCTCTTTCCGAAATCCATATGCATGCTCCGCTAACCGGCGACAAAGATACTTACCGCAGGGCCGTCCAGAATAATTGCATAAATATCCACCCTACTAATTTATGGGATTCACTACACGACCGATAGACTTATGGTACACGCATACACGATTTATATCCGACTTATCTCTCTACCGGGAGAGATTACCTATGCCCTCTTCCGGTCCGCGTGTAACATTCCCGTTCACGACCCAGGGACCCTAGTTCATATCCTGGAACTATCCTTAACCATGGGATTTACTATTCAAGGCCTTACGTGTCCTGGAGTACATTCTTCCCTCCCCTGAGGCTGTCCAGTACCGATTAGAGTACCTTTACGAAATAAGTATGAGGACTTATCCGGGACACTACGGCTCGCCTTATCCGCCCTTTGGGTGACTCACCCCTGACCTTCGGCTTCTTGCCTTTGGCATAACTTACTCTCCACTGCATACTGTGCCAATCTTCCCCTTCCCCCCTGCCGTAGAAACCTCTCACTGCCTTCTCACCCAGTGTTACCTAAGCGGGAAAATTAACAGTGGCCGGTACCACTGGCGGAAAACGTGCATATGCCCTGCGTACGTGACGGTGTGTCCCTCTTATTATTCCGGTCTGGACGTGGGTTTCGAGAAGTGCATCTGTGTCTCATACAGTCATGCTGGTAAACGTTACGCCATAGGAGGCGGCAAACAAGCCGTCTGTGCCTCACAATGCCCTGTGCCAATATTGTTGGAGTAATTATTGGCGCTAACTCGCAAGAACGCGAATAGCAGAAACGCATAATTTAACCAAATCTAATCGTAATCTCAAGTCCTAATTGCTGCTACACGCGTGAACCTTATCATCAGTTCTCGTATACAATCCTAGCAGACCTTGAACCGCTCTTGATTTAATCAGACATATGATCTAGAACCAATTAACACGCATCGATCTGCCGTCTGGTTGTGATCCACCGTACCATAGTGAATTACTGAATGCTCAAACGGAAATGCCTCCTTGAAACTCGTTCGATAGCTTCTGATGGGCTACTAGTTACCTAAACAAATTATCTTTATAGAGTGCCAGAATATTGTCATAGGGTCCCTAGCCTTTCATAGGGAATCTAATTTAAATCATCCTATTAGCAGTAAACAATGCGCATCAAACGAAGTGCAGTCCTAGATATCATATAGCATATCATATTTAACTGTCTACGTTCTTATCCCGTTGCAACTTTCCGCAACTAACCAGACTCCTATACGTGACCTTCACCTACCGCCCGCGCCCCAATTACGGCTAACCCACTGCCCCTGTTGTGGCTGCTTCTCGCGCCCTCTGGCGGCTCAACGCCCGTGTCGGGAACGACGATTACGACGGCCGCCGGCCGGCGCCGCGTCGACAGTCGACAGTTGTCAAGGCCGCGCCGCGATGGGCGCGTCATCACTCGCGGTGCAGTACTGGTGTGTGCGGTCTCTTCGGGCCGGGAGATTCAACGGCTGTGTCAGTGAGTGTGAATCTGGTAAAATATCGCTTCGATATCTCCCTGTTCGACATCTCATCAGCTCCATTCCACGTAAGTTTTTTTTTTTTTTTTTACTCCTGTCCCATTTGATCGTTTCCCAACAAAGCTGGTCCTTTCTAGTATTTATTCTACAAAGCACAACGATCGGTACCTATATTAGTCGCATATTAGTTCTAACCACAAACATTTCTACATCTACCTGTTACTCGACATTTCGCAATTTCAATGACGCAAAGTGACCATCTAAAGTCGCAAAGTGTCAAACCGTCAACCTCAAACCACTGCTCGCAACTATGCACCTAAGTAACAGGAAAAATTCCGCCGTACGCTCAAGCATTCGTATCTGTCGCAAATCATAATTCATAGCCATATTCATAGATCGATCGCATGAATCAGTCGCCACCTTAAAACATTACATTCCTTTCAAACGTATTTACCTGTTCTATAATTGATTTCGACTTCCATTTTAGCTTCCATTTTAGATTACAGCAATATTACCAATGATTTCGCAATGCAACTTTTAGTGAGTACAGCACGAATCTAAACCCTTTATTTCACAAACGTTCCAACCTCAAAACGCACCTGGCCATCGCCCATAATAAATCGAACGAACCATCTTGACCGAAGACAAAGACATTTCAACGTTGTCACGCATCCTGTCATCAATTTCAGCGTTCGTGACACTGAGCTACTTATGTAAATTTTCGGATCTCGCTCTTGGCCTAATCGTGAACTCCCACTGACAATAACGGTTTGCTGGCGACTCTGACATGACCTCGAAATTCAGATCCTAACATGCTACTAGGGTGTCTGGACCAATAAGTTCAAAGTAATTTAAGTTTTCCAATTCCAATTGAGAGTGCATTTTATGGTAACCGAAAATGTTTGGCAGTCGTCACGGGCACGGCACGCTGGGCAGAGGGGGGGGGGCAAGGATTGGGATTGAGCAGACTTTCAACAACACTCACATTCTGGAGTTCTCTGCGCTTCCGCTTCTCAGTGTGGTCTCAAGCGTCGGCGGTTGTCCTCCGGCTCTGGTCACTCGAACTGAAGAGGCTTCTCGCGGGTGACCCGGACTGACGGCGGCTCCCAGATGGCGTCTCCGGCTCCAGCTGTGGACTGTGACTCTCGGCTGCTCGACTGTGATTCTGCCTCTGGTTGGGTGGCGCACCCTTTTATAGTTGGGGGGGGAGGGGTGACTGCCACGCCCTTGCGACGTCATCTTCCTCTGCCTTCTTCTGGTGGGTGGGGCCGTAAGATGGCGCCCTCTGTCCTGTTTAGTCACCTTGCTCCTCTGTGCCTGCAATTTTTGGCCGTCGAATCGTCTTCGTGTTGAGTGCTTTATCATTTTAGTAATCGCTGGCATAAAACAATCCCCGAAAGGTTTGTGATTTTCGAGTTTTAATTTTGATTCTTCAATTTCATTTTATTCAAACTTTTGTTTCCTTCCGTTTCGTCTGCCGGCAACGCCCCTTGTGACGTCACTCTTGCTCCGCCCACTGGCCCGGGTGTGGCCGTAAGTCAGCGCCTTCTTCCTCTGCGGAGATCTCTGGAACTACCTCATGAGGCCATTGTGAGGTCGGTCACCCGGTTGTTTTGCCAGGGTCACTCACCCTGGGCTGATGTACCCGACAAAGGAGGCTGTGTGCTCCAGCCGGCATCCATCCTTGACACTGCTCCATGATCTGTTGACATATCTTACTGATCCAGCGCTCCCAGCCGTTATCTGTCCTCGGCGTGGGTCCATGAGCTGTTGACAATGTTACTGATCCAGCTGTTACTTGTTGGGGTTCGAATCGTTCATCCTGCGGTAGCTGTCTCCAAAAGCGCGCGTCTTAATGGGAGTTTAACGGCTGCCCATTCTGTGCGGACAGTGATAGATTAGGGGAACTGGGGGGGGGGGAGAATTGGGTGTGGGAAAGCGAGCTAGGCGTGTGGCCGGACTGCGAGGGAGAGGGACTGCCGGACCGAGCCGTGCCGAAAAGATACTACGTTAAATGTTCAAGATGTAGCGTGCTACATCTTCAGTCCAAACAACCCTAGTTGCGTCCTCGCAACTCATACGAAGAAAAGTCATACCCCTTACTCATCTAAATCTACACAATCATCTGATCTTCAGCAACGCCTACAACATGACATCGTATACCTAGTACAGTACACACACGCACCTGTTGTTCCTCGTCCCCACCTCAGTTTGTCGTTCACCAGATCCGGGTCACGGGCACCAACCACTTTGGTTAGCCCGATGTCGTCGGTGGCCGTTCGGTAAGTGGCTTCTCAGGAGGGTGAAGGCTGCCATGGCAGCCCAGGTGGGCGGCCTCAACAGCAGTTCGGGTGGCGGCCTCCATGGCAGCCCGGGTGGGCAGCCTTCACGGCAGCCCGGGTGGCAGCCTGGGTGGGGCGGCCTCCACGGCAGCCAGGGTGGGAAGATTCCACAGCAGCCCGGACGGCGGGTTCCGTGGCAGCCCGGGTGGGCAGCTTGCACGGCGGCCCGTGTGGGCAGCCTACGTGGCAGCCCAGGTGGATGACACCTCTGTGGCAGTCCGGGTAGGCGACCTCCATGGCCGGCCCTGCCGCGACCTCTGTGGCCGCCCGGGTGGCAGGCTCCGTGGCAGCTCAGGTGAGCGACCTCCATGGCAGCTCAGGTGGGTGACCCCCGAGGCAGCACGCGAGGGCAACGCATCCCCGTGGCAGCCCGGTTGGGTGACCATCGTGGGAGACCCGTGACAGCCTCCGTTGTAGCTCAGGTAGGCGACTTCCGTGGCAGCCCAGGTAGGTGACCCTCGTGGCAGACCCGGTGACAGCCTCCGTGGTAGCTCAGGTAGGCGACTTCCGCGGCAGCTCATGTGAGTGACCCCCGAGGCAGCACGCGATGGCAATGCATCCCCCGTGGCAGCTCAGGTAGGCGACTTCCGCGGCAGCTCAGTTGAGTGACCCCCGGGGCAGCACGCGAGGGCAATGCATCCTCCGTGGCAGCACAGATGACATCCGTGGCAGCTCAGGTATGCGACTTCCGCGGCAGCTCAAGTGGGTGACCTCCATGGCAGCCCGGGTAGGTGACCTTCGTGGCAGACCCGGTGACAACCTCCGTGGCAGCTCAGGTAGGCGACTTCCGCGGCCGCTCAGGTGAGTGACCTCCGAGGCAGCACGCGAGGGCAATGCATCCCCGTGGCAGCACTGGTGACCTCCGTGGCAGCTCAGGTAGCGACCTTTCGGCGGACCAGGTGACCGCCGTCGCAGCAGCCCAGGTGGGTGATCTCTGCAGCAGCCCATCTGAATGGATCGTTTGGCAGTTGGTCTTGCAGCATCCTGGCACCCTCTCCTCGTTCACCAACATGATAATCGCCTTGGCTGTGTTGTGAAGACGACCGTGTTTGATTTTGATTCAGTACAACACGAGGATTTCGCCTGTTCTTCTTCCTCTTCTGCTTTTGATATTGCTGTCCTTTTATCCTCAATACTCTAGAAAGTTCGAGCTCTCCTTTGCAATACAGCAGCTGACCGAGACTTGGACTTGTTGTACAGCAGAACGTAGAAGAATTGATATGCTGATGCAAACAATTGTCAAGTTTCATTTTCGGCCTGTCTTCTGTATTAGTCTGATCCTTTGTTCATGAGACAGCTTCATTTCCTTATCTTATCTTCAACAACTTCTTCTATGTCCTTTTCAGTATTCGTAAGACCGCTTCCTCTCATCAGCCACCATCATAAGCTTCATCATCTTCACACATCTTTCTTTAGCTCATCCTCTTCCTTCACGTCGACCCCTGCAGCACGTTTATTTCCACTGCTGTCAGTATTTCGAACACCTGCTCAATTCTTCAACTTCCCTGTCATCAGCCACCATCATAAGCTTCATCATCTTCACACAGCTTTCTTTAGCTCATCCTCTTTCTTCATATCGACCCCTGCAGCACGCTCATTTCCACTGCTGCCGGTATTTCGAACACCTGCTCTATTCTTCAACTTCTTCCTCTTCTCCATACGGTTGACTTTCAATTCATCAACTTCGGGTTCGGCGGCTTGTGCCAGTCTACCAGCTTCACAATTTGAGAATTATCAAAGCCCCACGTTGGGCGCCATTTGTAGCGAGGGGATTTAGAAAAGAAGAAAGGGAAAGGGCTGAATCTTCGCGGTTGATGAAACACCGCTGTCCATTGTTGTTCGGCTGGTTGTAGCAGAAGAGAGAGAGAGAGCAAATTGCTGCTGGGAGATCCCCGATAGTAGAACTGGTAGAACAGGGGAGCTTGGGAGTCGTTGAAGAGATCCCGAGATAGATTTAGAGAGAGATCCAGATAGTGATGAGATCCTGAGATAGATGTAGAGAGGGATCTTGATAGAGATCTTGAGATGGTGTTGAGATCCACCTGAGGGAGATGTCTAGAGATCCACCTTGCATACAAATACATCTGATGGAAGATGCTTTTTAATTTAGAGGCTTGATGATTCTGTTCATTGTATAGACCATGATGCACGAGATGCTTCTTCACTGCTCGGATTAGGGATAGAGGTATCCGATCAGCTGGGTTTGCGGCACAGTTGGGCAGGTGAAGGACAGGGCATTCGAAGTCCCGATGACCACTGCCAAACATATGGGTGGTAATTACATTGATAAATTGAATGTGATCATTCGTCCAGTCACCCATTCCTATATCACTGGCCTTCCCATTAAGAAAATTGCCCACTTAATTCGTATTAGCGTTGCTAGTTTTAAGTTGCCCTCGAGATTAATTAGTTTGACTGTCCTAACTGAGCTTCGCTAAACTCCCATCGGCCTTATCCTAAGATTCATCCTTTACCATTCTCACTCTCATCCTCTCTCTACGTTCGTTCGTCATATATTCACCCCAAATTTATTTAGCGCCCCTCGAATTCCCTCCGATGGCGTTAGGTGCCTGACTAATAGCGATCTCCCCGGCGAGATAAATGTCTCTTTCCGAAATCCATATGCATGCTCCGCTAACCGGCGACAAAGATACTTACCGCAGGGCCGTCCAGAATAATTGCATAAATATCCACCCTACTAATTTATGGGATTCACTACACGACCGATAGACTTATGGTACACGCATACACGATTTATATCCGACTTATCTCTCTACCGGGAGAGATTACCTATGCCCTCTTCCGGTCCGCGTGTAACATTCCCGTTCACGACCCAGGGACCCTAGTTCATATCCTGGAACTATCCTTAACCATGGGATTTACTATTCAAGGCCTTACGTGTCCTGGAGTACATTCTTCCCTCCCCTGAGGCTGTCCAGTACCGATTAGAGTACCTTTACGAAATAAGTATGAGGACTTATCCGGGACACTACGGCTCGCCTTATCCGCCCTTTGGGTGACTCACCCCTGACCTTCGGCTTCTTGCCTTTGGCATAACTTACTCTCCACTGCATACTGTGCCAATCTTCCCCTTCCCCCCTGCCGTAGAAACCTCTCACTGCCTTCTCACCCAGTGTTACCTAAGCGGGAAAATTAACAGTGGCCGGTACCACTGGCGGAAAACGTGCATATGCCCTGCGTACGTGACGGTGTGTCCCTCTTATTATTCCGGTCTGGACGTGGGTTTCGAGAAGTGCATCTGTGTCTCATACAGTCATGCTGGTAAACGTTACGCCATAGGAGGCGGCAAACAAGCCGTCTGTGCCTCACAATGCCCTGTGCCAATATTGTTGGAGTAATTATTGGCGCTAACTCGCAAGAACGCGAATAGCAGAAACGCATAATTTAACCAAATCTAATCGTAATCTCAAGTCCTAATTGCTGCTACACGCGTGAACCTTATCATCAGTTCTCGTATACAATCCTAGCAGACCTTGAACCGCTCTTGATTTAATCAGACATATGATCTAGAACCAATTAACACGCATCGATCTGCCGTCTGGTTGTGATCCACCGTACCATAGTGAATTACTGAATGCTCAAACGGAAATGCCTCCTTGAAACTCGTTCGATAGCTTCTGATGGGCTACTAGTTACCTAAACAAATTATCTTTATAGAGTGCCAGAATATTGTCATAGGGTCCCTAGCCTTTCATAGGGAATCTAATTTAAATCATCCTATTAGCAGTAAACAATGCGCATCAAACGAAGTGCAGTCCTAGATATCATATAGCATATCATATTTAACTGTCTACGTTCTTATCCCGTTGCAACTTTCCGCAACTAACCAGACTCCTATACGTGACCTTCACCTACCGCCCGCGCCCCAATTACGGCTAACCCACTGCCCCTGTTGTGGCTGCTTCTCGCGCCCTCTGGCGGCTCAACGCCCGTGTCGGGAACGACGATTACGACGGCCGCCGGCCGGCGCCGCGTCGACAGTCGACAGTTGTCAAGGCCGCGCCGCGATGGGCGCGTCATCACTCGCGGTGCAGTACTGGTGTGTGCGGTCTCTTCGGGCCGGGAGATTCAACGGCTGTGTCAGTGAGTGTGAATCTGGTAAAATATCGCTTCGATATCTCCCTGTTCGACATCTCATCAGCTCCATTCCACGTAAGTTTTTTTTTTTTTTTTTTTTACTCCTGTCCCATTTGATCGTTTCCCAACAAAGCTGGTCCTTTCTAGTATTTATTCTACAAAGCACAACGATCGGTACCTATATTAGTCGCATATTAGTTCTAACCACAAACATTTCTACATCTACCTGTTACTCGACATTTCGCAATTTCAATGACGCAAAGTGACCATCTAAAGTCGCAAAGTGTCAAACCGTCAACCTCAAACCACTGCTCGCAACTATGCACCTAAGTAACAGGAAAAATTCCGCCGTACGCTCAAGCATTCGTATCTGTCGCAAATCATAATTCATAGCCATATTCATAGATCGATCGCATGAATCAGTCGCCACCTTAAAACATTACATTCCTTTCAAACGTATTTACCTGTTCTATAATTGATTTCGACTTCCATTTTAGCTTCCATTTTAGATTACAGCAATATTACCAATGATTTCGCAATGCAACTTTTAGTGAGTACAGCACGAATCTAAACCCTTTATTTCACAAACGTTCCAACCTCAAAACGCACCTGGCCATCGCCCATAATAAATCGAACGAACCATCTTGACCGAAGACAAAGACATTTCAACGTTGTCACGCATCCTGTCATCAATTTCAGCGTTCGTGACACTGAGCTACTTATGTAAATTTTCGGATCTCGCTCTTGGCCTAATCGTGAACTCCCACTGACAATAACGGTTTGCTGGCGACTCTGACATGACCTCGAAATTCAGATCCTAACATGCTACTAGGGTGTCTGGACCAATAAGTTCAAAGTAATTTAAGTTTTCCAATTC
The DNA here is from genome assembly GCF_019059575.1 of Amphibalanus amphitrite. NCBI lineage: Eukaryota > Metazoa > Arthropoda > Thecostraca > Balanomorpha > Balanidae > Amphibalanus > Amphibalanus amphitrite. The sequence goes on along the minus strand of NW_024881525.1, from coordinate 993,325 downwards.
CAATTGAGAGTGCATTTTATGGTAACCGAAAATGTTTGGCAGTCGTCACGGGCACGGCACGCTGGGCAGAGGGGGGGGGGGGCAAGGATTGGGATTGAGCAGACTTTCAACAACACTCACATTCTGGAGTTCTCTGCGCTTCCGCTTCTCAGTGTGGTCTCAAGCGTCGGCGGTTGTCCTCCGGCTCTGGTCACTCGAACTGAAGAGGCTTCTCGCGGGTGACCCGGACTGACGGCGGCTCCCAGATGGCGTCTCCGGCTCCAGCTGTGGACTGTGACTCTCGGCTGCTCGACTGTGATTCTGCCTCTGGTTGGGTGGCGCACCCTTTTATAGTTGGGGGGGGAGGGGTGACTGCCACGCCCTTGCGACGTCATCTTCCTCTGCCTTCTTCTGGTGGGTGGGGCCGTAAGATGGCGCCCTCTGTCCTGTTTAGTCACCTTGCTCCTCTGTGCCTGCAATTTTTGGCCGTCGAATCGTCTTCGTGTTGAGTGCTTTATCATTTTAGTAATCGCTGGCATAAAACAATCCCCGAAAGGTTTGTGATTTTCGAGTTTTAATTTTGATTCTTCAATTTCATTTTATTCAAACTTTTGTTTCCTTCCGTTTCGTCTGCCGGCAACGCCCCTTGTGACGTCACTCTTGCTCCGCCCACTGGCCCGGGTGTGGCCGTAAGTCAGCGCCTTCTTCCTCTGCGGAGATCTCTGGAACTACCTCATGAGGCCATTGTGAGGTCGGTCACCCGGTTGTTTTGCCAGGGTCACTCACCCTGGGCTGATGTACCCGACAAAGGAGGCTGTGTGCTCCAGCCGGCATCCATCCTTGACACTGCTCCATGATCTGTTGACATATCTTACTGATCCAGCGCTCCCAGCCGTTATCTGTCCTCGGCGTGGGTCCATGAGCTGTTGACAATGTTACTGATCCAGCTGTTACTTGTTGGGGTTCGAATCGTTCATTCTGCGGTAGCTGTCTCCAAAAGCGCGCGTCTTAATGGGAGTTTAACGGCTGCCCATTCTGTGCGGACAGTGATAGATTAGGGGAACTGGGGGGGGGGGGAGAATTGGGTGTGGGAAAGCGAGCTAGGCGTGTGGCCGGACTGCGAGGGAGAGGGACTGCCGGACCGAGCCGTGCCGAAAAGATACTACGTTAAATGTTCAAGATGTAGCGTGCTACATTAACCGGTCATCGAGCATTGCGAAAGGAAAGTAGTGGTTGACTTTGATTTAATGTTTATTTCAAACGACTACAGACACGTCAAATGAAACACAAATACATGAAACAGTGGACTGCAAACTGCAGCAATAATATGGCATGAGTCATGAAAACGCGCCATCAAAACTATAAATCAATCACAAGACCCGCTAGCCTTCCTCCCCGTTCGGCGTTCATAATACTTGGTTGAACACTTAACCGAAAGCATAAAGTAAGGACAGCAAGTAATCGCTCATAAGACATAAAGCAATTAGCAAACAATCGTTTATAAAGAACTTCACTCTGGTGAATGGGAGCTTTGGAGGCGTCTGGCTCCTCCACACACACACATCTGCAGTAGGTGGTCGGCCAGCTTTCGGCGCAGTTTCCGTATATGTAGGTATACCTACTTAATTATAAGCAGGCAGTTTCCGCTAAACCACTTGGCGAGGGCGACAGCGGCGTCCACCCGGTCCTGGTTTGTATAACTATTCCATTTTTTGGAACCATTTGCTCTAATGGTACGTACCTGAAAAAGAGATCAATTGGTTTAATTTACATTGCATGTTTGCTCGAAAAATAACTTATTGTTGCATTAATACTGTAACAGCACTTCTCATTGATCCGTATAAAATGTTCATTCGAATTTTTCAACGCGGACAGAGAATGAGCGTGCTCGGTGAAAGCAGATAAATATTTGTGTTTTGTATTTCGTTTTCCTGGTTCAGAAGTGCTGGTATTTCACAAAGATATACATAAAGGCACGGAATGCGGCTTTTCTGAGCGAGGGTATAAGTCGCCAGGCTGAACAGCTATTCAGCTTCATGTTTGATGGCGTGAAACTCAGTCAAAATAATGACGTTTACATACGATCAAGCGCACCATTCAATACAATTACCTACCGTAAAACTCCATGCCAGTCCACTTGATAAGAGCAATGAGCACTATCCCTTCTTCGCGCTGTCACACGCGCCCAAACATCAACCACCAAATGCCCCAACACTGCACCGGTGTGTCGTTTCGTCGCACAGCGCGCAGACTGTCACAAACGCTGCACATGATTGGCGCAGAACTGCGCATGCGCGAACAGCCGAACAAGTATGGCTAAACTCCGGCTTTACTCCAGTTAGCCGAAGGACACAGCCAGCTTGATCAGCCCGCGCTCCGCCCAAGTTAAGCCTGTTTTGGATGCGCGGGCAGAGCAGATGTCGGGCTGAGCTACTGCTATCCGCACGTGGGCATAGCTGCGGCATGCCCAAGCTCAGCCCTAGTAAAAAATACATTGGTTTTGATCAAAGTGGGCAAACCCAAGCTAACCCTAAGCTGCCCGACGTTTGCCACAGTTCAGCCCAAGTGAATTGCTGGCTGGGGTGGCGCCACCTGCAAGTGGTCAGAAGTTCCCGGCCCCTATAGATGGTCTATGTTAAGTGGGTAACTTTTGAAGCTGATTTTTATGAAAGATACAGCCTGCGGATGGCTGAAAAGGACTGTTATATAACTGGACATGCTTTTTTAAGGTGTGATGTGCTCGATTACCAACAGGATGGCTCGAGCCATGCAATAAAGTGCATTATTTCAAATGACCCGGACGCTGGCAGTACAAAGCATACCGAAACGTGGAGAGCCTCCCTGCCGTAGGTAAGGCCATGCAGGACCAGGAACGTACACACTTCCTACTCAGGTGGCAAAAGATGATCATTCCAGATCGATGGTGATCTATATAAGCCAGGGGTCAGCAACCTACGGCGCCCGCGGGCTGGATTCGGCCCGCGACCATTTGACGTCCGGCTAGCGTCTTGTAACAGCAACTAACATCGCGTTCCAGCCCGTGGTACCTTCATATATTGATTTTATTTTCCGTGCAACAGTCTATTAATTACGCTGTCATATTTTCTCAAATATTGCGTGTGACTGTAGCAAATTGCAACCATGCCATGCTCCGGCCCGCCGGCTGCTTCCGAATCGCTTATCTGGCCCGCACACAAAAAAAGGTTGCCGATCCCCGATGCCTATAAGCACTGGCAGACTATCAGGGATGGAATTGCAAGTAGACGAGAGGCAGCCGATTATACCTGATTTTAAGTTCCTAGGTCATTGGGTGACATTCCAGGTCAGGTCAATGACCCAAAAGTCGGGAAAATCGGGACCTGTTAGAACGTCGTAAAGTGTTGATGATATGGGGTTTATCGGGGTGCTGATCACGAATAGCATGCTAGTTTTGATTACAGATGATGTCTTGATGCATTTATAAGGCCAGGTTGGGTCAGGTCAGGTCAGGTCAACCAGTAGGGGTCCTGCCGGGTAGGTATTCGTAGTAGGTGTCAACCGCCTCTAACAGCTTCGCAACATGTTACGAAGGCACCAAAACTACTTCTTAAATGTTCAAATGGTTGCTAAATTCGAAGTTAGCTCCAAAAACTAGCCTACAAACATGTAAAACTCGAAAAAAGTGAACCGAGGTCATCAAACGTCGATGACCTGACCTTACCTTAAAGTGACCTTGACACCCACCCTAATGCACGGGAGCAGCATCATATCACATGTTTGAACGCTTGAAACCACGAAAAGACTGCTAACGCGCGCGGCTAATGCCAGCCATGTGCCGAATTGCGATTCCGGTCAAACATGGTCTTGAAAAGTAGGTCACAGGTCAAAGGTCATTTGGGTCAGGGTCATGAAACTTTCAGCGTAGGTGTATAATTGATTATCGCGAGGGTATTAAAAGTTTCGTCGCAATCGGCCGCTTTCCACACGAGTTATTCGCGAAAAACTGAGGTGGGGTCCGTTCAACCCCCCTTATACGGGCGAGGGTAATTCGACCCCCGCCCGAATAGGGTGGGGGTCGAACGGATCCCTACCTTTCGGTTGCTAATTGATCATCTTTTTCCATCTGAGTATGAAGTGTGTACGTTCCTTGTCCTGCATGGCCTTACCTACGGCAGGGAGGCTCTCCACGTTTCGGTATGCTTTGTACTGCCAGCGTCCGGGTCATTTGAAATAATGCACTTTATTGCATGGCTCGAGCCATTCTGTTGGCAATCGAGCACATCACACCCTAAGAAAGCATGTTCAGTCACATAACAATCCTTTTCAGCCATCCGCAGGCTGTATCTTTCATAAAAATCAGCTTCAAAAGTTACCCACTTCACATAGACCGTCTACGGGGGCCGGGAACTTCTGACCACTTGCAGGTGGCGCCACTGCGCCCCCATGCGGGAACGATTCCGTGCCGGCCGCGGGGCGGCAGTGGGCCGTCTAGGCTATTATAGAGGTCAATGGCCCAGACCAATGTCTCCCCCTATATCCTATCATCCTCCCGGCTCTGAAATGGTCTCATTGGACCGAAAGGGCCTAACCCAACAAAACAAAACAAATACCAAATGGGAGGCGAAAACATGGGCGTATGACTAGGAACCTCACGAAAAGTGGGGGGGGGGGGGCAGCGAAACTTCAATGTCACTTTGTGGGAGCCCCAATACCCCTATGAAGAAATTCTTTGCAGTTTTGTGCTCATCTCACCTTGCTGAACGATTTCCTGCCATTAGCTTTGTATTTGAATCAAAATAAAAATTTTACTTTTAAAAAATGGTTGAAAAGTGGGGGCCACGCCCCCCGGTCGGCGGTTCCCGTGTTCCTGCGCCTATGGACGAAACAGCTGCGTATTACATAAGCCGGATAGGATCGCACTCGCATATCTTATACAGTTCTGAAGCGTATTTGATTAATGATTTCGTTCGGTTGTTATTCGAATACGCCAAGCTGTACGAGTTCTAAATGCTCTAAATAGTATTTAACCATTTACCATATATTCTTCCGAAGTTCCGCTTATTGACATCCGGTCGTTAACAGTCAGCACTGTAGTCCGGTACGTTCAACAAGTTACATGCTTAAGTTCGGATAGCCAAGCGAGCTTTTGATACTGCTTGGCTCTTCCGGTAAAACCATAGTCAGGCGCATGCCAACGAAAACTCAGCGAGCTTATCTACTATACTATTTGTGAAATGAAACTCTGTGTTTCTGTCTGTGTGTTTGCACCGTGCAGAGGGGTGCTTTGACGCCGTGCACAGGTCAAACGGTGCGGTCGATTGGGCTGAAATTTTCGCACGGTATTGATGACGTCACGCGCACGTGCAGTGTCGAGGCTCGAGTCCCGGGGGGTGGATGGTTCGCACGTGGCACGCCCTGGAAAAGTGCGTATTTCTTCACAAATTTGCTCGGTCTTCAAGGCATCGGCAGCCGGGTTCGATGAACTTGGCAACTAAAATGCATGGCAAGCGGCGGCGGGTGCCTCTCATTTACGGATTGGCAGCTTATTTATTTTGATAAGCAGAGGCGAATGAAGATGCTGATTTTCGTTAAATTAAGGCAGTTTTCTATGCGCTAACACAAATGCACCACGTTTGCCGTAATGCGCCACGTTTGTCTAAAGGCCCCATTTTTGCCGCAAATCGCACAACTTTGTCAAATATGGTCCGATAAACGTGCAATTCGGTGGATGGATGCATGACAAAACGACGGGTACAAATGCACCACTTTTGTCGCAATGCGCCACATTTGTCACAAGGCGCCATTTGCACCAAATCGATAAATAATAATGGAGTGATACGAATAGGCGCCGGGTTAACACTTTTTAGTTTAGTATTTATCTGACAGTTTATGACCTCACATGACCCAGTGGTAGTGGTAGGTGTAGTGGTAGTGGTAGTGGTAGTAGCGGTAGGGGTAGTAGTAGGGGTAGTAGTAGGGGTAGTAGTATTGGTAGGGGTAGTGGTAGGGGTAGTGGCAGGGGTAGTGGTAGGGGTATTAGTAGTGGTAGGGGTAGTAGTAGGGGTAGTAGTAGTGATAGGGGTAGTAGTAGGGGTAGTGGTAGTGGTAGGGATAGGGGTAGGGGTAGTGTTAGGGGTAGTGGTAGTAGTATTGGTAGGGGTAGCGGTAGGGGTAGTAGTAGGGGTAGTGGTAGGGGTAGTTGTAGTAGTAGGGGTAGGGGTAGTGGTAGTGGTAGGGGTAGGCGTAGTGGTAGGGGTAGTGGTAGTAGTAGGGGTAGGGGTAGTGATAGGAGTAGTGGTAGGGGTAGTGGTAGTGGTAGGGGTAGTGGTAGGGGTAGTGGTAGGAGTAGTGGTATGGGTAGAATTAGTAGAAGTGTGGCACAGGCCGATACAATGTGACGTGGTGACCTATACGACCTGGCCTGACCGAAGGTGACCTGGCCTGACCCAGTGTGACCAGGGATGACCGACTTGACCTGACTTGACCCCGTATGACCCAAATTTTATCAAACTAAGCCATCAGAATATCCCTTTATATATCTGCTTCCAGATGGCTCATCGGTATGAATCAAACACCATTCGAAAGCAAACGGGCTGCTGCGTATTTTATGGCTACGCCGCGAAGCAAGTGGCGCAGCCGCTTGTCTACTATACTATTTGTGAAATGAAACTCTGTCTGTCTGTCTTTCTGTTTGCACCGTGCAGAGGGGTGCTTTGACGCTGTGCGCAGGTCAAACGGTGCGGTCGATGAGGCTGAAATTTTCGCAGGGTGTTGATGACGTCACGCGCACGTGCAGTGTCGAGGTTCGAGTCCCGGGGGGTGGATGGTTCGCACGTGGCACGCGCTGGAAAAAGGTGCATTTTCTCCAAATTTTGCTCGGCTCTCAAGCCTGCTTCAAGGCATCAGCAGCCGGGTTCAATCGCCTTTGACAATAAAATGCGTGACGATCGGCGGCGGGTGCCTCTCATTTGCAGATTGGCAGCTTATTTATTTTGATAAACAGAGGCGAATGAAGATGTTGATTTTCGGTAAATAAAGACAGTTTTCAATGCGCTTACACAAATGCACCGCGTTTGACGCAATGCGCCACATTTGTCACGAGGCGCCATTTTTGTCGCAAAACGCATAACTTTTTCAAATATGGTCCGATTAAGGTGCAATTCGGTGGAAGGATGCATGGCAAAACGACAGGAATAAATGCACCACTTTTGTCGCAATGCGCCACATTTGTCACTAGGCGCCATTTCCACCAAATATGATTAAGAATAATAGAGCGACAAGATTAGGAGCAAGGCTAGGAACACTTTTTTAGTTTATCAGTTTATCTGATAGGCTGTGACCTCATATGACCCAGTAGTAGTGGTAGGTGTAGTGGTAGTGGTAGTGGTAGTGGTAGTGGTAGTAGTATTGGTAGGGGTAGTGGTAGGGGTAGTGGTAGGGGTAGTAGTAGGAGTAGTGGTAGGGGTAGTGGTAGGGGTAGTGGTAGGGGTAGTGGTAGGGGTAGTGGTAGGGGTATTAGTAGTGGTAGGGGTAGTAGTAGGGGTAGTGGTAGTGGTAGGGGTAGGGTTAGGGGTAGGGGTAGGGATAGGGGCAGGGGTAGTGGTAGGGGTAGTGGTAGGGGTAGTGTTAGGGGTAGTGGTAGCAGTAGTGGTATGGGTAGAAGTATGGCCCAGGCCGATCCAATGTGACGAGGTGACCTATACGACCTGGCCTGACCGAAGGTGACCTGGCCTGACCCAGTGTGACCAGGGATGACCACCTTGACCTGACTTGACTCCGTATGACCCAAATTTCATACAACTAAGCCCTCAGAATAGTTCTTATGTTCAAAATTTCCTTCTGCGCGTTTCCGTCCATATCTCTGCTTCCAGACGACCGATTAGTTTAAATCAAACACCATTCGAAAGCAAATTGGCTGCTGCCGCATTTTATGGCTACGCCGCGAAGCAAGTGGCGCAGCCGCTTGTCTACTATACTATTTGTTGAATGATACTCTGTCTTTCTGTGTGAATGTGTGTTTGCACCGTGCAGAGGTGTGCTTTGACGCCGTGCGCAGGTCAAACGGTGCGGTCGATGGGGCTGAAATTTTCACAGCGTGTTGATGACGTCACGCGCACGTGCAGTGTCGAGGTTCGAGTCCCGGGGGGTGGATGGTTCGCACGTGACACGCGCTGGAAAAGTGCGCATTTCCTCACAAATTTGCTCGGTCTTCAAGGCATCGGCAGCCGGGCTCGATAAACTTTGCAACTAAAATGCATGGCAAGCGGCGGCGGGTGCCTCTCATTTGCAGATTGGCAAGTTATTGACTTTGATAAACAGAGGCGAATGAAGGTGTTGATGTTCGGTAAATAAAGACAGTTTTCAATGCGCTTAACCGAATGCACCACGTTTGCCACAATGCGTCACATTTGCCTCAGGGCGTCATTTTTGCCGCAAATTGCACAACGTTGTCAAATATGGTCCGATAAAGGTGCAATTCGGTGGAAGGATGCATGATTAAACGACAGGTACAAATGCACCGCGTTTGCCGCAATGCGCTACATTTGTCACAAGGCGCCATTTTCGACCGAATACGATTAAGAACAATGGAATGCCACGATAAGGAGCAGGGTTAGGAACACTTTTTTAGTTCATCAGTTTATATGATAATCTGTGACCTCACATGACCCAGTGGTAGTGGTGATAGTGTAGTGGTAGTAGTATTGGTAGGAGTAGCGGTAGGGGTAGTCGTAGTATTAGGGGTAGTGGTAGGGGTAGTGTTAGGGGTAGTAGTAGGGGTAGTGGTAGGGGTAGTAGTAGGGGTAGTAGTAGGGGTAGTGGTAGGGGTAGTGGTAGGGGCAGTGGTAGGGGTAGGGGTAGTAATAGGGGTAGGGGTAGTGGTAGGGGTAGTGGTAGTGGTAGTGGTAGTGGTAGTGGTAGGGGTAGTAGTAGGGGTAGTAGTAAGGGTAGTAGTAGGGGTAGTAGTAAGGGTAGTAGTAGGGGTAGTGGTAGGGGTAGTGGTAGGGGTAGTGGTAGGGGTAGTAGTAGGGGTAGTGGTAGGAGTAGTTGTATGGGTAGAAGTAGTAGACGTGTGGTACAGGCCGATCCAATGTGACGTGGTGACCTATACGACCTGGCCTGACCGAAGGTGACCTGGCCTGACCCAGTGTGACCAGGGATGGCCAACTTGACCTGACTTGACCCCGTATGACCCAAATTTCATCCAACTTAGCCTTCAGAATAGTTCTTATGTTCAAAATTTTCCTCTACACGTTTCCGTCCATATCTCTGCTTCCAGACGACAGATCAATTTAAATCAAACACCATTCGAAAGCAAATTGACTGCTCCCGCATTTTATGGCTACGCCGCGAAGCAAGTGGCGCAGCCGCTTGTCTATATTACTATTTGTGGTGACGTAGTTTCTGTCTATAACGAAGGTCGCGACATGGTGCTACGTAGCGCGGGTTACAGGTCACACCGTTGCACCTACCGCGCTGAAGTTTGCGCAACTCATAGAGCAAGGATGGACAACGTGCCTTTGATGGGTCTCAGCTCGATCGGATCGATAGCGAGCGCGTGGCGCGTGCCCAAAAAGTGCAAATTCGCGTCATAGACTTGACATGTATTAATCGGCTGGCAAAAACGGGCGAAAACAGCCAAATTTGCCCGACACGGGTCCGGTCCCGGTGCAATATCTCGGTAACCGTGGGCCCGACCGGTACGGGGAAAACAGCATCGTGTAGAGAATCGAACGGGCAATCGAATAGTGTGCGGTGCAGGGGTGGCACGCGCCACGTGCAAGTGTGAGGGCAATTTCATTTCAAAAAGTGCCATTTTAAACGGATTTTGGATTTTATTTTATTTTCCCGTGACCATCAGACTGAGAGAGTTGAAACAACGTCAATTGGCAAGAGAAATGTACCGCCTCTCATGGAAAAATTGTGAAAAGCTAATTGATCAAAAACAATGTGGAAAAAATCGCTGAATTAAATGGTATTTGTCCAAAATGTGCCACTAAATAATTACACAGATTTTGCTGCTTAACCTGATACGTTTGACAATTGAAAATGCTATCATTGGAAAGAGCATTCAATTCTCTCCAAGATCCAATCATCACGTTTGCATGACAAGCAACAGTATTCTTAAAAATATAAATGTTTCAAACCTCTGCAAAACGATTTTTAGTGAAAATTATCTACGCCTTTAATTTGTCATAAAACTACGCACCTAAATTATAAAACACATTTGACAGATTCTGGAAGTGGAAAGCATGCTTATCAGACACGGGCACCTCGATGCGATGGATATTTTTTCCAAACCAAAACGTTTAGCCGTCAAAAAGCAATCGACCGAAATGGATAGATAACCCAACCGACACAAGAACAACCAAACACCCGCCGATCGTAAATACCCCCTTTTCGCGTTGCGGAGCACGCGGGTCACCCTAGTATGTTTCCATTTATTTTATCAAACTACATATACACATACAGAGACATCGAATGCGCACACAAGAGTATAAAGTTATCAGCCGGAGTGATCCAATTGGCAACCAGCGAAAGACACGACCCGGTTATTCTCGGTGATTGCCCAGGCGGGTGCTAGATGGCAGGTCGATCGCCCCAGTTCGCTCACAGAGTGAAATATCGGTCAGTCGGACCAGAGCAGCACGGCCGCGATCCGGCATCAGAGGGTGGTCACAGTCATCGCATACAAGACACTGGTATTCATCGACAATACACCGCGACACCCCTCTCCCCCACCCCCACCCAGCACCCTGTGCTCTGCCCGCCTATACATCGCCTACCCGCAGCTACCCCGCTCAGCAACTCACGCGCACACGCACACACTTATGATATGTGATTCGATTCGATACATTTACAACTAACTAGGAGCCCGGGTGAGGACAAAAGCCACAGAGGTGACGGTGAACTTCACACAAGTGACGCTGAGGCACTTTTGGGCGACCCCGGGACTTCAAAGACATCTAGGAACATCGACATTTGGTCGAGTCGCCACTGATGTCAACAGAAACGTCTTCGAAAGGTGTGGTAACTTTGGGCTGACTCATAATGGGGAGTCATCCTTTTCAAGCAAAGCAATTCCGGTAGCTGGGATTCAAGCGAATGGCTCATAAAAATGTACACAATCTGTGCGAATCTTGAAGACATAAGACATTACAAAATCGCACGAAAAGAAGAATGTCATGCCGTCAACCAGAAGGAGATACAGGCACGGTCCAGTTACTGATACAATCGCGACGCAAGCACACAACATATGAGCATGATAGGAATCCGCCGAAACACACGTGTCATTCGTTTGATTGCTCACAAGACTTAAAACTAAACATTAAAATTAATTCGCAAGTACCTTGCCTATAGAAAATCGCTGGTTATCGCATGCCGTGCACGCCGAACGATGAGCGCATCCTCAAAACATCGAGCCACAGTCGCTGAACAGTGAAATATTACCGGAATAAGACGATTAATTAAAATAATGCGGTGATGCAAGAATAAAAGCAGTAGCCAGGCAAACACGAGAATGAAGGGGAGGACAGAATGTAAATGAGATGAATCATAAATATACAAGGGTCTGAGAATAAATAATGCAATGGAAAGCCTCACACCTTCGTCACTAAGTGATTCATTCGCGTGACTGGTGCGAACCTGAATACCAACCACACGATAAGTATCGATATAATTGATGCAGAAGAGTTGCATACACTGAAATAAGGCACTTATCGAGGAAATACCGATTGGAAGCACCGGTCAGGGCATACTGTTTTCAAATGAAAACTTCACCCAAGGAACCACATCTCTGCCACATCCGTTTGAGCACCATGGAAAACAACACCAGGGGGCCGCGCCATCCGGGGTCGCGGGAAGCTGCGCCGTGGCGTGCGCCCGGCTCTCCCTTCCCTCGGACGGTCCACACAGGTCAGCCGGTGGCGGTCCGGCCGCCACATTCACTCCACACGTCTTGGCACCTCGGTTCCGTAAGCTCCGTATCGTCCAGGGTCGCGGCGGCGGCGGCTGCTCCCCAATAAATAGACGGCCCGCTTCCTGTCCCTATCACAGCGTCCGGCGGTCGAGCGATACGCCCGACCATCGCCACACCTCCTAGTCACCAGAATCGCTACGTGGCCGCCGCCGCCGCTGCCGCCTTCGCTTTCGCCGCCTCCGCCTTCGCCTCCTTGGCCTTTTTCGCCTCGGCGCGCACCCGCATCGCCTCCTGAGCAGCGCGCGCCTCGGCGAACGGGAAAATCCGATAGTCTGAGAGCACCTCGCGAGCCACCGTCTCGCGACTCGCCTCGAACGTGCTGGTGGAACCCTCGCACATGACGCGCTGCTCGCGGGTGAGGTTGGCCGAGGAGCACGCCATCGGGTGGTAGATGTGGATCATGCCCGGCTCCGTGGTGCGCATCATCGTGTAGTTCTGCGGGCTCTTGAGCAGCCGGTTGGCGAAGTCGACGTCCTCCTTGCCCCAGCCGGTGATGCCCTCGTCCAGGCCGTGCACCAGCTTCAGGTCGGAGACGTAGACGGCACAGATGCCGAAGCCGAAGTTTCGGAAGCGGCCGCGGCGCGGGTCGACCTCGGGAGAGTCGGCGGCCACCTCAGCCAGTCCGAGACTCTCCGGGTTGTACTGGCTGAACACGATCGGGAAGTAGACCTGGCGACAAACGCACCGGGTAAGTAAAATTCAGAATTGATACTGTATGTCAGCGATATGGTTCTCAAGGTCTCCCTTGTGAGACAATAACATAACTATAATAATGGGTTAAGTGCTCCTTTAACACACGTAAGATGCACGCTAATCCCACGGTCAAATCGTTGGTTAGAGATTCGTTCTGCCCACTTAGGTTACTTATCAAATAAAGAGCGAGTGAGCGTTTGGTGTTAAATTGTTTGACATACTACGTTCATGGAGAAAGAAACGGAAGTCATGGTTTCGCTGCCATACAAAACACTGTCAGTTGACTAACAGTACAATGCACACAGCTCACGGCAATTCACTGACACAATTCCACACCATGTGATTCATTGTCAGACAAAGGAATCTGTGACACTACCGCGGTGGCCCGTTGACACCGTTCTAAAGGACGCCAGGATGTATCGTCATTTGGTGGAGGCCGGCCGCACGATAATACAAGGCAGTAACACATGTCGCTTTATGATGCTCTATATACGTAACACTGCTATCACCTTCGAACACAGTAACCGGCCGCTTCTACGCTCCCAGCCCACCGTCTCCCGTCCACAAGTCTCCTCCCCTGCCCCTGCCCCTCTGTCCACCGATCAGTCACACGATATACCCTGGGTCACACGCACCTGTTTGCCCTGCACGACGAACTGGCGGACCGAGTCGATGGCAGCGGCGTCGAACAGCACGTCAATGTCCATGAAGAGCACCAGGTCGTCGTCGGTGAGTAGGCTGGCGCCCAGCATCAGCGAGGAGGCGCGGTTGAACGTGTTGGCCGTGTTGATGATGGAGATGGACTCGCCGTAGGAGGCCTGCATCTGCTGCATCCGAGTCACCGTCGCTTCCTTCTCCTCCTGTGGGGATCGAAGATATAGAGGTCAGCTGTGATAGGATGGAAGCTAGAGGCCGCACGACAGCTGAGGAAGAGGCCATTGAATAAAGGGTAGCTATTGAAGTGAAGAAGTCAGTTGTGGTCAAAGGACAGATGTCACAGAATGGAAGGGAAGGCATCGGGCCGTTTGGAATTATGTTTGGACTTACAGGCTCTCACCGAATCTCAAATGCATAACACTATGTGTTTCGTCATATTGAATGGAAAAAGAACCACTTAGACCTCAACCATTTCTGAAAGAAGCGCCTTCATTCGCTAAATACTTTCAAAAGATTCAATGTCAGCCTCGTTAAAACGGCAACTTGTTGTATCGCTTAGCTCGCATGGACGATTCTGTCAAGGTCAATACTTGACAAGAGAAATGCATCAACGGCGACAGTGAACTGAGCCATGAACCACCGGACGAGACGAACGCTTCGAACTGCACTGCATGCTGATGAGAAACACTGAGGAGTGTCCATAGCATGGACGTTTATAGCGAATGCAATATGAGAACAATGGAGAAATAAACAAATTATAGTGGCTTCTGCACGTCCATGCAGCGCCGATAAAACCGGTGCCAGGGTGGTCTGACAGTTGCAGGGCACAGTCACATTCAGACACATCACATATTTCACATATCACACTCACAGGCACATTTAGACAAAAGCTCCGTATCTCACCTCGCTGACATCATTCTCGTGGAAGACGAAGATGATCCTCATGCCGTCCAGTCCAATCTGCTCCAGGTTGTCGCAGAAGCGGTAGAACGGTTTCACCTTCTTGGAGACGGCCACCACGACATTGACCACGGTAGACGTGTCACGACGGGGCACCACGCGCACCTGGTGGGCAAACGCGGAACTAATGGTTACACAAATGCCCAGTCACGTCCGATCACAGGCATAACGGAGGGAGTAGTCGAATCTACAATGCACACTGCGCACAATGGCTGCATGGCACGTAAAAAGTATTGCATTTCCGTTGCTGGTACCGACTGTTCAGAGTTTATAGCAGCCTATGTAAGCCCTTGTGTTCATGTAAATATAACCTGTCCTAAGATGTGGCCTAGTGCGCTAAAAAGTCGCATGTTTTCCTTATAAGAACATCACGTGTCTGGTAGCCGGTTAGAATCACAGTTACTCAGAGCACTGTGAGTAGTCGCACAATATTCACGACCATCTGCAGAAGAGGTTGAATGGATGCACTTAGCTGACTCTAACTGATGGAAATGATTTTAATGAAAATCCAAACTGACCCTCTGAAATATTTACTTATGGGTCTCATTAGAGTGGGATGGAGGTTCTCACGAGCCCTGAGTGGGATGGAGGTCCTTAGGACCCACCCAGCTCCCTCCCCTCACCTCGCCCTCCCCTCCCCTCACCTCGGGAACTCCGAACGGCTGCTGCATGTAGGCGTGTCGGCGCACGGTCTGCACCACCCGCTTGCCGCGGAAGCGGACGTACTGGAGCACCAGGTCGAGCACCATGTCCACTCCGTGCAGCGGGTCCACGCGGTGGTAGGCGTAGTTGAGCTCCTGCAGCTTCAGGCTCCGTCCGCGCTCCTGGAGGGGACGGTCAGGGTTAGAACTGCGGGGGATAAAGGTCGAAATATCACAGCCAGAGGGCAAAACAGAGGAACGATCAAGGGTTAGAAACGCAGGTGTCCGACTTACCTAGTCCATTCTGGCACGCAAGTAATGTGCTGTTTCAGATCAATAGGAAAATCCGTAAAGTTACAACACATTGCCGTGTTTAAGCTCTCAAGGTATGGAAGGAAAGATGAAAATATGTAAATCTAGACCAAGGACATTAAATGCGCAAAAGCTAACTGATTGCGTGCTCAAGCAGCGCCGCGTTATTGGTACCACGAAAACGTAAACATAAGGGTCCATCTGACCTAGACTCTTGCGTGCCTACAGACAAAGCGGACTGACATGGTTCGAAACCCGGACATGTTGTTATCATTCCCACAGACACTTCTCGAACTTGGACACCTCCAGCTAGTGTCCCACGCGAAATCGACTGGACGCCCGCCCCAAACGCCGTGCGACTGGTGGCTGGTCACAGCGGAATGGACTGACGCCCATATACCGCGCTATTAGGAAACCCGTTTACCCACATATTACGCGATGTTCTCGTTCACATCGCATTTTTCCATGAAGGTGACCTTATTTCGCTTCAATACAGTTATTAGAAACTAAAGCGAGCGCTTATAATTAAATTCACATACCTATTACAAGAACAAAATACAACTTGTTGTAGGAGTCCATGCATTTAAGAATGTCATTTGAAGAAAAGAAAAAACTAGCAAAGGGGATTCGCTTGGTAATTAATTAGATATCTGGCACAAAAATGACTTCCCTGAAGCTCTGGCATTCGGAGGCTGCACCGGACGAGAAATGAACTATAGTAATTAGTAAGTACTAAGCAGAAAGTGTAAACGGTATACCCAGCGGACAATAACAGCTGACAGTGGTTGGAGCAGTGCCACGGTCGGATGCCGATAATGGTAAGGTCATGCATGCAAGTGGTCGGGTCGTGGTAAAGGAAGGTCACTATCACTCCTGGTCACAACAGCGTGTTCCGGGGGCGTAAACACCGCCGCTACCGCCGCCCGCCGCAGAGCGGTGCAGATAACCATGTCACCCAGATGTCAGTCAGAGTCCGTACGGGCCCCGTATATACATCGGACCGCCCGACTGCATTCAGCCGTGAGCAGCCCCGTCCAGCCCGGGCCGACCAACGCAACATGCAGGACGGCGGCAGCACTAAGCCTATATGGAGCTGATCCCACCGCTGGGAAATCCGGCGATGCAAATTTCAGTCCGGTGATCGCCACAGCAGCCTCCGGCGGCTACTGAGTGCTGATACAGAGGTGCGACGCAGAGGCCTCTGACCGAGGGGTAGCGGCATAAAGTAAAGGTTAGGCACTACCTGGTACAGTGTTAAAACCCGCGCCCTGCTGGGGGGGGGGTGTTTGAACACCCCCCTTGTGGTTTTTCGCGAATATCTCAAAAACGGCGGCGCGGAGCGCCGCCGTTTTTGGTACACCTTATCATACATCAATTCTACACATGTTGTGAAAATTTTAGACCAAGGTCGTTCAAGGTCAGGTCACCAGGTCACTTGAAGTGACCTCACCTCATAAAAAGTTTCAATGTCTGTCATAGCTACACCGAGTGACCGATCGCTTTGAAACTTTCAGCGATTGATAAGGGTAACAGTATCTATAAAATGTATATCTCGGAATTTTGATATCGGTGACCTAAGGTCAGGTCAATTTTGCGACCTCCCCATTATAAGTCAATGGGAGAAAATTGAAATGCGCCTCTTTGGGACGAAAGACATTATAAACACTCCCAAACACTGAATTACAAGTGGTTTAGACACACTGAACATGAAAATGGTGTCCGTGACCCTTGTTTATGCCCTGAGGTCATCTTAGGTCACGAATGGAATCTAACAGTTTTTCGCAAATAACTTTTGATAGAGGCATGCTAGAGCGATGAAAACGCCTTAGATGTGTTCAGCTCGACGATACGGATCGACTGATATGCAACATGACCCTTTCAGGTCAGGTCATGACCTTGACCTGAGGTCAAATTTTCAAGTTGACCTTTCAAGGTCAAGTTATAGTTCATTCGATGCGTCTTGACGAGAGGAACACGATGCAGGTAAAAGTAAGCTCGTACAAGGCTTGGGTCAAAAGTTATTGCCGAAAAACTGTTTCCGAAAAAAATCGGCTATTTTTGCAGTTTTTGCCCCCTGCAGGCAAAACCGTTGACGTTAGGTCAAATCTGAGAGAATTACTCAGAAGGGGCGTTAATAGGGCTATCGAATGCGCTTTTCCGCGGCGCTGTAGCTCTATTGGTTCCCGAGTTATGCGTTGGCTTCTTGGAAATTTTCGATATTCGACTTGGAAATCGGCGAAATTTTGCCTTCAATGACCTCTGGTGACCTGACCTTTGACCAGACCAAAAAAATTGACTGAAGTGATTTCGTCATTATTTTTGACGCTCTTTCGAACGCCGCCTTCCGCGTATCGCTACGTGGCCCAGGAGCCGAGTTACAAGGGGGGGGGGGTGTTCAAACACCCCCCCCCCCCAGCAGGGCGTGGAAATCCAGGACCCCCAGCCGGGCGCGGGGTCACCTGATGGCAGCCAGATGAACTGACATTTGCGGTCTGCCGCTCAGCCTGAGTCACATGACCAGCGAC
This sequence comes from Amphibalanus amphitrite, assembly GCF_019059575.1. Taxonomy (NCBI): domain Eukaryota; kingdom Metazoa; phylum Arthropoda; class Thecostraca; order Balanomorpha; family Balanidae; genus Amphibalanus; species Amphibalanus amphitrite. Next base: position 975,602 of record NW_024881525.1, on the reverse strand, counting down.
ACTGTGACATTGCCACGCTATTCCCGTTCAAACGAAGAGATCTGGAACTCTGAGGATCACAACCCTCTGATGACTGGTGTTATGAGCGCCGTACAGTATTTGCTACCTGAGAGAAGGAGAGCATGTAATCCATGAGCGAGTTGGTGGCGTCGGTTACTCCATTTCGCAGGTGCATCTGGGCCGTCAGACTGGGGTTCAGCGTCTTCTCCGTGTGCATGAAGTAGTGGTTGTTGAGGTGCGCCCAGGGACGCTCCTGCTCCGGCTCAGTGACGGCCAGCTTGGAGAGCTTCGGCGGCGATCCTGTAGAAAGATAAGGTCGGCTAGGTTACACATCAGGCGTGCACTATTGGGATAATTAACTAGACTCATATATGCGTGCACATGCCTGCTATAATCAGAACGCGATTGCATCAGTATCGAAAGAGTTGTCAGTCAAAGTTTGACGTTTATCCCGGCCGCCGGATTACGCATCAACTAATAATCCCCGCTGTATGTCTATCAGAGGACGGCATCCCATCTTTTTGCGGGGCAAGGACGCTCGCGGTTTTGTGCTAGCGGACCACGGGTCCCCATCGTATGCCTGGATCTCCACTCCCATCTCCGAATAACCACAGACATAAAAAGTGACAAAAATATAAACCGACCAAGGCCGGTGTTAGCAGCGGTTGAGCGGCCTCCCACAATGGAACAACCCAGCCGGTTCCCCTCCTGTCAGCGCGTTCATATAGCCGCGGCGGAGTTTTTCGGCTCGGCGGAGACAGATAAGGTTGATTAGGCCCCTGTCTCGCGTGGAGCCCGACGCGCACTACGCAGCTCCGACCAAAGGCACTCAACACAAAAACGGAATTGATGAAGCCGCCCGGAGGCAGAGATGGAGTCATGGAAGGCCTCGCCAGCGGGCCCGCCGGACCACCGAAATTACCCGGCAGTAAAACTCCCGCGACAAAAACAGCGCAGTGGGCGGCTCAAAAAACACGACACGACCAAAAACCGTGAGCCATGTTACAGTTCACGGACAGGGCAGGTTGATGAGACGAGCAGTTTACAAAGGAGCATCGTGTCGGTTATTTATGTGGGTTTGCTCCACCTGAGACCGGGCGCTGGACGGAGGTATAGGCGCCGTAGAGGCGCTGAGATCACGGACTGGCCGGTGTAGTAGGGACTGTGGGACCGACAATTAGCAAATGGGACGGTCGACACCTATACCCATAGACGGCAGGCACACGGCCTCAGCACACAGCCAGTCCGGCTGGTTAAGCGACATCCCCGTCCGTCCTCCCGCGGGCCCGCCCGAAATAGTCGCGGAAGGACAGGAGGGAGGCACGACGGGCGAGGGAAGAGAGGGAGGAAGGCGTCGGAACAGACAGGAGTCGCCACCCTTCGCTCGTTCGAGGAAGGGAGGGAGTCTGGTGTTCCGATAACGCCACCAGGCGAGGAAGTGATCGGTGGGTCGTAACCAGCCAAGCCGGTTTCACTGCACTGAGAGGACCGTATAGCAGTTTCAGTGCACTGGCATATTATCATTATTCGGTTTCACCGCACTGGGAGGGTTTAGCCGGTTTCACTGCACTCGGGGGGCCACTGCCAGTTTCAGTGCACTGGGAGGGCCGTTAGCCGGTTTCACTGCCCTCCCAGTGAACCAGACATCGGCATCCCGGTCGTCCCGGCCGCCAGTCTGTCTGGCCCAGCGCCGGACCATGTGAAAGGTGAATGCGATGCTTGGCACCGCCGCCGTATCCCGACTCTGGCCCGGGCGGCGGCAGACACATTCCACTCCATCTCTGCATAGCTGATCCCGAATAAACTGACGGGACGGGACGCTTCCGCGGGCCTGAGCTAGCCACCACAATAAACCTACAACAATTGCACACAACTCACTGGCGGGCTGCCAATGACAACGGAGGCCATGAATCAAGGCAGCTAAATTTCGAACAATTAAACAGCCACGTCGCCACGGACAGCTCAATATTATCGTCGAAAGACAGCGGATCTAATTTAATCGATGTGACATTATCCCGTCCAGAAACGACACTGTTTTCGAGTACAACGAACCCAAGTATTCACTCTCACGGGGGCAATGAATCCAGGTAGCTTAATTTTTGACATTTTGGTACGGCTGGCTAGGTATATGATCGGATAGCTCGATGTTATCGTCGATCGACAGAGGATTAAAATTCACCGATGTGACATTATCCCGGCTAGAAACGAGACTGTTTTCGAGTACAATGAACCCAGTTTAAAATGAACCCTTCCTTGGTTCCGGGAACTCGAGGTCACGGTAGGTCACGGGCAGAGGCGTACGGAAACAGCCGCACAACGACGGGACGTCAAGTAACTACGACAGAACGACACGGGAAGACAACGGAACGACACGGAACGACACAGACCTCGAGGCAATTGGCGCAGCGGGGGAGCGCCAATCACTCATGTCAGGCGGGGAGCGGCAGCAGAGGAAGTCACGACATGGGACGGACGGACTACCGACGGTTCGGCGGACTGACATTGGATGGGCGGGCGGACAGGAGAACCCACGCAAAGTTCGTAACTTACACGACAATCCTGTGGCGTGTCACAATCCTGGGTAAACTTTTTGCTGTGTGTGAAACTGCGTCGTGAGGTGCTCACTGCTCACATGCATGATAGGTACACAAGTATACAATAGTCCAGTCAACCAGGAAACTCAGTTCGCAAGGACGCCACTATAGCACATGTTTACCGCGCCAAATGTTGACAATGCAGGGAAGCTCGCACCGCATGCACATTCATAACTCAATCGATCATCACGGGATAGGCTTCAGAGCCAGCCCTCCCGCCTCCCAAGTCTCAGTCGATTGACTGTATAGCCCTGAGTGACCAGTGACCCCGACAGAGCATATGTATACCGTCGGGATGGGGTCGCCCCTAGCTCACCGAGACGGCGTGTCAGCGGGCTGAGCGTGTCCAGCTGGTCCTCGGGGGTGCTGCGAACCACCTGACGGTAGCGCTCCAGCTTCTTCCGCTGCTCCTCCTGCACCTGCTCACTCTGTGGGAGGGGCGGAGGGTCGCGGGGTCAGAAGACAGAAGGCTTACCTACTTTGCTAGGAGAGCAGCGGTGTGGGGCAGGGTACCTGGGTACACGGCTGGATGTCCTGACTGCGGGGAGGGACATGCGATAGCGAGTGTGGGGTCAGGGCAGGGCAGGGCAGGGCAGGACAGGACAGGACAGGGCAGGGCAGGGCAGAGTACACAGCTAAGTGTCCTCACTATGGAGATAAAAAGGGCCAGAACATTATCAGTGTTGTAAGGGCAAAGTACACGGCTGGATAGGGGAGGGGGTCACTATGGGGAAATAACTATATCTCTAGATAGACGTCAGGGGATGTGGCCAGGGCCAAAGAACCGAGCAACGCATGTCGAATGCTGACCGAGCAACGCATGTCAAACACATCAGCAGTCAGCACATTAGCACAGCGGTCATGTCACGGTAAGTAAAAGGTAGGCACGAGGGGCACGAGTACCCACTCTGCGCTGTTGGGATGCAAATGTATCGATTGAGTACTGTAGAAAACGCTCAAGACGTCCGTTTATTTAAAAGACGCTTACGCAGTTATCTGCCACAGCTCCAGTAAGGACAACTGGCAAGCAGGCATTACATAAAGTCAATCCATACCTATTCACTGCGATAGAATGGAGGTCATTTGTCCCAAGAAACTGCTGTCTACATGTGATTGAATGTTCCCAGAGCATCACCTATCACATGCAATATATTCACACGACCCGGACCAGCAAATGACCGTTGGTCGAGCGATGTGTTGTGTCTGAGATTGCCTCTCGGCTCATAAGATGTATGCCACTTTGCGATCCTTGCTTATGGTCAGGTATTGGTAAAACTGATGGTCTTTGCCTTCGTCTCCAGTCTGTCTCAACGATTTCTCGAATGTCGAAGCTATCCTTTAAAAATGAGGTCACTAATCAATGCTGATCATATGTATCATGATGTCTTAGGGCTATGACATGAAGTAATCTGACACATAGTCGTATTAGCGTGAGGTCAGGTGAAAGCTTATCATAACCAGTGACATATTGCTGAAGGTTCCTCGGGCGGCTCATCAAATTTTTGCGAGGATTCACTACAATCACCAGCCTCCCCGAACCAATTGTGACCTATTTACATAAGGCGCGTGCAATGTATCCGCGTCGAAGGTCGTCTGGTGGGCCTCTCGACAGTCGACAGTCACCGTCCCCTCGCGGCGGCCGATTTGGCCAAGGACATCGGGCGCCGCGGCATCCCAAGTTGCCGTCGCCGTTGCGCCACTGCCGCTATCGTCGGCACGGTCAGACGCCCGCCGCTCCGACCAGCGGTCCCACCGGTCGACTGGGGACACTGTGCGGACCGGACTGGGAGAGGGACTGGTGTTCCCCGCTCACCACCATCACGTGTAAGCACGGACGGTCAGACGGAGCCGCGCAGTGCCCCTGCCTGCCCTCCGCGAGTCCGCGCGGTACTCGAGTACTGCGAACCGAACGGGACGGTGACGGTACCCGCGGAGCCCAAAGACGAGCATTCGAGCGGAACATCATAGCGCCGCCGCAGCGACACGGCCGCCCAGACGGCCGGCCTTGGTGCCGACTTTAATTGATGGAAATGACATACCCCGCCGCTGATGACGTCGTATACCTACAAAGGGGCGCGATCCGACCGGAGATGCCGAGAAAATGAGTCGAGTCGAAGGCGCCAATCAGCTATTCCGAGCGTCTCCCACAGATCGTCTACAGAGGGAGCAAAACATCGCGCGAGGCGGCGGCACCACACAGCAAAGGACGCGCAACTTCGCCCGTGCAGCTGGCAGGGTTGCGAGTCTTTTGATTCGAGAGATGCCATCAGCAATTCGCTTCGAGTGGTTTTTGTGCGTGAGGTCTTACAGTTTATCTTATGTGCGAGTTACTTCTTGGGAACGGAAGGTTTGTGGTAGATAATGACGACCAAAAACAAACGCCAATAAGTTAGTTAACGTTTGCGCTATGCGCAGGCGCGTAACCACGAGTCTGAAGTTACTGGGGACCACATGGAGGGCCGCGAAGACCGAATATAATATTTAAGATGTGGGGTGAGATACGTGCAGTGGGTGGAATTGTTAAGGATAAAATCTAAGAAAAATATCTTAAATCGATCTGTCGGTTAACTTCGGTTCCTTGTATTTTAGGTGTCTTAGAACTTTTGTTGGCAAACACAAAATCTAAATATGTACATTGAAATGTATTGTCGAAAGATATTCTTAAAATGTCTTCCGTGGCCATAGTACATATCACTCTTCACGTTGATCTAGAGACAATACCTATTTGGCTATGCAAATTAAAGAGGTGGTCGGTTTTACTGGGGACGGTCCCCAGTAACACAAAAGTTACTGAGGACCGGTCCCCAGTGGTGGTTACGCGCCTGGCTATGCGGGCAAAACACTGACATTTTGAAAAAGCATCTGGACTTTGTGGAGCCCTAAACATTTGTGAATTGCCAATATGCAGTTGGTTTAATCAAGCTTTATCGTTATTCCTTGTGATTTTATTCTATCTAAAATGCAATTATTAAATAAATATAACTATAGCTGCAGTTCCGTGTGAAACTGACAGGTTCGGGGTCAACACGACATCCGTGTACTCGGCATACAGTGCCAAAGCCCACAAACCACGGCTGCTCTCAAGCGCCAGGTCCGGCAATTATTTACCATGACTGCATAGTGCATACCACAGTGGCCGCACGACGAAAGCAAAAGAAGACTTTGTAAAATCTCCTCATATATTGTTTGGGCACCAGTAAAGAGCAGTCGCTCCATGACAGTATAGGTACCTACCTCTACAAAACTGTGCCTACTAGAAAAACCGGAAACTTTTGAGACGCATTAGGTATGCTTCAGCATTAAATACCACAGCCATCAATTAGGTTTACAATGAAAGGTGATCTATTGTAAAAGAAAATCACCTTCAGGGCTTATCGTAGTGTCAAATAAACTGCAGAGTGCAGGCTCCGTGAAAAGACCAAACAACAAATGACCTTTTAATGACATTTATTTATTTTAGCACTTGCTTGAGATTTTACTTATCTGATGAAGAGATGCGGACGTTTAAATAAGTGGCTAATCTCTTCCCGTAAATGCTATTATAGCAACTAAAACGAGTGGCGACTGGTGTGACAATCGAATCGCTGCTAAATCCTGAATGAGCTTATAAATAGTGTTTTCGGTGAAGGTTACTAACAGAATATATATTTTAAAGTTAAAAAAGAAGCATTCTAATATGAAATACGGTAGTTCCACAAAAGGACACACAAAGTTTCAACTGGAGACCATCACGGTGGAGGCCAGCACTCACCAGGAAGAAGTTGTGCAGACGGTACAGCAGCGTGGGAACCTTGATGGGGTGCAGCGTTATCGTGCCGAGGAACTTGCGAACCTTCAGGTTGCCAGTGAACGCGTCCGTGCCCTTCTGGTCGTGATAGAAGATCTCGCGCATCTGAAAACAGAGGGTGAATGCGGTTAGAAAGGTGCAAAAAACGTGTAACGCATTTAGTCATCGCAGAATGTCGTCATTTCTTGAATGCCGTCCTAAATAGCTTGCTAGCGGCGAAGGAGATCGAGTTTGGAGAATCATGGGAGCACACGATATGAATAAATGTATAGAAAACAGGGAGAATACATGTGAGAAAAGATTGAAATGGCTGACAGATGACATGGAACATGACACCACACTGCTAACAACCACAGCAGTACACGCTTCTACCATTATCTCAGTGTCCATTGGTTATGCAAGACTGATTTCAGATCGAGAACTGGTGCACGGACTATCTAAACAACAGGAATATCTTTCCGTGTCAACACAGGCCGTTCCGGATCGTCTCTTTGAGGCTGAAGGCGCGAGACGGGGTGCCACAGCCCACAAGTATATCATATCGTCATTGATCAGACATCACCGACAGCACGGCAAGAGCTTCGCATGTTGTTTCTCGTCTGCTTTATTTACGGCTGCTCGCTCGTGCAGAACGGGATGTTGAGGCAGCGCTGTTGATTCAGCGTGCAGCTGATCAACAGAACTGACGTCTATGATGACTGTCGGTCCATGATGTGCAGCGTGCTCAAACGCCGAAAAGCCAAAAACTTCAGTGAGCACACAACAATCTGAAAACGTGTGTTTTTAATTTACAGTTGGCTGTTGGATGCAGTTACATTTCACTTTATCGCTTAGTATCACTTTTGTAAACGCATTACTTTTGTAAACGCATGACGTTTCATCACTTAGAGGGGCCTGCGGGAGACCGTAAACGTCCATATGTTTGGGTGATCCGGGCCTGAAATAGTTCTATGTATGTTTATCCGTGGAGCAGACCTCGCAAACGGTAGCAGTCGCCCAGTGGCAGTGGGCCCTGCAGGCCAGTCTCACGCTTTTATCCGCAATACCACGCCGCAGTGCCCCACCAACAATGCTACCGACCGGCTCCCGCAAACGCCACGTCACGGAAAACAAAGTGGCCGCGCGGCGACGGTGAGAAGGGGCATTCCTGACCGGTCACCGTTGGCAAACGGCCGGCCAGTGACCTATACGGCTAGCCAAAGACTAGCAAGTGACATTGGGTCGACCACGAATCGGCAAATCAACTAGAGTGAACGAACGGCCATGGGCAGTAGCCAAGGCTCACCCATGCCGATGCACAATGGGACCGGAGCGAAAATTAGCGCGACATCGGTACTTTTTCATATTTCGTGCCCGCTTTTCACATGAAAAGGATGGTAGAATCATAAAAATGGTAATCGGTGTACTTTCTAAGCAATTTCTGATTAATTTAATTAATTAATCATTAATTAATTCATTAATTAATTATTAATTAATCGGTTGACCTGCCCTGACCTCGACTCCGCTCGGTCACGTGATAAGACGGCAGCACCTGTCAGGCCAGGTCATGACGGCACCGGAAATTCCGATAAGCAAATAATGTAGCCACCAAAAGCGTGAAGATGGGAATCTGATGGCCTACATGACTATATAACAAATTTATTACGGGTCAGAAAAGTGTATCAGAAACTCCGATAGAAGGTACGGATATGTCCGGACAAAACTTTAATATAGTTGGTACTTGGCAACCTTGTTCGGTTCCTGAGGTTCTGTTACTCGCGGCTCCCGGCCGCGGCGACCTGGAGTAAAAAATGCCCCTCATTTTCGCTGCCGCAGGCTGACGCAGCTAAATTATACATTTTCTGAAAGGCAATTGATTGGTAAACACCATATTGATAAAAGAACAGCGGGACCTAGCGGGAATTTTTATATCGGCATTCCAGAATATCTATAACAGTAAAATTAACTCACAATTTTTAAAGCACCAAAAAAACTTAGCATTTGAAGCGTATTTATATATTCCGATATGAGTTTTTTCCTTCCATCGTGTAGCCCATGGTCTAAACTATCAGGTTAGACGTCGAAAATATTGATAAAGCCGTCTAATAGATATATTTTTTACCTACATTAGCTGCTATTTTTCTCCGTACGAAAACGGGTCTACGATGCTTGGCACAAAACTTTGTGTTTGGGCTGATGTGGCGCGGACGCTGTACACTATGGACGAAAAATATTTGCAGATTCGTGGTCCATGGACATTTCTGAACTACGTGACACAGTTTAACTCAATTTGGGAAAGGTCGCCAAATCCACCAATGTCGCGCTAATTCCGGGCGCGGTCCTATCGTGCGCGATGGTCTGAGCGATGGGTCAGTTCCCTGTCGATCGAAGTCCTGGTGACTCTTCACCAAGATGGTCGCTGTCCGTCCTCACACCCTATTAGCGCTGCTACCATCGGCTGTGAAACGAAGACGGTGATGCAAGCAGCAACCCCCCGAGTCCGTTCGATTGACAGGGCCGCCGCCACCTCACTCGTCACTCCTTTAGCCGTCAGCCGCCGGCCGGCCGCCCGCCACCCGCCGTCTCTGCAGCCATCTAAACGTCATCGCTGGCGCCGTCGAGACGTCATCACCGGCGCCGGCGGGACGGCGTCATTGTTCCTGCCGCCGCCGTCATCGGCCGCGCCGCCCGCGGGTCCTGGGGCAGCGCGGCGCCGCGTGCGAGCCGCTGCAAAAAGGCGCAGCGAGCGCACCGATAGCACGGACGCTCGCCGTGAATCACACGAAGCACGGGACGCCCCCGGCCGCGGCGGCGGCGGCGGCCTCGGACATTCCTGACGAGGTCGGCGCCGTACCGAGCGGCGCCACGCACCAGTTCGTTGAACCTGGACGACCATCAACAGGTCGCGCGGGCCGGCCGGGGCGGCGGAGGCGGCACCGCCCACCGTCCGTCTTCACGCATGTGACGAAACTCGGCGGCGCGGTGCGTTGAACCGGCGGCGCCCCTGTAGACGGTGGACTGGTGGAAAACATCCGGCGCTGGTCCGCGTACGCCCGGCCGCCGAGGGGTTCTGGGAATACCGACCCCCGCGGCGGCCGGCCGCCCGCGGTAGCCGACGGGTGGACACTCGGTAATCGGCGTATGCCCCCGTCCCTCCCGCGGGAAAGGGACGCCACCGACCCCTTCCGCGGCCACTTCCCACCCTCGCCCGGCGCCCCCTGGACTCGGGCCGCCGCAGTCTGACCCCAACAGGGCGACCTTCACCCGCAAGCTGTGTGCAGCTGACAGACGGTGCCGACTCGGGGCGGCAGATGCCGCCAAAGGAGGAAAAACGACCACCACGCAGGCCTGCGCACAGCGCTGGCGACAAAAAGCAGCCCAGCTGGAAAGTGACAGGCTCTGGCCGCTTCATAAAGCATCCCCAGCCGGCCTGGTTGGCCCACGTGGGCTGTGGTTTTCAGTCGAGTGGGATTGGTTCACCAGGGCAGGTCAAGCCGAGCAGACCTCGACGGGGCCGGAAATGCGTCTGGCCTTGCGCGTTGCCGAATAACAGCGCCCATTTCCAGCAGACCGAGCCGCCAGTGGGCCGGGAGTGACTCAGAAGCGAGGTTTCCGATCGCCTGAAGGGCCGGTACGGGTTCTTCCGCTGGCTCTGAGTCACGAGTACAGCACGCCCTCAGGTTATGAGGATAGGCTCATGAGCACTGAGCAGCACCAGGAACAGGTGAGGAAACGGCCGCCGCATTCAAGCCGCGATAAGCTAATAGGGTGCAGGCGCGCGTTGAAGTAAGCGAGGCACAGTGTTTGTTCAGAATGTTCAGACAGACCGGCACGGTCTGGACAGACGACAGACGGCATTAGGTGACAGGTGTGCACAACAGAATGAAGCATTACTATAGGGTATGCGGTAGCCTGACACGAAGATAGTGCGGCAGCTGACAGGGGACCGCGTCAAGAAGGTGAAACCTTTCAGACCATCTGATGACACATTACTCGTCGGACAGGTGGAGAATGGGCATCTTCAGGAATGTTTGCGACGATGGATGGGTGCGAGGAGCACGCGACAAACAACTGCTAGAATGCTGGTGACGAGGGACAGGTGCGGAAAACACGTAACAAACAGGAGCTGGAGCACGAGACTCGCGAGAGCATCGGCTTCTGATGTTCAAGATCGTAAAGCTCCACCGGGCGCCACGCCGAAGACTGATATCACCAAAGACGTGTATGACGATTGACGACCGATTGAGACACCGTGACCAAGCGAGGTCAAATGGCGACGGAGAACACGCTCAAGACCACAGCTCAGGGCCGAAAAACAATTCCCAGTGACGGGAATTCCATCCTCTACGAAGGAGAAAAGAAGATTCTCTTCCTTCTAAATTATCTGACCAAACCACCCCAGGACCCTCGGCCGCACCGCACGAAATGTTGATCACAGCAGCTGTGCCTAACGGTACAAATCATTAATTTGACTCGCATCAATAGCAAAAAAAGCCCCCTGTAAAAGAACATCTCTGTTGTAAACGAGCCATATCTCCTCATAATTCATGGGCAAAAAGACAGCCTTATTTACCACGATGTATCCCATCCACTAATTAAAATCCCGAAAAACTTTTCAACCACAAAAAGATACACCAGCTCAGTTACGACCACCGGGCGCCTCATCTGCCGAGGCTGGGGTGATGGCGGAGGGCGCCCGGGACCCGGAACGCCGTCGATGCGGCCGCCCGAGCCCGCGGGGGAGGCTGACAGTGACTACCACTGCCATCGGTCACGGCGAAGGTTATCCAGTCGACTTCGTGAGAATGCCGCGCCAGAGCGTCTGGGAAGGAGGGGAGAGGGTGCAGAGACGAGAGGAGCGGTCCGAGTCGTGACGACGCCACGCGGCGAGCACCGTTCGCCGTGGACAGAACGGGATGCCGCGCGGGGAGGGGAGGGGAGGGGAGAGAAGAGAGAAGACCGGCCGCGCGGGGAGGGGAGGGGAGAGAAGACCGGCCGAGAACAAGGAGCGGGTGTGCGGATTGAGCCCGGCGATGGAGAGGCTGAGGGGCGGGTTCGAGGAACGGGAGAGGGGTGGGGAGGGGAGCAGACGCGGCCTCCCCCGGCGCGCGGCAGATTTACGCCGACTGCGTCCTTCACCCGGCCATTAGCCGCGCCGTGCAGGTCACAGGGCCCGGCCGAGCGCGCGCTCGATGGTACAGGTATGCGCGGCGCGTCCCCGGCACCCCCGGAACCATCTGCCGACCGAGATGGACAGGACAAGACAGCCGGAGCATAGCACAAACTACAAAGTCTCATTAAGCCCATTCGCGAGTCCAGACATCCCTCTAGAGCTCAGGCACTGAATCTCTGAAACTCAGACGACACAGACGGGGCACCAGACATCCCAGCTGGTTTCCAGACACCCTCACTCACTAGCCGATGATAAGGCACTGGTAGCATCACAAGCGGGCCCTTACGGAGTAGAAAGGCCAGGTCCAGCGCATCTATGTTCTGACATCGCAGGAGCAAAAGAGAGCTTGGAAATGACTGAGCACAATGGAAGGCAGAACAGAGATCGGCATAGCTGAGAGCCAAACGGTCAGGTCAGTCGGTCGTGCGGTTGGCCACCCCGCCATGCTCTCGTGGGAAAAGGCGGCAGTTGTTTAGAATCTGGTAGTTATCTAAAACTCGTCAAACAGAATCGCATCGAATAGATTTTGCAAGCCTTTCGGATTTTTGACCATGCTGGGGGATCCAGTCGGCATTTGCATCATTAATTGCAGCTAGTTGCAGGAACTGTTTTGCAGCGTGGGAATTCCAATACTACAATGCATATTTCTGCGCTTAAGCATAATTAAGAAAGCATGTTTGCACCAAGTGGTGTGTTCTTTGCAGTAAAGTAGCCAACAACTTGGCTAGTAAGACACTTATCCCATTTGGCTCCAGCATTTGTCAGCCTGAAATCTGAATATATAATACCTAAAGCCTTGCCTATCGATCGATTTTAAATCGAGACTAATTAAACCTAATGATGTGGAAATTGCCAAACACATTAAAATATCAACGTGGAATCTAAGAATTACCTACATCAGTATTGGACTCGCCGTGACCAAAGGCCACTGGCCTCGATCGGGCAGGCAAGAACGGCGCATGTTGTATGTAATATGCAGTGCAATGCAGCAAGTACCTACACTTCCAGAATCATGCTCGCATTAATAAGTTTAACAAACGTTTGCGCTCCACTGTATGTACAATGCATGCAAACATGGCATATGTTCAGGCGCAGGTCATTACCCGAGCCTGTCCCGTAGCTCAGTTGGTAGAGCACCGGACTCCCGGTAGTGAGAGCCCGGGTTCGAGTCGCTCCGGCGCTCGATATTTGAGACTCCTGACGGGGATGGTCTGCGGTTGGTGGGAGCAACCGCAGCCAGTTGAAGTCAGTTGAGTGGGACAGGCCGTGTCCGGCTTTGAAGGGCACGTTAAACTTTGGCATCAAAATTCTCCCGTTACCCGGAATTGCGCGATCGGATGGTAGGGGTCGGGGTCTACGCAACAAGCTCTGCTTAGCGTGGGCCCCGGCTCTGTCAATCCGTCCATTCAAACATTCGAGCTAAATTTAAAAAAAAAAATACAGAGCTATGCTGTTGGTATACAACCAGCTCACCGTCGCGAATGAGACTTAGACTAAGGTACGCCGTGGAAAACATCGCTTATTCCACACTCATATTTACTTTACCCAGCGAGAGCTAACAACGCGCTTTCACATCACACATAGTCATTAGTCCCGAAGGTAGGTACGAAGCACAAGCAAACGTTAGCAGCAGCCTTACCAGCCGGAAGGCCTTCTGTAGTTTCAGTGATGCTTTTCGATGCTAAGTGATGCTTTCCGCGATGCGAGTCGGATGGACTTCGCTCAGGCGGTGTCAGGTCGCTGCCGCCGGGGCCAAGCTGTGTCCGGGCAGGCGGTGAGTCAGTGAGCGAGATGGACTGACGGTGTGAGGGTGCGCGCTGAGGAATACAGAATCTACAAGCTATTTCGGCCATCATGGCGAACTTCGACTTGAAATTCATCCCGGAGTATGATGGCACTAGTGACTTTCCGTGTTGGTATGAGAAGGTGGAACTGGTGTGTGGCCTGCAAAAACCGGCAGTGGACTTGGCCGTGGTGGTGCCGTTGAGACTGACAGGGGGTGCCTCGGCTGTTTATCGCCAACTGAGTGAAGCCGACAAGGCGGACGCAGGGAAAGTGAAGGCGGCTTTGCAGCGTGCGTTTGCAGTCGACAAGTTCAAAGCCTACGAAGAGTTCCGAGATCGCCAGCTGCGGGTCGACGAGTCCGTCGATGTGTTTCTGGCGGACCTACAAAGACTGTCGTCGATCTTCGGAGGCATTAACGAAGAGGGATTGAGCTGCGCATTTGTGGCAGGACTGCCCGAGTCCGTGCGGCACGCTCTCCAGACAGGCGCCCGCATGGAGTCCCTGTCTCTGTCGGAGATGGTGGACCGGGCCCGTGCTATCCTCTGTCGAGATGGCGTTCTGGGGGTAGCTGCAGCGGCAGACCACCGCGGTCCGCGCCGTCAGGAAGCCACCGTTTGCTATGCGTGCGGACAGCCCAACCACTTGGCCCGCGATTGTCTTCGTGGTCGAGGTGGCCGTGGACGTCGAGGTGGTTTGGGCGGAAGCAGGCTCTGCTTCCGGTGCAGCCGACCCGGCCACGTGGCAGCTACCTGCCCGGAAAACGGCGGCGGAGAGGTGGCCTCAGCGCCAGCCTCCTCTCCGGCTCACCAGTGAGTGGCGCTCTGCCGACCACGCGCCTGTCGGTGGACGGAGTGATGTGTCGAGCCCTCGTGGATACCGGATGCACCGTGAGCGTCGCGCACTCCTCCGTTTGCCGCCGCTGGTCTGCGGAGCGAATCAACGTTGTGACACTGAGTGGAGAACGATACGCATGCGAAGGCAGAGGTTACGTGTCAGTGCAGACCATGTTTGGTGCTCGAGTTGAGTTGGAAGTGCTGGTGTCTGCTAGAAAGCCTTTGAACTTTTCATTCATTCTGGGAATGAACGGTGTGACTGCTCTGCAGGGCGTGTTCGTTAGTGCATCCAGTGAAGTGAACTTTGGAGTGGACTCAGCTGTGCCGGCCGCTCCAGTTGCAGCGGCTGCCAGTGGCGTCTCGGATGGAGCAGCCTCATCGCTGCATCCGGGCTGCAATGAGACGGCGGCGCAACCCGAACCGACACCGACCGACCTGCACCCGGACCGGGCACCAGTTGTGGATGCACCAGATTATGCCGTGTACTTTGATCCGACATCTAAGGCGTGGAGAATGAAATGGAAGTGGACTGACGGAGCAGAGCCGGAGTGCTTGCAGAACACTGTCGCACAGTACAGGGTGCCGTGTGACGCTCGCCGTGAATTTGACGATGAACTCAAACGTTGGGTGGAGCAGGGCTGGCTTATTCCCTACAACGAGTCAGAGCTTGGCCCACCAAAGGGTCTGGTGCCTTTAATGGCAGTCCAACAAAAGAACAAATCGAAAGTGAGACCTGTGCTTGACTATCGTGAACTGAACAACTACTTGACAGCTCACACAGCTGACGCAGACGTCTGTGCGGACCAACTGAGGAAGTGGCGACGACATGGCGAAAACGTTGCGGTCGTAGATCTACGTCACGCGTATTTGCAGATTCAGGTTGACCGCCAGCTGTGGCCGTTTCAGACGGTGATGATCGAAAACCAGAGACATTGTTTGACACGGCTCGGTTATGGATTGTGCGTGGCTCCGCTCGTCATGAAGGCGGTGATTCGGACGGTTCTGGAACGTGACGCGGACGTAAACCGGGCAGTGCTTCCGTACGTGGACGATCTGCTGGTGAACGAGGACATTGTTAGCGCAGAGCGAGTGGTGGCTCATCTGGCGAACTTTGGTCTCGAGTGCAAGCCTCCAGAGCGGGCGGCAGGCGGTGCGCGTCTGCTCGGTCTGCGAGTCTCACGGGAGCTTGGCAGGCTGGTGTGGAGCAGAGACAACCCAGTCGGACCACCACCGGCTGTGCTCACGCGCCGTGGAGTGTTCTCGTGGTGCGGACGCCTGATCGCTCACATGCCCGTGTGTGGTTGGCTCCGCCCTGCCGTGGCCTGGTTGAAACGACGCGTGAATGACGTCACACAAGGATGGGATGACATCACCTACGACGGAGTTCTGCAGAAGCAGATTAGTCATGTCGCGGCTCGGGTAGCCAGTCACGATCCGGCACACGGTCTGTGGAGCGTGCGGAGCGACCGCGCTGTGGTTTGGGTGGATGCGAGCTCCGTAGCAGCGGGTGTGGTGGTGGAGTCACCTGACGGCGACGTCATTGAAGACGGATGCTGGCTGAGGAAGGATGAATCCACACACATAAATGTTGCGGAGCTAAATGCGGCCGTGAGAGGCATCAACGTGGCCGTCGCTTGGGACATGCGTGTCATCGATCTGCGCACGGACTCGGTCACAGTGCACCGTTGGATCAACGATGCATTGAGCGGCCGCACTCGGCTGCGCACCAAGGCACACGGAGAGATGTTGATCAGACGCAGGGTCGACATGATTCGACAGCTGGTGGATGAGCTCGAGCTGTCGCTGTCTGTAACTCTAGTGCGGAGCGCAGCGAATCGAGCAGACGAGCTGACCCGAGTGCCGAAAGACTGGGTGCGTGATGAGTCATCGCCTGCAGCTACTGAGACAATGGCCGTCTGCGAGGCTGCGGCCAATGGGCTGGCATTGCCTAACACTGTTGACGATTCATCGGGTTCGGCAGTACTGAGAGGAGGCGATCAAGTCGCAGCTGCAGGTGGTAGCAGCGCTGAGGTGGATCGGATGACGCCGCGGGGAGACTCGGCCGGCGCGGCAGAGGACCGGACGGAGGATCAGCTTGCACCAGGAGGCTCTGCTGATATTGCGGAGGCCATCGCAGGAGTGCATGACCGCGCCGGACATCCCGGGGTTCGTCGGACACTGTACTTTGCACGGCGTGACATTTCAAAGGACGTGACGCGAGCTCAAGTGCAAAATGTGGTGAGCCAGTGTGACGCATGCCGCTCAATCGATCCGGCGCCAATGAAGTGGAGGCATGGCTCGTTGGAAGTGCCTGACGTATGGAAGCGACTGGCAATTGATGTAACGCACTACCGGGGCCAGTCGTTTCTCTCGGTTGTGGACTGTGGACCCTCGCGGTTCTGTCTGTGGCGACACCTGAGTCGTCCGGACGCTGATGTCACGATCGCTCAGCTCGAACAGATCTTCTTCGAGCGCGGGGCACCTGAGGAGCTGCTTTGTGATAATGACACCATCTTTCGCAGTCGGAGTTTTGCGGCTTTTGCAGCGAGGTGGGGCGTGCGTCTTCGATTTAGGGCGGTTCATGAGCCGGCTGGCAATTCGATAGTTGAGCGGAACCATCGCACGATCAAGGTCATTGCTGCGCGAAAACAATGCTCGGTGGCCGAGGCAGTCCACCTGTACAATGTAACGCCGCGCGTGGGTGGATCTGCACCCGCGAGTGTCGTGTTCCGGTACAATGTGAGGGACAATGTGCGGCCCGCTGCTGCACCGCCGACGCCCAACCCCGTACCAGTGAACAGTGAGGCAGCCGCGTATCGTGTTGGCGACCCTGTCTGGGTACGTCGTCGGGGAACTCGGTGTGTTGATGCGTCGCGTCCCGGCACGGTGTCTGATGTCGTTTCTGAGCAGGTCGTAGAAGTCGATGGAGTGCCATGGCACGTGAGAAATTTACGCCGACGGAATGCCGCCGTCGAGGAGGGGCCCGTTAGTGAGGGCGAAAGTGAGGGAGAGAGGGACGGTGAGAGTCTGGTCATTACCGTGCCGGTGGTGAATGATGCGGGCTCAGAGGGGAACAGTGGGCCGGAAGTCGTGGAGGGAGAGTCAGCTGAGATTGTGGGCGAGGAGGACCGACAGATTCCACGTAGAAGCGAGCGGGAACGTAGACAGGCCCAGTATTTCCAATCGATGGGTTGATCCTTTGAGATCAAGGGTGGAGTGTAGTTTCAGTGATGCTTTTCGATGCTAAGTGATGCTTTCCGCGATGCGAGTCGGATGGACTTCGCTCAGGCGGTGTCAGGTCGCTGCCGCCGGGGCCAAGCTGTGTCCGGGCAGGCGGTGAGTCAGTGAGCGAGATGGACTGACGGTGTGAGGGTGCGCGCTGAGGAATACAGAATCTACACCTTCCTTTCACGATTCGTGGCATGCATACAAAACGCCAACATGTCTACAGGAGCGGAACTATACCTAATACCCGGCACCCGAATACCGTGTGAAACAACACCTCAACAACGAAGGCTTACAAATAAAGCTAACGGCAAGCCAGTGATAAACAGAAGGCGTGCTTCCATTTTCGCTTCCATGCTGCACTGGGGGCTCAGTGAAATGGAGTGAACCGAGTTCCGTCCTTCATGCGAAACAAACAACCACCCCAGGGACGTCAGAGTTTTGATAAAGTATCGATAATTGAGGAGCTCCGAAGGCCCTACAAGCAAAAAGGATCCACAAAACCTTGGAACAATTCCCGCGGTGTGCCAAATCTGTCCACACTTTACTGCGATAAGACTTAATTTACTCATCATGATCAAGCGTAGACGCATGAAGAAATTATAAAAAATAAACCAATCCAATCCCAAAGCGCACCCTTATATCATGGGCTACGCTAAACGACGCAGCGATCGATCTTCTCTATTCGCTGTTCGGTCCCTAATTAGGTCACAATCAGGTACAGCGGCATAGACGTCACGGTCGTGAAGTAGGTATATCACGACTCGGTGATTAATGCAAAGTGAGAGTGTTTGGGTGAGAGAGGAAGAAAGCTGAACAGAAAAGAGCAGAACAAAGCAGAGTAGAAAACAGAACATAAGAAAAGAGACAAAAGTCTGTAGTATTTGTAGGTAGTTGGCATCCGGCCGTCTCGATAGCTAAATGTGGCAGCTGAATGACCTTATTTGCGGCATTAAATGTGACAATATATCCGCAAACACTGAATCATCGCCCGGTCAGGAATCACATCAAGCTTCATTCCCATAAGCCTATCAATACAATGAAATTTGCCAAAGTATGCAGCTTTCAAACAGTTGAAAAGATAGCTGGAACGTGGCACGACGCCATTACGGAGGTGAGGTGCTCCACTCCGCAGAGTGTGGCTAATGGTAGCGTGATCTCCGCACCGTTTCCTGTTCCAGTTGACCTGACATGACCTCGCTGCACGCCACAGCCGGCTCCCAGACGCCCTTGACACGCCGGTAGTCGTCCGGCACAAACGGTTTCACCGACCTCGGCAGCGCCAGCCGACAGCCGTGCGCGCCGCCCGGCCGCGCCGGACGGCCTTGACCCCTCCTGACCCCGGCGGCCACCCCACCTGAGTCCACCGAGCCGCAGCAGCTCATCGCCCGCGGCGGTCCAACGGGTCAGACGGGTCAGCATCAGCCGCACATACCGCCGGGGATGATCCGACGGGACGCGCCAAGTGCCCCTGGCGGCAGACGGGAGACCCGTCCCCGCCCCAGGTCTGCCTGGCCGGCTGGCTGGCTGCGGACTAAACACCGGCGATTTCGGCGTCTGGCTGCCTGTATGTAGAGACCAGCGGCGCGGACAGAGAGCGGCTTACAGAGCCGGGATCCACCGCAGCGCCTGAGCCGCCGTCGTATCGCGTGGGGAATCTCGCCTTCAGTGCGGCAGGGCTGGGAGGCTGTAAATGGACATCGACGTTCGAGTTTGGCCGTGGCGCTGGCGATGGCGGTGGCGGCGGCGGCGGTGGCGATGGCATTGGCGGCGGCCGGGCCGGCGACAGGGTCAGTGGCACTGACCGACTTGGTCATCCAGGACGACTAAAGTTGCGTGGCAGACTGGCCGATTTCGGGTTCTGACCACCGTGTGGGGTTGAGTGCCCCCATCACAGGCCCCGTGAAGTGCCGGTCATTATATCATCAAGGTGGGATCCTCCACGCACCAGTCATTATGTGTCATATAAGGAGGCGCGTCGCGCGCAGTTTTTGCAGAGCCAGGGCCAGTCACACACGCATACTGCGGTCAGTCATTTGGAGTTATATGGGGGTTGAGTAATAAGGATGGTACTTTAAGCCGTTTTATGATCGGAGGGCTACTTAAATTTGGCTAGGGAGTGACAGTTGAGTGTGTGAGTCACGAGACGACTGGTATTGAATTATTCTTCGTCTGACAAATCCACTCATTGGCATGAAACTTCGCAGTGGTTGGTACGGACAGCTTATCATCGCAGGAAAGTAAATTCCGACGCGTCGAGACACTTTCCCTGCGTGTCACACCTGACAAAGTGCCTTGAACTGGCGCCGAGCCAGGAGGATGGCCGGGGCCCGCTCACTGA
This sequence comes from Amphibalanus amphitrite, assembly GCF_019059575.1. Lineage (NCBI taxonomy): Eukaryota > Metazoa > Arthropoda > Thecostraca > Balanomorpha > Balanidae > Amphibalanus > Amphibalanus amphitrite. The sequence goes on along the minus strand of NW_024881525.1, from coordinate 955,885 downwards.
ATGAGACACCGCTCGTGCATCTCATCTCCGGGGTCACATTCCAGCTCTGCATCGAAAACCGGTCACCGAGGCCGCCACTGGACGCCGCCAGACGTGTTCTTCCGTCAGAGGGCAGGCGGGCACCTTCCGAGAGTGAGACGCTCCATTGCGCGTCACATTCCCGTCACGCTGGGGCGAGTGTGACGTCATCCAGGGCAGGTGTGCGGAGCCATACGACCTTGTCACCTACCACCGCACTCATCAGGAATTGATGGCCGCTGGGCGCCCCTCACATGTCCCCCCGTTAACCCCCGGCCATCACCAGTCACCGGTCACCGCAGCGCTGACGGTCACTGCTCAGCACACCTGCCGTCACCGTCCGCCGCCGGTCGTAATTAGCATTATCAGATGACGTCAGTCGATGGCACTGCCCCCCCTCGCCATGTGGCCGTATAACCATCCAGAAGATACCACTATCGGTATCAGAGCCGTGCCGTACAACAGACGTTGGCAGAAGCCGCAATATCCAGCAGACATCGGTAACAGGCGTGTCATCGGTAACAGACGCTTGAATGCTTTAGAGTGTGGCCATCACGACAAACGTCTATCACATTGCCAGTTTAGTCCGATGAGACACTCCTAGCGATTTGCATATAATTTACAAACTCGCTTTACTCGGCATCGCCTTGAAAGCAAACGTACTTACTACTTACTCGGTTTTCTTGGCAACGCCTTGGTGGAGGGAGGCGGCCTGTCGGTACGCATCCAAATCAAACGAGCGTGCATTTGCATGGGTTTTAGCGTTTGAATTAGCCAGATTCAGCGATTTATTGTTCATTTGTGCTATTTCATCGCGGTAAGTAATAGGCGGCCATGTCCTTTAAAATGAAATAAAATAAAAAGGTTATCTGACAGAGGAGGAAAACAACATGTTTACTAGCGCAGACACACCATGGGAGAACGCACGGTTAATCTGCCATTACGATAGAACGTATACTGCGGATTACCCATTGCCGATTACTATGGGAACCCCTTGTTACCACGGCGACTCGCACCGGAAAACATATAGGTCCCACTCTTCAAAACAAAAATCTGAAGCTGACGCAACCCTGCACGTTCAAAACAACATATTTTCAAGGTTCAAATAATTTGGCGGTCGGTGGCTCGGAGGTCAGGGCCAAGGGATCTCCACTGTGCTGGCAATCAATGGTCACCCCTGAACCCGCCAAGCGAAAACAACACTGGCCGTCGCCGCGGGGGACTGAACCCTTGCTCGACGGGTCTGTGGGCCTTACACCCGGGACGCGGCGGCACAAAATGGCTGGCAACGCGGGTAACGTGAGGAATGCTGCCTTCGGGCTCGTTTCGCCACTGACAGAAGGGTGGGTGGGATATGCCAGATTGTGGAGAAGGGTACCCAGACATCGATCAGGCGCAGAGGAGAGGGGTTCAGCAGACACCGATCAGACTCTGAGGAGAGGGTTGCCGCAGACACCGAGCCGGTCGGCTCTGTGGGCCTAGACGCTGAGCCGCTCCCCCTGCGGCCTGCGGTCCCTTCGGTCGCGGTTCTGCCGCCCTGGGTCGGGGTTCTGCCGCCCGGGGTCGCGCGGTTCTGCCGCCGCCGGGCCGTCACGCCCGGTGCATAGGCACGCGCCCGCAGAGGTGGCGGAGCCGTCTCAATGCCGACGACCCTCCGGCCTTGATGGTGACCGCTGAGGCTGATGGCCGCCACCCGTCACCCGTCCCGAAATCATCCATCCGATACCAACCCGGGTAACGGAACAGGTGGACCTTTATAAACTGCATGCATGCAACAGTAAAAAGAAACGGAGAAAATATCTATTGATAGGGAATATTATGATGCACCTTCGACTATCGGTATCCCCTCTCAAGTGCCAAACACATAATAGCAGGTTGTGTCATTTGACACCTCCAGAAGACGGTGCAGTCTATCGCGTCGCCACTGACACTTAACACCCGATCCGACGCCCCGCCGACCGACCGACCGACCGACCGACCGACCGACCGACCAACCGAAAGGCCGACCTTGGTCACATGGTCCCCCTCCCCCCCCCCCTTAATCGCCTTCCGCCGGTCGAGCGCAGCGGGGGTGCCACCCCAACACGACCCACGCCGCCGCCTGGGCGCCCTACCAGTGCGGTGGGTGGGCTATGAGAGGGACATCTGGACAAGTTCGTCACCTGCCGTGGGGCCGTAAGAAAGCGGATAAATTGGTAGGGAGAGTGGTTGGTCGCAGTCGGTAGCCACAAGCCGCGACAGCTACCTGATTGAGTGGCGGCAAGTTTCCATGTCCCGTTAGTTCGACTGGATAGTCGATAGGTACCTCTAGACGATATCGAGATGGCGAGACGCGCACCTAGACCATCAGACAGGGCTCATCGTGGGATCCATCAGCGTGGCTACCGTGTGGTCGACCAGACGCCCTATCAGCAGATGTACGGTAGCCCGGCGCGATTTTTGACGGCAGGGGGTGACGACAACACTTTTCTATTTCATCACGATCTTCACAAGATAGCGCGCCCGCTGGAATCCTGTTTCTGGGATAGGGTGACCGCGCCGGCCGCCCGGTGCACCGTTACGAACGGCTGCGGTTTGGGAGAGTTTTATCGGCGAGCTAGACCGTACCGAGGAGCAGAGAGGTGTCTGCGGGAGAAAACCGGCACGTCACAGCAACAGAAAGACGGGAAAAGGGTGACATGGAAGCTAGCGATTACATGGATCCGGGATATTAGTCGTTGGCGACGGTTCTCGTCCGTTACCTGTGTCACAAAGTGAAAGAGAACGGCCGATTCTCCCTCCCTATATCCCGCCAGTAAGGAAGAAGCTAGATGACATTTTACCAACTCGATAAATTTATTTTCAAAACTGGTTGCCGAAAAATAATTAGCAAGCTTCAATAATAGAGTAATGGCAATAATGGCAAGCTGCCAGCGGCCCACTATCTGCGATGCATCCTCTATGCTCCCGGATCACCACATGCAGCCAGCAGAGCGCGGTGTCCCCGCAGGAAGGGGTCCTTCGGTCGGGTGCACCGCAGTGTGCCGCAGTTCCGCCCGGCCACCCGCTCGCCGGGTACACAGGCGGTCACCATACGCTCCCCGCCCCCGCCGCCGGCCGCAAAAAGTCGCCGCCGAGCCGGTGTCGGATTCCGAAAGCTGATCCGTTCTGGCCGAGCTGCGGGCCGGGCCCACAGCAGAGCCCACCGCGGTCCACTGCACTGAGAGCGGGCAGCGGTGATGAGGGGTCCGACGGCGCGGACCCGTTGTCCAGGTGGGAGTGAACCTCGCGGGGCCAGGCCAAGTCCATATAGGGTCACGTCCCGCGCTTGGACGGTGCTGATTGGAATGAGGGGCGATGTGGCATAAGCTATTAATGCTATACCACAGCTACGACATCTCCTCAAGCTACAGTTTGGATAAATCGAATCCCTGACGAAGGTAGGTGGGTATAGGGCGGGGACCACCCACGGTTCGGGAGGGGAAGTGGCGGCAGCTTCAGATCTCACACGGCCACGGCCAGGAAGCATGGGAGGCCACGAGAGCCACACAAAGAACGTTACGACCGAGCCGGGGCGATCGATACGCAGAAATTCGCCTGTTTAGCATCCGCTGGAAGTCGGCACTTAGCCGCCTCCTTTATGGTTCCTCCGCCCACCGTCCTTCGTCCGAGAAGGGCTCTCATTTCCAGCGAACTGCGCATCTACTCAAAACATGCTTCCAGAGGAATGTCGCTACGCCTCTCATCATACCGGAAACAAACTGGATTCGGTGCGCTCTGGACTTCGATTTCGACAACTTCCGCATTTCGACAACAGCGCCTACCAATGCACAATAAAGCCTATAAGTCTGGCGGTTCTCTGACACGCTCTCCTCCCTCCTATACAGTCAAACAATGACACTCACTTCCTTCCAGGCCAGACAGGTCACATTCCGCCATGGCCCGACTGCAGGGTCCCGAACCACCGCCGCCCCGTGCACGTCGCAAACCGCGTGCACGGTGCACCAGGGGTAAACAGAGAGGCTGGAGCCACAGACCGGCGTTGACGGTCGTGACCGCCGCCCCAGACGGAGCCAATGTTTGGTCGCACGCCCACACGCGGGCGCGCAGACGGGCCCACGTTCCGAGTTTCAGACGGACGGTATAGGAGGTCCCAGGGCCAGGTTTTCACAGCCAAAGGCTCGGGCAGACAGAAGGGCGGGCTGACAGACGGACGGATGGACGGTCTCTTTTCATATTGGGCATAAATGTGCGCAAACGGGCTGACGGACAACCGGGCAGATGTTTAGAAAATTACTGACGGAATGGCAGAGGGCAGAAGCGCAGACGGACGAAACGATTAACGGATCGACAGCCGTGTTCCGTGTTCGGATGGACCGGCGAGCAGGCTGGCAAAATAAGACGAGACCAGGATGCATTTTGCTGGCAGGCGCTTCCACGATCTAGGCCATAACAGATGAGACCAACCTAGCAACTATGCAGCGGTTTCTGAGTGATTCCACTAAGATTTCGAAGCGGTTTCGCGGCGCTTTTGTTGCGGTAAAGAAAAATGGAGAAGCCAGTCCGAATGTAGGAAGGGCGATGCATCAAACAAGGTAAGGAGAGAGTCTGCACTGTGCTGCAGCGCGAAATCAAACCTAAAATCATACCTTTCACCCGTTCCACTTCATGAACTAACAGACCGAGCGATGAACTTTCAGGAATGAGCCGAATAGTGGAGGCCAACTCCCAGACGAGCAATAGGTCCAAAGCAGTTAGCTAAAGACATTGAGTCCATCACGACCGTTCACACAGAAGTTCACATCGACACTCACACTGTGAGAACATCTTGACGCAAAAGTATGAGCTGTCCACAAATAGCCATGCGTCTCTGCGGATTGCTGCCGCCCACAAAACCGCAGCGTCCGCGTTCTGACGTCTGCCGCTGACATAGCGGCGAACAAGACATATTTCACTCTGACAAGCCTGAACACTCCCTAGCCGGAATCCTCGCGTCACCGGCTAACGATCGAGCCGTGACCCTTGACCAAGGGCCTTGACCAGTTCCTGCCGGCACCCCTGACCCAGCCTGTTCAAAAGAAACCGGCAGTCTGGCGGCCCATGACAACTCAAAGCTACATCACCAGTCTGTCTGCGTCCATCACCAGCACCAAGTCGTCACCAGCGGCAGCTCGGAAGCACTAATTCTCCACCCGGATGTAGGATGCCGGCATAGGCGTAGGAACAGGGGGGGGGGCCGGGGGGGCCATGGCCCCCCCCACTTTCGGAGGTGGGGGGCCAGCAATGTTAACTGGCCCCCCCCCCACTTTTTGCTGACTTAAGTGTCTGTCTGTACCTACCTACCACCCGGTAATTCAGCTTGCCCTTTAATGAAGATTCCCTTTTGTTTCTACAGCGTTATTGACCGCATTTTCCTTCACTCAATGAAGGAAACCATATCAGAGACAAGACTTGTGAGTCCTGGTGACAGCATTTTGTTGAATACGAGGCGCGGAATGAGCGGCCACTGAAAAGGTATAAGACAATATTTACTAGCACGGTGCAGGAGAATGCGTATATAGACGGCTGCTCGGCTGTTATACGGACGGGCCGCGCGGAGAACGGTCCTGAGGCTGGGCTCTATCGGAACGGCCCTGCCGGCCCAGCCGGGGCTGTCTGCGTGACCCGGGCGGGGCGTGTGCTGCCGGGGGCGGTCACGTGATCGGAGATGACCTCGCTCTGATCTGCCGCCGGCCCGGGAGACTGGTACCTGAGAGCTGGGACTGTGGATGTGCTGGACTTGTGACAGTGCAATACAGAGCTACGACGAATAACGAGCTTTACGGCACGTCTACATTTGGTGGCAGCGGTGCCTGCCATCCAAGGGCTTCCACCGCCTCTGTCGTTGCTCGTCTGCCGCTCGTCTGCCGCTCGTCTGCCGCTCGTCTGCCGCTCGTCTGCCGCTCGTCTGCTGCTCGTCTGCCGCTTGTCTGGCTGGCTCGCCTGCCGCTCACCTGGCTGGCTCGCCTGCCGCTCGTCTGGCTGGCTCGCCTGCCGTTCACCTGGCTGGCTCGCCTGCCGCTCACCTGGCTGGCTCGTCTGCCGCTCACCTGGCTGGCTCGTCTGCCGCTCACCTGGCTGGCTCGTCTGCCGCTCACCTGGCTGGCTCGCCTGCCGCTCACCTGGCTGGCTCGTCTGCCGCTCACCTGGCTGGCTCGTCTGCCGCTCACCTGGCTGGCTCGTCTGCCGCTCACCTGGCTGGCTCGTCTGCCGCTCACCTGGCTGGCTCGTCTGCCGCTCACCTGGCTGGCTCGTCTGCCGCTCACCTGGCTGGCTCGACTGCCGCTCACCTGGCTGGCTCGTCTGCCGCTCACCTGGCTGGCTCGTCTGCCGCTCGTCTGGCTGGCTCGCCTGCCGCTCGCCTGCCGCTCGCCTGCCGCTCGCCTGCCGCTCGTCTGGCTGGCTCGCCTGCCGCTCGTCTGGCTGGCTCGCCTGCCGCTCACCTGGCTGGCTCGTCTGCCGCTCACCTGGCTGGTGCGCCTGCCGTTCACCTGGCTGGCTCGTCTGCCGCTCACCTGGCTGGCTCGTCTGCCGCTCACCTGGCTGGCTCGTCTGCCGCTCACCTGGCTGGCTCGTCTGCCGCTCACCTGGCTGGCTCGTCTGCCGCTCACCTGGCTGGCTCGCCTGCCGCTCACCTGGCTGGCTCGCCTGCCGCTCACCTGGCTGGCTCGCCTGCCGCTCACCTGGCTGGCTCGGCTGCCGCTCACCTGGCTGGCTCGGCTGCCGCTCACCTGGCTGGCTCGGCTGCCGCTCGTCTGGCTGGTTCGTCTGATGCTCATCTGGTTGGTTCGACTACCGCTCACCATCCCCAGCTATCATTCGTCTGGCCGCGACGCTGTTGGGTGGCCACGACACCTGCCGTGGGTCATCTGATGCTGGTGGTACCTATCGCGACGGTCCGTCTTACGGTGGGTGTCTGAATGTCGATGATTACATGTTATGTCTGTAACGCAGATGCGCTACATTTTTTTTTCATCTTTCATGCGGAATTGCAAGCTGTGCCACAAGCTGAAACACGGTCATCTGCGAGCGCCGCACAGACACGATCAGCCGGCTAAATCGGCTGTGATACCCTCTCTCCGTCCCAGCTGGCGTCCACACAGACGGCGCAGTCGGCTCTGACAAACAGGGGTCCTCTATAGATGACCACCCCACTTCATGAGAACCCGGATCTGAAGCCAACAAATAGCATACCGAAACGCACTATCCTGCCGGTGTCGAGCCATTAATCAGTTTAGCCGTTGGAAAACAAGACTCTGTCCCACGCTCGGCACCCCGCCAGAAGAGAAGAACAAGGAGAGGGGAGTGCAGACCGGCCCTGATTTGAACCAAAACAAGAAAGGGGAGCGGAGACCGACCAGGTTTGTACGAAAACAGGATGAAATGGAACTCGGTCGCCAACGACAAAATATAGGACATCTGGCCGGACCTGACTTCAAAACAAGGGGAGCAGAGGGCCAGGCCCGCCACCTGGCGCCTCAGGCGCCGTGAGCGCCGGCGGCGAATTCCACCCGATCGCTGCGTGAAAGGGTGCGTGAAAGGGTGCGACTGCCATGGCCGGAGGGGAACCGAACTTTGTCAGCAAATCACGAACTTTCGAGGGCGGAGCCGAGTGCAGCTTCTGAGAATGGAGGACGGAGATTGGACAAGGAGATGCTGCCCGGCCCTCTGAAGTATGACGTCATCAAAAGTATAAGTTGATGAAACGGAACTGGAACGCCCTCTCGGGCTCTCTCTCGGACGACGGATCCCACGCCGCTCTTCGCTCTCGGCTCACATCTGACACCGTGGACAGCCCACGAGAGACCAGCGGCTGGCATCACGGCGCCGGCGGCGGCTCCGGCCGCCTGGCCGGGCACTGGACGGTCACGACCATCATGTCAGCGACTCCATTTCAAGTAAGGTCACGCGGTGAACACGGGTGCGCACCTAGTCCCTAAATCCTTCAAGTACCCCCCCCCCCCCCCTCTTTCGTTACTGCTATGTGAGCCACATTATATTCCCCTTTTTGGTGTCGTCTGCAATATTTTAGGCCATTCAGCTTAGGTAGTTCGATTTATTCTTGGGACTTTCAGTCTAGGTAGCTTAAGTTCACAATTCGATTTCGATCAATTATGTAACTGTGCGCGTAGTGCGACACGCGTGCCGACGTGGGCCCTCTTCAGTCGTCTGGCGCCCCGTTGTGATTTAAGCGGACGGAGGGGATTATGCCCCGTGGGGAGTCGGGAAAGGGACGGGCGACTGTGTACCGCACCGCGCGGCTTGTGGGGCTCAGTTGATGGGCGGCCTGGGCCCAGAATGTTTCTTTTAAATTTGACGTGTAAGGGAATTTAAGGTGTTGCGTCGGAGTATGTAAATAAATGGGACTTGTAAATATTGAAATACGAGTGTGAGTAGGTATAGTGCTGAAGGGCAGGGATCGGAGGATGGAGCATAAAAGGCCATATGCCAACCCACAGTCGGGAAAGAGGTCATTTCCAAGGTGTCTGGCCAGAGCAATTTACAACGATCAGTTTTCTTTATCTGTTTGATTTTACACAGTGCACACAGGGATTATACGGGGAGCACAGAACACACAGGACCTCCCTAGCCTAGCCGATACTGGAGCTTCTCCGGTTGATTCCTAAGTGCCCTTGCCAGTGGATTTCCTGGCACTCCATCCTCCCCAAATTATCCCACGGTCCAAATAATAGCGATTACACACAATACACACAGGACCTCCCTGACCTAACCGATACTGGAGCTTCTCCGGTTGACTCCTAAGTGCCCTTGCCAGTGGATTTCCTGGCACTCCATCCTCCCCGAATTATCCCACGGTCCAAACGATAGCGATTATACACAACACATACAGGACCTCCCTAGCCCAACCGATACTGGAGCTCCTCCGGTTGACTCCCAAATGCCCTCGCCAGCGGATTTCCTGGCACTCCACTAATCAATTTACCAACGGTCCGCACACAAGCAACACACTAGACCTTGTTGCACACGAAATATATGTAATTTTATTCTACATGGACACTGCAAGGGATGGAACCGGGGAGATAGATGATGCACGTCACGCCCCTGTGCGTGGAGAATCCACCGACGCGGCCATGGGTTAGGAGGGAGATGAGACGCGAGTAGAGACGCGGACTGTACAAATAGAACAATCGGGTTTCCCGAATGGCGCTAAACTCGGACAGACCCCACTAGATATTAGGCCTCGATTGAGTAAGCCCTGGATGCGTGCAATAAGTCGCGAAATTAAACGTGAGGATGAAGGCGAGTCGGGCACAGACCGCCGAGGAGGGTTTCAAGAAATGTTACCCGGTCAGCCTCGTGTCCTGGCTCGGAGGGGACGACGGGCTGTAGTCTGTCTAACCTCTGGCTAGCGGGACACGGGACCAGTGGCCCGATTGTTCCGGCCCAGGGTAGGCCTGGGTGATAATTAAGGTCACGTGGGCTGTCGCCTGGGATGTGTATCGGCGGGTGGGCCGCCGCGAGATGACGGTGTTCCGTCTCGGATTAACAGCCTCGGAGGCTGGGCAGATTTTAGGCTGCCGGGCTGGCCCGGAAGCCCTGAACTATGACTGGAGCGAGATGCGGTCATCAGTATCACGGATGGACCTTAGTTACCCAGCCCGGTTTCAAAAAGATAGGTAGGCCCGCTATCGGTCCCTCAAGTGGTCGGCGCGGGACGTCATTTGAAGAGCGACATAGATAGTTTCGGAGGTGGTTAGGACCCCGGGCGTCTTAGCGAGGGAATCGTATGCCGCCGGAAGAGTAATGCCCCGCGAAGGAACGTATAATGCCGCAAGACGGGGGTGAACATTAGATACCGAGCATTCGAGTCGGGTGATCGCAGTCAGACGGTGCTGGCCACCCGCAGTCAGTCGAGTAGCTCCGGCCATGCTCTGGTCCTTTCGAATAGGTCTGTGACGACAGCTTAACTACCAGCCACGGATAGATAGGGCTTTGGACGCCTATGTGCTGGTAGTCGACGATGTGTGTTGAGTGCAGGATATCCCCGAGTGGACCTGCGTGCGTGGAAGACGCGTGTCGTCTTTGTAGTTAGCCGACGAGAGCTAACCTTTTTTTTGGTCGCCGGGTTGGCCCGGAAACCCTGAACTATGGCTGGTGCGAGATGCGGTCATTAGTATCACGGACGGACTTTAGTTACCCAACCCGGCTTTCAAATTTTAGATACGTCCGCCGCGGAAAGCCCGGGCTACTGAGTGCCCTGCGAGCTCTAGCTCCGGAACCGTGGGCTGGAGTGTGTTAGAGATGCTGACTGACCACTGGCAGCAGAAGGTAGGTCCACGCGTGAGTGGCAGTAAGACAAGGGCTGCGTACGTTGTTGCAAAGGTTTACCGGCCCATGCTGTAAGTCCATTGTTCGCTCAACAACCTGCGTGCGTGTGTGTTTATTATTTGTGTGTAGGTAGTTCGGCATGGTCTTGGACCCGCTATAAGTCGCGTAATTCAAGGGCGGAGTGCCGAAATCTGTGGTGGTTCGTATATTCTATTCGTGTAGCGTGAGCATTATGAAGCGTTTGTCTGATGTACGGAGCATTGTGGTTATGAAGGGATAACGGTTAATGAAATTTAAGGCCAATGACTCAATAATGACTTGCGCACGCCTTAGCACCACCGGGGGAAGTTAGGCAAAGAGGGAGGGATCGGAGACGGCTAACTCTGATAATTATGAGGTATAACTGGACGTATGATAGAAGTGAGAAGGGATGCACGAGTGGAAGTATGATTGTTCTGTATATCCGGTGGGAGATAGCCCTCAGCTAGGAAGGGCGCTGTTGTTTGAGAGTGGGACTTTTTGTTAAATAGAGTTGATTTTCTATACCAATATGATCGAGGGTAATTGATTATCATTTATCAATATATCCCATTCCCTAACCCTGGCCTATGTGTTTCCGATGATTGATCGCCCCGGAGAATGCAAAGACAGAGTCGGGACGAGTTCGCGAGGGGCTGAACCGAGAAGGGCTTTTACGAGTAGAAGCGCACCCATTAGGCCGATTTTAACACCCCCACTCGAGCCAGCCCACCTGCTGAGAAGCGACCGCCCGGTTAGCCCCGCAACGCCGCGTAACCCCGCTACAGATTTGGCGCACCCAACGTGGGGTAGGATCAATCAAAGGAAACATGAAGTCGGTGGACGGACGTGCATTGCCGAACCCAAAGCTAAAATTTCAGAGGAAATGCGAGCGTGAGTGAGAAAACGTATTATGTCTGAGCTAGATGCAGTGGGAGCTGGTCACTCAGTGCAGCGTTACTCGGGTTAAATTGATTTGATTGAAATCAGAAAGCGTGGATTGCTGGAGGGTGTATATATCATGAAGTGATAAGGGTAAATCGAGGATCAATTTTAAGTGACGGGCGAGCGGGCTTGGTATATTTTTTTTTTTCGGCTACAGGTATCGCTAACTAAAATTATGTGGCTCACATCTAGCGAACCCTAACCTTGAGTGAAATCCCGTGATCCAAAGTTAGAGTAATCACACCGAGGATGCCATTTTAACCCAATTTTTAAGAGATTGTACCCATCCTATACCAAAAAGGTGCAGTGACCTATGTGTGACCCGTGGACTGACCCGCCTCTGGAGAGAACTGACAGGAGACCGGCAACCGTCCACGAGCCGTTCTCCGTGACGGAAACCCCCGTTACAGAACAGGCAGTCATGTATGTTGCCGAACCCAATGAACGTACTAAAAATACGACTGAGCACGACGCTATGAAGAAATTGAATGTGCTAAAATGAAAATCAGGATTGAAGAACGCAAAAGTCACCAATAGGACGCAGCATACTGAAATGAAGGTGACAGCGCAGATTGTAAATGATTGAGGCACGTTTTAGAAGCAGTATGGAAAGCTGAATTGCGATAAGAACAAGGACAACACACAGCCGAGTGACGGCGAGAAAGAAGACATTGAAGTAGTATACCGATGGAAACGACGTTGATACTAAATGGCAATGGATACATGCAATCACAGAAAGGAAACGACAGCTGAGAAGAGTAAAATGCAAATGATTGAAGAACTGTAACATCACGAAGCCATTTGGAAGAGCAAACGTGCAGCACAGAGAAGAAGAGACGCCGACAGAAGAACAGAAAAAAGGTAGTCATCAACAGCGACTGCCTGACAGCCAGTGCCCAATGGAACTCAAAATGAAGGCAACGCCGGAAATAAATAACAACAGAAGACCGGAAGAAGGAGAAGGAGACACGAATAGAACCAAAACTACAATGTTGTTAGCAGTTACATTGCACGTCTGTGACGACAAAATCAGACGGCAACCGGAGTAATGGTGACGACAACTACAACCATGAAGCATCATTAGACACGACCATTCAGGGACACCTCAATGCTGCCTGTTTCAACCAAAATGGACAGCTGTAATGGACCGGGCCAGTCTGCGGGCCGATTTCTGGACCGCCCGCCGCACTGGCAGGCGGTGATCCGCCGTTCATCAATTGCAGGTGGCTCCCATTTCCCAAACTTCGAGACCGATCATGTGATCTGCAGCAGGCCGGAGCGATGTTCTCAACGTCACAGCCAAGTAATCATGGAGCAGGCTGCAGTGGAACCACACCTGCCGCCAGATGTGACAGCCAAACCATCATCGGCAGTCTACACCAGAGCGCAGCCTCTGCGGCCACCAGACCAGCAGAAACAGCTTGGAAGCCACGTTCAACCAGGCTCAGCCACAGACGACGAGTTCTGGGCCGATCGTAGCCAGCCCTGACAGCTCACCAGGGCAGCTGCGTACGACATCGATGGTCGGCGAGGACTACGACTACAACTACGAGACTGGGGAAATCCGGAACTGGGACACGACTACAGCAGCAGCCGGCCGGTTCGAGACCAAATCGCGGACGACCGTCAGTCCGTCATCGCGGCCATCCCGGACCGGAGCTGTCGTGGCTCATGGAGCCACCATCAGGTGCCGGGCTCACTTCTTTGGCATACCACAATCTGCACCGGTATGTTGTCGCTAATTTGATCTGGATTATAGTAACCAAATGTACCAATGTCATTTTTGTATTGTCATGTGTTAATTATTTCAATGGTTTCATTCAATTTCCATTGTTTTGCGCGCTAATTATTTGATGTGTAGTTGGTGGTGTTTTACGGGATAGTACGTGAATGTTTTAGTTCTGGAAATGTAAGAATGGCCTGAAATACTGTGCAATGACGCAAAAACCCGCAATCCTCATGTCCTAATCATCCAAGCTCGTATTATACCATCCTCCCCAACCGAACACTGATGTTGAAATAGCTACCAATCCTTTAGAAGACAGCCACCTGCTCTGAAGTCACCAAGAAACACGAGGAAACGGCACTAAATAGCACGGCAGAAGCGAGCTCTCAAACGTTTAGTCGCGGGGCGCGACTATAAAAAGAGGTCTGAAAATGTAACGCAGATGCGCTACATTTTTTTTTCATCTTTCATGCGGAATTGCAAGCTGTGCCACAAGCTGAAACACGGTCATCTGCGAGCGCCGCACAGACACGATCAGCCGGCTAAATCGGCTGTGATACCCTCTCTCCGTCCCAGCTGGCGTCCACACAGACGGCGCAGTCGGCTCTGACAAACAGGGGTCCTCTATAGATGACCACCCCACTTCATGAGAACCCGGATCTGAAGCCAACAAATAGCATACCGAAACGCACTATCCTGCCGGTGTCGAGCCATTAATCAGTTTAGCCGTTGGAAAACAAGACTCTGTCCCACGCTCGGCACCCCGCCAGAAGAGAAGAACAAGGAGAGGGGAGTGCAGACCGGCCCTGATTTGAACCAAAACAAGAAAGGGGAGCGGAGACCGACCAGGTTTGTACGAAAACAGGATGAAATGGAACTCGGTCGCCAACGACAAAATATAGGACATCTGGCCGGACCTGACTTCAAAACAAGGGGAGCAGAGGGCCAGGCCCGCCACCTGGCGCCTCAGGCGCCGTGAGCGCCGGCGGCGAATTCCACCCGATCGCTGCGTGAAAGGGTGCGTGAAAGGGTGCGACTGCCATGGCCGGAGGGGAACCGAACTTTGTCAGCAAATCACGAACTTTCGAGGGCGGAGCCGAGTGCAGCTTCTGAGAATGGAGGACGGAGATTGGACAAGGAGATGCTGCCCGGCCCTCTGAAGTATGACGTCATCAAAAGTATAAGTTGATGAAACGGAACTGGAACGCCCTCTCGGGCTCTCTCTCGGACGACGGATCCCACGCCGCTCTTCGCTCTCGGCTCACATCTGACACCGTGGACAGCCCACGAGAGACCAGCGGCTGGCATCACGGCGCCGGCGGCGGCTCCGGCCGCCTGGCCGGGCACTGGACGGTCACGACCATCATGTCAGCGACTCCATTTCAAGTAAGGTCACGCGGTGAACACGGGTGCGCACCTAGTCCCTAAATCCTTCAAGTACCCCCCCCCCCCCTCTTTCGTTACTGCTATGTGAGCCACATTATATTCCCCTTTTTGGTGTCGTCTGCAATATTTTAGGCCATTCAGCTTAGGTAGTTCGATTTATTCTTGGGACTTTCAGTCTAGGTAGCTTAAGTTCACAATTCGATTTCGATCAATTATGTAACTGTGCGCGTAGTGCGACACGCGTGCCGACGTGGGCCCTCTTCAGTCGTCTGGCGCCCCGTTGTGATTTAAGCGGACGGAGGGGATTATGCCCCGTGGGGAGTCGGGAAAGGGACGGGCGACTGTGTACCGCACCGCGCGGCTTGTGGGGCTCAGTTGATGGGCGGCCTGGGCCCAGAATGTTTCTTTTAAATTTGACGTGTAAGGGAATTTAAGGTGTTGCGTCGGAGTATGTAAATAAATGGGACTTGTAAATATTGAAATACGAGTGTGAGTAGGTATAGTGCTGAAGGGCAGGGATCGGAGGATGGAGCATAAAAGGCCATATGCCAACCCACAGTCGGGAAAGAGGTCATTTCCAAGGTGTCTGGCCAGAGCAATTTACAACGATCAGTTTTCTTTATCTGTTTGATTTTACACAGTGCACACAGGGATTATACGGGGAGCACAGAACACACAGGACCTCCCTAGCCTAGCCGATACTGGAGCTTCTCCGGTTGATTCCTAAGTGCCCTTGCCAGTGGATTTCCTGGCACTCCATCCTCCCCAAATTATCCCACGGTCCAAATAATAGCGATTACACACAATACACACAGGACCTCCCTGACCTAACCGATACTGGAGCTTCTCCGGTTGACTCCTAAGTGCCCTTGCCAGTGGATTTCCTGGCACTCCATCCTCCCCGAATTATCCCACGGTCCAAACGATAGCGATTATACACAACACATACAGGACCTCCCTAGCCCAACCGATACTGGAGCTCCTCCGGTTGACTCCCAAATGCCCTCGCCAGCGGATTTCCTGGCACTCCACTAATCAATTTACCAACGGTCCGCACACAAGCAACACACTAGACCTTGTTGCACACGAAATATATGTAATTTTATTCTACATGGACACTGCAAGGGATGGAACCGGGGAGATAGATGATGCACGTCACGCCCCTGTGCGTGGAGAATCCACCGACGCGGCCATGGGTTAGGAGGGAGATGAGACGCGAGTAGAGACGCGGACTGTACAAATAGAACAATCGGGTTTCCCGAATGGCGCTAAACTCGGACAGACCCCACTAGATATTAGGCCTCGATTGAGTAAGCCCTGGATGCGTGCAATAAGTCGCGAAATTAAACGTGAGGATGAAGGCGAGTCGGGCACAGACCGCCGAGGAGGGTTTCAAGAAATGTTACCCGGTCAGCCTCGTGTCCTGGCTCGGAGGGGACGACGGGCTGTAGTCTGTCTAACCTCTGGCTAGCGGGACACGGGACCAGTGGCCCGATTGTTCCGGCCCAGGGTAGGCCTGGGTGATAATTAAGGTCACGTGGGCTGTCGCCTGGGATGTGTATCGGCGGGTGGGCCGCCGCGAGATGACGGTGTTCCGTCTCGGATTAACAGCCTCGGAGGCTGGGCAGATTTTAGGCTGCCGGGCTGGCCCGGAAGCCCTGAACTATGACTGGAGCGAGATGCGGTCATCAGTATCACGGATGGACCTTAGTTACCCAGCCCGGTTTCAAAAAGATAGGTAGGCCCGCTATCGGTCCCTCAAGTGGTCGGCGCGGGACGTCATTTGAAGAGCGACATAGATAGTTTCGGAGGTGGTTAGGACCCCGGGCGTCTTAGCGAGGGAATCGTATGCCGCCGGAAGAGTAATGCCCCGCGAAGGAACGTATAATGCCGCAAGACGGGGGTGAACATTAGATACCGAGCATTCGAGTCGGGTGATCGCAGTCAGACGGTGCTGGCCACCCGCAGTCAGTCGAGTAGCTCCGGCCATGCTCTGGTCCTTTCGAATAGGTCTGTGACGACAGCTTAACTACCAGCCACGGATAGATAGGGCTTTGGACGCCTATGTGCTGGTAGTCGACGATGTGTGTTGAGTGCAGGATATCCCCGAGTGGACCTGCGTGCGTGGAAGACGCGTGTCGTCTTTGTAGTTAGCCGACGAGAGCTAACCTTTTTTTTGGTCGCCGGGTTGGCCCGGAAACCCTGAACTATGGCTGGTGCGAGATGCGGTCATTAGTATCACGGACGGACTTTAGTTACCCAACCCGGCTTTCAAATTTTAGATACGTCCGCCGCGGAAAGCCCGGGCTACTGAGTGCCCTGCGAGCTCTAGCTCCGGAACCGTGGGCTGGAGTGTGTTAGAGATGCTGACTGACCACTGGCAGCAGAAGGTAGGTCCACGCGTGAGTGGCAGTAAGACAAGGGCTGCGTACGTTGTTGCAAAGGTTTACCGGCCCATGCTGTAAGTCCATTGTTCGCTCAACAACCTGCGTGCGTGTGTGTTTATTATTTGTGTGTAGGTAGTTCGGCATGGTCTTGGACCCGCTATAAGTCGCGTAATTCAAGGGCGGAGTGCCGAAATCTGTGGTGGTTCGTATATTCTATTCGTGTAGCGTGAGCATTATGAAGCGTTTGTCTGATGTACGGAGCATTGTGGTTATGAAGGGATAACGGTTAATGAAATTTAAGGCCAATGACTCAATAATGACTTGCGCACGCCTTAGCACCACCGGGGGAAGTTAGGCAAAGAGGGAGGGATCGGAGACGGCTAACTCTGATAATTATGAGGTATAACTGGACGTATGATAGAAGTGAGAAGGGATGCACGAGTGGAAGTATGATTGTTGTGTATATCCGGTGGGAGATAGCCCTCAGCTAGGAAGGGCGCTGTTGTTTGAGAGTGGGACTTTTTGTTAAATAGAGTTGATTTTCTATACCAATATGATCGAGGGTAATTGATTATCATTTATCAATATATCCCATTCCCTAACCCTGGCCTATGTGTTTCCGATGATTGATCGCCCCGGAGAATGCAAAGACAGAGTCGGGACGAGTTCGCGAGGGGCTGAACCGAGAAGGGCTTTTACGAGTAGAAGCGCACCCATTAGGCCGATTTTAACACCCCCACTCGAGCCAGCCCACCTGCTGAGAAGCGACCGCCCGGTTAGCCCCGCAACGCCGCGAAATCCCGCTACATGTCTCTGAAGTTTGAGGTTTCTGAGTTGCCCACGACCACAGTTTCGGGTACCATGTTGCACTCTCAGTTTGCGTCTTTGAGTTTACCGTCGTTTGATGGCCGGAGTTCGGTCCCGCGGTTTTTAGATGATTTCGAACGGTACAGCAGGTTACAAGGATGGGACGAGGAGAAGAAGTTGGATATTTTCCCGTTGTGTCTGGTGGGTATCGCGAGGGACGCGTTTGACTCTCTGAGTACTGATCAAAAAGCTACATTCGCGGGCGCGACTGCTGGCCGCTGGGTTCCGAGCCAGTTTTTCGGGCCGCAGTTCTGTGGATCATCATGTAGACCTCAGGGCTCTCCGGTTCGATCCATCTGGATCGCTGGACGCGTTTGTAATAGAGTTCAAAAAGCTCGTCGCCCTTGCGTTCCCTGATCAGCCGTCGGAGGGGCTCCTATATAATCATTTTTTATCGGCTGTCCCTGACGAGCTGTGTTCAGCCATCATCGCCGATGGCATCAGCACTTTTGACGGCGCGGTCAACAAGGTTAGGAACTTATGCAGTGCGGCGAAGCGTCTAGCTCAGGGGGCTGAGAGGAGTGAGCCTGTCCGTCAACTGGCTGCCTCAGTTGACGAATCCCTTGTGGCTCGCCTCGAGCGTAGAATTGCGGAGCTCGAAGCGAAGGTAAACTCAGCGGTCAGGGGTCCTCCCCGTGGGGGCGGGACTGGGGGTTGTTTCGCTTGTGGCGACCACGGACACTTCCGCTCACAATGTCAACATAAGAATGCGTCCTGTTCCAACTGTCATCGGCGTGGACACCTGCCGCAGGTCTGTGGGAGGTATCAGGGAAACGGTCGCGGGTTCTCCCGGGGGGCCACGGGGGAACCAACAGAGAAGCCGCGGCCCTAAAGCCCTCTAGCGGTGATCATGTCAGCTCGGTCCCTCTGGACCAGGCAATGTGTTTTGTGGCTAAGGTTTCTGGGGTCGAGTGCAAATGTTTACTTGATACTGGTAGTACCATTAGCATCATGCATCATGCAGTTCTTGAGATGCTGCCACACACCCCGCGACTGCGTAAGACGCCGGTTCGAGCGAGAACTGCAGCGCGGGGAGACTTACCACTGTTGGGACGGGTTGTGTTGTGCTTTCATATCGGTGGCCTGCCTGTAAATCTAAATGTTTTCGTGTCCGATGCGATCGATGTTCCGTGTCTGTTGGGGCTGGATTTTCTTCAGGCATGCCCATGCGTTATCGACTTGAGTGAGCGCCGGCTCGTCTTGACGCCGTCGGAGTCTGTTCGGTCCATCTCTGCCGAGGCCGTGTCGGTCGGGCGGTTGGTGGCGCCAGCGAGTGTCAGTATCCCGCCCGGGCGAGAGTCACTGCTCACGGCGCGCGTCCCGAACTGCGATTATGTTGGTCCGGCTATCGTGGAGCCATCTCTCAACATTACTGGACTTGAGTTCGTACCTTCCCTCGTTCATGTTGAGGGGGACCGTGTTCCGTTTGTTGTTCGTAATATCACAGCAGAATATATCAGCCTACCTAAACGTGCCGAGATTGGTCAGTTGGAGGTTGGCTTCGCGGAGCAGCAGGAGCCTTCTGACGTCGGGCCCGAGGGGCTCCAGATCACGGGTCAGCGGTTCGCTCTGAGCGACTCTCCCCTCACTGAGGAGCAGCGAGTCAGGGCGCAGGCCGTGTTGGATAAGTACGCATCCATGTTTGATGGCCATTTGGGTCACACTACCGTTGTTTCACATACTATTGACACTGGAAATCACTCGCCAGTCAGTCAGCCGGCTCGGCGGGTGCCTCCTCACCTGCGGAACGAGCTGCGAGCTCAAATCGATGATTTGGTTCGGCAGGGCGTGCTCGAGGAGACTGATGGGGGTGGTTGGGCTTCGCCCATTTGCTTGGTGCGGAAGAAGTCCGGAAAATACAGGATGTGTGCCGATTTAAGGCGACTGAACGCAGTCACTCGCCCGTCGTCTTATCCGGTTCCTAGGATGGACGATACTCTTGACGTGCTCTCTGGATCCAAAATGTGGTGCGTCCTCGATCTAAACAGTGCATATTTTCAGATAAGCATTGACGAGTGTGACAGAGATAAAACCACTATTGTCACTCCATTCGGTTCCCATAGATTCGTTCGTATGCCGTTCGGCTGTCGTTCCGCGCCGTCCACGTGCGCACGGTTGTTGGATATTGTATTGAGTGACCTGCGGCCAGCCATTTGCGTCAACTACTTTGATGACGTCATAGTGCACGGCTCCGATTTTGACGATGTGCTGGGTAAGCTAGACGCAGTCTTGGACCGCCTGAACCGTGCTGGTCTGACGCTGAACCCGGAAAAGTGTACACTTTTCCGGACGGAAGTCGCTTTCCTCGGGCACGTGCTGTCTCCCGACGGCTTGGCAGCTGATCCGGAGAAGGTCCGTCAGGTCGCACAGTGGCCAGTGCCGAGAACGGCAAAAGAGCTCAGCAGCTTTCTGGGTTTGGCGTCTTTCTTTAGGAAATATGTCCGATCATTCGCTGAGATGGCGGCCCCTCTTTTCACATTGACCAGCAAGGACGTCGAATTCCGCTGGTCTGAGGAGGCTCAGGAATCATTTGACAGACTTAAAAGCGCTCTCATCGCTGCCCCGGTGGTTGCGCTGCCCAGGTTCGGACCAGAGGCCGGTCCGTTCACACTGGACTGTGACTGCTCCGATCGCGGAGCCGGTGCCGTTCTCCTTCAGGAGCAGGACGGCGAACTGCGAGTGATAGCGTTTGCCAGCAGGAAGCTCTCAAAGTCTCAACGAAACTACAGTACAACGCGAAAAGAGCTTCTTGCGTGTGTTCTATTCGTACAGCACTTCCGTCACTATCTGCTTGGCAAGAAATTTTGTCTGCGGACGGATCATGCTAGCTTACAGTGGCTGATGAATTTTAAACAACCGTCGGGCATGATTGCTCGCTGGCTGGAAATCCTTGCCGAATTCGATTTTGATATTGTGTACCGTCCTGGGGCTCAGAATGCTGTGGCCGATTCACTTAGCCGTCGGCCGCCTGATCGGGCTGACGCAGAGGTTCAGGTTCCACCAGAGTGTTACCGGGTGGTGGTGGAAGCTGAGCCGTCCCATTGTGCGGACGTGATGACGCAGACGGAGGAGTGGACTGGCAATACGGTTGGGACCGGCCAGCTCGATGGCGCTGACGCGGCGGCCCCAGTGCCGAGCGGTGTGTCCGCTGGGGTGTCTGTGCCGCGGCCGCTCGGTCGATCTGAGGCGGCTGCCCTGGCCGACGATGATGCGGCGACCCGTCGGGTAACTGCTGGGTCCTGGTCTCTCGGCTACCTCCGCCAGGAGCAGGACAAGGATGCTGGGATCAGGGATATTGCCCGGCATCTGTCAACCGGGACGAAACCTCGCTGGGCTGTGGTGCCTGAATCAGCGAGAGACCTTTACCGACAATGGGATCGGCTGCAACTTACCGATGGCGTGGTGTACAGGACGTACAAGCGGCGCGCTGGTGAAAGAGGGAAATTGCAGCTTGTTGTGCCCAGACAGCTTGTACCGGGTGTCCTGATGTCGCTCCACTCTGGGCCATCAGGAGGACATTTCGGTCCAGAAAAGCTGCTTGAGCAGACCAAAGTCCGATTCTGGTGGCCGAAAATGGCGTCTGAGGTGCAGAGGTTCTGCAGGAAGTGTGAGCGATGCTCCTCACACAGCGGACCTTCTCCAAAGCCTCGGGCTGCGATGGGAGAATTGTTTTCTGACGAACCTTTCGACACGATCTCGATCGATTTCCTGACGGGGCTCCCCACCTCAGAGCGTGGGAACAAACATTTACTGGTCGTGTGTGATCATTTCACACGCTGGTGCGAAGTGTACCCGTTGCCCGATATGAGGGCTACTACGGTGGCGTCTACGTTAGTAAGCGAGTTCATTGCGCGATTCGGTGTCCCCAGGCGGTTACATTCCGACTGTGCCGCCAATTTTGTGGGAGCGGTGCTCACAGAGACCTGTCGGATTCTGGGCATAGAGAAGTCAAAAATATCTCCGTATCATCCTGAAGGTAACGCCAAGGTCGAAAGAATGATGCGTACTATCATCGCCATGCTCGCCCGCTATCTCAACGACAACCATTCGGAGTGGGATATTCATTTGCCGCTTTTAATGTTAGGATACCGCTCACAAATTCACACCTCTCTCGGGTATTCCCCTTACTTTCTCATGTTTGCTCGGGAACCCCGCCTTCCCGCCGAGGCTACTGTCGAATTGCCGGCAGTCTCAAGGCCAAAAAGTGTCGCTGACTACATCGATACCCTTTGTACAAGCCTTCGTCTGGCACGGGAATTCGCTATTACAGCATCGAATAGACGTCACGAGCGTAACAAACGCGCTTTTGAGAAAAAGATGAATGAGTTCAATTTTCAGCCTGGGGATGGGGTGTTTGTGTACAAAAATGTGGTGCCAAGAGGGCAGTATTACAAATTTGTGCGACCCTGGAAAATGGCAACGGTCTTGCGTAAGCTTGGAGAGGTTAACTACCGGGTGAAGCTTCAAAACTCTGGGAAGTCTATCCTAGTCCATCATAATCGTCTAAAACCTGCTGACTCGAGCTCGCCCAGCGACTCCCGGGGGTTGAGGGAGACGAGCTCTGGTCGTTACGACGTAACGGCGAGCAGCGGGCGCCCATCGGATGGCTCCGGCGCTTCTGTGGGCGGTGGGGCTGCTGCGCCGGCGTTCGATGGTGACAGCGCGACGACTGTTACGCCACCAGGTGGCGCTGTTCCGTTGTCTCAGGCCGCGTGTGCAACCGAGGGAGATCCGCGCTGGTCTGGCGGCTCCTGCGCTGTCATGGGAGCCCTTCAGCCGACAGCTAATGGGCTGCCCGGTATCGGCATGCTTTCATTTTTGGATGCCGGGGACGTGACTGTCCGGCCAAGTCCCGCTCCGAGCGATTCAGCATCGGCGGGGTTGTCCGAACTTGACTCTGGTGGTGACCGGCTGCGGTCACCGGAAACCAGAATCATTCCCACTAACCGGGAAACATCGGCGGAACCACGTGACGTAGAAATGGCTGCGGAGACTGTCGAGTGTGGTCGGAGTTCGGATCTTGAACCGGGCAGTAATTTGACGGACGTTAGCCCCAGTGCAGTCATCGGAACACCGGAGGAGGGTGTACCGTTGGACGATGTGGTTTTGACTGCTGCTCCTCGGCGATCCAATCGAAGGCGCGTTCCCCCTGACCGTTTTGCTCCTAGTTAGTGCTTGATCAGCTGAGATCTAGATGAGATGAGATGAGATGTGTCGTGTGCTCGGTGTTGTGTATTGTGTATCCTGGAATGGAGGGTTGTATCGAGCGTTTGTTTATTGCATCGAGCGTTTGTTTATTTAGAGTGCTTATCTGTTTGCCCGTGAGATGCTGTTCGATGTGTTCGTTTCCGCTGTATGCTGACGGGTGTACGAAATAGGGCTGATTGTGTAGTGCGTAATACGAGTTGGTTGTGCTTCGCCACTGTAGTTCCGCTCAGTTCGCGTGTGTCTGATTGTGTGTCAATTCTTAAGCGTGTGAATCATTAACTGCGTCGGGCTCAGTCTCGGGCTGCGCAGTGTCGAGTTGCGCTTCAACGGTATAGGCACTTTATTTTGCGGGGTGCAGTATAGACGGCTGCTCGGCTGTTATACGGACGGGCCGCGCGGAGAACGGTCCTGAGGCTGGGCTCTATCGGAACGGCCCTGCCGGCCCAGCCGGGGCTGTCTGCGTGACCCGGGCGGGGCGTGTGCTGCCGGGGGCGGTCACGTGATCGGAGATGACCTCGCTCTGATCTGCCGCCGGCCCGGGAGACTGGTACCTGAGAGCTGGGACTGCGGATGTGCTGGACTTGTGACAGTGCAATACAGAGCTACGACGAATAACGAGCTTTACGGCACGTCTACACGTATACAAACGACCAACGCTTGACCGGATCTGCTTGGGGTCGGCATAGTTCGTCAAAGGCGTACTAGCTGGGGGTCAGGGTGACCGTGCCCCAGCCTCGGTTCAAACAGGCTGGGGGTCAGCAATGTCTGTATCTGCCCCTCCCCCTTCCACTTTCAGTTCAGTGGCGGTCGCAGAGGGGGGATCAGGGCCATGCCTTTCCCCCTCCAAAGGCTAATCAGGGGGCCATCATATCATTTGCGCCCCCCCCCCCCCCCAACAACCAATGGGCCCCATGGGCGTATGGGGCTCTGGCCGTTATTCGATTGTCACGAGGCTCAAGAATCCCACGCTAGCTATTAACAACTCCCAAACCAGTCTTTGAGGGTCCTACACTGATCTCGGAGGGCCCTTCAGTGCCGGTCAAGCGCCCACATTGACCGCTGAGAACCCACATTGACCTCATTTGAGGGTCCCTAAACCGGCCTCAAGGGCCCAGCCGGCGTCTGAGAGCCTCACACCATCCTCTGGTGGCCTCATTTCTGTCTCTGGGGTCCCAAGACTAACCTTTAGGTGCCTCTGAGGACCCCGCACTGAATTCTGAAGACCCGATGCCGGCCTCTGAGGCCCATCTTGGTTTTTGAGGGCCTTCTGCTGGTCTCTGGGGTCCAACACCGGCCCATGCCGGTATTTTAGGGTCCCACATTGACCTCTGAGGGCCCTGCACTGGATTCTGAAGATCCGATGCCGGTCTCTAAGGGTCCGCATCGGCCTCTGAGGGCCCACCTTGGCCTATGAGGGCCCTCCGCTGATCTCTAGGTTCCAAGTCCCGCCCATGTCGGTCTGTTACGGCCCCACACTGACCTCTAAGGGCCCATGCTGGCCTGTAAGGACCCGCATTAGCCTCTGAGGGCCTTGCACTGGATTCTGAAGACCCGATGCTGGCCTCTGAGGCCCATCTTGGTTTTTGGGGGCCTTCTGCTGGCCTCTGGGGTCCAACACCGGCCCATGCCGGCATTTTAGGGTCCCACACTGACCTCTGAGGGCCCATGCTGGCCTGTAAGGACCCACATTAGCCTCTGATGGCCCCAAGTCGGCATCTAAAGGTCTCATCCTGCCCTTTGCAGGCCCTGTACTGGTCTCTGAGGGCCTTAACCCTCGCCGCCCATTCAAAGGTTTTTTTTTCGCGATGGCTTCGAACACGCCGGCGATAGAGAGCTGAAGCTTGGCATACCTGACCTTTGAATCAAGCCGGATCTTTTGACACCAACCGCATTTTCGGGTCAGATCAGGTCACTGACCCATGAGGTCATAAGTGAACCTCTGCACGGCCTTCAGATGTCGCAACTTCGCAACGCCCTCACTGCCAGAGGAGATTTCACAGGGAAATGAACCTTGGAGGACCTAGTATCCATTAGGAGTCTCACAACTTGTACATCTCGGATTTTTCCTAAAGGTCGTATGAGGTCAGGTCATTTTCGTGACCTCACCATTAGGTATAAGTCAATGGGGATAAGCTGAACTTTTTCTGGCGCCGGGAACGATCTCCAACTATCTCAAGCACACCGAATCGTGATTTAATGCACTCCTTGCAAGGTTCGATGCGTCACTTTTGCAATGTTGACCTTGCGCGACGTCATTTATGAAGTTATAAGGGTCATATTAGTTTTTCGTCAATTCGATCAAATTGAGTTAACGATCGGGAAAGCCACCTGGGGGCGCTGACCTGACCGTGACCCGAGGTTAACACCCTAAGTTTACCTCACCCAAACAAAAAGTATATCATTCGACGCGCCTGAGAGAGGCAAACACGATGCTGGCAAAATTGTGGCTCTGCGGCCGTTTTTTGCGAAGTTATTCATCAAAAACGGAACCGTGCCTTGAGGCACTTGACCTGACCTCAGAGGTCACCGGTTGACCTAGGACCTTAAAATCGGGTATCTGCGTCTTGTACCGGCGCACACGCTCGTTTTTCCGTGACGCGCTAGCTCCACCTGGGGCGAAACGGCGAGGGGGTCGTACCCGCCCCCCGCCCCCTCGGCCGGCGCGTATGTAGAAAACTATAGGTCCGGGCCGTCGAGGGTTACAGTGGCCTCTGAGGGCCCAGACCGGCCTCTTAACCCTCGCCCGCACATGGGGGGGGGGGGGGTGGTTGCCACCCCCCCCCCCCAGGCAGTCTTTCTGCTCTGCACTCAACATTTTTAGAGCTAGAAGGCTGATTTTTCGTATAGCTGCTCCTCTATCCTTTCTTGATGTCCACTGAAAATTTCAAGTTGCTGTGACCTTTGGTTTCGGAGATATGACCTTGTTTTTCAGGTCATGTCATGACCCAAATGGCCAATTCTCGACATCTTGCGTTGGCTATGGGCCTTGTGAGCTTTTGACACCTTGATTTCGGCCTTTTTTACCAGTCTTACCTCCCACCCATCATGGAACATGTTGTTCGACGATGTACAGATGTCAAGGTCAAGGTCAAGGTCAACCTAGGTCATCTAAGATAATTGCGTTTTAGGCAAGCGGAATTTACTTTTTGTGAAGTTTTTTGACTGCATTTTTGGTAAAAGCTTCTCAGATCATGATTTCATGTAATATGGACACATAAACAATCGGTGCACACATCAGTATACACACAGACACACACAGACATACAAACACATATAATTGACCTTGACCTAACTTGACCTGAAATGACCTCAGCAGCAAAAACCTGGTCGGGTAGTGTGAGAAAGAGGTTCTAGCTGGCTTGGCACCAGAAAACGGCATCGTTATCGGTATATGATAAGCAGCGCACTTGATATCCAACGGTGACCCAAAACAGCAACATTTTTTAGTTTGACCTGACCTGGAAGGTCAATGACTGACCTGAGAAGGTAAAACTGGGTATCATTGGATTCGTCTCTTCCCAAAGAATCTTTTTGGTCTTTACCGCTAAGCTCTATCTCCAACAGGAACGAAATGGCGCGGGGGGGGTGGCAACCACCCCCCCCCCCCCATGTGCGTTCTAGGATGGGAAAATGGCATGTGCGGGCGAGGGTTAAATTCCCACACCGGCCTCTGATTGTCAATCAGCCCAGTTGCAGTGGTCGCTAATATAAAACCTCTTAAAACGTTATAGGCCTGGCTGAGCCTAGCTGGGCCGTTCATGCTGATTTTTATAGGTATATTGAAAATACTCGCTTTGCACGTTTCACGCTTGCTCGTAATGAAAAAAGTTGATGGATGCCTCTGGAATTTGCATGGGTGCCAACGGCTGCGGAGGACAGGGGAACGCGTCCATCAGTTTGAGTTTATGGACGGGAGTCTCCCTGAAATTTTAACAAATTTTGTTTTTGTTTTTGCCTCGATTTTTTTAACTCTGAGCATGTTTGCGAAAACAAAGTGGCCGAAATCCGAGGAGAAATTGGATTTTGGGGGTAGGTTAGGTTTTGGACCTCTGGGAGCCTGGCCCCCCCCCCCCCCCCACTTTCGAAAACGTTCCTACGCCTATGGATGCCGGGGTCACGGGGACTGACGGGGCCCCGGGGTCTGCGGCGTCTGACTCAGGTGTCCGCCGGCCCCCGACGATACATTGTACGCCGCTCGGGGACTGGACACATCGTACGAGCAATGTCTGATCGAAGACGCAGCTTCGGAGATTGTCCGTAACCGCGGCAGCAAGGTGAATCGGCTCAACACGCCTTTCCAAAGCTACCTCTCTCCGTGAGAAGATGGCAATTGTTCCGAGCCATGACAACTCACAGCTACATAAATCAAAGCAGTGGATCGGACAGAGCTCCGGCCTTTCCGGAACTAGTGTCTGCTCTCTGGGATGACAACCTTCAGGGTTCATTCTCCGCTAAGTAGCTACGTGGATATCCCGTCTGATAAGAGCTTATGAATGCCTCGGCCTTTGGGAAGTTGCCGACGGGTCAGGCCGCTGGCAATCAAAGACTCGGCGAGCTGATAAGAAATGCAGACGGTTCATGATACCGGGTTTTGAGTCACTCCGCCGGCATCCAGTCATGCTGCTGACCAGCGCAATAGACGCTAGTCCACCGATTCCAGACGGCCTCCCGTCCAGTTGAGAGCGGACGATTCCGACCGGTGACCCGGGCGTGAGAGGTGATCGAACTTGGCGGTCAAATCGCGCTGATCCTGTGCTTCTATGTACAGACCACAACCATAGAGCAGGGTGGAAAACCTTGGCATCAAATGAAACAGTAAACTGATGATAAGCTTGACACATATTCGGTCAGATAAAGGTCAGGGAGAATGGGTCAACATATCTTGAATCCGACAATTTGGAAAGCGAATGACGAACAAAAGAATGAGCTCATCATAATTTCATAACTCTCCTTCACTTAATGAAAATTGTGTTGGCATACATACTTAACAGAATTAATTGCAGTGAAAATCATTGAACTGATTAGCTAAGAGAGCGAAATAACCCTATCCGACCACTCCAAAGAATGCATTAACATTCCTCATAGTCTAGGCTGGACGGACTGTGACCGTTCGCTGGGGGAACCGGTAAAACTGTGAGAAAACTTGCGATAATTACAATGAGTCAACGGCGAACGATAAGCGAAACGTATAAACTATCCGTCTTCCAGCAGGGAGACATGACCCTGTGCTGAAGCAGAAACGTGACCCTGCATAGGTATGGTCTATCATCATTGACGAAATCACGTGAGGTGGAAGCCGACGGTTAGACCGCAAGGACCACGCAACGCTCACACTTCTACAATGACAATTATGCGAAGATCCGAGCAACGATGCGAACAGTCATCTGGGTGATCCTTTGCCCGAGCCCAGTGTACGACGACAGACGTCTGCGGTAGGAAACGCAGCAACGCTGACCGAGTTTTCTAGCATACCAACAATGCTTTGACAAATGTTGCGGAACAGTGGTTGGTTCCATCTTCCTGCAGGATAACGGCTTGCTCAATGCTCAATGCGCGTGATCTGTGGATTTAGTGGAAGACAGAAGGATGTCTGTCACGGCCGCTCCTACAAGACTGACAAGCATTGAAGCGGCACGATTTATAGGTGATAGCACGCTTCCAGAGGAGTAAGCCGCACGTGGTTGACACTTTTGATATACCTATGTAGGTTACTCAGCTCAGAAGCCAATGTTTTGCAGCAAATCAGGATGCCGGCTAGAACATCTGCACCATCTTTACACCAGGCACAATATCATACAGCGTATGTGATGCGTAACTAAATATACTGAATGAAACTTTACTACACAAACCAGATGAGAACAATACGCAATATAAATCAATGAGGATAGTTGGCACGACTTTCTTAGAGACAACAACTACAAAGGTAATTCACAGTTCACACCATAAAACCACCACGTTTTAGTCCCTGTGACTTTCCTGCATGAAGCCGGTTACTGCCGCGTCACACCGCCCCATTCAAGTCTGACACATCGGACACGTAGCGCTCCCGGAAAGGTGAGCGCCTTGCCCAATAATGCCATTGTGGATATGACGGCCGTGTTCCGCGCGAGACTGGGTTATCGGGTCCTCGCTGGGTAACGGTGCAGTGGAGCCGACCTGCTGAGGCTGGACGGCAGGACGGGGCAGGTCCGGGGCTTGGATCGCTGCAGGGAGCTGACTGATGATACCTGAGCTGCTGAGTGAGCCAGACGTGGCTCCGCCCGATACACGGTGCTCGGGTGCGTCACGGTTCATTCGGACGAGCTCACCACCCCGCAAGGAGGCTGTGGTACTAAGGCTACGATGGAATCTCTACAGGATATTGCATGCACGCCTAAGTAACTAGTGCAAATGTCAAGTTGAGTGTTTTATGCCTATGCAGACAAACCAGATATAACCGGGCATTGCCCAGCTTTCTGATATTGCATGACGGCAAATACACGAAATGAGGGAGCCGTTCAAAGTCTTATTCTAAGCCACCGTTTAGTTCTCGACACTGGTCACGCTAAGGTTAGCTTTGCGTTTACGTTCACCGTTCAAGTTGGTGTATTTCAACGGTGGCGGTCTTCGTTGACTTTGCAGCGTTTGTTTCACGAAACAACGTTTTCGCCTTCACAATAAGGCCAAAGAGACCAGCTCCCATTTCGTCAACGTGTTGAGCTTCCCCACCAATGCGATGGGGTCCATGTGCCAGACATGTCTGATTACTTTTGCAACACCTGAGCCCATGCCGTCAACACGACAACATATGTGATCCCCGTGCAAAACAAAAGCAGCCTACATTCTTGCGCCACGACATTCTACCACGAGTTGCCAACTGTCTGAAGCGATGCAACACCCAGCTTAATGGAACAAGTTCCGACCTCAGAGCGAGACGTGGAGATGGGTAACACGGCAGGGGAGGCGCGCGATCCGGATTACAGTGCACGAATTCCGGTGGATATTCCGGCGCGGATCCAGGATCCCGCGTCGGACACGCCCCGTGGTCAGCGATGATCCCACACACATCCCTATGACGTCGTCGGCTTAAACAAGCAACCTAAACCGCTTTCAACATTGCGCAGTTGCAGCTCGACGCGTTGTACTCGGTTTTGCCCGCTAGCTGCAGATCGCACTAGTAAGCGTGAGAGCGCAACAGTTCGTCGACATAAATTATCCTGTTGACTTGTCCGCGAACCGCCTCAGGTGGACTACGCTTGTCAAACCTGTGGAAATGACTCCCTTCCTTCCAGTTGGGCCGAAAACACCTCCGCCGCTGGGATTGCGATGCCCTAAAGCGTTGTCGGAAGGCGTGATGAAGCAACTACACTCGGCACGCACTTAGTGGCGGAGTGCGCACACTCACGCGCGGTGCATTTGGCCAGCGGACGCGGTCAGAAGTCAACAGCCTTCTGCACGGCATGCATCACACGTCCCCCGTCTCGGCCTCATACCGCGGGTCGTCAGCACGGAGCCGCTTATGCAGAGTCACCAGGCGTGTAATTAGCTGTGGGCATCGCTGGAAGTCTGGCTGTCAGCGGCGCTGGATAATGCAAGCCGGACCCGCCGGTTCTGTCACCGCCGTGTCGACGTCCAGTCCACCTCGGCTTCACGTGCTCATATTGGTCCGCCAGAAGGCACCTTCAACCCACCAAAGGTTCTTCTCAGCGGGCTGGAGTCCCACAAAAACTATCCGGGATGAGGCCACGATTCAGCCACGGACGAGGCGGGTTCGAGCTGCTTCCCGCCGCTCCTACCGAAGTGCCATGGTCAGAGGCAGGCAGCTAAATCGTCGACTCCGTAGACCTTGACCGCCGCCAGGGGTGCCGGCACCCCCGCTCATCAACTAGACCCAAGTCGGAGGCAGACAGACACATCCACCGGACTCAGAGGGAGAGCCGAACGAGGACGGCAAGCAGGAAATGCCACCACACTGCCTCCTCCCCATCCCCATCGTAAATCCCCACCTCCAACAGATGACGATGCTGCATGCTGATGGTCTGCATCAGCTTAATGTTATGTCTACGCAGAAATCGACTCATCTACGGAAGGCACGTGTAGAAAAGGCGCGCGCGGTGAATAGATTATAGATACTAGCCGTTGAAATGTGGCTACCTCAGACGATGTCGATTACTTAACATTTAAAGTATGCAATTAAAAGATTTGACACGTCACTGCATGACGATTACGATAATCGCAGACGATACCAGACGAAGGTCACATTTTCGCAACTGCTGCTACAACGCTTAGCCGACAAAGTTATGTATATCTAATATCTTAGCCAACAGCGAAATATGCCCTCAATACGCACTGTCATTCGGACCCGCCCTAATATCGCAACCATGTGGGAAACAACCCGATATCGGGAGCCAGACGACCGATCCGCGGAATTTAGGCCGCGACCGCCCGCGGAGCTGGCTGCAGGACTCGGAATAAACCGGCCACTGTGCACGGTGTAGATCATAGCCGGCCGCGCTGCTGGCGGACGTTTATTTACGAGACATCAATGCAGACAAGCCGAAAAAGGGACGATCGGCCCGTAGGCGGTTCGCTCCGTGCATTGAGCGAGCGGAGATCATCGTACCATGAACAGCGGGACAAGAGGAGCCGATCGTACTTACCGGACGCTGAGGACGCCACGCTCCCATCCCTACCGCCGGGAGCCGTGCTTCGCTCCCCGTTCAAATTATCCCGTCCGAAACGGCCTTCAGGATACTATTAATGACCATCAGCGCACATTAGAACAGCGAATTAAATTAGCGAAATGTCGGCCTCAGGTGGGACACAGTTCGTGGTACGTCGTACACTTCTTGCAGCAGCAAGGATGTCGCTGTTGCACCAGTTAGCGTTGATACCGTGTCCGTTTGTAGAGCTCCACATTGATATACTTCGGTTTGACATACTGTGATTCGCTCCAAAACAAATCTTGGCCATCAATAACCAATCACATCCGAGATATTGGATCGAGC
This sequence comes from Amphibalanus amphitrite, assembly GCF_019059575.1. NCBI lineage: Eukaryota > Metazoa > Arthropoda > Thecostraca > Balanomorpha > Balanidae > Amphibalanus > Amphibalanus amphitrite. The sequence goes on along the minus strand of NW_024881525.1, from coordinate 924,035 downwards.
TTCCACCGAGACGGCAATGATAATCAATCACAAGAATCCGTTAGGTCCATTCAGCTTGGTCAGCGTCTCTAAAACAGATGGTCTTCGGATCAGCCCAGCTATATGACCAAGCCAGAAGCGGGCGGCCAGGAAGTCATGGAGACTCAAAGGCACGGGGGATTAGTTCCTATTAAAAGACACCGCCTGAGGGTTTGCGGCTCTTCGCAGGCCGGCGATGGAGGCTCTCAGGGACAGCCCGATCGGCGATCTTCCTTCTATCGGAGCGGTCAGGAGGCGGCGGCCGGATCAGCCACGGGTCTTCCCGCGACAGCCGCCGGCTATTTGGCGCGCCAGGTCGTAAAGCGGCGCGCGCCGGCGCCGCGCCGCGCCGTCCAAATGTGTTTTTCCCGGCGCCGGCGCTGGCTGAGGTGTTTGAACTCGGACCCTCCTGCCCAAACAGGGTCGGCGACGGCCACCCTGCCGCGGGCCCCGGCCGCCGCGCCGCCAGGCCCAGCCCGGCCGCGACACCCACCGCCTTGCGCAAGGCGGGCTGACGCGTCAATGAGAGGATGTTCGGTCTGGCGGCGGACGAAGGGACAGCGGCGGTGGAAGTGTTGGAGGAAATGGAGGTGAAGGTTGCAACTGTCGTCAGCCTCAAATTGTCCATGAGCTCTTCAATCCAAGTGGGTCACGGCAGAAAACGAAAGTTGCAACTTGAATACTTAAGTGGTTGGATGACAAAAGGTCAGCAATCATTCTTGGAAGCGGGGGCTTCGCGACTTTGTGCATCAAGAGAAAACTGCTTCATGTCTGTGGATGTTTCATTCGGGGGATAAAAGTGCACTAGCCAGCAAGGACGAGGCTTTCATGAGGCATTGTGCGGCATTTCTGCCTGCGACTGTTCAAGGTTTACAATAGAAGTTGTTTGTTAATTGCACGCCGGAAACATTAGTTTAGCAGAGACACGTTTTAGCATTATCATGCAACCATTATGCAAAAAGAATAGTTACTTTTAGACCCACCAGACAGGCTTCATAAGTCTCCATTCACACATAAACTAAAATGAAGTACGCTGGTACGCTGGCTGCTCGTCAAAGTGGTTAAGGACAATGCGTTGGTGCGAAAGGATTCTGCAGAGCATGGGCGGACCTTTTACCTTTTCGTCAGATACACCATATCGGGCCAAGGCGAAAGATGTCTCCGATGTCATGCACCAAAGGGTTTGGCCCTTGGCGCAACATCAGATGAGTCTGTCCGACAATCGTGGCCATCAGCGGGCTATCATCAAGGTTCGTGAGGAGCGGCTGCTGCCGGCGAGGCTGCAGCCAGTCTACGCCGATCGAGCAAAGTGTGCAGCAAGTGGCATGGCTCTTCCAGTAGCCTTGCGGTGGCGCCGATTTCGTAATGGATCTGACCGTCAGATATAGGAGGGCATTAGTGCGTCAAGTGATGCGTGAGGCGCCGGCAGGCATCCGTGTCTCCTGTCGGCGGAAGAGGGGGCCCGGCTGGCCTCTGCCACGCTCGGCTGCACTGCTGTGACCCTCCTGTCCTCTCCTTCCATTCCAACTGCCTGACGTTTCCACGGACCGCCTCCGGGCCACCCACCGGCCACTGGCGCCGCCGCAACCGGTCACCGCAGGCCTTCAGCTGCTGCCAGTAGTACCGCAGGCAGCTTCGCAGAGTTCTGGAGCAGGCCGGCCGCACGGCTGACCGCCGTTTGGCCCCGCTGGACGCAGCCAACGGCGCTCCGTGTCATTAGCGCACGCCAAGGCCGTGTGGAGGACGCCTGCCGGCGCCACTCGCCGCGCTGTCCGTGGCAGCTGCGACAGGGCGCTCGTGAGAGCCCCAGTCGCACACTGGGTACCCACGATCAATCGCTCCTAAACGTCGCGCCGTCCGGCCTGACTCACACCCCTCGGACAGCCGGCAGTGGGCTCACGCAATCGCGGAAGTGCCACCGAACTGCTGTCCCCGAGAGGCGAGAGTTGCGGTAACGCACTTCCGGAGGTTTCGACCGCTCGACCCCACAGCGGAGCGAGGCGAGCGTGCACCGTCGCCGTCGCCAACACCTTGCGCGGCGAGGGCGACGCGGCGAGCGGAAAGAGAGAAAGAGAGAGAAAGAGAGAGGGGGAGGGAAGGAGAGGGCGGAGAGCGCGGCCCCAAGGTCGTCGGCCGCCGTTCTGTGAGCCGCGCGAAGCGCCATGTGTGAAGCCGGCCCACACATTCCACCAGCGAGCCGGTCCAGCCGAGCGGTCAGTAGCGGCGGTCGCTCTGTGTGTCCCGTCTGCCTGACAAGGCCACCGCGCTCTCCGGCCCGCCAAGCTGTTTGGTGAGACCACCGGGGAGCGGGATGGACGTTGAACGGTGGCCACTGGTCAGTGTACACGGCACACAGTGTCGCTGCGTCGGGCGCCCGGCGGCCTTTCCAGATGAACTGCAGACGTCCAGGTGCAGGTGACGCAACATGCGAGGAAGAGCGCCGCGTCACTGGCGAGGCCGGCGCCGCGGGCCGCCGCAGTCACCTCTCACAGGACTCGCCAGACACGCCTGCTCCGTTCGCCGTAACTGATGACGCCAGACATTCCTGGTTCCTCGGTATCCGGGCCCGAGGCCGACCCATTCAAACGGCGCCGGCGATATGAGAGCGGATCTTGCACCGATAAGGAGGTAAATAGGCCCGCGGGGTAAAGATAGCGGCCAGAAACGCCCACTGCAGGCGTCGTGCCAAAGGCATATCAGCGCTTCACGAGCCGGATGAAAGGTAATTTAATGAGCCAGCACGAGCAACGTCGTAAACGCGAATGATTCAATCGGGCTCCCGAAACATTACCCTTGCTAAAAATACCGACAGGTTTCCGACAGGTTTCCGACAGGAAGTCAATCTGTTCATCCGCCAAGCAGCTTCATTTCGTTCTCTCGCTAAGATGCACAACGAACATGGAACGTCGTCCCATCTTACCTCCTCACATGCAGGAAGAGCACAAACGAGCATGCTCCAACAACTGAAGGGGTCCATCTTTCTTTCAGCGGGCCAACAATGGGATTCGGCGGCGGCTGCTCGGCCGTCAGACAATGGCCTGTCGCGTTCACGCTGACTCATGATCGGGGCCGGATCAGGTGAGCCGAGTGGTTGGATACAGCGAGCGAGCTGACAGTATATAGGGCCTTGGAGCTGACGTCGGCTGACCCCGCTGTGATGACGAGGACTTCGGCGAGGGCCATGGGCGCGGATGGTAGCGAGGATACTACTTCATCTTTTGAGTATTCAGAGCGGGGTTAACGAGAAGGTCAAATTGTGCGGCCATTATTGCAAAACTTCAATGCATAGCAAAGGTCACGAAAATTGACAGGAAATGAAGGAATATTATCAGGGTTACTTTTAAAGGGGGGGAAGAGGGGAATTTCCCCCCTTCGAAAATTCCGCTCCCCCTTTCAAATCGTGTCTGAACGGCTAGGGAGGGAAGGGGGAATTTCCCCCTTTCAAATTTATTTTGGAGCCCATTTTCAATCAATTCGCTATTCAGATTCTATAGTCATCGTTAATCAGATTCTCGTCATCAATCAACGTTGCTGGCGTGAAGATAATTATTAATTTTCAATTTTCGGTTCCATCCAACCATTTTACGTTCAGTGCAGCAGGAACTCCAGATTTGACCCGATACCGATCGGATAGTCGGTGGGACCGTCTCTTGTCTTGTCTCTTCCGTCTTTTCGCAATCACTGACATATCGGTACAGGCGTCGGCGTAGAAACCGGCGGGGGACGGGATTACCTCTCCGAACCAAGGGTGGATACAGGGGGAGGGGGGCAATGGGCCATGGCCCCTCCTTTGACGCAAAAAGAAGGTGACCCCCTTTTGGACCCCCTTTTATATTCTGCATGTTCTTTCTCAGAAACGACCCATTTATTCACGATTATTTTCACTTTTTCATCGACGCCAAGGCCAGACATATAAAATTTTTGTCCCAATATGACAATGGCCGTGTTTAACCATCCTCCAAACCGGAATCATTGAAGGAAAAACAACGTTATTTTTGTCCCATAGGCATCAAAGCTTTGAGTAATAAATGACTTTTCTCTTTATGCAGCATTCACGTTCATCTGCTTTGCATGCAGAGCAGGGCGCAAAAAAATGTACCTCATCACAGCCGGCTTTCCCAATGGAACTTTCACTGCTCACTAATACCTACTAATAATAATAATTCAAGTTTTGTGCTTCATTAGTTTTTGTTCGGATATCACTGCCCACCTTGTAGTTGTAGAGGTTGCAGTTTTGTAGCGCCGTCGTTTCTCTACATACACGACCACACAAAGAACTTTGGAATTGCTTAACTGTAGCTTTTGTGAGCGTTTAAGAATTTCATGTTTTTTGCTCATTTTTGCTCGAACAGTTTGACATCAATTACTCCTGACCTAAGGTGACCTAAGACTTGAAATTTTGTGCGAAGGTTTCAAATTGATGCCCGGTAAGGTACTAAAAATTTGGCGGCGCTGCGCGCCGCCGTTTTTCGCTTTTCAAGAAAACCCACATGGGGGCCAAAATGACCTCCAATCAGGGCGCGGATTAACCTCTCTCTTTAGAAAGGCGTTACTTAATGTTTGGCCGGGGTATACCTACTAGTTATTGATACCACTGATAGGTTGATACTACTGATTGGCATTTGCAAGGGCGCAGTCGAGTTGGGACCTCCCCGCCCCTTACAGCCAAGGTAGGTGCATATATTTTTTAGCAAAATTATTTTTTGGCAACCTTCCAAAATAAAGTGGCTGAAACCCGAGGAAAGAATAGGATTTGGGGGTAGGTAAGGTTCTGCGGGCTCCATCCTAACGAAAAACCTAATGGTATTGCCGCCCACCCCCCTTTCAGATGCCCCTGGATCCGCCTTTGCCCCGAACTTTATTCCCCCTCTCAACTTTTCCTGTAAAAGTAACCCTGAATATTATCGCTGCACAATGCAGGCATTGGTAAATAATGGAATGGTTTATCATTTCGTTTATGTGTAGGTTACCGCAAACGACTGAGAACAGTAAGAATTGACAGGAAAGTTCCGGACAAGGCTGCGCAGTGGAGTGGTGATTGTTTATCCAACAAACAATACCATAATGAATAAATAGGTTAGCAGACATCCTATGAACATATATTTAGTCAACTCTGTGAAATGGGCACTTATTCGCACCTTAGCAATTTCAATGCGACGGGAGTCTTGCGCGTCGTATTTGCAGTAACATTATGCATAAGGTCTTGAATAAATCCCGCTTTAATATTCATCGAAATATAACGTGTAGGCATGTTGTCACGGTAGTGGGCGTATGGCTAGGCAGCGAAAATAATTAGAGACAGACCCATAGCTGCTGGAACCTGTCCTCTTGTAATTGGTAGGCAGGTGTGATAAACTCCATTGTGAAAGAAACGAAATTGGACATATTTACGCCATAAAAGTCGACCTCCGACGGCCTTGTCCATTGACAAGTAGGAGATAATCTACGACGGAATTTCTCCGGGGGCGGACAGCTAAACATGCTTCGCTGAAACGCCCTAAAGCAAGATCACCAGAAAAGCCATGCACTTCATGGCGTGAAAAGAACAGCAGAGGACGTTCTTCTTCACGTAATTACACCAGAGTCGATGAAAAACCAAGCGGGTTTGGTTATGAAAGAACGTGACGATATCACGCACCGGATAGAGATCGTGTTCGGTCGGTATTGCAGCCTGAAGCGAGGCTGTTGCCACGGTCGAGCATGTTATTCGTTATCAATAAGCGATACAATTGTCCACTCGCTTCATCGCATACAGCCGCATCCTTGCCACAAAGTATCTGCTCGAAACTGAGCTCGCACTGCCAAAGCCAACCATAACAGTGATGACCGCACAACGCTCCATGTGTGTGTCCCCACAGCTCCTGCATGTGTGCGTCATGTGTGTGTGTGCCCAAGCCGCTACGCTCAGCGGACTCACCTCATAATTCCAGAGGCAGCTGACGCCGGCGTACTTTTTCACGCAGCGGCCGATCTCGACGTCCTCGTGGGTGGTGTACAGGTTGGCCAGACACTGGCGGATGTGAGGGTATATGAGCGCCAGCGTGGCGCGGCTCATCACGATGCCCGGGCCGCCCATGCAGTAGTTGTCCTGCGGGAGACAGACACGATGGGAGTTAGGGTCGACAAGTCGAAAACAGCACGCGAGTCTGCGGGATGTTTGCTTGATAGAACAGCCTGCAAACGGGCGAAAACTATTAGAATGTCGCTAAGCGTGTAGATACACGGAGGAATTAGCGACTAATGTGCGCAAAATAGAAAAAAGCTTCTTGCACACATTCTACCACTAATCCTGACGGTTTGGACTTGTGTAAACACATACCAGACGTGTTATTGCACTGCGCCGAAAGATATAGTGAGTGAGCAATGCTGCAAACCCGTCAGCAGGAAACACAGCTTTGATGCTTTTGATGTACGTTGAAAAGCAAATATCCTTCGCTGCAGAAATGTCATATGGATTACACTCAATATGACCCGAACGCTCTTTTCTGCGTTAGTTCCTGTTTGGTAGAACAACAGCACTGTGTCGACTTTGTTTCACAGAAGGTACATCAAATATCCAGTTACTTTTAATTGTCCAGCACCCGGTGATATTACAGTAAATCACCATCCGATCGTAACGGGACACCTCGATCGAACGGACCAGGATGACATCACACACACACGACAGGAGATAAAAAACCCTAACGCTTAGATGGCCACATCACTGGCGAGGAATCTCTACTGCCGCTGTGGAATCAGGACTTTCGATGACCGCTCCTCCTGATGATGAAGAGAGGACGGTCATCCGCAGCCACCGAGGCGCCACTCAACCAGGCCCAGTCATCGGCACTTACGTCATTGCCAAAGATTCCACGAGCTATGGACTGGTATTTATTATCTTTAATCCCCTTCATCGGTAGTCGAAGATGCAATCCTTCATTTCTACTGTTATTCCGTACTTCATACCACATGGTTCATACCGTTCTACCGAAACATCGGTAGGCCTGGAAACAGCTCATTTGTCGATCTTTTTATAGGTAATCTTTTTTTTAAATTATCAAAGCCTTTCTTGAACTCGGCGTTATCGGGGTCTGCGGAGTTCTCAGTCTCCTATAGCCGTCCTCAGAGGCCCTCCGGGACACTTCAGTGCCGATGTACCCCTCGAGCTCGGCGCGGGTCGCACGCCTGGACTGTTGTGCAACGTTTGACCGCCGCCGACAGAGACACAGGTCCACGGCGAGGTGGAACCGGTCGACAGGCAGGCGGATGGGACGGCACCCCTGACCGCAGCCACCCGTGGACCCACAGCTAATGAGCTTCCGTCCCGAGTCGGGTCAGCAGGGTCAGTGTGGACCGAGATGAGCCGATTAGCTATCAATTCACAGAGAATGAGCCGCTGAGCAAACTTGCCATCTGAAACAGATACGGAGCTAGAGATGGGAAAACGATGATGCTGTCCGGGTGCTGTCGAAGCACGGAACTATTTCATCGGCGTTCTACCCGACGTCAGAAACAAAAAGGACGTCACTAACAACCACTATAACTACGGTGGCGGATCTTCAAATAGCTAAATCTTGTCCCGGCGGCTCCAGTCACGTTGAAATCTTAAAACAGCCACCGTTTATTAGACATTGTCGGATGAGAACAATGCAAACGAGAAGAAGATACAATGCGTTATCGTTTTAGCTAAGACGTATGTCTGTAACAATTTACTTCGTTGTGAGATAGAAACAGGTCCTTCCTCAGAAACTGGTCATTAGCATGTTGGAAAAGGAAACGTTAGGCAACATCTGTCCAGTTCCACCCACGAATCTGAGTAGCTGATCGATTGCCCCACTAGGAGGGCAGCCCCGCTGAAATCGAATAGATTGTTTTAACAATAGAAGTGTTTGACAAGTTGTGATGTCAATGTGTCACTCATTTATTGACATGAACTTCGGCTTGAACCTTAACCGACAGTGTCCATTCAGCATACGTCTGTCTTTCAGGTATGCCTTCAAACACATAGGTATATTCAAAGACGTTCGGGCTCGTCGTTGACACATTCAACATAGGGAAGATGGAGAGGATACCATTACTTGGAGACACTACCATTAGGAATGGATGTCCTACGAAGTTAGGTAATGTCGCTGGGGTCATTCTCCCCATTACACCTGTGCACGGCGTATAGGCCAGTAATCTAAATTTAATTACCGGTCCACACCGGGCACAGGCATGCATGTACGAGTACACATGTTAATTGTCGTAGCTTTGTAGCTGCTCATGAAGCATACAAGGGTTTCGTCTGTGAGCAGGGTTTTCCTCTATAGTGGCGGCATATCTGACCTCTTCCTGTCGGTCCCTGGGGCCCATCCCTCTTACATAATGGGTGTAACACTGCGGCCCGCACAGCGCGGTGCGGTTTCGACTCTGAGCCGCGACCCCGGCGCCGACACGCCCCGACAATCCCCCTGTGACACCAGCGTCACAGCACCGGAATCGTGACGTCACGCGAGCACAGCGGTCGGTTCTGTTCATCGGGCACTCCTCTGAATGTTCCCACAGGTAATGGCAGCCACCGGTCTCATCACTAAATAATAGAGCCGCAGGATTTCCACCTGGACGAGCCCGGATCGATGTCGCCGCTAAAGATTAGCTCCTTTCGAGACTCATTTGGCCGTTGAATCGATGCTGATCTGATGGCTTTGTGACTCGATAGGTCAAACCCAAGGTCGCTGGAGGCTGCTTGCTATGAGTCTTCTATACACAATTCTACCATCCCGGCGCTGCCAGCTCCGAGGAAATCAAACCCCAATGCAGGGCCGCCGACTGACGCAGACTGATGCACGCTGCACAGTGCACAAATCTGTCACGCAGCCACGGCCAGGCGTGAGTGCCGAAAGAGATATACCAGTCGGTCGCCATCACAGAGACTATCACTTCATTGAGAACCCCGCCGCCTTCTGTAACATACGGCAGCACCAGCTCTGGCGTTTGCCGAAAGTTGACTGGCAGTTCATGGGGGATGAATTGAAGCCAGCCCGGAGCGTGGGCCGGCGGAGGGAGGGGGGGGGGGCGAAGGTGCCGATGTGTGGCCCGTTTATTTATGGAGCGTCGGTGCCGGCGGGCGGGGCGGGCGGTCAGCCACAGCGGCCAAAGGTTCAGCTGCAGATATCCGGCATTGTTCAGCGATCGTGGGCGTCGGCGCCCTGAGGTCCATGAATCGGCCGGCTCGCCGTTAGGTGGAGGGCAGTCGGGTCACCGTGAAAAAAATAGGCGGGTCCAAGGTTTGTCAGAAAAACACACTGAAAGCTAGGAACGCGGTGCCGGGTTTCTCTCGACCGTTTGTTTGTTGCTGGTCACACTCATGTCATAAAAAACGTCAAAAAAGGAGCCACAGACTTCCCAGTGAGAGTGAGGCCGGCGTGCACAGTGCTCACTTTTATCAATAGGACAAATAGAAAAGCCATAAAACGTTCGACGGTTTTACTTCGCATTCCGCACTAAAGTATGTATGCTTGCTTTCGCTCGGTCATTGGCATTTTCAGTTTCGACATTATCAATTCCCCGCTAGCTGTCAATACGCTGGGTTTTACTTCCAGCCTATGAAAATCAGCAGAATCTACGAGAAAAAAAAGTTACTACGCTGTACCCATCTTGATGTTTTGCAGGGGCACCGCATTCTCCTCCGTTATGTCCAGAAATGATCTAAGCGAAACATCCTTACAAGCACCTATAAAACCTTGTCCTACAAATAATAAAACCATGACTGGCAATCCATCGACAACAAGCGAACATGCACTTACTTTCGATAGCAAAGGTCTGAAGAGGAGACGCATTATAAGTTATAACCTGCAGGCTGCAGGCAATCGACAAGGCAAGCAAAAAAAAAAAAAAAAAACACCGTGTCAAGATCGCCATAACGGGGTAAGCCATTGGATTCATTTTATCTATGGTTGATCATTATAGCACACAAACAAGCATGCACTGAGGTTGGATAGATTTTTTCTTGTTTATGGATGATCAGACAGAGGTATTTTTAGCATACGTTATCGTTCAAACGTCACATGCATCCGATTTAGCGCATGATTTGTGGTATTCGGAAGCAATCACACAATATCAGGCTTCGATATGTAATTATAATTTGTCTTATTAAGGGGATATGAAAGACATACTAGGTAAATAGTGTACAGTTTTGCGTTCAGATATCTGATAAAATGAATTTAACTGAAAGGTGTGTGCTAAACCTTCCTACACGGCGGCAAGCGCTATAGGTCATGCCCTACACACTCATGTGAGCGAAAAAAGCATTGCTGAAGTTGAGTTGCGCTTTATAAGATCATGAAGTGTAGGCATCCATCAAACACATGCCATAATTTCATCGAACATATATGCGAATAGAGGCGAGCCAGCTGAATCATTTGCAAGTTCTAAAAATAATTTTCAGAACAAATGGTGCGAAATTTTCTAATGGACAAGTGCATCGACAGACGGCTTTGAGTCCGGGATCTTTTTATCTTCTCTCAAGAAAACACATATCTTCAGCTTTAAGAACAGGTGCTCATCAATCCCCATTAATAAAGACCCCACACAGGTCTGCGGCGACATTGACGTCAACACCGGCCATTCTGACCGCCGCGGCCCCACCCGCCCGACCAGTTCTGGCCTGGGCCTTGACCTCAGCCGGCCGGCCGGCCGGCGTGGTGCGTTGCGCCGCCGCGCCGCCACAGGCCCGGCTGGGGAGGGCGGTGTCGCGTCACGGACCGTTAGCTGGAGCCGGAGCATCCGCGGCCACCAGTGCGCGGCTCGGTGGCTCGGCGGCCCGGCCCGACCGGCGCCTGGTCCCGGCTGACACCGTGGCCGAGCCAGGCGAGTCGACTGTCGATTAGCCGGCCGTCCGAGCCCGGCTGGAGGCCCCGCGACCGGCCAGTGCGCGGTCCCCGGCGCCCGAAGATGCCCTATGTAAAAGGGTGCAAGGCGTATGTAGCTCGGAACCGGCTGAAGGGAGTTCTTACTGGCATCATCACGTGATCTGACGTCACCAGACACCCGGCACGACCGTGACGATTTCCAGGGAAGGTCAGACGGGTTTTGAGCCTTGGTCAGGTGGCTGCGGCGAGCCCACCGTGCGAAGGAAGCTCGCCGGTTCGTGCCGCGGTGGGTGACATGCAACATCGCCCGATTGCATCATGTTGCAAAGCTGGTACCGCAACCCGGGAGGCGGCGAGTCAGACGGGTTCTCACGGGTCTCCATGGAAACCCGAATGATCCACCGGAAACAAGTAGCATCCGCCCCATGTCTGCCTTCGCGAGACCTTTTTGTCTGCAGTAGACACAACCAGATGAAGCCGATACAAAATGTAGATATCTGATGCACGAATCAAAATCGGAAAATAAGATGCATCAGTAGCTTTTGTCTCGCCGCCTCAACTGACGTAATTTGGTACTGAAGTAGAGAGATAAAAAGATGACTGATTATATGCTCCCATTGAAACTCTCGCCATTCAGCATGGTGCCCTAATTGGGACCCTCTGGTATGACCCAGGCGCCTTCAAGGGTGTCTAAGAGCGCCAGTGGCGGTGATGCCATCGCCACCCGCCGGTTCCTGACCCCTCTTACTGGCGTCGGCGTCACGGTAGCGAAGCACAACATACCAGGGGAGCGAAACGACCCTGCCTGCTCAGCAGAGCGGCGCTGGCAGAGTCACCTGCGCAGCGGCCGAGGGGAATGGACAGGAGGTATGGAAAGAGGAAGAGAGCAGACAGGAGGTGTGCAGAGAGGGAGAGAGAGAGAGAGGGAGAGAGAGAGAGAGAGAGAGAGAGAGAGAGAGAGAGAGAGAGAGAGAGAGAGAGAGAGAGAGAGAGAGAGAGAGAGAGAGAGAGAGAGAGAGAGAGACAGGAGACGTGCACATTGAGAGATGGGATGCACTGAGGGAATTTGATGAGAAGGTGAGGTGGAGCAGAGATGAGATAGGGAGAGTGGTAGAAGGGGAAAGTGAAAAGAGGGAACATGCCGATGAAGGTGAAGGTAGAGGAAAACGAGAGGGGTAGCGAAAATGAGGGGCGATGAAAGGAAGTAGAGATAACGAAGAAGGGTAAAATGAACAGGGGTGGGTGAACGAAGGAAGATGGAATAGCTGAGAGATAAGTGGATGTGGCACACGGACGTAAGGGAAATCATGAATGCCTTTAATAAGCAAAGCAAGCACCTGGCCACAAGAATGCGATGAGGAATCTCCTAGAGAAGCCACCAGTGTCTCTGGACTAGTGTCAATGACCTATCGATGTAAGGTCAAAAGCAGCAAGGTGGTGTGAATAGCACGGCGATTATGGGAAGATTCATGACATGGCATCATCAGACCATGTGAAGCGGAAAGAAGGAATCACGTATCGCCATGCGAGCTGTGGCGGCTGAATATCCGGCAAGCATTTGAAATATCACACCGGGAAGCTAGGGATCCCGTGAAGCGTCACGACATGGAGGTTCAGATGACATAGCCGCGCTTATGTCACAAACACCTGTCCGCGAGACGCAGCACGTGCCACACCGGGGCGTCACTGCAGGGCGGGGGTGACAGCCGGCAGGGTACGGCGGATGACCGCGGGACGCCGCGTCACGCAAGGTGACAGCTCGTGCCGCGTGACGCGCGGGGCGTGACGGGGCGTGACTGGAAGTCTGGACGAAGCCGACCGACGCAGCGGGACGCGACATGCGGCGACGACGGTGAAGGTCACACCTGCCACCGCTGCTGCCGGACGGTGAGGTAGGGCTGCGGGTGACGACCATTTGAGCGGATGACGTCTTGGCCATCAACTGGATAAAAGGTGAAAACGATGAGCTGGCTCAGCTAACCCATGGTACGGAAACTTAACCCTCGCCCATGTAGGGTGGGTTGGTGCACCCCCCCCCCCCTGAGGCTTTTCGGAAATAGTGCAAAAACGGCGGCGCGCAGCGCCGCCAAATTTTGGGTACCTTATGGGGCAAACCTTGCGCATCTTTTGATAAAAAAAAATTTGACCGGGTCATGACAGGTCACGGAGTTATGACGTCACAAAGGGAACAGCCTCCGGCCGGATTTTCACAAACTGAGTGCCAACGCCCGAGGTTTCCTGCCGGTGGTACGGACATCGGTTGATGGATCGTGATGAAACTTCCCATGCATGTTGGGGCAAGTATTGGCTATCATATGGTATAAGAAACTTGACCGGGTCAGGTCAGGTCACGGAGCGATGACGTCACAAGAGGAACAGCGTCCGGTACTATTTTTGAAAAGCGCCCGAACCACTATTTTGCTAATTCTTGTCACCTCAATGGGAATATGCAGCAATATTAGCTTCTATAGGGAGCAAATGGACCTCCCAAATCCAAAAATACAATCAGATTTCAAAAATTTAAATTTTGATTTTTCGAATTTCTGCCGCCGACTGTGACCTTGCCGACTTCCGGCGCTCCCAACGCGCCATTTTTAGAGCTAGGGAAACGAAATACATACCAAACGATAGAGAATTGATCAAGGAACACGATAGTGAAGGTTTCAAGTCGATATCTCCCACCGTTTTGCCGCAATCGCCGCGGAAAGTTGAAAAAGTCTATTTTTTCCGAAAATTTGACCTTTGACCGGTCAAAAGTAGGTCAAATGTTGACCTAGGATCAAAAAATATACCACCAATCGCGAGATCTCGGCGAGAGCAATCCGTTGGTCTTTTCCGCTAAGCTCTACGACGCTCCGTTTTCAAACGCCAAGGGGGGGTCGCACCCCCCCCCCCAACCCCCCCCCCCCCCCCCTGCATGGGCGAAGGTGGCAGATCGCCGTTTACGGGCGAGGGTTAACTCGCATCCATTCCACCCAGACCGACATGTTGTTCCATGCTGACTGACACATGCCTAAGACTTTAGCAACAATCGACTTATCCGAAGCACCAATGTTGTAGACGTCTGATACCCTCAGCCGCGTTGGAAGGCCGTCATCCTGACATGCGCTCGGCAACAGCGTCAGTGACAAACGTCCACCATCCCTCCTGGCGTCCAGCACCTGTCGCGCCGGTCGAGACCGAGTCTCGCCGAGGTCCGACAGCCGGTGGAGTCTGGCTGGGCCACAGGCCACAGCCGATTCTATCCCACCTCCGTCTTATGTATAAGTGAGCAATGAGCATCCCTCTCCGATGCATGAGGGGTGGTATAGGTGAGGTAGGTCGGACAGAAGAAGATGATGTAAGGCGGACAGACGATTCCTCAGGATCCACGCGCTGGACAGGACTAAATTCAGGCCAGGTCCTCCCGACAGGGCAGTTCTCCACAGCAGTGCCGCCGAACAGAAACTATTATGGACAGGACAGTTTCAGGAATAAATCCGAGAAACAGGTCAGCTCTCAGGACAGATTCCACGCCGCCAGTGAAATCGAGCCTTCAGCACGTCGCGTCGTGGAGATACATGTCCGGATCCGTGGCGACGTCCGACGGACGGTCAATTTGTCAGCTTGGGGACGGTGGAATGTCCCTGTCACCTAACGGTGGGCCGTGGGCGGTTATCGGTCGCCATGCAGCATACTATCAGTGAATATTAGCGTGGAAAATGATGAAGAAATTCAGGCGAAGCAAAGGTACGAGTTTTGACGAGACGTTCAGACTTTTCTGAAAAATTACAGCTGATGCGTCCTGTGCTACGGGGTGATCGGCATGGACACTTGATGTTTCGGCTAACAGTAGCGCGAACTACTAAGGAACACGGATTTCTTACAATCACCAGGTAGTCGCCTGAACCTGACAGATGCTCTCCACATCTCGCCAATCCTCGGTATTGGGATTTTCTCCTCCGTCTAAAACTAGCGGCTCACGCGGCGAAGCCGGCGTGTATCGGCAGCAGTAAAACCAGATTACCGCCCAGATCAACGGGCACAGCTGAGCCTGTAAAGCAATAAATGCCGGCTTATCTCTCTATATGGCGGACACAGAAAGCGCGCCAAACGGCGGACCGACGAGCGGCGAAACCGCGCGGGATTCTGCGCACGGCGCCCGCACGCCTGACGTGCGTGGGGCGTTACGTCATCGTTCGACGAGCATATCACCACGGCGCTAAGCTCGTTTTACTGTGTGAGAGGAAACTCCTGTGTAAGAGAAACCTTCCACGACGATTGTAATAACCATTATCCAGGTACCCATGCATCGAGAAGTGGAATGCTCTGCCAGTTGTTTGCATGAAAGCCACATAGGAAAAGTTGTCTATTCAAACTGCGCTTAGCAGCAAGTACCCCATGCACTGACGTCCCACATCATAGTCTCCGCAGATAAATATGTACTCACGAACTACCATGACCAGCTCCATTGCCCAGCTTCGCCCGCGACTGTTCCCACAAACACTGTCCCATTCGTGGGAGCGAAAGAATCGAGTCGTTGAAGCATTGAGAACGGTTGTCCAGGTTCGGCTGGCCTTGCAGCCCGTGCTTACCCTACCGCCAAACATAGCCTACTCCTTTCGTCTCGCAGGATCGTTGATAAACACTGAGACTAAAGCCAACACTAACCTAGCCGCTGAGACCGAGATTAGATTGTGAAAACGCCAAATACCAGGGTTCGGGCTTGCATTATCGGCGTGCAAACTGCTTTGAGTCTGAGCCGATTCCTTATCGCACAAAAGGCCGCTCAGACATAATTTACTACTATTGTGATATTGTGATAGAGGCATATGACCCAGTAAAACAACAACGTACCAAAGCTGACCTCAGAAAACGAGGTACGAGACTAAACTATAGAAAGAGAAAAGCCAATAAAAGAACATCACTGACGTCCGCTGATGAGGCATTGGAAGTAGAGCCATAACCATCATGCGAAGGATTACAAGAAAAGACGAACCAATTTCAGAAGAAAATGGAACCAGAGAGACCCGGTGGGCCGCGAACTCACCTGGCTGGCGAGGCTGAGCCGTCCGAACTCTGCCTTGTTGCCGAGGCCGGCCTGTCCGATGAACATGGGCTGAGACGAGTTGATGCCGCGCAGAAAGCGTCCCAGACGGTCGGTGCGGACGTACACGTCGTCATCGGCGCGCATGAACCACTCGTATCTGTGGGTGAGGGTGGGATAGTTAAGACCTCGGTGGAAGGAGCAATCCACTCGTTCCTGTGGGTGAGGGTGGAAGGAGACCATGATCCATTCGTACCTGCGGGTGAGGGTGGAGTAAGACCCGCGGAGGAGGCAATAACACTCTTGCATGCTGTACAACCTAGAGCGGAGGGGTAACTGAGACTCAAGAGGAAAGTAGACGGAATAGGAAGGGAGAGAGAGAGGGATGGATACAGATGCTTAACAGATAAGCCAGCTCATCGCCGGCTTTAAGGTAAGGAAGTACAACCTTACCAGCCCGATTCCGTATACTCATCCATACATATGGCAGGACATCAGTCAAGCGTAAACCGGCTTCGTAAAACGTGAAACGTAAATGTGCTTCGTCAGACATGACTGCTTAATCCAGGAAAACATGCCTCAAACCAAACAACTATTTTTTACCAGGTTAGCAACTAGACTATACACCGTCGCAACAGATTAAGGCAACAGGGAAAATTCCCTGAATGAGTCGTGTAAGGTCACTCCCACACGCGAGAGCGCGGTCCATGACTGCAGGGGATCTCGTGTTCCGCAGAGGGAACCACACCCTGCATGTCAAGGCGCACGCACCGAGTTGGATGTGGTGCAAAGACAGAAACCTTAGTGAAGGGAAGGGCCAACAAGGCCGCTGCGGAGGTCGGAACAACACTTCACAAACGTCCGAAGCGGGCAGTCACGCACAAATTGATCATTCGGAAACGGGGTCAGAGGCTTCACTTACTTGTCTCCGTAGTTTTCATACATATGCTTCAGCATCATGAAGGACTTCTTCTGCGGGGGATACTGGTCGGTGACGCCTCGTAGGCGCACGATGGGAAGATCTGCCGGCATCAGCAAATGGTCACCAATCCCCTAACAACCCGTTTTGCTTCGAAAATCGTCAGGCTGACGTTTCCTTATTATGCCAATCGCATATTCTGTCGCTAAATGGTGAGCACGATTGGTGGAAAATTAATTACACACGGCACACCCTTCCGTCTCTGAAAAGCTTATTGACAAGTGAGAGATTGCGCAATTAAAATATGCCGCGTCATGGACATTCACATGGCAGATCAAAGCCAAGAAAAAAATAGTGGGTCACATGTCCGTTCCATATGTTTGTATGGAATGACATAAAAATTTGGTAGCAAGGTTAACGATTTTGTGCACAACAAAACAGAGCATCATCAATCTCGGACCACGCCCTGCGAGGCACAGCAGCGTTACTCGACCCCTGCCCTGTCACTGCTGAGAGAGGCGCCCTCCACCAGGGACCGGCCGTTCGGGTGAGGCCGTGACCTCGTTAGTTCAGGGTCACACAGTGGTCACTCGGGCTCGCCGTGACACGAGGACCCAGCGTGACATGGCGCTCAAGGGGCCATCAGTTGAGCATTAGCGTCTCGGCGTAGTCGTTAAAGAGTGAAGAAAGTAACGGCCAACGGGAATGTCCCACAAGCGAAAATGGTGAAAATAATTTTTCTAGAAATAATTATCACTCAAATATCAATTCAGCTGTCACATTGAGTTCGGTACCCTTCATTTTAAATTAAAGGCCTTGCAATCGCCCTCAACCCCGACAGCATCCCTGATGGCCCCACCGGCGGCGGTTCCCCTCTGACTGACCTGCCGGTCCGCCGGAGGTCTCGGACGTGAAGAACTCGAGGCTGCCGGGCACCGTCTGGCCCCAGGTGTCGTACACGGCCACAGCGCGGCTGTCCAGAAACTTGTCAGCGGTCATCACGCCGACAAAGAGCAGGTCGGGGCCGGGCGGCGGCGGCGGCGGCGCGGCCGTGGTGCGCGGCGCCGCCGCCGCCCGCGCCGCCCTCAGTGAGGCTGCGTGCCGCGCCGTGCCCTCCTCCTGGCGCTGGACGGCCGGCGGCGGCGGCCCGGCGCCCTGCAGCAGCGCGAACAGCTGCATGCCGATGTAGACGCCCAGAAGGGTGGACGTGACGCAGCCCGCCCAGTGGACGTTCATCCGACGCAGCGACCTCTGCGGACACGGAGAGCTCGGTCAGCGCCAGACATGCACCGACCCAGACGGGCAGGCGGAATAGAATTAGCATAGGATTAGGCATTGATGCGGCTACAGGCCAGGAGCGAACGGCTCGAGTGGCACGTAGGAGGGGTGGTGTGGCAACACAGAAGCTTTGGGAGGTTGTGGTGACATGAATGGATAGATGCCTAAAACGGTGTCGATGTGAAACCATTTGCTATCTCTTCAGACATCGCTGGCCGTGCAGGCTAGGGTCTACTAAAAATAACGGTTTGTGCAATGTGCATTGAACACGACTTGTGCATCTATGAATGTTCAGGGGTCAATGTCCTGTCGCATTGCAGCTACCCATCATTTTGTGGCGATTGCAGGCGGGGGTGTTGCCTATTCCCACCGCCAGCCCACGTGCAGTCTCCGCTAGACCGATAATGTTCAGACACCCAGAACCGGTACCGCACTGGACTGTTCCGGCGGAAGGCGGATGCACCGCAGACGAGCACCCGAGGACACGGAGCGGGCCACACGGTGACGTCACCGGCACCCAGTGACGTCACCAGCACCGCTGGAGTGGATCGGCGCCAGCGCAGAAGCCGCCCGTCGGCGGTGAAAGATCGGGATCAGCCGCGCAGGGAGTACGACGCACGTGTGCACGCGCACTGCGCTGGCCGCAGCCAGCCGAGTCCCCGCTGAAGATGACTTGGCGATGTGTCTTAGAACACTGAAAGCCAACATGCCTTGACAATGAAAGAAAAGGGTTATCAGACTGGCATAAGCTGTGCAAATCAAACACCCGTATCGAAATGGCATTCAAGCAAACACCTCAATGTTGGGAAGACCTTTTATCGAATGCACGTTGCACGCGCTTAAGTCAAACAATAGATATCGTCATATGCCACACCCTGCAGATTATATATCACCCCATGATACCCACGCCGCAAGCTGCTGACCGATCCAAAGTAACCATCCATTCAACCTCTTGAGTAGCGAGACAGTGAGCCGACGCCCTCGAGGCTGTGGGCGCAGCGTTTCCAATTGCAGCGCATTGCGTGTCTGCTGGTTCCAGATACTGGCTAAACCGCTGTCGGCCAACCGGTTTTATTGTGACACAACGTATATCCGTAGTACACAGGCACGTCATTTCAGGGCGACAGACACCATAAATTTGTACACTTCAAGGCTGCGTAATAACTCATTACACAACGCAGTAATTAACTATATCATACCTAATATTATACCCTACAACGTAAGTAAATATAGTCCGATCCAACCAAGCAGCCAAAACATCGGTAAATGGACTTCGCCACGCGACTCCTAGGACTTAATTCCCATGCAGGTGATATTCTTGTTCGGCAATGAACGTTCATGTACGGTCATTTTCTTCTCTTACCGTTTCGACTATGTATGTGTGAGATTGTATGAATTTAGTCACTTTCAACTGAGTCGAGTGGAGCAGAATCGACCACAAGCACATGGGGGGTCATATAGGTAGTCGTCGGAAACGGGCTGCCGTTTTGGGACTAATGTGTGTGGATGCTGCGACACTAAAGCTGTACCTAAAGATAACAGATGGCTACCGGGGTAGTCGTGCATACCTATGCCATGGCATGACCGACAACTGGAAATGCACACCCAGAACCCTGATGACAAACGGCACCATCCTATTGGGGACTAAACAAAACAGCATTCAATAGCAATCACGACAAGACTCGAGGCGTCATCTAGTCAATAAGGCTGGCATTTGTCACCGGAATGAGCTTATTGTGATCCTAACATTGCCGGTTAGAAGTAATAAATGTTTACGGAGCGAGCGAAGCGAGCGTAGTCTTTCCTTAGATTAACGGAAATTTCTGAGTATGAGCGGCCGGCCGGCCGGCCGGCCGGCCGTGGTCACGCTTTTGCGAGGCTTATATCTCAGCAACCACTTGACCGATTTACACGCGGTAATTTTTGTAGGGTAGCTTCATTCCTTCTACCAAGTATTGGACTATTCCCGATGCATGTGGGTGACCCCTTATGCACGTGCCACGTGCAAAACGAAGAGGTGTCACTTTTGTAATTGTTGCAATATCTCCGTAACTACTTGGCCGATTGCGCTGAAAGTTGGCATGTAGGTAGGCACCCACTAGGCAATGCATATCCATGTGCCAGAGTTGGGGTGCTGCTGCACGTGCGCACGTGCAGGGGTCGTTTCCAGATCTCGAGAACGGCTCGACCGATTGCGCTCAAATTTGGTACACAGTTAGAGACCGGTTAGTAGGGTGCCGTGCACAAGTCAGTTGGGACCTATTTTGCACGTGCGCACGTGCAGGGTGCCGCTTCCAGATCTCGAGAACGGCTGGGCCGATTGTGCCCAAATTTGGCACGTCGCTAGAGACCGGTTAGTAGGGTGCCGTGCACAAGTCAGTTGGAGGTACCCCCTCGCAATTTCGCACGTGCAAGGCCCACCCTCTCGCTCGCTCCGTTGGTCGCCCCAAAAGGCGTTATACTGGTTTATATTTGTGGGACAGATAAAAAAAAAATGTCGTACAAGCGTTTGGCAGATTGCACCATCGGATCTGAGCTTTGACGGGCATCGAGAAAAGTCGGCTATATCGCTTCCGTGGTTCGTGAACGTTCTCGCGAAGCGGCTATCAGAGTGTAACTAAATCGTTATTTCAAGGCTTTAATCATGGGGCAGCAATTGATCTGATTCAGATGGAAATTGATTTCTTTCAGGAGCTAATGATGAGTCTCCCTTCAGCGTATCCATAATCCTACAATCCCATCCATGGGATATGGCTGGAACACAATGCGCATCGCGAGAATGGACAATCCTGAGTTCGTCTACCAGAGTTCACGGAAGAATGTCTTCACCGTTTTTAATCTATATTGATTATGGACCTCCCTGTCTTCAGCTTCACAGCACGGCTGAAGCTGACGACCGTCGCACCACTGCCCGGCCTCCCAGTAACGGGTCTCCGGCTGCGGCAGCGCAGTGGGCGCGTGTCGGAATGCAGCGCCCATCCGCGCAGCGTCCGAACCGTCCGCCCATCGTGACATGGGACTCGGGCTCGGCGCTCCCAGGCGTCTCCACACCCGAGGTGGCGGCGGAGATCGCCTCTGGGTGGTCCCCTTGCAGAACAGGGTGACAAGGAACGGTCACCGATCGAGCCCGTTTGAAAATAAACTGCACACCAGCGGCGGTGATCGGTTCGGACTGCCCAGACACGCCCCGTGATGTGCAAATGCCGCTATGATATCACTCAGAGATGGAGGCTAGTGGAATGGTGGGTAACACGGTGAGGTCACTGACGTGCAGACCGACTGACGCCTTATCGTCTGCGGTCTGCGCAGGGTCGCGAGCAGAGCAGGATCAACAGTCCGCCGGGATGTCTGGTTCGGTTCCCGCCGAAGACGGCAGGCGATTTCGGGAATTTTCCAAATGTCTCATTGTCACGCCGGCAAATGTGATTACCGATACGTGATGGCTATTTCGTTACGGATCCAGCTTCTGCATGCCCGACAACTATCGTAAATGTCTTCAGTTCAACGGCAGCTGCCGCAGTTCGAAGCGGTGGAACGAGTGTCAATGAACTGAACAGAAAAACGACAGTAGCCGGGAGAAGCGACGTGTCCGACAAGGGCTGAGATACGGCGAAAATGACGGCACATTTGGCGTCATCTGTCGGGGAACAATCTGCTGCCATGGCGATCGACCGATACGCTGACGTCACAGCTGAATTAGCGGCAGTAAAAGGCCTCCGGCGGAGGAGAGATAGGCGGCAATCACATGAGGACGCCCGTGGAAGGTGAACTTCGGAACGGTGGCTCATGCACAGAGTTCATGTAGTTATAGACTGGCCTCAATCCTTGTTCTTACTTCAATGATTCGCAAAAATGTTGTTAAGCGCAGGAATAATTATATATTCCATGCAAACCAAAACGTTAATATAATTACATCAACAATATAAATTTTCTACGCAAAATTTGAAAATTGTCTTATTAAAAAACTAGCCAACTTCGGTATTCACGCGCGATTGAAAGGAACAAAGATTGCTGATCTTCGAGACACCCTTACTCGCGCCGCTGTTGCGATTTCGATCGGGGAACGCGCTAAAAACCGGGTAAATCCGCCCGCGGATGCCCAACGATGGAATAACCCGGACCAGGCACGAAAACGGGGGAAAGCCAGCTCCGGGTGCACCGGATCGTACCAGTTAAATCTGGTGGGGTCAGTCGAAAACACGAGTCGAAGGCACGGTGACTATCGAAGGCTCATCGAATGCGGAAAGACCACCGCAACCACCAATCGCCATGTCCTTCCTCTGCTAAAATCAATAATAAACGTAGGCCTCATTTCAATACTAATACCATCCCCTAATGTCATCGAAGCAAATTGGATTTTGGCGTGCTTCACGAACTTTTCCAGCTCGAAATGATGCTCCGGCTCGATATCAGCTGTATCGGACTTAGTATTGGACGGCTCAACTTCGGACGAGACGAGGCACGAGTTGGATGACATATCGGCTCGGTGAATGAAGCAACTACCCCAATAGCATTGGGTCAAATACAAATCGGCATAAGACGTCAAGCCTGGACCTGACTCTGAAACTTATATTCACATCATGTCACCACAGATTTACCATGCGCTCGGTCAATTTCATGGTAGCCATCGCAGAGACGAACGGTCATCGACGGTTCGTCCCCACCCAGGACACTGCACTGCGGCCGGTGTGGTGTACTGCCCAATCCTGTACTGTCCGACAGGGCAAGGACACGTTACTCGGTCACCGGCTGAGAATCCGATCCACAGCTGACACTCTGTGCCCTGGATGACACCGCCGACCATAGACAGGCCGGCTGACGCGGCTACGAGAGAGGGCCTGGTCAGCAGTAGAGGTCTGCACCGGCCGGCTGCAGCCGCGGCTGGCTGCAGCCCCACGGCTGTGGGCCGGGGCGGCTGCAAATATCTCCAAGAACACGGCTACGGCTGTGGCCACGGCTGTGAGATTTCAAGCTCAATCTTAAGTACTCAAATATAAAATTTCAAATCCTTAATCTTACATTCTGATAAGCAGTCTAGCCTATAAAAATCATGCAAAGGATGCCCAGCATCATTGAAAGTGGTGAAGCCTTTGAAAACCTGTAATGGTTTTACCATTTGCTGTAGGGGAGTTTGCACTCTGGTACAGAATACTAATTATAGGTACCAATTGTTCCTTCATCATCAAGAGCTTGACAGTTTCAGAAAATGCAACATGTTGCATTGTCACATCCCTCTCAAATCAATCTCACCTGGTCATTAGGAGAGCACCTTACAGCTATTGAAGACGAGCGTACAATAATTCTTTCAGGTAATAGAAAAAGAAATCACGCCTAGGTAAAGGCAGGTAAAAGCTTAATAAAATATTATCTAAAATAACTCTTATATGTATTTCTGGATTTTCGGCAAGTCCAATTACATAATATAAAACTGGCGCTTTATGTTCTAACTGGTGTGTGAGTGACCGCTAACAGAAAATGCTGATCAACGGAGCCAATGACATTAGATAATAAGTAAGCATGAACCTTACTTACGGTTAATTCACATGATGGTGAAAACCCTGAACACGTAATTCACATGATGGTGAAAACCCTGAACACAATATTTCTTACGCGAGCTGTTGACTTTACTAATAAAATGACGTCTTTTTCTGAAAATATAAAAATTTGATACCAAATATTTGTTTGAGAAAAAGCTTTTAACTGTATAACATTATTATTCATAAATGATAATTTCTATGGCTGTTTATAATGAAACAAAACAATTTATTGCCACTTTTTTGCTATTGACGTCATTAAAGACTGAAGTAAAATTTTTGATTGAAAGAGGCAATTGTGGCTCGCACGTCCTTGGGGATTTGAGCGAAGATCATTATTTGGAAAAATTAAAATAGATGAATGTTTTTTCTTTCTTTGATGCTCACTAGTGTTTTGATGCCTTGCATATCAAATTAGTTTGAGACTTGTTCAGAAGGCTGCTTCAAGCCTGGCATATCACACCCCAGAAAATATGCAAGGTAAGGAAGAAGCAAGAGTTTTGACTAGACAATCACTGTTTGACAGTACATCAACTTCAGTTTCATTTTCCATACCTAACATTGATAATGAAAAGCATCAGGGTCTGTTGTTCTGTCCCACAACCATGCTTCAGGATTTGGCATTAGATGTCTATACTGTGCTAGTGCTTCTATTCTGGTTCGTTGTTTATGTTTTCTGTTGATGTAGGTACCTACCTACCTACCTACCCATCTTTCTCAACAACTTGCAAGGGCTTGTGTAGGCATGCGTTGCGCATCAGGCTTCAGGCCTTCGGCCTAAAGCCAGATACACAACCACTTAACCTATGATGCTTCATGAGCTTGAGAATCTATAGCCCATTGCAATGTGCTTTTGGCTATATGTTTCAACTAAAAACAACTTATTATATACTATTTGGTTGCATTTCATTGAAAGTATCCACGGCCGGCTGACGGCTGGCTGCCCACAGTTTGCCACGGCTGTGGGCGGCTGTGGCTGTGGAGCCACGGCTGCGGGGCGGCTAGGCTGTGGAAAATTGCAGCCGTGCAGAACTCTAGTCAGCAGCGCCGTGCAGACTGCAGGATGGCTGAGGAGTGGGTGTCGGATCATTTTACGTAGATGAATATACTCAATCTTTGGCCAAATATATCGTATTTCAATTTCCATCAAAATGTGCACTCGGCATTCGAGCATATTCCAAAAGTCGACGAGCACGCGGAACAGAAAAAAGTACAACCATACGAGACCAAGCCTCTGGGGCTCTAATATGAAACAAAAGGTACATAGTTCAGCCTTGAATCGAGGTATGCGTGACGCCCCGACTGTTTCATGTTTCTCCAGATATCTTGTGTATCTGGCCTATCCAGGGGCGCGGGAACTACTTTCCGACTGGGGGGCACACCATAATAGAGATCAGCCAAGGGTACCCCCAAATCTAGTTTTCTCACCGGTTTTAGGCCACTTATTTTTCACCCCTCGGCTTTCTCAACAAAAAAAGAAAACATTTGCAAAAAAAAGTGTGGTATTCCGTCTCAAAGCTGTGGGGGCACCGCCCCCACGGCCCCAGAGTTGGGGGGGGGGGCAAGCTGCCCCCACTGCCCCCCCCCCCCCGGCTCCCGCGCCTGTGCCTATACCGACCTGACCGGTACCTACACGTCGCCTCACTGCGGAGTTACGCCGGTGGTAGGACGTGGTCGCACCATATTTAGTCGAATCAGGAGCCGCACAGCCCCCAAGCCACTGCAGATAGTCAGTTGGGGCGCACGCAGCCGGTCCGGGCCCCACGTGCGGTGAAAGTGACCAAGCAGCGGCTGAGTGACCAGCATCTGGTCTGATCTGGTCAGTCGTTAACGACAGTTGGCCACCACCAGACCTTCCACAGTTCGGCTCTATACGTAAGAGTGGCAGAGCGAGTGTTTGACGCTTTCTAGCGCGGAAACGCCCAGATAGGACAGGACGTCCCACAGGAAAGTGCGCGTCTGTCCTCGGATGGATATGGACTGCACGACTCATATTGTTTTCGCTTAGGTCAGCGGACCGTTTGGCTGACCTGACGGCCCCGTCGAGGTCTGCCCGCCCATGGCTTCGTCCGCCGACCACGTCCTACCACATTCAGTGATAAACGTCCCTGGATGTGGCCATCCGGTGGCGCCGGTGATATCCGGACCGACCTCGGCGCCGCGAAGATAGGGTGCAGTTCCTGGTTCAGCCCTTCCGAGGTAGCAACGTCCTCCCCCGAACCCTTCGATAAACGTTCTTCTATTTATAAACCTTTCTTCTTCCAGTCGCTCCTCAAGCACTTCGTTCCGAGCCCTCGTAGAACCTTCTCCAACCTTCCAAAAGTCTCCCAATCCTCCCCTGAGCCCAGTTCTGCGCCCGCCTCTGCTCCAGCCCTCGCTCAGCGATACCCTGAGCTGCTCTGAGCTCGCCCCTGCTCCAGCCTTCCTGCACACAGACCCTGACCGGATGTGATGCAGCCGGCGGGACCACGTCTGCCGCCGGTGCGCCACACTCTGTCGCTCGTATACCACGCAGCTGGGTAGCGGGACGGGCCGGGACTTCGCAGTTGCGCGGCGCACGAGCGCGACGGTGACCGTCACTGCAGGCCCCAGCATGGTGTGGCCAGGCAAGGGTGGCTGACCGTCGTCTGTCCGGCCATCCGCCGTCCCAGACGCGGCCCGACCCGTGTCCGTCCGTCCGGCCGGTCGGCGAAGCCCGGTCCGCCCGTCCGTCCGTATGTCCGTATGTATGTCCGTATGTATGTCCGTATGTATGTCCGTATGTATGTCCGTATGTATGTCCGTATGTATGTCCGTCCGGCGCGGCGCGACCCGCTCCAAACAGGCCATAGCCGGGTCACCGGAAGCGGTGTCAATGGCTGCACGTCCGGTAAGCGGCGGCAGACGGCGGCGTCGGCGCCCGGAGGGAAAAGAGGCACAGAGGGACAACGGGCAGCGATAAGGGGATTAGAGGCACAGGTGGAGAGGGGGACGGCACAGACGCCGGAGAGGGTTTGTGAAACCACGTGGCTGAAATGGCCTAAAATGGCTGAAATAGCTGAAATGGCCTACTCAAACTCATCAATTTAACCGAGACAAAGAGGACCGATACTTGGTGGCACTATAGGGTTAAAATGAGGGAGGTCGAGTCGATGCTGGGTTGATAAAAACTCAGCAGTCAGCGGAGAACGTATCTGAGAGAGTATCCCAGCCACTCATCTTGCTGGTTGTTGCAGAGAGACCGTGGCGAAAAAGAAGGTAAAAATCAAACGTGTATAATGTAGGTAAATATGCCTTCCGTTCACAGCGTGCCGTACCTATACCGGAAATAGATTCCGCGCTATAGAGCGGGATGAAACACGACGTGTTACGAAGGAGGGATATGTTTAGGATCTCAGGGACAAAAAAAAAGAAAATTGTCCAACCCTGCTGAATAATACTTGCACACGCCATACCCATTATCTTCCCGTGTTCGTACAACCTTCACGCATGGGGACATCATTCACACTACCTTATAGTTCACATTTTTCCAGTTTCCGATCACACACGTCAGGCGTGATCGACGCGTCTCTCCCGGAAAGAAGCACTCACCATGGTGACGGAGTCCGCCTCCAGACGCAGCTCAGTCGGCTCCCCTCGCCGCTGGCTCCACAGTCGCAGTAACCAAACAGTGCAGCTCACAGCGGCGCAGCGCGGGCACCCTCTCCCCACAGCGCGCGGCGCGAGACTGACTCGCCGGTAGGGGGCCGCGCGCGGCGCGAGGGTCCGCGTGGTTTGTAGTCGCGGACCCCGACCCCAAGGACGGGCCAATGCTGGGGACACCCTGCGGCGGGGAACGCAGGACGGTGCGTGAGGGGAACGTAGGACGGTGTGTTAGGGAAACTTGAGACGGTGCGTGAGAGGAACAGGACGGTGCGTGAGAGGAACAGGACGGTGCGTGAGAGGAACAGGACGGTGCGTGAGAGGAACAGGACGGTGCGTGAGAGGAACAGGACGGTGCGTGAGAGGAACAGGACGGTGCGTGAGAGGAACAGGACGGTGTGTGAGGGGAACGCAGGACGGTGCGTCAGGGGAACGTAGGACGGTGTGAGGGAAACGCAGGTCGGTGTGTGAGTGAACGCAGGACTTGTGTGTGAGGGGAACGCAGGACGGTGTGAGAAAAACGCAGGACGGTGTGAGGGGAATGTTGAACATCCATGCGTTTCCGAACTTATTTGTGACAAGAATTTCGCCAGCATGCGAAACGTTTGCCCCATGGGTCATGAATTCTGATAAGTGTCGAGGTAATGTGAAGGTTTGGTTGAGGTCACGTAAAGGTCAGGTCAAGGTCATATGAAGTCCGATCAAGGTCATAGACCGTTCACGACCTTGTGGAAGTTGACTTTTGAAATTTTGTACGCTTTTTGGGTAGTTTTTGGAGCTGATTTCGAATTTAACCCGGCCGGGCCCGAAGGTAATCCCGACCACTGCAGCCCGGGAGGGGCGTTCTTCCCCCCCCCCCCCCTCCCTCCGGCCCCGTCTAATTTCGTTAATAAGGGAGCTACGGAAACAAAAGTGATACCAAATGAAAGGTCTCCACGAGACAATTTTAAAGCACCTATTTGTTTACCTCAGGTCAGTTTTCAAGGATCAAAGTCAAAGGAAAAAAGTCGTATGTGTAGTTGTCTCCAACTAAGTGTTCCAGACAGTAGCGGCAGAACAACTTCGATTAAGAGGGGGGGGGGGCACCGCCGACTTTTGGTCCCATTCTTTCCATGCACCGCCATTAGGGCTAATGTTAAAATGCCAAAATCGGGAGGGGTGTGTTTGAACACCCCCCCCCACACAGGTCCATCTCGAATTCAAATGTGGACAAAACCTCTAGCGCAAAAACTACGGAAGCTAGAGATGTGATAGAGGGCTCAAATGAAAGCAGATGAATCACGCTCTTAGAAAATGAGAAATATTTCTGCCATTTTAAACCACATTTTTTGCGATACGCGAAATTTTGAAGAGGGATTATTTTAGGGCTCGTAAAAAACACTTTTGTCTGGGATCATCGGTTCCCTTCCTGCGTCTGGTTGCATTTGGTGAGAGTATGAAAAGGGCAAAATATGAAATCATTCCGACGCGTTTTACTATGTGCACTTTTACTTTGAAAAATTTCAAAAATGCATTGGAGGTCAAAAATTAAAATGTAAAACTCATTACTAATTAGGGCCTATAATACGTAAAATGATGGAGGATTCCAAATCTGGTCGTAACATTCAAATCGGAGAACATTTGACCCCTATTTGGCGAAAAAACTGTCGAAAATATGCAAAATATCCAATTTGGGCAAATTTGGACAGTTTTTGGCCAAAACAGGAGTCAAATGTTCTCCGATTTGAATTTTGCGACCAGATTTGGAATCCTGTCATCATTTTACGTGTTATAGGCCTAAATTTTTAACAATTTTTCACATGTTGATTTTTTTACCTCCAATGCATTTGTGAAAAATTTCAAAGTAAAGGCGCACATATTAAAACGCGTCGGATTGATTTCATATTTTGCACTTTTCATACTCTCACCAAATTCAAGCAGACGCCCGCTGGCAACCAGCCAATATTGACCTCGGTCGACCCTGACCCAGCCTAGCAACAGCTGACGCTGACTCGCGGGTCAGCCGGCCGGCCGAATCCGCCCGACATCACATCACGTCTGCCCCCAGGGCCCAGAGCTAAAGTTTGACCACTGATGCCCAGCTAATTCTTTCGGGAACCGTTTGTGAACGTTCTAAGGCTCATTTTAAGCCATTCGAATTTTGGGGGGTGATTGATGATTTTCTTGTAGGCCTTTGTCAAGTATGCGATGAGTGAAAATGCGTACTGTGATGCATGTGCCCGAAAATTGCTAATTAGCATGGCATTGATGACGAGCTAAAACATTATTTTTGGTACCAAAATTTTCAGCACGAACCATGCAACATAGCGATGCCCATTTATTGCGGTTTCGAGCAAATTATTACAATGTTACAGTCACTCAAAGTTGCGCGCGTTTCACATGTTTTTTGGGTCTGCCATGCGCTTCCGAAGAAGTTCCAGGTTCACGACTGCGGTGAGCGGAGATCAGGTGGTTAAAAAATATGCCGAAGGTGATTTCAGATGCTTCAATCTGTTTTGTGTTAAAAAATCACTCACTGAAGGAATTTACAAATGGTCATTATTCGAGGTTTCGGCCACATTTGAAATTGCGATGGATCTGTGTGCCCCCCCCTCTGCGGTTTTTCGCACATATCTCGCCTTTTTTGGCACATCTGTTCGTGCATCTTTTCCGCACATGTTGTTAAAACTTCAGACCCAGACCTCAGAAAAAAATAAAAATGCTCGTCATAGCTACACTGATTGATCGATTGCCTTAAAACTTTCAGCGATTGATTAGAGCAACATTTTCTATAAAACGTATGTCTCGGAATTTTGATATCGGCGACCTGAGGTCAGGTCAATTTTGCGGCCTCTCCATTAGGTATAAGTCAATGGGAGAAAATTGAAAAGCGTCGGTTTTGCACGAACGCTATTCTAGACACTCTCAAACATCGATATGTATGTAAAATTGACACACTGAACCGGAAAATGGCAACTGTGACCCCTCGTTATGTCCCCTAGGTCATCTCAGGTCACGAACAGAATCTAACAGTTTTTCGCTAATAAATTATTATAGAGGCGTGCTAGAGCGCTGAAAACGCCTTAGATGTGTTCGGCTTGACGTTGCAGATCGACTGATATGCAACATGACCTTTTCCGGTCAGGTCACGACCTTGACCTGAGGTCAAATTTTAAAGTTGACCTTTCAAGGTCAAATTATAGTTCATTCGACACGTCTTGACGAGAGGAACACGATGCTGGCAAAAGTAATGTCATGGCTCTTTTAAGTCAAAAGTTACTGCCGAAAAAAAAACGTTTTTCGTAAAAACGGCTATTTTTTTTAGTTTTTGCCCTCTGGAGGCTAAACCATTGTGACCTGAGGTCAAATCGGAGAACATTATACAGAAAGGTCTGTAAAAGGGCTATCAAATGCGCTTTTCCGCAGCGCTGTAGCTCTATCGGTTCCCGAGATAGTCGTTGGCAGTTTCTAAAATGTTGAAATAGTGAACATTTTACCTTTGGTGACCTCTGGTGACCTGACCTTTGACCTGACCCAAAAAATGACCGAAGTGTTTTCGTCCTTACTTTGGACGCTCTTTCGATTGCCGCTTACCGCGTGTCGCTACGTGGCCCAGGAGCCGAGTTAGAAAGGGGGGTGTTCAGACACCCCCCCCCGGCCCGGCGCGGAATCTCAGAGCACCAGCCTGGCGCGGGTTAACATGAGCCCTATGGGCGTTGCATGGAAAGAATGGGACCAAAAGTTGGCAGTGGCCCTCTTAACCCGCGCCGGGCCTGGGGGGGGGTGTTTAAACACCCCCCTGCGGTTTTTCGCAGATATCTGGAAAACGACGCCGTTCGTGCATCTTTTCCGCACATGTTGTGAAAATTTCAGATCCAGGTCGCCTTAGGTCAGGTCACCAGGTCACGCCAAGTGAGCTCACCTCAGAAAAAAATAAGAATGCTCGTCATAGCTACACCGACTGATCGATTGCCTTGAAACTTTCAGCGATTGATTAGAGCAACATTATCTATAAAATGTAGGGGAAGCGGGGGGAGCACCGCCTTAAGCAGTTCTGCTCACCGAGCTGATATGCGTAGTAAAAACGAAGCTCTTTTGCATTCATGTGAAAGTAGGAATGTTTTCCTACATGTTGGCATAGTTTCCAGCGCTCCATTATAAAATTTCGCTACTTTACAGACGTCGAAAACAAGTCCTGCATTTTTCGTCCTCCAAAAAATGTGCGGGTAGCACCGCCACTGATGGCGATGTTATCCACAGATAGGCCTTTACGGTGACAGCCACCCTTGGAAGCGTTACTGCTGTCTGAAATAGTAACTCAAACTCATATAAGACACACAAGAGTTGGTTGTTAGTTTGTCACAGATCAGACTGTTTGTTGCGGACAATATGCATACAAAGCATGACAAATTCACGTTTATTTCGAAACATCCAGTGAAGTCAAACGTGAGGTTAAAAAAACAGACGACGTTTGCGGCCTAACTAAAGCTCTTCTCCGAGCTGAGTGAATCATCATTGCGGCTTTATCCATTTTGCCACCCCTTGGGGTAGCACCGCCGAGCATGGCGGTGTTACCCCACTCACAGTCATGGACCGACAACGCCCCGACAGCAAAACAAGCCGGGACGCGATTCTTCTGTAATTCCTTTCTCAGCAAAGAGCACTTCATGCCCTCAAATTTAACGTAAAAATCAAGGCATTTTGACTTGAAATGACCACTTACTTGCTGCTCAAACATGCCAAATGATTACAACGATGGTTTGAAATTCACAAAATGGGCAATTGCGATCTCAAAATCAAATGAATCTTAGCGAAACCTACCTCATGCGGCGTCCCGTTTCCGTTCGGACACCGAAATGGCGGGTGTTTACATTTACAATTCAGAGTTTTGCCGATAGAGAGGATGGCGGTGTTTCCCACATGGCGGTGCTACCCCCGCTTCCCCTATATCTCGGAATTTTGATATCGGTGACCTAATGTCAGCTCAATTTTGCGGCCTCTCCATTATAAGTCAATGGGAGAAAATTGAAAAGCGTCTGTTTTGCACGAACGCTATTCAGACACTCTCAAACATCGAGATGTAGGTAAAATTGACACACTGAACCGGAAAATGGCAACTGTGACCGTCGTCCTTATTTTGGACGTTCTTTCGATTGCCGCTTACCGCGTGTCGCTACGTGGCCCAGGAGCCGAGTTAGGGGGGGGGGTGTTCAGACACCCCCCCCGGCCCGGCGCGGAATCTCAGAGCACCGGCCCGGCGCGGGTTAACCCTATTAGTGGCAGGGGGGGGGTTGTTTTTATCCACCCCTCAGGTTTTTCGGGAATATCTCCGAAACCGCTGAAGCTACGATGCTGAAATTTTCTGACTTTTCCTAAAACTAAATTGGGCACATTCCCTGAAAATTTCAAGTTCATAACTTTACCAGGGGCGGCTCTAGAGCACTGGGAATTGGGGGTCCTATTCGTGAAGCGAGTCATTTGGGCGAAGATCACGATGCTGCACCAGTTTTACGAACAGTGAATGAAAGGTATCATGTGATAACATATACAAAGTTATTGTGCATCCTCTTTTGACACGTTTTTGCTATAATAGGCGGATCCAGGCGTCCAAAAAGGGGGTTATTTTTTACCTCCCAACATAGGTGCCCTGACACCGCCTATGCATGACCAATACAATTTTAGTCGTTCTCTCATAAGAAAATTGTAACATAACAAGACCATTGCCATCCTTTTTAGAAACAGTACCAACAAAAACCTTATTTACTATACTTTTTGTGTACCCCCAATCTCAATGATCTGTATCCGCCTATGATTTTTGAAAATGCATATTTTTAGGATCCATGTGAATTCCTGGTTCATTCTCTATCGATCGGTAAAAGTTGCGTTAAGATTGGTTCAGAAACCTGGCCGTGATAAACAGTCTAAAATGTATCTGCAATTTGCCCGTTTTTACCCCCCTCCACCCCCCTATTGACATTTTTTAATTTCATTTTTTTTTAGAAATGTAGATCTCGTTGAGCCAAATCGAATGCCGTTTGAATTTTGAAAATCGGCCGGTTAGATCTCGAGATATCAAGGGGGGGTCGTAAACAGCCCCCCCCCCCCCTGCCACTAATATGGGGTAGCCAGGAGCCTGCCACTAATAGGGTTAATTGAAGGTGTTCCGCCGCCACTGTGTGTTAGGATGCAAGGCGCAAGGTCAAAGTCACGCAAGAGTATTCTTGATAGAGGCTTTTTCACTAATTCAAGCTAGCTATATCAATTAAGACAAGTTCGCCATCATCATCATCATCAGCAGCAGCAGCAGCAGCAGCAGCAGCAGCAGCAGCAGCAGCAGCAGCAGCAGCAGCATCATTATCATCATCATCATCAGTTTATTGAGGTCTCCAGTAAATGGTTTTCAGGCCTCTCGTCATACATAATACAAACACAGTAAAATACACTCTATCGGTAAGAACAACACAATGAAAATATAAATGTTAAAAACGTGAATTAATATACGGTTAAAAAGAATTGACAGTCAGGTTCAGCTATGTCCGACAATGCACTTGGAGGCCATCTCTCGATTCCATGTGCACACACTTCTATGGGGGAAGCTGCGCCTGGCGTGCTCAGTGGAGATACGAGGGACTTCGAGCTGGCCTCCACATGCGCTCCGAGTGCGCCGGTCTGTTACGTCCGAGCGGCGCTGCACAATGTGAGCTAGAGCCGGCGGCACGTCAGATGAGATCCATCCTGAGGCTTAAAATGAATGCTTAGAAATAGATGCCAAATTCGTGATCAGCGGCTACGAATACATCATATGTGACCTATTCGTATTCGTTTATTAGGGCTTTTCCAACAGAGTGGCTATTACGGCCCAGTCAGTACATGTAAATATCACATTGCTAAAAAAAAAAAAACTATGCTAAAAACACACAGGTTCACACATATATCGGCACAAACATGCAAAGAATAAAAGAGTATAAGTCAATCAACCTATCAAGTGGCAAGGTTAACAAAAGGTCATTCCAGGTCACATGAGGTTAAAATAAATACCTATTGACCTTTATCAAACAGCATAGATATGCACCTACGTCATTCGACGCGTCTTAGCAAGATGTAATGCATTGGTACCACTGCCTTAGCTCTAAGACTATTTTTGTTAAAGTTATTTGCGTAAAACTAAGTTACCTAATACCTATATAACGTCACTATATTTTCAGAATTTGGGCTTGAAATCAATTAGAAGTAATACTTATGATATTTATTAACCTCTTCCTGAGTGAATATGATCTGTTATGCAGATTAAATTCACTTTTACGTAAAAAAATTATTTTTCGTTGTAAACCGGTTCACCTTTTGCTTTTTAACATTCCTGTGACGTCATAGCTCCAAGGGGCGTTCCACGACAAATCGACAAATAAAAAATTAAATTTGCACCCTCATATTTTATTTTTCGTTGAAAACTGGTGTGAGAGCTTGTGATGGGCGGGGAAGCCAACTGTGGTAAGGATTTTTTTCTTCGAACAACGGTTTCCGAGATATAGCCTCGGGCAATTCCTGGAGGTCGCGCTGCAGCCCTATGTTTGGCGGCCTATAACTCAGAAACTATTGGTTTTCTACGATAAAACTTTATATGGTTCAACTCACAATCAGCCAACAAATATTTTGGATATCTCGGATTTTCAATTTTTGAAAATTTTGATCACGTGACCTTTTGACCTATTTTTCGAATAGTGACCTTGATATTTTCCCCACTGAAAGTTGCAATTTTGTCTGATGACGATTAAAGCCTTTTCAATTGTCATTCATATGCGAAAATAAAAAGTGGCTATCGCCCTGCGTTAACCTCAGGTCAGGTCATTTTTATGACCTGTCCCTTATTACGAGCGGGAGCGACAGCGAGATCTCGAGAATAAAGCCACGGTGACTAAATAAAGCAAGATAGCGAACAAGTGGTAAACAGTGCAGGGTACAAACGGATAAGGTCTATAATTTTTGCTGAAGTTATTTTCAGGTCAGGTCAAAGATGACGTCACAGGAGCAAAAAGGAAGTCAAAATTGCGGCACTACATATATATGAAGTTTTTCTCGAATAACTTTCAAGGTATCCCAGCTAGGAACAAACTAATAGCACCATCGTGATCCTCTCGTCGATCCGCATCGAAACATATGTATGTTGACCTCGAAAGGTCGAAAGGTCAAAAGTTGACCTTAGGTCACGTGACGAGCGGGAGCGACAGCGAGAACTCGAGAATAAAGCAAGATAGCGACAAGCGGTAAACGGTGCAGGGTACACACGGATAAGGTCTATAATTTTTACTGAGGTCATTTTCAGGTCAGGTCAAAGAAATTCGAATATTAAGAATATTCGAGAAAAACTTCATATATATGTAGTGTAGTGCCGCAATTTTGACTTCCTTTTTGCTCCTGTGACGTCATCTTTGACCTGACCTGAAAATGACCTCAGTAAAAATTATAGACCTTATCCGTGTGTACCCTGCACCGTTTACCGCTTGTCGCTATCTTGCTTTATTCTCGAGATCTCGCTGTCGCTCCCGCTCGTGATAATGGACAGGTCATAAAAATGACCTGACCTGAGGTTAACGCAGGGCGATAGCCACTTTTTTATTTTCGCATATGAATGACAATTGAAAAGGTTTTAATCGTCATCAGACAAAATTGCAACTTTCAGTGGGGAAAATATCAAGGTCACTCTTCGAAAAATAGGTCAAAAGGTCACGTGATCAAAATTTTCAACAATTGAAAATCCGAGATAGCCAAAATGTTTGTTGGTTGATTGTGAGTTGAACCATAATAAAGTTTTATCGTAGAAAACCAATAGTTTTTGAATTATAGGTCGCCAAACTAGGGCTGCAGCGCGACCTCGAGGAATTGCCCAAGGCTATACATCTCGTATCTCGGAAACCGTTGTTCGAAGAAAAAAATCCTTGCCACAGCTGTCTTCCCCGCCCATCACAACCCATTAGACCAATTTTAAGCAAAAAATAAAATATGAGGGTCCAGGGCACTTGTCGATTTGTCGTGGAACGAAATGGTCAAGGATGTTTCTGTATTTGCATAGGTATATCTGACATGTCTTCACAAAGACTGAAATATTCACAATTTAGCATGCCTTTCCCTACCATTCACGCAAGTGTTTTCTGGTTGGTCGAGGCTGACCCCTGTTGTGACGTCACAGGTCATCATCCATTCAGGTGACTATCCACATGCCAGCTATATCCTATGGGTATTCAGACTCATTTTGGAAACCTAGATGTATTTTTTAATTTTATGACCGACTTCTCGTCATTTTAACTTAAACTGATTTGACCTTTTTGATCTCCCTGTGACGTCACAGGTCAAATATCAAGGTCATCGGTATCCTAGCTTGTGCACCTCGATGAGATCTTTCGAATTCCGTATGATTTTTCCGATCCGACTGTTGGTTCCGGAGATACGAAGGGAACCCTTTGCCCCCCCCCCCACACACACACACACAACAGGACGTGGAACCTGCCAGACCTCAACGGGACGCGTGTTAATTAACACCGTTAGGTATAGGTAAGCGTTTGAGAACTAAGTTCGCTCTCTAAGTCTTCCTAGTATTTATCATACGACTGAGATACCGGTGGTGGCAAGTATAGGTATTCTTACATACATGGGCCCTGAATATAGCCGACGGGAGCCTGAAGGTTAACCTGACCTGACTTGAAGCGACCCACTCAAAAGGCCCAAAATTAACATTACTCAACAGAACGAATGCAAAAGTTATCTTCACGACCCGAAAATATCCTAGAAATTCTCACTCCAGGACAGCTAGCAGGTCCCGATTTTCCGGACATTTGGGTCATTGATTTGAAGTGGAAGGTCAACAACTGACACGTGACCTTAGAATTGCATATAATTGGCTTCCTCCTGTTTCAAGGAGCTCAACTTATTTTCATTCGACACGTCTCGACGAGAGGAACACGATGCTGGCAAGAGTAATGTCGTGACTCTTTTGAGTCAAAAGTTAGTAAAGAAAACATTCTATGCGTAAAACGGTTATTTTTTTAGCTTTTGCCCTCTGGAGGCTAAACCGTTGACCTGAGGTCCAATTTGAGGGCACACTCCGGAAAGAGGGTTGAGAGGGATATCGAATGCGCTTTTCTGCGGCGCTGCAGCTTTACTGGTTTCTGGGTTATGTGCCGCTGCTTAGAAAAGGTTGAAATAGGCAGCATTTTACCTTTGATGACCTCTGGTCATCTGACCTTTGACCTGACCTAACATAATAGATTATCCCCGCGCCCCGATTGTCTGGTGGATATGACCGACAGCCCGGATGAATTATGGTGCCTAATCCTAAGGAAGTGTAGATTAGTTGCTGTTGGCCCTCAGCTTGGCGAGGACGACAGAAACGGTTCAGCAATGAGTTCAAAGGGGATATCGGGTTTTCGATCGGAATCAGGCTAACCGCATTCATGGAACCAGTACCTACCTATAGGTAGGTACCTACTACCTATACCTACATTGTACCTATAGGTACAATGTATAGGTACAATGTACCATTGTACCTATAGGTACATACAATGGTACAATATAGGTATATAACAATATAGGTACAATGTCATTATTATTTTCCGTGTTAAAAGGCACAAGTGACTAGACGGATTCGCAGCTAATCACTCGTTGAGGTACCAGTGTCTGATCAGGTGTCTGATTGGAGTTTGGTGTGTCAAGCTGATCTTTTCAATTTCTCCCCATAACGAGTCTGATGTTATGGACGGACAAGGCGTAAGTGTTATTATAGGTATTTGCATCCTTCCAACCAGACGATCACTTTAACTATTTTGTTTTGTTGTGTTAGAACATATACCTATGGCTGACGAAGAAGGCAGCGGCCTTCGAAAGCTACCAATTATATAAACGTTACTGGTGTGGAATAGCTCTTTTTTTCTATAAACTTCCGCCTTCGTCCGAGGTATGGCAGTGTCCCTGAAGTTTATCCCATCTCATGTTTCTCGGGAAATTTGCCTAGATGTCGCAGTTTGCATTATTGTAGATGACGCTACACTGCAAGGCTCGAACATTTCTCCTGCCAGCGGATCAGTGATCATTCAGAGTCAGAGTGATCGCTCAGGTAGGCAGCAGAATACCGCCGTCGTTCTCAAGCTTTCTTCCCAATGATTCCTGGCATTCAATACCTGACATGCTGCATAGTTGAGTTGGCTTTGCTCGCCCTGCTTGCCCTTTTCCTTACCTGGTATCTGAAAGCCAGACTAACAAGGAACAGTATATCTATATACAGGTAAGGCACTGCCCTGACCGGGTTACGGACAAAAGTACGTATCGCTAAAGTACGTAGGACAAAAGTACGTAAGCAAAAGTACGTAGGATTAAAGTACGTATCGCAGAAGTACGTACAGTATAAAGTACGTATGGACAAAAGTACATCAGGGACAAAAGTACGTATCGCAGAAGTACGTACAGTATAAAGTACGTATGGACAAAAGTACGTCAGGGACAAAAGTACGTATCGCAGAAGTACGTACAGCATAAAGTACGTATGGACAAAAGTACGTCCGGGACAAAAGTACGTATAGCTAATGTACGTAAGGTAAAAAGTACGTATGGACAAAAGTACGTCAGGGACAAAAGTACGTATCGCAGAAGTACGTAGGGTATAAAGTACGTATGGACAAAAGTACGTCACGGACAAAAGAACGTATAGCTAATGTACGTAGGGTAAAAGGTACGTATGGACAAAAGTACGTCACGGACAAAAGTACGTATGGCAGAAGTACGTAGGGTATAAATTACGTAAACGTATGGACAAAAGTACGTCACTTACAAAAGTACATATTAGGGTGGCACTTAATTTCGACTTTTTTAATTTCGACCGGGACGGGTAGCCATATTGTTCTACCTCACGAAAAAATGATCTGTATGAAATTTTATCAAAAAATATTTATATTTAGAGGTAGCTCAATGGGGTCATACTTGGTACATATTGAGAAAACGTATATTGTGAACGGGGATTCAGATGTGTGTCGCGCCATTCCAAGCATTGTCATATTTGAGCTGTAATACGTTTAAATGAATGATAGATGCCTTTCTATTTGTTTCATAACCACAGTGTTTCTCGCCGCAAACGCGCTGTGACGCAATGCGTGATTCAACCAATGGCCGTTCAGCGTAGTTTAGCTTATTTTGTTCGGTGACGGTAGCCCGCTGCCAGGCGTGCAACCTCAGCTCTTCTCTCGTATTACGATGGTTGGGAAGGGTCACGAGACTGCTGGCACTTACCGGGGTTACATGAGCAAATAAATGCGTATCAGGAATGGTTTTTCTTTGCTGAGTATTGTGATCCGTTTGTAATACGCATTTACTGTGCTGATGTATCCCCGGTTACTGATGCGCAGGGGGACACTGCCAGTGTACGGCCACAGGGCAGGTCTCCGTGTCTTCGTGATGTCAGGGAGAAGACGTGCACGTGAAAAAGATAAGTTGACTGTTTTGCTAAGCCTTTTCAGAACATTTTTCGCTAGCCAGGCTCAAATTGACAGGCCACAGCAAACGCTGTTCAAGAATCCCTCGATGAGTGAGAGTTGAATGATTGAGTGAAAGCGCTCAGTTTTGACACAAGTGCATCGAACACCGGTCTCAATGCAGGAGCCTGCACGATCATCAAGCAGCGGCTTGAGCAGGACTTGCTCCACCTGACTTGCCACGACATTTACGAGTTTGTTCTATAAAGACATTTTCAGCGTGCCTCGGCTCGTCCAGCGGCCCAGACGTTGTTTTGTTTAAGCGCTTCCATAAAAGTGGGCATCTAGATAGAACGAAGCCATAAACCTTCAAAAACTGTGACATGTCCCACCTCCACAACCCGCGTGATGTTCGGTCGTACCGTGAGATGCTGGAGCTGGTCATCACTGTCCTCGGTGGTGTTCCGAAACGAGGTATGAAGATCGCTCGCCTCGATATGCTCCTTGTGTGCTGGTTGACCAATGCCATTTACGCTATGAAGTTTTACCTCTTCCGAGCACAATCCCGGCTCACTACGTCTAAGAAGAAGAGCCTCCAACAAATCGTGACCTTTGTGGGAACAACGTAGTTTTCGGCTCGATTCAATGCACCGCTTCTGGCGTCTGCACCAGCGCAAGATTTCGACTTCCTCAAGTCCCTTCTGGAGTACGAATTGGTGTTCGAATTGGTGTCCAAGACGATAGCCATTGCCTTCAGCCGTCACCTCTGGTATCTAAATGAGAGGCTGGTCGCCCTCAACTTCTAATGAAGGAGATAACGATCGCTGCTACTAAACGTGAGATGGCTGCATCGTTACGAGAGAAGGAGAGGGCCGAGTAACCCCCCCCCCCCGTCGAGCCCACGTTGAACTTACTATAGCTTCAGTCTCTAGCAAGTCCACGGCAGACTTCGTCATATCACAACTGGCTTCACAAGCTTCTTCAGCATCCTCGGTATGGACACCGACTTCCTCTTGAAGGATCTGATTCCTTGGAGGTCAAGCCATTCTACAACGCCGCCATGCAGTACGAGGTCTCTTTACGCCTCGACGACTTCGCGGAACGAGGCATTTTGTTGATGGCCAGGAAATCGATCTGACCCCCACGAAGGATAAAGACTAACAGCAGCTCCTCTTGTAGGTCGTCGAGGAGCAAAGACGCAAGCATTCTGACATACGCAAGGCGACTGTAACTTATAAGTAGGCAAGACTAGCCGACGAATGATGTGTACATGTGCTGATTACGGATGATACCGCTTTCTCTTTTCATGGAGTTATGCAGTAAGTTATGCATACCTTCAAAAGAATTATGTGCCTCATATGTACCTATATATCTGAGCTTTAGGTGCTGAAACGTTTCGATAAAGTCTTGGCAGCGTCCAATGTCATTGTGAACATCAGAAATACACGTGGAAATTAAAATTTCGGCAAAATTGTGTTTTTCACAAAAATGTGAACTTTGACCTGGTTGAGCTACCACTAAATAAACACATTTTCCAAAAATATTTTACACACAACGTTTTCTCGGGTGGTAGAACAGATTGGCTGCCCGTCCCGTTGAAAATTCTCAAAACGAAATTTTAGCCCCGTTTTAGTGCCACCCTAGTACATATAGCAAATGTACGTAGGGTATAAAGGTAAAGACGCAAGGTAAAGACCTTGGGCAAGACGCCCCAGATAATTTATTTTGCTACATAGGCCTACCTAAATTTTGTCCTACATCACCTGGAAGGCCAAATTTGTGCTCAATGTGTTCTTTGGACATTTTACTTTAAATTTCACCCCTAAAATTTATTCACTTATGATCGGACTCCCAGCTAGGAAGTGATTTGTGAAGCAACTGCAAATGGGGCATTTTGCCCCAACACCAGGGCAAAACGCCCCACGGCCTGAGGCAAGAAGCCCCATACTCTAGAGTCTAGCTTAAAGATTAAACATGGTAGTTGACTAAATCTTATATGAGAGGTCCGTTAGACCGCTGGAGGCACGGCACTGAAGTTAGCACCTTCCATCCTATCAGGTGTTCAGCTATGACACTATTGTATGAGCAGGTTTTTCACGTGCCTCATAAGGCCAAATAATAAATTATTGCAAAGCAAATCAGTTAACAATACACTTCCTTTGCCATACAGCTGCTGAGAAAAATACATATAAATGCATAGAAACTTGCTGTTCGCCAGCTACCGAACATTAGGAAGTGGGTAGTCCGAACAACACATGCGGGTAAAACGCCCCATGGAGCTTTTTGCCCCGCGACCTACTGGGGCGTTTTACCCCATCACGTAGTTCGGTCAGCGAACAACGCCTTGCGCTCCAGCAAGACATGAAGACACGAACCAACGCGGCATTATAAGCGTTAGACAATAGTTGTTCAAAATACATAAAAGTCGTTAACCTGATGTGGACTACAAAAGAACGCGATGATGCATAATCAGATGACCAAACATAAAAATCACTCAAAAACACATTTTTGGCTATATCTCCCCAGAGAGCTATCACAATTTCTTTCCAGTCTGCTCATATAATGATCATATAGTGCACCTTTAACAGAAGAGAGGATCTTTCCCCAGAACCCTGTCAGTTCCGAGAAACATCGGTGAGGCCGCCAGGCGTTTTACCTCGGCGGGGCGACTTGCCCCGGTCTACCCTACATTTGGACCAAAGTACGTCACGGACAA
Source organism: Amphibalanus amphitrite (assembly GCF_019059575.1). NCBI lineage: Eukaryota > Metazoa > Arthropoda > Thecostraca > Balanomorpha > Balanidae > Amphibalanus > Amphibalanus amphitrite. The sequence goes on along the minus strand of NW_024881525.1, from coordinate 881,663 downwards.
AAGTACGCATAGCAAATGTACGTATTGGGTATAAAGTACGTACCCCACCCATGGGGTACCTAAGTTGATCAATGCGTAATACCTTTCTTATTCTTTATTTTATGAGCATTTGTTACAAGGCATAGCAAAATTTATCGATGAGTAAATGGGCGAAAGGGACAAAGCTATATTATTTGGTATATGAATTTATCATGAGTTCCCTGTAGTATGGCAACAGGGTAGCAATAAAGAAAAAGTGGCTCAACTTACACTACTATACCCTACTTCTAGCATACGTACTTATACACTACGTACTTTGGCATACGAACCGTAGGGAAGTTGGGGCAATGCCGGAGTTTGGGCAAAGCCGAAATTCGAGATATTTCGGAAACCGTAAGACATGGATGCCACCTGTCAGTGATGCTCTGAAGCTTAAGTGACTACAATTATCGCATGTTTGTTACGAGTCGTCATTCGGAATACTTCGGCTGTGAGGGCGCCAAGAGCGTTTTCAAGGTACGCGTTCCTTGTACTACATGCGCCTTTGAAGCTGCATTTCTTACTCATTATGCTACCGTTTGTCTGGCCAATTCGGTCAAGTAATCTTCAGCATGTCTTTGCATAAGTGTGCTGCCTATTTGAAATTTATACGGCACGTTGGACAGTTATGGGCCTGCAAATGAAAGTATGGCTGGCTGGGGTAATGCCGAAAACGTGCAATTACGCACGTTAAAGCACGCTACGTGGACTTTACTGCTGTAGAATAGCAACGCGAATTTTTAGTCACACAAATTACACTTTCAACCGACACAACGGCCTGTTACCTATAAGGAATTATTTACCTGGCATTTTCTTATTATATCACACAATTATAACTTCCAGTGTGCACCAAGCGTCCTCAAGCTCTTAAAACGCGTGTCAGCTTTGATAAATTCTGGATAAAGTTTGAGATAAAGTGGCAAAACATCAATGTCGGCATTCCCCGTAGATCACTTCTCCCATTTTCGGCTTTCCCCGCAGTCCGGGGCAACGCCGAAAAAGTCACTTCTTTGATATTTTTAGTTTGTGCGCTTATCGGTATGCGAATTCATAAAATGCGCCTGGTATGTTTGAAAGGCAAAAGACTGGCCTCTCGAATGACGCCAACAAGAATAGCTTATGTTGTCTACCTTGCGTGCTACGGGCGTCAGAAAAAAAGTTTTCGGCGTTCCCCCAACTTCCCCTACGTACTTTTGGCATACGTATTTTTTACACTACGTACTTTTGCATACGAACTTTTGCGTACGAACATTTGCGTACGTACTTTTGGCATACGTACTTTATACACTACGTACTTTTGCAAACGTACTTTTGCGTACGAACATTTGCGTACGTACTTTTGGCATACGCACTTTATACACTACGTACTTTTGCATACGAACTTTTGCGTACGAGCATTTGCGTACGTACTTTTGGCATACGTACTTTTTACACTACGTACTTTTGCATACGTACTTTTGCGTACGAACATTTGCGTACATACTTTTGGCATGCGTACTTTATGCACTACGTACTTTTTCATACGTACTTTTGCGTACGAACATTTGCGTACGTACTTTTGGCATACGTACTTTATGCGCTACGTTCTTTTGCATACGTACTTTTGCGTACGAACATTTGCGTACGTACTTTTGGCATACGAACTTTAGCGCCTACGTATATTTGCGTACGAACATTTGCATACGTACTTTTGTCCTACGTACTTTAGCGATACGTACTTTAGTCCTAAAATCGCCCTGACCGCCACCAGATTGTCACCTCAGCTCGCCAGCCGCCACCTGTCCACTATTAGTACGAAAGCTGCCGCTAGAGGCGCTATGCATGTCCGGAGCGCCTAATCCTGGACGTGCCTTACGTAAGAATAATGAGTGAGATTGGTGAATGAGATGGCTACAATGGGTGTATAGTCGACCACATAATGATGTTCCACTCCTCAGAAGCTATCAGTTGATCGGAGCGCTAAGTTGTGCCGTTTATCACGCAATTAAGCGTGTCGATTGTGAGCATTGGAACAAAGCTATAATTTGTGAACTCAGCCCGTGTGATGCGACAAAGCCTACCACTCCAGGCAAATAATTGCCTGGTGAAAAGTGGAACATCATTCTGTAGTCGACTATACACTGTACACCTACGAAAAGCATGCCCACGTCACTTTGTATGTTGTTGGCCAAATCGACGTGACAGTATCAGGCTGATATATTTTGAAAATCCATGGCCTATCTTTCTTTCAAGCTGTGTCTTCAGTTACCTACTTCAACCCTAAACGGTTATGCTTATATTCAGAGGTCGCGAACAGCGTGCAACTCCTCGTAAATGGCATTTAAAATAGCACAAAAATAATGAGGAAGGTTCTTTTGTCAGGTCAAAGGTCTGGTCTTTAAAATTCATCAAAGGTCAATTTTGCCCCGAACGTGCCTCGCTAGAGGGCAGATTCTGCCCCCTCCGCCTGGCTTCCGAACTGATGGTCGTAGAACGTAAACGGATGTGGAAATCGGCTTTCCAAGACGGGTCTCTGAAGCATCTTATAAGAGTAATAGCTTATCAATCGTTGAAGTTTAAAAGTGATCGCTCAGTTGGTGTGGGTATAGCGAGCATTGGAACTTTTTCTGAGGTAAGGCCACTTGACGTGACCTGGTGACATGACCTTGAACGACCCTGGTCTGAAATTTTTAAAACAACGTAAAGATGTATGAACAGGCATACCAAAAACGGCGGCGCGCAGCGTATTTGCGAACACTCTGGTGGGGGCGGGGGGAGGCTAAAAGCGACGGTTAGTAGGTATAGGAAGTTAGTTTTCAGGAATTGGGCTGCACTAGCCCTCGCAGGCCCGGGGGGCGTGTTTCGCCCCCCCCCCCGGGCGAATATTGGCGATAGCTCCCGAACGCTTAGGGGTGGAAAAGCGAAACTTCAAGTACTTGTTCCCCCATCAACTTGACATCTTCCGGAGTAAAAAACGTCCCATTGATGACGTTACAGAGTCGATTTTCCTAGATACCGCATGGCAAGCTACGGCATCACAGACGTGAGCTTCAAATAGCTGCCAAAAATAGAGAATAGAGATATGTAAAGACATATTACGAGCACGTTTGTGCAGCGTTTGACCTAGGAAAATATAAAGATAGAGAGGTCAGGTCAACGAACCCGAGGTGGAGTTTTAGTTTTTATGCAAATAACTTCAACAAAAATATTCCTAGAGCTATGGCAGTGGTACCAACGCATTCGTCTTGTCACGCCGCGTTGAATGACATATACATATTTTGGTTGGAAAAGTTCAAGTTTTATGTTAACCTCATGTGACCTCGATTGATCTTTGGTTGACCTTAGCAAATGGAAGGTCGTATATGATGGATTTGTAGCCACTGATCACGAATCTGGCATCCATTTTACTCATTTAGAGCCTCAATATGGCAAAACTGTCTCAATTATTATGGCTTATTTGAAACAGTGAAATAGCCTCTAGCCACGACACTTTTTTGTGACCTTGATCATGGAGCAGCCTTGCATTGGTGCCTCAAAAGTCAAAACATTCCGAACTCTTGGAATTTATTATGCAAGATATGCGAAAGAGTGCGCAGTTCTAGCTCAATTTTGAGCATGAGCCTCACCTTAAACTTGAGGGATCGGAACGCTCAGATTCCGTCTTTCGATTCTCACCCACTTTTGCCGGCTTTGTGCATTTAACCGTCTTTTAGAACAGTTACTATATGTGATCACTACAGTGTGCCGGATTTTATCTTTGAACTTGACTTCTGCCCTTGAAAATCGACCTGAAGTCAAAATTGTACGCGCTTTATAATCGTCTCGTAAAGACCTTTCGCTTGGTACCGCTTTTGTTTCCATAGGCTAGCTCCCTTATTTACGGAGTTAGACGGGGGGGGGGGGGGTAGATCTTGTCCCCCAGGCTGCCGTGGTTTGGACTACCCCCGGGCCCGGCCGGGCCAGTTGCTTGGGTACTTTATTTGTCAAGCTATCTTACATTATTTTCGATCAAAAAATTAAAACATTTAGATAACTACTCTTGATATCAAGACATTTAACCCGCGCCCCACTGGGGGGGGGGCTATTTATAGCCCCCTCCCGTTTTTCTGCAATAACTTCCAAACCGCTTGACGTATCGACGCCAAACTTTCAGTACCTTCGGCTGCATTAATTTGACACCTTGTGTCAAAATTTGAACTTCTTACCTACCATAGGTCGGCCGGAAATGACGTCAGAGTGACGTCATGTTCGGCCGATTTCGACGCAAAACATTGAACCACGGCAATCGCTCCCAAGAGCTCACTTTTTAAGCTAGATCCAATTTCTTTGCATGAGAGGACTCAGAATAGACTGCGCTATCAAACTGCTATTTCGGATTTTCGACATTTTGAAAATTTTGAAAATTTTATATAATAAAATTCAAAATTTATATTTTTACATTTTTCCATTTTTTTTGACTTTTCGAAAAAATTCGGAATATGTGTGATAAAACGCATTATTATGACTAACTCTAGCAAGTTTTAGCTAAATATCTTCAAAAATGGCCAAGTTATACGCATTATTGCAAAAAAATTAGCAATTATTAATTTTTCAAATCCATTTTTCAGCACGAATTTGACATCGTACGCCAATATAAATAGCACCATCGTGTTCCTGAGCTCAAGCTGCATCCAATGGACATCTTTTTTGTTGAAAAAGTTTAGCTTCAAAATTTGACCTTTTTTGACCTGAACGTGACATTTGACTCAAAATGACCTCAAATGACACAGACGACATCAAATTCTAAATGTTTGGCCTAAATGGACCATAAAACATGTGTCACGTGACCGACGGATGATATAATATTTTCGTGACCTGTGATGACCTGACCTTGACCTGAAAATCAAAGTACAAGTTTGGTACCCTCAGAGTATCTAGAGCATCTGTTCACGAGTGTGTGAACCAAAAATGAGCCTGATCTGACTTGTAAGACGGCGGCCAGAGCCCAAAACGTGAAGAAGCCAAAATGCTAATAATTTTCACTTTGACCTGACCTGTAACGTCATCGGTGACCTCGAGGTCAATGAAATTAGGTTTCGCTCGACAGTTTTTCCGGGGCTATCAGACGCCGTTTGAATTTTGACGATCGGCCCAGACACGGCATAGGCAACTCCTGCTCGAAGCGTTTTATATTGCTGGCAAACATAAATAAATCTGAGTAGTAATAGACAAATATATATATTGAGACGGGTTACACAGCACAATCTGTTCATTGTTTTAATTTCTGAGAGGGTGTCGAAAAAGTCATTTAGACGAAACGCGTCCACCCAATGTGCTGTGTAACCCGTCTCAATATATATAAATAAATCTGTTCAGCAAACAGGCTCACCGAAGACGATAGGGCGGTGATATTCCGGTCCGGGAGGCCCTTGAACTGACCTCTGTCCCGGCGAGTTTAGAGACTGTTGTCGACTGGCTGCGCCGCGTCCCCAGTCCGGTTTCTCCGGTCTGCTTCTGACGAAGGTCAGTGGCCCCGGTCACTGCCTGCGGTTGGCTGGGGACAGTCGAAGCTGCAGCCGGGTGCCTGCTGCCGAGGCAGACTGCTGTAGCCTTCCCAGTGAGTTGCATGTCTATTTAGTGGGGTGTCAAAGCAATCGGATGCCAAGCTTCGGCCTGCCGACCAATACTAAGCCAATGTCAACGCTCTCTTCGAAAGCCATATGGATTTAATTTTTGTATGTGTAGTACTTACGGTCAAATATTGCACTCTTTTCGCCGAGTGTCGCCTCGTTGTTTGTAAACATGTCTTATTTGGGTCGTGCATGTGGATAATCGGTGCCTTCCAGGTGATTAATTACACTGGTGCCTAATGCCAAAATTAATCCGAATATGATATGTATAGAACATGGTTATCTGCACGGTTACTATGTTATCTGCACCGTAATCAACCCATCGATAACATCCCTTTTCTGGTTCTGATAATATCACGGATGATTGTGAAATTCACATACTAAAATTTGGCGTAGCTAAATTTAGCTAAAAGAGCTTTCTCTATGCTGCGTCTGGATCATAAGCACCCGACATCTTCCCTCTTACGCAATGAATAATGCAGTACCTATTATTGATTCACCGTGATCCCACCCCCTGATGCTAATTCTCCGATTTGTCGGTCGCAGGCCTGTCTCTTACCCGTCATCCTGCGCCACGTTTTTACAAATCACAAGCTTTGACAGCTCACCTTCGACAGCTCGCTTTGCCAGCTCACAAACTTCGCCAGCACAACGACGCCGAAAGCTGACCTTGGATCAACATCAAGGGTCAGAGGCGGCCTGATAACTGGTTTCTATATTTCTGGCGTAGCAACAATCAAAACGCATACGAATAGCTGATCCCGTGTCGTTGGTTCGCGTTTGCCGGTTCTTCAGGTCTTAGGAGTGAGTGTGCAAACGAAACTTGAATCTCATCTTGAGGATACCATAAAGCTTATAATTATTTAAAAAAAAATCTCTCTCTCCCTCTCTCTCTCTCTCTCTCTCTCTCTCTCTCTCTCTCTCTCTCTCTCTCTCTCTCTCTCACTCTCTCTCTCTCTTGCCGAAGTTTTTTGTTTTAGATTAGATATTTCATATTTGCGAAAAAGCACAAAAGAGTGTTGAAATACTCTCAGGAGAGAGCTGCAGTTCATTCACACAATGTCAGTAGCTGCTCGAGGACTTACTATTTTTTAGATTTTCTCAAGAAAGGTATAAATATGGAATTTCTTTCACCAGCTTCAAAATCTGAATGGCTTATGAAAAAAATACCTACTCGTATAGGTCACAGTGAGTCGTATAGTGGTTTTCAGATTTCTGTCTCCACTGGGTAGGCAGCAATCTGCTGTGCAAATTAGGGGTCGTGACATTTATTGACCTCCGTAGGTCAAACGGCTCGGAGTGACGCCGAATGGCTTGGCCCACGTTTTCTCTATTCCAGTTCAATGGCTCTGTGATGTGTAAGGTAAAAGTCGCTTCGAGCTGTCCTTAATAGTCTGGGGTGAATCCGGGCAAAACCTGAAGTGTGTCATTTTTATATTGCATTCTGCCGAAATCAAACGAGTCCACATCTTCGCAAGAAGTTTGCAAGGCAAACAACCGGCGCGGTGGAGGGCTCTGTACAGAATGGTGCTCCACTCCTAAGAAGGTATCAGTTCACTGGAACGCTAGGGTGTGCCGTTTATCATGCAGTTAAGCGCTAAACGTTAGGTTTGAACGTTAGGTCACAGCATTTAACTGTTAACCCGCGCCCCACTGGGGGGGGGGGCTATTTATAGCCCCCCTCCCGTTTTTCTGCAATAACTTCCAAACCGCTTGACGTATCGACGCCAGACTTTCAGTACCTTCGGCTGCATCAATTTGACACCTTGTGTCAAAATTTGAACTTCGTACCTACCATAGGTCGGGCGGAAATGACGTCAGAGTGACGTCATGTTCGGCCGATTTCGACGCAAAACATTGAACCACGGCAATCGCTCCCAAGAGCTCAGTTTTTAAGCTAGATCCAATTTCTTTGCATGAGAGGAGTCAAAATAGACTGCGCTATCAAACTGCTATCTCGGATTTTCGAAATTTTGAAAATTTCGAAAATTTTATATAATAAAATTCAAAATTTATATTTCTGCATTTTTTCCCAAAAATGTTTGACTTTTCGAAAAAACCGGAATATATGTGATAGAACGCATTAATATGACTAACTCTAGCAAGTTTTAGCTAAATATCTTCGAAAATGGCCAAGTTATACGCATTATTGCAAAAAAATAACAATTATTGATTTTTCAAATCAATTTTTCAGCATGAATTTGACATCGTACGTCAATATAAATAGCATTATCGTGTTCCTGAGCTCAAACTGCATCCAATAGACACCTTTTCTGTTGAAAAATTTTAACTTCAAAATTTGACCTTTTTTGACCTGAAAGTGACCTGACCTAAGCTAGATTTGACTCAAAATGACCTCGAATGACACAGACAACATCAAATTCGTAATGTTTGGCCTAAATGGACCATAAAACATGTGTCACGTGACCGACGGATGATATAATCTTTTCGTGACCTGTGATGACCTGACCTTGACCTGAAAATCAAAGTAAAAGTTTGGTACCCTCAGAGTATCTAGAGCATCTGTTCACGAGTGTGTGAACCAAAAATGAGCCTGATCTGACTTGTAAGACGGCGGCCAGAGCTCAAAACGTGAAGAAGCCAAAATGCTAATAATTTTTACTTTGACCTGACCTGTGACGTCATCGGTGACCTCGAGGTCAATGAAATTAGGTTTCGCTCGACAGTTTTTCCGTGGCTATCAGACACCGTTTGAATTTTGACGATCGGCCCAGTAGTTTCGGAGTTAGGAGGGGGGCTATGAATAGCCCCCCCCCCCCCCCAGTAGGGCGTGTTATACGCAGACCCCAGTGGGGCGCGGGTTAACTCAGCCCTTGTGATGCGGTACAGCCTACCACTCCAGGCAACTGATCGTGAAAACTGGGACCTCGTTCTGTAGTCAACTGTACATAGGTCAATTATGTGTTTTCGGTTTGTTGTTGTTTTTTCACTTGTGGATAAATAATTAACTACGATTATTTTATAAATGATAGGATAGATAAAAGCTAGAACTGCTGTGTAAATTATTTGATATGACCCGTAAATGTCCTTAGGTCATCGCCTGACATTGAGACGTCAAATGGGAAGAAAGAACATCGTCTGATCATCTATTGGGCCATTTTCAGCACAATACATACTGGGTGAGCGTTCTTCTTTTTTTACCACAATTAGCTTTTTCTCTAATGTTTATTCAAGATGTTCCTCAAACGTAGCAACGTTTTACGTTTTATTGGCACAAGTTCGTCACAAGGTATCTATCAACTATTATGGTGTATTAGCCACGTTGGAATTAGCAGATACCTAATCGGCATGCACATGCAGACAACTAAACAGCTCAGCGATACATTTACAATTGGTCTGTTGCTACCTTTTTTAAGTCAGTCTGTTGCAACGAACGAAGTAATTACGAAAAACAGCGGAGATGTAAAGTCACATAAATTTCATCAAGTGCAAAAACTCATCTACGAAAATTGACGGACGGTAATGCAGCAAATACCGCTCCCAGCGAGGATCTACCCAGCACTCAGTCGATATAGCATGTGCCGTCGTACTGGTGGCAGTACTTTGGCTGCATGGTCTCGGCATGGACCCCACGGGCGACCATTCGCCGACGGTGGTGCACGAGGCGCCACTGGGCCGCTAGCGAGTCCGTCTCCGGCTCCGCCCACAGACGCTCGGCCAGCGCCGCGCCGCGAGGCCACAGCTTGGTGTCCAGGTTGGCGTCGTCGGCCTGCTCAGTCCACAGCGCCGCAGAGCCTCCCAGAATCTGAGCAGAGAAGTCTGACTGACTAGCTGGCTGAGACGCAGCGGCATCAGAGTTACTCTGGAAGCTCTGCGCTATCTTCCTGGGACTGTTTTCGTAGACGGTCTGCCAGCTCTTGTAGGGCGAGCACCAGTTGTTGCCCTTGCCGACCCAGGCGGAAAATCCACAGTCCAAATACCAGGCGTCGTAGTTGGATAGAATCAGCTCGTAGCCCTGTTTGAGTAGGTCGCCGATCTGCTGGTCTTTGCCCGTGGTCCAGATCTGGATGATGTACTTGCTGGGGTCGAGAAGCGACTCCTCGGCAGGTCGCTGGGTGAGGTGCGACGTCCACAGAATCGTCTTCTGCTCGCCGGCGATGCTGGTCCACATGTCGTAGACACGCTCCTGGAACTGGATCCACAGCTTCATGTACTCCTCGTCGTCGGTGGGGTCGCCTCCTTTCTCCTTGACGAACGCAGCAATCTCCGGCGTCGTCTTCCAGCAGTTCAGGTTGATCTGGAAAAGGAATGCGAATCGATAACTGGTGGAAAGCCTGGCCATTAACAAAAAGAAACTAGTAGGGACACTCGCTTTCTTCAGAAACATGTTAAGTGAACCTAATAGGCATCAACTAAAACGGCATTTCCTGTAGGCTTTTAGGGACAGATACAGCTGTATGGCAACTGCAATGGCAGCTGTATCTGGCTGCACTTTCTCTTAGTGCTTCCAACACTGTATTTTTCATGCATTTCCCATTGACAATGTATGTACTTTGTGTCACGTAAGCCATAGTTGAACGGAGTGGGTGGGTGAACGGGGATGGAGGAAGGTGATGGCAATAACTGCGCGATTGATATGTAGAAGTGGATATTTCGTAATCACCTCGTCTCCACCAATGTGGAACAGGTCCGGCTGGAAGACATCGTTGTATTCCACCAGAATCGTCTTCAGAACCTTATAGAGGTTCTCATTGATGATGTTCATCTGCCCGCAAGGCGGTTCGACGCAGAACTGCTGCCACGGCTCCTGTAGTGTAAATGCATGTTTGTTTTAGTTTCCAAGGGATGAATGTGGTGTTCTTACTTTATCAGAAGAGTTTAGAGTGGCATTATTTATCACAATGATGCATCAATCATTTTAGAAGCGGTGTTTTGTAAACTGAACATAAAAAACATTTCGAACCGGTCTGCCTTTGTCTAACCAGCTATAACCTGACAGAGATGCTGGCTTTCGGCAGAACTCACCTTGCCCAGACAGACGGTGAGATTCCCCATCCCGGCCTTCTCGCCCCACTGCCAGCCGAAGCCGACGTGGGCGGGCATGTCCAGCTCGGGCAGCAGGCGCACACCCCGCTCCAGCGCAAACTGCACCAGCTCCTCCACCTCCGCCCGGGTGTACACCTCGCGCGGCGAGTAGGCGCCGTACTGCGCCAGCCGCGGCTCGCCCGTGATCTCGATCGGGAAGCTGTGCGTGTCGGTGATGTGCCAGTGCAGCGTGTTCAGCTTGTTCATGGCCATGGCGCCGATGGTGCGGCGCAGGCCGGCCACCGAGATGAAGTTGCGCGACGTGTCGAGCGTCAGCGCGCGCACCGGGTACACGGGCGCGTCTCTGACGTCGGCCGTCACCGTCATCAGCGCGTCGTTGGCGTCGTCGTACGCCACCAGCTGCGAGAGCGTCTCCATGCCGTGGCGCGCGCCGAAGAACGTCTTGGCCTCGATGTGCGCCTCTAGCTGGTCGGCGTCGGTGTGCGTGATGTTCAGCTTGTAGGACTCGTCAGTCTTCAGCGTGAGCGACGCATCAGATCGCTCTACAGTGACGCGGATTGTCAGCTGACGCGTCGCCAGGTTAGCATCACTTGCAGAAGATAGCTCCAGGCAGCTTCCGCCAGGAGGTCGCATGTCACGGAGCGTTTCCTTCAGTCTGTTACCGGCCTTCTCAACATGGCCGCGAACATCCTGCGGGGCGTCCACGATGACAATAACCTGGCTGTACTTGAAGGACACTGGCGTTTTGCCGATGGTGAACGTTCCAGTGGGTTTCGGCCAGAGGGTGAGTCCCTTACCACATGTCAGCTTGCAGCCGCCGAGGGTCATGCCATTGGTAGCCTCGCTAACGGGAGTGCGCAGACAGGCGCCTTCCCGACACTCCCACATCCACGGGAACGTCAGCGGACTCCTGTGCAGACAGGAAAAACATAGGTGTCATATTTGGCATCTTTTTTCTCACTCGTTTGCATATGCTATTGCAGTGACAGCAGTGTTCAATGTTTATGTCCTAGGCTACTTCATAACCTGAAGTAGCCACTATCCAATATCCATACTTTTCCTGCTTTTATGTAATGCTGAGTACCGACATTTTATGTAGAAATAAACTTCGAAGACCGAGGCACATTACTTTGCGTTCTGTCACTGGGTCCAAATCGTTCTTCCTGTAACTCCAAATTTGTTGTTTCGATGAAAAAACAACGTTGAATAAATTCAAAACATATAAGATTATTCCTTAGTATGCGTCACACCTTTCAGTCATACCCATTTAATCGTCTGGACTATAATCTTAATAGTAATGGTGCCTAATTTTACAACACAAACTTACGAAAGAACAACAATTTTATTGAAACGACCTAGCCTTATCCATGTTAATTTTTCAAAGAAGTGGACATAGCTATAATATATTTTTTAACAACTTATTCTTTTCGTTATAAAAAGCACAAAAACATAAGAGAGATTTAGAAATCATTCTGAAGCCAGCAAAGCACACTCGTGGAGAAATTATACAAGCTTATTATATTCCAAAACATTATTAAAATCAACATACGTATATAAAGATAAAAGATAGTATAAAAGATAGGTACCTAAATATTAAGAAACTATAAAAGATAAGTGATCTGAAAGTGTTCTCAAGTTTGGTAAGGAATATTTGCCTGATGGTGATCGTTACCTCTCCTTCAATCCTTATCAGTGCGTCATTAAAGGGAATAGTTCACTTTCACGAAATTGTTTTTTTGCAATGAATTTATGATTTTTTATGCTCAAAATGATCAGCAAAGAAACTAAAACCTTTTTATAAAAAATATTGTTTTCTATATTTTAATATAGGAAGAACTCCTTCAGTCTTAAAAGAGGAAAATGACCCCTGCAAGGCACCTTTTTCGGGACGAGAAATGGAATATCTTTGCCTAGGGTGATCGTTGGGCCGTAAAAGCTCCTGATTTGTGCTTGTCTCGGCTCAAGTTACGGAACTGCTATACCAGTTCAAAACCCCATGTTAAAAGTGAGCTATTTACTTTAACCCGCGAGTTGCTGGGGGGGGGCGTTAAACGCCCCCACTTTTTTCGCCGGGCCATAGCATAAAAACGGCGCGCCGCAGGCGCGCCAAATTTTGGGTACCTGTAGGGAGTCGATTGAAGTGTATTGTGACAAAGTTTCAAAAAAATCGGTCGGAAAATTTTTGAGATATCGAGGTTTTAGTGACGTCATGATTTCTGAGTTTTCGACCAAAAACGGCATATGTTCAAAAAATCATATAAAATCACAGAGTAGACATACAGACATGCCGTAAACGCCATTAGACTGCCAATACCATGATCAATCAAATGGTTATCTTCGATTATTGATTATCGTTCCGCATTTTCCATAATCTTGAACTGAATCTTGGCAATTTTTCGTGACTACTTCATGACCATGTTACATGAATTTCTTAAATTGAACTTTTTGAGCCAAACACGTACACATATGATAAAACGAATGTCACCATCGTGTTCTACGCCCCAAATTACCCGTTAAACATGTGTCACAGGCTGCGAATATCAGTTTTGATTTTCGGGGATATGTGCCTACCCGGTTGACCTGACCTTGACCCTGACCTATGCTTGACTGACCCCTACATGGAGCTGACACTCTCGTAGGCCTTATAAGATGGATTGTGCACCGTTTTGACAGAGTTTATGGCGAGAGGCGCCCATTGCGAAGTCCTGAAGTCCATGCTACTGAAAGCCCGATTTCAGGTGTTTGACCTGACCTTGACCCGACCTGTGACCTCAAAATTCAACTTTAAAGTACTCATCTGAAGCGTCTCGTCGCGCTCTTTCGTTTGCCGCCTCGTGCGTTTCGCTGCGCCTATTGGTTCTCGAGTTATCGGCTGGGGGCGTTTAACGCCCCCCCCCCCCCCCCCAGCAAACGGTGGGTGGCGAAATACCCCAGCAACTGCCGGGTTAAACATGGCAACATTATATTGGACCAAATAACATAACTGCAACGATAAGTAAGGAAAACGCAAATAAAATATAGGTATTAGCTTTATCTATGCTATTACTCGGTGGGTACTTACTTGAGTTTGCAAACTGAGCCGGGTTCAACCCAGTCTTGCACCCAATCAGATACCTTTTCTTCTTCCGCTTTGGATAGAATCGCCTCGACAGTCTTGTGTTCGGTATGCGAAGCCTCTCCAGATGCATGTTCTGTTTTGTTTGGGGCTTCATGATGTTCTGTTTTGTTTGGGGCTTCATGATGTTCTGTTTTGTTTGGGTTTTCATGATGTTCTGTTGTGTCTGTGTGTGGGGTTTCATGATGTTCTGTTGTGTGTGGGGTTTCATGATGTTCTGCTTTGTTTGGGGTGTCCTGGGCGTTAGCCACCCATACGAGCAGGCATAAGAGAAGCAGCTTCATCCTTTTTACCGAATCCTGCAACAGATTATGTCATCACGTCATAAAACATGTAGCATGAGCCCTCATTGGTTTGGTTAATTATCTTGCATTCGACGGAAAAAATTAACGCTTCACCATCTATTGCATCGTTATAAATCAACATAGGGAAAACAAATCAGCCTTTCCACTTCCGCAGCCAGTTGTTTGCCTGGTCTCACCCACCCAGCCCCCACCTCGCCTCACCTGTGCACTGCGTACCGGACAGCTTTGCTCCAAACCGTGCAGAGCGCTGTCGAAGCGTGCAACCTGTCCGTGCACCTCCCTCTCACTGCAGTGGGGTCACGGCGCCGGGCGCGGGCAGGTAGTGAGCGGCGGGGGCCGCCCATCGCCCCCGGGCACCTGGAGACCGGTCGCGGGGGGAGGCGACGCAGTCCAGAGATAGCCATCAGGCTGTGTTGCATCACAGCCCGTCCGACGCTCTATAGACGGGAATATTCGCTTCATTGTTTGGGTCGTTTGGGTTGGGCCTTTTTGGTCTGTTGAGGTGAGTTGAGGGTCAAGCGATGAGGAAATCTATGTGGGGGGTTACTGAGCTGAGTTGATCAGCGACTGATGCTCTTCGGTGGTTGATCCCGCTGTAATGGTAGCGTTGCGTCCCTCTAGGATATGCCACCTGATGGGGTGAGCATTAGCCTGGTTTTAACGAGCCGATGCCTTAGTCCCGATGGCAAAGAAGATCGCTCTCACCGGACCATATCTTATATATAGGTTATGCGCGATGTGGGCAGTTATGAATTGAATGGGGTCCGGACAGAGCCGATTGAATACGGAATTGCTGTCGCCAGTAGCAGTCACTATTTGCGATAGAGAGAAGAACGATGCAGAGGGCTGCGAAAAGGCCGTGAGCTTTTAAGTTTTCCCAGATCTCTCGGCAGAAAAACTGGGTTTGTCGTATTTCGTACCTAACTACGTTCTTATAGTTCCTACCGATTTGAAATATTGGGCATCGTCTGAGTGCGATCAAAGATAGGTAACTTCTTATTTGGGATGAAGTGGCCGAAGCGATAGGTTGTGTCATTGCTTCGTGTTTTCTGGATTAGCAGTTTAGGCGCATGGTGTGGCTTCCTGAGCCAGACCAGGAGTGTCTAACTGACGGCTTCTTTGTTCTTATGAGTTGGTCGGAAAGGTTAGAACTGTAGGCGTACCGTTGTGCAATGCTAGTAAGTCTTATCAAATGTCATGCACGAACGTCGGCATCATTATATAAGCATCTTTTCACGGAGCCTGGCTTCCATAAGGATTGACAACGAACGCACTGGTAGGCTTAGTGGGTGAATGACCCTTTGCGATCTTAGGAAGCACGACACTCAGCCGACGGCATTGCACATTGAGTGCATGAACTCCATTCACTCAATGGTGAACTGCAGTTCATCACTCAGCACGTCTCGTAGTCTCAGTCTACCCACCATTGCAGTGCGCCGCTTCATTAGCTGACAGCCCCTGGCGTGGTCAAGCGCAAGAGAAAGTGTGATCTGCTGCCACCCATCCCAATGCATTTCATCTAGTCCTGCATTTCATCCCGTGACCAGCTGCTGGAACATTCACTCAAACGCGCCATGCATAGGTAAGAGGGCAACTTCTGACATTCGAATTAATAACTGGGTAGATCGGCATTCCTTAGCCGGAAATCGAAAGCCCTTATACGGAGAATGAACTGGAATGGAATTGAAAATGGAATGGAATGTTAATATTTTGTTACTTTTCACCGGTGCCTCGTTGCTTAACGCAGCAACATAACAACATAGTGTAATAAATGACATGATTTATTTATAGTTTTTTATCTTTTATCCAAGTTATTTATTACACTATGATAACACGAATTCAACTGATATTCTTGAAGCTGAACGCATCGGTCAATCATTGCACAATACTAATCCGAAAGAGAAATACTTTTATACATAGACCTCTACATACCAAATGTAGAGGTCTATGTAGAGGTCTATGTTTTATAGTTAAATTTAAAGAAGCACATTTAGAACACGTTCAAGCCCGCCACCCGGCCAAAACTCCTCCCAATCATGAGGTCACGTAGGCGCTACTTTCCATGACCATTGTGTTAGTTCGGGTTCTACTGTATTTAATCAGTTCATTATCTGTGCCCTGGGGCGAGGACTGGACAGGTTTTGGAAGGGAGACAGAATGAGGACGACGGTCGGCGGCCAGTCCTCGGTCGCCGGGACTGGAGGAAGCGAGGCCAGTGAACACGGATAGCTCGCAGGACACATCCTTCAAGCGACTGCACGGTAAGAAACACTAAGTAAATTTTGGAATAGGGTGATTGCATACGTATGACTTTGGGTGATTATAGGGTGGTTGGGTGGTTAGTAATTGTTGGTATTGCTCATGACTCTTATGTGCACTTTATGATATATCTTTATCATCTGCAGTAGAGAGACTTGTTCCCCTCTCTTAGCGCATTAACAGGCTATCGTGTTTGCTTCGTCAAGCTCAGAGACGGGCAGTGTTTTGTGCGGTTCGGGTGAGGAAATGCTTATCATGGAAATGAGGAGGTAATGATCTTGATTTGAACTCAGGTAATGAAAATGGGAAAATGGGAAGCATTTATTTGCAATGAAGACATCACTGTCACCAATTGCTCACATTTTCAAGATATTAATTAAACAGTAAGCTGTTGCGGTTGCCCTTACCTATTTAAGTTTTTTTTTTTAGCGGAGGCTTCTTATCTTGCGTGGTTGACAGCCGATAATATGCATATGTAGGTGTGGCTCGAAGAGCATTTATAACTTCTTTCGGCCTAAGTTTGTCCGTCAAAATTACGTCCACGTCATTATCTGCTAAATAATGGACCGATTAATGCTATATATAAAATTATTATTCATATCTTAGCTTTTTTGGTCTAGGTACCATGCCAGAAGCCACGTGCCGAGAATTATGGTAAAATATGGTGTTTCATAATCCTGACCCGCCTTATTTTCGGGTTACCTACGGCATTGCTATTATAATATTTTGCGAGGGTGTAGTAAAATAAATGACCATAGAAATAATTTCACTTGCAAGAATGCTGGTGGACTTCGGTACAAATTGCCCAAGAATCGTAATAAAGCAGAGATGACATTCACGAGATGCATATTTTGAGCAAAAAAAGTTTTCACTCAAGAGGGGGGGGGGGAGCGAAGGGTGCATAGAAGACACTAATATGCAAATGCCAGTCAAACACGACCGCATAGTCAAAATACTATTCAGCAGCATCTGTATCACTTAGCCAGTGGTTCAATGCTCGTATATCTTATTTCAGCATTGGGGCTCCAAGATGAGGGCGGTACTCTACATCTGCCTTCTGGCAGTTTCGGCAGCTAATGACACGGAACCTCTGACCAAGGCGTGGGCACGCAGGGAGGACGTGTGCAAGCTGACGTGAGTAAAAACTAAAACTCTATACTATTATTATGTGCTATTATGCGTAATATAATTAACCCTCTAGTGCCCCCGGTATCATATCTGTAAGTCAATTTGCAGAAAATTCGCCTGCTAATCATAGAGGTGAAAATTGTTGAAAACCCTGCAGTATCAGAAGTGGTACGACTTGGCAACCACCTGGTGGCAAAATTTTTAAGTAATGATATCTCAGTTTCCCACCAGGTGATTTTGAAGAGGGTCAGTTTGTCCTTTGCTGAAAGTCAATTTGAGATGCAAGTGTAAATTTAAGCATTTAGAAAACAAAAAATTGGTTATTTGGAAAGAAACTTGGTATACTGTGAGACAAATGTTCAACATATATCATAGTATGTTGCAAAACATCGCAGCTATTTCAGGGTCAAAGATATGGACCCCTATTTTTGGGGATACTAGATATGATACAGTGGGCATAGCACTCCAATATTTTCTATGAAATTTTCGCCGCTGCAACATACGGTGTGCCAATACCATAGTTTTCTCAGGTGATAAGCATTGCAATGGCCTGTGAGTCATTGCAAATGACGATGGTACAAGATGCATAAATTTGTGAAGTTCGCACCTCTTGCGCCAGATGCTCCAGACTATTCCGCTCCAGACTTAAAATATCATAACGATATTGGTACGCTTATGCCGCCTCTCATCCTTGTCAATCTTCTAACATCTAGCTCTCTATGAGTGGCCTTACATGCCTCATACATCTCGACTTTTCTAACGCTCGTAGGAATATGGTTTTGCAACTGTTTGACGATGACAATAGTGAACCTTTTGATCTGCAGGACACAAGCAGACCATATCTTCTAAAACCATGTTAGGAATGACATGCTATCGATGACAAGCTTGTTGATTTCAAGGAACGATCATCCGTGCGAGCATTTATGAAACCAAAAATTGAGACTTGATGTTAGGGACAGGAGGATTCAGCGGTCTCTTGCACAATTTCGATATTCCAACAGGGGTTGTGGACGGGCTTATTTATGGCTTGTGGGTCTATGTGTTAGCTGGGCATGGATGAAGACTTGCATTAGCAGCCAGCCAGCATTTTTCATTCATATTGGAGAACGATTCACAATTTGTTTGCGATTCAAATCTCCTCCGTTCATCCCAGTAGTAAGAGATTGAATGTGGAGTGGAAAACTATATCGTCATCTTCAGAGGAAGCTCGCTAAACGGGCTCGCCATGAAGACAGACTCAGGACCGAAGGGCGTGGTTCCTTTGATTTCCTATCTAAGAAGTAGGCAACCATGCACTGCTGCCAGGTTCCAGCAGGTGCCTGACACCTGGCAAGCATTTTCACTGCCAGGTATGTCATTTGTTGTCATATATTGACATATGCCGCCAACAATGGGGTAGCTGAGTGTCACTAAAAAAAAAGGATTATACTAAAACATGGATACTACTTTTGTACTGATCACAAGAATAAAAGTTACGGCATTGCGTAATGCGTATGCTCACCTCCATATGAGGTCAATGAACATTGTGCAAGTTCCTGCCGAATGCCGATCGGTGCACAGTTACCTGTACCTCTGTTGTCTGACACGTACAACGGTTACTGCACTGGTCAGTGCGCGGCTGTTATACTGACGCTGATGACATCAGGACCGCACGACCAGTCAAAGTAGTAACTGACAATTCACAGGCTGAGGGTTTCAGTCACCAGGGATTGTCCGGCTATCGTGAAGATAAACCAACATCGTCTTTGGCATTGATCCCGGTCCGTCGGCAGGCTGTCCAGCATTTTGCATCAGAACTGCTTCACTTCGACCACTTGCCGAGCCAACCGCAATGTCTTCATTTCTATATCAAGTGTGTATAATGCATCTACGTTTGAGAAGCATGACCCACATGTCTGAATTATGAAAAAATTGCGCTGTATCGTGGAAATTGAAGGAATAGAAGGCACTCGTAAAAAGATGCCTATGATTAGCGTTGTTCCCTAAGCAGTAAGCACCGACTGAAAGGACATTTTGATACAAGAAGAATGCCAATGAAATATTAAGAAAATGTTCTGTTAAAAGGTGCACAGTAAAGGATGTCTTGTTGGCATTTTACACATTGTAACTGCCACTTTTATCACTGAAATTTTTGATAATATATATTTTCTCATCTATGTCTTCACTTCCTTCTGTGTGGTCTGATACCACTAAAAATTAGCAAGTGGAATGCCCAATGTATCATATCTGATACAAAATTTATTTCCGAAATTTGAACTGCGAAAAAATATTTGACATCAGATTTCGAACAAGGGACCCAAAATGAATCATATGTCACAAGGTGTTAATTTTTGGAACCGTGGAACTATGTGTGGGCATTAGAGGGTTAACTTTCATGTGTAGGTAGTTGGTAGTGTCAGCAAATAATCATTTAGGTACGCCTGTTTATTTATTCATTCAATGGCCCTACAGCTATCTATGGTCTCCTGATATGCATGACTGGTATTTGTACCTATCTATAAAAAAAAAATATTAAGTAAGATTAAGTACCACAAGGATATAAAGATGTACTGATCTTAGGCAGCTTTTCCCAAATTGTCAGGGAACGATTTGTTTTTCAATAGAAAAACACAGTTCTAACGAATAATGTTTTAACCCGCGCCCGGCTGGGGGTCCTGGATTTCCACGCCCTGCTGGGGGGGGGGGGTGTCTGAACACCCCCCCCCCCTTCTAACTCGGCTCCTGGGCCACGTAGCGATATGCGGAAGGCGGCGTTCGAAAGAGCTTAAAAAATAATGACGAAATCACTTCGGCCAATTTTTGGTCAGGTCAAAGGTCAGGTCACCAGAGGTCATTGAAGGCAAAATTTCGCCGATTTCCAGGTCGAATGTCGACAATTTCCAAGATGCCAACGCATAACTCGGGAACCAATAGAGGTACAGCGCCGCGGAAAAGCGCATTCGATAGCCCTATATATAGAAAGGGCGTTAATATATTAACGCCCTTTCTGAGTAATCCTCTCAGATTTGACCTAACGTCAACGGTTTTGCCTGCAGGGGGCAAAAACTGCAAAAATAGCCGATTTTTTTCGGAAACAGTTTTTTTGCAATAACTTTTGACCCAAGCCTTGCACGACCATACTTTTACCGGCATCGTGGTCCTCTCGTCAAGATGCATCGAACTATAACTTGACCTTGAAAGGTCAACTTGAAAATTTGACCTCAGGTCAAGGTCATGACCTGACCAGAAAGGGTCATGCTGCATATCAGTCGATCCGTGTCGTCGAGCTGAACACATCTAATGCGTTTTCATCGCTCTAGCATGCCTCTATCAAAAGTTATTTGCGAAAAACTGTTAGATACCATTCGTGACCTAAGATGATCTCAGGGCATAAACAGGGGTCACGGACACCATTTTCATGTTCAGTGTGTCTAATCCACTTGCAATTCAGTGTTTGGGAGTGTTTATAATGTCTTCCGTCCAAAAGAGGCGCATTTCAATTTTCTCCCATTGATTTATAATGGGGAGGTCGCAAAATTGACCTGACCTTAGGTCATCGATATCAAAATTCTGATATACATTTTGTACGTGCTATTACTCTTAGCAATCGCTGAACGTTTCAAAGCGATCGGTCACTCGGTGTAGCTATGACAGACATTGAAACTTTTTATGAGGTGAGGTCACTTCAAGTGACCTGGTGACCTGACCTTGAATGACCTTGGTCTGAAATTTTCACATGTGTAGAATTGATGTATGATAAGGTACCAAAAACGGAGGCGCTCCGCGCCGCCGTTTTTGAGATATTCGCGAAAAAACACAATGGAGGGGGTGTTCAACCCCCCCCCCCCAGCAGGGCGCGGGTTAACTATTGACAACAAGCCTTCGGTTAATATGCAGTACGAAAGCTTATACCTACCAAACACTTATGTTGATGTCTAACGTTGTAGGTGCTCTTACTTCAACACCTGATATTCCCATTTCCTCCCACAGAAGCCCATTAACGTTCCCTTGGATGTGGGAATGTAAGAAGGGGGCCTGTGTGCGCACTCCTGTCAGCGAGGCTACCAATGGCATGACCCTCGGCGGCTGCAAGCTGACATGTGGCAAGGGATTCACCCTGTGGCCGAAACCGACCGGGGCCGTCACCCTCGGCAAAACACCAGTGTCCTTCAAGTACAGCCAGGTTATTGTCATCGTGGACGCCTCGCAGGATGTTCGCGGCCTTGTTGAGAAGGCCGGTAACAGGCTCAAGGAAACGCTCCGTGACATGCGACCTCCTGGCGGAAGCTGCCTGGAGCTATCTTCTGCGAGGGGTGCTAGCCTGGCGACGCGTCAGCTGACAATCCGCGTCACTGTAGAGCGATCTGATGCGTCGCTGACGCTGAAGACTGACGAGTCCTACAAGTTGAACATCACGCACACCGACGCCGACCAGCTAGAGGCACACATCGAGGCCAAGACGTTCTTCGGCGCGCGCCACGGCATGGAGACGCTCTCGCAGCTGGTGGCGTACGACGACGCCAACGACGCGCTGATGACGGTGACGGCCGACGTCAGAGACGCGCCCGTGTACCCGGTGCGCGCGCTGACGCTCGACACGTCGCGCAACTTCATCTCGGTGGCCGGCCTGCGCCGCACCATCGGCGCCATGGCCATGAACAAGCTGAACACGCTGCACTGGCACATCACCGACACGCACAGCTTCCCGATCGAGATCACGGGCGAGCCGCGGCTGGCGCAGTACGGCGCGTACTCGCCGCGCGAGGTCTACACCCGGGCGGAGGTGGAGGAGCTGGTGCAGTTTGCGCTGGAGCGGGGTGTGCGCCTGCTGCCCGAGCTGGACATGCCCGCCCACGTCGGCTTCGGCTGGCAGTGGGGCGAGAAGGCCGGTATGGGGAATCTCACCGTCTGTCTGGGCAAGGTGAGTTCTGACAGGTGCCAGCACCTCTGTCAGCTTATAGCTGCCTCGACGAAAGGCAGACTGTTCCGTGATATGTCCCTTGGGGCTTGGTTTTCGCTTTGAAAAGGCTTTGCTACCATAAGGAGTTAATAAAGTATGATAAAAAATAAGGCAATATCCAACTTCTCCAATTGAATATGAACATCACATTCATTCGTTGGTGTCGTGATTCAACTGTAATTATTTTTACAGGAGCCGTGGCAGGAGTTCTGCGTCGAACCGCCCTGCGGGCAGATGAACATCATTAATGAGAACCTCTATAAGGTTCTGAAGACGATTCTGGTGGAATACAACGATGTCTTCCAGCCGGACCTGTTCCACATTGGTGGAGACGAGGTAATGAATCTAGACGTCCTGCTACTTTACTACTGTTACTTTTGCATCCGTCCTAAACAACAACAAAACGCACTTTCTACGATTGATTACCTTCCGACGCTATAAGCCGTTTATAAGTGACCTCCGAAGTCAGGGCCTCGTCTAAGAGATTTTCACTGGGAGGGCCAGAGACTCAACGAGCCAAACCTAGGGTACCCCCAAATTCAGTTTTCTCACCGGATTTAGGCCACTTATTTTTTATCACTGCCCTTAAACCTGATGAACTTTTTTTGAACACTAAATAAATTAAAAATAGTAGACATCCGACCCATGCCTCTGCATTAGCTTATAACCCCCTCACATTGCCCCACCAGACAGTAATAATCATACAAAGAATGAAACCTTAGTTTTGGAACCGCTGCACCTTTTTTAAGTTGGTCATTTGTTTACGATTTCAGCCTCTCATGAATGCTTTACTGTTCGTAGGAGTTCAAATTTAACGACTTATTCCCGTTTATCTAAGAATCTTGCTCCCGTTATGGCTATAAGGGAGCCATCACTTATTTGTATGCGCTCCTGCTTCTCTGTTCGTGCATAGAGTTAAGAACGTTGAAATCAAGGAAATCAAATATTTTCTTAGAATAATCGTCGAGCAAAATGGACAATTGACGCCCTCGAATGACCTGAACATTGATCTTATCTTAGCAATTTATTACGAACGCATATATTTTTTGCGAACAACATCGGTTTCTAATGGGCCCCGCCGGCTTATGAGCGTCAGGTGCCGAGCTCTGATGGCCATTGCCAGCTTCTGGACCCACGTTGGCCTCTGGTAGCCCACACTAGTCTTTCCGGTCCCCAGAGACAGACCACCAGGCTGAGCTTACGATCACCCAGAATGGGAGCCTGCTTCATTACTATTAGGAGCTACTCTTACCGCACACCGCGGTG
Organism: Amphibalanus amphitrite; assembly: GCF_019059575.1. NCBI lineage: Eukaryota > Metazoa > Arthropoda > Thecostraca > Balanomorpha > Balanidae > Amphibalanus > Amphibalanus amphitrite. The sequence continues at coordinate 858,038 of NW_024881525.1, read as the reverse complement.
ACCGTCCAGCCAGAAGTTCGACGTCGCGCAATGAGGACGACGATAGGTAGAAAGAAAAACAACAGATTGACGCCCCGAGGACAGAAACAACAGGAGAATACGTGAAAGAGAATATGCGGGACACGGAGTTAGGTCGCCTGAAAACCCGAAATGTAACTATTGCTGAGCGGAAAAAAGCAATGGTATCAGGTAGGTAAACAAAATAAACACGTGAAAACAGTCAGAGGTAATCGGGTATATCAATGTGCTCACATTGCTGCCATGTTTCGTTTACGCATTTGTTTTTATGTGCACTGACGCCTTGCAGTAAAAAATTCGTTTGCCTTTTCGCTTTTGCCGGGCCCCCCAGTAGTGACATTTTTACCCTGACTGGGGGGGCCAGGCCGGTGACTGCGGGGGTTTGGCCCCCCCCAGTTAACATGTTAGACGAGGCCTTGTCCGAAGTTTGTAATATCAAAAGCAAAAGGCATTGATCTTGTGCAAGGTAAATAGCGTTTTACATAGCTGCTTTTTTCTAGATCAACCTGAACTGCTGGAAGACGACGCCAGAGATTGCTGCGTTCGTCAAGGAGAAAGGAGGCGACCCCACCGACGACGAGGAGTACATGAAGCTGTGGATCCAGTTCCAGGAGCGTGTCTACGACATGTGGACCAGCATCGCCGGCGAGCAGAAGACGATTCTGTGGACGTCGCACCTCACCCAGCGACCTGCCGAGGAGTCGCTTCTCGACCCCAGCAAGTACATCATCCAGATCTGGACCACGGGCAAAGACCAGCAGATCGGCGACTTGCTCAAACAGGGCTACGAGCTGATTCTATCCAACTACGACGCCTGGTATCTGGACTGTGGATTTTCCGCCTGGGTCGGCAAGGGCAACAACTGGTGCTCGCCCTACAAGAGCTGGCAGACCGTCTACGATAACAGTCCCAGGAAGATAGCGCAGAGCTTCCAGAGTAGCTCTGACACCGTGGCCTCTCGGCGTCCCTCGCAGCCGCTCCGTCAGTCAGATTTTTCTGCCCAGATTCTGGGAGGCTCTGCGGCGCTGTGGACTGAGCAGGCCGACGACGCCAACCTGGACACCAAGCTGTGGCCTCGCGGCGCGGCGCTGGCCGAGCGTCTGTGGGCGGAGCCGGAGACGGACTCGCTAGCGGCCCAGTGGCGCCTCGTGCACCACCGTCGGCGAATGGTGGCCCGCGGCGTCCAGGCCGAAACCATGCAGCCAAAGTACTGCCACCAGTACGACGGTAGCTGCTACATCAACTAACGCTGGATCGTCCAGATTTCAGCTAACTCTTGTGCAATCACCTGGATGCAATCGCCCAGGGAACTTTGATGTGTGCACGAGAAAAATATAAGATAAGAAGTAGTGAAATGTCTGTCGTGCCTTTATTTGTACACACACACTACATATCACAAATTTAAAATTAAGCAGCAAAACAGCTGCGAAAATGAGCTATTAAATGAATATGTAAATAAGCCTTCGAAAATAAGTCATGATGATCGTCATGATAGCTCTGAATTGTTGTATGACGGAGTCGAGGCTGCCTGAGGTCGGTGACCGGCGACCATTTTAAGTCCGTGTCCACAGTGATCGGTCCCTGCGCCATGGATGCGCGCCGCGTGGCAACGGCACCAAAATAGGTATAGGTAGTGTCATCATCAGCCCGAATTAGAATGCATCATGCATAACTCTTTTATTGTTCGTAACGCTTTACGCACGATCGCAGCCAATGTAAAGTAAGGACGATAGTTCTAGGTGTCTGGAGATGAGTACATAGATATCTGTAAACATGTAGCTGAAGACAAGATCTGCCACTACGCTTCAGCCTTCACGAGGAGCCGTATTCCAGCAGCCGACTGGCGGCGACTATTACACATCGCAAGTCGGAGCGTCCGGGCGCAAGGGAGAGCACACCAGAGAGCGGGGTCGGAGGAAGCAAAGAGCACGGTAAGAAAAGAGCACAGAGCACGGAGAGCACAGAACAGGGTCAGTAGAGAGCACAGAGTCGGAGTATACGAGCGCGAGAACAGCGAGTTGTGAGCGGTCAGCACGGCGCGGCGGTGCGCGCGAGTGCGGCGCCGTGCCGAGGACAGCGATCGAGCCAATCATTGGAGACGCACGTGCGCACTCTACAACGTCCGGTATCACAGGCAGTTCGCCGAGGCGCGCCGGCCGGCCCGCGGGCCGCTGAGGGGACCCTACCCCAGCGCGCGCTGCGCCCGTTCCTTTGTACGGTCGGGCACTGCCGAGGCGGTCCCAGAGCAGGGACTGCTCGCGTCAGTCAGACGGTTCGCGTCTGGGGTGAGCGCCGGAATAGCAGCGGTTGCTCAGCGAGGGTGACACGATCTGTCATACGCGGCTTTACCAAAAAAATTATGGAATAACCCCACTTCGCTGGTCACCAGTGCAACAAGTCGGGAAACCAGTCGACTTCCAACTGTATCGCTAGCTACACTTAACATAATCAATGGAATTGTAGTGGATTACTCAAAATCAAGAAGGTTAACAATACAAGCAATGCTGAAAAATAAATGTAGCATAGTAAAACTAAAAATAACATCAACTGAGGTAAATTAATAACTCCAACGAGTGCATTGTAAGCTAAAACTTCATAGAACATTACATAATTCAATTGCTTCCTTTATAAACTTCTCGATCCAGCGACTGCCCCTTTTGCATGCGACTGCACCCTGCTGGCTACCAGCTCAAAGGAGTTCCAACTAACATTAGGTATGGAAAAGCCTTCCAAGAGCTGTAAATCGTACAAATTATCGTGTCAAAACTTTAAATAAGTTGGAGAAGTTTGAAACCGGTCGGGCTGACTAGCATCCGAAATTAAAACAACGACGCAGAAACATACGCTCAACAACAATAGTGCTAACGGATCTTCCCAAATCCCATCATTCGACACCTATTGGGATGCGGTTTCATATTTAAAGGGACCCTCCCACCTTCAAAAAAGTTTATGAATTGGCATGAAAGTGATGTCGCTTGGTTCAGAAAGAGCGAAAACGAATATCTACCAAATTTCACCGAAAAATATTCACCGGTTTTCAAGATATTAGACTTTTACTTTTGTTTACTTTTTTGGGATCTCCGCTGTTTCTAGCGACTTTATTTTAGAAGTGCGGCGTTTGCGGCAGATGTTGCGCGCAAATAGCATATACCCCGCGTGCTACAAAACGTTTTAGTCAAACATTTAAAAATCGTTAGATATTTGCGCTGACGTCACACATTCAGAGGGGTATTCCTAAGCATTAGCCCCTCTGAATCAAAATGCTGCAATTTTGAAATTCAATATTTCCGATTTAAGGCATTTCTCGATGTTGTGAGTGCCGAAACCGGTAATTGTGAGCCAGGGACCCCATTTTGGCTATCTCAACTCAAATCTAATGTTAAGATGGGAGGGTCCCTTTAACTGGAGCCGCGATATGACAAAGATCTGTCTTACCTTCATACACCTACCAGCATCCCTGTCAGTTAAAATTGCTGAAGTTCAATATACATAATTCTCTTTTCTACCTATTCAACAAGATAAATCGTTTTGGGAAGCAGCGCCTCGGGTTTCAAGTTGCAACCAGCAAAACACACACAAGAGACACGCGCTTCCGAGCAAGCATCAGCTAAACCGCGGTGAAGTGAGTCGCATCGGATGATCTGTGGGACACTTATCCTGTCGGATGATAAAGTATTAGTTAACAATGTACGAGCAATTGTGTGGGTAGTCGCAAGTTGAGACTACCCACACAATCGCTCGTCAACGAACGCAACAGACAACGCAGGTATAGGTATAGTTCTGACAAAAGTGACAACGCCATGAACTTAGCTAAAGTATCACCGTGGTAACTACCGCGATTCAATAAATCAGCACTGAGCGCAATTAAAGCCGGCCCACAGCGCAGGACACACCATCACTGAAGGCATCACCACATTCGCAGGTGTCAGCGTAGCCCCAGCCACCGGCTACCGCAGACACGCAGATCATTTTCTTATTGCCGAGCGAAATCACCAGAGCTGCAGTCCTCACTTTCAGCCAGCGCTGCCACCGGAAGTGTCCAAATGTCCCTGTCCAGTATCCAGGGCAGCGGTAGGCCTGCAGCCTTTGCCTCCAACGCGCGTCTCAGCCGTTAGCTCCGGACGACAGCGTTGGGTCAAACGACAGCAGTCCCACCTACCCTGCCACATGACCGTACCTCGACAAATATCCCACCACAATGACATGACGCCTCGCCACCAAGACATGCACTAACATTATAAAAGCGTTGATGAGCACTGCTGTGGGTCGCCGCACGCCGGCAATCACCAGATGCGTGACCCAGGTCACACAATAATCGTCCACTCCCTTTAAAAACTAGCGCGGCTCTAGGCGGCGGCGAATCCGACCCGTGTTGACGTCACTGAAGTCGGACTGATGACGTCACTGAGGCAATGGCGGAGTGACCCCAGCAGTAGGACGGTGATGTGACGCCTGGGCCGTGACGGGCCGTCACAGTCGCCGTGACGGGCCGTCGCAGTCGCTACCGTCACGCCATGGAAGCAATACTGGTCGGTATGTCCTGTCAAAGGTGCAGCTGTGTGTCAGGGTGGGTACCGATAAACGCCCCTGAAGTTACAGAGCTGCGCATGTATGAAACAGAATGTACAGTCGTGTACAGGTTGATGGTCCTCTACTCTTTATCCACCGGGTTCCTATGGCTCAGCATTGGCAGCAGCCGCCTGGTACCGGTAGGCTGTGCCGCATGACCCGAGAGTGAAGCGGCACAGTCTACCCACGCCGTTTGACATCGGCTCGGGTCGCCGGGTGGAGGGCTTTGTAGACCAGCTGTTGCGTCAGACCAGCGCGGGGGGAGGGACTCGTCTCGGTGGTTGGCGTGGGCTGGCGAGTGGTGTGGGGCGTGTTGGTGGACCATGGGGGCTGGGCGGGTGTGTGTGGTCACTTGCTGCATTGCACATTTTGCGTCGCTTAACAATTACATTCCTGTTTTTGCTAAGCACAATGCACGGAAGACCCAGCGAATATGATTTACTTTACTTGTGCATTGTGCAAAACGTGATTTGGCACGGTATCGAGGAAACTATAGGTCTTGTGCCACATATATGCATGCTATTTAGGCAATACGTTTATGAAAATGGTAGATTGATCCTGGATGTCAATTCGTATGCTAAATGTCGACATGTATTAAATGAACGAATGAATCAATCAATCAATCAATCGACAATCGACATGTAGGTATAAAACCGTATAAATGGCTCGCAACCACTAAAATCAAACCAGATCCTAACTCGGGAAAGTAGCCGGAGCCCCGATGAGGCTCGAACCGGGACTCCACGTTGAAAGTTTTGCCAATGATCCATCACCATTCCACCAAGCTAGAGCGACCGGCACCCGAAACCACAAAAACATTCATTGACTTTGCTACCGACCGCCCGGCCCCGCCGCCCGCCCGGCCGGACTTTGCCCCGGCCCAATCCGCGATCCGGTGTAGCTCAACGTAGGAGTGCTAGACTGTCAAACTGACCGGTAGTGAGAGGCCCGGTTCGAGACGCTTCGCGTGCTAGATGTTTTGATGACTGACCCGTTTTGTTTCTTTGCTGCAATTCATGAGGAGACCGTATGCACCCTTACCTGTCCTTTCGCACCCCACTTGGGAGATGGGTATTTGAACCCCCTGGGTTTTGTGAATATCTCTAAAGCGAATTTTTGGAGGGTGGATTACGATCGGTTCTATGCGACAAGTGACCAAACACACCCAGCCCCAGATCCGCTCACTCCCTCCCCACATCACCCCCGCCCCACACCACACTCCAGCCCGCCTCATCCACCGAGCCGAGCCAAATCGACAGGCCTGACCCTTACCCCCCCCCCCCCCCAGCCGGTGTAACGCAGCGTCCGGTCAAATCGCTCTACCAGGCGACCCGAGCCGGTGTCATACAGTGTGGGTAGGCTGTGCCGCTGCACTCTCGGGTCATGCGGCACAGCCTACCGGTACCAGGCGGCTGCTGCCAATGCTGAGCCATAGGAACCCGGTGGATAAAGAGTAGAGGACCATCAACCTGTACACGACTGTACCTACTTACAATTGCAAACGTAGGCCTGTCTTGCAACTGGTTAAACAATTATTGCGTTATGTTGTATCTTAGAAAAAAAAAAGTTGTTAAAAAGTGGGCCACAGCCAGTGTTTTGGTAGAATGAAAAGCTCACAGATTGTGAATCTTAGTGAGAAACTGTGAACAGTACTGACCTGCAGATAAATGAAAATTCTACGTTTCTACTGGTGACATTCCGCTTTTTCCGCTGGAAGAAAAAACAGGTCAGTTCAGTAGTTTCCTAAACGTCCTTATTACCAGTCAACTGGAGATACAACAGTATTTAACGAGTAACCACATTGAACACATCATGAAGTATTAGGTATCACAGTATCAGTAGTACATATATATCTATTCATCATTCTAATTTCAAACGCGCGTGCGATTGAATATATAAATTTTTTTTGCATTTCTTATAAAAGTATAAAAGTGCACTTACCCTATAAAAGGGTAAGTGCAGGCTATCGCACAAACATCTTGAGCCATTTTTAATGTAACGGCGTCTAATTGAATTTGGAAAGACGCTCAAGCGATTGACCATCCATCGCTCGAACAAAAACAGCTTCATTAATCAGTGTGGCGACATGTGAAATTTTGTTGGAGTGGCGTGGCCCGCAGGAGCCGGTGGTCTGTTCGACCGGTGGCGGCGTCATCGACCCGTTATTAGTCTAATGACCGACCGGGCGACGCCACGCTGCCTCCGACCGATCGCCGGCTATGTATAGCACGGGAGGCGGCCGGTGCGGCGCACACCCAAACAGGCGGACCACGGCAGACCCTCCCCATCCACCCCCACCCAAACTTCACTGCAGAGGCGAGTGCGTGGGACGTTATTAGTAAGTATGGTGTTTTACAAGGAGCTTCCTGTTCAGGGGTGTTGACTTTTTAAAGGTAGACTGCCACCTTTTTTCCACAAAACGGTTTTCACTAGAGCTGAGCCACCTATGTCCCAGACTGAAGTCGGTTTTCCGAAATTCGAACCCGTTTGCGAGAAATCGGAGACCAAAGTTCAGTTTGATGCCATTTTTTTAGTCCAAGAAAACCGACATCTCTACTGTTTATCGATAACTTTGAAACACGAATTTTCTTATCTTTTGGTAAATATATGTCAAAACTTTGATTGTTTCGAGATCAGAGAAGAATTTTGGAGTGTCAAAATAAAAGTTAAACCTATATATTCAGTAGTTCATTTTTTCCAAAAAAGTGTGGGAAATGGGGTTTAACATGGGCGGCAGACCCATTCCAAATGAGCCATGATTTTTAAATGTTTTACGAAGTTAAATGCAAAATAAATTAAACATTGCCAATTTCTTATGAAATCATATAGTAGTAAATCATAAAATACCTTACTTTTTCAAATAAAATGTAATAATCTTATGACCTTGAAGTCTAGTGATGTGTAAACATTGTCGCTAGACATTAACCGATTGATAATTGTATGATAATCGTCAATTTTTTTCGCGATTCACGTGATGATACTTTGTCAGGTGAATTCTAAAATTTTGTTTTGTCCAGGGAATAAATCATAGGCCGATCTGAGAAAACTTTTTGAAGGTGGCAGTCTTCCTTTAAAGTTTAACGTTTCAATGCACGGGGGAGTCGATATACATGTCGATACACAGTAAATATTTTCTTAAAATTACCTGAAGCACATAGTTATGATATACAGAAATCGTGAATTTTGAAGCTATGTTTCTGTCTGTCAAATTATAGGAAGGCTATAGTGATGTCACTTATATGCTATCGTATCAAATGACTACCGCAATATAGATTTTTTAAAACAAAATCTCATTCGCCAACACCATATCTTCAAAACAAAATCTCGTTTTAACCGAACACAGCTAGGTACCCAAACAATTTCATTTTGTTTTTAATAGAAATCTGAGCGACTCGTATGCATGCAATCTTGAATAGATTAAGATTGGGTGTTTGAATATCTGATCCGGTCTGAAGGGTCCTGTTTCCACTCCATTCGCCACTCGAGCCGGGCCGTAAAGGCCGACTCCGACCCTCGGACCTCGCTGCTGAGTGGTTCGCGGTCGTTCAGACCCGACCGCCCCGCCGCCCTGAGTTCCACCGACCTCGGCCAGGTCCAGAGACCCGGGGCTCCTATCGGCCGTGAACATGCAACCAGCTCTTTCAAATATGCAGTCGGACTTGGAGGGTCGGCGCCGCGGCGGCCGCTGCTGACATTTCGAGCCATCGATCCCTGGAAGTGTTCTATACCTCGCCACTCCGAGGGCGGAGGAGGACGAAACGCAGCCAGAAAATACCGCACCGCACTGCGGTGGAGCCTTTTGGTAAAGTATGTAAAGACGTCTGTATACCGATGTCCATTGTTCAAGGGTAAGCATTTTTCTAGGGCTAATCATGCCAGCTGTTAGTTTCAATCAAAGGTCAAAAGGGAATTGGTGAAGCTCTCATTGTTATCACGTAGATGTCAGGCTGTTTCCATATAACTAGAACACTGGACGGAAATTTCTTACCTCTATATTGTTTTGCTGCATATATAGCATTCCAGCATTCCGCTGATAACGACATGGATCATATGCAAAGAATATCGATTATTCTCTCTCTCTCTCTCTCTCTCTCTCTCTCTCTCTCTCTCTCTCTCTCTCTCTCTCTCTCTCTCTCTCTCTCTCTCTCTCTCTCTCTCTCTCTCTCTCTCTCTCTCTCTCTCTCTCTCTCTCTCTCTCTCTCTCTCTCTCTCTCTCTCTCTCTCTCTCTCTCTCTCTCTCTCTCTCTCTCTTTCTCTCTCTCTCTCTCTCTCTCTCTCTCTCTCTCTCTCTCTCTCTCTCTCTCTTCCTCCCCCTCTCTCTCCCCCCCCCCCACACCTTTCCGGCTGCGGCGCCGGCTGGTCCGACGCTCCGGCAGGCGGCTCCAGCGGCTCCAGCAGGTTGTGCCGGTTGCCGCTGGGCATCCTGCCCGGCTTCAGATAGCGGCTGGGCGGACGCGCCTCCGGAACAACCTGCTCCAGCTCCATGGCCTCGTCGTCACTGTCGACAGCCGTCACTGGGGTCAAATGGTGACCCTGGGGTCAGTCAGCGCCGCCGCGCAGGTCAGACGGTGACCGGGGGTCGGTCAGGCCCGTGGGCGGTGTTATGAGGTCGACGCTGTTCGGTCGCCGTTTATGATCAGTAGGCTGCCAGTTGGGTTTCGTTTTCCGGCTAACCATTGGTCGAACTCGCGTGGTCTTTGCGTTTCACCAATGAGAGGCCAAGAAACGCCAGCAAGAAACTTTCGTATATGTATGCGAAAACCGGCAGCGTGCTGATTAACAAAGAAACCGACACCGAACAGCGCTGCGGACTGGTATACAGAGTAAGAAGTCGGTTAGGAGTGCTACCATAATGTTAAAGTTTGTTACGCGATAACGTGTGACATATGAGTTCGATGTCTAAAAAAGTAAATGAATCGATTTAAGCACCCATTTAAACGTATAACAAACTACGCTTCACAACATTGAACTGACTGTACATACACCGTCAGTTCACCTTTGAAACGACCCTTAATATCTAAAATTAGCAAATTGATATTTTCTTCGAGTTTCTCATGTCAACAGCAACGTTAATGCGCTCATGCAATGTTGTATGTTCATGAAGTCTAGGCGACATAACCTGTACAAATCGGAATGTACATACAAAGTCACACAAAATATCTGAACAGTAGTGTTATACCTACAATGTACATACAACCAAGTCTACACCATTTCAACTACTGGTCGGATTCTAGTACGCAACCACTCAATGGCTGCAAAAATTCGATACGAGCATCCAAAAACGTTTGATCTACTCTATCACTAACTACCCATATCCGGCTAACTACGTACTCACACACATACCAGCAAATACTCTACGCACAACGTCTAACGACCAGTCGCTCTTAGCTACACACAGGTTATACCTAATCTTCCTCGGTACACTACGACATAGCGCATACAGCCATTCAGTCCAGTATTTTACCAGAGGCTTAGAAGTTTGATATTGAAGCATTGAGAATGGTGGCTACTTATACTCGTAAACTTTGTTGCGATTAACGACTTTTTCTGTTGCCCGTAATTATATTTTTCCTGATACGTTGCTATATTTTCAAGGACACTTGAATTGTAACTTTTATAATGATCAGAACTCACTAGGTGATTTTGTTAATAATCTAAGCCTTTGGTCTCGTCTTCTGTGTTCAACTACACTCGATCTTAGGCCGGAATGAATGAAAATTTCGCCCAAAGTAGAGCAACAAACAACAAAATTCCAGGCAAGCCCTGGAATATAACCAAAAACATAAGGATGCTGCTGGATAGGTTGTACTGGTGCATGTGACAATTACAGAAAATCATTTTGAATGATTGAGATGAAGAGCACTGTCAATAGTTCATCCAAATATCGCGTGATATCTTTAGATAATCTGTTGAGTACATGAATGCTTTATAGCATGACTCACAATTATGCCAGCAGTTATTGACACAATGTATTTAACAACATTTACAAAAGTCGCATGGGAGCTGCGGATATGGAGGTGAAATAACTTCATTAAATTTGAGCCTGTTTTCCACTGCAGGTTGGGAGAATCAATTTTTTTATACTGTATTTTGGCCCTGTAGACGGGCTGAGAAACATTGATATAACCGCTATCTACAATATCTCTACTTCTAGTGATACAGCGGTTTTCTACATACTAGATGACGCTCTAAAGCTTCTATTAGGTAATAGGCCTAAAAGGATAAGTATATACGTAACAACACTTCTATTGTAAACCTGTCTCAATCTAGAATAGATTATGAAGAAATACTGCATCTATTTTATCATATCTACGAGGCCTCATGAAGAGAAACATGGTACGGAATGCTTAGAAACCGACTACGTTTTGTCTACAGCTCACTCGAACTATCGGCTTCAAATCCTATTGGTACCTACTCAACTGACACATTTACATTGGAGACTTACAGTTGTATAACGATTGACAAATATGCTTGGGTTTCATAAGTTGTTTGATCCTTTGAACGACACGCACAACACTGAAAGTATCCCACATTACGTGAATGGAGCGCTAAGGTCACACGGGCAAATAGAAAACGTCCCGTGCACCCAAAATTAATAACAACACGCTTCATGATCGATTAACATAAACAAAGTCTGGATTAAAGCATTTACGAGTAAGGTGGCAATGTATTTATTCAACTAAATTTAGAACGCTTGATTTTTCAAAATTGGTACCAAATCGTGTTCAAAATTCTAAAATTTAAAAGGAGAATTTTTATGAAAAACTTGAAATTCATTCAGTGAATTTATTGCGTTTTGAAATTTATTTACTTATAAAGAATAAATCTAACTGAAATTTGTTTTCAAGTATTGCATTTCATTGAAATGCGCTAGATATTCTTACAGATATTTAAATGATTATTACTGTGGTCAATGATCAGCAGAAGTTGCTGCAAATATAGGTACAAGAAGATGAAAAGTCAGATAAACAGAGGGTAAAAACAGATAAACAAGTATTTTGTGGGATCGGCTCATGGTGCAGCTTGAGGGACAGTCACAAGACAGTGTTAAGACAGACAGACAATCCATACAGGGGACGGGAAGGCCGTCACATGATCAGCCTCAGTCGCTGAACTGCAGCCCAGCTCTGGCCAGCGCAGCCGCCGCCGCTCCCACCGGGCTTCCCAGGCAGCTCGGCAGCCCTAGCCAGCGCTCCCCATGCGAAACTGGTGACACAAACTGCTGGGCCCTGCCTGTGCTCGCCGGCGGGCGGGCGGGCGCGTCAGCATGCCGTCTCGCTCTCGGCGCCCGGGTCGGCGTCGTCGTCGTCGGAGCAGCGCGAATCGACCGAGAGCAGGCCGACCGAGCTGCAGAGAGAGGGTCAGCCGACGGTGACTGCCCGGCCGCCCGGTGCACCTGACCCTGGCAGGCTGACCCGATACTGACCCGACCCCAAGCAATTCCCGCCTGACCTAATCCTGACCTAATACTGATCTTACCCTGAACTAATTCTAAGCTGACCCTGATCTGACCTTGATCTGATCCTGACCTGACCTGACCTGACCTTCGATCTGACCTGACCTGACCCTCGATCTGACCTGACCCTAACCTGACCTGACCGACCCAGACCGGCCCTGACCCGATCCTGACCCACCCGACCCTGACCTGACCCTAACTACGCACTGTCCCGACCGGGTCCCCAACTCTGCGACCTGTGTTCCTACATTTCAGCAATAAATTTCTTCGAATATTGCTAGCAGGACAATCAAAGAAAACATTTGTCCAAAGTTGAGCTAGCTACTTTAGCCTGCACTGCAAAGTTTACTGAACCAAAGGCGCCATCCCGGCTCCCACTCGTCACGTGACCTCAGGCTATTCAGCCCACCCGAGCCAAACCAATTTCCCTGAAGCAGTTAGTTCAACAAATTCATTGAACGCAGTCGACGCTGCAGGATTCGGATTAAAGTGTGCCGAAGGATACGCAATAAAATCCGTAAATACGTCGTCCAAACCACCATGGTTCGTCGACCTTGCAGCTATTCAATCAGGCTCAATATTGCGGCGATGCTGAAATGGGTTTGACATGGCCCTACGTCATCCACTTTAAACAGGTTAAGCCATTTTATGTGAAGATATTCCAGCCGGTAGTGCCTAAATCGGGATGGGTCACCTGCAAAGAAAGTGTCAGTCGATCGTCATTTTGCACGCTGAAAATTCAGGCACGTTTGATCTAAGTATAGCAGCTCCCCCATTCCCGACAAGAGTACATTGTCGGCAGTATCGTATCTGACTCGGTAGAGGGATCGATAGTTCGGGCTCTGCGGCTGACGGTCCTAAACGTGCCGCACGTCTGCAGGGCGCAGCGGCGGCGCGTCTCACTTACCCGCTCTCCTTGCGCCGCTCCCGGGCCAGCCTCACCATCGTCGCATTGATCTTGCTGGAGATGGACTTGATGGAGTAGGTGCTGGTGGCGTTGCTGCGCGTGGCCACCTGCTCCTCCTCCCTCTCCAGCAGACACTGGGCCTTCTCCTGGCGGTCGCGCTCGGCGGCGGCCGCCTCCTTCCGCTTCATGCGGTGGTAAGCGTGCACGAGGTAGGTGATCGACACCACGAACGCCACCGCCGGCGCCACGATCGACAGCATCAGCTGGTGCTCGATCTCCTCCGGGTCCAGCTCGGTGATGACGAGCGTGGCGTCTACGCGGCTGTAGTAGCACGGAAACGTCACGTTCGGATCACGGAACCGGTCGTGGAATATGGTGCAGTTCAGGGTCGGCGGGTAGCCGCACCCCTTCACGTTCGGATAGAGGTACGCCTCGTTGTGTAACCACTGGTGACCCGGCGGCCGCTCGCTGCACGTGAAGTTCTCAGCGTCTGTGTATGCCACGAGGATCTTCACACACTCGTAGATCTCTCTCGTGCAGCCCTCGCGACACGACGTCCAGTCGGAGCAGTTGCTGGCGCCGAACATCTCGGTGAACGAGACCACACAGCAGGTGACGGGCTCTACCTCAAAGTCCATCTGTATGGTGGTCACGGCCGGCTCGATCACGAACGGCACCAGGAACAGGAAGCCGAAGAAGGCGCCAATCGCCACCAGACTGAACAGCACCGTGGCGTAAAAGTCCAGCTTGGGCAGGTTTTCCTCGTACTTTTTCTTGAGTTTCTCGGCGAGTGTGAGCTTGGGCGGCACCTCCTCGAGCTCCTGCTCATCGGCTTCATCGTCCGACAGGCGACTGTGCTCGGCAGAGATGGTCATTCTGGACGCATGGCGGGCTGACCCGCCGTCCGCTCACTTCACCTGAGGTACGGGGTGGCGGGAGGTCAGAGGGGTACGCCGCACGGGGCATAAAGGGGTATGGCGGGTCAGAAGTGCACGGTGGAAGGTTGAGGGACACGAAGTTAGGTCAGAGGGGTACGGTGGATGGTCAGAGGGACACGGAAAGAGATAAGAGGGACACAGTGAAGGTTCGAGGGGTATGATCAACGGTGGGCGGTCAGAGGGGTACGGTGTTAGCTCAGAGCGGTACGATGGACGGTCTGAGGGTCATGGTAGAAGGCCAGAAGGGTACGTTAGGAGATCTGATAGGTACGGTGCAGGGTTAAAGAGATACAATGCAGGTCAAGGGGACACAGTTTTAGCTCAGAGGGGTACGGTGTAGCTCAGAGGGGTATGGTGAAAGGCCAGAGGGGTATGATGGTTATGGGTTGGAACCCAGCTAGGGGTACGATGGAAGGTGAGAGGGGTATGATAGAAGGTTAGAACCCAGAAAGGTACGTTGGAAGGACAGTGAGCAGGATGGGCGATCAGAGGGCCACAGTGAATCGTTAGAGACATGTGACATCACTTTTTGCCATGCGATAAACAAGTTGATTTTGCCAGTCGATGATCAGAACTGAGGGCCAACTACTACCACAAACATTCAGCTATATTTCTAGCTCAATAATTAATGTCTCAAAATTATGTCCTGTCTTTCCCCGTTTTGGTGCTTTGCGTCAGGAAAGCGCTTTATTACAAGGTAATAGTAATTGGAATCGTCGGAATACAACCGCAAATCGCTTTGCGTACAGTTGTGCACCCAAATCATCGTTTCAGATATTGAGCACCCAATTACTCATGTCTCAAATAAGTTTTCAACTGAAACACATTTTGAAACATATTTCAGATCCCGGAATGCCAGTTCCAGGTAAGGAAGGCTCATTTTACATACAAAGGGAAAACTGGATCCATAAGCCCAATAATTAATTGCATCAGCCGACCAGAGATCGGCATCATCCAGCCCCATAACTGCACCACAGCCCACTTAGCACATTAGCACCGAATACAGTCAGCCCGTCCCCCTCTGCCGCATACCTAGCACCCACTTCCGAAACCGATTCTTTCTATCCAGTACTTCCATCACTTCCTGCTCCCTGGTGAGTGGTGACCTGACCTCCCCGGTGACCCGGTGACCGATGACCTGTCGCTCAACCACGTACCTGCGGGTCAGACGTCCGGCCATGGCGACGACGGCGGCTGCGGCGACGGGCGCGGCTCTGGCGGTCCGGCGGACCAGGCGCGCGGCGAACATCGATCGTCACCGCTCCCCGCCCCGCCCGGCCGCGGCGGGACGGCCCGCCCCGCCCGGCGGCGGCCGACCGCCGGCGGCGGACGGGCCGGGGCGGCTCGGACCCGGTCACCAATCAGCGTGGCATGGCAGCACGCGGCCCGCGTGTCGAGCACACGCCACCCGTGGGCCGACGCCAGTCGCACGGTCGGAATGCACGCATGCCACGGACCGATTGCGCAGGGCGACAGGAAACGGGGCACACGGGAAGAGCCCAGGGCGGTGCTGGAGTTCCGGTAAGTCCATGGAAAATGAGCCTAAGATGCCAAATGGTGGGGAGGGTGAAGCTAGGTTTGCTTCAACACTATCTGTGTTCGACCAGTTTAAAATATTGCTAGAAAATAAAATTAAACTATTGTTCAAAAAGTTGGTGTCCCCCAGCTAACGACTGGCTTGGCAGCGGTTGGTCCGTTCTAATTTGTTTGTATGACAGATCAATAAGAATAGGTGTAACGTAAGTGGTAGCATGGGGTAAACACCTTGAAGAGGAAACAGTTTGGTGTAGATCTATGAAGTTCATCTCCGAATGCCGCCACAGTATCTCTTTATAATCTTACTAGTCGCAACGCAAAGTTAACATCAAAATCGTTCTCTAACTGGGGCTAGGGAGTTGGTCCGATCGTAACACATCGGCTCCCAGTTTTCATAGCGACAAGCTGTAAATGGTGTCCAAAGGACTTCAAAATTAGCTTCACAAAATATTTCGGTTACTTTTGGCTTCCCGATCGTACACGTCCAGTTCAGTGACGCAATGCGTGCCAAGCCGCAGCTAACCCACAGCATAGTTCAAGGATCTATGTTAGGCCCAATTTTGTCCATTGGCGCCCAGTTCCTTGACTATGAATTATGAAATGCCACTAGGTATACCATCCAGAAGTGAGTAGGAGAAACAAAAAAGGCCTGCATGTTTGTGTGATTGCACTGTTACTGTCTGCGCGCAATAACGACGGCTCCAAGAATATCATCCTTGCCGATCGTGCTAAACGCGATTTAGGATACCATCACTGATCACAGGATACTCGTATATTCAGCGCACTGCGCGAGGCTGACAGCCAAACTATCGAAGACATGATTGCAGAACGTGACCTATCTGCTTTGTGACCTCGCCCCGCCGGTGACGCTCGCCCACCCTGCCTTCGGCGTTCCGGTGATATCGAAATTGTGGACCACCAACCGACTGCCCTCGCCGCCTCAGACAACTGCCTCAGGACTTCTTTGCGGACGGTGGCACCGGGCTCCCCCAGTCGCTGGTAAGTGGTAATCACTCTGATGTCTCTCTCCTATCCCTCCCATGCCAGTACATCACAAGCACACACACGCCTACAGACACCACAGCACACATCACATACAGTATCAGGTACTCAAGACAACGACTAACTGTTATCCACCCCACTGACAACGTTGGAAACATTTCAAACTTTCAATGTTACCTCTTAAGTATATATCATGACATTAATCTTTTGCTAACTATGAGCGGCATTGAGCCAAATCCTGGCCCGCCATTAACACAAAATTTGAATGTGGCTCATGTAAATATCAATAGCGTGACGGCAGAAAACAGAATTGACGAACTTTTTCAATTTGTCGAAATTAATGATGTAAAAGTTTGTGCGCTTACAGAAACTAAATTAGATGACAGAGTTTCTCCCACATTATATAAATTAGGCGGTTTTCACGATCCTTTCACTAGACATAGAGACAGAAACGGAGGCGGAGTGGCCCTGTATGCCCACGCCTCACTGCCTATAAAAAGACTGACTGAGCTTGAATTGGAGGAAGAGGAATGGATATGGGCGAAAATTAAAACGCAAAATCAAACTATTCTTATTTGTTGTACATATCTGCCGCCAAATTCAAACGCTAATAGACTACAAAGTTTCATTGAACGTTTTTCGGAAAGCGTAAGCCTCGCTCAAAAACACTCACCAACTGTAACCATCATTTTAGGAGACTTTAATGCCGGGAACGTGTATCTCAACAACATGACTAATCACAGTGGTATCACGACCTTCGACCTAAGACTCCAAGACACTGCTAGCATGCTAGGACTCAGCCAACTTATCACACAACCCACCCGAATGACAAACGACAAAAGCAACTTACGCGACTTAATATTTACAGACAATACTGACATTATTATCGATAGTGGGATATTACCTTCGTTTTCACGTCTAGACCATTTCCCAATATTTGCGACTGTATGTACTGCTTTTCCACGACAAACGACAGACCTCACTCATAAAACGATATGGAATTATGCAAACCTTGACTCACAACTTCTTACCAGACTTTTACAAGACACTGACTGGGAACAAATTCTGGACAACGACATAGACACAGCAACCGAACTGTTTATAGAGGCTTTATCAAGTGCTGCCGACGCATCGATTCCAAAAAAGATAGTTAGAGACAAATTTCAAAAGCCATGGACGACAAACGACCTAAAAACACAAATAAGGAAACGCGACAGACTGTTCAGACGAGCCAAACAAACTCAGACTGCCTACGACTGGGACCGATGGAAATATCAACGAAACAAAGTGACATCGATGAACAAAAGGCTGAAGCGACAACACATCCAACACCAAGTGGAGAAACTTTTGACACTTAAGCACGACCCACGCAAGTACCACCAAACACTACGCACAATGACAGGACGAACACGCGACTACACTATTCCACCGCTAGAGGGACATAACGGAGACATATTAACTGACGACTTCGAAAAAGCGACGCTATTAAACAATCATTTCGCCAGACAAGCGACGGTCGACTTAACCGGCGCACACAGACATCCACTAAATCATGACTCAGACAGAACGCCGGTGCCCACTCTGGGTGAACTGATGACATCCGAGAGAGAGGTTCTCCAAATACTAAATTCACTCGATCCTAACAAATCAACGGGCCCAGATGAAATTCCAGTAAAACTTATCAAGTTAACAGCTCTCATCATCGCAGAACCATTGTCCAAACTTTTTAACATGTCACTAAGTCAGGGAATTTATCCATCAAAATTTAAAGAAGCAAACATAAAACCAATTTTCAAAAACAAGGGATCACCTTCTGACTACACTTGTTACCGTCCCATCAGTATACTTTCATCGTTATCTAAAGTCTTCGAAAAAATTGTCTTCAAGGGTATATATTCCCATTTACTGAATCATTCTCTTTTGACCGACAAGCAGAGTGGGTACCGGCGTAGCCACAGTACAGAACAACAGCTTTTATACCTGACTCACAACTTGTACAAATCACTGGACATGGGACGAGACTTTACTGCTATCTACCTCGACATTTCTAAATACTTTGACAAGATCTGGCATGACGGACTGTTGTACAAGAGTAAGCACGACTTCGGAATTACTGACTCACTTTTCGACTGGTTAAAATCATATCTTTGTGACAGGACACACCGAGTACGGATCAACAGCACATTCTCGGCCACTAAAACAATAAATGCGGGCTGCCCGCAGGGATCCGTACTCGGGCCTTTGCTGGCACTTATGTATCTCGACGGACTTTCAAGACGAATAAAGAATGACATTCTCTTTTTCGCTGACGACACATCTATCTACGCCTCGCACACGACAGCAGACATTGACGCCGTACAGCTATCACTACAACAAGACCTCAACGAAATCCACAAATATGGTCGAGAATGGGCAATTACATTCAACGCTACGAAGACCATCCAACAAACATTTTCACACAGACATCAGTACACACCACCAAAGCTCACTTTCGAGGGCGCAAACGTACCCATTCATGAAACTCATACTCACCTTGGCTTGACACTTTCTAAGGACCTACGCTTCCACCAACACGTCAATGCAATATGCAACAAGGTACACAAATCACTCAGTCCACTCTACTCCATTGCACGTTACATACCAAGGCCCATTCTCGACCAAATTTACAAGACGTATATAAGACCTTACTTTGACTACTGTGACACAATATATGACGGACACATAACAATACGAGACGCTGCCCGACTTGACACGCTACAAAACAGAGCAGGGAGACTTGTGACTGGGGCTATGTTCAGGACGTCAACCGAAAAACTTCTACAAGACTTGGGCTGGGACAAACTGACTGTAAGACGACAAATACACAAACTCACTTTATATCATACATTCACTAATCCAAGACACCAAACGCCAAATTATATCACGATGATCATGCCAGAAACACGTGCAGAAAACACCGGCAGAACACTACGCAACTCCAACACACACACCATGCCTCCCAACCGAACCACATCCTTCCAGAAGTCCTTTTTCCCCTCAACAGGCAAATCCTGGAACCAGCTTCCCGAATCCATCCGATCCCTTCCTCCTCGTTCCTTTCAACGAGAGATCTCGAGGCGACTGGGGGTGCCTGGGCCTTCTCCCTTTTACAAAATTGGCACTAAAATGGGCAATATTTTCCATTCTAGGCTACTAATGCAAATGTCACAACTAAATTCACATTTATTTCAAATACAAAGGCACGATACACCTGAATGTGCTTGTGGCTTTGAAACAGAAAATATTCATCATTTCATTCTCGCGTGTCCCAACTATAATTTGCAGAGAGAGGAACTTTACCGCGACATGTTGCAAATTTTTGGCGAAAATTTTGGTCAAATGTCAACTACACGGTTATTACGTGTTCTTTTGCATGGCGACGATCTTGGCGGCGGGGACTGTCGTGCGGTGGCTCAGCATTTCCAAAATTTCTTGCTTCGTTCGCACAGATTTACCTATTAATTTACCTACCTCATTCAGTTTTGTGGGCGGCGTCCCCGGTGGGCTGAGTGACGTCAGCGCGGGTTGGGTCGGTGGCCTGTCGTGGCGGCGGCAGTGGTAGTTTTGTTTCATTACGCTACGTTACCTTCATTACGTTGTATGTTTATGTTATATTCGACGTTGATCTGAAGGCTATGTTCATGTTGTTTTATGTTTATGATGTCTATCTGATTATGTTACAAGAGGTGGTGCCTAGAGTCAAGCACAATGTGCTTTTGCACCACTCTTATATTATTTTGCTTTATCTCTGTTATTCATGTTCATTTTCCGATCGTTTTACTAATAGGTTGTCGATGCGCAATAAACATTCTGGAATGGAATGGAATGGAAAATGCATTGTACGCAAGCCGAAAGAAAAAATGATAGACGGTCATTTTTCAACCGTTTCCTTAGCTCCTGAGATGACCTCAGGCTCAGAACTCAGAAGCCAGAGCATCACGTTCAATGATAATCGCAGCTTACAGTGCATGACGGAATGACTTAAATTGTTTTATCTCAGTGCGGGTGTTTGGAGTGTCCGTCCGTGCAGTTCAGTTGAAGTCTATTTTTACTCTCAAATCACGTGGATCACTTCACTCACATAAGCGATAACGATTGCACAAATTATTCCAAAGTATAGACCTTATGCGATAACCAAGAGCGGCGGAAATTACGGTCTCTGTTTCGTCACCTATAAAATGTCCCGTGGTAATTCGGTCTTTTCCAATCGATGGGCTTAGGTTATTACGCTGGTCTTGATTAACGGAGGCATCGATTTGAAGCCATGGTGAGCAAGGGACCATAATGACGAAAAGTAGACGTCATTTACCCAATGGGATCAATGCGTGGCAAGCGGCTTAGCATGCAACTCTGTCCTCATATTGCTTCTGAGTCCACTCCGTCTCCTATTTTGAGTTATGCATGTCATTTTTATAGGATGTTCCCTCGATACCTGCGAAAGATAAGGATAAGCAAATTAAGGGTGCCCAAATGCTTAACTAACCAAACCCTTTCATTGGCAGCATCACCGTAGTTTCGTCGGGCAGGTCCTTCCTTCCAGCTCCCCGTGAACCTTTTTCGATCTACCGTAAATATCTTATATGGAACTTTAACATTTTTGGGATATGAAGATATGAAAATGAAGAAATTTTGAATACGAAATTTTAATTTCTATCTCTATACAGCAAAATCCGCTTCATAAATACTCGGAGGATAAATCCAGCCGCCTAGCCCCTTGGATGCTATTCACGTATATCGTCATAGAAGCATAACTGACTCCGGTTTAAAGCCACCGCTTGATAAATCCAAAACGCCGCGTCACCAAGGTGGATTTAATAAGCGGATTGCACTGTATTTCCAGACGAAAATCTGTCCGTATATGAAAAAAATAGTGTTCATGATTTTAGGGGAGAATTAAGGATTTAAAGGGAGATAATGACCTTTTCCCACAAAATCTGAGTTAGGACCATTTTCTGACAAAACACAACAAGTTATAATGTAAATTAAAACCATTTTGCTCAATTCGGTACCTTGCCGCAAATATCTCAACTTGAAGTCACGTTAGCAGGGAGCGCTGAAAATGACCGTTGAATAAGTACTTACATCACTTTTTGGTACTTGCATGTAATTTTGTAAAATGAGCGTATTCCTTACATTTGATCTTCATCACATCTAGTTAGTTAATGGTCGTCTATAGTGCCTTCAAAAGATATTCATGGTTTGGGGGTGGTTTATGTCTAAATTTACGCAACTATTTTTCCTGTTCATCATCTGAGGCCATATGCTGCTATTTTAGTAGCAACGACTCAATTTTGAATCGGTCCCGCCGACTGCACAATAAAAGAAGATAGATACAACACTTTTGCGGCATCACTGAAAAACTTATGCAGTACTGTTATCAAAATTCTCATAACACCGTTCGACAAACCTGAAGTCTTTTTGAAATAAATATGCTTGTATTTTTCGCTTCAGGCTCTGACGCCAAAATAATGAATTTCGTAGTCGCAATCGCAAGATTTAGCTGCGTTTCTGGCGCCTGCCGTTCATTTGTGCCGCATGCCGCATGCCGAAACAAAGAAGAGTAGGCACTATGTACCCCCGAATTAACTAGAATCTAATTAATTCTAAACCGAATTAACTCTAATTCAAATTAGAATCCTTACAACCAAGCAACGACAAGGCGATAACATAAACAAAAACCCAAGCGTCGCTGTTTGAAACAAAAGCGCCATATACTGCGACTTTTTTATAGAGAAGGACAACGCATTTCGGTGGGTGTTACAAGTACTGCAAGTACTGCTTCTTTTTTGCAAAAATAAAAACCTTTTTCACATACGAAAATGTGCTAGGAAATTTTCATATTTTATAGAAACTACAGTAGAAATAGTATAGATGTCGAGTAATTTTTATTTAAAGGAAGACTGCCACCTTCAAAAAGTTTTCTCAGATCGGCCTATGATTTATTCCCTGGACAAAACAAAATTTTAGAATTCACCTGACAAAGTATCATCACGTGAATCGCGAAAAAAATTGTCGATTATCATACAATTATCAATCGGTTAATGTCTAGCGACAATGTTTACACATCACTAGACTTCAAGGTCATAAGATTATTACATTTTATTTGAAAAAGTAAGGTATTTTATGATTTACTAATATATGATTTCATAAGAAATTGGCCATGTTTAATTTATTTTGCATTTAAGTTCGTAAAACATTTAAAAAATCATGGCTCATTTGGAATGGGTCTGGCCCATGTTAAACCCCATTTCCCACACTTTTTTGGAAAAATGAACTACTGAATATATAAGTTTAACTTTTATTTTGACACTCCAAAATTCTTCTCTGATCTCGAAACAATCAAAGTTTTGACATATATTTACCAAAAGATAAGAAAATTCATGTTTCAAAGTTATCGATAAACAGTAGAGATGTCGGTTTTCTTGGACTATAAAAATGGCATCAAACTGAGCTTTGGTCTCCGATTTCTCGCAAACGGGTTCGAATTTCGGAAAACCGACTTCAGTCTGGGACATAGGTGGCTCAGCTCTAGTGAAAACCGTTTTGTGAAAAAAAGGTGGCAGTCTACCTTTAAGAAAAAAGAAAGCTCATTATCTCCCTTTAATTTCTATCTGCCTTGGACTTTTTTTGGCAATACTTGCCGTCATGTAGGTACTTTATCGTTCAACTTGCAGAAGCATGCCAATTGCCAATGCATGTGACTCTGACTGTGTCTACATATAAACACGTAGAACATAAAACCGTTCAATTACTGAGAAACAGATATTACTGCAATTCCCTTAAGGCTGAAACAGACTCTTTCCGCGTTCAGGAAATCGCATGCGAGAGCCTATTCAAATACATTATAATTCTTCCCGCATCAACCGCATCCGGGAGGTGCGTGCGATTGATGCGAGCGTGCTTCCATGTATTTGAATAGGCTCTCGCATGCGATTTCCTGACTGCGGAAAGAGTCTGTTTCAGGCATTAATCTGTGCAGTTAGGTATTTCTTAAATGCATATATTTAACCCTCGCATGTGTAGGGGGGGGTCGGATGGACCCCTCCCCATGGTTTTTCGCGAATAACTCGCGTAAAAAGCGGCCGATCGCGACGAAACTTTCAGTACCCTCACATTGATCAATTTTACACCTACCCTGAAAATTTCATGACCCTGACCCAAATGACCTTTGACCTGTGACCTCTTTTCCGAGACCATGTTTGGCCGGAATCGCGATTCTACGTATGTCGGCTCGCATAAGCCGCGCGTTTGCAAGCTTTTCGTGGTTTCAAACGTTCAAACATGTGATTTGATGTTGCTTCCATGCATTAGGTGGGTGTCAAGGTCACCTGAAGGTCAGGTCAGGTCATTGACCTTTGGTGACCTCGGGTGACCTCGGTTCACTTTTTCGAGCTGTACATGTTTCTAGGCTAGTTTTTGGAGCTGAATTCGAATTTAACAACCATTTGAACATTTACGAAGTAGTTTTGGTGCCTTCGTAACATGTTACGAAGCTGTCAGAGGCGGTTGACACGTACTACGAATACCCGTCACGATGCCTACTGGTTGACCTGACCTGACCTGACCCGACCTGGTCTAAATGCTTAAAGACATCATCTGTGATCAAAACTAACACGATATTCGTGATCAGCACCCCGAAAAACCCCTTAGCAGCCACACTTTACGACTTTCTAACAGGTCCCGATTTTCCCGACTTTGGGTCATTGACCTGACCTGGAAGGTCACCCAATGACCTAGGACCTTAAAATTGGGTATCATCGGCTTCCTCTCGTCACGGGCAACACGCTCGTTTTTTCCGCGAAGCTCTAGCTCGATCAGGGGCCAAACGGCAAGGGGGGGTCCAACCGACCCCCCCCCCCCTACACATTAGAAGCTGGCAAACGCCGCACACATGCGAGGGTTAAGATGTATTGAATGGTCGGTTTTGCCATGATCAAATAATTAAATATGGTGATGAAATTGACCAGTAACATGGCAGTAAGATGTATTTTTAAATAACAAAATGAGGCCGAAATATAGAACGAGCTTTCGTCTTACGACATCATCGGGTTCTGGCTTAGCCGAGGCAATCACATTTGAAAAATTGGAACAGAACCAAATATTCACACGTGCACATTGGCCCAGATGGCTTTTGGAGGTCATGTAGCGATACGTATTGCGCAAGAGACGTACACTTAAAAAGACCAATGCAAATATCGGATACAAATCGATACAATTAAACAAGAGCAGACCGCAGCACGCTCGCCGTCACATTCAACTGCATCACACACTGTACCAATATTTAACCATACATGTATGTGGTCATGTAGGTTATACAAGTAGTATCCTTACAATTGTTACAGTACCCCAAATCGTATACAAGTGGTCATATAAACTACACAAAACTACACACGCGGGGGCTGTGTGTTTGTGTTGGGTGCTCGTGCGCTAGAGCCTAGTGTGTTAAAGGCCACGAGCTTTGCATTGTGTTCAGGCTAGGCCGAAGGTTTCTGATGTGGATTGATTCCATTATTTTTACTTCCGCGCAATCTTTACCTGTATCTAGAATTTCTATGCGGAAGGAGTTGTTAATGTCACTATTGGAAAGGTCGTTGTGAGAGTGCAAGATATGCTCGCCTAGTGGTGTGTCTAGCTTTCTTAGACGTGCGTTACTCAGATGTTCGTTGAATCTGTAGCGAACTGGTCTCGTGCATTCTCCTATGTAGGTTTCCGCACGTTCTGCTGTCTCGCATGGCTTACACGTGATTTTGTAAGAATCACGTTGTTTCTGATTCAAAAAGAACAGAAACAACATTCACAAAAGAACCCAGAAAGAAAAACGCAACACAGCACAGCACAACTCACAAGTCTACATGAGGCTACCGTACATTAACGAGACAATAGTCCGCCGCGTCAACGGCATCCTTCGTGGGGCTAAAGCCCCTATTAAACCGGTATGGACGAACAACAACTCACTTCAAAGGAAATTGATCTCATCAGCACTCACCCGTCCTCCCTGTCCCGCCGGCAACAGACATTGTCATGCCTGTACCAATGGACTCGACAAAAAATGCAGTACGAGAAACGCAGTGTACAAAATCACGTGTAAGCCATGCGAGACAGCAGAACGTGCGGAAACCTACATAGGAGAATGCACGAGACCAGTTCGCTACAGATTCAACGAACATCTGAGTAACGCACGTCTAAGAAAGCTAGACACACCACTAGGCGAGCATATCTTGCACTCTCACAACGACCTTTCCAATAGTGACATTAACAACTCCTTCCGCATAGAAATTCTAGATACAGGTAAAGATTGCGCGGAAGTAAAAATAATGGAATCAATCCACATCAGAAACCTTCGGCCTAGCCTGAACACAATGCAAAGCTCGTGGCCTTTAACACACTAGGCTCTAGCGCACGAGCACCCAACACAAACACACAGCCCCCGCGTGTGTAGTTTTGTGTAGTTTATATGACCACTTGTATACGATTTGGGGTACTGTAACAATTGTAAGGATACTACTTGTATAACCTACATGACCACATACATGTATGGTTAAATATTGGTACAGTGTGTGATGCAGTTGAATGTGACGGCGAGCGTGCTGCGGTCTGCTCTTGTTTAATTGTATCGATTTGTATCCGATATTTGCATTGGTCTTTTTAAGTGTACGTCTCTTGCGCAATACGTATCGCTACATGACCTCCAAAAGCCATCTGGGCCAATGTGCACGTGTGAATATTTGGTTCTGTTCCAATTTTTCAAATGTGATTGCCTCGGCTAAGCCAGAACCCGATGATGTCGTAAGACGAAAGCTCGTTCTATATTTCGGCCTCATTTTGTTATTTAAAAATACATCTTACTGCCATGTTAGAGGGTTAAGATAATTTATTTTAAGCCATCAAAAGCAGTACGAAAACCTAACAACAATGTTACGTTTGAAAAAGATGGCAAACAACATTTGTCAACGTAGTATATCTGAATTTCACCCAATTATGGTGAAGGATGGTAAAAATGTCCTTTCATCAGTAGGTATATACATACATGAGAGAACTCTGCGAAATGTGGGGTCTAAGTGACAAACCAAAGGATTAAAAATACCTACTTACAATATTTCCCCAGCGATAGAAATAATAATAAGTATCTAGAGGACAGAAGCAAGTTCGTGGACATTTATCTACGCCTTACTATACAAAATCGTATCTGTACCCCGATGTTTTGCCGAACCGCTCATGGGAACAATGTTTGGCAAGTTATAACGCTCGTCATTTTCGGTCAGGTCCTGGGTATATAGTACATACATAAAAAGTTAACTTTGAAGAAGTGTGGCAGCACCTTCCCTTTCGTAGAGACAGCTTAAACCGCTATTCCAGATTCAAATAAATGTTATGGAGGCGAAGTTGAGGTAAACTGACTGATACTGACTCCTAGCTGGTGAGTGCCAACAACCCGTGGAGCCTTTGACTCCGACCTCAGCTCTGAGTTCTGACTCGTCGATATGTGCGACGCTGATGTTTTCGGTGCACTCGCTCATTTGTGGTTTCTGCTCTGTTAACTGCAACTGCTTTCAAACAGAAAATAAATCACCCTATATTATATTGCACTCAATTCACGTATGTCGGCATGCAAATAACAAAACAAAAAATGCATGCATCAACATCCCACGCCTTTATACGCACACACGGACACACTACATGGCTTTATTATGCTAAAAGGCGTGCGGTGTGTGTTGGTTTCGTTATCATATGTGCAATGTAGGTAGGAGTAGTGAAGTAATCTTGGGTATTACAATATTTCTGTTGCATCGCATTACTGGCGGCTCATTAGTTTAGCTAATTTACTAATATACTCGCTAGGTATGTAATAAAATATCATCTTAGAACACAAATAGTGAACAAGACGTTAGACAAAAAGTAAGATAAGAAGCATGGGATACCGCAGGAAGTGTACCATTCATAGCACGCCATAATAAATGCCCTATATTAAGGTAATTTTTCAGACACCTACATTGATATGTGCTACCCTGAATTAAACGTTGATAAAACACTCGAGATATGCCCACCACTGTTACCCATTTCGCCTCGCCACAAAGACCGTCCCTCCCACGCCCAGTCGCGTCCCCGTCGCGTCGATCGCGCTCTAGTCACAGTTTCACCGGCATGTCGGGCTGCATTCGATGGTAGTCGACATCGGTGCGGTCGATGTGTCGGAACGTCAGCGCGGCGACGAAGGCGACGGCGGCGAACCCTCCCGACACGAGGAACACGCTCGGGTAGCCGCGGCTGTCGAGCACCGCATCGGCCAGCGGCGGCGCCAGCAGCGACACCAGCGTACCCGTCATGAAGATGACCCCGTACACGTGGCCGGCGACGTCGGTGCCGAGCCAGTCGGCCGTGCCGGTTACCACCACCGAAAACACGCCGGCGTAACAGAAGTAGATGGACCACACCCAGAACAGGAACATGACCTGACTGCCCTCCGTGCAGGCCGGCAGGGTGAATGTGAAGAAGCAGATGAGTCCTGGCATCATCAGCATGATGGGCTTGTAGCTGAACATGTCGCAGAGCACGCCCCAGACGAGGCGGCCGATGAGGCCGAGCACCAGCGAGCCGGAGCCCACCAGCTCCATGAAGTGGTCGTCGCGGATGAACGTCTGTCCGAACGCCTTCCACAGCGGGTTGAAGATGGACAGCGTGAGGATACACATGGCGAAGCCGACCGTCAATTGCAGTGCCGGCAGCGTCATCAGCGACTTCTTCCAGGATGTCGTCTGCTCAGCGCTGGCCACTGAAGGGCTGCGGCTCGCTGGTGTCTTGCTGCGGTCTTCCTGAGGGTCAGCGCCCTCAGAGGCCGCTGTGGCGGAGGTATCGGAGGTGTCGCTCAGTGCGCGGCCGAAGCCCGGCTCGGGGGTCAGTCGGTCGTGCTCGGCGGGCGGGTCGTGCACACCGAGCACGCCGATTAGCTGGAACACCACGCTCACGGCGGCCTCCAACAGGAACAGGCACGGCACGCGGTCCAGCAGCGCGTCGTCGTAGAAGAAGCCGTCGTCGGGATCGGGCAGCACGTTGTCAGGGTTGAGGAAGCTGGTCTGGATGGTAGTGAACATGATTCCGCCGAGCCGGAACCCGGTGACCACCAGACCGCTGATGAGGCCGCGGTGGTGCGGGAACCACTTGAAGCCGGCTAGCAGCGGCGGGCTGTAGGCCAACCCGACGCCCAGACCGTTCACCACGCCGAACACGACGATCACCCAGGCGAGCGACGTGTCGACCACGACGTACATGAGCGCCAGCGCGCCGGAGCTGAGCACGCCGCCGGCCAGCAGCGTGAGCCGCGGTCCCAGCCGGCGGTAGCAGATGCTGCCCAGGAACACGCCCGGCCCCTCGGCGGCCGTCATGGCGGCGTCCACCCACAGCGTGGCGCCGAAGTCGACCGGCAACCGGCGGCGCACGGCCAGGTATGAGGTCAGGTAGGTGGTGAAGTTGCCGTAGCTGTAGCCGCAGCCGAGCGACAGGTGCAGCAGGAAGCCGGCAGCCAGTGTCACCAGACCGCCGCGCGCCGGCCGGCCGAACCGCAGCCGAGCGCGCAGGCCGTCCCAGCAGGACATCGCCGCCGCCGGACCGACGCCGTCCTGTGGCAATCACAGGAGTCAGTGTCACACAGGTCGACAAAGAAATCGTGTCTAATGTGAGCCGAGATTGATGACTGAGGTTTTTATTACTTAAATGGCTAAACAAACCGCACCCATCGAACAAAAACACGTGTCACGCCCCGTCCGACTATATCAGGTGGCCTCCGCGTTACATCAGCTGGCGGGGCATTCCGACTGATAACGTCGAGCTGCGGCCGGCGGAGTATGCGCCCCCACCCACCTGTTATATAAATGTTGGTGTCCCTGGTTTATCATGGCCATGGCCATCACGTATGTGAGAAATAAAACCCAATGTTGACGTCCGCCGTTTTTGCACGCTCGCCACTAATCGCCTGAAGCGAGCATTCAAGTTTCAGCATCCTGCAAGGACATCACTAAAAAGTTTGTCTACTGTAAGAAAAAAAGCCAAAGTGCTCTGAATCATTTTGCACGCGTTCTGATTGTTGTAACTTGACCGGAGTACCACAGTTTTATGGTCTTGGGGAAATGGGCTCGTAACAATCTCGGACGTATCTGAAATAATACAGGAGGCACGTGCTTCAACTGTTATGCTAAATTCGTTCTTTTCTAAGTTTGTCGGACTACAGTGCAAGCGTTCCGATACTGTTCCGTATTCCATGGCTGTAACGTCTGATCACTGTGCCCACAGCTACGCACGCCAAAGATAGGACAAGACCGGCGGACGCTCTGCGAATTGGCATCGGATGCAAGCGGAAACGTTTACAGTTAAACTCCTTTAGCCCAGAAGTCGCCAGCCATGACTGACAAAGAAGAGTTCGATTCCTTCCTGACCAAAGTGGACCAAGTCTCAGCACTGATCGAGGCGCTCCGCTCCCCTGACTCGGCCACAGTGGAGCAGGCCTCCCGCCAGGCAGACCTCATCACCCGCGGCCGACTGGCCGAAGGCGCTGTTGACGAAGGGGCAGGGAGCGTCGTAACGGCCGAGAACAGAAACTGCGTCAACCCCCGTCCGGCGGTCGATCCGGCCACTGCACAGCAGGAGGACTTCAAACGACAGATGGAGGCGGATGCCGCGGAACGAGCTGAAAAGAAGAAAAAGGCCAAAATGCTGTCCGATACGTGGAAAGAGAAGGCGATTGCATCTTTTCGAGCGGGGAAGTACGATGACGCCCTGGAGAAGTACACTAACGCGATCACCGAGCTGAAGGACAGCTGCCTGCTGTACACGTCGCGCGCTCAGACGTTGCTGAAGCTGAAGCGGGCGAGGGAGGCGATGCAAGACCTGGATCTGGCGCTGCGACTGGACGAGACCAGTCTGCGCGCCTGGATCCACAAGGGAAAGGCGCACATCCAGCTGGGTCAGCATGCCGACGCCGTAGAGAGCTTCCAGCAGGCCATCAAGCTACATCCGGACCAGAGAAAAGTGATACAGGTGTATATTGACGATCTGGAGCGATCACGGGTTCGCAACGCTTTCCAGCCATTAGAATAGACGTGTCACAGTGTTCAACACCTTGGCCGACGCATCGCCGTGCCGCAGTGACGAAACGGGATGCCTTGCAGACAATGTGATAATGTCATGAGCCATGCATTATTGCAGCATGCTTTTCCTTTGCCTCATTTGAGCTTCATGAACCCGCATTCCGCATGCATTTCATACGTGTTCTGCCTCGACATCTCAAACGTTCACCCATTGCAATGTAGGCATAATCATTCACTGCCAAAGTATTATAGAGGCTACAGTTACACATGTCAACGGTAGCGCCAGCCGCTATTCAGTATTCACTATTGTTGAAGGAATTTTCCATTGTTCCATTGTGTAGGTACCTTCACCCCTGCTCGAACATTAAAGCCTAAACTGTAGAATTACCTATTACTAGTTTGTCAAATACAGTGCAAACTGCAGAGAATGTTGCATATTTGCCCTGTATGACGGCACAAGGGCCTGATAACGGCGGAAGACAAGAGACGGGCCAAAAAGACGAGGTCAGTGGCTTAGTATTGTTTTGAAGACTGTGCATCTACAGGAAGCATGGCGTCAGGCACGTCGCATTTTTTTTAGTTATGTTTGGTTATTGCCGAACGGCGCCGGGCGCTTATGGCTATAAGATACTTTCATGTTGAGTACGTACCGTATCCAACCGTCCACGAAACCGCCTATCGGACTCACACTGGAGCTTGAGTCACGAATTTTTCACTGTAGAGTCTCCCAGTCCACGTTGTCCTAAAACTACAGAAGAGCACTGTCAGTGATCGCCACTGAATGTCTGTGGGGAGCTTCGTTTCTGATCACCACTTCGCTCCACTAGATTGCCTCACAGGTCACAGTCACAACTGAGCTTGACTGTGGAAACTCTCCACTCACGGTCGCCACTGAGCTGTACTGTGGAAGGAAACTCTCCGCTCACGGTCACTACACAAAGGTCCGGCACAAAACCTCGGAGCACGCGATGAGCACGGAGCACTGTCTGACGGTGCCGATAGGCCCACGGCCGTCATCCAACTGTTTTCGAAGCTGCAAACGCACAGTGCATGAGCACTTTTGCGCAGGACATCTGAGCACTTTACACGATCCTACGGCGTATCATGCATGATAGCTCGGCGGTCAGCCACTAGCTAGACAAGAGCCCTAGAGCGCTTTATCTCAGATAAGGCTCAAGTGGTCGAACAAGGACCAATTAAGGAAAAATACACGGCGTTCATTATGATTGCTGCAAAATGCCGAAGAGAGGATGTGAAGATGAAACTTAAAAGCAATATCAAAATAATTTGCTCTGTTAGGAAAAGACCTTTTGCTCATTTATTAGTAAAGACTCGCGGGCCTGGGGCGGGGGGGGGGGGGGTTAACAAATTTCAGCGTTACAGACATGAACTTCAAATAGCTGCTAAAATAGAGTTTTTAAGATAGAACCAAATTACGGGCACGGCTGTGAAGCGTTAGACCTACAGAAAAACAGAAAAACAGGGAAAAAAGCTTGGTTGACATGAGGTCAGAGGTCATGTCAACGACCCCAGAACTGGGGCTTTAGTTTTTCGCAAATAACTTCAACATGGTCCAAGAGCTACGGCAGTGGTACCATCTCATTCGCCTTGTCAAGTCGTGTCGAATGATATATATTTTGTTAGGAAAAGGTCAAGTTTTATGTTGACCTCATGAGACCTCGAATGATCTTTGTTGAACATTGACACATGAAAGTTTTATGATGGATTCGTAGCCGCTGATCACGAATCTGGCATATATTTTCCTCTAAGCGTTCATTTAGAGCCTCCGGTTGACAAAATAGTCTTATTTATCATTAGTCATTACCAACTTGAATCAGTGAAATAGCCTCTAGCAAGGATACTCTTCCGTGACCTTGACCTTGGAGCAGCCTTGTATCGTAATATCAACCACAAAAGCGACCTGACAAGCCTCAAAACGTTTCAAAATATTTTGGAAGCTATAGTACGCAAGATGTTCGAAAAAAGTGAAAAGTTTGAGGCCAATTATAAGCATGACCTTGACGTTGACCTTTAGTTTGGAGCACATTTTCGGAATTCTCCGATTCTGTTTATAGTTTTGTTTCACACTCATTCTTATTTCTTCAGCTGTGTCTCGGGCGGCACCACTCGATCTGTATTTATCGTGACCACGTGGGGGAGCCGAACGACCGGCCGTTCCGGACCCTCTACAACCACAGACACCGCCCGATTAGGAGGTTATAGCCGTTTTCACGACGGGCTATCTGGCGAATGCACCTAGTCCTCACCAAATCTGCACCCAATCTCTTTGATAACAAATATTTTAAGATTATGAACTTATTTCACTGCTTTAATCGATGACAATGTCTGATGGTATGACAAGGCAAGTATATAAGCAATTAGTGCAACCCTAAGTGTATATAGGTAAATAGTGCGACCCTAGCTGATAGATGGCTACTAAGAAATACACTGAACCTGATTTGAACCAAATCCTCACCAAATGTGCACCTAATCTACAACAAATGTGTACCAGATGGTCGTCGTGAAAACGGCTTACATGTAGGGGAGAGTGGGGTAATTTGGCCGTTTTTTTTTTTTAGAAAACGATGTAACTAAAAATCGACAACACATGTCATGTCTGCATTTTCTCAACGCTAACAGGTGTGGTATACATTTTACTTTCCTGGACATTAAACTTGAAAGTTGAAATGATAGAGTAACTACTTATATTGAAATTGTGACGTATTACAAAGGTCTGCAAAGGGGCCAAATTGCCCCACTAGCAGGGTTATTTGGCCGGAGGTGTGGGGCAATTTGGCCGGTGTTAGTTTGAGGCCATGATTTTTGTTATAGGCGAGTCAGCTTCTCATTCAGCAATGACGCGTGCCCTACGACGCATTTGAAGCATTTTGGAGATTGACTCAGCCGTCACAGGGGTCGAAAATAGTCAAAATAGCGGCTCTAGATGCGATGACAGTTTTTTTTTACGAATAGCTTTTAAAGTAGTCAAGCTAGGCCAAAACTAAAAGTAGGTACCATCGTAATTCTCTCTCCATTCCGCATCGAAACATGTATGTGTTGACCTCGAGAGGTCAAGGTCATAGGTTGGCTTCAGGTCACGTTACCTCAGGTCGCTTGACCTCAAGGTTACGTGAGTTCAAGGTCATCATGTATATCATTCGATGCGCCTTGACGAGCTGAACACAATGAGAACATTTGCGCGGCTGTATCTTTTTTCTGTAAGTATTTATTAGCAAAAAAGCGTTAGGTAACCTTTGATGACGTCACATGCCCTTACAGCTGTCCAATAGGAAATATTTCATCAAGGTAGTCAAAGTTGGTCATGAATTATGCCCTTTATGGTATAATTGACCATGACAACTTGGCCGTCACTCCCAGCATAGTGACTCTGAGCGCACCGGCCAAGTTGCCCCGCTAGTTCCGGCCAAATAAACCCACATTGCCATTCTGAAAATTTTTGTCTATAAACTCGTCATGGCTGTACAGATCTAGATGAAATTGCTCTTGGAACCGCTGAACACCCTCAAAAATGGCGCCATAATGTTGGAATTCGTTTACAGCCCAAATACTACATGTTATACAAATTTTTAAACGGAAGTACCTAAAAGTTACCATTTTCTAACGAAATTCACGTTTTATTAAATTTGAATAAAACTAAGAGGGGGAAAGTTTTGACATTTGTTCTCGAGTTAGTTCTGCCGATGACAAATGAATAGAGACTAAAGTTATTTCTTTCACTTTTATCAGCTTTCGTACAGGTGGGGGCGGCCAATTTACACCACCGGCCAAATTACCCCACTCTCCCCTACATCTTATCCACAACATATTCATACACAGAGCCGTGAGAGCTCTGCGGCCGATGGCGTCAGAAACTCCGCACTTTGGGCCCGGAGCGGCGTCAGTGGTGGCGCAGCAGTACATTGATTTGATGCCGGCGAGCTCCGGCTGGAACCGAACCGGAGCAGTTCGATGGTACAGCCGGAGTTTCCGCAGCGTCCACTACTGACCCGCCAGGGGTACGGGATCAGACGGGGATGAGGGACTTAGTAAACGCATCACATATCCATTGCACTGCGTCAACATTGACGAAGCCCATGGATGTCTATCGAAGTAAAGTAAAAAGTTAGCGCATCCCAATAATCTTTTGTGTTTTCCTTTAAGTTCCCACACTATTTCATAGGTACGATCATTCCAGTAGGTACGATACAATCACATCGCTGCCGACGAGGGGCGTGAGTACAGGTAGGTAGGTATACGGCTACATGTGTTTACCTATAGACATCGGCCAGATTGTGTCAGGCCAGCGTCTGTGATATTCACGCGTGCTCATCTAGGACAGATTTTACACGACGTAAGATTCATTTTGTTTCCCATCCGAATTACGAATAAGGAAATTCACCGAATTACGAATCCATCGAATTAGGAAATAGGGTAATTAGGAATCGACTAGGAAATCCAATGCATGTGGGATTTCCCAGCATGCAGGTCATGCAGGCAAGACGGTAATGGTTACGGTAGGTATACGGGTAATACCTGTACCTAGGCGGATCCAAGATCGATGTCACCACGTCTTCCGTCTAATTATCAGACATAGTACTGCATTATGAAGTCTGCAAAGTATTTATATATCAGGCAGCGGGGCAGATACCCCCGTATCACGTGACCATCGGACAAGCCTTTGGTCGTCATGGTAACCGTTCATCGCGCGTCTCGTAGCGATCGATGGTGGGCCAGCTGGGCTGGGTGCAGCGCCCCTGGCGGCCAGCTGGCGCAGCTCGCGCCACTGACCACCAGTTGCGTCGAAGCCGTCGACGGCGACACGACTGGCTGACCCGGGGAAGGGGACACAAACGAGCCTGTAGATCGCCAGACGTGAGCCGGGGCGGTCGGCGGTGGCGACCGGGCCTGGCCGGCCGCAGCGAACGGTGCACAACACAGGCAAGCTGAGACTGACTGAGCCGAGAGGTAAGTGGTCGCCTGGACAACCGCAGCGCTGCACAAAAGCTTCTAGTTCGTAGTTGCACGAAATCTGACCGAAAAGCGCTCGCATAGACTAAGCACGTAGAATCAAGGCACTTAGCAGCCACCAGTTGTTCTGTTTTAAGCGCTGTTTGTAATAATCACCGACTCGACGACTCTTCAAGGCGCACTCGAGTCGCTGAAGCTCCCGGTCATCTGAGCGCCAACCTTCAGTCCCCGGCGTCGCCTCACTCTCGGCCCCTCTCCGTCGGCCGATGGGGCGGAAGCGGAAGGCGTTCGACCCCGCCGCGGCCTCCGGCCTGCGCCAGAGCGCGCTGGAGCGCCGTCTGTGCAACGTTATCTGTCTGTGCCAGCTGCTGGCCATCATCTCCGGCGTGGCACTCATCTACCTCTGCTTCATCGTCATCAAGCCGAGCCACTACACGCTGGCGGCGCGCTTCGAGGACGACGCGTCCGTGTGCACCACGCTCGGTTCGACCACGAGCGGCGCGTGCCTGCGCCCCTCGTGCGCCGAGTGGTGCCTCTCCAGCACGGGCGGCACGTGCCGTGTCATCACGGCGTCGGTGCGTCGGCCCGGTGTCACGGTGGTGTTCCGGGACTGTCAGCTGCAGGACCAGTTCTGCTCGGAGCTCAGCCCCGACCACCTGCAGACGTTCGTCTGCTCGGAGGGAGAGGATGACGGCGAGTGTCACGGCCTGCATGGCCTCTTCAACTGCTCCGAGATCGCCGCCAAGCCGCGCGTCGGCCGCGGCCCGCACACGTCGATCTGTAAAAATGTGACGGCGCTGAGCCAGTGCACCAACACGGCGCGCTGGCAGCAGCCGGAAAACCTCACCCGCTGCAACCGGTACGTGTGTAACCACCTGCGCGGCGTGTTCGAGTGCGTGGACGGCGTGTGCCGGCAGCTGCAGTCGCCGCGCTGCCACGCGCGCTGCGCCGACCTCACCATGGGCAACATCGCCGTGGCCACCGCCGACCGGTTCCACTGGGGCCGCTGCCGGGCGGCTGAGGTGCTCGGCGAGCCACTGTGGAAGGCCGACGAGCAGCCGCCGCTGGCCATCTTCTGCACCCGGCTGCAGGGCGGCGCCGCCGGCGACCTGGTCGGCGACGACTGCGTCAACGGCACGCTGGTGCCGGCCGACGAGTTCGGCGCGCTGGAGACGTACCGGGCCGTGCGCGCCGCGCTGCGCCGCCACGCGCGCCTGCTGGTGCCCGCCGAGGAGTTCATCTTCAACGCCACCCAGGTGATGGTTAACATCGACGGCTGCGTGAACACGCTGCGCAGCGAGTGCAGCGGCTGGCTGGCCGAGCGCCTGGTGGACGGCAGCGACGGCCGCCACCCGGCCGTCTACCCGTGCCACGTCACCCCGAGCAGCACCGACTACGTCATCACCGACTACGACCGGCGCCAGACCATCCGGCAGATGGCCCTGGCCGCCA
This sequence comes from Amphibalanus amphitrite, assembly GCF_019059575.1. NCBI lineage: Eukaryota > Metazoa > Arthropoda > Thecostraca > Balanomorpha > Balanidae > Amphibalanus > Amphibalanus amphitrite. The sequence continues at coordinate 821,075 of NW_024881525.1, read as the reverse complement.
CGCTGCCCTGCGCCTTCCTGACGCTCTCCTGCCTCTGCCTCTTCATCTGCGGCAAACTGGTCCGCGTCAGCGAGTACGGCGTCTTCTACTGCCGCGACTGCCACGCGCAGAGCCCCACCCGGGGTGAGTAAGAGCTGATCTCTCGGAGAGATTCTCTCAGACAGTAAACATTCTTTGATCAATTTCTTAACACAATCAGAAATCCCTTTTCAGCTTCACTCAGCATGTGTATTTTCTTTGTAATCTAGTAAAGGGCAGCGAAGTTTGATATTGTTTTCACTTTTCTCCGATACATTTTTGTTGCGCATATTGAGTGCAAAATTTGACCCCCTTACCTGAAAAGGTAAAATCATTTTGGGCCCGTCAATGGACCGCATATCGAAATTTATTTTGCTAAGCTAAGTTTAATACCGTGACGTGACAACAGCTAATAACGCTTTTAAGTTTGGACCCACTACTAACTATTCAAGCTGAACTGTCGTGTCGTACGTCGTGCGGTACAGTATACGTGCCAGGCCAGACTGTCGTGCGGTACAGTATACCGCCCAGGCTGGACTGTCGTGCGGTACAGTATACCGGCCAGGCTGGACTGTCGTGCGGTACAGTATATCTACCAGGGGCTGTCGTGCGGTACAGTATACCGTCCAGGCTGGACTGTCGTGCGGCACAGTATAACTACCAAGAGCTGTCGTGCGGTACAGTATACCGTCCAGGCTGGACTGTCGTGCGGTGCAGTATAACTACCATGGAATGGTACAGCATATCTATCTACCAGGCTGGTCAGTGGTCTGTCATGCGTTACAGTATACCTACCAGGCTGGACTGTCGTGCGGCACAGTATACCTACCAGGGGCTGTCGTGCGGCACAGTATAGCTACTAGCTAGGACTGTCGTGCGGCACAGTAGGTATACCTACCAGGGGCTGTCGTGCGGTACAGTATACCGTCCAGGCTGGACTGTCGTGTGGTGCAGTATACCTACCAGGGGCTGTCGTGCGGCACAGTATAGCTAGGACTGTCGTGCGGCACAGTATACCTACCAGGGGCTGTCGTGCGGTACAGTATATCTACCAGGGGCTGTCGTGCGGTACAGTATACCGTCTAGGCTGGACTGTCGTGCACGGCACAGTATACTACCAGGGGCTGTCGTGCGGTACAGTATACCGTCCAGGCTGGACAGTCGAGCGGTACAGTATATCTACCAGGGGCTGTCGTGCGGTACAGTATACCGTCCAGGCTGGACAGTCGTGCGGTACAGTATAACTACCAGGGGCTGTCGTGCGGTACAGGCTGGACTGTCGTGCGGTACAGTATATCTACCAGGAGCTGTAGTGCGATACAGTAGGTATAGGTACCCACGACATACCTAGTTTGACTGAGCTGTCGCGCGGTAAAGAATACGAAAATGAATTTAAGTTTCCCCTAAAGTCACTATGTTTATTGGGGAAAACAATGCTCGCACCACAACTGTACATTAGCACAGTGGCCAATCGATATACCACGAGCTGTATGGATGCATAGTATTTGGTTGTTTACTGTTTAGTTTGCACTTTTACGTTACTACATTTCATTTTCATTTAGGTACTTACCTACAGTATATATTTGATCATTTCATTTTAATTCCAACGGCTAAATAGCCATATGTTAGGAACCGTATAGGAACTGCACCCAAACGACGCGACAAGGAGCACAGGCTGACATAGGCGGCGGAACGGGGGTGGCACCGGGGCACCGTGGCCCCCTCCCTTGATTTTGGCATTTTAACATAAGCCCTGTGGGCGTTGCATGGAAAGAATGGGACCAAAAGTCGGCAGTGCCCCCCTTAATTGAAGGTGTTTCGCCACTACTGCAGGCTGATTATGTAAATCAGTACAACTGAGCCACTTCCCATGTGTTGCAGACCCCAAGAAGTCGAGCACCCTCTGACGCCACGCCAAGGGGAGGTACCGCGCCACCGGCCGGGCCAGCCAAGAGTCGACGAGCCCCATCATACCGCCCACGCACTGAGGACGGGGTCACGTGACCGCGCTGACCTCCGAAAGGTCACCTTCGCCACACCCGATTTCACAGCTGGCTCCCAACCGAATTACATGACGGAGTCGTGTCTCCAAACTGACCCGAATCCCTGATCCCTTATGCGTTTTTCATTGTCTTGGTGTTACTGTAGTGAACGAGCTTAGATATAGTTTTCTGAAAGAAGGTTAGTCGTTTTTATTAGAGGGTATTCTTTGAAACTTCTTTGCTGCTGTTGTATCTATGAATGAAACTGCGAAAAGCTTTAGATGTGTAGTGAGTGCACAATTTCAGCTTGTTTCATAATGGATTTCAAGTAGGTAGGTGCGCACTAGGCAAGATCGCATCTTCATTCCACGTATACCTAGTAAGCAGTGGGTTCTGTATTTTTTTGTCTTCACCCTCATTGATAACAAACCATCAAAACATGGCGGTTCCAAACCGAGGAGTGTCTGATAGTCCAACCATGAACCACTGTATTTATATTTTATATTCAGCAGCTTATCGGTGTGCCGCACGGGGGCGGTACCTATCCGACGTCTTACACCCGACCAAGAACCACCACATCAGGCTTCATCTACAAAACAATGTGCTCGACTTTTTTATGCCATTTAGCAGGGTGGCCTGAAACGAAAGACATGCTGGTGGTTTGGAAGAAGGTACCTTATACAAATACAATGTTGTAGTCACCTCTGGGGCAACAACAGGGTCGTTGTAAAAAAGGGGGTGCCGCCCCCGTCTCTATGCATGCAATATCAGTGAGTGCAATCTGAGCTTCCTCGCTTTTTATAAATGTAGCAGTCAGTGTAGGTGCGAGTGTGTGTCAAATGTCAATGTCATGTGTTAGCCAAGTGTCCGTCGCAGCTGCGTTGTTTTACGGCACTCGCTCTCTCTCTGTCTCCAATATTCCGTCCCATGGTGTATGTAAATGTACCTATTCTCTTGCCACTGCTAATGCTGTCGAAAGGACGCCCACAGAGCTAAGTGGTGCGAGGAGTGGCGAAACAAGCTCTTCAGCTTTTTGTGGTCCTTCGAAAGTCGACGCGTTCAACACCCTCATGTATTTGTCTGTCTGAGAAGCGTTTACTGTCGGCTGGTGAGCCGTTCGAGTCCGTATGTCGGCAGCGGAAGACCTCTACCAGGGCCACCTTTCATTGTCTGACGGAATTTTCGTCCATGCGTCAGTGATGTTTCTGAATTGTGATCGTTATTTCGGTGCAAATAAGGCCAAGAAACCCAATGTGCCTGAATCTCGTAGTGTTCGGAGAGCGGTGGCCTTACATGTGGAACCAAACTAGCGGTGTTTAGTTGTCTGACGACCAAAAATATCTCGCTTCCTTCCATCTATAATGTGCTTACATTTGTAACTGTAAGACTTCCTAGCCACCCTCGTGTTCGACTGTATGCCAACTGTAACTTCTCAGATGCCTTTCACTGTGTAGCTTTTTAAGCTTCGGAATAAATTATTTGTGTTACAATGTCTGATACTCCCCAGACACCTGACGCAAGCACCGAACACACTCGCTTAACCAATCGCAAACGCTCACCACGATATCGTAACTCAACGGAATTCAACGGAATGCACAGCGGGGTTGAGCAGACCGCAACTTGCAGGCCAAGGATGCATCGGAAAATGTTACACCATAATGCGTGTGTTTTCCATGATAAAATATGTGCGAGTCTTCATTGACCCACGGCAGCGAAAAGCACATCTCGCTTCGAAACTCTCCATAACACGCGTATTTTGAGTTCGTAGATATATTATTACCACAACATAATGCGGTGTACACTTAACCAACACAAGCGAAAGAACGAAACTGGGAATTTCCCATCTCACATTCAATAACGCATTAAACTACGCCGCGCAAGATTCGTCTGAGCTGCGCCGGTGCAGGACACCAAACACTACGTCTAAAGGGAGTACCTTAGCACCTCCACGCTGAGGGCGCCGGGTCAGCAGCTACGGACGATTCCGTGCCGTCGCTTTGTCTATGACCGGACTGAGCGCACAGTGGGGCCTACAATATACAGCCAGCGCGCGGGAATATCACAGGAAAATCAAAGTGGGCAGGCGCCCGACGCTGCCTAAGTACAGGCTGGGAGACGGACTGACGGCACTGCGACCGGTGACTCTCAATGTTCGTCTCGACGGCTAAATGCGGCCAATGTGAGCGACAAGAATGAAAGATTCCATCGGCGGCAAGATAGCCTGCCACGTCACAAATCAAAAGCTACATCAAGTGGCAGGCCATGCCACGGGTTAGTTCACATCAGATCACCACCAGGCCTCTCAAAATAGTGCGGTGAAACGGAATCACTGCTCCGTTCGATAAGTCCTACGACAGATAGCATTAGAACAAGAGTACACGACAAAGAGCACCTCATAAGTTAGCTGCTGATAAGTGATACTGAACTGAAAAATAACCAAACAAATAATTTAACCGAACACTGACTAGCCAACTGTTGGGAGTACATAGTTACATTAGTAATCTCCAACGGCTTATCAAGGATACACCAATATCTCATGGGTTGGTTATACGAGATGCAATGTGTAATAAATGACTCTGGTAGTCGATAGACAGCTCAGCAATTGCCTGACCTTAGATCGATTGGTGTAATATCGACATTACAGAAAACGTCTATCCAATGAAGCACAAAGCTTACGATAAAAGAAAAGTCCAATAACTGCCCCAATAACTGCTCACCTAGCCGTCACTTAGTCAAGCACTAGTAAGCTGCACACACCAACTAAGCTAAACATTACCCACGCAGGGAGCTGTCTCCCATCTCGGTCGAGTGTTGGAGCGGCATCCCCTGGCCGCGCTGCCTGCCATCTATCGGCTCTGCGCTCAGTTGAACTCGCGGTTGGTGAGTATGAGCGGCGCCACCAGCGACCAGGCGTACAGCGCCAGGCACAGCCACGAAGAGATGATCTTCACCCACATGGAGGCGGCGTTGTTGGAGAGCGAGCGCAGGTCCGAGTTCGGCCTTTGGAAGCAACAGACAACAAAGGTAAGTCAGCCCCCAACGAGTGAGTTAACTAAGTCCACACCACGCACGCCACCTAATAAAAGATCCTCTAATCCTCCTGGCAATTAGTGATGAGCAGCACGCCACCACCCACCACCGGCCACGGCTAGCGATCCGCTCCTCCTGTGGACGCCGCAGCACAGACACCACTCAGCAAATTGAAGGCTCGCGTGATTAACTACGGGCGAGCGCCTCGGTCGGCCTGCTCGGGGATGGGTGCGGGGCTGGTACAGAGTCTATTTCATTAGCCCGACACGGGTGACACACGCGACCCGGCCGGTCACGGACTGACGGTGGGGTCGCCGGCGGGTCGACCGGGGGCGCTGATTGGGCGGGAGCTTCGAGAGACACAACAGAGTAAATAAAAAAAAACGAGGGAAGAATCCATACTTAAAGAGCGCTATGGATTGCCGCCGAAATGGTACAACTCAGACATATTCAATTGGTCTAACAAATAGCCTTAAATGTTAAAACCTTATGAAGGAAGTTGAGGAATCAAGCGAAAAAGCAAGAGGGCAATCGTCATCCGAGAAGTTTAATTCAGACGAGAGCGTTTGTTTCTACAACACTAAAAATGGCCACTGAACAGGACATGATCAGTGTTTGAGGAACCCCTCCATCCAAACCAAACCCAACACATTAGGTATGCCAACACGGGCAAGTCAAGGCACTCCTAGCTTGCGTTCGGCATCCGGAAAATGAGAGATAAATATCCGGGACCACCGGTAATAATTTGGTGTTGCAGGGGCCATCGAAGCAATTAGTCAAATTTTTAGATTGCTTTTGCTTTACTAATGGCTCTTTTACTCGTTGCCATGTCCGTTGTCCACGGTGTCAGCTTAAAACACCGAATGATCCCAGTGATCCCGGAAAATTATCTCTCATCCATGATTATCCGGATGCCGAATGCACGCCTAGTCAGAAAAAGGAATGCCAGACGGGAAATAAACGAAGCAGTGGAAATCTCCTCACTATCTGATACGAGTATAACTAGTTGGTGACTTCCAGAGTATACCACCACTACCTGATACTCACGAGTACCAGCTTATGACTTTCCGCCGTCTCCCATCACTATGATACTCACGAGTACCAGTTGGTGAGCGTCATCATGACGTAGAGGGTGGCCAGTGCGAACATCAGATGGAAGAAGGACCAGCTGTAGGCCACTGAGTCCTCCTCGTTGTCCCAGACACCGGGACGCTCCCGCTCGGCGCCGCTGCTGCCGCCTGCCGGTCAAAACACGAACTGATGCCAGGGCTGGACGTTTGAGACTATCGCGGGACATCTGGTGAACAACCTCAGCAATTTATATAACTAACTAGTTAATGCCTGACTATGTATGTAACTTATAAAAAAATGAATGAAAATAATTTAACAGCAATGAACAACAAAATATCAGAACGAAAATGAATCCCTTGCAGAAGAAAGCCAAACAAAAACCATATGACTAGAACAGCATTCGATGAGAAAAAACGTGAAGCGAATAGTATACACAAAAAGCTAGCAATGAAGTAACCAGATGTAGCATAAGTCACACGTGGGCACCGGAAAAATCGCCACATCGGAAAGCTCAGTGCTGGATGTTTACTTTACGACAATCACTCAACATAGTTTGACTAGCTCACCTTCAGCATCCACCAGAGTGCTGGCATCGCTCGGATTGGCTAAAACACAAAGCAACCCAACAGTTACCGACTGTGTCCAAACACAGAACACAGCACACCTAGCTCTGATTGGCTAAAATACGGGCACAACAGTCATCAACCTCGGTGTGTGAACACTAGTACAGAATACGGTGGTCATCTACAGTGTGTGACACATAGAATACAGCCGTCAACAAACATCGACCGTGTCTGAACACTGAACGCCAACATTGACTGTAGGTTAAAATCTTGTTCAAGTTGTTGTAGGCGAGCAATGGCATCTTTGAGCATCATCATAAGTAGAAAAGTATGTATAAATAACCTTATGCTCATTCTTTGCACTTTTTTGTTGAAATTGAATAATTAAACAAAATCATTGATATATTTCGGCTTGCGCCATCTTCAGAATGTACAGAAACAATTGTCGACACAAACAAACAAAATTCGATTCCATCAATCAATAAATCGTGCAGCGCTTCAATCAGCTCCTTGATGAGAGAATAATTTCATTACGGAGCGAGCGAAGCGAGCGTAGTCTTTCCTTAGATTAACGGAAATTTCTGAGTATGAGCGGCCGGCCGGCCGGCCGGCCGGCCGGCCGGCCGTGGTCACGCTTTTGCGAGGCTTATATCTCAGCAACCACTTGACCGATTTACACGCGGTAATTTTTGTAGGGTAGCTTCATTCCTTCTACCAAGTATTGGACTATTCCCGATGCATGTGGGTGACCCCTTATGCACGTGCCACGTGCAAAACGAAGAGGTGTCAGTTTTGTAATTGTTGCAATATCTCGGTAACTACTTGGCCGATTGCGCTGAAAGTTGGCATGTAGGTAGGCACCCACTAGGCACTGCATATACATGTGCCAGAGTTGGGGTGCTGCTGCACGTGCGCACGTGCAGGGGTCGTTTCCAGATCTCGGGAACGGCTGGACCGATTGCGCTCAAATTTGGTACACGGTTAGGGACCGGTTAGTAGGGTGCCGTGCACAAGTCAGTTGGGACCCATCTTGCACGTGCGCACGTGCAGGGTGCCGCTTCCAGATCTCGAGAACGACTGGGCCGATTGTGCCCAAATTTGGCACATCGCTAGAGACCAGTTAGTAGGGTGCCGTGCACAAGTCAGTTGGAGGTACCCCCTCGCAATTTCGCACGTGCAAGGCCCACCCTCTCGCTCGCTCCGTTAGTCGCCCCAAAAGGCGTTATACTGGTATATACATGGCTCTCGAAATAACGATGCGCCGTCCATGATATCTACGATACATGTACAATATACAACACACAAGATCAATATACAATATACAAAATAACAACATAGAATCTGCATGAATCATCACATTGTTTGGCGCAGCCTAAATCAACGGCACAATCAGACAGTAGTTGTCACAATCAATTTGTGGATATGTACAATATAGTTATGTGGGGGTGTACGATGGACGCTGCAGAAGTGGCCAGGATGAAGTTTGGGTGTTCAAACATGGTTTTTGGTTCCTTATTTCCACTGATTCGGATATTTTTAAATCAGCGACGTCTTTACACACTCTTTCAATGGAGATTTTGAATGACGATGATGTGATTGTACATGATGGGTGTCTTTGGGTAACGTGATCCCCAAGAGGGGTGTTTTTTGCCTTGTTCTTAGCGTCACGAAAGTGTTCATTGAATCTGTCACGGATGCGCCTTTTTGTTTCGCCAATGTAAATAGTACTTTCATTGTCACAAAGATTACATGTAATTTTGTAGACGGCATTTTTGATGTGACAGCGGCCTGGGAGCCCTGCTTCGCATGTGGCACAGCGTTTGGCACCAGCAGGGCACGGGGGGCTTTCCAGCGCTGACCTCACGATGTGTTTGGCCACCGTTTTCCCACTGGTCCACGCGATACGTGCCTGTACGCCACATGAGCGCACTACCCCGTTGACTCGTCGTGCAAGGGTCTCGTCTATGTACTACAAAATTACATGTAATCTTTGTGACAATGAAAGTACTATTTACATTGGCGAAACAAAAAGGCGCATCCGTGACAGATTCAATGAACACTTTCGTGACGCTAAGAACAAGGCAAAAAACACCCCTCTTGGGGATCACGTTACCCAAAGACACCCATCATGTACAATCACATCATCGTCATTCAAAATCTCCATTGAAAGAGTGTGTAAAGACGTCGCTGATTTAAAAATATCCGAATCAGTGGAAATAAGGAACCAAAAACCATGTTTGAACACCCAAACTTCATCCTGGCCACTTCTGCAGCGTCCATCGTACACCCCCACATAACTATATTGTACATATCCACAAATTGATTGTGACAACTACTGTCTGATTGTGCCGTTGATTTAGGCTGCGCCAAACAATGTGATGATTCATGCAGATTCTATGTTGTTATTTTGTATATTGTATATTGATCTTGTGTGTTGTATATTGTACATGTATCGTAGATATCATGGACGGCGCATCGTTATTTCGAGAGCCATGTATATATGAAATTATTCTCTCATCAAGGAGCTGATTGAAGCGCTGCACGATTTATTGATTGATGGAATCGAATTTTGTTTGTTTGTGTCGACAATTGTTTCTGTACATTCTGAAGATGGCGCAAGCCGAAATATATCAATGATTTTGTTTAATTATTCAATTTCAACAAAAAAGTGCAAAGAATGAGCATAAGGTTATTTATACATACTTTTCTATTGACTGTAGGCTTCAAATACGAACACAGATTACAGTTGTCGTAGACAGATGTTACCGAACAGAAGGCAGAGAGTGAGACTCGTGAGTCAGGAATATGGAGCGCGCCAACATGCCGTGTTAAGACCAGCGCTGCAGGTCTCATGGTCGGCTATTTATGCGACACTACCGTCAGACACTACCGGAGAACGCAATTAACAGAGAGCAGAGACAGTATACAGATTGCTCAATAGTTCACAAACGTGAGGAAAAGTCTCCGGTGAAATATGAAACGCAACACAGAATCCGAAAAGGATAATCACGAGGAATTAAATCAAATAAAAAGACGAGATCAACGTAAGGTAGCTACAAAAAAAACTCGGAAATCCAGTTGCCTAGCCAGTTGCAATTTAGAAACAAAAGATTTTTTGCTGATCTGAGTAATCGGAAGCAACTGAATCATGTTTGGCAAGGGTTAACTCCAAATCAAACATGAAACAAAAATGACAATAGTATTGCGATAAATAGGTATAACAAAGCCAAAAAATGACGAAAAACGAAATCAAGCATGAACGTGCAGCAGCACTCGCAGTAACACAAATTTCCCAGATGAATAATACCACCAGCCCTGATCGCCAATGGGTTCAGCCCAGGTCGGGTCAGGTGGGGTACGAGGGTTGTCTTACCGAGTGTCTTGGTGTCCTCCTTGAGCAGAATCTTGTCAGAGCCGGTCAGCTTGGCGTGCTGAGACGAGGAGGCCGTGCTGAGAAACACAGTGACGCGGAAAATGTCAGTCAAAAGAGCAGCCATGAGCAAAGGAACAGGAAGGGAGAATGGTGGGGTGGAGGGGAAAGCGAGATGGGGGAGATGGCAACGACTTGTCTGAGCCGTCAGAAAACATCCAAAATGACAGCTTTTGAATGGGGAATTGCCAGCGCAAAATACAGCAGATACAGCTGCAGGTTTAAAACGACACAAGATCACATTATTCGAAATAATGCTGTTATTGCATATTGATAATCCTAGTACCTAAAATAAATGCTAACGAAGAATTGACATTAATAAAAACGTCCCTTTCATCTGAGAAGCGACACTAATGACGTTTCTTCTCAGAGTATATAGCTTCTATTGTGTTCAATCCGCCGAGCACACGTGTCCAAACACCACCTTCCCGATGTGCGCGGCGTCGACCGGACGCTCACCGAATGCTGGAGTACAGAACGCAGACGAGCCAGATGATCAGGCCGACGATCGACTGGGCGTCGAAGCCGGGCAGCTGGTCGGGAGCCGGGGCGGCGCCGGTGTCACCAGAGATCACTGCGGTCAGGTGCGGCTTGCAGCTGCCGTCTGGGGGTCACATGGGAGGCGGTTAGCAGAGTGGTCAGGTCACAGACGAAAAGGTAGGGCGAACTCAGGGGTGATGGACAAAAGCAGTTGTGATTCATGTTGTTTTGGGATAGGACGCACTATAAGCTATATCGCCTGGCAGAACTGGCAAACTGTTGACAGAGAAAAACAGAATCTCAAAGTACAATTGTACGGAATTTACGACAAAAATTTACACATATCTAACGCAGCTGGGCAAAGGACAGCTTAATCACTTCCTGGCCTGACAATGATTATCGCTATTCGCTGATTTAAAATATATTTGATAAAAGCGCAAAAGCGAAACGCTACGCCCGACCTGGAATATTCATGGGACAACTCTTCCTCGAAGCCTTGCGCCAAACATAAATAAACAACCCATTCACAAGGGCTGGGTGCAAAGGTCACTGTGGCAAATCACGCGATAATCGACCCCGCTATACACACACCGACTCCACCCCGCCCACCCCACATCCCCTCCCTCGCCGTCTGTCGGGGGGGGGGGGGGGGGGCGCCGTACCGGGCTGGTTGGCCATGGCGCTCCAGGTCAGGTACATGGTGTACAGGGTGACGGCGGCCGACTGCAGCAGGCCAGAGCGCGGCTGTGCCTCCTGCACCTTCGGCAGCACCGACAGCACCGAGACCGCCACGCAGAGGATCAGGTTGAAGCTGATGAAGAACTTGTGGGTGCCGCAGCCGTCCGGTCGTGTGTAGAAGGCGAAGAACAGGCCGACGGCGGTAATGGCCAGCGCGTACTGGAGGAACGTGCAGAACAGCAGCGCGCAGTACCAGCCCTTGGACTCGGTCTCCTCGTACCGGGACACCTGAGGGCGGTCAGGGCGGGTCACATCACGGTACGCGCGGAACGGACGGAGATAAACGGAGACATGAGAAACAATAGAAAAATAGGTACCTAACGTAGCACTTAAACAGCGAGAACAGACCAAGAAGAAGCAAATACTGGCAATGCTCGTTAAACAGCTTCTCATTGAGCAACTAGCCGATCCTAATCTAGCCATATAGGTCGAGGCAGCACCCTTCAAACAGCCTTTGCCCACTCCCCAGGATAGGGGCGTACCTACCCAGTTGTCGGCCCAGGAGTGAGCGAAGTCTATGATGAGCACCAGCTGAATCAGGATGAAGATGAAGCCACCGATCATGCCAAAGTACATCCACCAGTTGAGGCTGCCGGCTGAGCAGGGGGCATCAAGGACATGGTGTTAGCCTGTACCAATGTGAGCCTGCACTCATCAAACAACGCTTTATTCTTCAGCATGCTTGTGGACTTGCATCTGACATTGTCGAACACATCCTGATGCAAAGCTGATCGCGAGCAAGTATTGAATAACAAAAAGTGATGATTGCTAACTTGTTGTCGACATCGAATGCTGAACAAACCTGGGATGAAGAACGAGCCGACGATGCCGCCAATCAGCAGTAGGTATTTAATGGCCCAAAATCTGCAAAAAATGTGCTGGTGAGCAGGGATTGCATCCGATTATTGTTACAGGAGGATTAAGTACCGCGTGCTCATGAGTCGTTCGTGATTTGGTAGAATCAAAACGTACCTAGGTAGTAATGCCACCACTTTACTCAATAATTTTGTAGGGATTTCACGAAGGGCTGTAGTTTTTGGGACCGCATATTTTATAAAGCCATTCATCATAAAACAATGACAAGATCAACCGCAACCTTCTCCTTCGCCAGGCCTGGTGGGACTGCCAACTATTCTCCTCTCCCCTCCAATACCACCTCCGCGGCCTACACACCCGTTCTGTACACCGGCTCGGCCGTCCTTGGACGACTTGACGTTGATCATGACGAGCGCCATCAGGCTGAAGAACAGGGTGGCGACGAAGCAGACCCGGTAGACGGCCATGTAGCCGACGGCCGTGCTGCAGTCGAGCTTCACCGCCCCCGGAGCGTGGTCGTTGCAGAACGGAACCTGCAGCCGCGGAAAGTAGATGGTCACGGGTCACGAGTAGACGGGTCACGGTGGTCACTCTGAGAGATTGGAGAATACGCTTTGTAGATAAACCTTTAAAGACAATTCTTCACACACTTGAACATCACAACTTAAACTGTCAAGTGCTTGGTTGACCTCTGGTAGCCGTGAACAGCCTCGACACACCGCAGATTAAATGCGATATTTTTAGGCACTGACCTCCATTTTCATATCCATTTTGCAGCAGGTAATGATACTGGGGCTTAAGTCAAGACAGCTAAAAGGAACAAATTATTTATAATTTGCACAAAGCACTTTATTGTGGCCAAAAAGACCTGACACAAGATATCCTTACTTGGTAAACTAGCTTGGTAAAAAAACACTTCATTAAGAGCCTAATAGATGGATGCCAGCCAGACTACCTCAAAGTCCAGCCTATTCATCCACACCTAGTATAATATTTCACAGAGAATACAATAAAATGCCAAACAAAAACAAAGATTGCCAATCTAAACCATATGGCATCAGGAAAAATTGTAACAACTTTTTGCATGAAATACATACAGCCTTGCAAAGGCTTAAAAAGCAGTGCTCAAAGCAGTATGAAAATTTTGAACTATTGGTGAAAATTCTAAGCCAGGTATACCAGAAGCACAGTAGCAGCTTCATAGCTGTTACTTCACACTCAGTACACAATGTATAATGGCAGAGGAGACAGGGAGCATAATAAGCTGCTAGACTTTCTAATGCCATGCAAAGTAATTGGACATAAAGCTGGAAACATGGTAGGTACAGAGACTATTGTGAAAGGTGCAAACCCAGCCCCAATTCAGTTCTGATTTTAGGACGTGTATAGTGTATCAACTATCCTTGCCTAGCCTTATATCCTTCTCTGTTACTTTACATCTAAAAAACACAATAAAAAAGTGGTTAAGCCAAGTGACAGTTAAGCTAGTAAAGCACAGCAAGTATGGTCAAACAATATAGTCATACCAGTGACTTTAACGTAAAAGATAAGGCTATGTGAGTTGACTAGGTGAGTGAGTATGATGAGTACCTAATCATTGTAACTCATAATGCTGAGTTTCTGCACCCCACCTGTATTAATGCTTTGGCAACTTTATCATATCATATGCATGTTATACTACACAGCGCAAAAACTACACCACATCACATCATCCCAAGGCATAATGAAAAACAGCATTACAAATTTGCAGAAATTGGTGCATCAAATATAAATATCAAAGCCCAAGAAGAGATCTACATGAGAAACATACTCTCCAGTTTAAAGAACCTGATTGTTCACACACCTTTTGCATGGTGTCCTGAAGTCCAGGAGCCAGCAGAATGCAAGACAGCACAGTGACTGCCAGAAGCATCAAGGCGTACATGATGCGGGAGCTGGTTGAGTTGGCACATGATGGACAGGCTGAGCAGCACAGACTGCATGCCGCAGAGCCACAGCAGCAGGCCAGCTGAAAAGAATCAGTAACACAGTCAGCAGTGAATTCAGCCTTCAGCCTTTCCAATGTGGCTCCAACTAAATAGGCATTCAATATGTAAAAAAAATTGATGTGCTCATGCAGAAACCATAGCATTGACAGAGAAAATCCATTGATATTTTTTTTTTACCAGTAAATTATCTGAAACAGGCACCTGTAACTCTGTTCCGTAAATCAAAATGACACGTCTCCATCATCATTAGCATGCTGGCTCAATAAAAATACTTTTTGCAAAACATTGTGATAAAAACATAAAATGCATTCAAATTCACATTTTCCATTCTATTTGGATTATCACATTCTTTCCCTTTAGCTTTTTTTTACAAATTCGTTCAATGCTCCAGGAGTTGGAAAGTCAATCCTATGCTTACTTACCCCGCGTTCGATGTCTCTCGGACGGCGAAGATTCTACGCCGTCCGGCCAATCACGTTCCATAACCGCAGCCGAGCCCCCGCTGACCTTGGACGGGATTGGCCGGACGGCATAGAATCTTCGTCGTCCGAGAGACATCGAACGCGGGGTTAATCCACATAACACTTCGAAAACAAATATTTCTCTTTCTTCGTCGTCCGAGAGACATCGAACGCGGGGTTAATCCACATAACACTTCGAAAACAAATATTTCTCTTTAATTCCCTTTGTCTATTGGGCAGATACCTAACCTACCACTACCAGTAACAATCTTGACCTACCTGTGAGGCTGTGCAAAGCCCAAGCACCGCACCCATGATGGCCGATTAGAGGGAGAGATTGAAATGTCTCGCACCCAACTGATTTTAGTAATAAACGAGCACAGGCAAAGCAACCATCACCACCATTACACACAGCAGCCGATTCCGACCAGGCCTAAAGCCACTGCGCACGGCGATTTGTAATACCAAAACCACTTGCCAAAACAAAACAATGATCGTGCAAATGTCACTGCTGCGCCATTTCTGTAAATTGTATAGATGCTTTCAGCTGATATTTTGCAACAGCTGCAAAGACCATTTTTTTATTCAAATAAACTTTCAAAATGTGATGGGTATCATTAAAAACCCATTCATAAATATATGAAATTAAAAAGAATGCAAATGGATATCGTAGAAGCATGTAAGAATATTTCAAAAGATCCAATTACTGAACGAAGCAAAAATTTGGGACTTTTTGCTTGACTTTAAAACATTTTGTAAAATATTTTTCTCGATAATATGCATCACTTTGCTTGCATAAATGATTACTTAAACATATGAGTTTGATAAAAATTGAAAAATGTGGAATTTAGAGCATTAATCAGCGAAGCTCACCACAGTCAGCTGACCGAATTTATAGGTTGAGGTCAAGGCGTTAGGTCGAAGCTCGCCTCTAGATGGCAGAAATGTCGCAGAAGTGAATCAAAAGTGAATGAGAGTCTGCGGTGTGCAGTGCGTGTGTGCTAGTTAGGACGGGAGTTGCTGGGATTCTTGTTCGAATTTCGCCTCTCTAAAAAAAGTTTAAAATATATTGTGCTACCACCCTGACTTCTACAATGAGTGATTCCTCGCCTAACACCCAGAACATAGCAGATTATTTGGCACAATTAATTAAAGACAGAAAACAAATAACTGCTTTCCCAAGCGTCTTTTTGCACGTTGAAAGGCTTCTGGATGAAGGTGAGTTTTTTAACGTGCAAAACTGGGTATGCTAGAGGAGGCCTGGGGCTAGCTTATATAGGTGGCGGGCTGGCGGCTTATATACAAACAATGTGATACGTCAGTAATACCTACATTCCATTTTCCATGGTGATGCATGCATCTGGCAGATAAGTATGAACTTTGAATACATTTTCAATAATGCTGTGCTGATGATTGTTTCAGAAATCGCCAAGATTCGTGGCAGCCTGTTCCAAATATCGGGAAATGCCAAGCCTGAGGCATTACCTGAACCACAGGGAACTGTGGTCAATCTCACAGAGAAGGTCTACGTTCCAGTACGGGAACACCCAGATGTGAGTACTAAAAGTGAGATCCAAATGTGACTGCCACATCTCTTCTTTCCAACTCATTTCTTTAGCCTTTTATCATATGTATAGATAGGTATGGTGAAATATTGCAGCTTTCTTCAAATGCAGTGCCCATACTTTTGCTATTTTCAAATAGAAAGTCTGCTGGAATGATGGTCATTTTGACTGCTTGTTATGCACATTCACACAATTCAAAATGTAATTTACACTATTGGGAACAGTTTGAATGAATTGAGACAAGTTGACAATGGGGCTCATTTGAGGTACCTTGGGCTGTATGGGCAGATGTTCCATTTATTGTTGAAAGAATGGCTGTTTTTAAAACTATTTCAGTACTATGAATAGTTTTGATTACCACATGCAGCCATTTTTGAAGATATAGGACAACACATCAAAGGGTCATATTTAGGGTCAGCTCCCTAAGCTAAGGACCCAGCCCGTCTCGAGATTGGGGCTTCGTCATTTCGTCGTCATCGCTAGTCATCATTCCCCATCACTGAGTGCTGTATTTGCGGCGTTTGTCCGCAGCAGCGGCGGCCGGCGGCTCCTGGTATTCCTGCCTCAGTGGCGGGTCCCGCACCCCGCACTCCTCTGTAGACGCCCCAGCTCTGAGGGCCGGTTCGGTGGCGGCACGGCTCATTGCCGCTTCCGCCGGCCCGGTTCTGAGGGCTCGCTCAGCAGTGCCCTGGCGGCCGCCGTGACGCGGCCACACAGCTGACTCGGCGCGCTGCAGAGCGGATGCCGCTTGGGCAGTTGAGTCGTGACCCGCCGGCTGCTGCTCCGGCTCGCTACCTACCCCGGCCAGGCGCAGTGTTTGGTGTACATTGTCGGTGGGCCGACTGGCGAGGATGGGCGTTTTGCCGCGCCCGCTGCTGCGATAGGTACTGATCGCCTACCGTGCAGTCAGTGTGACGGTCTGCTGCGGTTCGCTCAGTGACCCACTGTGGTTTGCTGTGGCCATGTGTGGTCCGTTATGGTCCACTGTGGTCCTTCATGGTCCGCTGGTCGGAGGTGGCCAGGTGGCTGGGCTGTGGTCCGCTGTGATACGTCATCTAATTGCAGTGACCGGAAGCACCGCTTCAACAATGATACGGCGGCTGGGCTCTCTCCTCGCTAGGCCGTGATGCTGTAATGGGAATATTCACTAACCCAATATCCTTACAGATAGGTTTGGATATTCTTGGATTCGCCGGCTGAACGAAAATCAACATTTAAAGAGCCAACCGTTGTCCCTGTTCATTGACCATCAGTCAGCCATTTCTTATTCCTGGCATCGTCGTCACCTGGCCCCCATCCCCCGACCACCTCTCGTTCACGGACTCTGTGCCCTGTGTCGGCCAGAGACCCCCGGAGGTGCCTCCGATGACGTCACCGACCTACGTTGCCGCAGACTGTTGCCGCTGCGGAGGACAGAAATAGTCGCCGGCTTCCGCGCGCTGGGAGCCGCTGCGCGTGCCCGTACCTAGTCCGTACATACCTACTCCCAGGGCGGCAGCTTCAGTGGGCTAGAACCAGTAAACGCACTTCCCCACTGAATGTCTGTGAAGGAATGCCTTTTCTTTTCTTCTTGTAATTGAGAGCATTGAAGATTGTTTTATTACTTTGGCTATTTGGGGCGCATCTTTAATGTTTACTCTACATAGTCCTAGCCCGGTTGCATAGTGTGTTATTTCGTCACCATTCTCCCTTTTGGTTCTGTGAAGTCAGCATCATTTCACGTCGACCATCAATCGAAATGTCACTCCCAAACTCAAGATAAACCTTTAATATAGGTAAACCGTCGGCCACCTCCTCCCTACCCTTGACCCGTGGGCCGTGGGCCATTGAAAATTGCATGAACATCATCATCAGTGAAATCTTTCGGATTAGTTACTACCAAAATATCCACCCATATGTCTGTTGTTCGTCATTCATCAGCTGACCCAGTATTCATTTGCTGTATGTTTCTGTCTTATATCTCTGTTCCTCCGAGCGAATCACGATCGCTCTTGCACGAATATGTGGCGTTACACACGCTCTCTGTCACCTCGCCTTGTCCGCCCAGCTCGTCCGCTTCGTCTCCGTTCGAAGACGGATCGTCTCCGTTCGAAGACGGATCGTCTCCGTTCGAAGACGGATCGTCTCCGTCCGCGATGGACGTTTTCACCCATTGCTGAGGCATGCGTTATGGTCCTGAGTCGGTGGCGGATGTCAGATGTCAGCTCTGAATGACAGGGTGACAGCGGGAGGGATTTGAGATCATAGGTGTTTTTGAAGCGTTTTTACGCCTTGTGAGAAGACCTTCGGCGTTGGAATAAGACTAAGAAGAGCTATTTTGAATATTCTTCTTGAATTCTTTTGAATCTTGCAGGGTCAACTGATGGCATGTGGGCAGTTTACATAAGCGTTTTGTGTTGTCTTACCTGCCTCCGAAACGACGATGATTGATAAACTGATATAGATAGACAAATTGAATTATAAGTGGAAAACAATGGGAACGTTTTTGGTTATATTACTTTAAGTTGGCTACACATGTGTTTCGATATAAATCTTTTTCAAGCCATTAAGACAAAATAAAATGTAAATAATTCGCCTAAACATCAAAGTTGTCAAAAAAGTTGTTGAAAAAAAGTAAAGTTGTTTATGGCTTGAAAAAGATTTATATCGAAACACATGTGTAGCCAACTTAAAGTAATATAACCAAAAACGTTCCCATTGTTTTCCACTTATAATTCAATTGATAAACTGGTTGCATCTGTGTTATACGCCACAACATTCTGATCCTCGTAAGAGCAAGCATGTCGACCTAGTACAAATCTGACGAAACTCTCAAGCTCTTACATAATCTCAGGAATCTTGTCCACCTGAAACCTGGAATTATACTGTTTGCTTTGGATGCTAAGGACGCTAAAGGCGTCACTTCATCAAGCTGTAGTAGCTTTTGATGCACCGCCCAACCCCTCTGCCCGGCCCGTGCCTTCCAACTTGTCACCAGGCATAGGGCCGGGAGAGGGAACACAGGGTTGTTCATGAGCTGACAATCGCCGATTCGAGCGGAAACAGCCGTTGTCAGGTGGTCCTGAACCGCCTAATAATGGGGCCTTTCAGCTTGGAGCGCCTGAGGGATCGACTGGTGTTATTTATACCTTGAATGGAGCCTGTGCGGTGCGGCCGCCACCCTCCCCTGAACAGGTGCACCCCGTCGGCCGGTCGGCGCAGCGCCGGGCGGGGAGCCGGGAGGGTGAGCGACTGGACAGGTGCCGGCCGCCGCACGTGGGCAGCTCGCCGTGCGCTCACTCAGCTGACGGGTGCGCACAGCGCGGCGAGCCAACCCCTGCTGGCAGCGACGTCATGCGCCGCACATCCAAAGCCTGGCTAGACCATGGAGGAATACCTTATCCAATGCATGGCTGGACGATACAGCCCCGCGTTGACGGACTTGTGCCGATGGGGAATATGCATAGGACTCCCGATGCATAACGCGGCTGAATATTTGCACGCTGAAAGTGGCTACGTGATTGTTACACCTCACCGATCGATTCAGCCAATCGGCATGCCTGAATTCGACGTAGTTTGGACGCTGTAGGTCATTGTGTAGCACAGGTGGCCCGGCGCCCTACCCCCTCACGGCCGGCCGGCCGGTGGCGGGCCGGGCTTTATGCGGCGGCCGATGGTCGCGTGCGGTCCGTACCGCCGGCGAAGGCGGCCTGTTGAGACGGTGGCGAAACTCGCCTTGGAATGTTCCGATGGAACACTCCGGCATCGGCGGTGGATGGCTGACGGATCACAGCCGTACGATGCCGATGCCAGTTCTGATGCCGACTGCGGTGTGAGGGGGGGGGGGGGGGGATTTTTGCGGTTTTGTCGTGGCGCTTCGCCCTTCGGCATGTTACAGGAAAACTGGCGCGTTCCGATCGGGCGAGCGCGCGGGCACTGCTGGAACAGCGAGGCTGAGCCGCTGAAGGTGAACGTTCCTGTGAGGTGGCTTTGGGCTGGCCTGTTATTATGATGTAAGTCTATGTAGTGTTCGCTACAGCGACAGGTATATAATTTTATTATTATTTGAAACCAAAATTTGAGTATTCCTGCACGAGGCATGATGATGAATGCGTTAAGGCCTGTCACTGTTAAATTTGAAACATGACTGGGAAACGTGCCAAGGACAGATTCTGCCTTGGTTTGACAGGGTAACAGGTGCACATACCAGTGGCAGCGCGTAGCGTGCTGAGTTATGCTAATTGTTCGTTGGCATTCTCGACTTTCCGCCACTGCCGATTGCTGAATATGTAGCTACGCGGCGAATCCTTCTACACTCCCGCTGCTTTGCGGTAGCACCGGTCGCCAATAGCTCCGGTTGTTTTTCAATAGAAAAACACAATTCTAACGAGTAGTGTTTGTCTTTTCAAACAACCTGCGGTTACAACACGTCCATCCCTGCAGATTTTATACTTCCACTATCCGACCTCCACCCATCCACCAACCATCCACCCTCCGTCCACCATCCATCCACCCTCCGTCCACCCTCCGCGCCTGACGTTACACCCAGGCTCTCTCCCTGTGTCGGCTCTGCCCAGACACCTCACACCGGAGCTCTAAAAATACCGGCCCCGACTCCCCTGTGTACGGCCTGCGTGGCGGCGCCCGCTCCCTCGCCCCGCGCGCCGCCGGGTCCCTCCAGCACGTCGGCACCTCGCGTGTTTATGGACTCCCCCTCCCCCCTCCCCTCCCCGTCGGGCACGTCCGGCACGTCTTGTGCACTATGGGATTTAGCGAACTGTGAATCTCTGTTTCGTGGACATTGGTATGGACGAAACGAAGCTTTTGGTGTTCGGTACTTCATCCATTTCCGACTATCCTTTCCTGTACACTACATGCTTGCGTCTTCCTCTCTTGTCTTTGTTGTATGCCGTGTAGACTCAAACATTTCACTAGCGTCCATTCTCACTTCTCTTCATTCCATATTCTGTTTCCCTTCCGATGTCTTCTCCTCTCCTCTGCCGTTCCGCTACCTCTGACAACTCACCCGTCACGGTCCCTCCACCCACAGCCAGTACCTGACGCCTCCTCCATACTCACCCATCTCTGTCACTTCGGCTCGCACCGGTGCGGCGTGGGTCGGGGATGCGGCGACTCGTCCCACGCGCCTCCCACACACTCGGTGACCTGCTGACCTCGGTGACCCGTGTGGGAGCCCTCTGGGTCGGCTGGGTCCTGCCGCCGCCGGCTTGTGCGGAACGCAGGTCTGTGCGTTGAGGGCGGTGTAAGAAAAACTCGAAACCGCTAAAGGTTTTATTTTCTTGAGAGGCAAAATACAACTTGAAACGAGGATGCTCTTCTAAGTGATTGATGATATTGTTGCTGCATTTGTTCCCCTAATTATGAATGAACTGCTGTTTTGGTGCATGGAATATTCCAGCACGTTGTTGATGTTCAAACAGTAAAATATACATCCGCCATTTCTATTTATTTATTGTAGCTCGAAGACAAATGACGAAACATGGTTTTATTGACGGAGAACATTAACTCTGGTTACCACTAGTTCGACGCGCCAACTAGTCTAGGTCCGAGACGGCTGGCATTTCAAGATACCTGTTTTGCTTAGGACCGCACCTACCTGTATTGAGTCGTTGACCACATACGAAATATAGGTACTCGTACCTACCTGTTTTCCCCACAATTGATAGGCTTGTTCAGCCCGATTGCCCGATTTAGGCATTCGAAAAATACAAGTCCTGGTTTTCTTCCAAACAGTTTCTGTGGACCTGAGCCTGTTAGTCTGTTTTTGGTCCTCTCCTGGCTCTGTCTCTCTCGCGACCGCGGAGCCGTGGGCTCAGGTGCACAGCGCCGTTGTTAGCGGTCGGCCGGGTCGTTTATACACTTCTCGGGTCGGACCGTCTTCGACGCTGACTCCCGTCGTTGTTCAGCAGCGAACACGGCGAATTCGCTGCATTATGCATGTGATCTGCTCTCGCATTCACCTCCCGGCGCGGACGAGCGGCGCGGTGCGCTGTGCTGGCCAATGGCGGCCGGTGTGCGCCTTCTGCCCCTCCGTGTATGCCTCTCACTCCAAATCGGGAGGCGGCCGGCTCACCACGGCACCTGTCCGCCTCATCAGTCATACAGCGGGTCCGTCCCGACCGGTACTGAGTGATTCTGATACCCGGCAGGCCTTGAGACGGCCGGTCAACAGAAGCTGCAGGCCGGGTTTGGTAGTGTTGCGACACTGTCGTCCGCTGCACCATTAATATCACCGGTCCACTGCACGGCGACAGAAAAACTCGCCAGGTAGGGGAGAGTGGGGTAATTTGGCCGGTGGTGTAAATTGGCCGCCCCCACCTGTACGAAAGCTGATAAAAGTAAATGAAATAACTTTAGTCTCTATTCATTTGTCATCGGCAGAACTAACTCGAGAACAAATGTCAAAACTTTCCCCCTCTTAGTTTTATTCAAAATTAATAAAACGTGAATTTCGTTAGAAAATGGTAACTTTCACTTCCGTTTAAAAATTTGTATAACATGTAGTATTTGGGCTGTAAACGAATTTCAACATTATAGCGCCATTCTTGAGCGTGTTCAGCGGTTCCAAGAGCAATTTCATCTAGTTCTGTACAGCCATGACCACTTTATAGACAAAAATTTTCAGAATGGCAATGTGGGGTTATTTGGCCGGGACTAGCGGGGCAACTTGGCCGGTGCGCTCAGAGTCACTATGCTGGGACGGCCGAATTGTCATGGTCAATTATACCATAAAGGACATAATTCATGACCAACTTTGACTACCTTGATGCCATATTTCCTATTGGACAGCTGTAAGGGCATGTGACGTCATCAAATGTTACCTAATGCTTTTTTGGTAATAAATACTTACAGAAAAAAGATACAGCCGCGCAAATGGTCTCATTGTGTTCAGCTCGTCAAGGCGCATCGATTGCTATACATGATGACCTTGAACTCACGCAACCTTGAGGTCAAGCGACCTGAGGTAACGTGACCTGAAGCAAACCTTTGACCTTGACCTCTCGAGGTCAACACATACATGTTTCGATGCGGAATGACGAGAGAATTACGATGGTACTTTTAGTTTTGGCCTAGCTTGATTACTTCAAAAGCTTTTCGTAAAAAACTGTCATCGCATCTAGAGCCGCTATTTTGACTATTTTCGACCCCTGTGACGGCTGAGGCAACCTCCAAAATACTTCAAATGCGTCGTAGGACACGCGTCATTGCTGAATGTGAAGCTGACTCGCCTATAACAAAAATCATGGCCTCAAACTAACACCGGCCAAATTGCCCCACACCCCCGGCCAAATAACCCTGCTAGTGGGGCAATTTGGCCGCTTCGCAGACCTTTGTAATGCGCCACAATTTCAATATAAGTAGTTACTCTATCATTTCAAGTTTACTGTCCAGGAAAGTAAAATGTATGCCACAGCTGTCAGCGTTGAGAAAATGCAGAAATGTGTTGTCGATTTTTAGTTACATCGTTTTCTAAAAAAAGCGGCCAAATTACCCCACTCTCCCCTACGATACACTGATACGGCTCGGCCTGTTGTCGTTTGGAATACATATTGATCCGGGGCGTGTTGGGACCTGGATGGCCCTGATTCTTATACACGCTCTGCTGAACCTCAGTCAGTCGCTGGCGCCGCCCGCAGCACTCACTGCCTTTGTGACGTCACTGGAGAAGCTATGACGTCACCGGTAGCCGGGGCGCCCGGTCGTGGGAGCCGCCCCGCGCCGCTGACCAGGTCAGCTGGTGTGTGCCAGTGGCGTAATGACTCACACGCCGCGAGTACCGAGTACCGGCCGGCTGGGCGCCGACCCGGTTCACGGCTCCCCGGCCGGCCGCCACCGCTGAACTGTTACTACCCTGCCGAGAGGCGGATGGCCGACTTACGGCACGAATGGGAGATGGAGAGAGAGGATGGAGTGAGAGAGGGGAAGAGAAGTAATGAGCAGAGAGCAGGGTTTGACCGAACGGTGACCCGGTAGAGAGGTTTCGCAATTATGAAGCATAGGGCAAGTGAGTTGTGACTCAGATGCCGTCCGGGAGGCCGGGGTTATCCTGCGCGGATTGACCGTGCTATGCCGGTTAATTCTGCAGTGCAGCAGTAGCCTCCAGTTCCAAGCCGCTCTTCAGGGCCTCGTTCCATGAAGCGAGTCCGTAACTTACGCCGGTTTTTGGTCTTGTATTGCAAGTGCATGTGAAGCGATGACGATAGTTTGGATAGAAGGGAGAAGGGGAAATAAATTTATCGCTTCACATTCGCTTGGAATACAAGCCCAAGAACTGGCGTAAGTTACGGACTCGCTTTATGAAACGAGGCCCTGGTCCCCACCTACCCATCCTATCTCTGACTTCACTATTCACCCCGTCCTGACAGTGATAAGGCCTTTGGCCGGCCGTCTAGCCAATCAGACTTGTCACACACTCCACCGCTTTTGTCACCCCGTGACAGACTGTCTCAGCCTGTGTCAACCTGTGTCAGCCTGTGTCAGAGCCTGTGTCAGCTTCTCTGCGGTGTCTCTCGCGGCGTGGTGGTGGTGTCGTGTCACACCCGGACCGAAGTGGGTCAGCGGGCGCCGCTCTTACGATGACCTCTCGTGATGACCTATAGCGGCTCGGCACCCATGGCCGGCACACCCCGCCATCAAGCTCTCCCGTGTGACAGCGACTGGCCGCGCGACTGACACGGCGGGGGGCGGTGGGTGGTAGGCTGGGGCGGTGGGCAGCGGTAGACAGTGAACAGCGAGCGGTAGGCTCATCGGCGATGGACGGTAGGTGAAGGGCTGGGGCGGTAGACGGTGGACAACGGGCGACGGTAGACAGTGGGCGGCGGGCGGTGGGCGGGCGCGGCGGCCCACCGGAGAAAGTGGTCACCGTTTTGGACGCGTTTCACCGTGGCGATCCAATCGACCGTTTGTTTATCTGGTTTTCACTCGGGCCACTCGGGTCGAGAGACGCTCGCCGGGCGCTCGGCCCCAGGCAGAGGCGATATGATGAATGACTGGCTGGTCCGCGTGGGCGCCTAGCGAGACGAGAGCAGGGAAGCTCTGGGTCAGGGGATGGAGAAATGTTTAGATAAAGTTTCTACTGCAACGTGAACTGCTTGTGTGGCTTCCATTTTTTCGCAAACTATTAAATATTAGCCCTACCAGCTGGCAGTTTTTATCTAGTTTCTCTAGCAGGTTGTCTTGTGTCTATGTAGGACATCCGCCGCTATGTGGGACGGTTTCCCACCATTGTGCTCAACGATCTGCTGTCTTCAAAAATACCTCCCAGCCTACCATTCTTTTGCCACCACTAATTATTGGCTCCTCATATCCCATTATTATTTGCCCCGCGTATTGGCTGGCGCTGAAGAGCTCGCCAGCGGAGGGTTTGTGCTATCGATGGGGCTAAGGACCGGCAGGGGCGCCCTCTACCCCCCCCCCGAACCCCCTGATCCGTGACAGAACGTGACGTGACGGCACGTCCTCAGAGCCGCTGTCACCGTCACAATGTCACACAGAGCCGTCACGTTCAAGGCCGAACATTTGGCATGATTTTTGAGAGGTGTGCATACGTATATGCCTTTCAGTCTGATTTCCGGTATCCCCGGAGGCGGGTTTCAGTGGAAACCCATGATCCGACGTCTGAATAGGTCTATGAGCTTGTGTGCACCACGTAGAGTGCCGTGGCACGGGCACAGCGTGGTTGCTGTCTAGTGTCTACGTCACCTGTGTACAATATATTTATGTGTCGTTAGTCTAGAAAAAGGTGCCCACTTGCATAACATTTTAGCAATCAAAGGAAAATTGAAGAGTGTTTACAAGACAGAACAATGTCATGAAAATCTTGGCCTCCAACCAATATGCATGTGTATCAACATAGCGGGTTACACTGTCCGACCTTATAACTGCCTCGTCAGGGATAGTTTTCTTAGGCGCTGTTCCGATCATGTGTTGATGCTCATCTGATGTTTTCTTTATTCAAACGGGTATTTTTGTGTGTCTCGTGTATGGCTTATTGTCTGTGTGATGCCTGTGGCGCTATTTCGATTTCAGTTTTATTTGATTAATTTCCTCAATCGTCGTTCACTTTAGTTTGTTTCATTTTCTGACGTTCCCTGTCTGTTTTTCAGTTCAACTTTGTCGGCCGGATTCTGGGCCCCCGCGGCATGACGGCCAAACAACTGGAACAGGAAACCGGCTGTAAAATCATGGTCCGCGGACGGGGCTCCATGAGGGATAAGAAAAAGGTCAGTATCCATGGAAACGGTGGCAAACCCTAACAGCCTGCAATTGCATTGAACCTGAATGAGGCGTGTTTGTGTGGTTTCTAGAGAAATGTGGCGTATGCATCTGAAGTGGATTATAATCTGTTCGAATGCTGCTTTGTGCAGATTAAATGCGCATAACGGACAAAAGAAAAAAAACTAGAAGGAGATGGGGACGAGACATGAGACAGAAGACAGTTATTATTTATGTACTTGGACTATTTACGATCTAAGGGGTAAGACTCCTTCCAATGAATCTGCACCAGACGATCGACGTATAGGTATAACCTATACTAGTATAGCTTAGTCTGACAGTAACCGCAGCCGACCAGCCCAGCGCGATCCTCCATCGTATCTGAAATAAGCACAGCGCCGCATGAGCTGCCTCAGGTCGCCTCAGGTAACCGAGGCTACCGAAATGGCACAGACAGCGGCCGGCGACAGTCGCCGCCGGTCGGGCCGCCCGACATTACCCTATCTGAGGCGGGATCGGCCGTCCGACCGGCCGGCACGTGACAGGACTCGATGGCGACGGCACCGAGCCGCGGTGGCGACACGGGATGGTACGGGACGGAGACTGAAGACGGTCGACGAGCCGGGGCGAAATGGGAGAGTTGGAGGGCTTATCAGTAGTCTGGGGCAGTTCTTCGTTATGGATGGTCATCAAACACAGTATATTTGATTGTAAACATTTGAACATGAAAATCCTCACTTTTCTTCAAACAATTCATACAGATGGATAGCTAGCGAGGTCTTATCCGGGGCTTCGCGATATCTGTATGGCTTCAGGATCTACGCATTGCCTTCGATCTGCACCCTTGATCGAATGATCGCTGTGATTTGCCTGCCACTGGTATGATGAAAGCAATACTGGCCGGCGGCGGGTCAGGCGTGATCGGCACCCTTGCACGGTCCACGTGCACAGTGCACACCTGCGCCGGCGTGCACGGAGAGTCCGGCCTTCCGTCTCGGGGTCACTGCTCGGCGCGGACGTGAGGGCGCGGGCCGCCGCTGCGGGCCGGCACCCTGTCCTACAGCCGCGGCGCGCGCGACCCGGGCGGCGTTTGACCTCTCGGCGGCCGGCGCCGGCGCCGGGTGACGCGTCGCGGCGGAGTGCCGCGTCGGCAGAGGAGAGAGAGGGTGAGAGGAGGAGGTACTACCGGTGCGCCGCGTCCGCTGCGGCAGGCAGAGCGTGGTCTCCGTTCAGAGGGTAGGATTGGAACGTTTAGGCAGAGCGCGGCGGCGTCGGCGGCCTCCGCTCAGAGGGTAGGATTGGAACGTTTAGGGCGGCAGAGCGCGGCGGCGTCGGCGGCCTCCGTTCAGAGGGTAGGATTGGCGTTTAGCTGAATCAGCTTCTGGGTCACAATGGTCGGCTCAGAGGCAGTGCTGGTGTGTGGTTCGACACTCAGTTCTGTAGAAACCGGTGTGTCCACGTGGTAGGCCGTGCTGGCGTCGCCCCTGTGCCTCCAGTCAGGTCACCGATGGCTCTGCGCTATCTGCCTGTTGCCGTGGCCGGCAGAGGTATCACTCAGAGGACGGCGCCGTCCCCGCACAGTCTCTGTTGACCGCTCAGTGACCTGCGGTATTAACCTCTGGCCGTCGGAGCGCACCGCTACAGTCCGCACTGTGCTGAGATGGGCGCCAGGGGCCGGAGACCGGTGGGAGCCGCTGGGCCCGGCCGGATGCGCCGCTAACGGTCACAGAATGCGGTGGGCGGGGTCGTGAATTCCGCCGTGATGAGTCGTCAGCCACTTTGTTGATCGTTTATATGACCGTCTATATGATAGTCTACATGATTTGAAATTCATCACTTTTCATTATTATTTTTTCTTTAGCTTGATGTAAGATGGCTTCCATTGTGTTAGTAAATTGTATTGTTTTTCGCAAAATGGCCATACCTAGTATACAACGTTGTGGTAAGCCTCTTTTGTGTAATTGCTCAACTTGTTCAGGATTACGTAAGCTACCCCTCCCCTGCTGACCGGTTATTAGTTCTACCTTCGATGTCAGGGAGCCGCCAATGTGGCCATATGGAGGTTACGTCACCGCTCGCCTTCCATCCTTTCCGGTCCGTTTTTATATGTCCGCGACGTTTTTACATAACTCTGAGGCCCGTAACAGTGTCTGCCCATTTAAACACGAAACATTCTGGGCTGCAGATCCGGTTAACAGCTAGTTTTTTTCCGAATATGGGTCGGCCTTGGAATTCCTTCACGCTATTGCTTACGGCTTAATATGTGTTTCCGTTGTCATGCAATAAATCTTCTTAGATTGTTGCATGGTAGTTCACTGATACAAACAGATCGTCTTTCCATTTATTCCATTCCAAAATTGTAAATCGACATTTTCGTATCGTCTGCTGATCTCTGTCATCGGGAGCCATCCATCAGGCCGTCCGTGGCCGCTGCAATACATTCTGGTCGGAATCTATACCTTCCCCCGGGCCGCACGCCCCAAGGTCGGGTGATGGAGGGGGTGGGCCTGGCCCCTGCAGTCGCCTCCCACCTGCAACTGAGACCGAGATGAGGCCTGACTGACCGGTGTGCTGGGTCAGTTCGACCCACCGCCTGTTTCACGGGGAGATGTTTTCTGTTTGGAAACAACGTTTCCTCGCTGAAGGGTTGAACTTACTATTAAAACGGAATGAAGCAGGCTCAATAGCTAACCTGGTGACGGAAAACGAATCCGTGAAGCATCGGGAAAATTGAGTGAATCGGCACAAGCCTGGTTATGCGCTTAGGGTTTAGTTGCCGGTAGGGTGCCTGTTGAGATCCCCAATCCTCATGCCAGCGTCTGATCGGTAGGCCTGTGATCTGGTGTTGACGCCTCCTGGCCGCACGCCCACTACATAATAATGTCACTACACTACAAAGTTTCATTGAACGTTTTTCGGAAAGCGTAAGCCTCGCTCAAAAACACTCACCAACTGTAACCATCATTTTAGGAGACTTTAACGCCGGGAACGTGTACCTCAACAACATGACTAATCACAGTGGTATCACGACCTTCGACCTAAGACTCCAAGACACTGCTAGCATGCTAGGACTCAGCCAACTTATCACACAACCCACCCGAATGACAAACGACAAAAGCAACTTACGCGACTTAATATTTACAGACAATACTGACATTATTATCGATAGTGGGATATTACCTTCGTTTTCACGTTTAGACCATTTCCCAATATTTGCGACTGTATGTACTGCTTTTCCACGACAAACGACAGACCTCACTCATAAAACGATATGGGATTATGCAAACCTTGACTCACAACTTCTTACCAGACTTTTACAAGACACTGACTGGGAACAAATTCTGGACAACGACATAGACACAGCAACCGAACTGTTTATAGGGGCTTTATCAAGTGCTGCCGACGCATCGATTCCAAAAAAGATAGTTAGAGACAAATTTCAAAAGCCATGGACGACAAACGACCTGAAAACACAAATAAGGAAACGCGACAGACTGTTCAGACGAGCCAAACAAACTCAGACTGCCTACGACTGGGACCGATGGAAATATCAACGAAACAAAGTGACATCGATGAACAAAAGGCTGAAGCGACAACACATCCAACACCAAGTGGAGAAACTTTTGACACTTAAGCACGACCCACGCAAGTACCACCAAACACTACGCACAATGACAGGACGAACACGCGACTACACTATTCCACCGCTAGAGGGACATAACGGAGACATATTAACTGACGACTTCGAAAAAGCGACGCTATTAAACAATCATTTCGCCAGACAAGCGACGGTCGACTTAACCGGCACACACAGACATCCACTAAATCATGACTCAGACAGAACGCCGGTGCCCACTCTGGGTGAACTGATGACATCCGAGAGAGAGGTTCTCCAAATACTAAATTCACTCGATCCTAACAAAT
Source organism: Amphibalanus amphitrite (assembly GCF_019059575.1). Lineage (NCBI taxonomy): Eukaryota > Metazoa > Arthropoda > Thecostraca > Balanomorpha > Balanidae > Amphibalanus > Amphibalanus amphitrite. Next base: position 790,794 of record NW_024881525.1, on the reverse strand, counting down.
CAACGGGCCCCGATGAAATTCCAGTAAAACTTATCAAGTTAACCGCTCTCATCATCGCAGAACCATTGTCCAAACTTTTTAACATGTCACTAAGTCAGGGAATTTATCCATCGAAATTTAAAGAAGCAAACATAAAACCAATTTTCAAAAACAAGGGATCACCTTCTGACTACACTTGTTACCGTCCCATCAGTATACTTTCATCGTTATCTAAAGTCTTCGAAAAAATTGTCTTCAAGGGTATATATTCCCATTTACTGAATCATTCTCTTTTGACCGACAAGCAGTGTGGGTACCGGCGTAGCCACAGTACAGAACAACAGCTTTTATACCTGACTCACAACTTGTACAAATCACTGGACATGGGACGAGACTTTACTGCTATCTACCTCGACATTTCTAAATACTTTGACAAGATCTGGCATGACGGACTGTTGTACAAGAGTAAGCACGACTTCGGAATTACTGACTCACTTTTCGACTGGTTAAAATCATATCTTTGTGACAGGACACACCGAGTACGGATCAACAGCACATTCTCGGCCACTAAAACAATAAATGCGGGCTGCCCGCAGGGATCCGTACTCGGGCCTTTGCTGGCACTTATGTATCTCGACGGACTTTCAAGACGAATAAAGAATGACATTCTCTTTTTCGCTGACGACACATCTATCTACGCCTCGCACACGACAGCAGACATTGACGCCGTACAGCTATCACTACAACAAGACCTCAACGAAATCCACAAATATGGTCGAGAATGGGCAATTACATTCAACGCTACGAAGACCATCCAACAAACATTTTCACACAGACATCAATACACACCACCAAAGCTCACTTTCGAGGGCGCAAACGTACCCATTCATGAAACTCATACTCACCTAGGCTTGACACTTTCTAAGGACCTACGCTTCCACCAACACGTCAATGCAATATGCAACAAGGTACACAAATCACTCAGTCCACTCTACTCCATTGCACGTTACATACCAAGGCCCATTCTCGACCAAATTTACAAGACGTATATAAGACCTTACTTTGACTACTGTGACACAATATATGACGGACACATAACAATACAAGACGCTGCCCGACTTGACACGCTACAAAACAGAGCAGGGAGACTTGTGACGGGGGCTATGTTCAGGACGTCAACCGAAAAACTTCTACAAGACTTGGGCTGGGACAAACTGACTGTAAGACGACAAATACACAAACTCACTTTATATCATACATTCACTAATCCAAGACACCAAACGCCAAATTATATCACGATGATCATGCCAGAAACACGTGCAGAAAACACCGGCAGAACACTACGCAACTCCAACACACACACCATGCCTCCCAACCGAACCACATCCTTCCAGAAGTCCTTTTTCCCCTCAACAGGCAAATCCTGGAACCAGCTTCCCGAATCCATCCGATCCCTTCCTCCTCGTTCCTTTCAACGAGAGATCTCGAGGCGACTGGGGGTGCCTGGGCCTTCTCCCTTTTACAAAATTGGCACTAAAATGGGCAATATTTTCCATTCTAGGCTACGAATGCAAATGTCACAACTAAATTCACATTTATTTCAAATACAAAGGCACGATACACCTGAATGTGCTTGTGGCTTTGAAACAGAAAATATTCATCATTTCATTCTCGCGTGTCCCAACTATAATTTGCAGAGAGAGGAACTTTACCGGGACATGTTGCAAATTTTTGGCGAAAATTTTGGTCAAATGTCAACTACACGGTTATTACGTGTTCTTTTGCATGGCGACGATCTTGGCGGCGGGGACTGTCGTGCGGTGGCTCAGCATTTCCAAAATTTCTTGCTTCGTTCGCACAGATTTACCTATTAATTTACCTACCTCATTCAGTTTTGTGGGCGGCGTCCCCGGTGGGCTGAGTGACGTCAGCGCGGGTTGGGTCGGTGGCCTGTCGTGGCGGCGGCAGTGGTAGTTTTGTTTCATTACGCTACGTTACCTTCATTACGTTGTATGTTTATGTTATATTCGACGTTGATCTGAAGGCTATGTTCATGTTGTTTTATGTTTATGATGTCTATCTGATTATGTTACAAGAGGTGGTGCCTAGAGTCAAGCACAATGTGCTTTTGCACCACTCTTATATTATTTTGCTTTATCTCTGTTATTCATGTTCATTTTCCGATCGTTTTACTTATAGGTTGTCGATGCGCAATAAACATTCTGGAATGGAATGGAATGGAATGGCCGCGCAGTGCCGGATTTTGCCAGTCAGCAGCGTCTGTTCTTCTCCGGTCGACCGACCTTGAGCCGCCTTCTCGGCTGTGGTGTACCGGCCGCTGAACGGGGGGCAGTCGCTAAACGTCATCAGGTTTTGGAGTCAGACTCGCCGGCCGAAAAGGCTGGGCTGGGACTCGCTGAATAGAGGTGGGATTCGCTGAGCGGGGAACGAAGGTGGCTGAGACTCACTAAACGGACCTAAGCAGCTGAGACTCGATGAATGAGAAGCCGTTGACCCGTTCAACTTGTAAAGAGTAAAAAACTGAGACAACTGAGACCCATTGAGCTTAGTCTGCGAGTCTGCTGAACGGGGACTGATACTCGCTGAACGGAGAAGAGAAGCTGGGATCGCGCTGCCTGAGACCCGAATAGGGCGGCCCACGCCACCCATGATCCCTCCCCCAGCGTATGACGTCTCGTGTGTGTCGGGCGGGAGAGGGCGTACTGTGGTTTCTGTCCCGGCACTTGGCACCAGGCTTACTCGACACGCTGAGCGGATCGGCCAGCCTGCTAAGTCTGCTCCGAGTGGAGGCAGTTTACGCTAAGCTGGCAGCTGATGCGGCTTTGGTGGTGACCTCCACCCAGATATTTGCTGAGAAACAAAGTGCCAGCAGTCGACTAGTCACATGGACTAAAGGAACATCAGGAGTCGGGCTAGTCCTCATAGAGAATGACACGTCGAACACTGGAAGTCTAGTACCCACCGATATTGGATCTGAACTCTTCGTTTACCACGTTTTAAATTTTAAATTAGCATTCCCCTTGCGATCATTGCGCTAAGTTATGCATTCGCTAACGATGCATGTTGACAGTTCGTCCCGGCTGTGAGATCAAAGCCATACCCTCGCAGGCATGGCGCCGTTAGTGGTCAGGAATTTCGTCTTTAGCGGCCGCACCGGAAGGATTGGTGCACCGTTGCCAACTCTAAGCAGTCCGGTAACTGGCTGACGCGTGTTCAACAGCCGTCAGCCGACGCCGGGCGACCGCCCCCCCCCCCCCCCGTCCTGCTGCCACGCGGTGACCGCTCTATCCTGTCTGCTCACCTGGCAATTTGTCCCCACCGCGCTGTCCCGGGGAGACTGGGAACGAGGAACGAGTCCCAGTCACCAAGACGGGCCTGACCGGCGCTCGAGCCTCCCTCTCTGGCGTGTTCCCGCTAATGAGGGATCCCGGCCCGCCCTGTTTGGTAGTCTTCCACCGGTTTTGCCAGGCTCCACGGATACACCACCCGTGGCTGCTTCGGAATGGATTTCTGTGCTTGGTGTCGGTCGCCGTTTTTCAGTCGTTTTTGTTGTAGGTTATTAGTTTTGTAATCTCGTCTCGACATTAAAATTTTTTCTTGCGGTGAGCTGGGCCTTGGTGATGTTAAAGGGACCCTCCCACCTTAACATTAGATTTGAGTTGAGATAGCCAAAATGGGGTCCCTGGCTCACAATTACCGGTTTCGGCACTTACAACATCGAGAAATGCCTTAAATCGGAAATATTGAATTTCAAAATTGCAGCATTTTGATTCAGAGGGGCTAATGCATAAGAATACCCCTCTGAATGTGTGACGTCAGCGCAGATATCTAACGATTTTTAAATGTTTGACTAAAACGTTTGGTAGCACGCGGTGGTATATGCTGCTTTGCGCGCAACAAGTGCCGCACTTTCAAATACAGTCGCTAGGAACAGCAGAGATGCCAAAAAGTAAACAAAAGTAAAAGTCTAATATCTTGAAAACCGGTGAATATTTTTCGATGAAAGTTGGTAGTTATTCGTTTCGGCTCTTTCTGAACCGAGCGACATCACTTTCATGCCAATTCATTAACTTTTTTGAAGGTGGGAGGGTCCCTTTAATGTTTGATTCTCGATAACACGCCATGGTGCTTGTCATAATTTGCTGAAAGACCACAAGAGTGAAGAGCTAATTATATTCTCAATGATCGGAGCAGTGCTCGGCTAAATTGAACGTATCACTGTATTTCCAATGTCTGGTCTCTGGTGGCTGGGACAGTGACCCAAACCGCAACCGAACCCCGTGGTAGCGTCGAGCGGTCACAAGAGCAGTCGAGACTGGATTCGCTAGATGCCGGGGCGACTGACAGCCAGGAACTGGTTGATAACGGCTCTGACATTCCAAGGGACTTGATTGGTGACACCGTTCATTGACTGACTAATGACTAGTAGGCATAGTCCTGACACGAACTGGTGCGACTTTTTTTGCTGTTGACCTGACGTCATTGCCCGTGATCTGATGCTGACTTCCATTTATGCATGACGCGTTACAACTCATCATTCCGCTACTGCTTGTAACTACTCACCCAGTACCCACCCTTCTTCATTTTCTGGATTTTAATCAAGTCAGCTGTGTTTGTGTGCTTTGGAGATACTTGACCAGTGTCATTTTAGTAGCATGTACATTTGTGGGCTGTGTCAAGATTACTTTGCTGTGTCGGGGCCAGGCAGATGTTTTATTTATTACCCTTCCCCTCATGTGTTTCACTGTGACTCATTTTCTTACTGCCATCCTCTCGATATTTGTTTCCGTGACTTATACTCTTGTTGTTGTTGTTGTCCCCTTGTTGTTGTCCTGCTGCTGTATGACTCGTTAAGCGTGATTAACCATTCCTACGGCTACTGGACACCGCTGGTCGTGATGTGATTGTAGCTGACCGTTCCACCGGTTGTTAACCTGTGCTCTGTTCCGTTTCACGCACCCAGGAATCGATTATCAATAGGTAAGATCGGTTGTTATGACGAGTAACTCATCTACTTGATTATTCAGCCCAATGGTTATTATTTTTGTGTGTATGTTGTTTGTCGAGTAATGTTCACTGAGACAGCGTTTGATAGTCTTGATTAAATCGGAACGATGAGTGCTCACATACATATCATCATTTGCTAGTAAATGTATGTTGCATGTATTTTTCTCTCGTGACTGCCTATGGTCAGAAAATATCACAAATCACCGTCCTCCATCCCTTTCCTCCCACAGTGGACCGTTTTTCCTGCACCGTCCGCCGAGATTCCTCTCCTGCTGGCTCCTGATCAGCCCCTGCCGCTCCTGATCACCCCGCGCCGCTCCTGATCAGTGGAGCGCCGCTCTGATCCCGTCTGAACCACCTCCGCCCTAACGAACCAGTGCAGCGGCCCGTTTCGCGGCCGACCGGGCCACTGCGCCGGCTGCCAGCTGGCGGAGTTTTGCCGCCGCTGGGAGGCCAGGAGGTGCGTTTTTCGCCGCCCACCACCGCCGTCGGCGGTTCCTCAGTCGCTCTATTTTAGGGCCGGGCCGGTCGGCCGATTTGCTGATTCGTTACCGAGCTGCGCACACGGCGGCGGGTTTCGAACGGTCTGTGGCGGGCGCGCAGAGCTGGGTTTTTATGGAGGGCCGCAGTGAGGCCGACGACAGCGATGGCGGTGGAAGGTGGGGGCTGTTTGGCACGGATATTTTACCGATCTGGCCCAATCGGCTGGCACGCAAAACGGCAGAACTGGCCGGTGGCCCGGGCGGCCCGGTGCACCTCCCCTCCCCTCCGCTCCTCTCCGCTCCTCTCCCGTTCACCTGCCGGTTACCTCTCCTGCCCCTCTCCGCGCCCGCCGCTGGCGAGGGTGGTGTTTTGGCCATCGTGGCTCTCCTGACAAACCCCCGCATACCTCAGCATACCTTGGCATACCTGGGGCGAACTGTCATTGGGTAGAGCGTGCCACGTTGTCTGGGGCTCCCCTGTAGACGACGCCGGATTGTTTCGGCTCACTGGAGGGCTGTTTCGTGTTAACTGCAGGTGTTGTGATAGCAGTTGGAGCGCTGAATCCGCCCGCAGCGACCGGCCAGGAATTTTTGGAACGAGTCCGCCGGCTAATTTTGGACGTTTTCCCTCCGATCAGTCTTCCTAAAAACAGCTCTCTCATTAGAGAGCCGCCAAGTGATCGAAGCGTTCGTCAGTTCCCCTCTAAATCGATAAATCAACGGATCGAAATTCGTCTCTTCGCCGTATGGAGACACGGAGTGTATTTGGTACTGCGCCAGCGTCATAAATAATACCTGACTTGGTTACATTCAATTAGTTCGCACGTCCTGTGGAGATGACAACCAATTCGCCTGTGGTCGGCGCGTCGGTCACCGACCGCTGACGGCGGCCATATTAAATCGGCCGTGACGGATGCCGTGGCGCCGTGAGCGATGACCTGCCCTGACCCGTCTCCGGCGAGGGTCTGTGGACCCACGTCAGTCGAGCGGCGCTGCAGAGCTGGGCCGCCGCCAACACCGCGCTAGCGGACCGGCTCTGCCGCCGCGCGGCCGAATCAACTTCAAACGAAATTAGCGATCGGCGGCCGGCGGTTTGGACACGCTCCATGTGACGTGCAATTTGCCGTATCGTATCAGCGCGCGCCGGATCTGACCGTGTAGAGGGCCGTGTTGGTAGGTGGAGAGATCAGCGGCCGGCCGCTCACCCCGAGTCGGCATCAAACGGGGTCGTGTGTTGGACACGCGCCCGTCTCGGTCGGTAGATGCGATCTCCGGGCCCAGCGATCTTTCGATTCGCCCCAGAATACCGAGATTCCTCAGTGATAGGGTAGATATGACAGATCTTGATGAAGATCTAGGCAGTTTCGAGCAGGCCGCGCTGGCTGCTGTCGACGCTCAGCAATGCCATGCGAGCCATTTCTGGCAGGTGCCAGATGAAAATTGACGCCTGTGATTAAAGCTCAGCTATTAAGAGTGCAGTCCTGAAAATTATGACACCCCATGTCTAGTGACATTCACATCATTTTTCATTAAAGATTGAAATGTCAATGTTTCCAAACCGGAGCGTTCATTATACACCCCCCGCGGTTTTATTTGGATCTATGCAGTATACTATGCCCCCGATGCGACTCTTTCTTCCTACTCCCACTGCAGCCAGGGCAGATGTGTGATATCGCCCCCCCCCCCCCCTGAAATGTCCGTCGGTGGTGAGCGCTGACAGGCCCGGGCCGAGTTACGACCGTTAGTGTTGGCGCCGGGACCGCCGTCCACCGGTGGTCCCACGGTGTCAGGTCACTGAGGGCAGCGGTGACGGCCCCGCCGGCCGATATGACACGGTGTGAGGGATGGCCCGTCCACCCGTCCGCGTCACTCGCTTCAGAGCTCCCTGGACGCCAAAAAATGCGGTCATTTCGGGCCAGTTAGTTGTTTTTTAAGGAGCGGTAAAATGAGAGTCTGTTTTGTTCGTTTTTGGTCATGTGTGATGACCTGAGAGATGTGATCCGTTCGTCACCTTTTCTGACCTTTGAGAAGTATTGTTGACGTCCTCGGTCCGGTCTGCACGGTAATCACGTTCACATAGTTGGCTGATGTAAGGTCGATCCCCCGCTGACGAGTTCTCTCGAGAGAACCACACCGCCTGCGGGTTCACAACGGCCCCTCCCCTTTAACGAGAAAAACGAAATAGCGTTCTAGGAATTCCATGGAAGAAGGTAAAAAAAAAAATCACTGCTGCACGTCTTGCCGCGCTCGCTGCCCTCTGTCGACTGGCGCCTGGCATGTCCCTCTCCGCTTCCCTCTCGCCCCTGCCTCCCCGCGGCCATGCGCCTCCCGCCGTCCCTCCCCCTCCCGTTGTTCCCCCTCTCTCCCCTCACTTCGCCGTGCGTCCCTATCCGATCCGTCAACATACCTTACCGTCTCCGCCGTTAAGGTGGCTATTGACGTCCTCGGTCCGGTCTGCACGGTAATCACGTTCACATAGTTGGCTGATGTAAGGTCGATCCCCCGCTGACGAGTTCTCTCGAGAGAACCACACCGCCAACGCCGTCCACCGGTGGTCCCACGGTGTCAGGTCACTGAGGGCAGCGGTGACGGCCCCGCCGGCCGATATGACACGGTGTGAGGGATGGCCCGTCCACCCGTCCGCGTCACTCGCTTCAGAGCTCCCTGGACGCCAAAAAATGCGGTCATTTCGGGCCAGTTAGTTGTTTTTTAAGGAGCGGTAAAATGAGAGTCTGTTTTGTTCGTTTTTGGTCATGTGTGATGACCTGAGAGATGTGATCCGTTCGTCACCTTTTCTGACCTTTGAGAAGTATTGTTCTAACCCTGTCTCTCGCCCCCACCGTCCACAGGAAGAGATGAACAGGGGTAAACAGAACTGGGAACACCTCAGTGACGACTTGCACGTACTCATTACCTGTGAGGACTCTGAGAACCGCGCCAAGGCCAAGATTCAGCGGGCCGTCGAAGAGATCAAGAAACTCTTAGTGCCATCGGTAAGGAACCAACTCAAGGCCTTGACTGAGTGGGTGGGCACTGGGCATTACAGGACATGCATAATTCCACATTTATTTGGTTGAATATCGAATATCGATAATGATTAATGTTAGATCAGCAGGAGGACACATTCGATGGTATTTCTACATGTGTCGTAATCTTCCGAGCGGACTGTCCCGTATTTTTTTCTTTTCTTTTTTTTACATGCAGAGTCCATAGACCCTGATTGATTTTAATGTGTCACGCTGGACCAGCCCCACTGCCCCTGACTCCACGCACCAGCAGCTGTGGCCGAGTGGCACGTCCTGTTTGTCAGTGTGTTGTCCCGCCTCGCCTCCCTCGAGTGTGGGTCTGCGACCGGTGCTCGCGCCCATCTCCACGGAGGCGGCTGCGTCATTAGCGCAGTGACCGCCGCCGCCACCTCCGTCCCAACTCCTGACCGTGCTGATGACTGCGCCGTCAGACGCGGCCGGCGCCGGCGCACCGTCCCCCATGACCCCAATGTCTCTCGTCCCTCACACGCTCTCTAGTATCACCCCGCTTCACTCCGTCGCCTTCCCCATTCCCACTGATGTGCGGGAGAAGGGACAGTCTCGAGTGCAGCTCGTATCATCTGGCCGCGTCGACCAGCTGGGGAGCAAGGGAACATCACGGGAGGTATGTACCGAGGACAGCTCAGATCCAACACTGGGCTGGGCAGTGGGCACTGTATCTTTGGACGACAGATCATGACCTTCGCCGACATCCTTCGACCTTAGGCGACCTTCGCTGACCTTGGTAACCTGTATTCTATGCTGACGGCTGACCTCTGGTGACCTGGTCCCGGCGGTGGACGGCTCCGCGTGACACGGTGTCCTGCGGTCGGCGACCGGCCGTTTCAGTATGCGCGGCTCGTCTGTCGGTGTTACTGCCGTGCGCCGCGCGGTCCCAGCCGCCCGCTGCGGGCTGTCAGCTTGCCGCAGAGAGGTGAACGGTCACTCACCCTTCTTGGTGTTTGCTTGCCAAAGGAAGATTTTTCTGCTCACTGATGTCTGATCCTAGAGCAGAGTGCATCCACTAGTTTCCCAAAACAATGGTAGAAAGAATGACGAAATCGTTCTATGGAGGCACCTGAAAAACCGCCCGGTGGGGGCGCCTGAAGCCTGGAATGTCAGAGTCGGTAGCTCGCGCAGAGGTGCGCCGAAGAAAAGTGCCCGTCATTCTGCTAACAAAGTTGATGGTGTTCCGTGTCTGGCGGCCCTCCGGCGGCAGTGAACGGACTGTGAGGCAGGTCACGGACGGGAGTGGCACGAGCGGTGAGAACGGCCGCCTGAAGTGTGGGTTAGTGTTTCCTCTCTGTCGCTACTGTGTCCCGTGCTGGGACCCATTCCAGTTTGGCTGTTGTTGGCCGTACTCACCCATTTTTCGGTTGCGCTCCTCATCCGCCACAACCGTGGGTGAGACGACGTCGGACGAGAGAGGGAGAGAAGTAATAAAAAAAAAAACGAAAAAGAGACGGAGGAGACAATGTTGAGGACATTGGCGCCGTTGGGGATGGGGGGTGGGAGACGCGCCACTCGCGGCCCGCCTCTGTTGTCACCGTCGTCCCCTCTCACTGACTGAAGTCTGTCCTCTCGTCTCCTCCCTCGCCCTCCCCGCCCTCGCCCCTCCCCACGGACTGCCGCTCCCAACCCACCTCCGACCCAGCTGGTCTTCACACTCCAGAGGGGCCACTAAACTTTATTAGGGGACCCTAATACCGATTAGTGTTTCCTCTCTGTCGCTACTGTGTCCCGTGCTGCGACCCATTCCAGTTTGGCTGTTGTTGGCCGTACTCACCCATTTTTCGGTTGCGCTCCTCATCGGCCACCAAAAGCCCCAACTGGAACCGACAGGTAATGGTAGGAGATTGACACACTCAGTGTCTCCTCGTTAAGCTACCAGAAGGACTGGTTCTCGAGAGCAGAAAAAGTACTAATTGAATGCCCGGTGGCCCATCACACAAGGCGCAGTGCTCACCCAACGAATGTCATCCTTCGCAACACTAGGGCAGTGTGAAACGTCGCCCTTCCAACACCAGGGCAGTGTGAATCGACACCCTTCGAACACCAGTGCAGCGTGAATCGACACCCTTCGCGAACACCAAGGAATTGTGTGAATCGACACCCTTCAAACACCAGGGCAGTGTGAATCGATACCCTTCAAACACCAGGGCAGTATGAATCGACACTCTTCGCAAGCACCAGGGCAGTGCGAATCGACGCCCTTTAACACCAGGGCAGTTTGAATGACACCCTTCAAACACCATGACAGTGTGAATCGATACCCTTCGCAACATCAGGGAATTGTGTGAATCGACACCCTTCAAAAAACCAGGGCATTGTGAATCGACACCCTGCAAACACCAGCGCGGAGTGAAACGACACCCTTCAAACACCAGGGCAGTGTGAATCGACATCCTTCGCAAACACCAAGGAATTGTGTGAATCGGCACCCTTCAAGCACCAGGGCAGTGTGAAACGACACCCTTCAAACACCAGGGCAGTGTGAATCGACCCCTTCAAACGCCAGGGCAGTGTTAATAGACACCCTTCGCAAACACCAGTGCAGTGTGAATCGACACCCTTCAAACACCAAGGCAGTGTGAATCGACACCCTTCAAAACCAGGGCAGTGTCAATCGACACCCCTCAAACACCAGGGCAGCGTGACTCGATGGATCTTTTTCTTGTGCTCAACGTGAAGTCGCAAGAGCGGCCCCGGACGGCGCTGGATACGGTTTGCCATAAAAGGACACCTGCGCTCATAAACCAGCTGTGGACATAAACCAGCGGATCCCGAGACGGTGACAGGCCGTCTGCGGCGTGCCGCGCCCGTTGACCGACGCCCGTTGGCGCCGCAACCAGCGTCCGACGCCGAGTTGCTCTGGCCGTGTCGTGGGAGAATGCCGCCAAACCCACTCGCCGGGCAGACCACTATACGAGTCTGCTCGTACGTTATACCAGGCCAACCTCAAACCGATCCATTACCAAGTAAAGCCGGGGCATTATCCGCTCACCCCTGCGGTCACCTATGACCCGCTCGCCCACCGGCCCGACCCAAGTTCCCAGGTCAGGGCTGAATCGGCCGCGGCCCGGTCACGCACCGAACTGACCTAACGTATCCAAGCCATGTCACTCAGACCCCGTCGTGTCGCCCGCCGTGCGAACCTCGCATTCCCAGGTCCGTCGCCGATCCGGCCTCTGCCAGGCCTGTACCGCACTGACCTAACATTACCAGGTCAGTCGCCGAACCGGCCTCTGTCCGCACCGACCTCACCGAACCGGCCGCAGTCCGAACCGGCCTCGGCCAGGCCTCGTACCGAACTGACCTAACATTCCCAGGTCAGTCACCGAACCGCCTCGCCGAACCGGCCTCTGTCTGCACCGGCCTCACCGAACCGGCCTCTGTCCGCACCCGCCTCTGCCAGGCCTCGCACCGGACTGACCTAACATTCCCAGGTCAGTCGCCAAACCGGCCTCGCCGAACCGGCCTCTGTCTGCACCGGCCTCACCGAACCGGCCTCTGCCCGCACCGGCCTCACCGAACCGGCCTCTGTCCGCACCGGCCTCTGCCAGGCCTCGTACCGAACTGACCTAACATTCCCAGGTTAGTCGCCGAACCGGCCTCACCAAACCGGCCTCTATCCGAACCGGCCTCTGCCAGGCCTCGTACCAAACTTACCTAACATTCCCAGGTCAGTCGCCGAACCGGCCTCGCCGAACCGGCCTCTGTCCGCACCGGCCTCACGAACCGGCCTCTGTCCGCACCGGCCTCACGAACCGGCCTCTGTCCGCACCGGCCTCACGAACCGGCCTCTGTCCGCACCGGCCTCACGAACCGGCCTCTGTCCACACCGGCCTCACGAACCGGCCTCTGTCCGCACCGGCCTCACGAACCGGCCTCTGTCCGCACCGGCCTCACGAACCGGCCTCTGTCCGCACCGGCCTCACGAACCGGCCTCTGTCCGCACCGGCCTCACGAACCGGCCTTTGTCCGCACCGGCCTCACGAACCGGCCTCTGTCCGCACCGGCCTCACCGAACCGGCCTCTGTCCGAACCGGCCTCTGCCAGGCCTCGTACTGAACTGACCTAACATTCTCAGGTCAGTCGCCGAACACGATACATACAGCCAACGACACTGCACACAGCACGTGGTTACGATGCAGATACCGGCGGACCGGACCCACCTGCCATTCCAACGGTGCCGGGTCCGTAGTGTTGCGCGGAGTCCATGGTCCGCGTCCCGCTCTGGCTCTCACCACCGTACCGTGCACGATAGAGGCTGCGTGATGCCAGCACACGCACGCTATCCTACCACACACGCGCAATCACACCACCAGACGCGCCACTCGCGGCCCGCCTCTGTTGTCACCGTCGTCCCCTCTCACTGACTGACGTCTGTCCTCTCGTCTCCTCCCTCGCCCTCCCCGCCCTCGCCCCTCCCCACGGACTGCCGCTCCCAACCCACCTCCGACCCAGCTGGTCTTCACACTCCAGAGGGGCCACTAAACTTTATTAGGGGACCCTAATACCGAATAGGGAACAGAGGGAAGGACTGAGGTGTGGAATGGGGGCTGAGGTGTGGGAGAGCAAAGCTGGAAACAACTGAGGATAGAGAAAGTGCTCCAGACTGTCCCAATGAGGGATGACGGGGAATGGAAAAGTCGAATGCGAGATTGGCTACACCAGCCTTTTTTGGAGGGCGGATGGGGAGACGGTCGGGTTCAGAAGGAAAGCAGCTGCAGGCGTGCGCCGAACTATGAGATGTGTGGATGAGTTAGTTGTGGGGAGCCAGACGGTGGTCCGGAGAGCCAGCCAGCCGGCCAGACGAACCGACGGACGGAGGGACGGACGGCGGACAGTGTGACGCCAGGAGGGCCGTAAATTCGCCGGCCGGCTGAGCAGCTGGGACGGCGCCCTTCTGACCACACACTGCCACACGTTGGCTCCAGATGTGGCCACGTCTGCAGGCGGGGTGGCCTGTCCGCGTGCACCGGCCGAACGCAGCGCGCCGCACGTGTCCGACCGACGCGCCAGGAGGGAGGGAGGAGGGTGTTGCGCCACGGAGTCCGGCGTGCCGTGCCCGGCCGTTCGCTGTGGACCGTTCCTCTCTACTAGTTACTGACGCCTTTCTTAAGAACTGCAAGAATCGCCATTTTACCCCGGGCGGTGCATATGCGTTTAGCTAGAGCGTAGCTCAAACTGCTCAAAGACTGGTTAAGTTCCCACAGCTCTTCAGGGTGGCTGGGGCGATTGGGAAAGGGTCGTTCTAGCCTGCAGTGCACCTTTCGCGCACAAGTGCCTTTAAAATGTTATCGCCGATCATCACGATCGCCGGTTACCCCACACCACCCGGAGTTATGCGTGACCTGGCGGCCGGGTCGGGCCGTTCTTTAAAAAGCTGCGGCGGATTCACGGCGGCCCGTTTTTGAGGCGGCCGCCGCCGCTCGGGTGCTGACGTTGGCGACGCGCCCGGCCGTCCATCAGCTGCCGCTGGTCGGATGGACACGCCGCAGCCCCAAATCGGCGTCCGCCCTCCGCCGACCACTGACGGGTCACAGCTCGACCGGCCGCCGCCGGAGGGGCCGCATCCGACAGACCAGCCCCGCTGAGTAAACACCGCACCGGTCCCGGTATCGGCAGACAGACAGACAGACCGTGGACGGGGACAGGCGAACCATAGACCTGCTGGCTCGGGAGACTTCTCTGGGTCTGCACCGGGCCCGGGCTGGGCATGACTGAGTGCCGAGATGGCGACCACAGACTAATCTGGATAACGGTATGGGTGTTTACCGTGACCCGGAGACCGACAGTGGGCCGGGGGCTCCTGCCGGCGCCGCCCAGCGCCCCAGCTATCGGGGTCAGCAGCACCCTGTCTGTGGGCCCGGGCCGGGCACCGGCCACCGGCACCTGACCACGGCTGCACACGGCTGACCACGGCTGCACACGGCTGACCACGGCTGCACAGATGTTCAGGGCCATGGCTAGTTTTTATCAGTGCGTTGGGTACTCTCGCTGTGTGGAGCTCGGACTGACGTCTCCTGCCCTGCGCCGGGCCCGGCCGGCAGCCGCCGGGCGGTCGTGTTGTGCGCCGCGGCGCCGCGTCTCCCCCGCCGCGACATTCCTGCCTCCCTCCCTCCCTCTCCGGCGCGGGAGGGGAGGGGAGGTGCGCGCCGGCGTCTCCGTCGCGTATTTGGAATTTCCGACCTAGACGAGCGTCTGTGGTAGAAAACCACCACTTTGGTAGGGGAAACTACTGCTGTCTGCTACAATTTGCACTGCATGTCGACGCTGATAGCTGTCGCTACGCTGATAGATGTCGCTACGATAGCTTGACTCAAGCTATCGTAGCGACATCTATGCATACACATTTCCGACCTCGACGAAAATCCCGCGGCGCTTCGCGCCGACCCGCGCCGCCCATTCAATATTCATACTGGAGACCAAAAGAGATTATGAGTTCAGAGTTGTGACAAATACCTAAAGCAACCACCACGTATGATGTATACATTAACAGTTAACTATCAGATTGACGGCATGTGTCAACAATTATACCCTGATAGAAGACCGGAGGCTCTGGTTACCCGTGTAAAAATGAATACTTCAGACGCGTACCGCGTAGGAATTCAGCCCAGTATCGTTGAACAGATAGTGCATCGGCCTGAAAAAGTACGGTAACGATACCTAATTTTGGGTTTTTAGTCGGCCGATCCGTCCCCCTGTCGAAAATCTGTGGCGACGCCCCTGGCACGTAGGACAAAAGTACGTATCGCAAATGTTCGTACAATATAAAGTACGCATGGACAAAACTACGTCAAGGACAAAAGTACGCATGGCAAAAGTACGTACAGTATAAAGCACGAATGGATAAAGTACGTCAAGGACAAAAGTACGTATCGAAGAAGTACGTATAACAGGTGCATTATTAAGTACGCATGGACAAAAGTACGTCAAGGACAATATCACATATCGTAAAAGTGCGTACAGCATAAAGTACGTATGGACAAGAGTACGTCAAGGGCAAAAGTACGTATCCCAAAAGTACGTCGAGTATAAAGTACGTATGGAATAAGTACGTTAAGGACAGAAGTAGGCGTATTGCAGAGGTGGGTAGGTACGTACAGTACAAAGTACCTACGTATACCTAGACAAAAGTACGTCAAAGAAGAAAATACGCATCGAAAAAGTACGTTAATTATAAAGTAAGTATATCGCTAAGGTACTTACGTACCCTTGCCGACTTGCATAGATGTCGCAATCGGTCGCAACTACATACAGCGAGACATGCAGTGCAAACGGTAGCAGACAGCAGTAGTTTCCCCTACCAAAGTGGTGGTTTTCTACCACAGACGCTCGTCGAGGTTGGAATTTCCAAATACGCGTCTCCGTCTCTCTCCCCGCGGCGCTAGAGGAGGCATGGGACGCCGGCGCGCGGAAGGGTGCGACCGGCGCCGGCCGTTTGTTTACCGCTGACCGGCGCGCCGCGGGACTGGGACTGTCCGTCCTGTGGTGTGGCCAGCACAGAGCGCCCCTGCGGCTCCCGACGCTCATAGGAGGGCGGGGACCGCACCAGATGACCCCTGCCCTAGCGGCGACTCTATATAGGACTATATCCGTGCATTGTATATCGTATATGATCCGAGTGTACGCGTTAGGTCTCGTTTTCGCGAGTTCGACACCGCCGTACTAACGAAGAGTGTTTGTCTATTTCAAACAACCTGCAGTTATCTGTCACATGGCTGGATCGTGGTATGGTGTAGTCGCTTGTGCGAACGACACCACAGCTGAGGTTTGTTCGGCCAGCGCTTGACTCTCACCGTGTTAACTTTGGACGACTGGAAAAGAAACTCAACCCGGTCAATCTCTTTAGATGTGCAGAATTCCCTGTTCCTGGTGCTGCTCGCATATCATACAATCATGTTTGAAATTCTTTGAAACATCGGCGACAGCAGCGATGGCGTCTTCCAGCAGTCCGTCTGATGTAACACGGCCTGAGAGGCGGCGCCTGGGATTGGCCGCGATAGGGCCGCTTATGTATGCAGAAATCGCAGTGTTCGGGCGGCGGCTGCGGAGGCCGGAGGGAGGGGTGGAGGGCGGGCCGTTCAGAGCAGACATGGGAGAATATCGTGCGCCGCCGCCCAACTCTGGCCGATTTGTGTGGGGTAGTGAAGTATCCACCAGCGGTGTGACCTCGAATTTGAAGCCCGTTTGGTGTTTATCCCCATTTCGTGTCCTGTAGTGATGCAGACTTTGAACCTATGAAGTAGGTTTTGATGGGACTTAAAGTTAACGCAAGGCGTCCGTATAATCGTTCGAGATCTGCCTGGTATGGAGCTCGGCCCTCGAATCTAGCCCTGCAGCGCCTGTGACTCTTGACTAAGTTCCTCGTACCTTGATCCTCGTCTGAATCTTATGGCCCCTATCCCTCCCGGTGACCTCTTTCCCGCATTCTCCTTCAATATCGCTTTCTATCGCTTGTTCTTGTTTTCGCTCTAGCTCAGATCCTCCCTTTCTCTTGTATTTTAGATAAATGTGTCAACTACGCTGTGACGCTGACTGGCCTAACCCCTGTCTGACTCCCTGTCTGCCCCTGTCGAACTCCTTGTATGACCCCCTGTCTAACCCCTGTCTGACTCCCTGTCTGCCCCTGTATGGCTCCCTGTCTAACTCCTTGTGTGACCCCTGTCTAACCCCTGTCTGACTCCCTGGTCTGTCCCCGCTTGATCCCTCCGTCTGACTCCCTGTGTGATTCCCTGTTTGACTCCCCGTCTACCCCTGTGTGCCCTCAGGCGGACGGTGAAGACGAGCTGAAGAAGCGGCAGCTGATGGAACTGGCCATCATCAACGGCACCTACCGGGACTCGAGCAGTGAGTGGGGTGCGCCGGGTGGCCGCTCTCCCCCGCGTCACTGCGCCGAATCGCGGCTGATAGGGCACTGGACTGTTGGGGAAATGACGAACGGCACCACTGGGGTTCTAAGTGGAGTTTATGTGATCAGAATGATAGGTAGTGATTCTCGAAAGGCTTGCTGGTTTAGGTGATGCCTATCCACCGAGATTGCTTACGTGTTAGGGTGGAATTATCCAAACGACGATACTTTGGGTTTGATGATTTTAGGACTTGTAAAGAGGAGGCGTCATGGACTTCTCAAAAATTTGTCACAGCAGACACCCTCATGAACAACTTGTATGTTTCTACACCTCATATGTCATCCCAGTGAGGCGGCCGTCCCCCGCACGTGCTGGCGGCCTCACCGTCTCTCCCTCCCCTCACTCCTCTGTCGGGAGCCCGGTCATCGCCTCCGTCGGACACCTATGGCGACGCACGCCTACCAGGCATTCATGGATTATTCAAATGTACTAGGAGGCCCGGGGAATGCCACTGTCTTTCCACTGACGAAGAAAAATGAGGTTCTCGATGTGGGTGCCATGGATAGAGGCGCTGGCGCCGCCACCTATCGGGAGAAGGATAACTTTTAGTTCCTGTTAGCCGCTAAGTGACACCAGCTGTCTGTTCGCGGTACCGCCCTCACTAGGATAGCTCTTCGACATGAGCTCTCCAGGGTATTATCTCACCAAATCCCTCGAGTGCTCTCCTGACACCCGGCGGCTGTATTTAGCGCACATACCGCGCTTTCCGTCCCTCGCGAAGGCTCTCCCGGTACGGGGCCGAACAGGTGTCTGAGGACGACGCGTTGGTGAAACGGGTGGTGCCTGTTTACAGAGCCGAGCAGCGAGCAGACGGGCGCCGGCAGCGTCCCGGTGGCAGGCTCGCCAGGTAACGCTGTGGCGCACGCAGAAACGGTGCAACGTTTGGGTGCTGTAGATAAAATGGAGGATGTGCTTCACAACTGTGTTGAAGGGAAAGAGTTACCCGTAGAATATCGAAGCGCCGTTGTTGATTGATCCGTATTCAGAGTATTTGTGTGTGCCAGGAGCAGAGCGCAGGCTGCTGCTCAAATAACAGTGACAATGTAGATCTGAGTCGCAGCGACTTATCTGTGATGGCGACGTTCGTCGTGCCTAGTGAAAACTAACGAATGTCGTATTCACGTAGCTAACCTCATTTAGGTCTGGGCTGGTAGCCAGAGTAGATATTTCACTAAAAGGACTGGATGATGTGCAGGTATGTTACCGGTACCGGGCACAGGCCTCTGGGAAGTCATCCAGATCACTATGGGGCTAATGGTGGAATCGCCATTGTCCTGGGTGCCATAGCCATATAGACAGAGACGCAATTGTAGCGCCCGAAATCGTCGCCCCTAGGGTAATCCCGCCTGTGATCCGTCGTTCTCCTGGTAATAACTAATAAAAACTTGAGCGATTGATGCTTTCGAATAGTCAGAACTCAAAGAAACTCCTCATAATTAAAATGGTATAAAAATACAATAAATAAGAGTACATGAACCGTATGTATGTCCGCTGTGTAAGAAATGTCTAGATGTAGCTGCCAGCAGACGACGTCTATTTTTAAGCACTCATTCCAGATGGATATTGAATTTAGTATTTTTCGCTCAACAATGATTAATGTCTTTTATGTGAAGCTGAAATCGCGTATAAGGAAACATCATTTACACCATAATTGTACGGACGGCTAATTTGCCCCCATGACAGTATAACATTGCGTATCTCCTTGTATATGTAGAGACCATTGATAGCAGATTTTTGACAATGACCTAGCGTGAGGCCACGTTACTCTGCACAGCCACTGATCCCCATCCCCGCCGCTCCACCCCGTGATGTCTCGCTCGCTCTCCGCCAGGTGAGGCGGCCGGTCCGCGGCTGCAGCAGCTCGGTCAGATGGCCGGCCTGGGCGGCCTGATGACCACCATGTGCCGCACGCCGGCCTCGCTGGGCGCGCCGCTGATGCTCTCGCCGCGGATGGCCGCCGGCACGGCGCTCATCAACTCGGCTCCGCCTCCGCTCATCTCAGCCGGCGACGCGGCGCTCATGTACGCCCAGTACGCGCCCGACTACGCTGCGCAGTACGCGGCGGCGGCGCAGGCGCAGCTGACCGCGCCGCCGCCGCCGCTGCAGCTCTCCGACTATGCGGCGGACATCACTGGTGGGTACTTTGCGCGGTGAGGCCCGCCGCAGCCCGGCCGGGCACTGAGGCGCGCACCGAGTCCGTCCCGGGTGCTTCTCCGTGGTTTGTTTTACCGAACGCCGGGTATTTTTCGCAATGGCAGGCCAGTTGTGAGCTGTATTCAGGTCTTTTTAGTTGGTTTCTACTTTTATATGTGCCGAATTGGTTTCGCAAGGGCTGAGTTGGTGTCTGCTTATCTGATGTCCACTTTGGTTTATCATTTTCGGTGTTGTTGAGGTTCGATTTCAATGATGCTGTTGTGGATAATTCAGACGTAACTTGGCTAGCCCGGAGAAAGTTACAGTGATGAACCAGCGTCTAGTCAGGTAATTGGTGATTGTGCATTGTCTTTGGGCTGTATGTTGTCAGTGCAATGCTTTTCGTGTTCTGGTTTTGTGTAAACTGGTATGTGGCAGTGATCCCCACACAACTTGTCCTCCCCGTATCCTTTTTCGTTTGCTTAATCTTGACCCCGCTTCAGTCAATTCGGTGACACTATAGCAGGGGCGTAGGCAGGGGGGGGGCCACTGGGCCATGGCCCCCCCCTTGGGCGCCGAAGGCGCCCTTTGCGATTGGAGGGCGCCGAAGGCGCCCTCCAATCGCAAATGCAATTGTGATATAATCGAATCGAAAAACAATCGCGACTGGAGGGCGCCCTCCAATCGCGAATGTGTTTACAGGGAAAATACGGATGGAGGTCGCCCTCGGAGGACGCCCATTCCAAATACGCCCTCCAAATACGGTTGGAGGGCTCCCTCGGGCGCCCTCCAACCACATTTGTAGGCTGTAGCTCTCTAAGCGTAACGGTGGTCGCCTATGTAAGCCGCTGTCCTGTAAATAAGCGCCCTCTCACCCGAAGGCGCCCTCCTGTAGGTTGCCACCCTGCTACACATTGCCGCCCTTCTGCTGATCGGCGTCCTCATAATTATTGGCGCTCTCCTACCTATTGCGCCCTCATGTGAAATTTTGAAGGCCGCCTTTCTCCCTTTTGGCACCCTCTTGTTCAGTGCCGCCCTCCTACCTATTGGTTCCCTAGTCCTTCCTGTTGAATGTTAATCGGGGCCCTTCTCCTATTGGCGCCCTCGTGTAGATCGCCGCCCTCCTAACCACTGGCACCCTCCTGTTTATCACCGCCCTCCTATCCACTGGCACCTTCCTGTTGACCAGCGCCCTCCGCACAGACGCCCTCCTGTTCGTGTCATCCTCTTGAGCAAAGGCGCCCTCCTCACCATTGCCACCCCCATTTTAATCGTCACCCTTCCGCTCATTGGCGACTTCCAGTTGATGACCGCCCTCCCACCTATTGGCGACCTCTTGTTGATCGCCACCCTCCTATTGGTGCTCTCCTGTTCCTCGCCACCCTCTTACCTGGTGGCGCCCTCCTGTTGATTGTTGATCGGCGCCCTCCTACCTATTGGTGCCCTCCTGTTGATCGCTGCCCTTCTATCCATTGGCGCCCTCCTGCTGCTCGCCAACTTCCTACCTATCGGTGCCCTACTGTCGAAACTCGGGATGTTGATCGGGGCTCTTCTACCTATTAGTGCCCTCCTGTGGATCGCAGCCCTTCTACCTATTGGCAACATCCGTTGATCGCTGCCCTCCTATCATTTATTTACTCCTTTGGCATGTTTTTCAACTTAGTCGTTCTATTGCACATAGTTGATGTCTTGCCTGTGAAAACTGCCACAAATGAACGTGCATTCAGCACAATGAATGAAGTATCTATACCTACCAAAACTATCTACGCTCTACGATGCATAAAACACGTCTTTGGTCTTAACGGATTGATCCTACTTTACGTGCATCATGACATCTATATGGATTACGATTAAGTATTGTCAACAGGTTCGGGCGCAACAGCAGGCATCTGAAGTTTCGGTGATTGAAACGCGTATTTGGAATTTCCGACCTCGACGAGCGTCTGTGGTAGAAAACCACCACTTTGGTAGGGGAAACTACTGCTGTCTGCTACCGTTTGCACTGCATGTCTCGCTGTAGTTGCGACCGATTGCGACATCTATGCTTAGCGATATACGTACTTTATAATTTACGTACTTTTTCGATGCGTATTTTCTTCCTTGACGTAGGTACTTTTGTCTAGGTATACGTACTTTGTACTGTACGTACCTACCTCTGCGATACCTACGCCTACTTCCGTCCTTGACGTACTTATTCCATACGTACTTTATACTCGACGTACTTTTGAAACTGGTTATGTGGGTACACTATGCATCTGTGAGAAGGCTATGAAGGCTGGTCTGAGGTAATTTGGATGATGTTTACGCATCTCGCGCTCCGGTATCAATCCGATACGGTGATCTGGTGCGTAGATATGCCACCGCCAATAAACTTTTATGCATCGACACCCATGAGCCAAGCTTTCTGTACAGTTTGTGTGGCAGCGGCCCGACCAAACCTTAGGTATTTTTTACACCTTCAAATTTGGTAAAAGAGCGAGAGGAGCTTTGAACGGTGATCGTATAAAAGGCGTGCCTAAAAAGCGGAGGAAAAGGTTGTTTTCAAAAATTTCGCGCGCCTTCGGCGCAGCATTTCAAGAACACTTGACCTTTTGTGACCTGAAGTATAAAGAATACACACGATGCAAAATCAATGCAGCACGACCTATACGAGGTTACGCAAAAAAAAAAACTGGTGGCATGGTAAAAAAACGCCTCTCAACCCCCCAACCCCCACTGAGCGATTTTTTATCTCGCGACCGTATGGCGCCCTCCTTGGGTGAGGTGGCGCCCTCCAAACCCTTGGCCCCCCCCTTCGCGATTTTCTAAATACGCCGCTGCACTATAGCTCTGTTCTTTGGCATAGTTCGCTTGCTCTATCCCTTACATTTCATTGGCATTGGAATGTTTCGTGAAGTTGAAGGAGCAGCGCTGGGCCTTCCCGCGTTAGCAGATAATGATTATGGAGTTTCATTGGCCTTGGATCCATCCGGATTTACGAAGGTAACTGGTCCTAGCATCCTAAGGCGGCTTTTTACATTTCATATTTGACAATGTGTTTGATATCAGCTGCCCTTCGGTTTAATATGAACTACTATAGGATATTCTAACAATTTAACAAAGTAGCTGTACTACTTGTCATAAATTTGGTACCCTGGCTACTAAACATTAATCGGTCGATAATGTCCATGGGCATGGAACATTCCTTTTACTGGAGACAAATTGTTAACAACATGAGCTATCGCAATTGTTACCAGTGGAACTCAGCGAGTATCATCCGTCAAATATCATCGCTTCAACGTAGTGGAAATTAACTTTGAGATCTTTTAACCGAAATTCGTCTAGCTCAAATAATGTTATGTCGGTCAGCTATGTTCTACGCACGAAGCGTAGTTTCATTGTTGAAAGCAAGCTTTGTAAGAGGCCTGATAGAGGATCTGAATGAGGGTTTATTTATAGTCCATAGGCGCTAAAGTGGGCGCCCCAAACCCGAGCAATACACAAAGAAGTGGGAGATGTGATCCTGCCGCTCACCCGGTAGATCAGTCTCCGGCTGTGTTATCCGAGCGGTGGTTAATTGAGGCGTTCTCCCGTTCCTTTCTCGCTCCCTCCGCCACTCTACATGTGTTCCTGGTGCCTCTGTGTCTGTCTGTCTGTCTGTCTGTCTGTCCGGTCTGTGTCTCCTGTCTGTCGGTCCAGTCTGTGTCCGTCTGCCGCCCGGACCAGTCGTGACGCCCCCGCTGCCGCTGATCTAGGTGCCGCCGCCTCCAAGCACCGTCAGATGCTGACCCAGGGCCGCGAACACCCCTACCAGCGGGTGGGCTCCATGTCACAAATGTAGCTCGCGCGCGCTCGCCAGACACCTGCGCCTCCTTCGATCGGAGCAGGTTAGTTGGTGTTTCACAACTGTGCCGTACCTATTTCCACGAGGTCAGTGTTTTGGGGGATATCATCCTGCTTTGAGAATGACGTTTACCGGTCATGATTCAAAGTGAAGCATCAGAACTCGATAGTTCTGGATTTGGTAAGCGAGCTTCTTGGGGATTTGGCTTTGGTGTCGTGTTCGAGCAGATTGTATATGTTGAGCTTCAGAGGGCTATATGTCTTTGTTTTACTGTTACGGAGCTGCTATTGAATCGGCGTTCCGGTGGCGCCCTGGTCTTTCCGATGGGTTATGTGGGGGATGTGGAGGGGATCGCCTCCTCCGGTTGTGTCAGGGCCCCGACCGCTGGCGTCAGGCGATCCGAGGCCCGCCCATTTCAGCGCTGTGCACCTCTGGGAGCCGCGGGCCTCCGTTCAGGGCCGTGTGTCTCGCGGGTACGCTGTGGGACTTGTGAGGAACGTTCAGCAATACATTGAAATGTTTACCTTTGAGTCTGCCGTTTTTGCGAATAAAAAAGACAGCTGAGAGGTGACTGGACGTAAGGGTTATTCGAGGCGTTCGTAATAAATGCTAAACCCGTAGTGGCTAACACTTTTCCCCGGTCAATCCGCATCAAACCGGCCTCTTTTAGAGAATTCACTGCAGCTCAAATAACGGCTTAGAACTGAACTTCTGGCTTCTGTGTATTCCTATCGTATTCGATCGGACGTATTTCTCACTCGGTGCTGTAGTGTCACGTGTAGAATGTCTTTGGTGTGGTTCTACATCTAGCTCTCGACGCCCTGACCGTCCCACTAAATCGAGTGTCCGGCGCGGGGGCTGGGCCGGGAGCATGTGCCGCGGCGGCTCCGCTCAGCAGTGAGCGGTGCCGACGCCGGCCGGTCCCGGCCCGTCGCCGACCGCCGGCCGCGCGGGGCCCCGTTAGCTCTCGAATTAACGCCTCTCGCCAGCGGTCGGGTACACCATTTCCCCGACACTAATGCCCGGTGTCGTTGTGCTGTGTACCATACGCGTGCCGCGCACCCCGCCCGCCCGCCCGGCTATCTCGTACTAACACTCTGTTCTCTCTTTTTTCCGCCGATGTGTCCGCTTGGCCGGCCAGAGCTAACCGTCCCGTAACGCCCCATCGCCCGGCGGAGCCACGCGCCGCGAGGAGCGCCGACGGATCAGCGGCGCCGTCTGCAAGTTGACGGCCGACGGGCGGAGCTGAGGGAGTGAGTGAGAGTGTGTGAGTGGGTGAGTGAGAGAGTGAGAGTGCCGGATCGAGTCGAACGGGTGCCGAGTAGAGATCTGGTCGCCGCACCCCACCCACGAATCTCTCGCCATGGTCTTTAGAGGGGTGCGGAGTTCGCCTGGGTATTTTGGAGATTTATTTCTGAGAAAAATCCATATGGGGAGTTTTCTATAACAGTAGAGTATCATGAGCAGACGTGGCAGGTTTTAGGCGCGCCTTTCTGTGCTGGCAGCCGGAGCCCGCCTCTGAGATTATTGTGGGTGTCCGGCGGGAGGATGGGTCATGGCACCGCTCCGCAGCGTACAACTCTGAGTGCCAACATTGGACTTTAAGGGGTGAGCTGGCCTCGCGCGGCCGCCACGCACATTCATATTGCCATCGGTGGTTTGATTTGTACTTGTGTTTTGCCGCGCATTTTTTTGTATTTTCGCGCCACAGTGGAGTCTTGACCTTTTTGTTCGCTCGCCAGCCTCATTTTACGTGGCAGCTGGCTGTGGGCGTCTAGGCCTACGTACTTAATCTCAGCCCAGCTTTGTTTTTTAGACAGGCAGTTTGTACGTGCAATTATGGAGCGGAAATCTCATCATACTTTCTGGTGCGTGGCTTTGTCATGGCTGCCGGAGCGCTCAAACTATACACCAGACTGGTTACTGATCCACTGGTTTTTGATTAGCTATGTTGATAATTATTATTTTTAATGTTTGACTCGCTTGTAATGTGTGTAAACAGACTCTGCGTATTTAAAGAAGGTGGTTTACTTTTAGATTCACCTCTGAATTACGTGCTCACAATTAAATTATGGTTCAACCTAAAATTTACTATCTTTGAAGTAGCTCAGACAGTTTTACCGACAGATAAACACAAATTACATGAATTCAGCGTAACGAGTCCGATTGGTAAATTAAATGGATTGTAAATCAGACCAGTGGAATCAGTAACCAGCTTGTGTTTCACGCGAACCTGTTCAGCTTATGTGCCCCGAACATCGAGAATCTGTGCCAAACGTGTGCCTTAACAACGTGTTTAATGTACTAGAAGATCACTTGTTTTCATTTGAATAAACGTATATTTAGAATTGGTGCCTGTGCGTGTTGAGGGACGGTGATGGGATGGGGATATGTCTGAGATCCTCTTCAGCTCACTGCTCAGGCGACAGAAGAACCACTGAGTGAACATGGTTGTTGGACGACGACTGCTGCAGGTACAGCAGAGCAGAGACGGTTCCGTCAGTCGATATGCATGCTCCTGTAGTTGGGGTAACTAACACTAACTAATCACACGGGGGTAACACAGGCCACTGGGAGACGGCGAGACGCGGGCGGAACTGCGAACAAGCGAGCACTGCAGTAGAAGTCTGACTGGGAGGGTAGCCCAGTCTGCCGCCCGTTTGCACTCAACGAACGGCTCGATCGGACGATAAAGGGTTTCGCGTGGCAAAGCATTGAAGCGCAGGGATGATATACGGGTAACCATCGAAAAACCAATGGTATTTAGATAACTAGGCACACATAAGTCCGATTTGGTTTGTATGGACTACTCTTAGTCGAGTAGAAAATCGAGAATCTGAACTAGAAATCTCGAGGTGCGAAGCGATCTGAAAAGGCCTATGCGTCGGTACCAATGGCAAGGGAATTGCTGACGTTCTGCTGCTGGAGGTGTCAAAATGCGATCCAGGCGGCTGCTTTTAGCGGTATCGTGTCGATTCTTCCAGCAGAAGAAGCCAGACGAAGCAGCACATCAAAAGTTCCAAGGTAAGCCCGCCACACCACCTGAATACACGGCATTGTGCTCTTGATTTCGAAATGTGCTTCTGTTCTTCGACAGTTGGTGGGTGTGCCGTGTGGTGTTTGATGGATATAGACACTTTCTCATTATTGTTTACATCCAAAGCTGGAATTCATTCATTAACACGGCAAATATTGCACACGGGCCGGGGCGAGATTTTCACATCGGCATGTTGATGTAACGGAAGTTGGCACAGATTCAGCACAGGTTCAGCACAGCACAGATTCGGTAGGGGGAAAAAAGGCCCCGGTAGAGGGAAACCTTTATGACCCGTTTTCCCCTAGAAATGACGTCACAAAGAGGTAAAAATGGGTATCAATCGAAAGCTCTCGTTTACCCAGACACAGTCCTGCAGGAAATTTCCACTTTTTTCCCATAGGAAAGTTTTTACGGGAAAATCAAAATTTCGGGTCAATGGGGGGTCCCCCCCGATTTCGTTCAAAATCGGCACACAGGTGCCCCACCACCAGCCGAGAAACTTTCCCCAAAACGGTCCCCGTTGCATTGACGTTTAAGGCCCTTAAAGCCCCGTAAACTCGTAAAAAATCCGTAAATTCGCCCTTGTACGGCCAAAAACGGGGCGCTAGGGTAAAAAAGGGTATCAATCGAAAGCTCTCGTTTACCCAGACACAGTCCTGCAGGAAAATTCCACTTTTTCCCCATAGGAAAGTTTTTACGGGAAAATCAAAATTTCGGGTCAATGGGGGGGTCCCCCCGATTTCGTTCAAAATCGGCACACAGGTGCCCCATCACCAGCCGAGAAACTTTCCCCAAAACGGTCCCCGTTGCATTGACGTTTAAGGCCCGTAAAGCCCCCTAGACTCGTAAAATATCCGTAAAATCGCCTTTGTACGGACAAAAAAGTGGTGCTATGGTAAAAATGGGTATCAATCGAAAGCTCTCGTTTACCCAGACACAGTCCTGCAGGAAAATTCCACTTTTTTCCCATAGGAAAGTTTTTACGGGAAAATCAAAATTTTGGGTCAATGGGGGGTCCCCCCCGATTTCGTTCAAAATCGGCACACAGGTGCCCCACCACCAGCCGAGAAACTTTCCCCAAAACGGTCCCCGTTGCATTGACGTTTAAGGCCCTTAAAGCCCCGTAAACTCGTAAAAAAATCCGTAAATTCGCCCTTGTACGGCCAAAAACGGGGCGCTAGGGTAAAAAAGGGTATCAATCGAAAGCTCTCGTTTACCCAGACACAGTCCTGCAGGAAAATTCCACTTTTCCCCATAGGAAAGTTTTTACGGGAAAATCAAAATTTCGGGTCAATGGGGGTCCCCCCCGATTTCGTTCAAAATCGGCACACAGGTGCCCCACCACCAGCCGAGAAACTTTCCCCAAAACGGTCCCCGTTGCATTGACGTTTAAGGCCCGTAAAGCCCCCTAGACTCGTAAAATATCCGTAAAATCGCCTTTGTACGGACAAAAAAGTGGTGCTATGGTAAAAATGGGTATCAATCGAAAGCTCTCGTTTACCCAGACACAGTCCTGCAGGAAAATTCCACTTTTTTCCCATAGGAAAGTTTTTACGGGAAAATCAAAATTTTGGGTCAATGGGGGGTCCCCCCCCGATTTCGTTCAAAATCGGCACACAGGTGCCCCACCACCAGCCGAGAAACTTTCCCCAAAACGGTCCCCGTTGCATTGACGTTTAAGGCCCTTAAAGCCCCGTAAACTCGTAAAAAATCCGTAAATTCGCCCTTGTACGGCCAAAAACAGGGCGCTAGGGTAAAAAAGGGTATCAATCGAAAGCTCTCGTTTACCCAGACACAGTCCTGCAGGAAAATTCCATTTTTTCCCCATAGGAAAGTTTTTACGGGAAAATCAAAATTTCGGGTCAATGGGGGGTCCCCCCCGATTTCGTTCAAAATCGGCACACAGGTGCCCCACCACCAGCCGAGAAACTTTCCCCAAAACGGTCCCCGTTGCATTGACGTTTAAGGCCCGTAAAGCCCCCTAGACTCGTAAAATATCCG
Source organism: Amphibalanus amphitrite (assembly GCF_019059575.1). Classification (NCBI taxonomy): domain Eukaryota; kingdom Metazoa; phylum Arthropoda; class Thecostraca; order Balanomorpha; family Balanidae; genus Amphibalanus; species Amphibalanus amphitrite. The sequence goes on along the minus strand of NW_024881525.1, from coordinate 762,367 downwards.
TAAAATCGCCTTTGTACGGACAAAAAAGTGGTGCTATGGTAAAAATGGGTATCAATCGAAAGCTCTCGTTTACCCAGACACAGTCCTGCAGGAAAATTCCACTTTTTTCCCATAGGAAAGTTTTTACGGGAAAATCAAAATTTCGGGTCAATCGGGGGTCCCCCCCGATTTCGTTCAAAATCGGCACACAGGTGCCCCACCACCAGCCGAGAAACTTTCCCCAAAACGGTCCCCGTTGCATTGACGTTTAAGGCCCTTAAAGCCCCGTAAACTCGTAAAAAATCCGTAAATTCGTCCTTGTACGGCCAAAAACGGGGCGCTAGGGTAAAAAAGGGTATCAATCGAAAGCTCTCGTTTACCCAGACACAGTCCTGCAGGAAAATTCCACTTTTTCCCCATAGGAAAGTTTTTACGGGAAAATCAAAATTTCGGGTCAATGGGGGGTCCCCCCCGATTTCGTTCAAAATCGGCACACAGGTGCCCCACCACCAGCCGAGAAACTTTCCCCAAAACGGTCCCCGTTGCATTGACGTTTAAGGCCCGTAAAGCCCCCTAGACTCGTAAAATATCCGTAAAATCGCCTTTGTACGGACAAAAAAGTGGTGCTATGGTAAAAATGGGTATCAATCGAAAGCTCTCGTTTACCCAGACACAGTCCTGCAGGAAAATTCCACTTTTTTCCCATAGGAAAGTTTTTACGGGAAAATCAAAATTTTGGGTCAATGGGGGGTCCCCCCCGATTTCGTTCAAAATCGGCACACAGGTGCCCCACCACCAGCCGAGAAACTTTCCCCAAAACGGTCCCCGTTGCATTGACGTTTAAGGCCCTTAAAGCCCCGTAAACTCGTAAAAAATCCGTAAATTCGCCCTTGTACGGCCAAAAACGGGGCGCTAGGGTAAAAAAGGGTATCAATCGAAAGCTCTCGTTTACCCAGACACAGTCCTGCAGGAAAATTCCACTTTTTCCCCATAGGAAAGTTTTTACGGGAAAATCAAAATTTTGGGTCAACTTTCCTATGGGGAAAAAGTGGAATTTTCCTGCAGGACTGTATCTGGGTAAACGAGAGCTTTCGATTGATACCCATTTATACCATAGCACCACTTTTTTGTCCGTACAAAGGTGATTTTACGGATATTTTACGAGTCTAGGGGGCTTTACGGGCCTTAAACGTCAATGCAACGGGGACCGTTTTGGGGAAAGTTTCTCGGCTGGTGGTGGGGCACCTGTGTGCCGATTTTGAACGAAATCGGGGGGGACCCCCATTGACCCGAAATTTTGATTTTCCCGTAAAAACTTTCCTATGGGGAAAAAGTGGAATTTTCCTGCAGGACTGTGTCTGGGTAAACGAGAGCTTTCGATTGATACCCTTTTTTACCCTAGCGCCCCGTTTTTGGCCGTACAAGGGCGAATTTACGGATTTTTTACGAGTTTACGGGGCTTTAAGGGCCTTAAACGTCAATGCAACGGGGACCGTTTTGGGGAAAGTTTCTCGGCTGGTGGTGGGGCACCTGTGTGCCGATTTTGAACGAAATCGGGGGGGACCCCAAATTGACCCAAAATTTTGATTTTCCCGTAAAAACTTTCCTATGGGAAAAAAGTGGAATTTTCCTGCAGGACTGTGTCTGGGTAAACGAGAGCTTTCGATTGATACCCATTTTTACCATAGCACCACTTTTTTGTCCGTACAAAGGCGATTTTACGGATATTTTACGAGTCTACGGGGCTTTACGGGCCTTAAACGTCAATGCAACGGGGACCGTTTTGGGGAAAGTTTCTCGGCTGGTGGTGGGGCACCTGTGTGCCGATTTTGAACGAAATCGGGGGGGACCCCCCCATTGACCCGAAATTTTGATTTTCCCGTAAAAACTTTCCTATGGGGAAAAAGTGGAATTTTCCTGCAGGACTGTGTCTGGGTAAACGAGAGCTTTCGATTGATACCCTTTTTTACCCTAGCGCCCCGTTTTTGGCCGTACAAGGGCGAATTTACGGATTTTTTACGAGTTTACGGGGCTTTAAGGGCCTTAAACGTCAATGCAACGGGGACCGTTTTGGGGAAAGTTTCTCGGCTGGTGGTGGGGCACCTGTGTGCCGATTTTGAACGAAATCGGGGGGGGACCCCCCATTGACCCGAAATTTTGATTTTCCCGTAAAAACTTTCCTATGGGGAAAAAGTGGAATTTTCCTGCAGGACTGTGTCTGGGTAAATGAGAGCTTTCGATTGATACCCATTTTTACCCTAGCGCCCCGTTTTTGGCCGTACAAGGGCGAATTTACGGATTTTTTACGAGTTTACGGGGCTTTAAGGGCCTTAAACGTCAATGCAACGGGGACCGTTTTGGGGAAAGTTTCTCGGCTGGTGGTGAAGCACCTGTGTGCCGATTTTGAACGAAATCGGGGGGGACCCCCCATTGACCCAAAATTTTGATTTTCCCGTAAAAACTTTCCTATGGGAAAAAAGTGGAATTTTCCTGCAGGACTGTGTCTGGGTAAACGAGAGCTTTCGATTGATACCCATTTTTACCATAGCACCACTTTTTTGTCCGTACAAAGGCGATTTTACGGATATTTTACGAGTCTAGGGGGCTTTACGGGCCTTAAACGTCAATGCAACGGGGACCGTTTTGGGGAAAGTTTCTCGGCTGGTGGTGGGGCACCTGTGTGCCGATTTTGAACGAAATCGTGGGGGACCCCCCATTGACCCAAAATTTTGATTTTCCCGTAAAAACTTTCCTATGGGAAAAAAGTGGAATTTTCCTGCAGGACTGTGTCTGGGTAAACGAGAGCTTTCGATTGATACCCATTTTTACCATAGCACCACTTTTTTGTCCGTACAAGGGCGAATTTACGGATTTTTTACGAGTTTACGGGGCTTCAAGGGCCTTAAACGTCAATGCAACGGGGACCGTTTTGGGGAAAGAGTCTCGGCTGGTGGTGGGGCACCTGTGTGCCGATTTTGAACGAAATCGGGGGGACCCCCCATTGACCCAAAATTTTGATTTTTCCGTAAAAACTTTCCTATGGGGAAAAAGTGGAATTTTCCTGCAGGACTGTATCTGGGTAAACGAGAGCTTTCGATTGATACCCATTTTTACCCTAGCGCCCCGTTTTTGGCCGTACAAGGGCGAATTTACGGATATTTTACGAGTCTAGGGGGCTTTACGGGCCTTAAACGTCAATGCAACGGGGACCGTTTTGGGGAAAGTTTCTCGGCTGGTGGTGGGGCACCTGTGTGCCGATTTTGAACGAAATCGGGGGGGACCCCCCATTGACCCAAAATTTTGATTTTCCCGTAAAAACTTTCCTATGGGGAAAAAGTGGAATTTTCCTGCAGGACTGTGTCTGGGTAAACGAGAGCTTTCGATTGATACCCATTTTTACCCTAGCGCCCCGTTTTTGGCCGTACAAGGGCGAATTTACGGATTTTTTACGAGTTTACGGGGCTTTAAGGGCCTTAAACGTCAATGCAACGGGGACCGTTTTGGGGAAAGTTTCTCGGCTGGTGGTGGGGCACCTGTGTGCCGATTTTGAACGAAATCGGGGGGGACCCCCCATTGACCCGAAATTTTGATTTTTCCGTAAAAACTTTCCTATGGGGAAAAAGTGGAATTTTCCTGCAGGACTGTGTCTGGGTAAACGAGAGCTTTCGATTGATACCCATTTTTACCATAGCACCACTTTTTTGTCCGTACAAAGGCGATTTTACGGATATTTTACGAGTCTACGGGGCTTTACGGGCCTTAAACGTCAATGCAACGGGGACCGTTTTGGGGAAAGTTTCTCGGCTGGTGGTGGGGCACCTGTGTGCCGATTTTGAACGAAATCGGGGGGGACCCCCCCATTGACCCGAAATTTTGATTTTCCCGTAAAAACTTTCCTATGGGGAAAAAGTGGAATTTTCCTGCAGGACTGTATCTGGGTAAACGAGAGCTTTCGATTGATACCCATTTTTACCCTAGCGCCCCGTTTTTGGCCGTACAAGGGCGAATTTACGGATATTTTACGAGTCTAGGGGGCTTTACGGGCCTTAAACGTCAATGCAACGGGGACCGTTTTGGGGAAAGTTTCTCGGCTGGTGGTGGGGCACCTGTGTGCCAATTTTGAACGAAATCGGGGGGGGACCCCTTATTGACCCAAAATTTTGATTTTCCCGTAAAAACTTTCCTATGGGGAAAAAGTGGAATTTTCCTGCAGGACTGTGTCTGGGTAAACGAGACCTTTCGATTGATACCCATTTTTACCCTAGCGCCCCGTTTTTGGCCGTACAAGGGCGAATTTACGGATTTTTTACGAGTTTACGGGGCTTTAAGGGCCTTAAACGTCAATGCAACGGGGACCGTTTTGGGGAAAGTTTCTCGGCTGGTGGTGGGGCACCTGTGTGCCGATTTTGAACGAAATCGGGGGGGACCCCCCATTGACCCAAAATTTTGATTTTTCCGTAAAAACTTTCCTATGGGGAAAAAGTGGAATTTTCCTGCAGGACTGTATCTGGGTAAACGAGAGCTTTCGATTGATACCCATTTTTACCCTAGCGCCCCGTTTTTGGCCGTACAAGGGCGAATTTACGGATATTTTACGAGTCTAGGGGGCTTTACGGGCCTTAAACGTCAATGCAACGGGGACCGTTTTGGGGAAAGTTTCTCGGCTGGTGGTGGGGCACCTGTGTGCCGATTTTGAACGAAATCGGGGGGGACCCCCCATTGACCCAAAATTTTGATTTTCCCGTAAAAACTTTCCTATGGGGAAAAAGTGGAATTTTCCTGCAGGACTGTGTCTGGGTAAACGAGAGCTTTCGATTGATACCCATTTTTACCCTAGCGCCCCGTTTTTGGCCGTACAAGGGCGAATTTACGGATTTTTTACGAGTTTACGGGGCTTTAAGGGCCTTAAACGTCAATGCAACGGGGACCGTTTTGGGGAAAGTTTCTCGGCTGGTGGTGGGGCACCTGTGTGCCGATTTTGAACGAAATCGGGGGGGACCCCCCATTGACCCGAAATTTTGATTTTTCCGTAAAAACTTTCCTATGGGGAAAAAGTGGAATTTTCCTGCAGGACTGTGTCTGGGTAAACGAGAGCTTTCGATTGTTACCCATTTTTACCCTAGCGCCCCGTTTTTGGCCGTACAAGGGCGAATTTACGGATTTTTTTTTACGAGTTTACGGGGCTTCAAGGGCCTTAAACGTCAATGCAACGGGGACCGTTTTGGGGAAAGTTTCTCGGCTGGTGGTGGGGCACCTGTGTGCCGATTTTGAACGAAATCGGGGGGGACCCCCCATTGACCCAAAATTTTGATTTTTCCGTAAAAACTTTCCTATGGGGAAAAAGTGGAATTTTCCTGCAGGACTGTATCTGGGTAAACGAGAGCTTTCGATTGATACCCATTTTTACCCTAGCGCCCCGTTTTTGGCCGTACAAGGGCGAATTTACGGATATTTTACGAGTCTAGGGGGCTTTACGGGCCTTAAACGTCAATGCAACGGGGACCGTTTTGGGGAAAGTTTCTCGGCTGGTGGTGGGGCACCTGTGTGCCGATTTTGAACGAAATCGGGGGGGACCCCCCATTGACCCAAAATTTTGATTTTCCCGTAAAAACTTTCCTATGGGGAAAAAGTGGAATTTTCCTGCAGGACTGTGTCTGGGTAAACGAGAGCTTTCGATTGATACCCATTTTTACCCTAGCGCCCCGTTTTTGGCCGTACAAGGGCGAATTTACGGATTTTTTACGAGTTTACGGGGCTTTAAGGGCCTTAAACGTCAATGCAACGGGGACCGTTTTGGGGAAAGTTTCTCGGCTGGTGGTGGGGCACCTGTGTGCCGATTTTGAACGAAATCGGGGGGGACCCCCCATTGACCCGAAATTTTGATTTTTCCGTAAAAACTTTCCTATGGGGAAAAAGTGGAATTTTCCTGCAGGACTGTGTCTGGGTAAACGAGAGCTTTCGATTGATACCCATTTTTACCTCTTTGTGACGTCATTTCTAGGGGAAAACGGGTCATAAAGGTTTCCCTCTACCGGGGCCTTTTTTCCCCCTACCGAATCTGTGCTGTGCTGAATCTGTGCTGAATCTGTGCCAACTTCCGTTACATGGCATGTTGTGCCTAGTTGTGCGGTACCATCCGCTAGTTAATATTTCCCCCAATAGATGTCTCTCAGCAAGACGCCTGAGGCATGCTGCGCCGCAAGGCATCTTATCGCAATCGGCTTCTTTTGGTCTTGTAGCCTGTTTAAAGTTATGAATTAATTTTCCTAGAAATTTGATGAGCATATTCATAGAGCTTCACGCAGCTTCTCTAGACTCTATCATACAGTGTCACAAATCACTTCAATAGATAATAGATATCTGGATAAAATACAGTAGCCATAGAGTTCAGTGCAGTAGCTGTATCCAATGCAGTTTTCATTACTTCCAATGACGTCATATTCACTTTCTCCCAACGTGAATTTTCCTCAACAATCTTTACCGAAAGTTATTTGCCGGACCTTGATCGAAAAGTTGAAGATTTGCGTATGGTGGTGTGAGTTAATTTATTATCACTTATTTTAGCATTTTTATTTTATTCTGAGTTTTGTGGAAGGGTGGTTGCTGGTTGGGATGGTAAGTGACGGGTTGTTTTAACAAATTTTCAAATGGAACTTGTGAAATTCAGCCTTTGCACCCTGAGCAACCCCTGTTAAGCCTTAAGGTCACACTATTTCAATTTTGACACGAATCATGCAACCCAGAAATTGTTCATACCAAGTTCATGCATATCTATGGTTCATACTTCATACCATTACTTACTCCTAGAAATTATTAACCTAACGTGACCTGATTTTGCTGGTGTAACATACATGACATTGCGAATACATGATTACGGAGCGAGCGAAGCGAGCGGAGTCTTTCCTTAGATTACCTAACGGAAATTTCTGAGTATGAGCGGCCGGCCGGCCGTGGGGACGCTCTTCAAAAGCTAATATCTTAGGAACGGGACATCCGATTGACAAGCGGTCTTCTTTACTGAATGTCACTTGGACGTAAAAGTTCTGTGGTGTGATGGCCACCATGTGTTCTTGCCAACCACCGCACGTGGCGCGTGGTAAAGTTGGACATTTTTTAAGAACCCCCAAAATTGCAACCTCAATAACGGCACAACGGTTGGGCCGATTGAATTGAAACTCGGTACACAGTTAGGTCTCCATCAGATAATTCATCTGCATGTGTTAAGGTTGGGGTGCTGCTGCACGTGCGCACGTGCAGGGGTCGTTTCCAGATCTCGAGAACGGCTGGACCGATGGCGCTCAAATTTGGTACACGGTTAGGGACCAGTTAGTAGGGTGCCGTGCACAAGTCAGTTGGGACCCATTTTGCACGTGCGCACGTGCAGGGTGCCGCTTCCAGATCTCGAGAACGGCTGGGCCGATTGTGCTCAAATTTGGCACATCGCTAGAGACCGGTTAGTAGGGTGCCGTGCACAAGTCAGTTGGAGGTATCCCCTCGAAATTTCGCACGTGCAAGGCCCACCCTCTCGCTCGCTCCGTTAGTCGCCCCATAAGGCGTTATACTGGTTTAACGTTTGGTGTGGTCAGATATGGGGTGTAACTTATAGATGTTTATGGTTGGATGTTTATTGTTAGTATTGATGTGTGGTGTCACTTTTGAAGCTTAGAAGGATGTGCTCTTCCCTTTCATCTTTTTATTTTGTGAAATTCCAAAATTTTTGGGGGGGGCTGCAAATTGCAAAATGCCAATATAGTGTGATCCTAATAAAGCTGATATGTCCCGTGCACAAACCTAGCAGCTAGTTCCTATCAAAAGTAATTGCACCAAACTACTACAGGTCAATTATCAAAATTTTTGCTCTTTAGAAACTTTACTGTACATCTTGTGATAACACCTTGGGATGAAAAAGATTGCCAGCTGTTGTTGGTGTTTGCCTTAACTTGCCCATAAGTTCTGCCAACTCAGTGGAGGAAAAACTGAGCTAATTGATGAAACAAATCCATAAAACAAGATGATTTTTGACAAAAATCAATGGGCTTGATATTGTTTTCTCAGTAGCAGTTTGAGCTTCTTTTTTAGTTTTGGTCCAGTTTTGATTGAGAGAGAGCCAAAGCAACATCAGCTTGCCTCTCAAGTCATTGTTGAATCTGAGGTAGGATGCATCGATGAGAAACAAAGAGCCTAATAAAAGGGATGGTAAAAGAGGTCCATGTTGTGTTTTAGGAGCTTCAGAATTCAATTTTGCAACTGAAATCTGCTTTAATAAATTGAGCATAAGTAGCATAATAATTGCAGCTATCATAATAGTCTGAAACTACTTATACCATCTACCAATAAAAGAGCTATTGAATGCCCTGGAGCAATGTTCTAGTTTCTTTATTTATTGAACTGTGAGCCAGTTTGTCCTAGAATGTCTAAGCTGAACATTTGATCATGATGACTTATTGTAACTTGATTTCACCTATCTTGAAGAAATCAAGTTTTACCAACATGGGTACAATTGCAAGTTGTGTGTATTTTGGGCTTAAATGTCACCTATGAGTGTAACAGTGTTTTTATATACCTTGAGTGTAACCAACCACATAAAAAGATACCAACTGCTAATGAGAAAAGATGTAACAAGTCCTTCCCTCATCCACTCCACCTTTTCTTCAGTTCCAATCAGTTTGCCATTTTAGCAGCAGTAGGCCTGTTTTGCCTGTTTGGGTGTTCATGTGTCTTCACCCATGAGAACAACATCCCACATATGGCCGGTAGGTTGGGTGATGTCACGGGCGACATGCCGCAGCTGACGCACGCGGACGGGGCGCGCGCGCCGCGACCCGGCCGCGGCCGCTTGCGCGTCTATAAAGTGGTGGTGCTCGGCGAGGGTGGCGTCGGCAAGTCGGCGCTTGTCCTGCAGTTTGTCAGCCACAACTTTATCGAGTACCATGACCCGACTATCGGTGAGTGTGTGACACAGATGCGGCTTCGTGACGCAGACCATAGCGTCCTCGTATGTAGGTACGGCGCGTAGTGCGTGTTATTATCGTGACTTGAGCCCTTAGCTGCTCTACATTCGCCGACTCCGATGGTCGATACGGTCTTTGTGCCTCTGAGAAGCAATGTAAAGATTATCATAAGATTTTCCCAGCGTCGTGATCTTTAGATCGGTCATCATCATCAGGTGCTGGTGCATGCTATGCATTGATTGTTAACGATCAGCCTCTATTAAACGTTTCCGTGGGGCTCTTAGCACACATCACACCAACAAAGCCTGACTCCCGCGCTCCGCAGAGGATGCGTACCAGCAGCAGGCGGTGATTGACGGCGAGCCGGCGCTGCTCGACATCCTGGACACGGCCGGCCAGGTCGAGTTCACCGCCATGAAGGAGCAGTACATGCGCTGCGGCGAGGGCTTCATCATCTGCTACAGCATCTGCGACCGGCGCAGCTTCGAGCAGGTGGCCGAGTACCGGCGGCTGCTCAGTCGCGTCCGCGCCGCCGACGACGTGCCTCTCGTCATCGTCGGCTGTAAACTCGACCTGGACAGCCACAGAAAGGTGAAAACTGGAGCTGGGCCAGTCGCAGAGAGGTAGATCAGGATAGTCACAGAAGGTCAGTGTTGGACCTGGCCAGGCTTGGTAAGATGAGGACTGACACTTCAAGGCCTCGGAAGGGTAGACCGGGACAGCCACAGTTAGGTGAGGATTGGACCTGGACAACCTCGGAAAGATGAGAACTGGAACTGGACAGCCACATGTAGGTGAGGGTTGGTCCTGGACAACCACAGAAGAGTGAGAGCAACCACAGGGATAAGGTCAACCACAGAAAGGTGAGAGTGGGGCCTAGACAGCCACAGAATGGTGGAACAGACACGTAAAAGTGATAATTGGACCTGGACACTGGACAGCCACAGAGTCACCAATCGCTGTTTGGTAGCCTTCATTCTCCATACGTGTCCTTCGGCCAGGTGCTGACTGAGGAGGGACGCGATCTCGCACGCCAGCTGAACGCGCCCTTCTTCGAGACGTCGGCGGCCTACCGCCGCTTCGTGGACGACTCTTTCCACGCGCTCGTGCGGATCATTCGCAAACAGGAGCGTGACAAGGATGAGGTGGGTGCGCGGGCAGCGGAACGATCCCGGGCCAGGCGGGAAGCAGGGCCGATTTCACTGGTTTACCTTGTTTGGTATTTGTCACGACTACGAGTCGGCAATCAAATGGTCATTTATATTTAACGAGCCGTAATGCAACATGAGTGTCTTAGACAGGCATCGGTAAAATCCTTTTTGAAAGGACTGCATTCCCAATCCACATTCCTAGTGCCGAAGTGGATTGCATTCCTACCCGCAATCCCCTTTTTTCACTTGGATTGTGATCAAATCCGCAATCCTTTTTTGCAATCCTGTTGTATTATTATGCGCACTAGTGGATCTGGGGGAGGGAGGGAGGCATAGGGCCGTGCCTCCATCCCCAAATCACCCATTTCTAGTACATAGTCTTGCGAGTAATTCCTATCTAAGGCACATATATTTTATGGGAAATATTTTTTGCCTCAAACACCCCACATTTAAACCTCCTCTACCCAACCAGTGTTTTATATTTTTAAAACGCCCTCAAATACGTAATTTTGCCCTTCCTATGTAGTTCATCAGCGTATATTATTTTGAGCGTTTAAATTAAAAGCGTTTAAATTATTAAATAATTAGCGTTTAAATTATTTCAAGTTTCGATGTAAAGCCCTTGATAGCAAAGTACAATGTACATTAAAGGGCCCCTCCCACCTTAACATTAGTTTTGAGTTGAGATAGCCAAGTTTGCGGCCAGGCTCAGAAACCACCATTTATCCTGGTCGCAACCCCCGCAGCTTTATGGTGTTCAAGAAATTTCTTCCCTTTACTTGCAGGGTGGGACCAGCGTGGTCCCTATCTCTTAACCATTACGGGAATCTGATGACGTCATCAGGCTTTCGAACGTCCGTTAAATGTTTGACTAAAACGTTTTGTAGCACGCGGTGGTATATGCTGCTTTGCGCGCAACAAATGCCGCACTTTCAAATAAATTCGCTAGGAACAGCGGAGACCCCAAAAAGTAAACAAAAGTAAAAGTCTAATATCTTGAAAACCGGTGAATATTTTTCGATGAAATTTGGTAGATATTCGTTTTTGCTCTTTCTGAACCGAGCGACATCACTTTCATGCCAATTCATTAACTTTTTTGAAGGTGGGAGGGTCCCTTTAAGTCGATGAAGCCGATCTCATAATTTTCAATCGCAACAAACCATTTCAAAGCACTAATCAAACACAATCCGGATTGGATTGCAAAAATTGGAAGTATGATGCAATCCAATCCGCAATCAAATCCTGTTTTTTGGAATGGATTTCAAATCCAGGTGCAATCCACCAAAAAGGAATGCAATCAGGATTTTGCAATCCTGCAATCACAATCCTACCGATGCCTGGTCTTAGATTATCCGTAGCACAGCATTTACCATAGCGTTGTGCTTGTGATTGTGTGCTTGTTCACTTTTACATCGTATCGTTGACTCCGTTTCTTCTTCGGGCAAGGTAGTCACTCGTATAATTGCCTTCCGCAACACTGCATTTAACACCAGCCATTTGCCTAACCCATCTGACCCTCCCTCTCGTGTCTAGGACGAGGAGCGGCGGCTGCAGCCGTCGCCGGGCCGTGCGCCGCGGATCCGCCGCCGCTGGCACCGGCTCTGTGCCCTACTCTCAGTGATGTTTCGCCGCCGCCGTCGGGATCGGCTCAAGTCGCCCAGCCGCGCCTGAGGCCGGCGCTCTACCTTGCTGCACTGCCGGCGCTCGGTCCACCCGACCGACGGCACTAAATCGGGCCGTCTCGGTCCGTCGGTCGGGCTTTGCCGGCGACTCGGCTAGACGTGAGTCATTGCGACTCTGAGAGTCGGCTAGAGCTGACGACTCGACCGGTGAGTCAGCGTGCAAACGATGGTCTCCGGCAAGCTATCTCATGTACAGCGCAGCTCAGTAGGAACCCAGGCTTCCAATGCGCCCCCGGCGTCTGCGCCAGCGCCACACTCCCGCTGTTACCGCTAGGGTTCAGCGGAGATTGCTGAATGGGCGGGTGCTCACGTCTATTGGACAGCTAGCGGCATCTGCAGTTGCAGCCGGGGTTCTGCGTCGCCGTTTTAGCGAGGCAGTCCACCAATGCAATGTTTTTGGGACTGGCCGTTGCTGTGGAAGATAGTGCTGCTGGCGACCCGCGGGTGGGGACGGGGACGGGTCTGCATAGGCGTTTAGGCATAGCGTGCTGCCTGCTCAGCAGTAGAATTATCTAGTCAGCCACGTGCACAAGCCTAGTGTTGCCGCGGCGCTTGTTGCTGTGCGGTTTGCCGTGCTTTCTGAGGCGGTATCGTATTAGGCAGTGCGTCTTATTGCGCCAGCTGCTGCCGTGTGACATTTTAGAAGTTTCGTAGGGCGTTTTGGGTGTCACCCTGCTTGCTGCGGGCAGAGATAGTTGTATAAGGCGAACGCTGACGTCTTCCCGCTGTTTGGCCTGCGGGCAGAACTGAGGGGGCCAGCCGGCCGTCTGTAGTGCTGAGTGCTGCGGGTGGCGCGGCCCGCCACCACCAATGGCGGTCTGCGCCTAGAAGGCCGACTGGTGCTGCTTCCCTGACGGCGGTACATAGCTTTAACAAGAGCTCCTAGGTCCTATGCGTGTATGGCGCCGCTGCCGGTACTTCTAGTCCTCAATTTATAAGTCTTTTAGTGTGGCCAGAAGTTAAAGTTTTATCGCAACTTTTCGCTGCATTTTATTCTGGCCTTACGGTAAGAATCTAGGAGTAACATTGAGAGTTATTGGCGTAAATTGATTTATATGTGTTTATTTTCGAGCCCTTAGCTTTTATAATATTCTATTGGCAACTGATGGGCACATTTGTTACCGTACTGTTGGCCTTGCATAAGTTTTTTTATCAATTATATTTGACAGTGCGTTGCATTTTCTTAACACTATGGAAAAAATGCGTTATTATAATAATCTCGATGTGCACTTCGATGACGAGACAATAAGTACTAACTGGCAAGCATTAGCGTGTTTCGTAGCATTCTCCATGCAATGCTTTATATTTTATCAACTTATTGTGTTAAGTTTATTCATGCTATACGTTGTTACTATGTATTGTGTTTTAGTCCATGCCGTGTTAGTATGGTTTTCGGTATAATTTGATCAGGTCGCTCACAAAGGAACTTACTATCCTGGTAGCGCTAATATTGTCGTGTTTATTCGTGCCCTCAGGATAGCTTTCCAATACTATTTGAATCTCTTTTCGGTCGTGTCATGCGTGTTAACGCTTGCAACCATCACGCCATTTACTTGGAAAGTCATACCTTTGTAGTTTAATCAATGTATTTTTGTCATTTCCGTGTGGATTTCTTCATTGAAAATAGCGTGTGTGCTTGTTGGCAACGGTGCGTCACTTTTCTTCATTTCCATACTTTTGGCTCAATTCCTTGCAATGCAAATCCTCGCCGATTGAAGGAGAGTGGCTGCCTACGTATTGCTTTGTGCATGTAGTTGAGTCATTTCAATGCCTACTTTCTAAATCACTTTACAACAGGGGGTCTTGGTTATGGCATTCAGCGTTTCGGGGATGCACTTATATTTTGCTAAATTGCCTTGTTTTGCTCCTTTTTTTTGCACAAGAACAAAAGGTATGGTGAGCTTCTGTTCAGGTTGTAAAAAGAAAACTATGCAACTTTTGGTGGGTTTGGTCGAAGGTCTGCACTGGATTTGCGACGTTTCCTATCCAGCTTCAACCTAAACAGTAAACATGTGTGGCAAAGTCGTAATATTACGATGTGTCGTGAAATGTTACTACTTAATCTACTCCTCGCTCAACCTTGTAGGCAGGTGCTAAAGCTTATTAGTGAGCAGAGGACGCCTGCCGTGAGTCCGCCTCTTGGGTGCGGCAGAGCGTGCCTGCCGCTATATATGGCCTTGGTGCCTGCAGTTTGACCCGGTCACCGGACCAGCTGCGCTGCGCCGGCGGCCGAACCGAGTGACTGTGATGGTGCTGTCTGTCGGCGCGTGTCGCTAGGAACCCCCACACAACGAAACGACGACCAACGAGAGTGAGGCGATATTATTGTGGGCGCGTAGTGCCACTGTGCGTATAGTTATGCGCTTGCCTGCTTCTCAACGGACGCTCCTACTGCGGTGTTACCGTCCTGTTAACTGGACAAAATACAGAGTGTCTCGGTGCTGTGGTGTTTGGTTGGAAGATTCTTGATACGAGCTGGCATTTAGATTAGGTTAGGAACTTCGATTAGAGACATCAGACAGGGAGACGGGCAGGGCGGCAGGGTGAGGGTTACGAACAAAAGTAGGTAAGCATCGCAAATGTTGATATTGTTCATCGTATTTCATTGCTTGCGTACTTCCCCCGCAGGGGGCTGACCGTGGTCAGAGCTGCTGCTTAGCCGGGGTCATCTGGCTCCGGCTGTGCGGCGGCTGTGACTTCGGCCAGTAAGGGGAGTAGCGCCCCCTCGGCCCCAGCTTGACGCGCGTTTGACCTGGACTTGCCTTGCTTACTGGATGGATTGTCTGCAGGATTGGCCCCGCAGGGGGTTGGCAGTGGCGTGGGTCGCTGTCGGACTGGGTTCCTTGGGCCTTTGCCCCGCGGCGGCCCTGGCCTCGGCCAGCAAGGGGAGTAGCGCCCCCTCGGCCCCAGCTTGACCCATGCTTGCTTACGATTTGCTTTTGATCACTGGATGGACAGATGGTACGGCCCGACTTTTCTTGGTTTCCGTGGTTTTGTTTCTCTTGAGCGGTCTTTGTTTGCTTTTACTTTGCTTTTCACCGGATGTCCGTGTTTCGTTCGATCACAGCTTTCTGATTCCTTTCCCCTTTTTTCGTTGTTTTTTACACCCGCAGGAACACAGCCGAGTTGGGCTAGTGTAAGGGGAGTGGCGTCCCCTCGGGTACCAGCCGGTTTTACTAGGCTAGGCGAGCCGACCCGTACCCCAGGACAACGGGATCCTGGAGGTTGAGCCCCCCACCGTGCGGAGCCAGTCGCGGTGGCTGGGCAACACGCCTCTTTGGCCCTGAGTTCTGTAAGGGCGGGACACTCAGTGGGGCGCCGCACTTGAGGAGCCATTCCCAGTCGTGATGCCGCCGGGGGTGGTGTCGGAGAGGTGTCGCCGGCGGGGTTCGGGCATTTGTGCTCGTCCTCCGTCGGTGGGACTGATCTGTCGCTGCCCCTGGCGGTGACTCGGCTAGGCGTCAAGGGAGGAGACGGTATCCGACCGTGGGGGGTGGTGAGTCTCTCTCTCCCCCTCGGAAGGTGCCGCCAAGTCCCGTACAGTCAGCTCGGCCGTCCCAGGCCTTGTAGCGGCGCCGTTGCGGAGCGTCGGCGGCCGAGCTGGCGGAGACCAACAGACTCGCATGGATACCTTGACCAACCCCTCCTCCCCCTCTCTCACCAATCCCTCGGCTTCGGCCGATTCTCGGCCGCCGGCCTCGGCCGACGGGCGAACGTTGCACGTTCCAAGACCGAAAAATCCCAGAATCCTCATCTTCCGGAGCGCAGACAGGGAGCTGAGCTCCTTGTCGCCCTTCCAGCGAAAGGACGGTTGTGACCGGTTTGGCAGCATCGTCCGCTGCGACCGCATGCGGGGCGGAGCACTTGAGGTGGAGTTCCGTAAGAGCGAAGAGGCGACGAATGCCTTAACTGCCACTCGATTCGTGTACTCGGAAGGACGTGCCTCCGGTCGGAAGCTCGTTTCTTTGCCGCTGACGGTGGAGCCACACCGCTCCAAGAACTCCTCTCGAGGAGTTATAAACTGCTTCGACTTGAGGAACGTGAGTGACGAGGACATAGCGGACGGGCTCTCGGAGTACGGCGTGACAGCCGCCCGCCGCATCCTCACGCGAAGAGGCACGGTCCCGACAAATAACATCATTCTCACATTTGACACCACCGACATGCCGAACGAGGTCCGTGTGGGGTACATCAAGGTCCGCGTGCGCCCATACGTCCCGGCGCCCATGCGCTGCTATCGGTGCCAGAGGTTCGGCCACACGAAGGACAACTGCCGGGGTAGACCCACATGCTCCAAGTGCGCTTCTCAGGACCACACTGACGATACGTGCAACTCGGAGACCCCTCGATGCGTCAACTGCGGAGAGGGGCAGACACCGCACTCCGCGTATGACAGGTCCTGCCCTACATACGTCAAAGAGAAGGAGATAAACACCATCAAGGCTACCAGAAATCTGTCGTTTAAAGAGGCCCGGGAGGTGTATAACCAAACTCACCCGAAGACCTCGTATGCCCAAAAGGTGAGAGTGACAAACTCAACCGATGCCTCCCAGATGAGTGTCGCACAGCTCGTGCAGCTCCTCAAGCGATTCGGCCTCACTGTCGTAGCCACTGATGGCTCAGCGGACCCCCCGGCGCCTCGTGCGCCGCCGAGCGACACGGAGCAGGCTGCTCAGGAGTCAGTGTGGGGTCCACCCAGTCCGGCTCCAGCCGCGAGTGGAGACGAGTGGACCGTCGTCCAGCGCCGACAGGGTGGTCGGCGCCCCCCGGCGCAGGGTAAGGCGCCACCCACCCCGCCCCGCCCCCGACCGTCTACGGCGGTGCAGGAGGCGCTGCGGCGGGGGGAGGAGGAGAGGAAGGCACGAGAGGCGAGGAGGGCTCGCCTCGTCCAGAAGGCCCTCGAGGCTAAGGAAGCCTCGTCTGCCGACTCCGCCTCCGGGAGTGCCAATGCGGCTGTTGCTGCTGACACCCCGGAGACACCTCAGGCGGGGACTCGGCCCATCATGGGTCCCCCGCCGCCTCCTCCACCTCCGCAGCGGCGGCCACCACCGCCGCTGCCAGAGACGCCTGTGTCGAGGACACAGGCCGCCGCCTCGACATCCCCGTCGGGGCGGCAACAGCCCTCCGCGGCTCCAGGGCGCCTCGCCAAGCGGCAGACGCCCCCGAGCTGGTCACCTTCGGAGGGCGACGCCCCCCGGTCGAAAAGGCCCCAGCCGGGCCCGAGCCATGCCCGATCTGCCTCTGCTGAAGGGAGGCTTCACCGAGAGGGCTCAGGGCACCCCCGTATCCGGTACGGGGGGAGCGCCTCCTCGGAGTTAGAGGACCTAGTCTAGTCTTTCAGTCTAGTCATTTCCTCTTTTATCCTTTTATCTTTTTCGCGCTATTGCGCTTTTTTACCAGGTGCATTTCTCTCGGTGCTTTTTACCTTTTTTGTGGTCAGTCAGGTATCTGTGTGCGCCTTTGCCTCATGTTATACGCGCCCTTTTTGCGCCTTTTTAACCACGCCTTTTATTCTACAGTGGAACTGTAGAGGCCTCCGGGCCAACTACCAGGACCTACAGTCTCTTATCCGTTGGCGCCCACCCCTTGTTTTAGGTCTCCAGGAGACCAAGCTAGCGCCAAACGTTACCCTTGCCATCAAGGGTTACTCTGTTTTTAGAAGAGACTTAGACACCCCGACCATTGCCCATGGAGGTGTACTTTTGGCAGTGCACCACAGTGTGCCCGCACGTCAGGTTCCGCTGCAGACTCCTCTGCAGGCGGTAGCCGCTAGAGTTGATTTCAACCACCGGGAGCTGACAGTTTGTTCTTTATACCTTCCACCAGGTATAGCGCTCCCGGTGGTTGAGCTGCATCGACTTGTCGATGAGCTTCCACCTCCGGTCCTGGTAGTCGGCGATTTTAACGCGCATAGCTTGGTGTGGGGATGCGACACGACTGGCACTCGTGGTCGAATTTTAGAATCTTTTATCCGCGATGAGGCGCTCTGTATTTTAAATACAGGAAAGCGCACCCATTTTACCACGCCCTCCGGTCAAACATCGGCTCTGGACCTGAGCTTAGCTAGTCCGCGGCTAGCTCAGCTTTTTACCTGGTCCGTCCATGACGACCCACTCGGGAGCGACCACTTCCCAGTGTGGCTGGAGCTCCAGGAGTCCCCAGTGTCAGGCAACCGTCCACCTAGGTGGAATGTTCGGAAGGCCGACTGGGGCGAATTCCAGGCCGCCGTAGAGGCCACGGTTTTATCCAGAGCCGACGCCTCTGTGATGTCTACAGATGATTTTACATCTTTACTCATTGACTCCGCAAACGGATGCATACCCAAGACGTCGAGTCAGCCTCGTCGTCCTCCGGTCCCGTGGTGGACCAAGGAATGCGGAGATGCGATTCGTGCCAGGAAGCGCGCTTTTAGAAAGTTTGACCGGAGTAGTACTACTGAGAACCTCATCGCTTTTAAGAAAGCGCGGGCTTTTGCCCGTCGCGTTTTAAAAGAGGCAAAGGCTGTTTCATGGCGCACGTACGTGAATTCCTTAAACCGTTTTACTCCTACGACCCAGATATGGGCACGCATGAAGCGCATTGAAGGCCGGTTCAGCTCTGTTCCGCTTCCGGTTTTAAGAGTGAACAACACGGACATATCCCATCCTTTAGACGTCGCAGAGACGATAGGCCGTGCACTCTATCAGCGCTGCCGAGGAGAGCCGTCCTCACGACCTGCACCAGCCGCCGTGGACTTCAGCACAGCTGAAAATTTGGTGTACAACGAGCCTTTCTCTATGGCTGAGCTCACGTCTGCCATCAGCTCGTTGCGCAGCGTCTCAGAAGGTCCGGATGCTGTCCACAACGACATGCTCCGTCATCTCCCGGCAGTTGCCCTCGAGGCGCTGCTAGCAACTTTCAATTCGCTGTGGGAGACTGGCACTTTCCCTGAGACCTGGCGGGAAGCCACTATCATTCCTATCTTGAAGGCTGGCAAGTCGGGACATGACCCTCTCCACTATCGGCCCATCTCTCTCACATCATCGCTTTCAAAGCTGATGGAGAAGATGGTCAATGTGCGTCTTAGCTGGTTTCTGGAACATCACGGTGTTTTTACAAACGCCCAGTGCGGTTTTAGAAAGCACCGCAGCCCTGTTGACCACATTTTAGCCCTCGACACCGAGATACGCACCTGTTTTACTGCAAAGAAGCACCTTGGAGCATTGTTCTTTGATATTGAGGCGGCCTATGATACAGTGTTACGACACAGAATACTTTCCAAAGTACACAAGTACGGCATACGCGGCCGGATGGGCCTCTTTATCAAGAACTTTTTATCGGGTCGTCGGTTCAAAGTCCGAGTTGGCAGTTGTCTTTCGAGCAGTTTTACGCAAGAGAACGGAGTTCCCCAAGGCGGAGTTCTCAGTGTGGCGCTGTTCGCTGTGGCGATCAATGATATTGGCGACAAACTTGCACCATCCATCGGCAGATCGCTATTTGTCGATGATTTCGCGATCTGGTTTTCTGCCACGACCGCCCGTCACGTTGCCAGACAGTTGCAGCTCGCTGTAACCCGTCTAGAGAGGTGGAGCGACGACAACGGCCTTCGTTTTTCAACAACGAAGACCGTCGCTATGCACTTTTGCCGCCGCCGCTGCGACGACTTAGCCTTGGGAATCAAGCTCCGTGGACAGGTGATTCCTACTCGGCCGGTGGCGAAGTTTCTTGGGATATTTTTTGACAGTCGTTTGACGTATAGAGAACATTTTAGAACGCTTCGGGAACGATGTTTTAAATCCCTGAACGTTTTAAAATGTGTCGCCCGCACATCTTATGGCGCGGACCGCAGGACGCTCCTTCTTTTATATCGGTCGATCGTCCGATCGAAACTGGATTACGCATGCTTTGTTTACGACTCTGCCAGCGAATCCAGTAAAAAGGCTCTTGACTCCGTGCACCACGCGGCGCTACGTGTTGCCACAGGTGCATTCCGCACGTCGCCCAAGAGCAGCCTCCTCGCCGAGGCACACGAACCGCCACTATCTCTCCGCCGTCAGATGCTGGGGATGAGGTACGCACTGAAACTCCGCCAGTTCCCAGGACATCCGACGTATCCGTACGTCTTTTCTCCTGATTTTAATCGTCTTGACAGAGTGCGACAATCGGTCTCCTTCGGATTGCGCATAAAAGAGCTCTTTTCTACAGTCAACATAGAGTTCCGTGAAGTGCGACGTACGTGGGGTACGCCCTCTCCGCCATGGAAATACGCTCCAGCGCAAGTAGACCTCACGCTCTCTGAGGTCAAGAAGGACGACCTGCCGCCATGTGTGCAACGAGCACGGACATTGGAACACATTGCGTCATACGACGGTTTTATCTCGGTGTTTACAGACGGCTCGAAAACGGAGGACGGCGTCGGCTGCGCTTTCGTGGCTGGTCGCGACACGCGCACTTTTTCATTGCCTTCCTCTGCCTCCGTTTTCTCATCCGAGCTCGTTGCAATCGAGAAGGCGTTGTGTTTTATCGAGGTGTCTGACAACTTGTCTTACCTCATTTTATCGGATTCTCTCAGCAGCCTGCTGGCTATACGGAGGTTTAACCCAGACAATCCGATAGTCCAAGACATTTTATCTCGGCTCACGTCGGTGGAGCAGTCAGGCAAAACTATTAAGTTTTGCTGGATTCCAAGCCATGTGGGTATAACTGGCAATGAGCTCGCCGACGCGGCCGCGAGACGCGCGGCCGCGGCTCCATGCCTTCGGCGTTTGCCCCTGCCGGCTCGTGATTTTTACCCAGCCATCCAAACCTTCACGATGTCAAGCTGGCAGGCAGAGTGGCATCTCCAAGGATCTGGGAAGCTGCGGAGCGTAAAGCCTACCTTGGAGCCCTGGCAGTCTTGCTTCCAAAGCAACAGGCACCAGGAAGTGGCCCTCTGCAGATTACGTATTGGTCATACGTACGCGACTCATGGCTATCTCCTCCGTGGAGAGGAACAACCCACATGCAGTCGGTGTGCCGTGCCTCTCACTGTCTCTCACGTGCTTTTATCTTGTCCTCTCGCTGAACCGAACCGGACACGCTATCTCGGGCGCATCGCTCCGGATACCACTATCCGCCACCTTCTGGGTGACGGCTCACCCTGGGTTTTATCCGGCAACATTTTCTCCTTTATCCGTTCGATCAACTTCCAAGTGATTTACTCGACCTGACATTAAATCCAACTAGTCCTCTCTAGTCCTTACATCTAGTCAGTTGTCTAAGACGACACTCTTGCGCTGCTTTATCTTACCTTGCTCTTTTATATCGAGTCTTTTACTTTTTAGTCTTCGTATCTAGAAGGTTCTCTCTTTTGACACACTTGTTTTATTAAAACGACGTTATGGGCGCAAAATGACCTAAGTAGTCGGCGCGCCCTAAAGCCCCAATTAACAAACAAATGCTTGCGTACTTCTGCCTTATACACGTGGGCGATACTTCCATAGGTTACTTCCCTTTTTCCTGATATCGACGGGAGAGATTGCGAACTACTTGGTTACAACTAGTCACGACTTACGACCATGTTGTGGAGTTACGAACTTACGAGTTACGACTGTACGTACTTGAAAGTTCCGATGACGTAATCAAAAGTTGATCGTGGATAGTTTTGAGCTTTTCTCGATCCTTGGCACGAGGCGTTTGTAGCGCAAAAGTTCAAATGTTACGCTATAACAATTATGTTATTTTCCGCCAGGCCGAGGATATATAAGGCCACTAAAAAAAAAAAAAAAAATATTTTCCTTTTGATCTGCCCAATATTGATTATCCACTAGCAAAGTAATCATGCATATTTACGTCTGGACAACGAGTTGCGTTGGAGAGGCCGGAAATAGTGGCGATTTCAGGACCGCAAGAATGGACCGTCATTGGAATGATTCTTTTTTAAACCGTGCACTGTTTTCGGCCGGAATTTAATAGTTACTACAAAATATTTTGTAATTACGTTTCCACCAAGAATGAATGCCATCAGGGCTAAATTTTTAATACTATTGCATTTTGTCAAGAAGCATATAGTGCTGTTATATTGCACTTTTAGCGCGTTTGTTACAAAACATGAAGCGAATAAGCGTCCAGGGTATATAGAACAACTAAGCGTCAGTGTAATTCATCAACAGTGCCAGAAGTTAACTTGAGGGAAAGCTATGCTAATTGCTCTTGTCCATCCACTAAAATTTATTAAATATTTTGCTTTGTGTATTCCAAAAGGAGAGGGAACTATTTTGATTTCATTTGTGCGTTCATGTCAGAATTGAAGGTGGATCATTAAATTTTCAACGCAGTTTACAAACAAGCATTTGGTCTTTCTCGTTTATAAGCAGTGGCTAAGATAAGGTTGATCAATCCTGAAGTTCGGTCATCGTACCTCAACTTGGCAGCAAGATCCCCCAAGGACAGAGGATGTATTGTATTCATGTCCTGTAAATCAAAACAAACAAGCATTTGGTCTTTCTCGTATATAAGCAGTGGCTAAGAAAAGGGTGATCAATCCTGAAGTTCAGTCATCATATCTCAACTTGGCAGCAAGATCCCCCAAGGACAGAGGATGTATTATAAACCTGTCCTGTTAATCAAAACATTTTTGTGCCTTCAAAGGCTTAAGTTATCTATGGTGTGTTCGGAGTTAGGCTATATGGCCGTTTTTGTTGTATGTTTATGTGGAGATTGAATATAACTGTGATCCTGTGCTTGTTTGTATACTTACGGTCAAACAGGGAACAGCACATTCACATAAGTCATAACATACTCACCTAGCACCTAACTCATAGCTGTACCCTGCAGGATCTGTATTTGTTCATGTCTCGAGCATTAACAAAGCACTAAAGTAGCTTAGTAATCATTTCCTACATTTTCTGAGCATCTAACATGACATACAGCAGTGCAGAGCAGCTTCAGAGAAGAAACACTTTAAATGCACAGACTCACACCAGCCACCCGATGAGCCAGTTCCTCAATTGACTGTTTCCCTGGACACAGCTTGGCAATGTGAGCTAACTTTTGGCAAGTTGAAGGTTAGCAGGTAAGATTGAGTTAGGGTGAGTACCTACCTGTAACTGGGTGCCACTGCCATGCAGGTCTTGGGTAGGCTGCAAATATGTGTGATGATTGACATTGAGGTTAGGTCAGCTGTCAGGTTAGTCAGGTTCAGGTATGCTCATTGCTCAGGTCACATTTTTATGGACATTTGGCAAATTAAAAAACTAACAATCTGATCTATTCTAAGCTAACCCGACTAAACATACACAACTACTGACTATAGGAACTGAGCACCTAGGTACCTACTTGTGCCTACATCTCATACCATGTCAAAGTAGAGTTCCTTGGTGGAAGATTACCCTCAGTACTTTTTATCCCAGCCCTGTGAAGAAAACTAATACTTCTAAGCTCTGAGTACCTGCTGGCCATCCACAGGAAGAAATGCTGAGACTGAGAGCTTTGCCATTGTATATTGGACCAATAATGACTATCACAAATGACTATGAACACATATGATCACATCGTTGCATGGATTGTCGCATTGACAATTTTACTACAATCCTTTTTTCAAGAAATACAGTGATGATGATTAACATCAAAATCAACATAAAGTGATCCAAGCTTTCTCCTCCAGTAGCAATGGAATGATCGCATGTTTCATTTGCCAGACACTGAGTACCTGATGCACATTACAATCTGCATAGCATCTAAGCATAGTAAAACTGCCCAAGTCCATTCATTCTAAATTTCAACTTGATAGTTAGAACTAATTTATCTTGCTGTTGTAAGTTATCATTCAATATTCATACCAATACATCAATATGCGCTCATCAGTCAACATTTTCTGGCATGATCCTGCTCAACGTGCTCTTCAGTATTGCTCCAAGGTCTGCAATATTATAGCTTGTTTTTGGACAATAAGCTCTTTTAATTTTACTTTTTCTTGCTGATATATGAGCCCGATCAACTTGCGTTTAGCAACCAAAATTTCATAACTTGTTCAACTTGATATTGATATTGCTCAGTAGTCAAGACCTCTGTCAGCCTCCTGGATACTTCAGATTGTTTTCAGTCAACATGCTTCTTAAATATGATATAACTCAATCTTAAGGGATTCAAAACATCCAACAAAACGACGTACAAGAGCAAGAAAACCACCAGATAAACTAAAAATGGCCTTGGAACAGAGCCAAGTGGTGCTCCATTTGTTTGTTTACAATGATTGTAGTGCTGATGTATTTTTAGGACTCTGAACGTCGGCTTATAAAAAATGAAACGTTTTTACAAAAGTTGTAAGGCAAGTAATATTTATCTGAAAGAACTAAAATATTCAAATGCCAAACACTATGAAATACATGAATCGGAACGAAAAAGTAACCCAAAAATCCAGCCAAATCACCGGCTCCTAAAACTGCAACACAATCAGCACTTTTCCCCGCAACTCGTTGTCCAGACGTAAATATGCAGTAATCATATTTCTTAAAATACCAGATATCAAGGCTTGACTAGCTGGGCTCCATATTTGTATAAAGTGACTCAGACTTAAGATGCTCCCTTGACTACTTGTTGGTAAGCAGGCACCACGCTTTGACTTTTTGGAGAGGTGCTATACTCAAGATTGCTATCCCCAGCAGAGATGCTTTCTTATCAAACCATTACCAAACCAAACCTTACCGGTAGTTATAAAGCAGGCGTCACACTTCCGTGTTAACGGCCGGAGGTCCGGTGACGGGCTGTGGCCTTGAGACGGCCGCCGGTTTATTACGTCACAAACGTACTATCGATGCAGAGTTTTCCGTATATTTATATACACTGTGGAGTTTTCTATCGATGTGAGAGCTTTGATTTACGGAGCGGGGAGATGAAAATGACCAGCGCACAGCGGACGCAGGGAGAGGAAAGGATAAAAAAACTTGGTCCCAGCAGCGGACTCGCTTCGAATCCGAAGGTCCCGGGTTCGAATCCCACCATGGCGTTGCCTCAGCGGCCACTTAATCGTACTTTTTAAGTTTTAGAGGGTTGGGATCGGCAGTGCTGAGGGTGCTAGAGCTCACTGACTCGACTCCAATGCAGAGGTCCTGGGTTCGAGTCCCACCACGGCGTTACCTAAGCGGCCACTTTATCGTACTTTTTTTAGTTTTAGAGGGTTGGGATCGGCAGTGCTGAGGGCAGGGGCCCGGGAACGATTTTCAAGTTGGGGGGGCGAGCCTAAAATACCTGACATGATGCATATGAAACAGTGGCGTAGCTAGGGGTCTAGGGGAACACGTACCCCCCCCCCCCCATCGGGTTCAAAGGGACCTTCGGGTCCGAGTGGCTCTGCGGCGCCATTTGACCGCTGAAGGTCAAACCGCTGACCGCCCCACTGGGCTCGTTAGAGCACCTCATGGGCCCTAAATAGCCACACTAAGATCTCCATAAGGGCCCCACGCCGGCTTCTGAGCGCCTCTTGCGCCTTTTCAGGGCACCTCGGTGGTCTCCAAAGTCCAAAGGCCCGTTACTGGCCTCTGAGAGTCCTTACCGGCCTATGAGGGGCCAGTTCTAGAGGCATTTCCCGCCTGTGATGGTCCCACACTTATTTTTCTGAGGGCCCCATAACGGCAACTATGGGGCCCTCATCGGCGCCTATGAGGGCCCACACCGGTGTCTCTGAGGGTTTCACACCCCCAACTCTGAGTGCCTACACCAGTGCCTATTAAAATTAAGCCCTGTATCGGCGGCTCTGAGGACCCAACCAACACCTGTGCATCTGAAGGCCACCCACTGGTGACTTTTGAGGGTCCCACACCGGTGAGTCTGAGGGCCCCACCGGCGTCTGACAATACCATGCCGGTCTCTAAGGACCCCACAGGACTTCTTCTACTGGCCTAAGGACCCCTTGCCGGTCACTGAGACCCCCTGCCGGCCTGTAGAGAGTTCGCGTCAGCAGCTTTAAAGCCCCCACACCCGTCTGTAACGGCTCCACACCAGCTTCTATGAGGGCCCACAGCAACGCCTGTAAGGACCCTCATCGGCGCCTCTGAGAGAATCACACTAGCACCTCTGAGCGCCCACACCGGCACCTGCATAACGGCCCCACACCGGTGCCTCTAAAGGCCCCTTACCGGCGGCTCTGAGGGCCCTACGCCGGTGATTCTGATTTCTGAGGGTGCTGCCGATAACGGAAGGCACTTCATAAGCCCTAAGTGTCGCTGAGCTTTAATCCCATACCGGCCCTCTAATGTATCCCATGCATCCCATCCCATACCGAGGGCGCTGTTACGTTTTGGTTCGTTTCGAGTGAAAGAGCACACAATCAATGAATAACGCGATTTATTTACTGCGATCCGTTCAGGCCGAAAGAGTGTCCAAAAAGATAACAAGTATGGCGAGCGCCGCGCCTAGTCGCCCGCGCCAGTCTCGCCGCTCGGCGCGCACCGTCAGCTGGCCGCGGCAGAGGCGCTCACAGGCACGGAGCCGGGGCGGCCAGCGGTGGCGGCGGCAGGGGCGCGCGCAGGCGCGGCCAGCAGCCGTGCGGGGGCTGGACCATAATACAACACCTCCCCCCCAAGACGATCACATCGTCTTCACTCCAAGGCGCCACAGCGGACCCTCCGGGGTCCGGGCGCACAAGGCCACCGCAGCGCAGTGCAGACGGCGGCGCCTGCGCTCTCTTCCGCGGCGTACCGGGCGCTTCTTGCAGCGGACGCGCCCGCCGTCGCACGGGGAGGTCCGCGGCAGGCGTCGCTCCGGTGTCGGTGGCGGCCACGGGTCGCGGTCAGCGGCGGCTCTGGTCACCCCTAGACTCGGGTCCACGAGCGGCGGCAGACGCGCGTCGCACTCCGTATCCCGCTCAGCGAGCATAGCTGCGACGGCAGCTGCGTGAAGCGGGTCCTCAGCGTCCTCCCACACCTCGTCATCGACGGTCGGACCGAGCAGGTCATCCACCACCTCGACCGAGTGGAGGGTGGTGTCACCGAGGTTCGTGTCACCGCGCCGGTCGGACTTGTCACCGGCGGACACGCATCCCTGCGGCGTACGGAGGAGCGCGGCGGCGTGAGCCGCTACCATTTGTTCGGGCGGGTCTCCGTCCCCACTCCGTACTGGCAGGCCTCCCGCCAGCGGCGGCGAGGCTCCGTATGCGTCAGCCAGCTCGGTAGGCTGCGCCGCATGACTACAGCCGGCTTGGCCGGTGCCCGCCGGCGGCGGCGACTCGGCGGTGCTGGCGGCTGGGCCTCCATCCGTGCTTCGAGTTGGCATGCCTCCCGCCGGCGGCGGCGAGGCTCCGTAGACGTCAGTAGTCTTACTCAGCTCGGTGGGCTGTGCCGCACAACAGTCGGCTTGGCTGGTGTCCCCCGGCAGCGGCGACACGGCGTAGCCGGCGGCTGTACCTCCGTCCCTGGTCCGCGTGGGTAGGCCTCCCGCCGGCGGCGGCGAGGCTCCGTAGGCGGCAGCCGGCCTGGTAGACTGCGCTGCGGTGCACCCAATCTGGCCAGTGTTCGCCGGCGGCGGTGACACGGCGGGGCCGGCAGCTGCACCTCGGCCCGTGCTCAGCGTTTGTAGGCCTCCCGCCGGCGGCGGCGAGGCTCCGTAAGCTACAGCCGCTGCATCCGGGCCTGCAGGCTGCACCGCAGTGGCCCCGGGTTGGCCCGTGTCCGCCGGCTGCGGCAACACGGCGTCACCAGCGGCTTCGTTTCCATGGCTGGTCCGCGTGGGAAGGCTTCCCGTCGGCGACGGCGAAGCTCCGTGGGCGCCAGCCGGCTCGGTGGGCTGCGCCGCGGTACATTCAGCTCGGTCCGTGTCCGCCTGCGGCGGTGACACGCCGGGGGCTGCCTCCATAGTCTGTGCTGGCCAGCCTCCCGCCGGCGGCGGGCAGGCTCCACGCGTGCCAGCCGGCTCGGTGGGCTGCGCCGCGGTACGGCCGGCTCCTCGGCCCGTGTCTGCCGGTGGCACCGACACGGCGGCGCCGGTGGCTACCGATGGGCCTCCCGCCGGCGGCGGCGAGGCTCCGTGCACTCGGTCCGTGCTCCAAGTTGGGATGCCTCCCGCCGGCGGCGGCGAGGCTCCGTAGGCGTCCGTAGCTCCGTCCGGCTCTGTGGGCTGCGCTGCAGTACTCCCGGTGCGGCCCGTGTCCGCCTGCGGCGGCAACACGGCGGTGCCGGCGGCTACCGTTACTGGCGCCACCACCGGCGAGTCGCGTACTCTCGTCACTGCAGAGGTCGCCACTGGACGATCGGCCGCGGCGGTGGCCCTCTCGTGGCACACTACCTCAAAATGTCCTGGTTCGCCACACGCACGACAGATGGCGCCAGCGGCGCGACACGTGTCTCCGCCGGCGTGCTGGCGACGACCACAGGTAGGGCAACGCTCAAGAAACTGACGATTGGTGGCGGCGGCGGCATGGGCGACACTCGGCCGACTGCGGTCCCTCTTGTAGGCCGACAGGTGGGCCACGAAATGTCCCTTGGTGCCGCAGAGGTCTTGGCACGTGACATGGGCACTCCACGTTTCCCCCACTGTCACGGCGTGTCTGAGCGTCGACTCAGAGTCCTCCAGACTGCTCACCGCTCCTGTCTCACTGTCGCGCACACTGCACTCGACACGGGCTTTGCACGTCGAGGCCGACTTCAGGTGCGGGGCCGGGGTCGCCGACGCCGGCAGGCAGACAGTCCGGCGGGCGGCGGCAGCTGGTCCAACGGATCCATCAGCGCCTCGCTCAGCCCCCGACTCTGACACTCCGGCCGTCGTGCCCGTTCCGGTCCCCGCGGAGGGCTCTCTGTACAGCAGCCTCTCCAAACGCTCCAGGCGCTTGTCGGCCTCGGCGGCTCTCTCCGCCTGCCTCTCCAGCAGCGCCGTCAGTTCCTGAATCAAAATTTTCTTCATCGCGCTGTAAGCTGCTCAGTCACGTAATTACAAAACCGTCCGCGCCATGTTACGTTTTGGTTCGTTTCGAGTGAAAGAGCACACAATCAATGAATAACGCGATTTATTTACTGCGATCCGTTCAGGCCGAAAGAGTGTCCAAAAAGATAACAAGTATGGCGAGCGCCGCGCCTAGTCGCCCGCGCCAGTCTCGCCGCTCGGCGCGCACCGTCAGCTGGCCGCGGCAGAGGCGCTCACAGGCACGGAGCCGGGGCGGCCAGCGGTGGCGGCGGCAGGGGCGCGCGCAGGCGCGGCCAGCAGCCGTGCGGGGGCTGGACCATAATACAACAGGCGCCACGTCAGTGCACTCATTGCCCGGCCCACACCCCTCCCTCACACCCGGAGGGGTAAACTGTGTTATACGAGTACCTATAGCAACGATTTTACCACCGTTGTACGTTATGCATTTCTCAAAGTTGACTCAAAATGGTCCAGTATAAAACTGGTCTGCCAAGCTTATGGCCAAGGTCAGGCCCAAATCAAAGCGGGATGACAATAGCAGATGTCAAATCGATACTGTATCAGCAGAAACCATTCAGATGGCAAGGAAAATGCCGTGTGTTGATGCTTAGATGTATAAAGGAAACAAGAAGGAAAGAAGTCCGGAAAAGGGAGGAAAGACCTTTTCTCGCTGCCTCAATGTTGAGGGGGCGCCGCCCCCTCGGCTCCCAAGTTGGGGGGGGGGGCAAGCGCCCCCGCTGCCCCCCCTGTTCCCGGGTCGGCTGAGGGTGCTAGAGCTTAATTCGACTCCAATGCAGAGGTCCTGGGTTCGAATCCCAACATTGCATTAACTCAGCGGCCGACTGTATCGTACTTTTTTAGTTTTAGAGGGTTCCGCTGAGGCAACGCCATGGTGGGATTCGAACCCGGGACCTCTGCATTGGAGTCGAGTCAGTAAGCTCTAGCACCCTCAGCACTGCCGATCCCAATCCTATAAAACTAAAAAGGTACCTACGATTAAGTGGCCGCTTCAGGGGTGGAGAATTAGGGGTTTTGGGGGTGCTCGAGCACCCCCTGAAATTCAAAAGTCACCGTGCAATAGTGCTCCAGGGGTGCTTAACTTACGTCTGAGACACAAACTGCTTTGCGTAAGCCGCGAGGAGAGTGATGCGGCTTGGAAAACGTACCTACACATGCTTTTCTACGCAAGAATTCGAAGCTTCCATTCGCGAGATGCTAGAGAAGCACCCCCTGGGATTATGACAATTCTCCGCCCCTGGGCCGCTTAGGTAACGCCGTGGTGGGATTCGAACCCAGGATCTCTGCATTGGGGTCAAGTCAGTGAGCTCTAGCACCCTCAACACTGCCGGTCCCAGCCCTCTACACACAAAAAAAAAACACACACACACCCAAAAAAGTTCGCGACTGTCGGCCGCTGATCGAACGGCATGGTGGGATTCGAACCGGTGACCTTCGGATTCGAAGCGAGTCCGCTGCTGTGACCAAGTTTTTTTTATCCTTTCCTCTCCCTGCGTCCGCTGTGCGCTGGTCATTTTCATCTCCCCGCTCCGTAAATCAAAGCTCTCACATCGATAGAAAACTCTGCATCGATAGTACGTTTGTGACGTAATAAACCGGCGGCCGTCTCAAGGCCACAGCCAAGGCCACAGCCCGTCACCGGACCTCCGGCCGTTAACACGGAAGTGTGACGCCTGCTTTATGACTACCACCTTACCTAGACTACAACCTAAAAACTACAACCTATTCCGCGAAACTGTAACTGTATAATGCCGCTGTCATATCTAAAAGTCGCCAGGATCTGACGGTGCAACGGTTGAAAGCAGTGCTCAAATGTGAGTTCATGTCCCGGCGCTATTGTGGGCTACAGCCAACTCTTTATCGTGTTAGAACACCAGCTTGTACTATTTGTTTTTACCTGTCCTTTTACACCATGTTCTTTTAATTTGTTTTAGTGATGTTTTAATGTGCTGTTCTTTTAATGGTGCGAACTTGAGCTGGAGCTATTGCTCTGATTCTCTATTATATGACGAAAATCATAGAATAGCCCTTCTCAGTGGATATGATTGGATTTTTGTGATAATAAACAACAATAAACAATAAATCTAACCTACAGTGCCTCTCCTTGGTTGCAAAGAAAAAACAAGTGTGATGCCTGCTCCTGCTGGCTGCTATTGTCCTTTTGTCCTGCTATTCAGCAAATCTTAAATCTGCTTCATTGATTTTTAAAGAGCTTTCTGATGTATCCCCACCATTCTCATTGATGCGTACATGTTGCAGTCATTTGTACTATGCCCAGTAAGGACCGAAGGCGACGTCTGAAAAGACAGTTAGAGTATCGGCGCAAGTGTGCACTCAGAACTGGGAGAGGTAGGTTGCAATGGCATGTGATACATTTTGCCAATGGGCAAGGTCCAAGAGGTTATGTTTAAATGTGTAATAATAGATATATTTGTCAATCCAGCAGCAGATAAAAATTTGAAAATCTGTTGCTAGCAATCCATTCAGTTTTCCCAAATATGCTGCTCTGGCAGTGGATTTACTGAATATCTGTCTACCCAAGGCCATATATAGGAGGTAGCGACACTGAGCAGTTTGTTTACAGCCAGTGTCGATCCTGATGACGCAAATGTGTTGTCACGGGACAATACAATATGGCCACCTCTAATGAGAAACAAATGCAAGAAGTTCCTGGATGTAGACAGCACTGACATCACTGGGATAGAAACCAATGACATCAGTACTGGACCTATGGCGATTGGCGAAGCAAAGTAGTGACACCCCCGGTGTCTACCAAGCACCAGCAAAAATTTAGAAAGCTGCAAGCCCTGGATGTGCTAAAAGGTGGACAGCAGATTCAACATCTGTCTATCAGCAGCAGATTTAGGGCGAGCTGATACAATTGATAACTAAAGAAATGGCGTGCTGTAGTCATGCAGCAGTCAGCAGCATAGTCATGAATCTGCTGCTGGTAGCAGCATGGTTAGGCCAATGAACATCTGAATCTGATGCTGGTAGACAGAACAAAGATTACTTTACTAATAGATAGAACATTCAGTTGGGTCCATGTCAAAACAGCTAGTGACAATTCAGCTGGTAACTTGCTAATCTACTGCCAGAGCAGCATATTCTGGCCGGGCAAATGCCCGACTGCCAGCAGCAGATCTACAAGCATCAATATTCAATCCTGCTGCTTGTTGTCATTTGATTCAAGTCAAGGACCAAATTGAACACCATCAAACAACATCTTGATGTTTTATATTGCTTTTTTACATGTTGCCTTGGGTGATGTTTTGAGTGCAAAAGCTCTCCTGAGGGCCGAAAGCTCCCATTGTGTCAGAACATCATTTTATTAATAGTTATTACATGCTGCAGCTGTTAAAACAACATTTATAACTATGGATGATGGTGTATGTAACCACAGCACAATGTAAATTATAATGTGGAGTTACTGAACAGTGAACACCATGTTTCTTCATCCATGTTCAGCTTGCTGGTTTTCCATATCCTTAAAATGCACCTATTGAATGAAAGTGTGTGACATTTGCTGGCAAATCTTTGGATGAAAGGCCAGGAAAATGTCGGTAAAAGATTACCTTCTTTTCAGCCCATGCTGTTGAGTCTCATGGCTCCCTTGGATTCGCTGCAACAAATCGTGATGAACTCAGCCATGCCAGGTCTGAAGACGAGCGTCTTGTACCGGAAATGGCTTCAGTACGCTTCACACCCGGCGAACAGCTACGCCACAGCACTCTGACGACTGGGAACGGTAATCTGTGCTTTTTTTTATTAAATTCAGTTCGAATAATTGAATAGATGGATTGACATCATGAGCCTACGCTAAGAAGAGCTTGTTGCTTGAGCACCCGACCCGTTATACCGTTACCGCCCGATCGGGCAGTGGCGGGTAACGGGAAAATAAGGATACCGAATAATGCACTCGGTCTATCCCACTAAACTGACTTAACCCTTGCATGTGTGCGGCGTTTGTCAGCTTGTAATGTGTAGCAAGATTACTTTACTACATGTGTAGGGGGGGGGGTCCGTTGGACCCCCCCCCCCTTGCCGTTTGGCCCCTGATCGAGCTATAGCTTCGCGGAAAAAACGAGCGTGTTGCTCGTCACGAGAGGAAGCCGATGATACCCAATTTTAAGGTCCTAGGTCATCGGGTGACCTTCCAGGTCAGGTCAATGACCCAAAGTCGGGAAAATCGGGACCTATTAGAAAGTCGTAAAGTGTGGCTGCTAAGGGGGTTTTCGGGGTGCTGATCACGAATATCGTGTTAGTTTTGATCACAGATGATGTCTTTAAGCATTTAGACCAGTCGGGTCAGGTCAGGTCAGGTCAACCAGTAGGCGTCGTGACGGGTATTCGTAGTACGTGTCAACCGCCTCTGACAGCTTCGTAACATGTTACGAAGGCACCAAAACTACTTCGTAAATGTTCATATGGTTGCTAAATTCTAATTCAGCTCCAAAAACTAGCTTAGAAACATGTAAAACTCGAAAAAGTGAACCGAGGTCACCCGAGGTCACCAAAGGTCAATGACCTGACCTGACCTTCAGGTGACCTTGACACCTACCCTAATGCATGGGAGCAACATCAAATCACATGTTTGAACGTTTGAAACCACGAAAAGCTTGCAAACGCGCGGCTAATGCGAGCCGACATACGCGGAATCGCGATTCCGGCCAAACATGGTCTCGGAAAAGAGGTCACAGGTCAAGGGTCATTTGGGTCAGGGTCATGAAATTTTCGGGGTAGGTGTAAAATTGATCAATGCGAGGGTACTGAAAGTTTCGTCGCGATCGGCCGCGTTTTACGCGAGTTATTCGCGAAAAACCATGGGGGGTCCATCCGACCCCCGCCCCCTACACATGCGAGCTAGCTGCGGCTACTCCCACTGACCGCAGACCATCCCCGTCAGGAATCTTGTATGTATATCGAGCGCCGTAGCGACTAGAACTCGGGCTGTCATCACTGTGAGTCCAAAAGGCAATACTCTACCCTCAATACAATCCTCTACATTCTACAATTACAAAGATATCGAACGCTCTTTGAATTCTACGGATCCGTCCAGTAGTTTCGGAGATACACCCCCCCCCCCCCCCACCCACCGATGGGATACACCACAGATAACAGTAGTACTACTGTTATCTGTGGATACACCCATCGGAGATGACACCCCCCCCCCCCGTGCGGAAGGTGGCCGGGAACACGGAGATGTAGGTAAATAAGAACCCCCAGATATCTCGTAAGAAAATGGCACCAAAGGGTGAAAGAGTTGGTTAAACCACCATGTCGGGTAGCGGCTCTAGAGGTCAATGGGCAGCAGCGAACCGTGAAACAGGGCCCTTATATTATACAAGCGAAAAGGCAGACTTTTGTGTGTACTGTGTACTACACGCATACAATGCTGTTTTTAGGGCCTTGCCAATACCTTTGTTTTTGTTGTAAATTCGTACGCATTTTCTATCTTTCGCTTTATTGTTGTTTTTTTTTTTTTGCTTTTTTGATTACGGAGCGAGCGAAGCGAGCGTAGTCTTTCCTTAGATTAACGGAAATTTCTGAGTATGAGCGGCCGGCCGGCCGGCCGTGGTCACGCTTTTGCGAGGCTTATATCTCAGCAACCACTTGACCGATTTACACGCGGTAATTTTTGTAGGGTAGCTACATTCCTTCTACCAAGTATTGGACTATTCCCGATGCATGTGGGTGACCCCTTATGCACGTGCCACGTGCAAAACGAAGAGGTGTCAGTTTTGTAATTGTTGCAATATCTCGGTAACTACTTGGCCGATTGCGCTGAAAGTTGGCATGTAGGTAGGCACCCACTAGGCACTGCATATACATGTGCCAGAGTTGGGGTGCTGCTGCACGTGCGCACGTGCAGGGGTCGTTTCCAGATCTCGGGAACGGCTGGACCGATTGCGCTCAAATTTGGTACACGGTTAGGGACCGGTTAGTAGGGTGCCGTGCACAAGTCAGTTGGGACCCATTTTGCACGTGCGCACGTGCAGGGTGCCGCTTCCAGATCTCGAGAACGGCTGGGCCGATTGTGCCCAAATTTGGCACATCGCTAGAGACCAGTTAGTAGGGTGCCGTGCACAAGTCAGTTGGAGGTACCCCTCGCAATTTCGCACGTGCAAGGCCCACCCTCTCGCTCGCTCCGTTAGTCGCCCCAAAAGGCGTTATACTGGTAAATAATTGTGTTACCGAAGTTACCGAAAACTATGTTTCGTATCAAGCTTGCGGTCGGAGTTCCTTCGGCATTTTGCTCCTCCGTTCCGGCCTATAGTAAGAGCTGCCAGGGAAGTAGCCAGGGGGGGGGGGGGCGGCACGGGGGCGATGCCCTCTGAAGGCGAAAAATAAACAAATAAAGCAACTGCACCACGCCCCTAAATATAGTGGGCCAAATCCGAGAAGTTTTCCTCTTATGGAGGGAGTACGACATAAGGCCGCGACCTGTGGCCGCTTGTACGCATAGAGATCTTATATACAACGTATATAAGATCTCTATGCTTGTACGCACTGAGTTCCTGAGCAAAATCCTTGCTACGTGCTTAACCCGCGCCGGGCCGGTGCTCTGAGATTCCGCGCCGGGCCGGGGGTGTCTGAACACCCCCCCCCCTTCTAACTCGGCTCCTGGGCCACGTAGCGACACGCGGTAAGCGGCAATCGAAAGAACGTCCAAAATAAGGACGAAAACACTCAGGTCCTTTTTTGGGTCAGGTTAAAGGTCAGGTCACCAGAGGTCACCAAAGGTAAAATGCTGACTATTTCAACATTTTGGAAACTGCCAGCGGCTATCTCGGGAACCGATAGAGCTACAGCGCCGCAGAAAAGCGCATTCGATAGCCCTTTTACAAACCTTTCTGAATAATGTTCTCAGCTTTGACCTTACGTCAACGGTTTAGCCTCCAGAGGGCAAAAACTCCAAAAATAGCCGTTTTTACGAAAAGCATTTTTTTTCGGTTAAAACTTTTTATTCAAAAGAGCCATGGCATTACTTTTGCCAGCATCGTGTTCCTCTCGTCGAGACGTGTCGAATGAACTATAATTTGACCTTGAAAGGTCAACTTGAAAATTTGACCTCAGGTCAAGGTCATGACCTGACTGGAAAAGGTCATGTTGCATATCAGTCGATCCGCAACGTCGAGCCGAACACATCTAAGGCGTTTTCAGCGCTCTAGCACGCCTCTATTAGAAGTTATTAGCGAAAAACTGTTAGATGCTGTTCGTGACCTGATATGACCTCGGGGACATAACGAGGGGTCACAGTTGCCATTTTCCGGTTCAGTGTGTCAATTTTACCTACATCTCGATGTTTGAGTGTCTAGAATGGCGCTCGTGCAAAACAGACTCTTTTCAATTTCCTCCCATTGACTTAAGGTAATGGAGAGGCCGCAAAATTGACCTGACCTCAGGTCACCGGTATCAAAATTCCGAGATATACATTTTGTAGATAATGTTGCTCTTATCAATCGCTGAAAGTTTCAAGGCAATCGATCAATCGGTGTAGCGATGACGAGTATTCTTATTTTCTCTGAGGTGAGGCCCACTTGGCGTGACTTGGTGACCTGACCTAAGGCGACCTGGGACTGGGTCTGAAATTCTCACAACATGTGCGGAATAGATGCACGAACAGGTGTGCCAAAAATGGCGGCGCGGACGCGCCGCCGTTTTTGAGATCTGCGAAAAACCGCAGGGGGAGGGGGTGTTCAAACCCCCCCCCCCCCCCGGCCCGGTGCGGGTTAAGAGCTACATAATGCATACCTATACATAAATCACACACTACTTTCAGCAAGGCACGTCGGCCACAAGCTTGGTATGGAACAAAGTAACAGTACAATAGCCCATGAAGTAAGTATGATTTTGTAACGATTGTTATATCGATTTTCATGCGGCGATCCGATGACGTAATCAAAGGTCGGTAGGGTCTGTAAGAATCTTGGGTAGGATGAAAGACGTTTGCTCACCTTTCCCTGAGCCTTGAATTGTCTGGATTCGGTGGCAAAATCGGCAAAATATTTCCGCCGCACATATACCCAAGGCTATATAAACCAGGTAGAACGTTCCCGACGAAAAAGTGGTGACAAGCGATAATTAATAGCCGCGACCCTCACTTGTTCAAAACTATATCCGCAAGCAGCATTTACAGGCTATCGGAAATCGACCAATCGGCGTTCGGCAATACTCGACGCTGATTGGCCCGATGCTCGTGACGAAATTGCGGGGGACTGTAGCTATTCCCCTATGGCGTTTAATAGACTAACGGCTTTTGAAGGGGATTTATACCAGTTTTTGTTGGGTTTGAGGCCATTTTTTAGCTTGGATATTCTTTCTGTGACTTTTGACTGTGTAATAACGACATTTAATCATAACATTTCTATATACTACCGGTGTCACATCGGCCAAAAAGACCGTAAGTACATGGGATAGACGGACCACTGCTGATGGGGCCACACATGTCGGCGTGTGATCATCGGAGGTCCATGAGGGCTCGACATAGGGCCTTCATGGGTCGGTATAGGCCCGGTGGGTCCAGTGCAAGCCTATCAGGGGCCGGTGCTGACCCAACAGGGCCCAGTGGAATATAATGTAAGGCTGTCTAGGGACGTTGAGGGCTCATGGAGGCCATATAGGACCAATAGGGACCACATAAGTCAATCAGGGGCCATTTAGGCCAATAAAGGCACTTCAGGGGACTTGAAAAGGTCATTCAAGAGCTGTGGTGGGCCCATGAGGGGACGGCATTGGTCCAGCAGGTGCAGTCAGGGGATGTTGTACGGGTTTCTCAGTGGCCCATTTGGGCATATCAGTGACCAATTTGGACCCAGCAGGGGGCTTTGTAGACCTATCAGGGGCTGGTGATGGTTCATCAGGGGCCAGCGTTAGTCCATCGGGGCACGGCATATGCCCATCAGAAGTAATTGCGAGCCCACGCTGAACAATGATGGCCCTTCAACGGCCCCTAATGGATCTACATTGACCCATGGGCCATGATGTGTCATGTATGCCCCTATGACAGGCCTACTCAGACCCCTGATGGACATTCCCGGCCTCTGATGACCCTATGCTGAATGCTGATGGGGCTCTAAGTTTCTCCAATAACCCTTCGTCAACCCATTATTACCATACGCTGGCACTAGGGGCCCCACATCAGCCGCACGGCAGTCCGTGCCATGACAGCATGTCTTTTCGGCCGATATTACATCGGTAATATTTATTAAAATCATGATTTTATGGTGTCATTATATAGCTAACAGTCATAAGAAATATATTTCAGCTCGAAAACAGCTCCAAACAGCATATAATTTTAAAGAAACCCCTCCGAAATCCAAAAGCCTATTCGGGTCCATAGAGAATAACTGCGGTCCCCCGCAATTTCGTCACGAGCGTCGGACCAATCAGCGTCGAGTACTGCCGAGCGCTGATTGGTGAATTTTCCGCTAGCGTGTAAGTACTGCTCGCGGAACAAGAGTTCGTCGACTATCCACAAACGTCTGTCACCTTTTTTTGTAATGCTAAACAGCCGGAGCGTACCCCCCTGCATATACCTATATAGCGTTCCAAGATATTATTAGGTGCTGCGTCCAAGGCCGTATAAGAGGCTGCGTCCAAGATTATACACGCGCCCTAATCCACGAAGAAGAAGAAGTCCAAGATTATACGCACTGAGTTGATTTTAAGGTACAAGTGTGAGTTGTGACATAATTTTTATTCAACACGTCTAAGAAAATGAGGTGAGAGTATGAACACACCTAAATGATAAAGGTCAAGGTTGTGAGACAAATATCAATAATTGCCATGCATGGTGGCATGGTTGTTGCTCATGTTGATTTAGCGCTGGCTGCTGATGCTGAGCTATCGGTATAATTAGGTATAGTATTGGTATTATTGTATCATCAAATACTTTTTAATTAGCTGTATGTTCATGTCAGTGAATCTCCACGTTATTTTCTCAGAATGGATGCAGCTTCTGTGGAATGGGGTGTCATCTGGATCTGTGACATCATTCTGTTTTATTAATTTAGGGCCTGTTCCCAGTTACAGTGCCTCCAGTAGAAATTCTTGACTGGAGGCTCTACCAGAGGTTTCACTGGAGGCACTGGAACGCAATCTGGACATTTCTTGAGATTGGTATCACAGGACACAGATACCAAAAGAATGACGATGGTATTCTCTCGAAACACAAAATTTGTTTGCAATTTTAGTAAGAAAGATTAACAAAATTATAGCAATGTAATTTTCTTTATATCCAAGTGTAAAATAAGCAGTCAAAAGTCCTTGGTGTATGTACATTTGTGATTGTCACATGTGCACCATAATTGTGGACCAGATCCTCCAGAGAGACCTCCCAACTCTCCTGGAGGCTACTGGATGTTTCTGGAGCTTTGACAAGAGCTTTCTGGAGCTTTCTGAAGGTGCTGGAATGCTCCCTGGAGAATTCTGAAGCTTTCTGGAGGTGCTGGAACAGGCCCATAGTTACTCTTTTTTACTTGTTGGAGCAACTGCTGAAACTCAGGCATATGAATAGTATGAATGAGGAAAATATGTTTTATTGCATTCTTCCTTACAAGTTACAATAACATCCAATATGAATTTAAAAGTGACCATCCCACCTTAGCATTAGTTTTGAGTTGAGACAGCCAAATTGGGGTTCCTGGCCTGCAATCACCAGTTTGAGCACTCACAACATTGAGAAAGGCCTTAATTATTAAATTTTTAATTTCAGTCTGCAGTTTTCAGATTCTAAGGGGCTAATGCATTTGAATGCCCTCTTAAACATCTTAAAAACCAGTGAATATTTTTTTGGTGAAATTTGGAGGGCATTAATTGTTGCCCTTTCAGAACTGCAGTACCTACATTACTTTTATGTCAATTCATTAACTTTATGTAAGGTGGGAGGGTCCCCTTATGAAAAACAACAGCAACTCACTCATATCAGTTTACTTCAGTTTGGTAGTTTATTGTAAGTAGGTAGGGTATTTAGCAGGTGTTTTCCTCAAACTATATTTTTCTGTTGGATGCTTTTATCTGATCAACCCTGAGCTCTGCTATTGCCTATTGGTAAGCAAAGCAACTCAGAGTCAAATGTGTTGAAAGCCCAATCTGCACATCTTTTCATTCCTGTTGTCATAATGGATAAATCCATCGCGTATTGTATTGTATTGTATTGAACAATCATGAGCGATCCACATTCTGAAAGTGCGTGGCGATTGTGTTATCATCCTATGATAAATGTTTGAAGTTGCAATGAAAAACTAAGATATCTTGGACTTAAAGGACCTAAAAGGACCTTCCCACCTTCAAAAAAGTTCATGAATTGGCGTGGAAGTGATATCGCTCGGTTCAGGAAGAGCAAAAACGAATATCTACCAAATTTCACCGAAAAATATTGATCGGTTTTCAAGATATTAGACTTTGACGGACCTTTGTTTACTTTTTGGGATCTCCGCTGTTCCTAGTGACTTTATTTGGAAGCAGTAGTTTCCAGTAGTTTCCAGTAGGTAGTAGGTTCTGGGGTCCTCAATAGGATCATCCCTGAAGCCGGTGTGGGGTATTCAGACCAGTGCGAACTGCGAGGTGAGAGGTCCTTAGGTGGGCAAGGCGTCCTTAATCCGACGGAAGGCTCACAGGCCGACATTATCAGGCTGGTGCTCCGATGTGGAACCCCAGGGACCGATGCGAGGCCTCCAGAGACCGGCGTGGAGTTCACAGAGATCAATGAGCATGAGTGTTATAGCCGGCGTGATCGGTTTCTTTGGACAAGGAGGCGAAATTAGCAATTCCTGTTTTGTACTTTGCACCGGTTTTGGTGCTTTTGGGACTGGCTGCTATGCTCAATGTGGTATGCTATGTCGATTGCCGCTTCAAACATCGTTGACCTACTAAATCCTTAACGGATTTCATCATTACATTCGCACGTACTTGTTGACCTTTGCGCACCAGTGGAATTCCTCAAAAGATTATCAAAAGTTCTGCACTTTGGAAATTGGCCCCGTCCTTCCCCGACCCCATCCCGCGCGGCACAGCGCAGCCCCCCCCCCCCCCCCTCCCTCCACCGGTCGGACGGGTCGGTGTGTGGCCTTGGAGTTGCGGTGGCCGGTACGGCGCCGCTCGCAGTGGGTCGCTGCCGCCGCCGGCCCGGCCGCTGCAGGCGGTGGCGGACCGTGTCCCGGCGGCTGTCTGTGCCTCTGTCTGTGCTCTGTGTCTCTGTCTGTGAGTGTGGCGGCGGACGGTCTATCGTAACGTCACCGGCCCTCTCCTCCGGCAGCTGAGCGGGCGGATGCCGCCATGGAGCTGCCCAAGAGTCTGGCGCTGTGTCTGGTGTGCAACAAGGACCTGGGGCCGCTGAACCAGATTCCCACCTTCTACCACCGGCCCAATGTGCTCTTCAGCAGGTGAGGGGCACGGGATCCTAGTGAGTCGTCTTCGTCGGATATTTTTAAACGAAATAACAATATTAACCAATGTAAACAAATACAAACAATCGAACTTAACATTGTCTTACCACCTGATAATGGAACCTAGTCAAGCCTATCATTTCCTAAGCTTGAACAATAAACATTTCAAGGAATAGAATCACTTTAAAAAAATATAAGCTGGGCGCAAAGTGACCTTGGTTGTCGGCGTGCCCGAAAGCCCCAATAAACTAACAAAAGAATTGGCGACGATGTTCCATTGGCGTACGAGAGGAGGCCGCTGCCATGGCATTCTATCAGGCAAAACGAATGAGAGAAGGTTTTTTTTGTGGTTTTGTGACGTAGCTCCCATAGGTTTATGTAAGCACGGCGGCTGGAACTCGCCTAGTAAATCACATCATTTTTCTTGTGATCATTTTTAAAGGAAAAGGGCCATCTTCGTGAAATATGAAGATATCGTTGTTTTTCATTTTGACATTATTATTTTTCATTTTCTTTTTAAAACTGGTGCCAGAAGTGCACAATTCGCGAAAAAGTATTTAAAACTATTTTAACATATTGGTACTATGTTGATACTCTCTACGGCACCTACTGTATGATGGCATAGCGATGACGTCACACTCAAGCCAATCAGCGTTCAGAAGACAGACTCGTCGGATTGTGTCAGATAAGCTGATTGGTTAAAGCTGAGCTGGTTGGAGCTGATTGGTAAAAAACCAAAGCCTCGCCGCGGGTGGCTGTATTGTCGGATAAGAACGCATTCCTGGGATAAGGACGCATTCCTGGCGTATTTTCTTTTAAAATTCCCGATAACTACGAATGGAGGCCGAAATCGGCCGTAAGGAGGTAAACAAATAGGTTTTCGGACACGGGCTACAGGATGGCTATCTCAGTTTCAATCCCCATGTTAAAGGTGGCCCTTTTCCTTTAAGATGTACCACGCCTTGTCCTTGAAGTTTTCTTCACGTTTATCTAAGAGTGTGTGGAATTGTTTTATTGTGTGTGTCCTTGAAGTACATGTCCTTTTTTTGTATGTATGTACTCGTTATTACTATTTCGTGTGCTAACATTTCTCACTTTTGCCCTTTCTAACCGAAAATGATGAAAAGGAAAGTAAGCTCTAACGAATAACACTGTTCTCAGTCCTGTAACATGAACATTTTGTTGTGTATCCGGTTGCACTGGTTTGGTGGGTCAGTGGCTCAAATTTTGTACACACCATGATCTC
Organism: Amphibalanus amphitrite; assembly: GCF_019059575.1. Lineage (NCBI taxonomy): Eukaryota > Metazoa > Arthropoda > Thecostraca > Balanomorpha > Balanidae > Amphibalanus > Amphibalanus amphitrite. Next base: position 720,100 of record NW_024881525.1, on the reverse strand, counting down.
GATACTAGTATTTTTGTGAATTAGAAATAAGGGAACAGCTGCTGGCTAAGTTGCCGTGACCGGTGAAGGGTGTCGATTCGCAAAGACCGGGAATGTTTGCGTTACTCAACGCTCAGGCTTGAGGCCGAGTAGATCGAATGATAAGCGACGCAAAAGGTGAATCGTTCGCGAAGGGTGTCCTTTTTCATTGCGCTACAGTTGTTCCCCAATTTTGTCACACTCTGCGGGTCACAAGAAATGTGACTGACATCGGATGAGCAACCTTCATGATGCAACTCTTATCCGAAATCCCGAGAAGTTTATGGTGTTTGATGAATAGGCAATCAATGGTACATATAGTCAATGGGGGAAAACCATCCATCATTTAGGAGAGGGGAGGGAAGGCCAGGGGTGAAATTTCATTTTCTAACCATGCTCTTCTACCATGTATTTGTCTACATTTTCCGCAGCCGAAAATATGTGCTGTGGCTGTGCCTAACGTTTGTTTAAGGAAGACCTGTGGCTCAGCTCATCGATCGGTGCACATGCGTGGGCCAACGACACCCTAGATTTGGCCTTATACTGGTTGCCACCCGCATTTGTTCATAAATCAGCAACGCAGTTGAGTCGCAAATTTATGCACTACACCCCTGAAAGATGTATAGGTATCACAAAGCCGTGCAGGCAATGCAGAATTGGAATACGCATGAATATTGAAGAGTTATGTACCGCGATCTTAAAAAGGAAAAGTTAGATCCGGCGCAGGTCAGGGTTTCTTATACAGTTTGTATCTAAGCAATCTCAAATTGCATTGTCAGTACCTTATTAAATTTTTATTTGCTCCCTCAGATCCGTGCTTTGCCGCAAATCATATACCCAGCTGTTGTTTCCTAAGTAATGTGACTAATAATGATGCAATTGACGCTTTCACAATCGGACATTGCTCATTATGCACTACCCTGACATTTCCCACATATATAACTTAAAAAAGTGCGATGAATAATGCATTATAGGTACACAGCTGCAGCCTGTGTTTTACACTCCCCGAATTCCTCAACTGCTGCTTGCTCATTTTTGCCTGGCGCTCATAGTTCATTTTCTGAATGCAGCGTCAAGTTGATGTTGCCAAATTGTCAAAGAGTTCAAACTGCTTGCACAAAACGGAATATCGTTTTATCTGTCGCCACCACGCTTCGTCGGGGGCTGGTTTGTCGTATATTTATGATAGGAGTGGTGAGCGGGTGCCATGCCATGCCGTGACCTATGCCGTGCACTTTCCGCAGGACGCCGGCCACCAGCACTCTGCTGCGCCACAAGCTGGAGGCCATCGTCAAGGACATCGTGGTGTTCCGCTCAGAGACATGCTGCCTGTGCGTCAAGTGCGCCGGCCTCATCAACCTGGCCGACGCGCTGGAGGCCGAGCTGAAGAGCGTCTGCCGCCAGCTGAGCGACCACTACTGGCGCACGGCTCGGCTGCGCGGCTTCGGCGAGGAGCGCGCCATCGTGTGCATCACACCGCTGCCGCCGCCGGGCGGTGGAGCGGCGCCGGGCGGAGCGCCGCGGCGACCCGTGCCGCCACAGCCTCAGCCGCAGCCGCCGCCTCAGCAGCAGCCGCAGCCACCGCCGCCGCCACCTAGCAATATGGGTGTGCCCGGACCGATGATGGTACGCGGCCCGCCAGGCGTGTGGGCACCGCACGGGCCGCCGGGACCGGTGTGCTGGCCGGCGGCGGCGCCCGGCGGCCACCCGGGCGTTATGGTGCCGCCCGGCCACCCTGGCGCGCTCGGTCCGTCCGGCCACCCCGGGCCGTTCAGCCCGGCAGGTCTCCCCGGCACACTCAGCCCAGCCGGCCACCCGGGCCCGGCTGTCAGTCCGGCCGGCCACCCCGGCGCCCTGGGGCCACCCTCCCACCCCGGCGGCGCGCCGGCCGAGCCGGGCCGCGGCCTGGAGCGCTCCGTGTCTCATGAGAGCGATGACGGGGCCGGCGTGTGTCAGCTGCTGTCGGCTGTGGAAGTGGAACTGACCGAGGTCAAAGAGGAGCCGCCTGACGGTGAGTGGTCGCCAGCGCTACCAGGAACGAACCGCTTCTGTGAAAGCGGTAACTTTCCCAATGCCTGCACATTTGAGTGCAGTGGATTAGATTCTCAGGCAAAAGCATCATTTTCTGTCATTTGTGTCTTGTTCAGTTGCATAACTAATTCTGTAAGGCAAATGTTAGTCCACATCGTAGCAGAATGTCACGGGAATTATCTCTCGCGCCTGATCCTCCTATACTTTTGTTTTTGGGTCCACAGTTCTGGGTTAGAAGAGCGCTTTCTGGTGGACTGTGTCTCTTTGTCACGTATGTCCTTCTGCTGCAGATTCGTTCAGAAAGATTCCTGTTACGTGCACGTGCGCGAGTGCTTCACTCTTCATTTTCTCTGTTTGTCCCCGTCAATTTCAATGACTCTTTGTCTACATTTAAATGAGTTCCTACGTCCTCCCACTGCCCTAAGCCTAAACCGCTAGCCCCAAAGCCTAGCCTAACCCACGGGCCCTATCCAGTGTCCCTCCGTGCACCGCGCGCTAGCTGACCGTGTCGCCCGGCCCGCAGACGCCGACGCCAGCGACCACCTGATGCGAGAGCCAGTCGATATCGAGGTGGACCCGTGGAGGGACCTGGGATACGAGGACGCCAACGCCATGGAGAAACTGGCCTCTCAGAAGGTGAGACGCGCCCTCAACCTGCGTCACAGCATGCCATACACGGGCAGACTTATTTGTTTAAAAAATGTAACTGACAGAATGCAATGACGAGTATGTGCATCTTCTCACATACAATCATTATCAGCTAAGCTGCACCGTGCATATTCTTTTGGAACACTAATTTTTCAAGTTAGCTACTTAACCGTTCCGAAATAAAGTTTTGTGCGATGGTAAAAGTTACAAATATTTTGTTCCAATAGGTGTCCGCTCGCCTGATACGGGATCGCGGTGCCTCTCTGCATGGATAACTATTCTATGTTCGCCGCGAGGCATCCCTTTGAAGGCTTAAACGGTTTTAGTTTGTGCAAGCTTTAAACTTGGCTCTGCGTACCGTAGGAGCGCTCAAAAGGGCAGTGAGTCTCTTCACGGGAACTAAGGCTTGAGTTAGCGAGTCACGCTCAGTCGCTTCAGTCAGCCGGCGTTCATTCGCTGCGAGCGGTGACTCTGAACGGCTGCTGTCGGTCTGACCTGACCTGTCTCTGTTTCAGACCCGCAGCATGCCGCCGCCGTCGCAGGCGGCGCCGCCGGCCCGGTGGCCAATGCAGCCGCCGCCGCCCGGTCTCGGGGCATCCTCGGGAGGCAGCGGCGGTCGGCAGACGGCTGTGGCGCGCCCCACGCGCACCTACTCTAACTCCTGTCCGCGGCCCGAGGTGCCGTCCGGCGCGGCCCGTCCGGCGAGCGGCGAGCGGCCGCCGCCACCGGCCAACCTGCCGCCGGGCGCTCAGAAAACCCACCAGCGCATCATGAAGACTCTGACCAGCCACTCGTCTGCCATCCAGCAGGCCGTGGCCAACGGTGTCCTCTCGTTAGAGGTGCGTCCGCCCGGCGCGCCCGCGCCGCCGCCGCCGCCGCAAGCTGTCAACAAAAAGGGTCACGGTCCGGGTGGCAGCGGCACCCGGCCGGCTGCTCCGCCCCCGGCACCGCCCAGATCTCTGCCAAACATCGCTCCGGCACCGCCCAAACAGCCGGCGGCTGGCGGCCAGTCCGGCGCCGCGGCGCCCTCTCGGTCCTCGCCGAATGTGCAGCTGACGCCTCTGTCGGCCATCACCAGCTTCAAAATCAAACTGCCCTCCTCGACGCCACGTGAGGGTGTGCCCACGCCACCTCCGGCAGAGGCCGCTCCCGTGCCGCGGCCGGTCACCCCTCCGAACATCGACGCCCAGCCCGCGAACCAGGCGCAGGCGCAGGTGCAGGAGACGTCAGGTCGCGCGGCCAGCGCGCCGGGCTCCGAGTACCTGAGCCGGATAGTGGCCTGGTTCCACAAGTCGCAGCGCCTCAGACCAGGCAACTACACGTACATCAAATCGGGCGACTCCCTGAACGGCAAGCTGATACCGATCGCGCCTGTCAAGGGCCGGCCGCCGCGGCGGCGGCCCGGCGCCGGGCCCATCGTCCGCCTGGTGGTGGGTACGCCCATGAACCGGCGCCGCTACCCGCCGCTGGAGAAGGCGCTGGCCATGGTGACAGCGGCAACGCGCGGCGTGACCTCTGGTCCGCTGGCCGCCGGGCGGGCCAAGCTGAACACGCTATCTGGGCCGCCGAAGAGGACCTACAGTGCCAGAGCGTCGAAGGACGTCGCAGAGGCACCCTCTGCACCGTCACCGTCTACATCGGCGACGGAGCCGACGCCTGCGTCAGAGGCCGCGCCCGAGTCTCCTGCGGAGGCTGAAGAGAAGGAAGAGAAACCTGAAGAGGAGAAGGAGGATGAGGCAGCGGTCCAGACTCCGGCAAGGCGCGGCAGGCCGAGGGGCCGGCCGCGGAAAGACGGTCTCCCGCCGGGTAGCGTCGAGTCGGGCAAGAGGAAGCGCGGTGGGAACAAGGCCAAGCGACCGGCCGCCGATTCTCAGTCGAGCACACCAAGCACCTCCAGCGCACCGAGCAGCGCGCCGGCCCCCAAACGGCAGCGGCTGGAGCGGCCGCCGGAGGGCGCCGAGGGGCGGCGCCACTCACGCCGGCTGTCGGCGCGTCTCTCCCAGCTGGAAAACCAGGAGACGGCCAACGGCGCGGCGCACGAGCCGGAGCAGGCCGCGCCGCCGCCGAAACAGGGCGACAGCACGGCAGATACGGACGCGGGGGAGACAACGACGGCTGGAGACAAGTCGTCGAACGATGACCCAATAGCGGAGCCCGACGGCGGGAACTTGGCGTCCGCTGCCGAACAGGGTTCTGGTGATACGGATTTGGCTCCGAGCCAGAATGGCCCGGCCGGTGGCGGCGCAGCGGCGGACGAGCCGGCGAGTCCGTGCCGGCCGTCGGACGAGCCCGCGACGGCCGACTCCGAGCAGACCGCTGACCCGGCCGCGGCCAGTCCGCCGGCGGCCGTAGCGGACTCTGAGGCGGGGCCCGCTGACAGCATTCCCAGCGATCCAGCGCCCTAGTCGGACGGCCGGGCGGCTGGGGTGGCGCTGACGTACAGGGTACAGCCGCGAGCACGGCGCTGCAGATCTCAGCGCGGAACGCTAGCCGCGCGTGGCGGTGGCGGTCGGCGCTTCTGGCTGTCGAGTGCACAGGTTTAGGTTGTGTGCGCAGGTTTTGTGTCCGCCGTGCGCCCGGGGCCGGCGGCCGTGTCTGACCGAGCGCTGTGTCCGTGGTGCCGGTGTGAGTGACGGCTGTGTTATCACGTTTTGATGGTGCGTCGCGCGGTGTGTGAGGATGTGACAGCGCCGCGCCCTGCACCCATCTGCACCGAGTGTTTGTGGCTGGTGCTCACCTGAGGAGCGGCCGGTTTTGTCGTCAGCTGTGTCTCCCTAGCCGAGTGATCACCTCGGCTAGGTGCCCGCTGTGGCCGCTGTGGGTGTCTGGCTGTTACCGCACCGTGTGTGGGAGATGGCCGCACCGGCCGCCCTGGGAGTGCTCTCATCGTTCCATGCGCTCAGTTCGCTCAAGGTGTGTCGAGCGGTTCCCTCCAGAAGGCGTCAGCTGGCGAAATGCACTCTCCTAATTGCTCTGTTGGCAGTGTTCTCGCTCAGGAGCAGTTGTAATAGGAGCAGACCTTGGGCGGCATTTGTCATTCATTTAAGTGTATGTTTGGTATAAGAACATGTATAACTGTACGACGGGCATGTGATGCTTGTGCCCTATAACAGGTGTCGCGCTTAGATGGGAAAATTTTCCGAGGCACTAGTGCCATATTTCGTGATAGATGTTGCATAAAGTGAATACGACTATGAAAACGTGTTGCTCATTTAATTACTGCCTACCATAGCCCACGAGGAAAGACGCGGAATTTTGCGACCCTCACCGCCTGAGGCTGGCTGGTGTAACGACTTTTCGCGATGTCTCGGGACGTGTAGCAGAATGAATACTAAAATTGGCATTACCAGCCTTCGGTTAAAGCAGGATTATTTAGCATCTACCACATTTTTACAGGTCAGCTCAGGTCACTGACCTATGACATCACGCATAAACATCTGCACGGTTCGAAAGAGGAAAGTAGTGCAAGTTTGGGGATCTCGGTTTTTCCCCTAGGTCATGTAAACCTGTAGGGTTCTTGAACCTTGCCGTCATTTTGCCCGCAGTAAAATAAAATCCGTTTCTCCGGTGTGCCATTGCGCTCGCAAGGCCCTGCATTTTAGTAGCCCGGCCCGGCCTTTTGCTCTGAGCGCGGTTGCTTGGTTGGAAAAAGGAATTGCCCGGCGCCATTGACCTATACAAGACTATAGGTCCTATACAGTCTATTATAGGTCAATGCCCGGCGCTTTCTGGCAGTCTTAGCTGAACCGATGACGTCATGTGATGTGTGCACTGTGCACGGCTGCTCCTGTATTTCGTAGCAGCCTTGAAACCGCACTCTCGGGTACTCGCGCGGCATTTTCAGCGCAGGTAGCGAAAATTTTATTTCATCCGATCGACTCGCACACAATTAGGGCGATTTTGATTATTTTAAGTGAAATGCATAAATAACAAGTGTGCTCGAGGTTTATCTACGGGTGTGTGCGACAGTTTCATCTTGTCTTCGTAAGTTAAAGGTAGGTAGGTATTTTTTTAGCATTTGAAAGGGAATGTGTCTACTGCCGAGAGTCAAAGCAAATTATTTAGTACCTACATCATCAGGCACCGAGCTAACTATATGATATTCCGTATGTATCCGCGAAGGTGTTTGCATATTTATCATTTGATAACAATAACAAATGCTTAGAGTTCAAAATTCACTAAAAAAAGCAAGATTCTGCTTTGAGCCAGTGTGGGCGGGTCGGGCGGGTCCGAGGAGGATTGACATTTCTACTTACCGACGGATACACTGGGTTTGTTCTGCTTGCTCCTAAAAAAATCATTATAATAATTGAGATTGAAGAGGCACTTGGAGATGCATTGGGGCCCTCAATGCCACCATAGGAACACCTGAGAGAGGAAATAAGCAGGTTAAGAGAAGACAATTTAAAGTGCACAAAATACTTATTTGTTTTTAGATTAACACATTTTTTTTTACTTTAAAGGGAATAACAAATCAATTACCTTTTGAAAATATATCTTGAATCCCCAAAAACATTTCTTTAGGTACACTCGGGGGCAGATTGATGCTCCACCACTCCCCACCCATCGGGCTCCCATGGCTCAGCACTGGCTGCTGCCAGTGTTGCCTGCCCTCAGCACTGATCAGCACTGCCTGCCAGTGCCAGTGCTGCCAGTGCTGCCACTGGCAGCAGCCAGTGCTGAGCCATGGGAGCCCGATAGGTAGGGAGTGGTGGAACATCACTCTGCCCCCGAGCGTACCACTCATTCTCATTCTCATAAGTTTTTTCATGCTTGTTTTATGTGTGTCTCCTGACCTTTGTTTGGAATGAGGGAGGAGAATAATGGTGGCGATAAGTGGAACTGAGAGGAGGTTGGAGGCCGTTGGAGGAGCAACAGGAACAATTTTTCAATGAAGAGTAGGTTAGAGTAGTATAGAGGAGGTTGGAGGAGTGATGGGAACAGACGCATTGATCATGTAGCAAAGAAGCACCATCATCATCATCATCATTATCATCATCACATCAAATGTTGTAAGCTGTCATTGTTGCATGCTCCTGGTTCAGAAATAGTCCAGTCAGCAGGAATTACACCAATATGCTGGAAATTGTTTGGTTCTTGCATGCATTGCAAATGGATGTCATAGTTTGACATTTCCATGGGATGCCTCAACTGGTAGGTGTGGGATTATGGACTATTGAAGACTAATGTCATGGAAGGATGCCTTTAATTTAATGGTTTGGGTATCTTTTCATGACATCTGTTTCAATATATTTTTTGCCTTTTTTATGAACACTTAAGCACACAAATGTGTTTCAGGCAAGACATTATGGGATCCATGATTTGAAAACAATGTGATGCTTATCAGAGCTTGATTATTCTAGGTTACCCAGCAGTCGTTTTAAACGGTGACAATTGGTGACAAGGAGATCCATATTCAATCTGGGGATTTTTTGATAGGTACAGTACATGTGAACTGAGAAAAGTGCATCCTGAAAAACCAAATATTATCGCGAGGCGCGAGCTATGCCTCATATTGACATGAGGATTTCCGACTTCAGTAAATAGACCAAGAGGGTTGAATGGCCTCAGTAGATAGTCTAGCCGTGATTTGAAACCCGAACAATAAATAGGTATAGGTATACGAGTATACCTACTGCACGATACTTCTGTGCATTGGACAAGTCAAAGCGCCAACACCTAGTTTAGAAGATATGAAGGGTAGAAGACGTGTGCAGCTGTGCCGACTGGAGTCGCCGCTCTGAAGAGTGTCCGGTCGGTGTGACCGCCACCGAGCGGGTCTAGTGTGCCACGAGCTGGTCGCCGTGGAATAATGTCTCTACAGCTCGACTCGCTACATCGTCCATCGTCGGAGAACAACGGAAATAGTGCCATCAGTTTGGACAGAGTGCGTTGGATGATGGACTATGGCGTATGTGGTGCCTGTGAGAAGTATGCGCTGTTCTTTTGCGATGTATTTGTAATAACCGATGCGGGGTACCTACCTATTCAAGCTTGCAAATTGCCAATTGTTGTTGGTAATGGGTAATTTCCTCGGCAAACGTAGGAACGTCACGAAAGATGTTTAGCAGGGGCAAGAGAAGGAACTCAGGGATTTTTTACAAGTAGTGAACAAAAACAGATTTACAATAGCCTAGGATTTACCGATAAAAATTTTGAAAGAGAAAGGAGTGTTAGTCGTCCTTCCCTCTTCTCGTTTCATACCCAGTAGGTACCCACCCATGCCTTTGATCCGCCATGTGTTTCCTATATACCTACAAACGATCATTCCCCCTGCTCCCGTTTTCTACACAAATCCCTCCACCCCAAATCGTAGCTATGAATATTGATTTCTTTTTTATATTATTCCTGGAGTGTCATCAAGAGCTCTTCGTACTTCTTCTACAGTCAATTTGTGATGTCATAGCCAAATGCAGTGCGATCTTCCCCTGAATGGGTGCTGATGGGACCTTGTTGGGTGTCGAAATAATAACGGTAACAAGCTCTTTGGCTTCCATGGTAGTCATACCAGGGGCATCGACGAGGCTTGCTAAGCCGCCGTCTTATCGATCATTACCTACTCGATGAACACCTAGAACTGCTGTCCTTGAAAATAGCCAGCGAAGCGCGATTGGCAGCTGTGTGCTTGTGAAACTCACTCGAACTAAGAAAGAAATTTCATTCTCCTTCTTATTATTTCACACTCTTATTATTTATCGTTTCTTGAGCCCTATCAGCAAAGATAAAAATCACCCAGTGATCGGCGCATAAACAACGCCCAACGGCCTAGGCTTGAGGGTCTACCCTAACAGTTGGCGGTGCGTAGTCGCGCTATGAGCATCATCTAAGCTGGCAACACACAGAAGGACGTTGCCTGACAAGAGTAGGTACCAGTTCTCACCGTTAAGAGCTGGTGGAAGAAGTTTAAACCTCGCCGGCACAAGTCATTTTGCGTCCTTCGATGGCACAAGGGGGGTACGACCCCCACCCCCGCGCGTTTGGCCCCTGATCGAGCTAGAGCTTCGCGGAAAAAACGAGCGTGTTGCCCGTGACGAGAGGAAGCCGATGATACCCGATTTTAAGGTCCTAGGTCATCGGTTGACCTTCCAGGTCAGGTCAATGACCCAAAAGTCGGAAAAATCAAGACCTGTTAGAACGTCGTTAAGTAAGGCTGCTATGAGGTTTTTCGGGGTGCTGATCACGAATGTCAAGTTAGTTTTGATCACAGATGATGTTTTTATGCATTTAGGCTAGGTCGGGCCAGGTCAGGTCAACCAGTAGGGGTCCTGCCGGGTATTCGTTGTACGTGTCAACCGTCTCTGACAGCTTCGTAACATGTTACGAAGGCACCAAAACTACTTCGAAAATGTTTAAATGGCTGCTTAATTCGTATTCAGCTCCAAAAAGTAGCCTAGAAACATGTAGGAAAACTCGAAAAAGTGAACTGAGGTCATCAAATGTCAATGACCTGACCTGACCTTCAGGTGACCTTGACATCCACCCTAATGCGTGGGAGCAACATCAAATCACATATTTGAACGCTTCAAACCACGAAAAGACTGCAAACGCGCGACCAATACGAGCCGACATACGCTGAATCGCGATTCCGGCCAAACATGGTCTCGGAAAATAGGTCACAAGTCAAAGGTCATTTGGGTCAGGGACATGAGATTTTCAGGGTAGGTGTAAACTTGATGAATGCGTGGGTACGAAAAGTTTCTTCGCGATCAGCCGCTTTTTACGCGAGTTATTTGCGAAAAAAAAAAACCTCAAGGGATGCATCAAACTTAGGGGGTGCATCAACCCCCCCCCCCCCGGTGCCGGTGAGGGTTAAGGAGAAGGGGAGCGACTAATTTGGATCCCAATCAGGGCGGCTCTTCCACATTTCAACCGTCGCCAAAATCGTCATAACGAAATCACCTAAGAAATCCGAGCACTCTGCAAAAAGTGTGGCTACAAGGTTAAATTAATAGAATCATCCGGTTTCTGGGACAATCGTCCGTCGGTATTGGAGGGACACACTCGTGTTGGAGGCCCATAAAACTCGTGTTTGAGCAACATTAGCCCGCGCGCTGGTGGGGAGCTATTTTTTGCCCCCCCCCCCCCCCTCCTCCTCCTCCAGACTTTTCGATATATCTCCAGAACCGCTGCGCCGATCGTCAGCAAACTTTCAGTACCCTCCTGGTTACCTATCATTTTTACACATTGCGATCAAAAATTTTTCCCCAAAGGCTATGATAGGTTGGCCGGAAATGACGTCACAGTGATGTCATGTTCTGCCGTTTTCGACAAAAAAAGGTTTCGCAGGAACAGCTACCAGGCCTACAGCTTTGAAGATACAGAAAAATGTTAGACGTTAAAGATGTAGAATTACCAGGGCTACTGAACTGTTATCTCGAAATTCTGAAATTTTTGAATTTTGACCCCCCAAAATAAAAAAATGAATATAATAGCCTATAAACTCAAAACGTTTTTCATATCTTAAAAATGGAATATATAAGATAGCCTCTACCTTCTGACTTTTATTCACATACCAAATTTTACATCGATATCTTTTTTGGGCCAAGTCAAACGAAAAAAACTTGCCGTGACGAGCTGCATCGAATCAATACCCATTTTATGCAAAAATATCAACTTTGAAATTTGACGTTTTTTGACCTGACATTGACCTGACCTCCGCCAGGAAGTGACCCAAACCGTTCCTGGTGGTCTTATAACCAACATTATTGAGTTGGAAATGAAAAATTGGCCATAGAACATGCATCGCACAGTCCCAGTAAATTGGGTTCATGTGCTGACCCTTGGTGACCTGACCTTTGACCTGACGTGGTATTATCAGAGACCTCTATTAGCAACATATCGACACCTTTTTTTAAACCCCACATTTGTTCTCCGGTGAATTTCAGACAAGTTGGTTAGAGACCTTCAAAAAAGGTACAATCACTCGATTTTTCTCAAGTTTGTCTGTCTTGGCAGATAAAGCAATACCAGAACAGGCCTACGAACACACATATTTGATCAGGATCGGACGATTGGACACTTTTAAAAGGAGATCTTTCGTGCCTCCTGGAAATTCACGGGAGAGCAGATGTGGGGTTTAAAAAAAGGTGTCGATATGTACTAGGCAACTGACGCCCTATCGCTGATTTTCGATAAGATGTGTTTTACTCGATGTTATAGCGCATTCCCTTAGAAGACCCGTGAACGGCAAAACATTTTTTCTTTGTCCTGACCTGTGACGTCATCGTTGATCCCGAGGTCAATGAAAAATTGGATTTTCGTTGACAAATTTGACAGGGCTTTCGAACGCCGTTTGAATTTTGTGGATCCGTCCAGTAGTTTCGGAGATACGAGGGGAGGCAAAAAATAGCCCCCCCCCCCCCACCACCACCACCACCAGGTTACGTTTTAAACAGACTCCAACAGAGCGCGGGTTTACGGAATATCAGGTCAGCCAGCCTTGTCATGAAGGACGGTGCTCCTGCTCATCGGTCTGCCAGAACTTAGAGATGGTGCCGCCAAGAGCATCAATCCGATATCTGGGCGAAGGGCATATGGCTAGGGAACAGTATTAATCCAAATCCAATCAAATTACCCCAAAAGAATAATGCAGCAGGAGCTTGACAAGACTGAACCACCCAGCGACCCCGGACAACTTGAAAAGGAGGGCAGATAGACCTGGGAAACAGCAACCCTTAGAACTCCAGAGCTTTGTGCCTAGCATACCGGCTGGTGTCTCACGCTGTGCCCAGCTTCATGGAGAATATGTTGACCGGTGTAATGAATCTGTTACATTATTTTTACTGAAAGGAAGGAACGATTTGTAAGGTATCAAAACTTTTGCCGCACCCTATAGTGTTGCGATTCCGATCAAAAGTCGGTTTTAAACCGTAGCATTATCGAACAAGTGACGACTTTTTACATCTAACAAGTTAGCCACTACCCACTTTTATGCAATAATCAGTCGACTGTATCGAGAGTTTTGTGATGAAGTTTCGACTTTCCCAGACCCAAGCTTGACGGGAGGGGAAACCGCCACTTTAATGAAGGGTTGAGTTGCAGTGGCGTAGCCAAGGGGGGACAGGGGACACGTGTCCCTCCCATCGGGTCTAGGAGGCTCCTCGGGCCCGAGGGGCCCTGTGAGGCCAATTGGCCGCTGATGGTCTACTCTGGCCAGAAGGTGACTCAGAAGGGCCCCACAGGGCTCGCAAGGACACCTCATGGGCTCCAAAGTAGCCACGCTAGTCTCCATAATGGCCCACGACGGCTTCTGAGAGCCCCTTGCCGGCCTCTGAGGGCCCCTTACCGGCCTCTGAGCCCTGATGGCCCTTGCCGGCCTATTAGGGGCCAGCAACTCTAAGGGCCCATTACGCCAACTGTAGGGCCCTCAACGGCGCCTCTAAGGGCCCCACATCGGCGTTTCTAAGGTCCCCATGCCCCCAACTCTGAGGGCCTATTCCAGCCAGCGCCTCATAAGGCCATACATCGGCGGTTCTGGTGGCTCCACACCAGCGACTCTGACGGCCCGACACTGGTGACTATGAAGCTGTTAGCGGGGTCTGAGAGTATCATGTCGGTCTCGAAGGACCCCACGGGGTTCCTGAAGGCACCGCCGACCTTTTCGGCCTATGAAGGGTCCGTCCAACAGCTCTAAAGACCCCACACACGCCTGTGATGGCCCTAAACCAGTGTTTGAGGGCTCCCACAAGGGTGCCTGTGAAGGTCCTCACCGGCGACTGTGAAGGTGCCACACTGCCATCTCCGAGGTCCCCACACCGGCACCCCTGAGGGTCCCACACCATGACACCAGTGGCTCTTTAGCCCTAATTAACCCGCGCCCGGCCGGAAGTGTTTGAAGACCCCCTGCGTTTTTTCACAGATATCTCAAAAAAAAAGTTTCAAAATCAAAAATGTTTTTGGCATACCTGTTCGTTTTCCGCACATGTTGTGAAAATTTCAGGCTCAGGTCGTTCAGGGTCAGGTCACCAGGTCACGTCAAGTGACCTCACCTCAGAAAAAGTTAGAATCCTCGTCATAGCTGCACCGACCGAACGATCGCCTTGAAACTTTCAGCGATTGATAAGAGTAACAGTATATACAAAGTGTACATCTCGGAATTTGATTTCGGTGCCCTAAGGTCAGGTCAATTTAGCGACCCCTCCATTATAAGTCGATGGGAGAAAATTGTAAGGCGCATTTTTCGGACAAACCCCATTCCAAACACTCTCAAACACGGTGTTACAGGTAAACTCGACAAGTTAAACCGAAAAATGGCACCCGTGACCTCTCCTTATGTCCCTGAGGTCACCAGGTCATGAAAAGTTCCCAGGAGTTTTTTTGACAATAACTTTTGATAGAGACATGCTAGAGCGATGAAAACTCCTCAGATGTGTGCAGCTCGACGATACGGATCGACTGATAAGCAACGTGACCTTTTCCGGTCAGATCATGACTTTGAACTGAGGTCAAATTTTCAACATGACTTTTCAAGGTCAAATTTTAGTTCATTCGACGCATCTCGACGAGAGGAACACGATGTTCGCAAAATAAACGTCGCCAGGTCCTGGAGTCAAAAATTATTGCACAGAAACGTTTTTTTCATAAGAATGTTTTTTTTTTTTAGTTTTTGCCCTCCGGAGGCTGAACCATTGACCTGAGGTCAATTCTGAGCACATGCTGGCGAAAGAGCGTTAAAAGAGCTATCGAATGCACTTTCTCGCAGTGCTGTAGCTCTATCGGTTCCCGAGTTAGCCATTGGCAGTTTCCAAAATTGTTAAAATGGACAAAATTTGACCTTTGATGACCTCTGGCGGCTTGACCTTTGATCTTACCTAAAAAAATGACCGCAGTGTTTTGGTCATTATTGTTGACGCTCTTTCGAATGCCGCTTACCGCGTGTCGCTACGTGGCCCATGAGCCGAGTTAGCCGAGTGTTGAGACCCCCCGGCCCGGCGCGGGTTAAGGCCATATATCGGCACCTCTGAGAGCCCATCACCGGCACCTCTGGGAGCCCATACCTGCGCATCTGACGGCCACCCACCGGTGACTTTTGAGGGCCCCACAAGCGTCTGAGAATACCGCGCAGGGCTCGAGAAACCCCGAAGAACTTCTAAGGGTACCACCGGCCTCTGAGGGCCCTTGTCGTTGTCTGGGAGCGCTCTGCTGGCTTATACTGTTCGTGCCAGCAGCTCTAAATGTCCCACTCTCGTCTGTGACGGCCTCACACCAGTGTCTCTGAGGGCCCGCAACGGCACCTGTGAGGACCCTCACCGGCGCCTCTAAGGGTCTCACTAGCACATCAGAGGGCCCACACCAGCACTTCTGTGAAGCCCGCACCATTGCGTCTGTGGGCCCCACACCGGCACCTGTGAGGGCCCCACGGCCCATACCAGTGCCTCTAAAGACCCCTAGCCGGTGGCTCTGAGGGTTCTACACGATGATTTTGAGGGTACTGCCGAAGACACGACACACGACACTTAGTGTTGCTGAGCTTTAATTCCATACCGGCCTCTGAGGGCCCCACGCCAGCGCACTCATTGCCCTGAACATGCAACTGTAAAGTGTAAAGGCTTCACACCAACATCTCTGAGGGTCTCACACCGTTGCCTTCCTATGAGGGCCCCACACCAGCTCATCAGCCACGGCCATTCGCCGATGACTGAGGGCGCCACTTCCACTGGCTACTCGGAAGCCCCCACCGGCCTCTTGAGAGCACCACGCCGGCCTCTGAGAGCACTACGCCGGCAGCTGAGAGCACCACGCCGGCCCCTGAGGGCCTCACGTCCAAACCTCAACGGATCCCACACCCGCCTGTGGGGGCCCCATCCACACCGACGCCTCTGGGAACCTCAAAGGGCCTGGCCTGGCTTGCACCGAGGGCGCCTCACTCACGGTTCGTCAGAAAGTCATTTCATCCACAAAAGAAACGAAATATACCATTTGAAAGCTGACGGTGAGCTGATTCAAAAAAATGTAGGTATTTTTTATCAAAATCGTTCGATGGCCTTTTTTTTAAAAATGCGTTTTTGTAAAAACGTAGTACCTATTATTGCATTAGGACGTTCTTGAAATCACAGACATGCTTTTTTCGTTTTCCAGCGAAAGCTGAATGCCAAAAGAACAATATGTAGCGAAAAAATATTATCAATTGCCTTCGCCCCAGTAGGGGGGGGGGGGGGGGCATGTTACCACCCTGTCGCGTTTTTTGCGTTGTGAATAAAAAAACTGCGGCGCGTAGCGCTGCGCTGCTTGGAGTATCTTTCTGTATGTCAATTTTGGACAGTGTGTGAAATTTTTGACTCCAGGTCATGTCAGGTCAGGTCACCAGGTTAAGATAACTGACCAAGCTTAAACAACAGTTTGCAATCATGTCCAGCCTGCAGTGTTTGTAAGAGAGATTTTAAACTCAGTGGATTGCATGATTTATGGGCACCTATAATTTGTTTATCTCGGATTTTTTATATCCGTGCCCTAAGGTCAGGACAGTGTTGTGACCTTTCCATTATAAGTCAAGGGAGAAAATGAAAATGCCTCTAGATCCGTGTTTACGCATAGGAACAGTCCAAATATTTCAGTATCACAATGATTTGGACCACCCGTGACAACCAAGGTGTCTTTTTTGCTGATAGCCTCTAGAAAGGTCATCCGAGGTCATTGAAGACTACAAACAGATTTTGCCAATAAGATTGGAAAGAGGTATAACGCTGGGGATGGCTTCATTGTGTTCGTCTTGTCGAGACGCATCGAATGATATGCAACATGACCTATTTGGGTCACGTACGTGACCTTGACCTGAGGTCAAAATTTCACCTGACCTTTCCAGGTAAAAATATATATGTTTCGAATGAGAAAAACACGATAGTGCCATTGCCAATTCTTCAGCTTTGCTGGTTCAAAAGTTATTCGTGAAAAAGTTTTATCCAAAAACAGCTATTTTCACAATATTTGACCTATGGAGGCTTAACCGTTGACCTGAGGTCAATTTTGATGAATACCTTAAAGGGACTATCCCACCTTTAACATGGGGTTTGAGTTGAGATAGCCAAGTTTGCGGCGAGGTTCAGAAACCACTATCTATCTAGGTTGCAACCCCCGCGGCCTCTTGGTGTTGAAGAAATTCGTTCCCTTCATTTGAAAATGGGCCTTGTACAAGGCCCTATCTTCAACACGGAGCGACCGTTAGTGTGACGTCACCTCGTTTAGTCATTCTGATTTAAATGGGTTTGTTCGTTGAAAAATCGCTTAAAACTTGGTCTGAACTTTGTTGTGGTGCCTACAGAGTAAAAAGAATCAGCTTTATGACAGTAATGTGGCCTGGGGAAGGAGGTAATTTTGGGCTGTGACGTCACATATTTGAAAGTTTGTGTTTGGAATATGGGAAGCCTAAGATGTTTAATGAAAAATAAATGCCAGAACCGTGCTCCTGGTCATCCAATCTATAAAGTCAGGCACAATTTAACTGGTTTTAACAACATTTTAGAAGGTGGGATAGTCCCTTTAAAAGAAGAGTTCAAAAGCTATAGATTGCTTTTCCATGCGTTTTTCTAGCTATCATAGTTCTTGAGATAACTGCAGGTTTTCTGAAAAATATAATTGACATTTGGCAAATTTTGACCTTTGATGACCTCCAGTGACCCCAATATTACTCTAAGATGAAAAATGATCGAAATACGTTCAAACGCACGTATTAAGAGCTATCGACTGCTTTTTACCGCGTCTTTCTAGCCCTCTTAGTTTTTTAGTTAGAGCTGGGTGGTAACATATGCCCCCCCCCCCCCCCACTAGGGCGAAGTTGGCTGAAACCGCCACTGGGGCGCGGGTTAATATGCGTCTCTTGCAGCCGGGAACAAGGCGCAATCACGCAACTCAGTGTCACGATGGATCAAAGTAAGCCACACAAAAGCGTGAAATAACCCTTATCGTCGATAGACCCTCAAGCGCGCAGACCCGGCGCTCTCGGCTTCCTGACGGGCTGCGGAAGGAGGGACGTTCGGCTGTCGCCCTACTAAACGGACGTCATATTTGTTAGTTTACCGATTCAAGTCGGTACTTCGTTGTTCAGGATCTGGATACCTGAGAGGAAGATTGATTGCTCTGTCTTTTTCGCATCATGTATGAATTTGCATTTGTTTATGTCTACTTTGCTCAAATCAGCTAGGCATCAGGAAAGCTGACCGCTCTGAGCTGTCAGAGGTTGTACCGGCCTCAGCTGGGCTGGAGTGGGGATAGCGCCCGGCGGGGCGGGGCAAGCTTTTGACCGGTCGCAGGGCCGAGCAGCTGTCACTGGTACAGCCTCTGCCAGTAAAACCTCGCTAACTTTCCCTGCGCGGGCATTGAGCGTAGCGGGACGGAGCAAAACTTGCATAAGAAAATGTAAGTTAACCCTCGCCCTGGCAGGGCATTTTTCATAACACGGCCTGGCAAGGGGGGTCGATGCGACCCCCCTCGCGATTGGCTCCTATGGCATCTAGAAACACCAAATTTGGTAGGTGGGTGGGCCCCCTAGAGTTCTCGCCCCTGTCCAAATTTGGTTACTCTAGGTCAATATTTAGGGGGGTTTTGGGGGGTATAAATGTAAAAATTTCGCTAAAAACAGGTCAAAAGTTTTTCGGTTATAACTTTAAGATAGAGCAAACAGAAAAGCACCAGTGAACTCAGCACCTCAAGGCGCGTCGAATGATATACTTTTTAGCTTGATAAATTGTACTTAAAGTTTTTCTTAAATTTTAAGTAAACTGTAATTAATTAATTAGGTTCAGGTTAACCAAATTGCATCATATCGCATATCATTCGATTCGGCTGTTAAGGAACACAATGACACCATTTTTTAAGCTCTAGCGTCATTATGTGCCAAGTTATTGGCAAAAACGTCATTTGACCTCAGTTGACCTCATTTGACCTGACCCATGGATAAGTACACCAAACAAAGAAGCACCAAGTGACCTGCTGTTGATTACTGTGGTTTCAAAGCACAAAAGTGATAGAACGAAGCGGATATCTCCAGTATTTTCCGAATTTAGTATTTTCCCATAGGCTTAACATTACGACGTAATGACCTCTAACTGACCTCAGGGGTCGATTCGAGATGACGCACTAGGAAGCTAGTAAGACTAGGTGGCCAAATGACACTTGAAGGTAGTGACACTAAGCGGCATTTTACACCAATCGGCTTAGTGGCTCAGCGCGAACCGAAATCGCCTAGTGAGACTTGAAATCAAGTGGCACTAGGGCCTTGTGCGCCAACGCGAACCGGCTGCAGGTCAGTGACATCAGAAAACCCGAACTGTGTGTTATACAACTCGGTACACTTAGCACACCCTGAAAGTTTGAAGGAAATCAGTCCAAAACTGTGAGTTGGGCAGGTGCAAAAGAAAATTGAAATTTGACTATGACCTTGTACCGGTTTTTCTGACCTGGTGACCTGACCCAAGGTCACCCGGACCTGAAATTTTCAGGTCATATGTAAAAAGGTTGTCCCATAAGCTGTGCCAAATTTCGCGGCGCTGCCGCCGTTTTTACGCTATCTTTGAAAAAGGTTAGGGGGGTCGCATCGAGCCCCCTGCCAGGGCGAGGATTAAGGCTTTTAGATCGCCTTTCAGTTGATGCGACTCGTCTTGGCTAGAGAAACACTTTGCCTTTGAAAAATGTCATACAAGCTTTGTGTCGAAACTGTTTTTTTAATCTAAAAGCGTCAATTTTGGTATTTTTAGCCATCCGAGGCTGAATTATTGAGATTCGATCATATCTGAGAGCAGATTAGTGAAAAGGCTTGTAAAAGCCTATCGAATGCATTTTCCACGATGTTATGGCTTTTTAGTTCACGAGCCATCGCCGATCTTTTCGTGGCTATGAGCCGTGCTTTGAGCTATGGGTAAGCCCATAGCTCAAATGTTCACGGCTCACTGAGCCGTGAACATTTGACCTTTGATGACCTCTTTTAACCTGATCTTTGACCTAACCTGTCAGTTTTGGGCCATGTTTCGCGGCTCCCCGCTGCCTGACGCTTCCAGGTATTGTCGCTGGGCAAGCAGAATCTCCAGTTTTGCTCACATTTCCATAGAACCCTGTCGCTAATGCCTGGTAGCGTCGATTAGTGGCATGCTGTGGAATAAAGGCCGAATCGCGCGGATCAGAAACCATTTAAATTTGTACCGGGATGAGAATCACCTCAACGGCTTTCTGATTGACCTTGGAATATCAGCCTCATCGCAGAGGGAGACCGGGAAGCCAAGCTACGTTCGGGTCATCGGGACTGAGTTTGAGGACCAAATTATGTTGTTGAGGATGGAAATTGGTTTCGCTCAGGACAGAAGGAAATGTGCTGTGCTATAGGGATGCGTGTATTTTGTTATAAAGATTATGCAAGCTCTTAGCTCATGTATTTTATTATGCAAATTCTCAGCCAATGGACAATGGACGACAATGGACGTCTAAGGTTATAAAGAGCGTATCGGAGTGGGATTCCAGCACCTGGGTCGGCTCCGATTCCTGGCTCGTCACCACCGACTCTGACTCTGAAATCCATGAAATCCACCTGGGACCAGAGTTGCCAAACCATCTGCGCCGATCACATTAAGTTGGCGAACTGCTAGTACGCACGGTGTTTAGGTCTCCACGTCAGCTACGCGCAAACCAACACCACTTCTGAGTGCTGGGCATCCGTTCTCAGAACGGCGCGGCTCCAGATTGTTTCGTTTTTACATCTCCGGCGTGCGAGTGTTCGGCGGCCGCTGGGGCCGTACACTCCGCATGCTTACACCGCGCTGAAAGTGTTGTTGACATTGATCTGGAACCGCGTTAGATGTGCGACGGTTGTGGAATGCGACTACTATAGCTAGGTCAGGTGGGCAGTGGCCGATGTAGACGTGCATGATTCGCACGGTTCCTTAGATGCTAGTGGAGATTTATTAATGAAATCGCAACGGTGGTCTTAGGACGCCTCGGCTGTTTCGCTGTCTTCAACCAGTGAAGTGGCGAGGTTGTAGTGTTATACAGTATACACCCGCCTTAGGGTTTCCGCTTCAGCCTATGATCCGTTTTTCGACGCGTTTTATATAAATGTTTTTCCTAAGTCACCTTTAGTATAAAACGAGCGTGTTTTGGGCTACGAGCCGCGGCGACTAAAACAGTCGATTCGGTAGGTCCAATTGTGTCGATTGGGGCTTTACCGACTCGGTAGCTCAATCTGAGATGCTATGTAGGCCAGGGCCCGAGTTAAAGGGATCTGTACTCTGTAGCCGCCTCCCCTCGCCTCGATATGTCACGATCGGACAATGGTCCCGTCATCGGTTTGGCAAGCACTCGAAAAAGGCCCGAAGCTCAGTTGGATGTTTAACCCGCGCCCCACTGGGGTCTGCGTATAACACGCCCTACTGGGGGGGGGGGGGTTATTCATAGCCCCCCCTCCTAACTCCGAAACTACTGGGCCGATCGTCAAAATTCAAACGGCGTCTGATAGCCCCGGAAAAACTGTCGAGCGAAACCTAATTTCATTGACCTCGAGGTCACCGATGACGTCACAGGTCAGGTCAAAGTAAAAATTATTAGCATTTTAGCTTCTTCGCGTTTTGGGCTCTGGCCGCCGTCTTACAAGTCAGATCAGGCTCATTTTTAGTTCACACACTCGTGAACAGATGCTCTAGATACTCTGAGGGTACCAAACTTGTACTTTGATTTTCAGGTCAAGGTCAGGTCATCACAGGTCACGAAAATATTATATCATCCGTCGGTCACGTGACACATGTTTTATGGTCCATTTAGGCCAAACATTTCGAATTTGATGTCGTCTGTGTCATTTGAGGTCATTTTGAGTCAAATGTAGCTTAGGTCAGGTCACTTTCAGGTCAAAAAAGGTCAAATTTTGAAGTTAAAATTTTTCAACAAAAAAGGTGTCTATTGGATGCAGTGTGAGCTCAGAAACACGATGGTGCTATTTATATTGGCGTACGATGTCAAATTCGTGCTGAAAAATTGATTTGAAAAATTAATAATTGTTAATTTTTTGCAATAATGCGTATAACTTGGCCATTTTTGAAGATAATTAGCTAAAACTTGCTAGAGTTAGTCATAATAATGCGTTCTATCACATATATTCCGGTTTTTTCCAAAAGTCAAAAAAAAATTGAAAAAAAAATGTAAAAATATAAATTTTTAATTAAATTATATAAAATTTTCGGAATTTTCAAAATTTTGAAAATCCGAGATAGCAGTTTGATAGCGCATATTCTGAGTCCTCTCATGCAAAGAAATTGGATCTAGCTTAAAAACTGAGCTCTTGGGAGCGATTGCCGTGGTTCAATGTTTTGCGTCGAAATCGGCCGAACATGACGTCACTCTGACGTCATTTCCGGCCGACCTATGGTAGGTACGAAGTTCAAATTTTGACACAAGGTGTCAAATTGATGCAGCCGAAGGTACTGAAAGTTTGGCGTCGATACGTCAAGCGGTTTGGAAGTTATTGCATAAAAACGGGAGGGGGGCTATAAATAGCCCCCCCCAGTGGGGCGCGGGTTAAATTGTATCCGTTGGCGCAATAAGCTGGGCAGTGGGCTTACCTGGCGTGGTCTAGTGATCTAGTGGTACACTTTACTGTTGTCCAGAATTTCGCTGGCGTCGATTTTCCTGGCTATCAGGCAGAGTATCTGGTTCTGCCGGTCGGTGGTGAGTTGAACTGCCCGCTGAATTGGGAATTTTGGTAAGGGCCTCGCTGCAACACGGAATTAGGTGCGCCATCCCCAGGCAGCGCACTACGCCATTGATGACCGGGCACTACCACGGAAAGCAACTAATTTGTATGTTTCCGGCGGTGAACCGTCATACGCGTGAAACAATGTTCGGCAAGAGAGGCGGTTTCTCGGGGCTGGCTGACGAGACGGTCGATGGCGCTGGCGGTTCATGGCTAGGAGTCTACATTATGACCGGCAGATCGTGTCATCTCTGCCGGCCTGAGTCCCGCCCGCGCTAGGGTGGGGCATCTGTCGGTACGTTCCTATGTTTTTTCCTTGAATATTTTACGAACGGTGGCGCATAGCGCTGCCCTTTTTGACTCGCCGAATAATGTACCATTTCCACACGTGTTGTGAAAACTCCAGGCTTTGCGATTCTGTCGTTCCTGCAGTTTATCTCTTAGAAGTTTGAAACTCATGGTATGGCATGAGGGTATCACTACAAACAATTTGTACATCCGTGAATTATAATATCGGTGACATAAGGTCAGCTCAATTCTGCGACCTCTCAAGCCGTAGGTACTTAACACTCTCAAACATCAGGATACAGGTAAATATGACACTGAATCGGAAAATTGCCAACCAGAACCCCCCTCGTTATGCCCCTGAGGTCACCTCAGGTCAGCAATTTTTTGACACTTACTTTTTCTAGAGACATGCAAGGGCGATAAGAACACTACATAGTTGAGTGCGGTTCGACAATGTTGTCCGACTGATATGCAACATGACCTTTTCCGGTCAGGTCATGACCTTGGCCTGAGGTCAAACTTTTAAAATGACCCTTCAAGGTCCGTCAGGGGGACCCCAGTTGAGCGTGAATGAGCAGAAATCCGTCAGGGGTCCCCTCTGCTGGGGAGGGCCGGTATAGGAACACGGGTCAAGCTACGTAGATATCCCCGGCGGTAGCCTCGCTACCGCCGGGTTAGGAAACTCACGCATTGTGCAGAGAGAGAGAGAGAGAGAGAGAGAGAGAGAGAGAGAGAGAGAGAGAGAGAGAGAGAGAGAGAGAGAGAGAGAGAGAGAGAGAGAGGAGAGAGAGAGAGACGGTATATTTTCAGTACATGGCTTTGAGGATTCTCTCATACAGCACATGTTCCATGCAGTACAAAACGCGCAAACACCAAACACGTTCTACAGTTCCATACACATGTCTTCATTGAGGAGTGAGGTCATGTACGGGATTGCTGATTTTCTTAAGCGAGCACTGCAGCAGAAGGGCTGCAGCATATTGTCGTGCACTATGCCAGACGGACGATATATCGCATTCAGACCACGATAGTGTCAATTCAGATCAATTTGGCATTCACATTTACTGGCCCTCACGAAAGGTGTTCCCAGACTAAAAAAAAAGTTTAACAGGCGGTGTTTGGTTTGCTAGATCTATGTCGTGTATGTAAGTGTGTGGCCTTTTTGTCTCCCTTTCCCTGGAAATTTGTTGTGCTGCCAAATGAAAAAGTGTCCAGGCCAGGTGCTAACTTCGTGAACCCAAACTTCGTGATTAAAAAAGTAAGGCAGCCATTTCCTGAACAGTCACCCAGGTTCTGAAAATACTCTTTCCTAACAGATATATCCTTTCCATTTCCAGATATTCACCTTTGCGCTGCCCACTGCGATTTTATTGTTAGCCACGCGCAAGGGGCTCGAGTAGGTACAGGTCTCGCGGGTTTTAACGGTAGGTTTTGCACCTAGAAAAATTTGTGTACTTCAGGCCATATCTTCGTCGTCTTCAGCTTTTAACCCGCGACCTGGTGGGGGGGGGCTATTTTTTGCCCCCCCCCCCCTCCAGACTTTTCGAATCTCCAGAACCGCTGCGCCGATCGTCACCAAACTTTCAGTACCCTCCCGGACATCAATTTTACACATTGTGACCAAAAATTTTTCCAAAGGCTATGATAGGTTGGCCGGAAATGACGTCAGAGTGACGTCATGTTCTGCCGTTTTCGACCCAAAAAAGGGTTTCGCAAAAACCGGAATATATGTGATAGTCCTTACCGCCTTCAATCCACATACCAAATTTGAGATTGATACCTCTTTTTTGGCGAAGTTATAGCGAAAAAACTGTTCAAAATTGATGACGTTAAATTTTCAAACTCAATTTTTAGCAATTCTAGACCCCGTAGCGCAAAACAAAGACCACCATTAGACTCCCCGTGACGAGCTGCATCGAATCAATACCCATTTCATGCAAAACTATCAACTTTAAAATTTGACCTTTTTTGGCCTGACCTTGACCTGACCTTGACCTGAACTTCACCAGAAAGTGACCTAAGCCGTACCTGATAGTCTTATAACCAACACCATTGAGTTGGAAATGAAAAATTGGCCATAAAACATGTATCACACAACCTTAGTAAAGATGGGCTCATGTGACCTGACCTGTGACCCTTGGTGACCTGACCTGTGACCTGACCTGGTATTGCCAGTGACCTCTAATAGCAACATATCTACTAGGCAACTGACGCCCTACCGCTGATTCTCGACGAAAAGCGTTTTCCTCGGTGTTATAGCGCATTCCCTAGAAGACCCGTGAACGGTGAAACATTTCATCTTTGACCTGACCTGTGACGTCATCGGTGACCCCGAGGTCAATGAAATTTGGTTTCCTTCAACAAATTTGACAGGCCTTTCGAACGCCGTTTGAATTTTGCGGATCCGTCCAGTAGTTTCGGAGATACGAGGGGGGGGGCAAAAAATAGCCCCCCCCCCCACCAGGTCGCGTTATAAACAGACCCCACCAGGGCGCGGGTTAAGTGTTGAAGATGCGATCGACTTGTTGGGTAACAAGCCGGCCATGATCGTGTAAAATGGCTTCATCGTAGATCGATTAGTTTCTGAGATATAACCGGAAATGTAAAAGTGCAAAACCTACCGCTTAATCTCGCGAGACCTGTACCTATCAGTTATGGTCTGAAGACAACATGCGAGATGTGCTGAGTTGAAATAGGTTAAAATCAGCAAAGCTTCTCGCTTTTACGGCATCCCAAGACAAATACTCGTTGATTATCATGGAAAGATAATTCATGAAGTTATGACCCTACGTACCTACGAAGTTAGGAGCAAAAACGTCTTTTTAACCCTCGCCGGCACAGGCCATTTTGCGTCCTTCGACGGCACAAGGGGGGGGGGGTACGACCCCCCCTCGCGTTTGGCCCCTGATCGGGCTAGAGCTTCGCGGAAAAAACGAGCGTGTTGCCCGTCACGAGACGAAGCCGATGATACCCAATTTTAAGGTCCTAGGTCATCGGGTGACCTTCCAGGTCAGGTCAATGACCCGAAAACCGGGAAAATCGGGACCTGTTCGAAAGTCGTAAAGTGTGGCTGCTATATGGTTTTCCGGGGTGCTGATCACGAATATCGTGTTAGTTTTGATCAGAGATGATGTCTTTAAGCATTTAGACCAGGTCGGGTCAGGTCAGGTCAGGTCAACCGGTAGGGGTTGTGACGGGTATTCGTAATACGTGTCAACCGCCTTTGACAGCTTCGTAACATGTTACGAAGGCACCAAAACTACTTCGTAAATGTTCAAATGGTTGCTAAATTCGAATTCAGCTCCAAAAACTAGCCTAGAAACATGTAAAACTCGAAAAAGTGAACCGAGGTCACCCGAGGTCACCAAAGGTCAATGACCTGACCTGACCTTCAGGTGACCTTGACACCCACCCTAATGTATGGGAGCAACATCAAATCACATGTTTGAACGTTTGAAACCACGAAAAGCTTGCAAACGCGCGGCTAATGCGAGCCGACATACGCCGAATCGCGATTCCGGCCAAACATGGTCTCGGAAAAGAGGTCACAGGTCAAAGGTAATTTGGGTCAGGGTCATGAAATTTTCAGGGTAGGTGTAAAATTGATCAATGCGAGGGTACTGAAAGTTTCGTCGCGATCGGCCGCTTTTTACGCGAGTTATTCGCGAAAAAACCTTGGGGGGTTGCATCTGTGCCGGCGAGGGTTAAATGCAATTTGCGAAAAAAAATTGCGATAAAAGGAACTAAGAAGAACCACAGCGTGTGCAATGAAACGGTCGTGCTAGACATGCCTCAACCTGCCTCAACCTTTGCATACTACCGCAAAATAATTACTATGGAGAAAGATTTGTATTTTTTCTCGAAGCTACCTCTCCTTAACCCGGCACCGCCTGGGCTATTTCCGTACCCACGACAGCCTGGGGAGGGGTCGGATCCGACCCCCCCCCCCCTGTTATGTCGAGAACCAATGGTCAAATCGAGCCCCGCGAGGCGGCGTTCGAAAGGTCTCTACGAGACCTTCCCAAACCACCCTTAAGATTTTAACACTTCTTAATTCGTTTAGTGCTTGCTGAATGTAAGGCATTTAAATCGTTTAATTGTTTTTGAATGACCTCCTTACAAAATTATACTTTTCATTCATGTATTTTTGTTTTAGATGAAGTTTCGGCCACGAGCCATGATCACATCAATGCCAATTTTTTTTTTGGCATTGATGTGATCATGGCCCGTGGCCGAAAATTCATCTAAAACAAAAATACATGAATGAAAAGTATAATTCTTAGGATTTTAAGATTGAAGTTAACTTTCGGGTCAAGGTCAGGTCAAAGGTCAAATTCTGGGGTTTTGCATGATGAGGCTTACGGACAGCGGAATCGATAGCTCCTGCTCGAAACTCACCAAAAATGACGTCAAAGGCCTAGTGAAGATACCATGTGCGTATAAGGGTCATACTAAGCACGGGTCAGGGTCAGGTCAGGTCACGAAAGGTCACGGTTTTCTATTTCTGCTACATGGGCATGCGACACATGTTTTATTGCTTATTTTTCACGCCGTATCCGATGGTCATGGTTATATGTAACCCAAAGTCACTGTCCTGGTCATCAGCAATCATAAAAAATCGTTTTTATTTATACATCACCAATAAAAAATCAATTTTTCATCTTTTTATTTTTGACAAAAATGCTCTTTCTAGACGAGCTTTGTCCAAGAAATCTAATGCTGCCATTTGTTTTCACATGCGATGTTCAGAAGTGCCTCAAACTCACGAAAATGCGTATGAAGTCACCTTGCCCTATACATGTTGGAGCTATTTTTTTTTACAATTTGGGGTTCAAAAATCAAGATAGAAAGTTGAAATTTGGGACATCTAATGTTCTAATAGAGCTCTATAACATATATTCTGTTTTTTTTTTTAATTTTGAAAGATTTTGATTTTATTAGCTGTTTTCCAAAATAAATATATAGTTTTTTGAATTTTTAGGGGTCAAAAACGCACTTCATGGGAAAAGCGAGATAGCCATTTTTTCATGTCTTTAATTTGCAATTTGCTTAAACCCTCAATTTTTGGCGATTTTTCAAACGTTCACCATTTATTGACGAAAAAAGCCATGTAGTTACATCAATAAAATCGATATATCTCAAAACTTTTTTGACAAATTTGCATAAAAACTTGACAAAAGCCGTCAAATTGATAAAGGAGAAGGTATACGAAGTTTCAAGTTGATAGCGTGAGCGGTTCGTGAGTTATTCCTGAAAAACGGAGGGGGGTCGGATCCGATCCCCCCTCCCCCCAGGCGGTCGTGGGTTAACCTATGTTTGCCATGTAGGTATATATCATCGCGTCTAACGCTGCTTTTGTGAGGCTCAGGTCAATTCGGGCGTTCCCGTAAGGTGAAGCTGACGTCCAATTCGGGCAGGTGAAGGCATTGGACGAGGAAGGCCGTGCTGCCTGGGGCTCGATTTGGCAGCTCGCTTTGAGCTCATTAGTTCTACTTATGGCTCGTTAACTTAATTATATGTAAGTAATGACATCATACAGGTCATTTCAGGTATCATAAATTTTAGTGAATAACTCCTTATCAAGCTAGGTTATAGAAGGCAGAAGGGAAGTATAAGCGAAGGTGGACGCGGTATGTCTATCATGGAATCATCAACCAATGCTTTCGAAGTCATTTGAGTTATGTTATACCTAATTCAGGTCAGTATTGAAATTAAACGTCATTAAAGGCAATTTGGTGAGGAGGGGCATTTCTCTTGGAGATTTGATCGATTATTTGCAGTTTAAAATCGGCACTTGATGGACATGTAAAGTCCAACGAGTATAGGTACAGTATAAATTGCATTGATGGCTTGGATCTCATTGTTCTTCTGTCTTCGGAGCTCATCAAATCAAGTCGACGCAAATGTCATTGCATTCCTTGTTTGCATGCCCAGAAGACTGCAATCCACCACGCTGATGATTTTTTTGGCATTTTTTAAGGCTCCTAGAAAAAAAAAAATTACGTCAGCGCATCAAATAGAGTAAGAAACTACTGCGAGGGCGTTGCTACTCAGATACGACGTAAATAGGTATGATTACTGATTTCTATCCCTGTCAATGTTAACAGCGGGCTCCTTTTCGGCCCTATACGAAATCCATTACGGTGGTATCAATGCTGTTGAATAGCCTGTCATTCAGTAAACATGATCCTGTCGATATGCTCGATGCCTCGAAATACATCTGTAGTTTCGAAAAGACCCATCTCCATTCGGCTTATGGCTCAGTTGGATGTCGGTCATTGCTGGTTGTTGGTCCCTTCGGGACAGCAAAGACTTGTATCGCTTCATTTGGTGGAAATCATACGGTAGACGAGCACCGGATGGCGCGAAGCTATATGTAGTCGAACGGTTGCTTCAGAAGGCCTTGGTGGAGGTACGCAGAGTGGTAATGCTAGAGCAACGCCGGACCGAAGGTTGGAGTTAAAGCAAAAACACCAAAAAAAAAAAACGAAGAAAACGATGAAAATGATGAAGATTACCGCTTTGCAAGCCGGCTGCCAACAACAACACCGAAAACGCTACAGAAAAGGGAGAAGGAAGAATAAAAGAAATGAAAAGAAGGAAAACACCAATGAAAATGAAAGAAAAACAAACGACCGCGTCGCATTTACTTGCTGATAATTACATTGGGTACCACGCATTATTATACTTAGGTATATCTTCTATCATGAGCTGTCATGAATCTTTAGCATGTATTACATTGTGACCCACCTATAGTTACTATATTCCTACCACTATAGGCTAAACCCGTGCAGTGCGTGACTGGGGGCTGTACTGAGCCCTTTTGCTCCCGTTTTTCTGCAATATCTTCAAAACCGCCGAACGTATCGACACAAGCATTTTCACGACAGGCTTGGGCGTCCGTATTGCGGAGCAGTTGTGGTTTCTCATGCGCAACTGCCACAGCAATGTTTGAGGCTTAAGCCCACTTGGTCCATCTCAGGCTATGCCTAATTTTTAGTCCATCACGGAATCTCAGGTACGACAGACTCCGTACTCGTCTGAAAAGACCCCGTGCGGCTTTTGGCCATCTCCTAGCTGAAGAATGCAGATGTCGCTGAAAAGTCCAGATTTCAAAACACAAAGAGAAAAATCAATACGACGAAGACTCTGTAAGTGCTCGCAGAGAGTATCTCATCACGCTACAACGATTTTCGATTTGAACGATTTTCAGGAGTTGGAAATCGGTTTGGTCGCTAGGAACAGCGGAGATCCCAAAAGTAAAAAGAAAGTAAAAGTCTAATATCTTGAAAACCAGTGAATATTTTTCGGTGAAATTTGGTAGATATTCATTTTTGATCTTTCCGAGCCAAGGGATACACTGGCGGTCGCAGCCGCTAGCAAAAGGGGGGCCAAAGTCACACTCGCGGGACATAACATTTATCCGTCACCGGGAGGGGGAGGGGGGGGGGGGTGATCGGCTGATTTTTACGTCCACGAGGCGCCGCGCAGTTGGCATTACTTACGCTACATCCATCTCATTCTTGCGTGAAATCTTTAAGCTCAATCTAAGGCAAAATCACCAGTCCCATTTCCCGTCCAACTGTGTTTCCACCGGTCAGGCCACTGCACCATGACGACGGATCGGTGTAGCATATACTGGAAGGTCGGGCACGCGGATTCATGACCTTACCACTATAAAACAATTCGGAAAAGCACAGATACCTCTTGCTTTGAACAAGCATGTGAAACCCAGGGAGCATTTTCAGACTATGATATTTACCCATATAGTTGTGTGGCGGCGGGAGAGAGTAGGTACACCGACCCCTGGAGACCCCCTTAGGTTCCGAGCTTTCAAAATTGGCATCTGAGGGCCGCGCGCGACTCCTGCGGGGCTTCGCAACGGCTCTACTCGTATTGGGGCTCACTCAACCTGCCTAGTCCTACTGCTAAAAAGACTGGCCCTGGGCCCTAAGGACTTCATCAGTATCTGCCAGCCCCAGGACCCACACCGGCTCATGGGGTCCCGACGTAGAAATATGAGGGAATCTGCGCGGGACCATCAGGACGTAAAGTAATCTCGATCAGGAGCAACGTAAGGCTGTGCCGGAGGCTGCGTGAGCCCTCTGATCTTCAGAAACCCACCCATGTATGTTTTCACGTAGAGGCCAGTTTAGGACCCTCAGAGACCAGTACACGGCCTGCAAACTGCAAAGGCCAGTAGTTTGAGACCATCAGAGACCGAGTTGGGCTCTCAGAGGCTAATGTGGGTCCTTACTCATTACAGGCCAACATGGATCCCTCAGAGGTCAGCGTGTGGCCCTAAAAGACCGACATGAGCCGTCATTGGACCCCAGAGGCCAGCAGAGGGCCCTCAAAGGCCAAGATGGGTCCTCCTCAGAGGCCAATGCAGGCCCTTAGAGGCCGGCATCGGGTCTTCAGCAGCCAGTGCGGGGCCCTCATTGGCACCTAAAGGGTCGTCTTGGGACACCAGAGACAGAAATAAGGCCACCAGAGGCCGGTGTGAGACCGTCAGACGCCGGTTGGGGCCCCTGAGACCGGTTAGGGGCCCTCATAGGCTAGATGTGGGGCCTCAGAGGTTGATCTGGGCTTTTAGCGGTCAACGTGAGCGCTTGACCGCCACTGAAGTTCCCTCAGAGGTCAGTGTAGGACGCTCGAAGACCGGTGTGGGAGCTATATTAATAGCTGGGCGTGGGTTTTTTAGCCTCGTGACGATCGAATAAGGGCCAGGGCCCCATACACCTATGGGGACCCATTGGCTGTTTAAGGGGGGCAAATGATATGATAGCCCCCTTTGTTGGCCTTGGGGGGGGCATGGCCCTGATGCCCCCTCCCGCGACCGCCACCTTGTACACATCACACATGCCTCTGAGATTACATACTAGCTCATGCAAACTCTATGCAGGCCCCGGAGGTCCCACACTAATCCTTAAGAAACAAAGCCGGCACACGGCGTTACCACCGGGCTTCTGAGGTGCACCGCACCAACCCATGAGGTCTTACTTTAGTGTCGTAGAGCCACGCTCCTTTAGCAAGGCCCACCCGCCACTGTCGAAGAGGGTCTCATGCCAGCCATTGCTGGGCCTACGAGAGCCTCAAGTAAACCCACGCTGATATTCCATATAAGATCCGGCCATACTCGTGAACCGGTGCCAGCGACGCTGACCGCCAAATTGACAGAACGCGAAACTGAGCCCACTCATGAGTGAAATTTACGTCCTTTGATGGCACAAGAAAGAAAATGAAACATACAAAAAGCTTTTTTAGGACTTTTGTTCGATCTGAAAGGTGGGGCCAAAAGATAGTATGGCCCCACCTTTCAGCACCAAAGGGGGGCCATGGCCCCCGTGCCCCCCCCCCCCCTGGGACCGCCTATGAAGGGATATCGCTTTTATGCCAATTCATAAACTTTTTTGAAGGTGGGAGGGTCCCTTTAAACCAATTTTAGCCGGTTATAATGAAGGTCAGGTCACGATCAGGCCAAAAAGGTCAAATTTTGAAGTTGAAATTTGTTTATCTTTGATGACGTCTGGTGAACTGACCTTTGACCTGATCTAAAAATTGACTACAGTACTTTCTTAGTTATTTGTGACGCCCTTCCGAACGCCGGGCACTGCGTGCTGCTACGTGGCCCAGCTGGACCGAGTTAGGCTGGGATGTTCAAACACCCCGACACTGCGGAGGTGGCCCCGAGCACCGAACCAGCGCAGGATAACCCGCGCCCCGTTGGAATCTGCCGAGCAACGCGCCCTGCTGGGGGAGTGCAATTAGCCCCCCCCCCCCCAAGATCTCGAGAACCACGCAACATAGCGACAAGTGGCAAACGGTGCTGGATAGCCCCATCAGGGAACTACCTTGTGACCCAATTTCATTGACCTAGGTCAAACCGATGACGTCACAGGTCAGGTCAAAGGTCGAGTTTTCACCGTTTACAGGCATTTCAAAAAATGCGTTGTAAAATCGAGTAAAATGCATTTCATTGAAAATCATCGATGGGGAAATGTTCGTCAAGCACATATTTTGCTATTTGAGGTCACTGATACCAGGTCAGGTCACAGAGGTCAGATCACTGAGGTTCACAATATGAAAATATCATGTGATGCGTGTTTTATGGTCCATTTGATATGCCAAATACGATTATGTGGGTCAGGCAGCCTTTGGGGTCAGTTTAGATTATGTTCTGGTGAAGGTCAGGTCAAGATCAGGTCAATTTAGGTCAAATTTCAAAGTTGATATTTTGCATAAAATGGGTATCGATTCGATGCAGCTCGTCACGAGGAGTTCAATGGCGGTCTTTGTTTTGCGTTACGTGGTCTAGAATTGCTAAAAATTGAGTTCAAAAATTTGATGTCAACTTTGAACAGTTTTTACCCTATAACTTGGCCAAAAAAGGAGGTATCGATCTAACATTCGGAATGTTTATAGAAGAGCGCAGGGACTATCACGTATATTCCGTTTTTTTCGAAATTCGTAATTTTTTGGAATTTTTTTGCGTTTTCTTAAAAAAAATCATTTTTTTTTATTTTTGGGTCGAAATCCGAAAATTTTGAAAATCCAAGATACCAGTTTTTAGCGCCGCCCATTGTCTACATGACCATGTAAAGAACTTTGAAATTGCTTGGTAACTGTAGTTTTTATGAGCGTTTCAAGATTTCATGTTTTTTGCTCATTTTTGCTCGAACATGACCTCAGTTTGACCTCAATAACTCCTGACTTAAGGTGACCTAAGACTTGAAACTTTGTGTGAAGGTGTCGAATTGATGCCCAGGAAGGTACTGAAAATTTGGCGGCGCTGCGCGCCGCCGTTTTCTTGCTATTCAGGAAAAACCACAGGGGAGGGCAAATTGCCCCCCCCCCCCAGCGGGGCGAGGGATAATAGGGGAAGGTGGGGTAAGACGGCCCAGCGGGGCAAGACGGACCACCAGCCCTCCCGGCTGAACCGCTGCTGGTATCTACTGCTTTATGCACTCACTATGTTTGTTTTCCTTCGTAACAATGGCCACCTTGAGCTCATGCTGCTAGGATGCATAGCTTTTGAGTTATTGAGAAAAATGTTGTTTTTCGTCAAACCGATCTAATATAAGAGGTCTACGGGTGATTCAATTACGGCGCCTTTCTTGCATGATTAGTTTCTATTTTGTACTTAACTGTGAAGAACAAAGTTATAAACTTAGTTATAGTCACACTTTAGGAAAGGCAAGGTTTTGCAATGTTGGGCTATTTGACATATACGTCATGATAATGACAGAATTTAGATTTGGGGCAAGACGGACCACTGTGGTCCATCTTACCCTGTGGTGGTCCATTGTACCCTGCGTATGGAAAGTTCTTTTCCAAAACATTGACACAAGTTTAAGCAAGCTAATTTTTCAGGAAGGAGTCTTTGTTGCATGTGAGCCATGCATGCAAGTGCTCAGTTAGCATGCATTCATGCCAAACGACAATCAACACACATATTCCCAGCTTTTAGCTGCACTTCCATCACACATGAGTAAAGAATAAAGGCTCATTTTGTTATTTTACCATTCTGGTTACTTTTTCTTACAAGAGTATAGAGCAGAAGTGTAACACACATGAACGGATAGCAGGCACTGCTGGGTGGTCCGTCTTACCCCACGTTTTTTCTTGTCTGAGTTTTTGACATGTCCCTCTTTAAGAGCATCCATCACCTAGATGTCTTTAATTTGAAATTTAGTCTTTACACGTATCAACAGAGGAAGGATTGAGCATTCCGAAGACTATAAATAATATGAATTAGGAGAGCAGTGTAGCAAGATATGCGGCCTCAAACCTTAGCTGGTCCGTCTTACCCCACCTTCCCCTACAATGCGCCGCCTAGCTAGTGTACAGTCTGTCTTAAAAGTACCGTGCAAAGTGACGGTAGATCCATCAAGCCTGACCGAGGAAGGGCCTGCTGTTATGTGAAAGTCACCGAACCAATTGACCTGGGGAATGGACGAGGATGTCAATTGCTTCGGTGACTCAAATTTAGCAGGCCCTTCCTCGGTCAGGCTTGATGGATCCACCGTTACTTTGCGCGGTACTTTTAAGACAGAGTTTAATGGACAATTTGATGCAGGCATTGAGCGAAACCACGGTGAATGAAAACTGGTCGCATATGGGTGCCGGTGTACAGGGACCCGCAGTTGCTTCTGTACACACTAGTATGTCAGCGTATTCTTTGCCTGTGACACCGTTGGAGGCGAATTGGGAAATGATTGTGTGCTTATTAAAACCACCATCTGAAGGGCTTTAAACTGATGTGCTGCTCTCCTAATTCAGTGAACTTTTTATGGCTATATCAGCAAAACATTGTTTTCAGCGCTTTTTCCTGCCCCATTCCTTCTGAAACCTGGAACCGCTTATTCCATTCACTCCTGCCATCTGACGATGGTCGTGCTGACTACTAGTTCCGGCGCTAGTTACTGCTCCAGTTTTGCACCCGACACAAACTCAGGCGGCACCGGGCCGTGGCTCGACCATGGGGAGGGTCGGACCGAGCCGACTGCCTGGGGCGCGGTTAGATCGGACGCCCTGCTGGGGAAGGGGACAGGAGTGAGGGGGAGTGGAGGAGGTGGTCACGTGGTCCGTCCAAGCTCGCAGACGACCTGACGTGTCCTGCGCCCAGCCATGTTCCGTGATCCAAAATGGCACGAGAGCTGTGGAATGTCTGGAGGAGACGCTTCGAAAGCGAACTTCAGCAGCACTAATTTACCATATTCTGTGGAGATAAATTAATATTATCTTAATGCAGAAAAAAATTGTATGCCCAATTGCCCAAGCTGTATAAGCTGTATCTTTTTAAAAGTTGTAAATAGAATTATTTTAGGGACTTATAGGTTTCGTATACACAGTGAATTGTGTTACAATAAGCCGTTTCGCTGTTATGGTTACTAACTGAAGAGTTATCCTTTTTTCTCACAGGGAATGACAATACAATAACAATATAACAATACGAATAAAACCAGACGTTTCGCACAAAAAAGTGCCTCCGTCAGTGGCAAGAAATGAGTAATTAGGCATACATGTTTTCTTTCGATAACATCGATGAAGTAGTTATCTTTATTTTTTTAAAGATATATTTTCAGCAGTTTTTTAAGCACATCATGGAAGCTTATAAACATTTGTGTATTTTATCGGCAACCCGGCTGGCCAGACCGAGACGGTGCCGCATTTAGTTCTCATCGATGTTAAACCTATACACTTATTTTTCTCCACTGACGAAGGCACGTTGTTGCCGAAACGTTTGGTTTTATTCGCATTGTTTTTTATATTGTCATTGTCCGTGAGAAAAACGTACTCATATGGACTGGTCTCAGTTCATATAGAAATTGTTGCACATTCATCAACACAGATAAAATGAATATTAGCCCTCACCACACGTATAAGAAGAGGTAAGTAGACCGCGCCCGCTGTTTTACACCAATAAATCGCGGCAAAGCGAAGGATTGCGACGAGTCTTTGGTGCCCTGGAGTTAATCAATTTTACAACTTCCCGGAAAATTAAATAGCCCTTATCATTTTTGCATCTTGTCTGAGAATTTTAAATCCCTGAACCAAATTACCTTTAACCCTCGCCCGCACATGGGGGGTGGTTGCCACCCCCCCCCCCCAGGTAGTCTTTCTGCTCTGCACTCAACATTTTTAGCGCTAGAACGCTGATTTTTCGTATAGCTGCTCCTCTATCCTTTTTTGATGTCCACTGAAAATTTCAAGTTTCTGTGATTTTTGGTTTCGGAGATATGACCTTGTTTTTCAGGTCATGTCATGACCCAAATGGCCAATTCTCAACATCTTGCGTTTGCCATGGGT
Source organism: Amphibalanus amphitrite (assembly GCF_019059575.1). NCBI lineage: Eukaryota > Metazoa > Arthropoda > Thecostraca > Balanomorpha > Balanidae > Amphibalanus > Amphibalanus amphitrite. The sequence continues at coordinate 683,640 of NW_024881525.1, read as the reverse complement.
CTTGCGAGCTTTTGACACCCTGATTTCGGCCTTTTTTGCCAGTATTACCTCCCACCTATCATGGAACATGTTGTTCGACGATGTACAGGGGTCAAGGTCAGGGTCAAGGTCAACCTAGGTCATCTAAGATAATTGCGTTTTAGGCAAGCTGAATTTACTTTTTTTTGAATTTTTTTGACTGCATTTTTGGTAAAAGCTTCTCAGAGCATGATTTCATGTAATATGGACCCAAAAACAATCGGTGCACACATCAGTATACACACAGACACACACAGACATACAAACACATATAATTGACCTTGACCTAACTTGACCTGAAATGACCTCAGCCGCAAAATTCTGGTCGGGTAGTGTGACAAAGAGGTTCTAGCTGGCCTGGCACCAGAAAACAGCATCGTCATCGGTATTTGATAAGCAGCGCACTTGATATCCAACGGTGACCCAAAACAGCAACATTTTTTAGTTTGACCTGACCTGGAAGGTCAATGACTGACCTGAGAAGGTAAAACTGGGTATCATTGGATTTGTCTCTTCCCAAAGAATCTTTTTGGTCTTTACCGCTAAGCTCTATCTCCAAAAGGAACGAAATGGCGCGGGGGGGGGGTGGCAACCACCCCCCCATGTGCGTTCTAGGATGGGAAAATGGCATGTGCGGGCGAGGGTTAACCTGTGATTATTTTTCTCAAGATCATGTCAGGCCAGAATAGCAATTGAAAGTCAGCGCACATCTTCTGTGTGTTTCCATAGTCTTTTCACGTGATTAGGGACGTGACAACATGTGAAATATAATATCTAATGTTTGTCTCATTAATTGTTGTGGGTGCCAAGGTCACGTGAAACTCAGGTTAAGGTCATTTACTTGAAATGATCTCGGTTAACTTCCTTAAATTTACACCTTTTTACTGTGGTTTTTAGGAAGTGTTGGTTTGAAATTTAGCACCCATTTTAGCATTTGAAAACTAGGCATACTTAAGTATCAGTTATAGTGCCTATGCAATATGTTGCAAGGCTGTAAGTGCTGGTTAACATTCGATATAGCCGGCAGAACGAATAATGGGTGATCTGGCGTGACCCGTCCTACCCCAAATGCTTTGATACATCATCTTTGATCAATGCAAGTGCAAATTCGGAGTCAGAAGCAAGCCAAGTCCCAGCAAACTTCACTTGTAGAAATCCTAGCAGGACCCAATGTTCCGTGCTTTTGGGTTATTAACCTGATCTGGGAGGTCAACCAGTGACCTAGGATCTCAGCATTGACCAGGACATAAAAATAATTGGCTTTTTCTCGTCAGCGATGACCAGAACCCTCAAATCATCGGATTTCTCTCGTCACGAGCAGCACGCTCTTTTTTATTTTTCAGCGAAGCTCTGGCTCTTTTTATCAAGGGCCGAATGGCTGAGGGTTTCTACGCCCCTCCGCTACATGTAAGACGCTGAAAAGAAATGCCTAAATAGGTGAGGGTTAAATATCGATTGCTTTTTAAGTGCCGAAGCCCGAAACACTTTAATTTACTTCTATAGCAGTTTTTAAGACCAACGAGCTCGAATAATATAACTTTTTGAACAATGTAAGCAACACATAAAATGAATCGTGAGAGAAGCGGCACAAGATTAATTGAACTATGAGACACTTAATCAAAAACGGCATAGATTAGAAACTGCACCTAACTTGCACTGGTTTTTAAACCTTTTCGTTGCAGACTTGTAGATTAAATTTTAGGATTGATTTCAGCTGATGCTCAAATGGAGCTATTCATTCGTTCATTCATGCGACCATCCAATTCCATTCATAAAAGAAGCCAGTGACAAAATTGTTCATTTTAGATAAGTGTGAAATACAAACTCAATAAAAGTTTAATGATACGGCAAATTTGACAGCTTTTATAATGAACAGACAAATAACTCTAACGAATCAAGGTTGCGAGCCCCAAATAGGGGAAAGTGAGGTATAGATGAGCCAAGGGGCAAGTTTAGCCACCCCATGTTTCTCAGCTCCTATGGCGCTGATTGACTCGAGCTTCCATGTGCCGTTCGCTTACGATGCTGTAGTCTTTCACGTGAGACGGCAACGTTCTCACGCTCAGCACCCGGTAACATGTGGTATCGCCCCTGATAACTAAGACATGTTTTGCCTTTAAAATGAGATGGTTGTTATCTGCGGTGCATGGTTATTTTCCTTAGCGGGTGTCATTAATCGAAAATGGCCACGGGTCGGGCAAGATGGGCCATTTTCACCTGGGGGAAGATGAGCCGGATAAGCCATTGTTGTCTCCGCTGTCGAAAACCAAACTGAGCTGCGCTTGTATCTGCTGAATAAAAATGGTAGGAAATTGTTTTTCTTTGTTGATTACACAAGTTGTAAGTGATTTGCAGATTATCTGAAGGATAAAATGATTTCTTTCGTGATAGAAAATTGACGAGTTATTGGAAGGCTTAAAACAGTCACTTTTTGATGGAGGAAAAAAACTTTGCCATAAGTATGTATGCCATGGAGTAAATAAAAGAGCCCACTCTTCGCCGCGCCCGGGAAAAGAAGAGGTTCGCTTTTTCCATCCATGCTCAACTTTCCCCACGACGTGTCTCAACTTACCCCGCCCATGGAGTAAGATGAGCAACGTGCAAGATGATTTTTGACGTAGCCTTTCAGTACAAAAATAAGCGGTATGAAACATTTCTGGCCACCATTACCTACATGCGCAATGACCACTCTGTCCGTCCAACTCGTAAACGCATAAAAATGATCTGTAAGTTAGCCTGTAGCTTACGAAAAACAAAAGCGGCTCAACTTACCTCATTCTTCCCAACGTTACACAATTGAGGGCATTTTTTTAGGCCATCACAGTATTTGTCAACAATGGTTGTTTGGGGGGCTGGAGAGGGTGGTTACTGGCTCATAAACTGTCCCCCCCAAATAAAAGAAAACGAAACCGATCATCCGCGAAAAGAACTATTGAGCTCGAACCAAGGTGACGACGAATCGATTTATAGGTATGCAGGATGACTAACGATGCCACTTTTTGACTTCTTGTGTCAAATAAATTCCATCATCTGGATAGCACGTCAACATTCTATTTGACATTTTACAACAAACGTATACTATTTGGCGCGACTAGCCTCATAAACGTTCTGAAACTAAAACCGTTTCTTCACAATTAACTTGGACCACGTCATCTCAGCTTATGCACGACAAAAATAGAATAATGCTTCAGGATCACTGGCCTGAATTCGAATGCTTAAAGTTTACTCAAAACCGGTGTGGCTGAGCCTGATGCACTCTTCGCTACATCTCGTGACGGCCACCATTGTGTTTCATTTTTCGGTAAGCTATAAGTTAATAAGGAAAGGATTGGTGAGTGGGTTGAAAATAGCCCCCCTCCACCCCCCCTCCTTCTTCTGGAAACATAAGTAATCGAAAGATCTGGCGATGGTTTATCCACCTCCTCTGCCGCCGCGCTGCGAGGCCTCGATTCGTTCGGTATGTGGCTTCCTGAGCGGTCCTTCCCGGAGGCAAGGTGAAAGGTCATGGCCTGTATCAGAAATTTATACGTTGCTGAATATGTTTTATAGTTCTTCCAAGGCTTTGCACACCGTTTTATTATATCGGATAAACATTGCACTTTCTTGTCAATCAATACATTTAAAGAAAACTTGATCATAATCTTATACTGCGGCAATTATAGTTCTGCTTACGGTTGCCTCTTTATGATACGGGCCACCACCACCTCCACTGCGCTGGAGCTCAGGCGTTCTACCCCTCCCCGCTACGGACCGGCCCTCGGGCTATGTGTGTTAGTACTGAGCGCAAACCTGTAGTAGTCACGTGACTTTCATTCACGTAGCGGGAATGGAAGCTATAGGCGATACCAAGGACGGGCTCTGGGGAGGCAACCGGCGCGGAAAAATAGCACGATTGTAGTTCTGGAAGAATATCTGTTGCGGTAAGAGGAATTATACAAAACATACGTGCTAGGAGCAAACATGTGTTATTCCTCCATACTTTGCGCTACATTTCCTTTCTCCAATGGCCAGCACTTACCAAATAATAGCGCAATTCTAAATTGGTAATATATGTGTACAGTAGCAACTGCGGGTCCCTGTACCACAAGTGATTACAATTTTTAACTACATGATGCTGCACACAAAAGCTGTACCTACACAATACACCATAGATGTTTTCAATGTAATGATTGTTTTAAAGAAATCGAAATAGAAAAGAAATCGAAATAAAAATTAATGGGTTAGCATCAATGCACCAGGCTTCAATGGTGGTGTGTTATGGGGCAGACAAATCTGGTCCTAATTTTTCTCGCTCGTAGCGCTATTGGTTTGGCTTGCGGAGGGGGCGGCCGTCTTGCCTATCCTGGCCGTCTTCCTACCCTGCCGTCTTACCCCACTTTTCTACACGTTTTATTTGGATGGGGCCAACTCAGGGTTTACCACAGTTTTGCCCACTTGTCGCTATATACATATAGGGTGCGTCAAAATTTTTGATACCTTTCGTCTATCCAATTTAACTTGGAATAACTATTCGCAATATGCTCCAAAGTATCGCGTTGCTGAGAACGTCCTTGCATTCCTGCATCCTTCCCCAAGGCGGAGATTAACTGAACAGCTGATCTTGCCCCCCCCCCCCCCGGAGGGTGGGGGCTGACAAGCCTGGGTCATCGTTTACCCAGGGATAGACGCATGAATCATGGCCTAGACATTAGGGGCAAACTGTTCAGTCAAACGTTTAGAGGTGCGTAGTCGCGCTATTGGTATGCCCGAAGGTGGCACCTCACAGAAGGATGGTGCTCGATACTTTTGAGTCCCAGTTCTCGCCTTAACCCGCGCCCCACTGGGGGGGGCTATTTATAGCCCCCTCCCGTTTTTCTGCAATAACTTCCAAACCGCGTGACGTATCGACGCCAAACTTTCAGTACCTTAGGCTGCATCAATTTGACACCTTGTGTCAAAATTTGAACTTCGTACCTACTATAGGTCGGCCGGAAATGACGTCAGAGTGACGTCATGTTCGGCCGATTTCGACGCAAAAAATTGAACCACGGCAATCGCTCCCAAGAGCTCAGTTTTTAGGCTAGATCCAATTTCTTTGCATGAGAGGACTCAGAACAGACTGCGCTATCAAACTGCTATCTCGGATTTTCGAAATTTTGAAAATTTTGAAAATTTGATATAATAATATCCAAAATTTATATTTTTGCATTTTTTCAAAAAGTTTTTGACTTTTCGAAAAAAACCGGAATATATGTGATATAACGCATTATTATGACTAACTCTAGCAAGTTTTAGCTAAATATCTTCAAAAATGGCCAAGTTTTACGCATTATTGCAAAAAGTTCACAATTATTAATTTTTCAAATCAATTTTTCAGCACGTATTTGACATTGTACGCCAATATAAATAGCACCATCGTGTTCCTGAGCTCAAACTGCATCTAATAGACACCTTTTTTATTGAAAAATTTTAACTTCAAAACTTGACCTTTTTTGACCTGAAAGTGACCTAACATAAGCTAAATTCGACTCAAAATGACCTCGAATGACACAGACGACATCAAATTCGAAATCTCTGACCTAAATGGACCATAAAACATGTGTCACGTGACCGACGCATGATATAATATTTTCGTGACCTGTGATGACCTGACCTTGACCTGAAAATCAAAGTACAAGTTTGGTACAACTAGAGCATCTGTTCCCGAGTGTGTGATCCAAAAATGAGACTGATCTGACTTGTAAGACGGCGGCCAGAGCCCAAAACGTGAATAAGCCAAAATGCTAATAATTTTTACTTTGACCTGACCTGTGACGTCATCGGTGACCTCGAGGTCAATGAAATTAGGTTTCGCTCGACAGTTTTTCCGGGACTATCAGACGCCGTTTGAATTTTGACGATCGGCCCAGTAGTTTCGGAGTTAGGAGGGGGGCTATAAATAGCCCCCCCCCCCCCCAGTAGGGCGTGTTATACGCAGACCCCAGTGGGGCGCGGGTTAAGTGCTGGTGGAAGAAGTTAAAGAAGAGGGGGAACGTCATATGTAGACCCCGATCAGGGCGGCCCTTCTGCATTTCAACCGTCGCCAAGATCGTCATGGAGAAAGCACCTGGCAATTCCGATCACTCTGCGAAAAGCCTGGCTCAAAAGGCCAACTCAAAAGGATCGTCCGGTGTATGGGACGATTGTCCGCCGATACTGGATAGACAAATTTGTACTGAAGGGCCATAAGGCTCACGTAGGGCCAAACGGAAAATCAGTGATTCTAGAGCCTTAAATTTTGCAAGAAAGGCAAGAATAGGATAGTGGAAGAGTGGAATTAAGTAAAACTTGTCATGCTTTGCGACGAGTCTACATTTTACCAGTTTTAGCAACCAAATCACTGGAGAAAGCAAGTATGGTTTGAAAACATGGCAAAGGTCCCGAAAGACTCCAACGTGAAATTATGGCTTCATCTGATGGCATAGCGCAGGATGTCCTATTAGGGCCTGGACTAGCTGGACGTGATTCCGCTGAAAATGGTGGTCGATGATGACTACTGTACGAGTATTAGAGGATATCTTGAAGACAGCCTGCCTCCCTGCCGCCAACAGGACAGCCACCGTGGTCTCCGTTCTTCAATGGTGCATAGTGCCACACAGGTCGGACAGCATTTTCATGGGAGACAATGCTCCTGCCATCGCTCTGCCAGAACTCTGAGGTGGTGCTAGGAGCATCTTTCCAATATCTGGGCGAATGACACAATGCTAAGGAATAACCCTGACCTAAATCCAATCGAGTTGCTCTGGGGATTAGTACAGCAGGGGCTTGTCCAGATATAACCTCCCAGCGACCCAGGACAGCTCGAAAAGGCGGTCAAGAGGACGTGAGGAAACATCATCCCTTCGACTCTGCAGAAGCCTAAGGCCAGCACACCTGTTCTTGTCACTGTGTCCAGCTTCATGGGAAATGTATTTACCGGTAAATCGAATCTGTTGCATTATTTTTACTGAAGGGTGGAAGCGATTCGTAAGGCATCAAAACTTTTGACGCACCCTATATGTTTGAGGATAGGTATATATGTATAGTTACGAGTGTTATGGTGTTGTAGGACGAACCACAATATTTACTCTTTCTATAACTCAATAAGTGGTGAATAAACGAACATAACGAGTTTGGTGTCTGCTTCCTGACACGGCATCCTTCCTACGGAATGTTTATGACCGTTTTTGCGGCGTTAGTCGAACTTTGTTGAGGCAAGTTTTATATCGGCGCAACACTGCAACACATCTGTGAGCGACGACTATACCGATAATGACTCCACGCGTAATGTCTGGTCGCGGCGCCACCGACCTGGCCTTGGTGATGTTTCATGGCCCCGCGCTATGCGTAGCGGTAGGGTTTCCATAGAATCATCAACAAACTCGGACGCTCGCAACGCTGAAAGGCCGCGGCGAATTCGTCGCAAACACCGCACCAATACTGTAGCGAGCGTATAAGCGCACTGCATTATATGTAGCGGCGTGCCAAGAAACACCGCCCTGACCGGCCAGTCACGTGACCAGCTAATCACATCACGTGATTAGCAGGCGTGGAGAGCGTGAACTTTGGCCGACCGCTGCGATGGCTCCTCGCCGGTCAGCAGTTTCTTGCAACCGCACAGCCTCTCTTGACAGTGTCTGGCGGACGTATGGGACCTGTCACCTGACAGTGTGGGTGCACGGAGGGACCTGTTACCTGACAGTGTGGGTGCACGGAGGGACCTGTTACCTGACAGTGTGGGTGCACGGAGGGACCTGTCACCTGAGAGTGCTGGTGCACGGAGGGATTTGTCACCTGACAGCGTCAGATGTACGGAGACAGGTCTCTGTACTTCTGACGCTGTCAGGACACTGACAGGTCTGTCAGTGTCGGATGCATGGAGGTGACTTGTCACCTGACAGTGGCGGGTGCATGGAGGGCACCTGTCACCTCCGCTCGTCCCCTGTGCACCTGTCCCAGCTCTATGGTCCCAGCTGCGGCTGAGCGAAAAGTTTACGACTGACTAAAAGCACTGACCGATGAAATGTCTTGAGTGCCGCTGCAGCCAGCGTGAGGGGGAGAGGGGAGGGGCCGAGGAGGAACGAAGGGAAGGGGTGGCCACCCCAGGCGTTTTTATCGCGATCGCTCAGAATAGGCATTTGAACGTTGAACGTTGATTTAAGCCAAATCTTGTGACATCGGCCTCATTTTAACCCTCGCCCGATCTCCAACTATCTCAAGCACACAGAATCGTTATTTGATGCACTCCTTGCAAGGTTAGATGCGTCACTTTTGCAATGTTGACCTTGCGTGACGTTATTTATGACGTCATCAAGGTCATATTAGTTTTTCGTCAATAACCCTTGATCAAATAGAGCTAGCGAGTCGGGAAAGCCACCAATGGACTCAGGAAGGCCTGCCGAATCGAATGATATGCGACATGACCTCTTTCGACCAACTTCGTGACCTGGGGGTGCTGACTGCTGACCTGACCTTGACCTGAGAGTGAGGTCAAAACCCTAAGTTGACCTGACCCAAACAAAAAGTATATCATTCGACGCGCCTGAGCGAGGCGAACACGATGCTGCCAAAATCGGCGCGCTGCGGCCGTTTTTTTTTTTTGCGAAGTTATTCACCAAAAACTGAACCGTACCTTGGGGCACTTGACCTGACCTCAGAGGTCACCGGTTGACCTAGGACCTTAAAATCGGGTACCAATCTCTGCGTCTCGTAACGGCGCACACGCTCGTTTTTTCCGCGACGCGCTAGCTCCACCAGGGGCGAAACGGCGAGGGGGGTCGTACCCTCCCCCCCCCCTCGGCCGGCGCGTATGTAGAAAACCAATAGGTCCGGCGAGGGTTAAGGCATTTCTCGATGTTGCGAGTGCCGAAACCGGTGATAGTGAGCAAGGGACCCCAATTTGGCTATCTAAACTCAAAACTAATGTTAAGGTAGGATGGTCACTTTAAGGGCATAGCTAAAGCTAAGCAAGAACTTGTGGCAGCACCCCGGGCCCAATACACAACCACTTCTCCCCTGTCCGGTTCACCGTTATGAAACTAGTGTGGAAGTCTGACATATATCAGTAAATGACAGCATTTTTCTCCGGGTTCCAGCGTCCATTATATTTTTACAATAATTAGATGGTTGTTTTATTTAATTACATCTGGCTGGTGAGCCGGTCGTCTCCCGCTGATTGCCACTCCCGCCTACCGTCGACTGTGTCACAGGTGGGTGCCGGGCGCCATGGACGACCCGGACCTCTACGACGACATCCTGGGCGGCACGCTGTCGACGGAGCGGCCGCGCTGTGTGGAGGTGCTGCTCGAGGTGGGCGTGCACCGGCGCGTGCTGCGTTTGCCCGAGAACACCAGCTCACCGCTGAGCGCCGTGCGCACGGCGGCCGCCCGCCTGCTCGGCTCCGACGCCGGCCTGCGGGACTCCCTCGGCTCCGAGCACCTGGTGTTCCAGCGGCGCAGCCTCAAGTTCGACACCTGGGTGGACATGGTGGCAGTCGGCGAGCGGCCGGTCGCGGACGGCGAGCGGCTGCGCGCGCTGACCAAGAAGGTTCTGGAGGCCGGCGAGGTGATGAGCAGTGACGGGGAGACGGTGCGGGACGCCAGTGACGCCGACCGGGGCCGGAGTGGGGACAGAAAACGGCGCCACAAGAAGCGGCGCCACGGGTCGCGCAGCCGGCGGCGGCGGCGGCGGCGGCACCACCGCAGCAGCAGCAGCGACTCCCGGTCACCCAGCGGCGACAGCGGCCGGGAGGGACGCCGCTCGAGCGGGAGCAGCCGCCGTCGGGAGCGGCGCCGACACTCGGGTCGCCACCGGCACCGGCGGAGCAGGAGCGTGTCTAGCGAGTCGGGCTCCGACCGCAGCCGCAGCAGTCGCCGCTCCAGCAGCGTCAGCAGCCGCGGCAAAAGCAGCAGTCGGAGGAACAGCAGCACCTCCAAGCGCCGCGGGCCGCCCTCTCCTCCAGTGAGCAGCGTCAAGCCGCGCGTCCCCCCTCCGCTGAAGGTGTCGGAGCAGGCGTGGCAGCACATGGACCCCGAGTTTGCCAAGCAGCTGCGCGAGTACGAGCTGGACCAGGCGCGCCGCCAGGACAACGAGGAGCTCCGCAGACACCTCTCCGAGCTGGTGGAGATCTCGGATGGCGATCTCTCCGTTTCGGACGACGAGCCGCCGCCGGCCTCGGGCGCCTCTGTGGTGGTCAGCGAGCTGGGGCAGCGGGTGCTCGACCGGCTGAAGAAACTCAGGGAGGAGTTCGGTGGAGGGGACCAGGCGCAGTCCTCCGCCGACAAGGAATCAGACGAGGCGCCGGAGGAAAAACCTGAGCCAACGCTATCTAAAGGTACGCAAACACGACACAATTATAATCGATTCTTTTATTCAGGAGCTACGGCGTTGCTCCTCCAAACCACACAGTACCTTTGGTAAATGTTGTTGTAAGCTAGGGTCATTTGTCGCTTCTTGCCACGCTGCTCAGTTTTCGAGAGTTGGGGAAGCTATCCGCTTTGTTTTATTTAATTTTTGCATGATGAACAAAACCAGTACACTGAATGCTGATCACGCTAGTACCCAGATCCGGTTCGAGCGCGTCCGTAAGTGTCCTTTCCACTGGGGACCGGGCTATTCTCAGTGTGAGTTGTGACGCCATCCCCGTCGACAGGGGGTCCGCTATACGCCTCCTTCTTAAACCTGGAAAGCAAGCACCCGCCGATGGCCCTGAACGAGTACTGCACCGCTCGCGAGTGGGAAGCGCCCGTCTTCCACCTTACGGAGAAGCCGAGCAACAGCAAGAAACAGAAGATGTTCACGGCGGCGGTGAGTGGCGCCGAGATAAGGCTATGGTTGGAGTGGTGGTGCGTTTGTTTATTGTGGAAGCCCCATGGTAGCTCACGAGCCTCAATAGCTCAGAGCCTTAGAGGGCCCGTCCTCTGTCCTGCTGTTGGCGTGTCCTCAGTGTCTGTCCTCAGTGTCTGTCCTCAATATCTGTCCTCTATGAAAGTCTTCTTTGCCTGTCCTCTTTGACTGTCTTCTGTGTCTGTTCTCGATGTCTGTTCTCCATGTATGTCCTCTTCGTCTATTCGCTATGTGCCCTCTGTTCCCTGTCTACCTGGTCTAGTGTATCTGCCTGCCATGCTGGTTTTCTGCGCTGCCGCTGATATGTCTCAGTGGGTCCTTCCACCTTTCCGCTCACCAAGGGCCACTTGATGCTTCAGGTGCGTGTCAACAAGAGGATGTACACGGTGCCCTTTCCTGTGGTGAGCAAGAAGGAAGGGAAGCGGCACGCCGCTCAGTACTGCCTGCAGAAGCTGGGTGTGCTGAAGGGTGGCGAAGTGTACAAGAGGATGGAGGGTGAACAGGATGTGATCTAGGGTGGTTTCACAGGATCGATGTGCGCCATCTGAGGTGGCGCCGTTGACGCTGGCCGTTATTTCTGTGACAGCTGTACCAACGTCCTGTGCTGACGCTCGTTAGGCGGGTATATCAGCGACCGCGGCGTGTGTCAGCGATGTATAACATGGTGTGTGCTTCACGTGTGTTAGGGTCTCGGTAATGACTGTTGACGATTCCAATGTCCAACCAGGCGAGTGTGGTGCGGTTGTCGTCTAGATTGGCGCGGCGCGGACGTTGCGGGCCTGGTGTTATTGTCGGTGTGTTTGCCGTCTCCGACGAATTATTTGTGTTTGGTTAGGAGTGTGTTAGGATGTATGGAATATCGTCTAGTGAGACCTTTGGTGGAACGTTGCGCGAAGCAAATCCAGCCCTTTACAACTTTTGCTTGGTGACTATGTTTCTTTAGCGGAATAAAGTGAGTCGTTTTGACTCGATTTTTGCTAATGAGCAGGTGGGAGTGTGGACATTGACTTCACTCGTGCAAATGTCATCCAGGATTTGAATGACTCGGCAGACGTTTCGGCCCGTGATTCGGCGAGGAAAATATTTTGGCCCCACTTCACTTTATTGCGTGTATAGCGAAGTCCGTGGTGCTTGGCGCCGCGAAATGATCCACATCTTACCTACAGGCTACAACACGTCAAATAGGTATGCATCCTCTTTTACACTAATTATCCAATGTTAAACTATAATTTAGCTTTCAGAAGCTTCTTACTCCAAAATGTCTATACCTAATGCCTATGATAAATTGCGATTTACTTAAAGGGACCCTCCCACCTTAACATTAGATTTGAGTTGAGATAGCCAAAATGGGGTCCCTGGCTCACAATTACCGGTTTCGGCACTCACAACATCGAGAAATGCCTTAAATCGGAAATATTGAATTTCAAAATTGCAGCATTTTGATTCAGAGGGGCTAATGCATAGGAATACCCCTCTGAATGTGTGACGTCATCGCAGATATCTAATGATTTTTAAATGTTTGACTAAAACGTTTTGTAGCACGCGGTGGTATATGCTGTTTTGCGCGCAACAAATGCCGCACTTTCAAATAAGGTCGCTAGGAACAGCGGAGATCCCAAAAAGTAAACAAAAGTAAAAGTCTAATATCTTGAAAACCGGTGAATATTTTTCGATGAAATTTGGTAGATATTCGGTTTTGCTCTTTCTGAACCGAGCGACATCACTTTCATGCCAATTCATTAACTTTTTTGAAGGTGGGAGGGTCCCTTTAACGACCTTGCCAAAACCACACGTATTTTCAAATCACGACATCTCTATTTTGTACCCTTTGGCAATGAAAACTGAACAGAGTACAGCTGATTCCAAAGGTCAGATAAGGGCATATTGCATGTCTTATCCCATTTTTATCATTACCTGTTATAGAAAGAGCTAAAATGCTCTCTGCTTCTAGTCTTGATGTGGTCATTTCGTTGAGACTCATTCGTACTTACGCTGCATGCCCAGCTTTGGTCAGGTGAATGATCTTGACCTGAGATCAATTTTTGGTATTTGACCTTTCACGCTAAAATTATTCTTAAGGTAATCGGCGCGTTTTGATGGGAGGAATTCAATGGTGGTAAAAATACAAGCAAACACGGTAATTGATCGATGTCTAAGCCTGATTTATTTATGACATGCCTCCATGGTGGGCTTTGAATTATGAATACATATAATAAAACTATCATTACACCTTCAGCGACCCAATGGTGACCACAAACGCCCGTGTCCAGCGCTGGCCGGGTCAACAGCCTCAGTGCCACCACCGTGACAGGTCGCGCCGGCCTCGGCGCCACTGCGTGCGACGCTGGCGTGGCGTGGTCGCGGCTCTGACCCGGTGTGTGTCCCCATATCGACACGAGACTGCAGCGGCGCCGGGCCGGCCGACAGTCGGCGGGCGGCGGGCGGGACGAGCGGCCGACGCTGACCACTGCAGGTGGAGCGGTCGGCCGACGCTGACCACTGCCAGCGGAAGGGCGGCTCCTCGCCGACCATGCTGCTCGAGCTGCTGACGGTGACGGCTGCGTTGCTTCACGGCAACAGGTGAGCAGAGTGTCGTCCTGATATGGAGCTCACTATGAAGCGCGTCTCAGGTGGGTTCTGAGAACGCTTCTAATGGGGTTTTGCGGAGCTTGAAATCGTCACAGTTAAGATCTATTTACCATTTAATATCTCTAATACATGAAATGGGGAATCCGTATTTTCCTAATTCACCAAAGCCTGACTAGGTTTTTGTCGAATAGCAAGTGCAAACGCATGAAAAGGAAAAAAGGAAAAGCATGAAAATTTCTCGCGCATGTTGTTCAATGTTTGTTCAATGTGTGCGTATCAATCAGGGGAAAGAAATCGGTGCATTACGTATTTGAATCCATCACTGGCTGAGGCTGAGTGATGCCGTTTAATTGTCGAATTTCATGTGATGCATAAGATCTTGTCGAGTGCTTATCCTGAAATTCTGTAGCTCGTTGCAGCTGCTGGCCCATACGCGCGTTAGTAGACATCGGGTGTTGTGTTCAACGTCCCGTCTTGGAATCCGAGGCCATGGGACATCTGAGATAAAATCGTGTGACATGGCTGGCACGGCTGTTTTACTGCGGCGGTCAAAGCCATGGAGCTTCTGTGACCAAAAGCAAACCATTGAACGATTAATTTGATGCATAATGTAATCAGCCTGATCCGACTGATATTTAGCCACCGTAGTGAAAAACATTTCTCTTGTGAAAAAATAGCAGCATTTAGCTGCACAATATGCTATTTATGCCATTCATGATATCGGGATCCCGGTCATCCTAATCCCGGGAATCGGGACTGACACCATCCCGAGATCCCGGGAGATCGACTTCCCTACTGAAAATTCGTCATTTTTTCTTTGCAGAGATATCTTGCACAGGTAGGTAACCGTTCTGTTCCGCCAAGTGAATTTAAGAGACCATTTGTCTTAAAAAGGTTTTAACCCGCGCCGGTCCGGGGGGTGTTTGAACACCCCCCCTGCGGTTCTTCGCAGATATCTCAAAAACGGCGGCACGGAGCGCCGCCGTTTTTGGCACACCTATTCGTGCATCTTTTTCGCACATGTTGTAAAAATTTCAGACTCAGGTCACCTTAGGTCAGTTCACCAGGTCACGCCAAGTGACCTCACCTCAGAAAAAAAAAACAAGAATGCTCGTCATAGCTACACGACTGAACGATTGCCTTGAAACTTTCAGCGATTGATTAGAGCAACACTATCTATAAAATGTATATCTCGGAATTTTGATATCGGTGACCTAAGGTCAGGTCAATTTTGCGGCCTCTCCATTACACACAGAAAAATATTGACACCGTTAGCGGTGTAATTGCACAGTACATATCTGAGCACTTGAGGAAAGTTAATTTAGTCCCTTCCCCGCTTAAATTACTCGCGCTTCCAAATGAACACCAGGAAGAAGGTAATAGAACACTGTTAGGAGGGTTGGGTGTTTTACTACATGTAGCAAAACACCCAACCCTCCTAACAGTGTTCTATTACCTTCCTCCTGGTGTTCATTTGGAAGCGCGAGTAATTTAAGCGGGTAAGGGACTAAATTAACTTTCCTCAAGTGCTCAGATATGTACTCTGCGATTACACCGCTAACGGTGTTAATATTTTTCTGTGTGTAGGTAGGCAGTGGGAGAAAATTGAAAAGCGTCTGTTTTGCACGAACGCTATTCTACACACACTCAAACATCGAGATGTAGGTAAAATTGACACACTGAACCAGAAAATGGCAACTGTGACCCCCCGGTATGTCCCCGAGGTCATCTCAGGTCACGAACAGAACCTAACAGTTTTTCGCTAATAACTTCTGATAGAGGCGTGCTAGAGCGCTGAAAACGCCTTAGATGTGTTCGGCTCGACGTTGCGGATCGACTGATATGCAACATGACCTTTTCCAGTCAGGTCATGACCTTGACCTGAGGTCAAATTTTCAAGTTGACCTTTCAAGGTTTAATTATAGTTCATTCGACGCGTCTCGACGAGAGGAACACGATGCTGGCAAAAGTAATGTCATGGCTCTTTTGAGTCAAAAGCTATTGGCGAAAAAACGCTTTTCGTAAAAACGGCTATTTTTGGATTTTTTGCCCTCTGGAGGCTAAACCGTTGACCTGAGGTCAAATCTGAGACTATTATTCAGAAAGGTCTGTAAAAGGGCTATCGAATGCGCTTTTCCGCGACGCTGTAGCTCTATCGGTTCTCGAGATAGCCGTTGGCAGTTTCCAAAATGTTGAAATAGTCAACATTTTACCTTTGGTGACCTCTTGTGACCTGACCTTTGACCTGACCCAAAAAATGACCGAAGTGTTTTCGTCCTTATTTTGGACGTTCTTTCGATTTCCGCTTACTGCGTGTCGCTACGTGGCCCAGGAGCCGAGTTAGAAGGGGGTGTTCATACACACACACACACACACACACACACACACACACACACACACACACACACCCCGGCCCGGCGCGGAATCTGAGCACCGGCCCGGCGCGGGTTAATAAAGCTTTGATTATGGTGGTTGTGCTAAGACTCGCCGGACTCGCCGCTAAGATTCGCCCTCGCCGGACCTATTGGTTTTCTACATATGCGCCGGCCGAGGGAGGGGAGGGGGGTGTACGACTCCCCCCTCGCCGTTTGGCCCCTAATGGAGCTAGAGTGTCACGGAAAAAAACGAGCGTGTGCGCCGTTACGAGACGCCGTTACGCCGTTAAGAGATTGGTTCCCAATTTTAAGGAATGGTGAGGTCACGTGACCGACCTGACCTCATGTGACCTTTAGGATTTTGGAAAAATCCGAGATATAGGTACAAGTTGTGAGACCTCTGAAGGATACTAGGTCCTGTAAGTTTCATCTCGCTGTGAAAGCTCCTCTCGCACCGAGGGCGTTGCGAAGTTGCGACATCTGAAGACCGTACAGAGGTTCACTTATGACGTCATAGGTCAGTGACCTGAACTGACCCGAAAATGTGGTTAGTGTCAAAAGATTGGCCTTGAATCAAAGGTCAGGTATGCAAAGTTTCAGCTCTCTATCGTCAGCGTGTTTGGAGCTATCGCGAAAAAAAAACCTGGGGGGCGGCATCCCCCCTCGGCCGGCGCGGATTAACGTTCCTATGTTTTTCCGTTAAATGTCTATCTGACCCATGAAATTAAATGCAGCAATTATCTTTGATCAATCGTTAGTCATTCATCGATATTAACCCTCGCCGGCCGAGGGGGGGGCGGCGGGTGCCGCCCCCCATAGGGTTTTTTCGCGATAGCTCCGAACACGCTGGCGATAGAAAGCTGAAACTTGGCATACCTGACCTTTGATCCAAGCCGCATCTTTTGACACCAACCGCACTTTTGGGTCAGGTCAGGTCACTGACCTATGACGTCATAAGTGAACCTCTGCACGGTCTTCAAATGTCGCAACTTCGCAACGCCCTCACTGCCAGAGGAGATGTCACAGGGAAATGAAACTTGCAGGATCTAGTATCCATTATGAGTCCCACAACTTGTATATCTCGGATTTTTCCTAAAGGTCATATGAGGTCAGGTCATTTTCGTGACCTCACCATTATAAGTCAATGGGGAAAAATGAAAACTGCTATTCTGGCGCCGGGAACGATCTCCAACTATCTCAAGCACACAGAATCGTGATTTTATGCACTCCTTGCAAGGTTAGATGCGTCACTTTTGCAATGTTGACCTTGCGTGACGTCATTTATGACGTCATCAAGGTCATATTAGTTTTTCGTCAATAACTCTTGCTCAAATTGAGCTAGCGAGTCGGGAAAGCCACCAATGGACTCAGGAAGACCTGCCGAATCGAATGATATGCGACATGACCCCTTTCGACCAACTTCGTGACCTGGGGGTGCTGACCTGACCTTGACCTGAGGTCAACACCCCAAGTTGACCTGACCCGGACAAAAAGCATATCATTCGACGCGCCTGAGCGAGACGAACACGATGCTGCCAAAATCGGCGCTCTGCGGCCGTTTTTTGCGAAGTTATTCACCAAAAACTGAACCGTACCTTGAGGCAGTTGACCTGACCTCAGAGGTCACCGGTTGACCTAGGACCTTAAAATCGGGTACCAATCTCTGCGTCTCGTAACGGCGCACACGCTCGTTTTTTCCGCGACGCGCTAGCTCCACCAGGGGCGAAACGGCGAGGGGGGGTCGTACCCGCCCCCCCCCTCGGCCGGCGCGTATGTAGAAAACCAATAGGTCCGGCGAGGGTTAAGTTAACATTCGCCGGCCCTATCGTTTCCTACATGTGCCTCGGCCGATGGGGGGGGGGGTGGGAGGCTCCCTCACCATTTCGCCCCTAATTGAGCTAAAAAGTCGCTGTAAAAATGAGCGTGTGCACGGGGCTAAAACGCAGCGATTGGGTTTCATTCATAAGGTCGTAAGTTTAATCTTCGGTGACTTCTGAGGTCGACAAATGCCCGCAGATAGGGGCTCATTTTCATGAATAACTTTCCCCAAATATGGTCCTAAAGCCGCGAATTTGGCACCAGCGTGTTTGTCATGATCAGGCGAATGTTGACCTCAGGTCAAGATCAGATCATGGCCTCTCAGGTATGTAATGTACAGGTCTCGCGGATTTTAACGATAGGTTTTGCACCTAGAAAATTTACGGTGTACTTCAGACTATATCTTCGTCGTCTTAAGTTAAGTGTTGAAGATGCGATCGACTTGTTGATTCACAAGCCGGTCATGATCGTGTAAAATGGCTTCATCGTAGATCGATTGGTTTCTGAGATATAACCGGAAATGTAAAAGTGCAAAACCTACCGCTTAATCTGGCAAGAGCCGTACCTAACCAGCCTCGCCGAAGGAAACATCGCATATCATTCGATTTCGTAAGTCGTTCTGAGTGCAGTGGTAGCCTCTCTCACTCGCTCGCTCAATTCGATCGGGAATTACTGATAAAAACTTCGTTGATCTTGGTAATGTCGTATATGTGTATCACGTCACGCAAATGGGGTCAACAATACAAAAGTGAAGCATCGGACCTTGCAAGGAGTGTAGGTATAGTTAAATGTTGCTTCCATATCCATTTCCCCAAATGAATGATAAATGGTTAGGTCACGTGGCCGACATGACCTCAGGGGACCTTCCGGAAAAAATCCGTAGGTATAATACAAGTTTTGAAGGCTCCGGAGGTTTATGAATCCTGTAAATTTCATCTTCCTGTGAAAGATCTGGCGCTTAAAGTGCATTGCGAAGTTCTGGAATGGAATGCCAAAGAAACAATCTTGGCAGCAGGTATGCCTGCTTATACTATAGTTAAATATTCAGAAAATCGAATTCGTCTTAGACCGACTTGGAGCAGTTTACGCTGTTAGGACTAGGAGTTATGACTGATGCAGCACATTGGTTGCGATGCGCTGATAATGCATCGCGTTTTAGTCCAAGTTTGAGTCTACATCGGGTCACTTACCTTCGTGCGTGGTTCTTCTCTATTATTTGCTGGTGTCGTGGTTAAACAGTTAAATGGTTGCTTGAATTTGTGACAATGGACAATGCCGTGACCAAAGACCATTGCATTACAGTGTTCAATGCGGCTGGTCCAGTAGTATTGTTTCCGTATTGTTTATGACCTTGGCGGTATAACCAGAGAGCTCACGCAGCCGTGGAATAATGGTACTTCAGCTGACAGCTCCTCGCCATAGATATCCGTATCGCTTTGAGGTTTTGCTTCAACGGTTTGTAGCAAACGAGGCCCTTTGTAGAGCCACAGGAGTGTCCGCCACCGTTCCCACACTGGCCCAACGCGGCGCACCATTTTGCCGACAAATTGGAGTGTTTCATTGAAGCTGTGCAGCATTACCATAACGCGGCATGAATATTCGAGCGCCTCAATTTGGTAGATGTGGGGTAGCTAAGAATATAGACGTATCCATTAAAAAACGAACCAACGTAGCGTAACATACCTATCCCTGAATGTCTAATGAATGTTAGTTTTACGAGCATGTATGCTATAATCGCTATTGCCAATGGTGGGGCTAAACTATGCTTATTTAAGCGCAGACACATTTAGGTACGCGAGCGTTTCACGTTTCTGATTCACGGTCGATTAGTACGTCCATGGACGTGGCATTTATAAATGCCACTTTATTTCAGTGCCACTATATTGCAGCTCACTAGCCAAAGAAAAACAATTATATAGCATGCTCTAAATATTTATTGGAATTAGTAACTTATTGAAAACTTTTAATTACAACAGGGACATTCGAAACCATGCAGGATGCTAAAAAACTATTTTGATGTTGAAATCAGGGCTGCGGAGTCGGAGTCGGAGTCATAGTCGGAGTTGGAGTCGGTCGGAGTCAACAGTTCTGCCTGGAGTCGGAGTCGGAGTCGGAGTCGCCAAAGTCTTACCGGTCTTACCGACTTCGACTCCGGAGTCGGAGTTAACGCTGCATGGCTCAACGTCATGCACTGCACCAGTTTGATTGACGATGCTGCGCTCGAAGCTATATTTTGTCGAAAAAAGGCCATTTTGCTGTTTTGGACGAACGTTTTCAACGATAGAAGCAGAAAGACGGTGAATTCCCCTGAACCTGCTTTTTAATTCTGCATGCTGTTTTTAATGCATATTTGCAACGCAAAGTCTTGGAACGCACAAGGGATCGTTTCAGGCAAGATAAAAACATCTCCATTATGAACTCCAATATCATGATAGTGATTTTAATAGGACCGTCTTGAGTCCGAGTCGGAGTTGGAGTCGAAGTCGATTTTTGAAGCCGGAGTCGGAGTCGAAATCGGAGTCGGAGACACCTTAAAATCCATCGACTCTGCAGCCCTGGTTGAAATACATCAAAGGTTTAAATGGTGAAGCTGGAATGTTGTTCTAGCCAGTCACTGTGCTCACTGAAGTTGTTGCGTGTCCAATATATTTGGCCTAGTTTGCCGATCTATTTATGCACTAATGACTGATGTCACCTGCAACCACTGTCGTTTCTCTCCCTCTCTCTCTCTCTCTCTCTCTCTCTCTCTCTCTCTCTCTCTCTCTCTCTCTCTCTCTCTCTCTCTCCCCTCTCTTTTCCCTCCCTCTCTCTCTTCCCATCCCCCTCTCTCTCGCTCCTTCTCTCGCTCCCTCTCTCTGTTTCTTTCTTTCTCTCCCTCTCTCCCCCTCTATCTCTCAGCCCCTCTCTCTCTCTCTCCCTGTGATTAGACCGGGCTGAT
This sequence comes from Amphibalanus amphitrite, assembly GCF_019059575.1. NCBI lineage: Eukaryota > Metazoa > Arthropoda > Thecostraca > Balanomorpha > Balanidae > Amphibalanus > Amphibalanus amphitrite. The sequence goes on along the minus strand of NW_024881525.1, from coordinate 663,060 downwards.
CAGACAGCGCTGTCTGTTTCAGCGCCGAGCCCGACACAGCTCCACAGTCCACCACCACAGCCGAGGAGCTCATCGAGTACCCCACAGGTCACCTCGCCAATATCAGCCAGGTCATTCCGCCCGGATACGACAAGAGCGCCTTCCCGCAACCGGCAGGTATGTCGGACATTTTGAAAATGTTGTTCTTTTGTGTTACAGTTTGCTAAAATGTCTACATAAATCTGTAAGAAACGATAATATTATATGCATCTACCAACATTTCGGCATGTATGTAAGTATTACTACAGTGCACTTAATTTCGGCACCTCTCTGAGCTAGTGGCAAAAGTCACCCATTATAGCAATTATCAATAAGTCAATAAGCCGAAAATTTATATCACTTTACCCTCGGAGAAGATCTGATCACTGATCATGTGATAGCATAGGCACTTACGTAAACGACTGTGCTTGATTTTCTGGTCAGTTTTGAGACATATGCATTTGCAGACATAGCCTAGTGCTTCAAAAATAACATGATGTGTGCGATCAAGGAATGTTTGTCTTGTGTGGTAGCCTTCATTCAATGGAAATCCCATTCACCAGACATTGATTCGACCAACTGTAATGTCAACAGATGGCGGTACAATGTACTGCTTCCTGCGGCTCGGAGTGGAAAACATTCTCAATATAGATGAACACAACGGGGTGAGTTGTCGACCTCACATTGACCTCCTATGAACGCTTGTTGACTTCTGAGGTCAGGCACCTGCTGGTTTCAGTGGCGACTTCTTTTGCCTTCTATGACGCATTTTGCCCAGCATGAGACTTATTTCTAGTGTCTGGTCGCTCACAATGAATTACAGTAATCAGTAATGTGTCTAAGAATTAAAAAGTACTTTCTCCATGACATTTGACGATATTTGGAACGCCGCTTGCCGAGTGTTGCTACATGGCTCAAGAGATGAGTTAGACGGGATGTTCAAACACCCCCTTCCCAGCCCGACACGGGCGGCGCCGAGCACCGACCCGGCGCAGATTAAGAGAATCAGTGTGGATCAGTGTGAGCGTAAAATGCGAGCGTTGTGCCGGGAGTTAATTACGATAGAGCATTGATTTTAAAGCATTAAACGTTGGCTGTAAATTACTTAGTGACAATGGTCGATTAAAAAGCTACCTAATAAAAACCATCTTTTTTAGTATTCGGTTGGCTCGGTTGATCAGTCGTATTTCGTACGTACAGTCACAAATACTCGTAAGTCCCTCACAAATAAGTCAGTCCTATTCATTAAAGGAAATAGTTCACTTTTAACATGGGATTTTGAACTGGAATAGCAGTTTCGTAGCTTGAGCTGAGACTAGCACAAATCAGGAGCTTTTACGGCTCAACGATCACCCTAGACGAAGATATTCCATTTCTCGTTCTGAAAAGAGTGCCTTGCAGAGGAATGTGTGTCTTGCACAGGAATGCAGCCACGTCATCGTCAGCCAATCAGCATGCTGCTTACAGCTAATGCAGCATGCGTAGGTTTGAACTACGCAATATGATTGGTCAACGCGTAATAAGCTTCCGCGTCAAACATTATTTTACATAGAATATAGTTCGTCCTATATTAAAATATAGAAAATAATTGTTTTTACAAAAAGGTTTTATTTTATTTTCTGATCAATTTGAGCATAAAAAATCGTAAATCCATAGCAAAATACTAATTTCAGGAAAGTGAACTGTTTCCTTTAACACATTCACGCCGGCAGCGACTGGCGAATCATTCAAGTCCACTCGCGTCTGCACCTCGCAGGTGGTGCGCTACCAGGTGTTTCTCTCTGCCTACTGGCCCGACCCGCGGCTCAAGATGCCCAACCTGACGGAGGAGGTGAACAGCGTCACCATGGACCCGAGCGCCGTGGAGGAGCTCTGGCTGCCCGACCTCATCATCTACAACCTGGAGGACGTGCAGTCGGTGCGACTGCTCCAGGACCTCGGCTCGCTCAAACTGCTCCGCAGCGGCTACCTCAAATACGAACTCTAGTCAGTTGCCAGCGGCCTCCTCAGTACCTGAACTGTTTCTTTGTTTCCAATTCTTGATTGGGTTAAATCTCATTATAAATGGGAGTTGTGAATCCGCTGCTTCACTTGTATAGATTCGGTAACTGGTCATTTTGTAAAGGACTTACCTGCTATTTACAAGGATTCTATCGTTCAATAATCCATAATTGGTTGCAGGTCAATGCCTCTGCCATCCTGGGAACACCGAGTTAATTGATACAATACATTTCGCTACAAAGCCTTCACTGAATTATTTTGGAAAAGAATGTCTCTAGGTTCCTCTCTCTCTCTTCTCTCTCTCTCTCTCTCTCTCTCTCTCTCTCTCTCTCTCTCTCTCTCTCTCTCTCTCTCTCTCTCTCTCTCTCTCTCTCTCTCTCTCTCTCTCTCTCTCTCTCTCTCTTTCTCTCTTTCTCTCTTTTTTCTCTCTCTTTCTCTCTCTCTCTCTCTCTCTCTCTCTCTCTATCTCTCTCTCTCTCTCTCTCTCTGTCTTTCTGTCTGTCTGTTTGTCTCTCTCTCTCTCTCTCTCTCTCTCTCTCTCTCTCTCTCTCTCTCTCTCTCTCTCTCTCTCTCTCTCTCTCTGTCTTTCTGTCTGTCTGTTTCTCTCTCTCTCTCTCTCTCTCTCTCTCTCTCTGTCTTTCTGTCTGTCTGTTTCTCTCTCTCTCTCTCTCTCTCTCTCTCTCTCTCTCTCTCTCTCTCTCTCTCTCTCTCTCTCTCTCTCTCTCTCTCTCTCTCTATGAAATGATCTGAGCATTTGAAACAACACCCAGCCAATAAAAAATGTTTTTTGGACGAGACTCTTACGAGAAAAATATTAACTTAATTCAGTTCGTATTAAAACCATTAAATTTTTCAATATCCTTCTTATTTGGTTAACAATAAAAACATGATCGTCATTTTAAAAGACGTATTCCAGATTAGCACGTAACTTTTTATGTAGGTACCGATGCCCCACTTGCGATTTCATACTGTGGGCCTACATATCGGCCATCGGCCTAAGAAATATTCAATAGCTTTTCCTCTTATTCTTTAAAATATCGATTGCGTAACCAGTCTTCACAGATAAGCGACATGAGCATTGCAATGCACATTAGATTGATATTTTTGCATCGTTTCCAGCCTGCGCACCTCGGTGACCTGTAACATGGATTTCACCTCATATCCGTTCGACGTACAAGAGTGTGACATCGAGCTTGGCAGCTGTAAGTGCCATTTTCATACACATCTGTCTTTTTTATCACCAGATGACACAACTTAATTACAGCCAGTACAAGCACCGATTCCCGCTAACGGCATTTCGTTTTTGTCCACCACAAACCTTAAGAATAGAGGGTCGGGCCAAAATCTTATTATATTCCTGCTCAACTTGCTGACTTCTCCCTATCATTTCGTTACATTGCCATCAGAGGATACCGTCATATCTATTACGTTTTATGTGAGCGATGTGCGTTTTGAGTGATTATGCTTCATTACGTTAGATTGCAGCAAGACTTAATTAGAGTGATCGGGATGAAAATTTCGCATCAAGCAGCCGTTATGTCATCACGAAGCTCATTGCCACCCATAGTTCACGAGCTAATTATCCCATTGTACGTGTCACAGACAGCTATAACAGCAGTGTGGTGTCGTGGAACTGGACCAATACTAGGAACATCTACTCCAAAGATCAGCTTCAGCTGAAAAGTTTCACCGTCTCCATCATGATGAGCGGCCAGATCTTGCATTGCTACGGAGACAAGCACGGTAAGAACGCGAAGGGCATCTCTGAAACAAACCAACAGACACGTTTGCATAAGTGTAATCAACTGACATTTGTACAAGGGAAGTTAAAAATGCATGAAGTCGTGTCCAAATGCATGTCATATGAGGAAGTTTTATTCCACTGCTATGCTTTACAAAATTAATGAGGTATGATTATTCAAGTACTTGTGCATTATGCAATGCAATGCAAATTAAATGAGCGCCGTATTAATTTCAGTGTACACTGTACATGGTGCTGCTCAGTGTGGTCGTGTTCAACTGGCAACCTTTTCAACTGGCGCGTGGTAACACCGCCAGCCCGTGATTGTCCTCTGACCTGTGCTCTCCCGGGCGCAGACGTCTGTTTTCAGAACGTGCTGGTGCGCGTGCAGCTGCGCCGTCGCACCGTGTTCTTCCTGTGGCACACTCTGCTGCCGTGTGTGCTGCTGGTGGCCACGTCCTGGCTGAGCATGATGCTGCCGCCCGAGATCATCCCCGGACGGATGGTGCTGTGCATCACCTCGCTGCTGGCCCTGCTGACTCTCTTCACGTCTAGCCTGTGAGTTTAATGACGTTACCTCATTATTGATGTACGTGATCCTGCTGACTCTCTTCACGTCCAGCCCGTGAGTTCAATGACGTCACCTCATTATTGATGTATTGGCCCTGCTGACTCTCTTGACGTCCAGTCTGTGAGTTTAATGACGTTACATTACATTACGTTACATTACGTTACGGACTGCTAGCTGACGAGGACGTGCGCATTCGGTATCTTTCGTAGGCTTGCCATAATCGGGATACTTTCCTTGTACAAAAAAAAAGATCAACATTGTTTTTTTCGATTTTTTTTTTTTGGGGGGGGGGGGTCAGAATTAACTATAAAAGCTGTGACATTCTGCTGAAGATCCGACCGATCCAACTCGTATCAGACCTTTTTTCTGTATCATATAAGCATATTGATCTGTACTCGATGCATGAGATCCTGGTTGACGCTCCCTGTGTGAAACCGTTTTCCTTATGTTCTAGAATAAATAACGTGTATTGTTTCTAAATTTACTGAGTCAAATTCAGATCATTGATTACAATGTGATTATTTATATTTTTATTTTTATTTCAAGGCTTATTTTACATCATTCCTTTCTGCACAGGACTGGTCTGGAGGTGTCCTACATTCGCGCCAGCGACATCTGGTACGTCGGCTGCCTCATTTTCGACTTCCTCATCATCCTCGAGTACGTCATCCTCATCTTCGTGCAGCGGCTGAAGAAGACCGAAGACGGCGAGGGCACGGTCTGGGCCAAACCGAGCAAGATCTACCCGACGGAGGTAAGCAGAGGCCGCGCGACAACCCGAGGCTCGAGTCACAGCCACCACCGGGGAGGGGCAAGACGTTAACATTTGCCAGGCCATATAGCATCTCAAAATGTGGACGGATAGAGTCACTTTGACTGACACGGCTCTCTGCATTTAAAGTGACCATCCCACCTTAACATTAGTTTTGAGTTGAGATAGCCAAATTGGTGGCCATGGCCTGCGAATACCGGTTTGGGCACTCACAACATCGAAAAATGCTTTAATTCGGAGTTATGTAATTTCAAACTTGCAGTTTTCGGATTCTAAGGGGCTAATGCATTGGGATGCCCCCTTAGAATTTGTGACGTCAGCGGTGATCTAACGATTTTAAAACCTTATACTAACATCTTTAAGAAGCAGTGGTAGATATATGCTATTTGCGCGCAACATCTGCCGCAAACGCCGCACTTCCAAAATGAAGTCGCTAGGAACAGCGGAGATCCCAAAAAGTAAACAAAAGTAAAAGTCTAATATCTTGAAAACCGGTAAATATTTTTCGGTGAAATTTGGTAGATATTCGTTTTTGCTCTTTCTGAACCGAGCGACATCACTTTCATGCCAATTCATCAACTTTTTTGAAGGTGGGAGGGTCCCTTTAAAGTGCGTATAGAAATGCTTTTTTCTAAATATCCAGACGTGTGCCGTTAATACTCTTTGTGCATACCATTTCCACATCACCAGCCGTTTCGCTATTCACTTATGGACGTTAGGTACATATGAGCTCAATGCAATCTACAACGTGAATGCTACCAGAGCTGGGCGCTGACCCTTTTGAGTAGCCCGTCATACTACCGAGGGCCCTCTGTCTCTCCACAGATTACCGAGGTGAAAAAGGTTGACGACAAGGAGTCGGAGGATGCCCCGGCGGCAGGCTCCCGGGTCTGGCAGCGCGTTCTGGGCGCTCTCGAGGATTCCGCCCGCCTCGACTCCGTCAGTCGCATTGTCCTGGCATTCCTCTTCGTGTGCTTCAGCCTCGGATACGCTGGCTATTATACGCTGCTTTAAGGAGTTGGAGCTTCAGTGGCGTGTTTTCTGTATGTAAATGGATGTTGTCTAGCGTCTCATCGAAATATGGTGTTATGTTGTTGTGCATGAGCTATATCTATGTGACCAAGACTAATTTCACGTGCTGTTATTGACATTCCAAATGATGGAACAATATATATGATGTCTAAGGGATATTTTTTGGATTTACGGAGCACACGCATGATATATAAAATAACGCCGAAATAAGTAGGAAAACTGCGCTATCTACATCGGCTTCATTAGCATTTTATGTATCCGATTCGGTAAGGTCAATCTTCACACGTGTTTGCTGAACGGAGAGGCAACTTATGTTCCCTCGCCGAATCGACGACGCTTGCCAGGGCGTGCTGTCACAGCACGCGTCCTCCAAAATGTATGGGCGCACTGTGTCGTACATCCAACGTGCTCCTAACGAGCAAACGGTGAACCGAGCTCCCCATCGCTCGCTAACGACACGGTCTGATTTATTTATGTCTTAGTCAAGTCGTGTTTATATTCCAGGGAAACGGGTCGCTATCTTTTGCGGTTTGCTATTCATTTTGCGATGCTGCTCATCACGGTTCAGTCTCCAGTATGTCAGTATATAGGTGAGCTCCGTCAAAAGCAGGTCCTTGATGAAGAAAAATTAATTCACTCTACCTATTTTTGTGGCTCTAATCTCTAGATGCTTTACCGGTCCAAGTTTAGAAGCGAAGCCGTTTCTGCCACTGTCGCCAGCAGTGTCGAGGTGCACCACGACTCAACGGACATGTCTGGTATCGGTTTAAGGTCCGCGATGGTGAGTAAAAGGCCATGCTCCGCGGCCTATGTATGGCGATGACGTCAGGCATCCAGTAGATGACGTCATTGGTGACGGGGCAACCTACACGGGTTAGGGGTGGGTGGAATGCGGTGCTCAGTTCTATACAGGTAGGTAAATCATCTTGTTGAGGGTATAGCTGCATCTGACAGTCAGCAGCGCCTAGTAAGAATATAATATTTGGATAAGTCAGTTTCGTGTTTGTAATTTCTCATGAACTTTTCTACTATTATTGGTAAAAAAAGAAAACAGAGATTTATAATCGTAGTCGTTTGGCAAATATTCGAGCAATGTATTCAGAACAGCTATACCTATGACCGAAATTTTGTTAAACTTGTCAGCATAACAAACTTGCTAGCCAAATTTCGCACAAAAATGGTTACGTACTGCCACTAACGCTCGTTGCAAATTTATTTCGCAGTGGCACAATTCTGTGGAAATGTTTTATTTTGCTCGGAAGCTTTGTTCTATAATTATATTTTGTTTTTAAGTCTGTCATTTTAAATTAATAAGCCATTAGCCAATGGACTTCTTAGGTGACGTCTGAATCATTAAGATTTTTGGGATTTACTCTGCTCCCTATTGTAGCACTTAGTTTTCTCCGTATAAGTACCTGATTTCTTAATTCTGTGGCGATGGAAGTGCGTGCCTCGGTCGGCCTCTTGCACAATTGGCGCCCAATGTGATCGACAGACAGAAAACAAAAATAGCTAGCTGTCATGTCAGAGAGAATGAAGTGGATCGATCCGGTGTTTCTGAACCTGGCTGACTCAATCAACTCGAAAGCTCCGAGCACACATTAAATACGCTGTGCTCGATGTGTGGCCAAATAACCCCACTATACCCTAGTCTAGGCAATAAACATGCGCAGAATTAAAGGTTATTGTGTCACTTTTCAACGTCGGTATATTTAACTAGGAGCCCGCCACTAATAGGGTTAAGCTATCTTTTATTTCTGGTAATCGCTAAATAAAAACATCAACTTCAAGTGGCGTGAGTGGATATAATAGCCTTTTTCACGACGGCTATCTGGTACACATTTGGTACAGATTAGGTGCAGCTTTGGTCAAATTAGGTTTATTGTGTTTCAAAAGTTGTCAGTTTGTGTTGCACAGCTGCTTAAGACCCCATTTTCACGTAACCAGACATTATTTTTGATTAAAACACTAAATAAAATCATGATATGAAGATATTTGTTGTAAAAGAGATTTAGTGCAGATTTGGTCACATTAGTGCATTCTTGAGATAGTCCGTTGTGAAAACGGCCGATATGAGCTGAAACGAAGAATCTAAACGTTGCGGTCCGCACGCTGACGGCATTCTCTTCATATTGAGCATAGCGCTAGAGGGGCTTCGATTAGGTCTTCCTAACATAGCCAATGCTAAGAAGAGGTTCAGATCGATTAAGAATTAACCTTTCTTTGTTCTTTCCGTATTTGTCACTGTCGCGTGTGTTCTTACACGCACTGAGAACAGCGCACCTGCATTGCACCCAATTTCTCAGGCGGTTCATCAGAGCCGTACGATACACGCCGTCCGATGCGCAAACGACACTGTTTCGTCACTAGGCTCGTAGTAGATGGACTCCATCGACCGGTCGCGGCAGTGTACCGGCCGGGAAAAGGCGGTCCCACTTGGTACGGCGCTGCCTCGCGCCTGGCCGTACTGGGCCCTCGCACAAGTGCCATCTGACAGCGATCTGCAGCCGCCAGCAGCTCCATTCTTCAGGTGACAATACGCGCTGTCTGGAGAACAGTGGTGCTGGAAAACCTAACGATGGCATGCTCACGTCGGGTGCCCGCCCAAAGGTAACAGAAGGTCGATGGCAAGTTCCCACGGGCGGTGGTGGAGCATTCACGTCCAAGGGAAAGGTGCCGACTCTCGAGCTCATTTATACTTATCGACAACAGCTGTTCCGCTTCTGAAGACGATTGGTTTCGTAAGCCGGTACTTAATGTGTTTTCGTCCATACCTGTACATATATGTGCGTTCTACTTTCACAGTGTATGTATGTAATTTACATGATTATACTAAGCAAGTAAACAGTCCAAAATTAGAGGATTGAAAACATTCTTTGGTATCCTTTTCGTTCCGGCAATTCCCTCTGGTCGATCGATAAAAAGTTCGCCGAACCTGTTTACCAGTGTGTGAGTGAGTTTGCCAAAGTTTTTTATCTGAGTTCAAACGGATGGGGCGGTCGGGACAAGGGTGGCACCTTTTGATGCGTCTCAGGCGAGACAAACTTTTTGTGCCGGCCCGTGGTCGTTGGTACTCTATGTCACCTGTCATACCGCTGCAAAGTTTCGGTGACAAGAAACTTTTTTGTTAGGGCTACAGGTCAATCGGAGACCACAGGAAAAACATGCTTGCAGGACAAACCTGGATTACCCTGAGCCTTAATAAATTAAGGGGCTTCATCTTGGAAGAGTGTACACCGCAAGTGCCCGGGATTTTGGCGTGAGATTCTCTGCTTCCAAGATTTTGAGATATCGGTGTAAAAATAGGTTCATTGATAGCTCTCGACAAGGCCTCCGAAATGGTCTACCAATGTCTGCTTGCAGTTCTATTGAGTGTGCGCTTTGCACATGCAATGCAAGCCTTTTGCATCCGTGAAATATTGTCACGTCTGCAAGAAAAACGGCAGCTGTTTGTGATTCCGATAATTGCAGGTTTGAAGGGTGCACCCGGTCAAGATGCTTCCTTGATATCACATCATAATTCATAGGGGTGCAGGCTACGCGTGCCATGGACGGGACTTGTTTGACAAGGGATCCTCTGGTTCTAGCAAACAGTGTGCTAGCGACATCAAAGTTGGCACATACGTGTAGAACATGATGAGCACTAATGCGAAAGATACCTACCTACGGGTCATTTTTGTCTCCCCTGTGGAAAAGGGACAAAATAGTGATTGAACCAGCTGCCACCGTTCAAGGAAGAAGCTCACTTTTAACATGAGGTTTTGGACTGTAATAGCAGTTTCGTAGCTTGAGCTGAGACTAGCGCAAACCAGGAGCGATTACGGCCCAACGATCACCCTAGACGGAGATATTCAATAATTTCTCGTTCCAGAGTGTATTGCAAAGGAATAAGTGCCATGCTGAGGAATGCAGCCACGTCATCGTCAACCAATCAGCATGCTGCTCACAGCCAATGCAGCATACGTAGGTTTGAACTACGCAATATGATTGGCCAACGCGTAGGGTAACTGTGGGGAAAACGCACCCCTGGGGCCTGGGTTAAACGCCTCCCCTAAAAAATATATTTCTTATCGACGGATAGGTGTTTTATACTGTCTTTCAGAACAGTCAGCTGCTTGTTTACGTAGGTCTCTATTTCCGGTTCTGCGTCTTGAGGAGCAGCGTGGGTAGGTGCTGATGTTGGTTTTGGGTGTTGTTTTTGTTGTTTTTACAGAAGATTCCTAATATTTTGATGCCCTCTTTATATCACAAAACTTGCTATTGTGCACATCACTAAAAACTGCGTTTTATTGTCATTCTGTTGAATTTATTATGCTGCGGCGTTAGTGGCGCGTTTTTTGTCAATATTTTGTTGACCGGAAATGGAGCGGATGGGGAAAGACGCCTACTCGATGCATGGGGCAAGACGCCCCCAGTTTTCTGAAAGGGGGTCGTTTTGCACGGTGGTGAGAGTGCAGGGTAGCGCCTTGTAGGTGGGTGCCGAAAAGGCCTCTCCGTGTCCTTTTTTGCTGATATATCCTAAACGACTGCAGGTATCGTCACCAAACTTTCAGGACTCCTCCGGGCATCCATTTTACACATTGCAACAAATTTTTATTCCAAAGGCTATGATAGGTTGACCACAAATGACATCAGAATGACGTCAAGTTCTGCCATGTTCATCATGTTCTGTTGCTGGATGGGGTGGGGGCGCTTTGTACATGGGTGTGGGCGTATTACCCAGGGTGTGGGGCAAAACGCCCTTTTGTAAGGGTATGCGAAAACCTTTTTGGAGAGTTAACACGCGCAGTGGAAGGGGGGGGGCGGATTTCGCCCACCCCTCCTGTTTTTCGCCAATAACTCGCGCCGCAAGCATAATATCAATATGAAATTTCGGCTACCTGTCCAGAATTGAATTGTGGATCTTCTCGTGCAAGAAGTAAGAAAATCGGTTCACAACTTTTCTAGTAATAGCGGTGTAAAGTCAAACATCCTGCCGCCGCGTCGGCGCGGCGGCGCGGCGGCCGGCGCTAGCCGTTACGCGCCGCCTGAATTGTAGACTGTGCCGGGGCGGAACGGTTCCGTCTTTACATCGCGCTCCTTACCGCTGATTATATTAGATTCGCGTCAAATTCGGTGAGAAGACTGAGAAATGTACAGGCAATCATATGGTCAAAGAATTTTAAAAATCGGCCGGTAACAACTTGAGTTATGAGTGTGTAAACACAAAATTGTGATTGCCGCGTTTCCCGCGTCGGCGGATGCCGCTTCAGCCGGCGACATCTTACCCCTAGCAGGCTTCTAACTGCCATATTTATTGTTGGATTATCTAGAAATTTACCATACATACTCACAAATGTTTGCTCTTTCGTATAGTGAAAGATTTTAAAAAATCGGCCGGTAACTTTTTGAGTTATCGGCGTGTAAACGCAAAAAAGTCGCTAATATGGCAGATTTGACCACATTTGACCTCATTTGACCTTGAAGATATTGACCTAGGGTCATGAAATTCACACACAACAGAGGTCCCCATGGCCCCACCTACCCTCCAAATTTCGTCTTTCTAGCTCCAGTGGGAGCTGAGATCTTAGGGGGGGGAGCCGACATCCGCCCCCCCTTCCACTGGGCGCAGTACTCGCAACCCTTCCACTGCGCGTGTTAAATACCACACGCAGGTGTCTTTTCTTGGTCTCAAAGCGTAGTAAAAAGAATGAGCTACATGATGGTGCCCAAAGGTTTGAGTAATCTGTGTTGGGTTGAGTGTCAGAAGGTTTCGCGCTTAATGGGGGCGTTTTTGACCTATTCACCCTAATAAGCTTCCGCGTCAAACATTATTACGGAGCGAGCGAAGCGAGCGTAGTCTTTCCTTAGATTAACGGAAATTTCTGAGTATGAGCGGCCGGCCGGCCGGCCGGCCGGCCGGCCGTGGTCACGCTTTTGCGACGCTTATATCTCAGCAACCACTTGACCGATTTACACGCGGTAATTTTTGTAGGGTAGCTTCATTCCTTCTAACAAGTATTGGACTATTCCCGATGCATGCGGGTGACCCCTTATGCACGTGCCACGTGCAAAACGAAGAGGTGTCACTTTTGTAATTGTTGCAATATCTCGGTAAGTACTTGGCCGATTGCGCTGAAAGTTGGCATGTAGGTAGGCACCCACTAGGCACTGCATATCCATGTGCCAGAGTTGGGGTGCTGCTGCACGTGCGCACGTGCAGGGGTCGATTCCAGATCTCGAGAACGGCTGGACCGATGGCGCTCAAATTTGGTACATGGTTAGGGACCGGTTAGTAGGGTGCCGTGCACAAGTCAGTTGTGACCCATTTTGCACGTGCGCACGTGCAGGGTGCCGCTTCCAGATCTCAAGAACGGCTGGGCCGATTGTGCTCAAATTTGGCATATTGCTAGAGACCGGTTAGTAGGGTGCCGTGCACAAGTCAGCTAGAGGTACCCCCTCGAAATTTCGCACGTGCAAGGCTCACCCTCTCGCTCGCTCCGTTAGTCGCCCCAAAAGGCGTTATACTGGTTTTATATAGAATAAATTTATTCCTATTAAAAATAAAGAAAATAATCCTGCTTATAAAGGATTTTATTCTATTTTCTGATCATTTTAAGCATAAAAAATCATAAATCCATATAAAAAAAACTAATTTCAGGAAAGTGAACTACTCCCTTTAATAACGGAATAAGAGAAATACCTTCTGTTGGAAGACGGAAAAGCTTATAACTATATTGAGGAACACTGTCGGATCAAAGGGATGTTGGGGGCATTTGCCCCTTCCTCAGTGCCTGTATTTGGCGAAATTTCACAGTTTTGTTCACAAAAACTAAAACTTTTATCAGGGAAAACTTGTTTTAAATTGTACAGAGATACAGATGGAAGCGTAACCCGAGCAGTTTTTTGAAATTGGGAAATCTTTTTGAGGAGCATTCTCCTCTCCCGCAGTGTCTGAAGCAATTTTTATGATTCCGCCAGTGCTCATGTATGAGTAACTATGAATTTACAAGATAGATCACCATACTTATCTTGTAACTAAGTACGTACTACGTACCCTGCGTCGCATTCTAGTTCCAAATGTTATGAGCGTACCTAAGATCAGTCACGACGAGTTCGAAAAACATTTAACGTGTTACCTGATTAGCCATGTTCAATGTTCAATTGATAATTGCATTTGTCTTACATCTTAGAAAGACAAAAAGAATAACCAATATTTACATCATGTATTTGTCGTTCCATTTCAGCATTCCAGAGCGCGCTACCAGAAACTAGGATATAAAATGGTAAGAATTAGTATATATTTTACAGCAGAGGTGTACGTGATGTACATCAATACAAAGTCGTCAGTCGGCGGCGGTGGGTGTGCCGTCACCGAGCCGGTGCGGCACCTCTCGGCCGAGGTGCCGCCGGCCGCCCTACCGGGGCGCCACCTGCAACCACTGCCGCCCGGCAGCAGCTGCACGGCCGTTTTGATTGGTCGAATCGGGTGGGCGCGGCTGTGCGTGCTTGCAGGTCAGGTCGGGTCAGCTGCGTCGGCGGCGGCGCGGGCGGCACCGCGCCTCGGTCGGGGGAGAGCGACCCAGGCTCGGTCGGGCCGCCCGCCGCCGCCGCCAGCGACCAGGTCCAGCCGCCGGACCCCGGGCGAGTGGACCCTGACGCTCGCTCGCTCTCACTCGCTCACTCGCTCACTCTTGCTCTCCGCCAGTCCAAGTGAGCTCGGACCGCAGAGGATACACAACTCAACCAACGGCACAGTAGTGGGCGACATACAAAACCAACGGCCAACAAACCAACGAGAACCAACGGCCGGAGATCACGTAGGCATCTGTAGTCTTTAGTTTGGGTATATGTGAGTTTGAGCGCGCATCTGCGTCACAATATTAAAGCTATGACCTTCCTTCGGTGTGGGTCTGGTCAGTGTGGCACGCAGTGCAGCAGCTCGTCGCTCCCAGACTCCCTCTCTCTCACACACACTCCCAGACTCTCCCTCTCTCTCGCTCTCTCTCCGGGCGGGTGCAGGCCAGGCGGCTCGTCCGACCGCCGTCACAGAGGCGATCGGCCTAGCTGAACGCCGTCTCGGCCGGCTTTGAGGTGGGCGCGGGCGGCACGCTGACCAGCGAACTGGTGGCGAACAGTTTGTACCAGCCGATGGCAATGTTGGACAGGTCCAGGTCATCCAGCATGATCTGAGCCACACCCATGAAGATCTTCTTGCCCTCCATGCGGCCATAGTCGCCCCAGACTGTGACCTGGGGGAAAACTGGGTTTCAGAAACCAGAGAAAATCGACATGTGAGAGCCAGTTGTGGGATGTCTGTTGTTTGAGTATTGGTAGCTTCCTTTTGTAGAACATCTTGCCTAAGCCTTTGCAACTTCGCATCAAAATAATCTAAGCTATGTATGACCACTCATCCAGGCCGTATCGAGAGTGAGTCTCGTTAAAAAACAAGAGAGTGAGTTTAAAGAGAGTAAAATTATAAAGGCGTTAAAAAAACACTTGTGACCATAAGCGGTGAATAAAGCCGCAAACATGAAGCAGATTCAGCGAAGATGCGGCACGGCCCCGGCTAGCGCAAGCGGGCGAGACAGACTGAGCGGGACTAGGTAGACTGTGCCGCATTACACAGGCGCAATGCGGTACAGCCGCCGCGCCGGCTGCAGGCGGCTGCAGTCGGCCCAGTGCACAGCGTAGGGAACATTTCTCGACAGCGCCCAGTCTCTGGGCAGTCTGGGTTGGCTCTAGGACGAATTTTAGTCTGCTTAATGAGCATACTAATATCTTTCAACGTACCTGGAGCACACAGCCGGCGTATTTTTCTGTGAAGACCAGAGTTTGCTGGTAGAACGGGTCCAGCGTCCGCCGCGCCGTGGTAGTTTTGGCCTTGGATAGACACCGCTTGCCGTCCACCAGGTAAACTTTTACGTAAGGAGCTGTGGAGCGAAACAGCCGTGCTACAGCTCACTGTTCTTGGAATGATGAACGAGAAGCATGACTTTTAAAACCCTATTTGAATTTAAGTAATGCCTGCATAAAACACTTCGGGAAGCTTTGAAATTTCATCATCTCAATTTGCATAAAATAGCCAACAAATACTAAAAAGGCTTATTTTAAATGCAGAAGGTCCTACAAAATTACTCAGTCGCAAACGCTGAAACACCAGTTTATTGACGGAGGGTGTAGGTGGCGCTGCCAGCACCAGTCGGTTCCGTGGGTGGACCTGTGTGCCCGGCTCCTCCATCCCCAGCTCAGTACCCACCTGGAAGAACCCTGGAGCCGGGCCGGGCCTGGAGGTCGCGCGCTCTGATCACCTCCACCTCCAGGTTGCCCTTTCGGTCGCACATGGACAGCTGGATGTCGCCCAGGGACGGACTGGCCAGCATTTGGCGACCGACCAGCTGGCCTGTGGCGCACACGGAGAAGATAGCGAGTCAGCACAGCACATAGCGCCCAAAGCATTTCGGGACATGCACAGAACAGTACCGACAAAGCCATGACGCACCGATCTGGAGAGAACCCGTGCTAGCCGCTGCGTGGAAGTCTTTTAGCCTATTAGTGGCAGGCTCCTGGCAGGCCGCTATGGACGTTGTGACAGTTGGATCGAGCTCGTCTGTTGATCAAATTATCTCCTTCCTAAAAACTCCTAAATTGGCTGCCGGCTTCCGTTATATTATATGTGCTTCGT
Source organism: Amphibalanus amphitrite (assembly GCF_019059575.1). Lineage (NCBI taxonomy): Eukaryota > Metazoa > Arthropoda > Thecostraca > Balanomorpha > Balanidae > Amphibalanus > Amphibalanus amphitrite. The sequence goes on along the minus strand of NW_024881525.1, from coordinate 647,261 downwards.
GTGCTGTTATAGACGTGATTCATCTTTTAACATTCTTTCGAAACGTCGGTATAACATACATAAACAATAAACATCAATTCGGCTAAAGCCGTTTTTTCTCCATCCCGTCCTACCGGCACCTTCTGTCCTTCACTTTCCCCTGATCTGCGCGTCTTACCTGGCCCGAGGCCCTCGATGAAGTCGGCAATGTGACCCTCTGGTACCCGCATACCGGGTACCAAGCTGGAACACCAGTCACATCACAGGTCACTGGTCAGAACAGCACGTGACGACTGCTGACCGGTCAAAGCACAGGTCAGAACAGTAAAGAACGTTCACTGAAACAGCCCGACCTCAGGCCAGAACGGCACAAGAGGTGAGCTAAAATACGTCAAGTCAGAAACGAGCAGGACACACATGAACCCAATCTTACGAAGGCAATCAGAAAAGGACACACTTCGAGTATCTGAGAGAAAATATATGTCTCAGATTTAACTAGCCTTGGCGCATGGTGGAAAATTAGGTTTGGTTTGTTTACCAAGCCAGTTAAAATGCAGGCTGATTTGTCCCATTGCTTTTCAAAACAGCTTTGTATGAACAAGTAAAATATTGTCTAAGGAAAAACGTGTCGTTAGAATAGATCAACTGAACTAACACATTTCTGAATCGTTTCACAAAGCATTAATCGTTGCTATCGTCATTGAGTTTAAATAACCAAAAGAGAAGGACTAGAAGGTATCGATAATTTTGATGTGCATGATGTCACAGAGCTTCGTTTCATTCCTGTCAAGCGGACAAAAAATAGCGATGCAGATACAGTCATCACGCCGCCTTGACTACTGAAGCCTTTCAACGACTAACTAGTCTCAACATATCTTGTAGCTACAAACTGACGAACAAAATGTCTAGAGTGCTTGCAACTATTCGACTGAACTCTTACACTGCATGCATGTTAATCACACGTTCTACGAAACGCATGAGGTGCCAACTGACAGATTCCCACTACCGTGCACACATACACAGCTCGTTTAGCCAGCTATCTGCCATTACCCGGGCCCGAAAGGGGCGATCTCTGTCGTAGAAGTAATGATGCTCTGCTGACTAGGCCCTTGCTTCTGACAAAACCTGCTGGAGTGGTGGACAAGTGCAGAGCGAGACGCGCTGCTTTACTAATAATGAGTATCGCATTTTTATAACCACTTTTTTGCATCCGAAGTACAGCATCTATTTCGGCGTTTTAAGCAAAGATTACCTACAATGTCAATATTATCCGTAGTATTTTGAGCTTGAAGAGTTTTACATGCTTAAACTTTACTCAACATCTCTGATTAAATAGGCATCTAAAAAATATGGTAGCCGGCTAATAAGCACCAGCAAACAATTGAAAGTTTTCCCCTCAACTGAACGTAGGGTCTGCTTACGACTATTGAACAATTTCCTTACGCTTCAAGATGTCCTGGATATGGAAATTTGGGTGGGTTCAGCGTAATCATCCGTTGTTCTGGGTTCAGCGTTAACGTTTAACGTTTAACGTGTTTCAACTTAAACGCATTAACGTTTTGAATTTTGAACATTAAAGTTAACAGAAGCAAAAATAGTTGCATAAATGGCAATATTAGTACATTAGGGGCAGTGTCATAAACGAATGAAAAAAAAAATAGTGGCCCCAGGCTAATTCACCAGGTCAGGTCAAGCTCACAAGCAAGTATTGCCAGTTGCCACCGATTGCACTTTTGATCAAACATCATGTGCCCAGGAAACAGATGTGATTGAGATAATGGTGTATCAACCCTAAACGTTTCGGATCGATATTAGGTCAGGTCAGGTCAGGTCAGGTCAGGTGAGCCAAAAAACGTCACTAATGTGCCTAACTGCCTATCCATGAAGCCCTGACTGCCACGGTGGTATCGGTGGTATCGCTAGTACCTATACCTAGGCACTAGCGCGTAATCGGTAGAAGAAATGAAAAATATGAAAATATCAAAACCGGCGTGTTGCTACTTTCGAGAAAAACCAAAAAAGGTAGGCATCCCATTTTAAACTCTCATGACCGCATGATGAAACTCTGATGCCCTTAACTCTGAGGTCGAATACCCCGAAATATGGGTTAATTGCTACAGCGACACTAGTTCATTTTTAGTGAGTGCCAACGCGCGATGAATGATGTATTTTTTGCCCGAAAACGGTAATTATTTATGTCAACCTCATATGACCTCAGGTGATCGAGCTTACCCCTGGGCCCAGCCATATTGAAATTTTAGCATGCTACAGCATTTTGGTTTGCAAATGCAAAAAAAAACATGATCGTGGCAAAATATTTTGTCAACACGCAGCAAGAGTATCATTACATGATACAACAGCCTGTGTGACTGCTGTACTGTCATAAGCGTCAACAAAACATTTTATTCGATGGGCGGATGGCATTTTAATGTGAAGCCGAGAAAAGTGCTGGGATAGAAGATAGTGGGATTGCATAAGCTGGAGAGCGAGGAATAGCAGTGGCTTGCTTTAGTAAATGAAAACATTCGAGGAGGCGTGTCTTTCATGACAAACAGCTGTGCTTTGAAAGTAAATCGGGGCACACACAGCAACTTATTTGATAAAATGCTTGGTTTGGCAACATCAAAGAGAATGTTCGATCAGCACGCGTCTCTGATTTAGACGCGTATCTCTAAGATAGAGTTCCAATGCAGCAACACAGACGCGGTCGATAGAGTTTGAGAGGCCACACCGTGCCGGTTCGGGTGAGAGGGGTGCGGGCCGGGGCAGAGGACAGGGCAGACAGAGGGAGGGAGGGAGGGAGGAGGCAGCGCGCGGACCTCACCTGCCGCCACCATCGCTACTGGCCGAATTGCTGGCGTCCGAATCGCGGGATCGCTGGCGCACCAGGCGGCCGCCGCCGGCAGACAGCGGCGGCGGAACCACCTCGTGCGAACGCTGAATGCCACTAGCGCTACGTTTCCTACTCACATCCGCTGCAAAATACAGAGGCCATGCATCAAAAGCGGCTCACTCGGGCTGGCTCGCCCTCCGTCTACCTACGATCGGACGACTAGGGGCCGGGACAGGCACCGGGCCGCCCGGCCACAGACAGACACACAAACAGCGCCGTCAGGGCGGCCGAGCTCGCGCTCTGGCGGGACCCGTACCGGGCCGATGTAGCACTGCTGACGTCAGAGCGGTCCGAGAGCTCCTCCAGCTCGCCGTCCGAGCTCTGCGAGCTCAGCTGTTTGTTCACCAGGTGCACCACCTCCTCGCTACGGTGCACCGTGAACGAGTTTTTGCCGCGTGAACCGAACTTGAGTCGCTTCTTACGCCCTGAGCGAAGCGGGGAGTCAGAGGGGGCTTGGCGCCGGCGGCCGGTCGCAACTGTGGATGGAGAGCTGTGTCTGGTTAGTGGTGGCGCAGCTCCGGTGCCAGTGGTGCACCTTTCCTGCTTACGAGCGTCAGAACGTCGGAACCTCCGCCGTCAGTTGTCCATTCTACATCTACGAACGTCCTGAGTCGACTCTTATCCAAACATGCACACACACATACACACAGTCAACGTCATCCGTCTGTCTAATCAAAACCACTCATGCAATCTCTAGACTGGTTGATAAACCTACGACCAAAGCATCGGGGGTCTAGTGAAGCGATGTGCGAGGGTTTGCCCTGGACCGTCCCTGCACTGCGGTGTGGGTGACAATCAGTCTCGCCCCCGAGAGCGGGAGGCTTGGTGGTCGTCTTCAGCGGACTACATCAGCTACCGAGGTCCATCAAAAGCAGGTGAAGGTGGCGAAGTGGCAGAGCAGGACGGTCAGGGAACTACAGACAGCGCCTCTCTATGCGGAAGAGAGGAACGTGAATGATTGGTCTGTCGAGGACAGGGCAACATCGAGTGCTCTCTAGGGCCGCGGGGGCAGTGGACGGGAGCCGGGCGGCGGACTCTATTGGCTCGCCGCCCTGGGCCGTGCAGGTCACCTGCGGTCGAGAGCTGGGACGTGGAGCTGCTCTTCTTGCCCATGCCGCCGGCGCCGGACGCCTTTCCCGGGGGCAGGAGGTCCCCGCGGCTGACGGCCGTGTCACTCAGGCTCTCTGCGCGCCCACAGACACACAGACGGCGCTGTCACTCGGCACAGACTCGCTGACCCTCACACGCGCGCACACACACTGCAGGCTGTCAGCCGGCGGGGCGGGGCGAGGCGGGCACGGGCAGGGACGGCCTCGGGACCCGCGGGAGCTGCTCTAGGGACCGCGGCCAGGCTGAGATAGCTGCCAGAGAAGCGCTACCGAGACCTACATCATGTTGCCTGGACGGCTGTGCCTGTGTCGAGACGTATTTACACGTGTACGCCGTATGGAGGCCGGCGAAGGTAGAGTCCCCAGAACGGTTCACTATGTCGGGTACCGTCAAGAAATGTACATATGTGCAATGCATGAATTCACAGTGTCACTTTGCATCATCACAGCCACAATCACCAGTGGTGAGATAAACGTATCAGCATCACAATGCACAGATTACATGTTAGTTGATTTGGTAAACTTTATAAATCGTAACTGAACATGCATAGGTGTACTTTATTATTCGTTAGTTTCTTATTTGTATGACTCTACCTTTTGAAACACAGATTGAGCGCTACCGAAAACGCCCTTTTAATTTGTGGTTGGACGTTTCCACTCCTGCATGATCAAAATAATTTTTGTCTCGGAAGTTTTTGCCAAAGTGAAAATGTGAAAAATCCCGAGCGTAAATTGAATGTCTGTGCATATCATGATTGACTACAAATGAAGCCATCGTTTAGGCTAGTGTTCCATTAGTTACGGGCTCCTATTGTTTCGTTTTGTCAGTGAAATAAAATGTGTTATGTTAAAGACATCGTTTGGATAAACACCTGACCCTCTGACGAAATTTTCCCTTCCAACACCAACACACACACATAAACACAAGCGTCGGCCGCCGTCTGGCGGCCGGGACTGACCTGTCTTTTCTGGCACGTCGGCTGAAGCGCTGCGTCCCAGGGCGGTCCGGCTGCCGGCGCCGCCGCCACGCTCGCTAGGGGAAGGGGAAACATCGTTACCTCCACTGTCGCCGTCGGCCGCGATGAAGTCCGACAGATCGAACAGGTCATCGTCTTTGAACGCGTCACCGAAGTCGTCCGACCCGCGCTTCACGACCGGCACTTTGGCGGCGGCACTGTTCACTGGGGCCGCCTTCGTCTCGGCGCCGCGCGCACTGACACTGTTCACCGTCGCCGACGAGCCACTGGCCGCGGCCGGCGGCGCGTCCGTCACTGCTGGTGCCCGCTCGCCGGCGGCGGCCGTCGCGCCGCGCGAGGAGCCGCCTCCTGCCGGCGCGTCGGACCGCGCGGCGCGCGCCCGGCCCGCCGGCGGCAGGGTGCGGCGCGGCTGCGGCGGCGGCGCCGTCCGGCTGGACGTGCCGCCGCTGCCAAACTCGGGCACCGAGCTGTACTGCCGCAGCGACTTCCGCCGCTCACGCTTGAAGTCGCGCTCCAGTCCGCGCTGTCGGGCCACTTGCTCGGTGGAGCCGCGGGCGCGCCGCTCGGCGGCCAGCGCGCCGTCCGTCTCCGGGTAGTCCCAGTGCGCCGAGCCGGGGCCGGGGCCGCGCCGGGCGCCGTCCAGCGACCTGCCCCGCGGGTATCGGCCCCCTGTGTGGTTAGACGCTGACGGGAGGTTGGACGGGGCGTGCGAAGAAAAGGAAGAATGCTGCCAAGCGGTGTGAGCCAACCTAAAAACGAGGAAGCAAAGAAAAGTCAGAAAGATGAGCATGGAGAGCGCGCACAAGTAACCGTGAGATAAGTGATAACATCAAGATGGGCTGGCAGAATTGACACCGATTCGTGCGAGGCACAGATAAAGAGGGACTTGATGAGAAGCCATTCAAGCCTGCTACAAAGTGTCAACCACTACCGGATTGTGAAGGTGAGCCCTCCCCTCCCACACGAACCCCATAGCGTCGCGCTCGCTCGCTGCCGCTGCCCCCTCCGCCCGGCGCGTCCGTTAACCCACGGTGAAGACACGCACGGAGCCACAACACCAACAGTGGACACAGTTGGGCTGGGTCACAGCGAGACAGAGAGACAGCGAGAAAGAGAAGAGGCGCAGCGCTCCGGCCGTCCCAGGTATACCTGCTCTTGCGCGTGCCGAGTGGCTGCTCGCTCTGGCTGCTGAAGGCACTGGTGTCGCTCTCCCGGTCGCTGGCGCTGTCCTGCTCGTTCTCGGGCGAGAAGAAGCTGCCGCGCCTGCCGAGCGCGCGCCGCGCCGTGCGCTCGGCGCCGGCCCCCGCCAGCTCCGAGTCCGAGATGGCGTAGTGGCGACTCTGGCGCGCCGGGCCGCCGCCGCCCCCGCCGCCACCGGCCTGCTGTAACCGGAGCAGCTGGCGCGCGCGGGTCTCCACATCAGCCGGCTGGTGGACGATGAAGAAGGGATGAAGAAGGGTTACAGATCATAGCGGTAGGGACTCCACCAGTCAGGTCACACGATGAATCTGATAAAGTGGCTAGATTGAGTCTGATGAAGGCTCAAACGTTACCATAGCAGAATACCACGTTTGCTCATCAGAAGGCAGATTGAAAACTTTAAGTGGCTCCGCCTGAAATAATTCGCATCTTTTTTAGCTTTGACAATTGAATACTAGCATCAATGGCCGATATGACTCGGAGTTTGCTGCTAGCTTCGTCTAGATCACGCATCTCGGGCAGTTGGGCGCTCTGTCCCGGCCAAAGAGCGTCTGTTCCGCTCACCAGGTGATCTCTGCCGAAGGTGCGAGCGGTGGGGAGCTGCGGCAGCTGGCGCTTCTTGGGACTGCTGCCGACCGACTCCAGGTGACTGTGGTGGGACGGTTCCAGCTGATAGGACCGGCTCGGCAGCCTGCCGGCGGCGGAAGGGCGCACAACACTTCAGCCAGCGCGGTAAGTATGTACAAGACGCAGGGACAGGTGAAGGCGCTACACACTGAACTGCTTATTCTTCCGCTCGCGAAATGCATCTATGCAAGTTCTGTTGACCTTCTAGCTAGATCGCAGCGCAGTAGACGCGAGCTTTTCCTGTCTGAACAAACCTCCGTCACTTCTGCGTCGCCATCGATCGCTTCTAAAATTAGCTAACGAAATTAAACCCGGAGAAACCACAAAATGCCGGAATCCGCAGAATAGCCCAAGTTAGCGCTAAGGCGCCTCTGTAAGTAAGACCCGGGCCTGGGCCACGAGCCGCTGGTGGTCGCGTTGAGAGCTCTGACCCCGGGCTGGGGAAGTTGGCTCACCGTTTGGGCGGAGACATGCTGCGCTCGCGGTCCGAGAGGCCGGAGCTGGTGTAGGGCGCGGCCGAGTGAGAGCGACTCCGCCCGTCCGCGTACGGCACCGGCTCCTGCGGTCACAGCCACAGGTCACAGGTCACAGGTCACAGGTCACAGGTCAGAGACTACGAACGCCATGCGTTTCGGGTAATAAGTCATAGGTCATAGGTTTCGGGTCAAAGGTCGCAGGTCACAGACCATGGGCCGAAACATTCAGTCTCTTTTTTTCTCTCTCTCTCTCTCTCACTCTCTCTCTCTCTCTCTCTCTCCCTCTCACCTGTCGTCCGGCGCCGCGCTGATAGAGCATCTCGTCTCGCGTGACGACAGTGCCGGAGCGGGCGCGGTGTCCACCGGCGGCGCCGAAGTCGCGGCGCGTTGACCGCTCGCCGCGCTCCGAGACCGGCGGGCTGCACGAGCTGCTGTCGGCGCCGGCGCCGCGCCGACACTCGTCCACGTCGACGTCGGAAGTGTCGCTCTCAGAGAGGCGCGACGTGGTACTCGGAGGGGACAGGTGGTCCGTAGAGGCGGTCGTCGACGCCCGGTCAAAGTCTATATACATGCCGTGCCGCTGCAGGGTGGGAAGAAGACACAAAGTTATGCTCGAGAACAATAGCCTTTTGAGAAATAAATTTCTCCTAGCTCTGAAATCATCAACGTAATTCCCCAATATTTGTCTATAATGAGCGACGAAACGTCAACTCTATCTCAATTCCCAAACCCACACCCCGGACCTTTAACCCGCAGTCGTCGTACCGTGTGCAGGTTGAAATCCTCGGGTATGGTGAGCGGGAACCACTCTGGCTCATTGCGCAGCGGGTGCGTGCCCAGCTCGACGAGCACCTCGCCGAGGAAGTCGTTGCACCCGAACCGGTCGTAGTCCCAGACGGTGATCTCTAGGTGCCGGCTATGCAGCTCCGAGCGCCGGATCGTCGAGTAGATCAGCGACTGACCCCAGCGTGGCTCGAGCGTGTTGGCGAGCGTCTTGGTGCGCCGCTTCGATTTTTCACTGGACGGAGGTGTAAGGGTGGCGAGGGTTACTAAGGCAATGATGATTTTAATTTCAATATTGGCATATATGGATTCATGACACACGTAGGTAAGCAGTGCTTATGAATTCGTTGTAAGCAAAACTTAAAACATCATCGCCAGCTTTTGTTCAAGCAAATAATTAAGGTAATAAATCGTAGGTGGCACCGTGGCTACTCAATGAACAGAAAGTTCTCCAAATATACAATGGGGAACGGCCGAGGGAAGGAACAGTCTGACTGGCAAAAAAGGAAGAGAAGGTGGCCGTGGCAGAAACAGCTTGGGCACCGGCACCGGCGGCACCAGCGGAACCGACACCGGCACCACCGGCACCACTGGCACCACCGGCGGCGGCTCCTCGGCCGTCTCCGCCTGCTCCGTCGGTGCCGTCGCGTCGGCCCCGCTCCTTCGGCGGGCGGCCAGCAATATCGACCCGTATGCATGTTTCAGCCGGAGCCGCGGCCGCCTGGCCGCCATCAGAGGCCCGAGCCACCACCACCGGCACGGCGCCGCGGTAGAGGGGCCGCATTTGGAGCCGCCGGCCCGATTGGCATACATAAACGAGATACTATGTAGTGTCTATGACGAATGATCAGGATGAAGAGAAAGGGTGTCACCACCTCTTGAGATGTGCAAACGAAGCTCCAGTCCCTGACTCACCTGCGGTCGGGCAGGAGGAAAACCTTGGCGTACGGGTTCCTCAGGTGACCCGATTCTCTCGGCACCAGGTCGACGGCACAGAGGAGGGTGACGATCAGTTTCAGCGTCCTCGAGTCATACCACAGTTTGGCCTGCCGATAGACCGGGAGGGTGTTACACGTACGTACGTGATTCGCAGTCCTCATATATAAACTTCCGTCGGGCCAACATGAATGTGTGCCAGGGAAATGTAAGAAATGCTAAGAAGAGAGAGAGAGAGAGAGAGAGAGAGAGAGAGAGAGAGAGAGAGAGAGAGAGAGAGAGAGAGAGAGAGAGAGAGAGAGAGAGAGAGAGAGAGAGAGGAGAGGAGAGAGAGAGAGAGGGGCGAGACAGATGGCTATTTTGTTAAACGTTGTATGTTTTAAATTCCCGCCCGCTACAGGCTTACATCACTTGTTTCGATAGCTTGGGTTGTATGTGTGTTTGGACAAGCGTCACTGCCAGAAGTAGTCGCTTACGCCTTGTGATACGCTTACGCTTACGTCTGTTGGGTTTTATGTGCCATTTATGTGTTGTAACTATTGTAGTAGTTACCTAAATGCACCGAGCGGGCTCAACTATAATGTACATATGTTCCTCGTGAAACTGCATCTGATAGTCACCTTTGTGTTTTTAACGGAGACCAGCGCACACATTCGACCTCAACTGACCTGACCTTGGCCTGAACTTCATCCAACGAAGATCCATATCACTAATTTAGCATCCCATAGCCCATTGAGTCCTATGAGTAGGATGACCAATTAAACATATGTCGCACAAGGTCATGCCTATTCAATAGCTCGTCTTTGGTGACCTGACCTGACCTGATCTGACCTTGACCTTAACCCTCGCCGGCACAGGCCATTTTGAGCCCTTCGACGGCACCAAGGGAGTTGGTACGACCCCCCTCGCGTTTGGCCCCTGATGGAGCTAGCACACCGTTCCGTGCTTCTATCCTCAGGATACTGAAATCCTTCTCCTCCACGCCGCAACCCCCCTCCGGACTGGACAGGCAACTTTATCTCATGCGGGCTGCTCCCTTGGAGCGGCACCGCTGCTCCCGAGGGAGCGCACCCCGTAGCCGGGTGCAGTGAGTGCCTTGGGGCTGGGTGGCCTGTCCTCTGGACGGGCTCAGCCCCGGCGACTCACTAGGGTGCCTGCCCAGACCAATGTCTCCCCCTACATATATCCTATCATCCTCCCGGCTCTGAAATGGTCTCATTGGACCGAAAGGGCCTAACCCCCCAAAAAAAAAATGGAGCTAGAGCTTCGAGGAAAAAACGAGAGCGTGTTGCCCGTCACGAGAGGAAGCCAATGATACCCAACTTTAAGGTCCTAGATCATCGATTGACCTTCCAGGTTAGGTCAATGACCCAAAAATCGGGAATATCGGGACCTGTTAGAAAGTCGTAAAGTGTGGCTGCTAAGGGGTTTTCCGGGATGCTGATCACGAATATCGTGTTAGTTTTGATCACAGACGATGTCGTTAAGCGTTTAGACCAGGTCGGGTCAGGTCAGGTCAGGTCAACCAGTAGGGGTCGTGACGGGTATTCGTAGTACCTGTCATCCGCCTCTGACAGCTTCGTAACATGTTACGAATGCACCAAAACTACTTGGTAAATGTTCAAATGGTTGCTTAATTCGACTTCAGCTCCAAAAACTAGCCTAGAAACATGTAAAACTCGAAAAAGTGAACCGAGGTCACCAAAGGTCAATGACCTGACCTGATCTTCAGGTGACCTTGACACCCACCCTAATGCATGGGAGCAACATCAAATCACATGTTTGAACGTTTGAAACCACGAAAAGCTTGCAAACGCGCGACTAATGCGAGCCGACATACGCCGAATCGCGATTCCGGCCAAACATGGTCTCGGAAAAGAGGTCACAGTTTAAAGGTCATTCGGGTCAGGGTCATGAAATTTTCAGGGCAGGTGTAAAATTAATCAATGCGAGGGTTCTAAAAGTTTCGTTGCGATCGGTCGCTTTTTTTCGCGAGTTATTCGCGAAAAACCTTAGGGGAGGGTTGCATCAACCCCCTATGCCGGCGAGGGTTAAACTTTATATGGCAAGAATTTGGTCATGGTGGCTTTAGAACGTTTTCTTGGCACCCAATCTAAGTTCATTTCCGCTAACTAGGCTCTAAAGCAAGAAATGTAGAAAACTGCAGTTTTTACTGTTGGCCTGACTTTGCCTGACCTAACGGCTACTCAAGCATAAAAATGTGCTCAAATGGTTGTAAGGAGCTTTCGATTGCTCTTTACCACGGTTTTCTACAGCCATTCGTTTGAAAGTTAGACAGGGGGCAGAAAAAGCCTATTCACTCAGCGAGGCGCGTTCGGCTAAATGGCGAAGAAGTCTACCATTTCATACACTCAGCAACGCGAAGCTGCACACGTAGGTTTTGCACTTTTGTCCCCATAAGTATTTTTCGTAAGATAATTTGTGATAAGGAGTGTGAGAAAAACCGGGTCTTTGTGTTGAGATCAAGCGGCTAGACTAACCCTTCAGCACGGTCTGACCAAAGGACCGATCCATCACAAGAGCCTTCGCTGGGAGTCCCATTCAGTCGTCCGGTCCTGTTCAGCAGCCAGTTGCTGACATTGCTCACTGGTGAGGATTGTCACCGCTAGCGACCGTTCACGATCTTTTTCGTGTGTGATCTGCAGTCTACGGTTCACAGCCTTTCAGTTGCAGTAAGGCACATATGACTCTCTTCGAACACCCGCTCATATGACAATATCATCGTCCAAACTGTCATGCGTATTGCAATATGCATTTACCGTCATCTGACTCACACTCCAGACATTATTGCTTCCTACCCACACCATACACTTCACTCGAAGTTAAGTTCACTTTTCACTCCAATCCCAATCCAGTCCATTGCGATCTCGACGCCTCCTCCTCCCCTCCCGGTTCGACTCCATCCCCACCGCTGCCGCAATCGATTTCTAATTGTGTCACTGTGACGGCAGCACAGCCCTCCCCTGCGGACGGGTGACCCGCTCCCCACCCCGCGCCTCCCCTCCCCACCCTGCGCCGCCCCTCCCCTCCGGAGGGCGTCAATATGCGGGGGGGGGGGGGTGCTGCAGCCGCCGCCGCAGGGCGTAGTCACGTGACCAGCCCACTGCGGCGTCGGTGGTGCCCCTCCCCCTCCCCCTCCCCCCGCGCCCCGCCGGTACAGATTCAGATGTCCGCAGTGGCTCTCCGTATTCGTCGCCGGGCGGCATAGAACGAGGTCAGTGGTGCAGACGGGAGCACCCACGCACTGCAGGACGCTCTGCCAGTACCTCCCCCTCTTCCTGCTGGCTCCCCCTCTCTCGGCCCCGCCCACCCAGAGACCAGCGCCCAGCGGAGCCCGGCAGACCCAGCGGTAAATTCCTCTTTATGTAGCGCAATGTCTCCGCGAAGTGAGGAAACTTATTAATGCTGCCTGCTGGTAGGTAGGTATAGCTGCAGCTGCGGCTGATTCATTCATCAGTCATCAAGCCTGATCTGCGCTGTCCACGCCAGTTTGCTCTTACAAAATTATTGGTAGAATGGTGCCTGTCATTATCTGGAATGAATCGCATTAGTCGCATTTTGGCGGCAATTTTCTCTTCAGCCTGTACTTTTCTGTTCATCTTCGTACATCGAAGCCAGCATGTTATTTCCTTTCGTGTGAGGTGCACCGAAAACATATCTTTCTAGCACAGCTTAAATAAAGTAATCCTTCCTAGTGTTTGATACAAATTATGTGTTTCAATTAGATCACTATTAGGTACCTAATTACCTATGCATATCATTTTTCACAATGCTGACTGCGGCCTTCGTAACTACATAAGAAGTGGCAAGTAAGCAATTAACCTGAATTTCAATGACACTACGTGGCATTTTTAAATATGATAAGCGCCGGAAATTATTTCTCTGAAAAACACGGTGAACCAATGCAGAATCTAAAACAGTCGGCGTAAAAGTTTCGACAACCGCTCCCTAGATGGCGCGGCAGTATGGCGCCTGAAGTGGCAGACTGTCCCGCAAGGCTCCTGTAGTGATCCCGGCCCATGCCACGTTGCAGTCACTGCGCTTCATCCTAGAAGTTAGGTGGCGCTTCCGCCTTACCTAAATTCCTAGTTCACTTGCGACTATTGGTACTTGGCAGCTGCAACTCACACTGGATTTTCTCATGCGCATGCTATAACAAACTTTCATAGAAAATGGATGAACCTACACATTTTCTAGTTCTTCGATAATGACCACTCATTCCACCCCATTTTGGAGCAATTCATGCAACCCTATCGTATTAACAATATCGCTGAGGTTGGCAGCATCGGGTAAATTTCAAGTACATTTGTACTTTCAACTATGTAGAGATGTCAATCGGATACCAACTTTTTGGTATACCGATACCAAACCGATACCAACTTGGTATTTGGTATTTCAATCCCAATATGCTTGGTATTTTGTTGGTATTATGAACCCTCACTAATGTATCATGGGCTGAGAAATGGGTAAAAAGTTGATATTTCCCTCATGTTTCCAAGTTGGTTTGGTTTCGGTATATCCCCATGGTTTTGGTTGGTATTTGGTTTGGTATCGGTATTCCGATTTTCCGTAATTGACATCACTACTTTCAACCATCAAACGTTGAGCTTCTCAGGGTTATTAAATGGACTTAAATTGCGTTTGCCACTGCTGATATACGAGTGGCAAACGCAACTCGTCCCTGTACTCGTAGGTACAGGGGCCAGAATTTACCAGTGTAAATATCACAGCACGGCAAGACTGGGTCGGGGTATGGTGATGTCGAATCCGGACTCACCTGCAGTTTTCCGCCGATATTCTCGACGCTGGGCCTCGGGTGGTGTGCCCTGCTGTCGGGTGACCCCGGAGAGGTCACGGTCACACTGGGTCGCCGGTCGCGGTCACTGCGCGCCGGGTCACTGCGCCTTGGCCGCGGCTCCACCGGCGCGAACGCTGTCGGCGACCATCCAAAGCCAACCGTTACATAACACACTGACTCGGCCGGTTGGCCGGGTTCCGGCGAAGAAAATCGATCCAGCATCTCCAAGTCCTAGTCAGCATGGAACATAGCGTCTTCCAGCGAAAAATAGCACTGCAGGGAACATCCTTCGTGAACAAAAAAGTGTCATAAACAAATGTTACTACAGCAAATGACGCGATGTTTTCCACTTAACATCGGACGGCTATTTTGACGTGTCTCCCTCTCAGAATGGCGTGTTACATGTGTCACTCTGTGGAGCGCCATCCGTGCAAACATTGCCTGTGAGCGGCGGCGTGCGTGTCTGTCGGGGTCGAGGCGTTCCGTGAGGACCAGTGCGGCCGGATCCCGACCCACGCACATCCCCGTGTAATGATGGTGGCGGCGTCACACACGTCAGGCGACACGAGCACACCCTGTCCGTCTTCGGACACGGTGCGCGAAAAACGGACACGGAGATAAGACATAGAGAGCGGACAGCACGCAATGAATGCCCCACTGAACGTTGGCATGGAGTGAGGGCGAAACTTATTAATGCGTCAGTAACCAAGTATGTCTATATACATTAAACTATATACGTTGTTTATAAAATGGGTGAGTTTTGGTCCGTATAGGTGGTCGGAAAAGTGAATGATTGAACAACTGGTATAGTGTTGGATGTTAAGTTAATTCACACATGACTAAACAGTGATTTGGGGAATGATAAAGAAGTCGATGTGTCTGTCGAGCGCGGTCAGTCTCCATACCTGGCTGACTGGAAGGAATGCCTGCGTGCGTGTGCCTTCGTCGTCCCTCCGCCAGGGTGCGATACACGATCAGTTCCACCTGAGGCTCCTGGCGAGACTCGGCAATTATGTCGTACACCTCCTCGAACGTCTTTCCCTGTAGCGATCGTCCGTTCCACTCTATCACTTCGTCACCTGGAGACAGAGAGAGAGAGGTACGGGTTACGGTCGGACCGAGAACGGGCGTCACAAGATGCGTAAAAGATGCAGCGGTGTGGAACAGAGATCACTGGGTAGTTCAGAGGCTTACACCTGAGATGCAAACTTGGGCGTAGTATTTCTGGGAGTCTTTAACTTATGTTGGTGTTTATATTCCCTGTTTAGCTAAGCTCAAATCTACGTGCATGTAGCGTGTAGCTTTGAGCACTTGAGCAGGTATGTGTGTTGCCCACATGTAGGGATGATAACCGTAACGGTATATCACTGCGCACCTGGCCTCAGGTGACCGACGCTGTCGGCGATGCTGCCCTTCTTGACCCGCTCGATAGCCGCTCCCAGCCGGTCGCCGCTGAGGCGCTTCCCTCCGACGACCTTGAGGCCGAGGATGGCCGCGCTAGACGCACTCTGACCGCCGGCAGCCTCCTTGACCGCCTTCTTGAGGATCATGTGGCCCACGAGGCGTGAGCCGTCCGCACTCGGCTGCCATGTTACTGGGTGCTGTCGGGAGCGTCGAGCACGGGTCATGAACACGACAGGTGTATGAAAGACGGGATAGAATACAGCAGTGACTCAGATACAGATAAATAACGCTCTTTCGCTCAGAATGCACATGAGGACAAGGCACTCACTGCTCACGTACTGCCCTACTCACTGCGGTAGTTCAAAAGCTGATAAAGCACAAATGAGTATCACTGGAAGAATGCAGATGTTCATCGGTCTCTGGGGCAGCACATCGGTTACATAAAGCTATCAAAGCTCAGGAGGATGGTCAATCAAAATAAAGGTTCCACTGTTTAAGTGGGAGGGAAGTGCCTCCCAAGCAGCGGTCTTGCGGGCACCGTAAACATAGGCAGCCAGCTGGTGATAGTTAAGAGCCTAAGGGTTCTTAGTTGTTCCAAAGGCACCACTGACATCCGCCACCTTCGAAACACTGAACTTATCCCTCCATCTGCGGCAGCGGACACTTTTGACACGTCTGCGGATGCGGGCACTTTTGACACATCTGCAGCCGACTGATCCCTCAGTGCAGCGGGGGAGGGCTCGCCACCCACCACCGGATGTGAACTTTCCACACAGCCGGTCTCATCCGGCCCAGACAGGGATGTACGCCGTCTATATCAAACGGTGCACCGGTACCGAGCAACCGCCTCCCAGTGGAGCAAAATGCAACGAACATCCGGAAGGCAGTGGGCCATCCCTGACCTTTGCCGGTGCCTCCCACGCAGGGGCGATCGGAGGTGACTGGATAGTGGTAATGCACCCACATGCACATCACCGGAGGCCCACGACCGCTGGCACACGGTGCCTTCGATAGAGGATAACTCCTCGGGGAGGCATCGCTGGCTTCATACAGCAAATGACGGCGCCTGTTTTCTTCATCATTAATGCTGAATTCAAACGTCTCTCGCCGATAGCACATCGGCACATCGGCGGGGCTAGAGAGTTACGTCTGGCACAAAACAGCCTGGCTAAGCAAAGAAAAAGGAGGCAGAAATGATATAAGAAAAGAAGGGTCTCTGACTCAGCTCTGTCTCCTCAGTTCTGGCCTCCCATCAGGCGCGCCTGTGCGGCGCCGGGTCTGATCTGGTCGGTATCGGACGTCCGCTGAGCTGGGCCACGAGTTATGAAGACACGCCGAGCGGGCCGCGGCGGGCGGCAGCTGAACACACGTGACCCACGGAATCCGGCCCGAAAATCGATGGTCGACCGCCGACCGCGCCGCGAGCCGAGCCAAGCGCGACCGACTTCGTATTTCGGCGTGCGCTATACGGCAGCACGGCACGAAACGCACTAGTTTGAGGCCTCGGCGTCCCACAGCGGTGGCACCAGCACCCACTGGTGCGGGTGGTACGATTTGGCGTGTGGGGGCACGACGAATGAAGGCGGGATAGCAGGGTAACAGCACCTTGTACAGTGGACAGACCGACACATTGGACAGTTGACGGCACAGTACCAACACGTCAACATGGAATGATGCGGTCCGCTTGGATATTAAAAGATGCTACACGCTATACGCCTATACCGAACACAGACATAGACAGCCAAGCAAAAGCTCATGCAGGCATGCATGCATGCATGAATTACAATGATCTCAACGTAGCATGCACGCTTTGATGACGATCCTAATAAACATACGCACATATGCTCTAGCAGGAACTTTGTCAGCGATAAATAAAGCAAATGCTCCTGTGACATGATCTTAACAGCTACTGTTGACCGACCATGCGAACGCCGAAGACATGCAAGGTAATGCACTGCTTAGGAACATTAAATGAAAATGTCATTGATCTAGCTCTTTTCTGAAGCTAGAAGACCGAATGCTAGCTAGTCTAGATAAATAGCAGCATCTATTTTCTTTTCGATAAGCTTTCTCTCGGAATAACACACCTGTCCGAAAATGCAGCTTTGTTATAACCGGTCTAAAGACAAAATAATCCTATAGGGCTCGAGAGCGAATGCACTTTGTTGTACCTTTGGGCTTTCAGTTTTCCACGATTCTTCGCTGGATGTGAGGCAGCTTGCAAGGTCGATGCCAGAGTCTCTAGTTTGAGATTCCTGAGAAGTTTGTTCCTCAAAGTCGCCGGGACCGGGGCCCGTGTACCCGTCAAATCTCACGACTTTCTTTCGTTTTTCAGTGCGGGCTCTCGCGTCGCCCATGCCAGCTCTGGACCGTGGTCGTTCATAGTAGTCCAACTCTCCTACGGCGAGTGAAACAACACACACACACACACAAACAAACAGCGTGTAAACAAAATGGAGACGAGCAGGCAGAAGGCAGTGGCGAGAGCGGCAATCAGTCGACAGCACTGACCACCAGAGCGAGACGTGAGCCAGCCAAACACGTACACAGACAGCAGAAAAAAGACAGAAGAGCTGTGAAGAGTTCATGCGCGGCACGTGGTCAGTGGCGGTGTGATCTCACCGCGAGGAAATTCTTTATTTTGGCGTCTAGCATCTCCTCTTGTTTCCATCTTGTGAATGGCTCGTGGTCGCCTGACCCTGTAACACAGCGGTTAGCGCCTGAAGGTCGCCATAAGGTTCTCACCTGGGGAAAGGAAGGTAGGGAGACCTACCTTTGCTTGGTGTGCCTAGTTTCAAGTTATGTTACCCCAGAATCTCGCACTAGTACTCACAATACTTACCCTGGTTACTCCTGTGCTCCTCGTAGGTGAGCAACTTGACCGGAGGTCAGCTATAAGACAGGCATGACCCTCGTGCCAACCCGTATGCCTTAATTCTAACGATGCCTGCAGTATCCGGGAGACCACGACCGACCATCCCTCCCGTCATGCCATGGTGTCCCTCTTCCCCCCCCCCGTTTTTCTCCTTGTCTCTCTCTCTCTCTCTCTCTCTCTCTCTCTCTCTCTCTCTCTCTCTCTCTCTCTCTCTCTCTCTCTCTCTCTCTCTGCGGTTTGTCACAGTCGGCGCCGTCTGTCCGCTGACAGCTCGCGGGTCACCCCCTGACGTCACCAGGGCGGTCCAGGGTGTGCTGTGTCCCGAGCGGGCTGCTCCTCACCGCCGCCCCGCGGCGGGCGCCGACCGCCGGGCCGCGGCACCTCGGACCCGCCCCCGGCCCGGCTCGGTCGACCCTCTCTGCGGCGCTCGGCTGGTCACTTACCGTGTGAACGGGTGGCGGCCACAGCAGGCGCTCCAACCGCGCCACAGCAGGCGCTCCAACCGCGCCACGGCCGCGGCCTCAGGGCACCATGGCGGCGCGCGCGGCTCGTCTGCGGCGCGCTCACCGACACTGTGTAACCGGCGGGCGGCGGCGCCGGCTCCGGCACTGGCCCGCTGGCGACTGTGTGCCAGTGGAGACGGGCCGGGCCAGCGGCGGGATCAATACAGAGGCCGCGTGGCTGGCGGCCGGCCCGTCAGCGCAGCGGGCGCCGCCGGACACCGACGACCGTCACCGCGCCGCCGCCGGCACCGTCCGCACCGGGCGACAGGGCCACCGCTGGGCCACAACACCCCTTCAGTGGGCAGTAACAGCCCCTCAGGGGGCCACAGCACCCCCTCAGGGAGCCACAACACCCCTTCAGCGGGCCACAAGACCCCTTTAGTGTGCTGCAACAATCCCCTACTGGGCCAAAGCACCCCTTAGTGGGACGCAATACGCCCTCAGTTGGTCACAGCACCCCCTTAGTGGGCCACAATACCCCTTTATTGTTCCACAGCAACTTCAAGGGGCCAAAACACACCCTTATGGGCCACAACACCCCTCAGTGGGCCGCAATAACTCCTCAGTGGGCCAGTCAGGGTCCTCATTGTGATGGCTCATCAGAGGACGTTAATATCCAGCCAGGCTCACACCCCTGTCAGCTGGAAATGTTCTAACCAGGTGGCAAAGTTATCGGTAAAGAATACCTCCGCCTGGCCATTGTTTCGAGTCATACTGTCCTTACCAGTAACTGGCATTGTCCAAAGCCAAAGTTCCATTAGACATCACCGTCCTGATTGGATAACAGTCCGTCTCGCCGAAACAAATCATGGGTCTGGATGATACTGTCCTTACTATGTGGCATCATGCTCACGGAATGAGGTATACTGATCGGACGACATCGTCCTTACTAGTGACACCATTCTTTTCGGCTGATACATCTTCTCTAGTCTCTGGATGATACCGTCCTCAGAACATGATACA
Source organism: Amphibalanus amphitrite (assembly GCF_019059575.1). Classification (NCBI taxonomy): domain Eukaryota; kingdom Metazoa; phylum Arthropoda; class Thecostraca; order Balanomorpha; family Balanidae; genus Amphibalanus; species Amphibalanus amphitrite. The sequence continues at coordinate 627,717 of NW_024881525.1, read as the reverse complement.
CCTCACCGGGTGATGCCGTCCTTACAAAATGATGCCGTTCTTGTCGGCTGATGTAGTTTTTTTCTGTCATCTGGACCATATCGTCCCCATTGAATTTTACCCTGCCACTGGACCATATCGTCCCCATTGAATTTTACCCTGCCACTGGACCATATCGTCCCCATTGAGTTTTACCTTGTCACTGGACGATATTGGCCCTCAGAATTATACCTTGTCACTGGAACATATCGTCCCACTGAATTTTACCTTGTCACTGGACGATATTGGTCCACAGAATTTTACCTTGTCACTGGAACATATCGTCCCACTGAATTTTGCCTTGTCACTGGACGATATTGGCCCACATAATTTTACCTTGTCAATGAAACATATCGCGTCCCACTAAATTTTGCCTTGGCAATGGACCATATCGTCCAACTCAATTTTACCTTGCCGCTGGACGATATTGTCCCCTTTGGGCCAAAGGTGTGGCCGATATCGCACCTTTACTGACCGATAACGTTCCGAAGGGACCAGATGCGTCTTGTAAATGCTACTTTTTGGTGTGTGACAAGCGTCATGTTTTCCGAACGAGTGACTGTCTCGAACAATACTTTCTCCACTAAACGTAAATAATCATCCAACCCTCTTGAGTTCTTCGGCGACTGATAAGTTACCAGCCGTGTCAGGTACTGGCAATACAAGCTCTAGGTATCCGTGTACAGTCGTTGGCTTACGTCTGCTCTGTTCATGAACGTCCACTTTAAGATTGAGTTCAATGGCATAAAAAAATGTTCACTAGCAGATGACATCCGAAGGTCCTCTGCCATCGATACCTATAGCTAGATGATAATTTGTTGAACGATAAAGTAAAGCAAGTACGATGCTGCTCCATAACGGACATTTACGAGCAGCATAATGCGCGGAGGCGTCGGCACCATTAATCAATTTCGAGCAGCTTTTTTCAGAGTTCAGAGGTAAGAATAGCCCCTTCCAGTGGCGCAGCCAGGGGGGGTCAGAGGGTCAGCTGACCCCCCCGAAATTTCTGTCAGGGGCCCGCTCGAGAGAGAGAGTGTGAGAGAGAGAGAGAGAGAGAGAGAGAGAGAGAGAGAGAGAGAGAGAGAGAGAGAGAGAGAGAGAGAGGAGAGAGAGAGGTCCTAATCTAATCGGACGAGCCCGCTTCGAGAAATGCCCACTGCGACACCTCGGGTGAGGGGTCGGCCTGGGGCCCCAGGTGGACAGGGCCCGGGCCCCCAGGAGAACGGGCCCGGCCCCCTGGGTGGATGGGACCCGGGCCCCCTGTAGATGGGTCCGGGCCCCCGGGTGGATAGGGCCCGGGCCCCCCGGCGGATGGGGCCCCGGTGGATGGATCCGAGCCACCGGGAGAACGGGCCCCGGGTGGACGGGGCCCGGACCCCCGGGTCCCGCGAGAACGGGTCCAGGCCCCTCGGGTGGATGGGGCCCGAGGCTCCGGGAGAACGGGCCCGGGCCCCGTGGGTGGAGGGGGCCCGGGCCCCCGGCTGGATGGGGCCCGGGCCCCCGGGAGAACGGCCCTGAGCCCCGGGTGGACGGGGCCGGACCCCCGGTTGGATGGGGCCCGGGCCCCGGGAGAACGGACCCGGGCCCCCTGGGTGGATAGGGCACGGGCCCCTGGGTGGATAGGGCACAGGCCCCGGGTGGATGGGGCCCGGGCCCCGGGAGAACGGGCCCGGGCCCCTTAGGTGGATGGGGCACGGCCCCCCGGGTAGATGGGGCCAGGGCCCCCCGATGGATGGGTCCGGGCCCCCGGGAGTACGGACCCCAGGCCCCGGGTGGACGGGGCCCGGGCCCCCGGCTGGATGGGGCCCGGGCCCCCTGGTGGGCGGGCCCCGGAGCCCCGGGTGGACGAGGCCCGGAGCCCAGGTGAACGTGGCCCGGGCCCCCGTATGGATAGGGCTTGGTCCCCCATGTGGATAGGGCCCGAGCCCCCGGGTGAATGGGGCCCGCTAGGGTGACCCGCTTGCTTCGCAACGCGAATAAGGGGTATTTTCGATCGGTGGGCGTTTGGTTGGTCTTGTGTCTGTGGGTTATGTATCCATTACGGTCGATTGCCTTTTGACGGCTAAGCATTTTGGTTTTGGGAAAAAATATCCATCGCATCGAGGTGCTCGTGTCTGATAATAACCATGCGTTCTACTATAGAACATGCCAAGTGTATTTCATGACATAGGTTGGCGTAGGTTATTGAAGAGTGAAAGCCATCGATGAATTACTATGTAGAGGTTTGAAACATTTATATTCTTAAGAATATTGTTGCTCGTCATGCAGAAGCGATGATTGGACCTTGGTCACAATTGAATGCTCTTCCAATCTATGCCCATTTCAATTGTCAAACATACCAGGTTATGTAGCAAAACCCCTGTAATTAAGTTAGTCATAAGCAAATGCTATTTTCTCCAGCAATTTGTTCCACCTTGTTTTTGATCAATTAGCTTTTCACAATTTTCCCATGAGAGGCGGTAGGTACATTTCTCTTGCCAACAAGCGTTGTTTGAACCCGCTCCGTCTGACAGTCACCCAAAAATAGCATTAAGTCCAAAATCCGTCCAAAACGTCAATTTTTCAAGCATAAGTGCCCTCACGGGTGCACGTGGCGCGTGCCATCTCTGCACCGCACACCATTCGATAGCCCGTTCGATTCTCATGCACGATACTGTGTTCCTCGTGCCGATCGGACCCACGGTTACCGAGATACTGCACGGGGACCGGACCCGTGTCGGGCAAGTTGAGCCATTGTCGCCCATTTTTGCAAGCCGATTTATGCATGTAAAGTCTATGACGCGAATTTGCACTTTTTGAGCACGCGCCATGTGCTCACCACCGGCCCGATCGAGCTGTGACTCTTCACAGACACGTTACCCATCCTTGTTCTATAAGTTGCGCGAATTTCAGCGCACTATGGAAGTTACGTCGCGATCAGCCGCTTTTTTACGCGAGTTCTTCGCGAAAAAACCTTAGGGGGTTGCATCAACCCCTCCCCCCTGTGCCGGCGAGGGTTAAAACTTCTTACGAGCGAATTCACGTAATGAAGAAGAATAAAAGCACAATCTACTACAGCAGCCAATAGATGACTTAGGACAGGCACATGGGACTACTTTTAAATCTTGTGCGACAGAAGCAGGCAACAGTTCCGATTGCATATAATATGCTATGCATATTGCGGAATTGGGGCTCATATCGGACTCGAAAGATACGAAGTCATACGTCATAGTAACATATTTCTGTCGTGGTCAATTTGCGTAAAAAGTGAAGACCGGGTGATTACCGAGCTACTGTTCTATGCAAATTTTCTGATTCAAACTCGCTCAGGGTTATCGTGCAGGTAAAGGGGGCCCAGCAGAATGCGTATGAAATATGGAGAGATTCTGAAAAATGGGTGGGGGCCCGCACACTAGGGGGCCCGCTTTGGAAGCGATGACCCCCCCCCCCCGAAACGAAATCCTGGCTGCGCCACTGGCCCCTTCTACCCACAATATCAGGCATGAAGAATTTGACACAGAAGAGAATTTGACCTTCGGGATGGACGAAACAACTCACCAGCTTTTTTGTGATGGACATTACATCAATGGCTACGAGATGCAGGCCGAAATTCCAGATGCGTGCAGTGACTTGAATAAAGTGTTGACAAAACAGCCATTAACGTTTTTACCCTCGCCAAACATATCGCTTTTAGACAAACGCCCCTGGCCAAAGATGGCGGGTGCGACTACGAACCCTGCACCGTGTCACCTCTGATTAGCTACAGCTTCGGGAAAATAAGATTCGTGTGTTCGCCGTTAAAAAACGCAGCATGTAGTATTCAATTTTAGACGCTTAGATCAACCGTTTTATATTCACTTTTGAGTTGGAAGGGTCAAGTAACTGACTTGACCTCATATAACCGTTAAGATGTGAGATATATCCTACAAGCAAAGACTCGGGATTCTGTAACTTCCTGAGAGTTGCCCAGCGAGAAATTAGCCGTTTTCACGACAGGCTATCCAGCGGATGCACCTAATTTGACCAAATCTGCACCTTATTTCTTTCTAAGCAAATATCTTTATTTTATTAATTTATTTCAGTGTTTACTCTCTGATAATATGACAAAGGACTAAGGAGGCATATAAGCAATTAGTGCAACCCTAGCTGATAGCTTCTAAGAGATACACTGAACCTAATTTGACCAAATCTGCACCTAATCTGCACCAAATATGCATCAAATGTGTACGAGATTGTCGTCGTGAAAACGGCTATTATCTGGCACTGAGAGCGCTACGAGTTTTCGAATTTTCGAGACGCACGTTGGTCCACCCATCTAAGATGTAGAGTGTATAGACATTAGACATCATAGGTCGGTGACCTCACCTGACCTGAAAATGTTTTTGGTATGGAATGATTCTTCTTCACTCAACGGTAAGATATAGACAAATTTTAACTTCCACTACCTCCAGCAGGAATCAACAGCCGCAAAAATGTAGTTAAACGTTCAGATCTCAGAGTCCCCAAAGAAGTGAGCCAGAAAATAGATTCCATTGCCCAGATGATCGGTTATTTTAATAATAAAAAAGGGCCTCTTGATATGGGCACTGGACATTTTTACGAGCCGAGTTTAGAAATAAGAATATCTTACTTAATTATCACCATTGTATCTTACTTCATTCTAAAACAAAATATTGTATCTTACTATAAACATTCCAGATGCATGACTGAAAATCATAAAGCGGCCTCTGTTGACCCCTCCCCGGCGTCTGGCCGGTGGGTGGAAGCCCATTAACTATCGGGTTAATAAGCAATAAACCTGCCGTTGACGTAATCACAATGAGGTCGAGTCGGTCTCTCCTCTAAATTCATCGGCTCCAGGAAAGCCCGAGTCACTGAGCACTGAGGCAGCGCTGGTTTTGATGACGTCATGAGAAGCCTGACCGTGGGACGTCGGACATGCTCCTCCTTAGAGTCGTTGACGTAGCGACCTTGGTGCCGATGGGCAGACACCGTGGCAAAAAAGCGGCAGCTTACAACAACGACTTTAGGGAAATCGACTGAGCGGGCCTCTGATTTTAAGTACTTGTTCGAATGACAATAAACAGCGTGTAATGGTATATGCTAGTCGGACCACAACATTAGTTCGAAAGCTCCTGTTTCCTCCGCGTTCTTTCCCACTTCCCTCCTCTCGTTTTGTTCGCGTCTATTCCCGACAAGGCCGTTTCGAGACTCACCAATGCCCTGCCGCTGCCCGGTGTGAACCCACCTTTCTCAGAGATACTCTCAGTGCTCTCCACCTCCTCCTCGCCACCGCTGGTGCACTCGGGCGTCGAGCGGATCTCGTCGTCACTGGAGCTGACCGAGTGCTGCCGCGTGCGCCGGCGGTGCTTGTGCGGCTTCGGCGGCGGCGGCCGTACCGACTCGGACTGGTCCGAGCTCAGAGAGTCAGTGCGCACCTCGATCTTGCGGTGCCGGCCGGGCGTGTCCAGGTGGGTGCGCCGCAGCTCGTCGGATGGGTACAGTGGCCGCAGCTCGTCGGCACTCTCGGGTAGCAGTCGGCGTGTGTAGCCGCACGCCGAGCTGGCGCGCTCGCCGCCCGGCCGTCCGCGCACCGCCGCGGCGGCTGCGGCGGCGGCCGCTGCTGAGGAGCCGGCGGCCGCGCGGGACGGCTCCGGAGGCGGCCGGTCGTGCGAGTACTGGCGGCGCAGCTCGCGGCCCTGCAGGCTGCCGGCGCGCGAGAGCTCGCGGCCCTGCAGGCTGGAGGTGCGGTGCAGCCCCATCCGGCCGCGCTCCGCCTCCGAGGTGGGTGTGGCCGCCTCCGAGCGCAGGTCCGCCTCCATCCTGCGCCGGATGTCGTCGCTGTGAGAGCCCATGCCGCCCTGGATCCACTTGCCCGTCTTGATCAGCAGCTCCTGCTTCTTTCGGCATAGGATGCAAACCCATATTACCTGAAAGGGAACAGAAAGCAATGGATTGAGGCTAAGTGAACTGTTTTAAAATAACAAGTAGTTGTTAATGAAGAGCATCTAAATAGTAAAGCTGGTAATGATGCTGCCGGATACTTTCAGATTTTGCAAAATTAAACCGAATATTAGTCAATTCGGGAGGCGGATGTTATTCCTTCCCGTAGCCTTCCTTGCGCGTTCTTTCCCACTTTCCTCCCTTGTGTTTCCATTCGCGTCTATCCCCAAAATCCGACTTTTGCTTACCTACCTACTTTCTGGGATATATTCAAGTACTCAAAAGCTCGTCACGGAAGATAGCTAATAGAACAATATCGGTCGAATAGCAAACGCCAAACAAGCATAGACGCAGAGATCGCGTCGTCACATCAAGTCAGCCCTAGAGAGACGGTCGTGCCAACTGCGAGCGCCAAGAGACGGTCGTGAAAACTGCGAATGTTGAGAGACGGTCGAGGACGTAGCGCCACGGCAGAGAGCAGCAGCGTTACTGGGGCATCTGGCGGCGGGAATCAATGACAAGTCGATAGCTGGTGCTCGCCTGCCGGCGCAGTGTAACTCAGTAATTGATTGGAGGTCGGTGCGGCGGCGTGGCTGCCAGCTCGCCGCAGCCGCGCCGCCAGCGCCGCTCGATTCGCGCTGCGACGTGGCCCGGCGCGCTACAGACAATATCGCCGGGCGCTCCGCTGCATAGCTACGCACCCGAACTGCAGGGGAGGGGAAGGGAGGAGGGCGGGGAGAGGACGGAGGAGGGAGGAGGGAGGAGGAAGGATGGAGAAGGGGGAGGAAGGAGGAGGGAGGAGGGAGGACGGAGGACGGAGGAGGGAGGAGGGAGGAGGGAGGTGGGAGGAGGGAGGAGGAAGGAGGGAGGAGGGAGGGGAGAGGAGGTAGGAGGGGCCCGGGGGGAGGGAGGAGGGAGCAGGGAGGAGGGAGGAGGGAGGAGGGGGGAGGGAGGAGGGAGGAGGGAGGAGGGAGGAGGGAGGAGGGAGGAGGGAGGAGGGAGGAGGGATGGAGGAGGGAGGAGGGAGGAGGGAGGAGAGAGGAGAGAGGAGGGAGGAGGGAGGAGGGAGGAGGGAGGAGGGAGGAGGGAGGAGGGAGGAGGGAGGAGGGAGGAGGGAGGAGGGAGGAGGGAGGAGGGAGGAGGGAGGAGGCATGATGGACGATGAGCAAGAGAGAAGGGAAGAAGGAGACTTAAGGGAGGATGTAGGAGGGAGGACAGGAAGGGAGCGTTAACTGACCTCCCCGATCCATTGTTTAGCCTCCCCGGAGCGTCTACTGACCTTGCCGGAGCGCAGAGTGACCTTGCCGCTGCACTTGGCACAGCACCGGATGGAGCAGTAGTTGCACGTGTGCCCGATGCCGTCCGCGAACTTGGTCTTGAGGCAGATCTGGCAGGTGGCGTCCAGCTCGACGCCCGCCTTGCGCTGCTGTTCCCCGCGCTGTCGGATGCGGTCCTCCAGGAGCCGCACCTCGTCCTGTTTCCTCCTGCAGGGGGGACAGAAACGGCCCGATTACTATAGGCCCAGGTCGGGTCGTTGGTAGTTCGCAGGTTCTGAATTTGGAGATAAAATATTTCAACTTCCGTTTGCTGATTAAAAATGCACTTTTCCGAGTCTTTATTAGCAGGATATAAGAACAGCGTTACCGCCAATGACCCCATCTTAAACGCGCATACATCATCCACGCTGTGACCCCCCCCCCCCCCCACACCTCGCCTGACGCTGCATCAGCAGCAGATCAGCTCAGCACGCTGATGACCAGGTCGGGTCGGGCCCAGTATCAGACCAGTGACCAGTGAACCACGTCCGGTGCCCGCCGATACCAGCGGCCGGCGACACTGGGTCCTGCTGGTCAGTCAGCCACGATAGGCCGCCGGCCGCGGCGCCACTCTACCAGCTCAGCACGAGCCGTGTGATGTATGACCGCGCGAATGGCCGGCTATTCGGGGGTGGTGCGCGCCGCTCCGACCGCCCCACGCACCCACCGACCGTATAATATATCTCATAAATGTGTTATTATACAGGCAGTGGCCGGCGCTGGGGCGCGGAGAGTCTCCAGGCGTGGTGCGGGCGCCAAGCTGGCGTCAACACTGCGGCATCTCGGTAGGGAACCAGGCACTGGTGGTAGTCAGAAAACGGACGAGTGCCAAGAAAAGGTCGGCTGTGTCCGGGTCTCTGCAGCTATCCGCCTTTGTTGCCTGTAACTATGTGTGGGTGGGCTACACACAAAGGACGTTATCTGAAAAAGCGCTATAAATAACGTTTGCATCCTCTACGAATAGCGTGAAAGTAAGGCGAAGATGTGCTGATCAGGGGCCCGGGAACGATTTTCAAGTTGGGGGGGGGGGGGGGGCGAGCCTAAAATACCTGACATGATGCATATGAAACAGTGGCGTAGCTAGGGGCCTAAGGGGACACGTGCCCCCCCCCCCCATTCGGGTCCGAGGGGCCCTGCGGCGCCATTTGACCGCTGAAGGTCAAACCGCCGACCGCCCCATGGGGCTCGTTAGAGCACCTCATGGGCCCTAAATAGCCACACTAAGATCTCCATAAGGGCCCCACGCCGGCTTCTGAGGGCCTCTTGCGCCTAATCAGGGCACCTCGGTGGTCTCCAAAGGCTCGTTACTGGCCGTGGCCTCTGAGAGTCCTTACCGGCCTATGAGGGGCCAGTTCTAGGGGCATTTCCCGCCTGTGATGGTCCCACACTTATTTTTTCTGAGGGCCCCATAACGGCAACTATGGGGCCCTCATCGGCGCTTATGAGGACCCACGCCGGTGTCTCTGAGGGTTTCACACCCAACTCTGAGTGCCTACACCAGTGCCTATTAAAATTAAGCCCTGTATCGGCAGCTCTGAGGACCCAACCAACACCTGCGCTGCGCATCTATGTAAAGGCCACCCACTGGTGACTTTTGAGGGTCCCACACCGGTGAGTCTGAGGGCCCCACCGGCGTCTGACAGTACCATGCCGGTCTCTGAGGACCCCACAGGACTTCTTCTGCCGGCCTAAGGACCCCTTGCCGGTCACTGAGACCCCCTGCCGGCTTGTAGAGAGTTCGCGTCAGCAGGTCTAAAGCCCCCACACCCGTCTGTACTGCTCCACACCAGCGTCTATGAGGGCCCACAGCAACGCCTGTAAGGACCCTCATCGGCGCCTCTGAGAGAATCACACTAGCACCTCTGAGCGCCCACACCGGCACCTGCATGACGGCCCCACACCGGTGCCTCTAAAGGCCCCTTACCGGCGGCTCTGAGGGCCCTACGCCGGTGATTCTGAGGGTGCTACCGATAACCGAAGGCACCACATAAGCCCTTAGTGTCGCTGAGCTTTAATCCCATACCGGCCCTCTAATGTATCCCATGCATCCCATCCCATACCGAGGGCGCCACGTCAGTGCACTCATTGCCCCACACCCCTCCCTCACACCCGGAGCGGGTAAACTGTGTTATACCTATAGCAACGATTTTACCACCGTTGTACGCTATGCATTTCTCAAGTTGACTCAAAATGCTCCAGTGTAAAACTGGCCTGCACCAAGCTTATGGCCAAGGTCAGGCCCAAATCAAAGCGGGATGACAATAGCAGATGTTGTAAAATCGATACTGTATCAGCAGAAACCATTCAGATGGCAAGGAAAATGCCGTGTGGTGATGTTTAGATGTATAAAGGAAACAAGAAGGAAAGAAGTCCGGAAAAGGGAGGAAAGACCTTTTCTCGCTGCCTCAATGTTGAGGGGGCGCCGCCCCCTCGGCTCCCAAGTTGGGGGGGGGGGGGCAAGCGCCCCCGCTGCCCCCCCCCCCCCCCGGTTCCCGGGTCTATGCTGCTGATCGATCGTAATGGTTATGAGCATCACATATTGGTGTTAAAAGACACCTTCATGATTGGTAAGTCTTGAACCTATATGCAGCAATAAGCAGCTCTTACCTATTACATTAAGCTTAAAAGTAGACCACAGGAAGATATGTTCAATAATAATCTAGACATCTTCAACGATAATCAACCCTAAGGTCTGCTCACTGCTGAGCTGTATTTCAGATGAAAAAAGAGTAGGTAGGTACCTAACTATCTTTGCAATATACAATTTCAGTAGTTCAACTGCTGTTTTAGCAAGCCATTCAACATGTCCTCCTACCTCCAAAATTATAATATGGCCAGTAAGCTGTAAGCAATAAGCAATAAGCATGCAGCATTGTCAGTTCTCGGACTGGATTCAGAGTAGGTAACCGAAGGTTTGTTGTCAATAGTTAAAACACTATTCTTTAGAATTGTGTTTTTCTATTGAAAAACAAATTTGAGTTCCCTGACAATTTGGCAAAAGCTGCCTGAGTATACTGTACCGCATCGCACCCGTGTGCTGCGGGCCAGCCTACCTCACAGTTGGAGCCTGAAACGCTCAGTTACTTCCCCGGGCGGCCGATATGGACGGGCCTGTATGAATACGTGACATCCCGTTCTTCGGAATGCATTCATTTTGTTTATTTTCGTGACGAGTGGTTTTAACGATTATTTTTATAAACGAGTTGGGGACAAGCTCAGTAAAAAGAATCTCTTTAGATATCAATGCATGAAACGTCTCAGCGTCATGCTCTTCCACAAGAAAAAACTAACAAATGCACTTCTAAACCCATAGCAACAAATGTGATAGGCGCCGATACTCTATGAACATTTTTTAAATGCTCTCCCAAGTGTGATGAATAATTATTCATCATGAATAATTGATTATAATCAATGGGGAACTCATCACTGATCATATACGAGTACGAAAGTCTATCAAATAAAAGATACCCATCGCTAAGCAGCCAAGGAACTTTTGACCTTTTAGTTGCGCTTGGAGCGTCTGATGTTGTTGTATGCAGCAGAGCTTGTATGCAGTAGAGCTTCAGCTTAATGTTATATACCTATTCTTAATGTATTGGCTTAAATAAATAAGCATTATGCATTATGCATAATAAACTGCACTTCACCTATGGAAGTTTGTTCTAGAAACATTGCCAAGCCGTACAGAACAACCGAAGTTGGAAACATGCATCCTGGCTACTGATTCCGATCACCATATTTCAATAACGGACCTACAATTATTACTATACTATGAGTACATGTAAGTGATTTTATATCGATGGGGAGACACTAGACAGGTATGTTGCTGATCACTTGGTCAACTTGGCTGATCATCCGCTACAGTATTTTGATGTGGCTTTAAATTAGAGGGCCAAATTGTACAAATCAACGAAGATTGTTCTCGGGTAGTTTCAATATGAAGGGATTCAGCAGATACCTACAGCGAAACAAGACGCATGGCGAGTACCTTCGCACACAAGGCTAGCAAGATACATTTACGACCTAGCATGACCTGGGGACGGACGAGCTGCAGGTATCGCCACGTCTCGCTCGAGCCTCGCGGTGCCCCGTCCCCGGGCCGCGTTCCGTGCTGGCGGTCTGCCCGGTCGCTGGAGCGGCCAGCAGCCCCCCAAGGTCGCCGGCCGGCCGGTCATTGATTGGTGGGTCGGCCCGGCGAGAGAGGAGGTGGCGGCCCAACTGGCGGCCGACCCAACGGTCGATCGCACCCGGCGCCATGCACACGTCACTGGTTCCACTGGTTCCGGCGGCGGGTCAGCAACGGTCAGGTCAGCGTTAGGTAAGAGTTGGGTCACATCTGGTCAACAGGAGGTCCTGATCGTCAGGTCAGGTCCAAGGCAGGTCAGGTCAAACAGGCAAGTTAGACGTCACATTTGTATATTTAGGTCTAAGCCTTTAACCCACAAAAGTTTGAGAAATTAGAAAAAGTATGGTCAACAAAGTCAATTTTAAATTTGATTTTGGGCAACAAGGAGTATCTAACTGACGCTGCTCGCAACAAGGAATCTAATGTTAGTTTGCTGCCAAGTGGTCTAAGACGACTAAAAATAACTATAGCTTGAAAATGTAGCGTCATAATGAGGAGGCACTTCCATCCAGTACGGAGGGGGGGGGGGGAGTTTTACGTAACATTTCTGGGTTTATGGAAAATAAGCCAAGGAAAGCACACCACTCGTGACGACCCTATGACAAGCGGACGAAAGGCTTCTTGCAGTATCATCTATGTTTCGCTTGCTATGTCTTTGTGTCCGTCTTGATATTTGCAAGGGATTATATCGGCCTTTTTTGCTCACGTTCCAGCGAAACGTTGCGTCACAGCCCGGGCGCGGACAAAGACCATGCCGTCCCAGTAATGGGTTTTGCCTGATGTTGCCCTGACCAGCGCATGGAACAGATGGCGAGACTCCGCTGTCAGCTCCGGATCGCTCGGCCGGTCCACACTCGTACTGATGGTGGCGCGAAAACAGGAGGCCAACAGCGAACCATTCAAATTAAAATACATCCTACACACCTTCACTTTACTTGTGAAAGGTGATTGCGTTTGCGTTATCATTTCAATATTGCGTTATCATATTACGTTTCAACATGGGTTATTCTTCTCACGAAATGATGTCATCACTCCCTGGTACCTTATGTTGGTTTACATCGCAGTTTCAGAGGAGCCTAATGGTTTAAATCAGAATGGTCTTGCATCAACCGTGCACCTCGTCTTCTTTTCAAACACTCACTTTTACGTTGAATTTGTCACAGACGTAGCACCCATCTACATCCCTCCAAAAGTACTTTTGTGACATTTCACTGCCCCTAAATTCATACGTATGGCAAACGGTTGGCTCCTCCCTCCCTCGCCGGCTGGGTTCACCGGCATCTTTAGCTCCTCGTTTCAAATTATTTGCAATTATGTTGAAATGAGAATAGTCATTTAAACTGCAAATTATTTATTCAAATGTAATTGACTTTTTATTTTCTTTGATTATCATCCACCCACGATTATTGATTTTACTTCTCGGATTTCCGCATTGGTTAGGAAATTATTTCAGAGATTATCTACCACTTCCATAGATATTAACCCTCGCCGGGGGGGGGGGGGTGATGCAACCCCCCCTAAGGTTTTTCGCGAATAACTCGCGTAAAAAGCGGCCGATTGCAACGAAACTTTCAGTACCCTCGCAATGATCAATTTTACACCTACCCTGAAAATTTCATGACCCTAACCCCAATGACCTTTGACCTGTGACCTCTTTTCTGTGACCATGTTTGGCCGAAATCGCAGTTCGGCGCATGTCGGCTCGCATTAGCCGCGCGTTTGCAAGCTTTTCGTGGTTTCAAACGTTCAAACACGTGATTTGATGTTGCTCCCATGCATTAGGGTGGGTATCAAGTTCACCTGAAGGTCGGGTCAGGTCATTGACCTTTGGTGACCTCGGGTGACCTCGGTTCACTTTTTCGAGTTTTACATGTTTCTAGGCTAGTTTTTGGAGCTGAATTCGAATTTAGCAACCATTTGAACATTTACGAAGTAGTTTTGGTGCCTTCGTAACATGTTACGAAGCTGTTCGAGGCGGTTGACACGTATTACGAATACCCGTCACAACCCCTACCGGTTGACCTGACCTGACCTGACCCGACCTGGTCTAAATGCTTAAAGACATCATCTCTGATCAAAACTAACACGATATTCGTGATCAGCACCCCGGAAAACCACATAGCAGCCACACTTTACGACTTTCTAACAGGTCCCGATTTTCCCGGTTTTCGGGTCATTGACCTGACCTGGAAGGTCACCCGATGACCTAGGACCTTAAAATTGGGTATCATCGGCTTCCTCTCGTGACGGGCAACACGCTCGTTTTTTCCGCGAAGCTCTAGCTCGATCAGGGGCCAAACGCGAGGGGGGGTCGTACCAACCCCCCTTGTGCCGTCGAAGGACTCAAAATGGCCTGTGCCGGCGAGGGTTAAGACGTCCAAACACCCAAAAGTGGCGTATAACATACTCGTTTCCTGATTTTCAGCCTTTTCGGCCCTTTTCGCACACCCAGCATTTTTCATAAATATTTTATCAGCGCCGCACAGTGCACGGTCGGCTGGTGAGTAGTTCCCGAGACTGTCGCCAGGTGTCTGCCGCTGGCCGAGATCTGACCACTCCGGCTGGAAATGTCACGGCCTGACCTTCAGTGCTGACCGGCCGCACTCATTTCCTGACCTCCGACGGCGCGCCCTCGGGCCGGTCGGCGCTACAGGGACTAATGGTACACCGCGGCTGAAGGGGGAGTCCTCAGTCGCTCCAGCCAGCAGTGAGGCGGTCAAACGGTCACTGTGGGACAGGGTGAGGATCGCACGGAGCATCTATTTCATTCCCACACCCACGCCAGCCCATGTCTGTGCTGTGCAGTGTAAGTCTCCGGCCTTGCACGATCTTATCTGTACGAATTTCGGTCTGTGGTTCAGTACTTCAACCGGTTTCGGACAAGCTACATTGACGGGTCACCGCGTCGGCGTGCTCTGCATGCTGTAGGTTTTTGACAAAGTATATAGGTACGGTAAATCAGACACTCGGTATTTTGCGACGTCGTCTCCCGATGTCGTCTCGTCTCCCTGCCCAAGTGGCGGCGTTGCGAGCCGCGGCGGCCCGGCCTCTGGCGTTGTATTGATGTGCCTGTCCTCCGTACCACCATGTCAGCGGGCCCCGCACGCCCGGGCCGCTGGCACGCTGACAGAAGTGGAGCAATGACGTCACAGGACCACAGGCCAGAGCCGGCGCCCGATGCGGGTGCCGACCGCACAGTTCAGCCGCTATCGGCCCGCGCTGCTTGGGCGATAATGGCAAAAAATAATTCGACGTTTGAAATCATTTGACTGAAGTTTGCACTCGCACCAACACGTGTTTTGAACATGATTGATGAATCAATGCGCCCCATGACTGGTTATTCATGGATAAAAGGTGTTTTGTTGGATAATATTAAGTGCCTATCTTTAGTTAACGAACGTGATCCTGAGTACCTAACTGTGTGGACTGTGCAATTTGATTTATTCATAGAGCCCAACATTGCCCAAAAAGCATCCGAGACATCTTTCAAAGCTATTTAGCCAATATGTTCTCAAGCATGTGCATTGTGCATGCATCCGAATGTCGGATCTGTGATCTCAGTTGATCTAAAAGGAGATTATATCGCGTATCAAGTGATTTGGATGGTGTTTCTGGTCCATAAGTGGGTTCCCCGACTCGCTACTTCAATTTGATTGGAAATTACTGACGAAAAACTACATTGGCCTTAGTGACGTCATAAATGACGTCAAGCAATGTCAAAGATGCAAAAGTTTATCATTAAATCATGTAAGGAGTGCATGAAATTATTATTTGAAGTGCTTGACCCGCGCCCCGTAGGACCATAGGCGGTGGAACGGGGAGGGCACCGGAGCACCGTGCCCCCCTTTGATTTTGGCATTTTAACATTAGCCCTATATGGGCGTTGCATGAAAGAATGGGACCAAAAGTTGGCAGTGCCCCCCGCCCCCCTAATTGAAGGTGTTCCGCCGCCACTGCGTAGGGCTATCGGTGGACCCTACCACCCCCCGTAGGGGAGGGGCGAAACGCCCCTACCTTCTCCTACTGGGCGCGGGTTAAGGCAAGATTCCTTTGGTTAAGGTAGCCCCAGATTATTTCCGGCGCCAAAATAACAGTTATATTTCCCCAGTGACTATAAAATGGGTACGTTTCCGACATCTCAACTCACTCTTAGAAAAAAAAAATCCGAGACGTACAAGTTGTGAAGCCTTAGGAGGATACTAAGCCCTGCAAGTTCTATCTCCCTACAAACGATCCTCTGGCACCGAGGACCTTACGAAGAGGTGACATTTTAGGACCGCGCAGAGGTTTACTTATAACATCATAGGTCAGTGACTTAACTTGACCTGAAACTGCATTTTGCTCTTACAAGACCTGCCTTGAATCAAAGGTCAAGTGTGGCAGCTTTCAGCTCTCTTTATTACCAGCGCGTTTCGAGAAATCGCGGAAAACCGTCAGAAGGGTGGCACTCCTCACGGCGGATGAGGGAAGCGTATTAATGCAATGTTGACGAATGTTTTGGAAAGGGTTTGACTTTGAAGTTCGAAATTTTTCGGGCCCACCGGTAGGTACTTATATTTTGTGTACCTATTGTTGAAAAAGAATACATATTGTATAATACAACATTGCAGGGCACAAGAATGATAAAATGTAGATTATCGGATCAGTCTAAAACTAGCCCAGCACTTATACCTCCATGCAGCGCCTGGGCTTCAGAGGGTCAGCCGCGGCACTCCCGGTCGGGAAGGGCGCGGGCTGAACTTGGGCGGCGCTCGGGCCGCGTCGCAGCGCGTCCGGTTCATCGCACGGGGGCCGCGGACGGAGTGCGCATACGACACGCCGTCACGTCTCGCCGGGAAATGGCTGGTCGTCCCACGTGGTCTATTTTTGGCTGGCCGCCGCGCCGGCAGCCGTCCAGTGCATTGATCGAGCCAGCGCGAGCGGCGCGCCGGCCGCCCAGATGGCGCCAGCGGACGGCCGCCGCCGCCGCGCCGCCGCTCGTCCATTCATGATAGCGGGCTCGCTGTGGCCCGCAGGCTGAATGACGAACCGAGCCCCCTGCCCCCCCCCCCCCCACGCGCCCTCCGACTAGTCCCAAAAGACACCCCCAGGACCCAGGGTCAAGACGAAAAGTAGGTGCCCGAAGGGAAGGCATCGGCCGGCCTGCAACACTTCGCGCACAGCTACCGTTTGCGGATTTATTTATCGAATGAAATCTAGAATATCTGTCAGAGGTCAAATATATCGTGCTAAATCAGGTGCCTGGTAGAGCCTATTTACCATGAAAATTACACATTGTAAATATTAGTTCCAACGCCTATCGGTAGTCTCCTAAATCGTACGGCAATGACATGAATTCCACAAACAAATCGAGGAGGCACGAAAACTTTCCAGCGATTAGCTCTAAAGAAACCTACCAGTGTGATAAGGAATCTATTAAGTGTACCTGGTTTGTTTTTATGTCCCTAAAAAAGTATCAGAAAATGATCAACATTCTACAACAGGTTGAAATGGTTCACTGTCTTTCCCTGGCAGGGGGGTTGATGCGACCTCCCTTAAGGTTTTCCAAAGATAGCGTGAAAGCGGCGGTGCGCAGCGCCACCAAATTCGGCACAGCCTATGGGGCAGCCTTTTTACATATGACCAGAAAATGTAAGGTTCGGGTAACCTTGGGTCAGTTCACCAGGTCAGAAAAACCGGTACAAGGTCATGGTCAAATTTCGAATTTCTGTACACCTGTCCAACTCACAGTTTTGGACTTATTACCGTCAAACTTTCAGGATGTGCTAAGTTCACCGAGTTATCCCGCGAGTTGCTGGGGGGGGGGGCGTTAAACGCCCCCACTTTTTTTCGCCGGGCCATAGCATAAAAACGGCGCGCCGCAGGCGCGCCAAAATTTGGGTACCTGTAGGGAATTGATTGAAGTTTATTGTGACAAAGTTTCAAAAAACCAGTCGGAAAATTTTTGAGATATCGAGGTTTTAGTGACGTCATGATTTCTGAGTTTTCGACCAAAAACGGCATATGTTCAAAAAACCATATAAAATCACAGAATAGACATACAGACATGCCGTAAACACCATTAGACTGCCAATACCATGGACAATCAAATGGCTATCTTCGATTATTGATTATAGTTCTGCATTTTCCAAAATCTTGAACTGAATCTTGGCAATTTCTCGTGACTTCTTCACGACCATGATACATACATTTCTTAAATTGAACTTTTTGAGCCAAACACGTACACATATGATAAAATGAATGTCACCATCGTGTTGTACGGCCCAAATTACTCATAAAACATGTGTCGCAGGCTGCGAATATCAGTTTTGATTTTCGGGGATATGTGCCTATCCGGTTGACCTGACCTGACCCTGACCTATGCTTGACTGACCCCTACATGGAGCTGGCACTCTTGTAGGCCTTATATGATGGATTGTGCACCGTTTTGACAACGTTTATGACGAGAGGCGCCCATTGCGTAGCCCTGAAGTCCATGCTACTGAAAGCCCGATTTCAGGTGTTTGACCTGACCTTGACCCGACAATTCAACTTTAAAGTACTCATTTGAAGCGTCTCGTCGCCCTCTTTCGTTTGCCGCCTCGTGCGTTTCGCTGCGCCTATTGGTTCTCGAGTTATCGGCTGGGGGCGTTTAACGCCCCCTCCCCCAGCAAACGGTGGGTGGCGAAATACCCCAGCAACTGCCGGGTTAAATAGCATATAGCTCGTTTTTTATGTCATTGACCTGGGATCAGTTAGAGGTGATTACGTCGTAATGTTATGCCAATGGGAAAATATTCAAATAACTCAAATTCGGAAAATATTAGAGATACCCGCTTCGTTCTATCACTTTTGTGCTTTAACCCTAGAACGCCTAGGGGGGGGGGGGGGTTATCACCCCCCCCTGAGGTTTTTTCGAAGTGCACGCTAAACGGCTTGTCGTAGCGGGCTGAAATTTTCAATACTCTCTGGGGCAACCTTTGCGCATCTTTTGCCGAAAAAATTGATCGGGTCATGTCAGGTCACGGAGTTATGACGTCATAAGAGGTACAGCCTCCGGCCGACAGTTACCAAACGTGTGCGCCGAATCCCTAGGTTTTCTGCTGGTGATACCCACATTGTTTGATGGATCATGATGAAACTTCCCATGCATGTTGGGGCAAGCATTGGCTATCGTGTGGTGCAAGAAAATTGACCGGGTCAGGTCAGGTCACGGAGCTATGACGTCACAAGAGGAACAGCGTCCGGTACTATTTTTGAAAAGCGCCCGAACCACTATTTTGCTAATCCTTGTCACCTCAATGGGAATATGCAGCAATATTAGCTTCTATAGGGAGCAAATGGACCTCCCAAATCCAAAAATACAATCAGATTTCAAAAATTTAAATTTTGATTTTTCGAATTTCTGCCGCCGACTGTGACCTTGCCGACTTCCGGCGCTCCCAACGCGCCATTTTTAGAGCTAGGGAAACGAAATACATACCAAACGATAGAGAATTGATCAAGGAACACGATAGTGAAGGTTTCAAGTCGATATCTCCCACTGTTTTGCCGCAATCGCCGCGGAAAGTTGAAAAAGTTTGATTTTTTCGGAAAATTTGACCTTTGACCGGTCATAAGTAGGTCAAATGTTGACCTAGGACCAAAAAATATACCACCAATCGCGAGATCTCGTTGAGAGCAATCCGTTGGTTTTTTCCGCTAAGCTTGTGGCGAGTTCGTACTTCCTTTTATTAGAGGTCTTTGTTCTTATTTTATCACGCCTTATTTGATTCATGTTTATTTTCTTGTCATTGTTGCTGCGCGCGTGAAAAACAATATTTCTTTTTAGCTCAGAAAACCGAGTCAACGTCGATGTTTGAAATTGTTTTTAGTTCAGAGTGCGGCCTACTTTCAAACTGTCATGTTCTTTATTTTCGTCTCTCAATATAATTTATCATATTTTATCGATTCGTCTCGGCCGCCACATTGGTGACCCCGACGTGATATGAATTTAACTTTTAAACAGTAAATTATTGCTCTTCAAGATTGTATATATACCTGCACATTCAAAGAAGACTTTAAAAGAAGAACGAGGAAGAAACACATCAAGTAATCGAAAACGAAAACGAGATGCATATACTACGTTACTCACGCAAGAAAGACAACCGACCAGACGATCACCTGAATAATCGCCGGTGGTTTCGGGCCGCGCCGCACCCATGCCGCGCCGCCTCCCTCCGCACCGGTTGATACCAGCGCACCGACCTCAAGCTCGCTTCTTCCAAGAGCGGCTCCGCTGACTTGTGGCCTAACCAAGGTGGATCCAGGCCGCGCTGAGCCACGCCGCCTGCTCCACCGCGGTGCTTCTTATCTTCGTACCTACCTACCTACATACCCAAGCGTTCGTCAACGACATGAACCTATACGTCGCCGCGAAACGCAGAACACAAGTCAGCGAGTCGCAAGTCGCCGTCGCCGGAGTTTCCGGGCTGCGCCGTTTTATCGCCGCTCCCGTCCGACGCGGCAGGCGCTGTGCCGCCATTAATAAGAGCTGGTCTGCGCCCATTCTGGCTGACAATTTGTGATCGATTTTGTTTAGCAATTTACTATACCTTACTTTCTAGCTCCGCTCTGGGGCGGGGAGTATTGTGGCGAGTTCGTACTTCCTTTTATTAGAGGTCTTTGTTCTTATTTTATCACGCCTTATTTGATTCATGTTTATTTTCTTGTCATTGTTGCTGCGCGCGTGAAAAACAATATTTCTTTTTAGCTCAGAAAACCGAGTCAACGTCGATGTTTGAAATTGTTTTTAGTTCAGAGTGCGGCCTACTTTCAAACTGTCTTGTTCTTTATTTTCGTCTCTCAATATAATTTATCATATTTTATCGATTCGTCTCGGCCGCCACAAGCTCTACGACCTTCCGTTTCGAAACGCCAGGGGGGGGTCGTAACAACCCCCCCCCCTGGTCGTTCGTGTTATGAGAAATGGCCTGGTCGTGCGAGGGTTAATATACCGCAGTACTTAACATTATGTCACTTGCCATTTGTTTTTTCTTTGTTTGATGTAGTTAACCAAGGGTCAGATCAAATGAAGTCAACTGAGGTCAAATTACGTTTGTGCCAATAACTTGTCACATAATAAAGATAAAGCTTTAAAAATTAAAATGGTATCATTCTGTTACTCATGAACAGCCGGGTCGAATGATATGCAACATTAAGTATTTAGACCATTCTTAAGACGCTTGAGTTGTACTTTAGTTGTGTTTAACCTTGTAAGTACACTTAGGCAAGTAGAAAAGTATATTATTCGACGCGCCTTGACGTGCTGAGCATGGTGGCGTTTTTTTTTTTTGCTGACTTAATTGAGTAAAATGTATAAGCGAAAAACTATGGAGCCGTTACGGCGATTTTTTTATTTTGACCCCCGAAACCCCCACTAAATATTGACCTAAAATCACCAAATTTGCACAGGGGCGAGAATTCCGGGGAGCCCACCTACCTACCTGCCAAATGTGGTATTTCTAGGTGCCATAGGAATCGCGAGGGGAGTCGCATCGCCCCCCCCCCCCCCTCCTAGGCCGCGTTATGAAAAAATGATCATACAGGGCGAGGGTTAATATTCCATGATATTGTCGATTAGGTGGTTAACATTTGGTGATTTTTTTTTTTTGGCTCACACTAGTCACACTTATCATTTCCTAGCAGACGACCCGTAGGTATTGATTATCTGAACATATTCCGTGATTTCATCACTCTACCATGTCTTCAATACAAATTACTGTCGAAAAACTACTGTTGACCTTTACTGACCTAACGTGACCTTTTTGAGTGACCGCTGTCCATCAGCTGCACCCTATGCCCCCTATCTACTGTCTTATTGCATAATGCATATGAGTAAATGGTCATGCTTCTGTGGTGCTGTGAATATTTTGTAGTTATGTACTGGTTTTGAAGTGATTGTTGAAAAGGAAGGCATTTGTACTCCCCTCCCACTTTGTTTATGATGGTGAGCTCACAAAGCTGACCTTACCCCATGTAACCCACAGATATGAGAATTTCTAGATCTAGAAATTCTCATATCTGTGTGTCACATGGGAAAGGTAAGGTTAGGAAGTTAGATAGGGCGGCAGAATCTGCCCCCCCCCCTCCCCCCCCCTCCCCCCCCCAGCAGGGCGCGTATGGCTGAATAGCCCAGCGGGGTGTGGGTTAAAATAAGTACCTAACCATGTCTCTCTTTTTTTCAATCTTGTCATTCCTACAGCTCATCTTCTTGAATTTTCAAGCTAGGTGAATCGCATGATGATATAAATACCAACAATTTGTATATCGATATACGTTTGAATTTTACGGATCCGCCAAGTAGTTTTGGAGATACGGGGGGACAAAAAATGCCCCTTCCCCACCCCCCACCGCGCGGAAGATGGCCGGAAAGCCCACCGCCTGCCGGGTTAACGCACCAGTGCAAGTGCTGCAAGTCGGCTGTTCCCGCTAGATGGCACTAGTAGTAGACGCCTGAATGACTAGGCTGTACCGCAAGGCCTCGTCGTATACAGGTGAGGTATGTAGGGGAGAGTGGGGCAAAGCGGCCACCCGGGGCAAAGCGGCCATCCATCGTTTTAGCCCTCCACAGCTGGCGTCAGTTCCAATTTATGATTTCCAATTATACTTCTCTTTGCGGTCGTTCGAATGAGCCACACCGGGGTTTCAGGCCCATCGCCATTGTTCTGTGAAACACGGAAAAGCATTTCTTGCCAGGTTACCAATTATGTTTACAATTTTTAAATGTTATTTTATTCCATAACCATTTGGAATTTTTATAAGCGTTTTTGTGCATGCATTGCGTGGTTATCGTACATGCCTTCTACCAATTTTTTTTTGCTTTTTACCCCACTAATAGCTGAGCTGGAATATTTTTGTCTCGGACGGTATGCGCGGGGCAAAGCGGCCGGGGCAAAGTGGCCAGCCCCCAATTGGCCATAAGTTGTTTCCATCTGGATAAAAACATTATTTATATTCAAATGTGTCGTCATGCATTCATCTTGGCCACTTATCGGTTACATGAGTTACCAAATTATGCAATTAAATGTTTTTCCAAGAAAATTCTTTCTTTGTTTAGCAATAGGTGGGAAGATAACAAAGTAAACATCCATCTTCCCTTAAACCTTGTCACCATCAAATACCCTAGTCGTGCATGAGGCAACTATTCTGTTTCTCATATCGGGACTTGAGAAGTCGCCAGTGGGCGCTTTGCCTCAGAGATGGGGCAAAGTGGCCAATATGCTAAAGGGTTAAAGTTTTGTCAATATCTCCCATATGTGAACGCCTTTGGAAATGAAACGCAGTTGGAATAAAAGACAATTTAATAGGGATCACATTGGTATAGAAAGAATCTTTCCAAGTTTAAAAATCAAGCGTCGGCATCGTTAGAAAAGTTAGGGTGGCCGCTTTGCCCCACTCTCCCCTACTATGTAGGTACCGTATGGCTCTTTGGTGCATTGGTATGGCTATAGGTCATGCTGATTTGCATACTGAACGAAGAACAATGATCGACCCAATAAGTTAATGGGTTAACCCTCGCCGGACCTATTGGTTTTCTACATAGTACATACGCGCCGGCCGAGGGGGGGGGGGGCGGGTACGACCCTCCCCCTCGCCGTTTCGCCCCTGGTGGAGCTAGCGCGTCGCGGAAAAAACGAGCGTGTGCGCCGTTACGAGACGCAGAGATTGGTACCCGATTTTAAGGTCCTAGGTCAACCGGTGACCTCTGAGGTCAGGTCAAGTGCCCCAAGGTACGGTTCAGTTTTTGGTGAATAACTTCGCAAAAAACGGCCACAGAGCGCCGATTTTGGCAGCATCGTGTTCGCCTCGCTCAGGCGCGTCGAATGATATACTTTTTGTCCGGGTCAGGTCAACTTGGGGTGTTGACCTCAGGTCAAGGACAGGTCAGCACCCCCAGGTCACGAAGTTGGTCGAAAGAGGTCATGTCGCATATCATTCGATTTGGCAGGCCTTCCTGAGTTCATTGGTGCCTTCCCCGACTCGCTAGCTCAATTTGATCAAGAGTTATTGACGAAAAACTAATTTGACCTTGATGACGTCATAAATGACGTCACGCAAGGTCAACATTGCAAAAGTGACGCATCTAACCTTGCAAGGAGTGCATCAAATCACGATTCTGTGTGCTTGAGATAGTTGGAGATCGTTCCCGGCGCCAGAATAGCAGTTTTCATTTTTCCCCATTGACTTATAATGGTGAGGTCACGAAAATGACCTGACCTCATATGACCTTTAGGAAAAATCCGAGATATACAAGTTGTGGGACTCATAATGGATACTAGATCCTGCAAGTTTCATTTCCCTGTGACATCTCCTCTGGCAGTGAGGGCGTTGCGAAGTTGCGACATCTGAAGACCGTGCAGAGGTTCACTTATGACGTCATAGGTCAGTGACCTGACCTGACCCAAAAATGCGGTTGGTGTCAAAAGATGCGGCTTGGATCAAAGGTCAGGTATGCCAAGTTTCAGCTCTCTATCGCCAGCGTGTTCGGAGCTATCGCGAAAAAACCCTATGGGGGGGGGGCGGCACCCGCCCCCCCCCCCTCGGCCGGCGAGGGTTAATTAAAAAGATCTTTTGGCATGATGTTATTCATAACAGTGTCAGTTAGCTGTAACAGTTTAAGAGTCAGAAGCCATTTGTTTCGAAAACGTGAACATCGAGACATTTGGACTTACGTCACCTCAAGTCTTTGAACTGCCCTAAACATGCTCAGGGGTGTTCTTAACGTAATGATTATGACAGCCTTTCGAAGCACCGCTTAGAGCCCGTTGCCTGAACCTATCGTGCCAAGAAGACGGCAAGGAGAGGGGTATGACACACCCCCTTCCCGGCCTCGATGTGTGGCGATCATCGCCGTGACGCGAGTTAATGAGTTGTAAAATCGGAAGCAGATTATGGCATGCTTATCGGCCATCAATGTACCAAAAACAGCTAAACACCATCGATAATCGCATCAATCATTTATAAGCCTGTAACCCTATATTGCGGGACAATTCAGCGCATGGGTTGGCCTGTTACGATATAAGAAGACATTGCACTCAATAACTGAAATCAACGCAATATAAACACACAAAAGGAGGCAGGTTTCTACGTGTGTCTGCCTAGTTTTTAATTAAATGAATGTGTGCAAGAAAAAGCTTGCCAGCGAAACACTGTGCTGAATTTCCACTCAATATGCGCCTTCACCCTCGCATTTGTGGCGGGTCGGATGGACCCCTCCCTCATGGCTTTTTGCATAAAATCGCGCAAAAATGGTCGATCATGACGAAACTTTAAGTATTCCCGAGCCAATTCATTTTACATATAATATGAACAATTCATGACCCTGACCCTAACGACTTTTGACCCGTGACCTATTTCTTGAGGTCATGCTAGGCCAATAATTGCTATTCAGCATATGTCAGCGCATATTATCCGAGCGTTTCAAGACTTTTGGTAATTAGAAACGTGCCAACATGTGAAATGATGTTTTCCCATGCAATATGGTAGACGTCGAGGTCATGTGAAGGTCAAGATAGGGTCATTGACCTTAGATCATAGATGACTTTGTTTTCTTTACATATTTTACAAGCTTCTGGGATAGTTTGAAGACGTTCAAATAAAGTACCCGTTTTAGCATTTGAAAAGTAGGAGTTTTGGTACCCATTCAACATGCTATGAAACTGCAAGTGCGATGACTGACCTGACCTGACCTGACCCGACCTACCCGAGATACATGAGTACCTACATCATCTTTGATCAAAGGTAATGAGAAATTCGAAATCAAGGATACCTAGCAGCCAGGGGCGGATCCAGGATTTCGATAGGGTGGGGGCGGCACATTTTCCGCCTGGGGGGGGGATTCACTTCACTACGGCATACGGGGGCGGTACTTCGGCTTTATGGGCCAGCACTCTGACTTCAGGTGGAGAGAAGACACGCGCACCGACTGGGGTCTGCAGTTGCACCAACTTCGTACCGACGGGGGGGGGGGCGTATGACCGCCCCCCCCCCCCCCCTGAGATCTCGAGAACGAAGCAAGATAGCGACAAGCGGTATACGGCATTGGATACGCACGGTCAAGGTCTACAATTTTTACTAAGGTCATTTCCAGGTCAGGTCAAAAATGACGTCACAGGGGTCGAAAAAGTCAAAATGGCGGCGCTAGATATGTAGAGTTTTTCTCGAATAACTTTCGAATTAGTCAAGATAAGAACAAACTAAGGGCATCATCGTGATCCTCTCGTCAATCCGCATCGAATGATATATATATATATATATATATATATATATATATATATATATATATATATATATATATATATATATATATATATATATATATATATATATATATATATATATATATATATATATGTTGACCTCGAAAGGTCAAGGTCAAAGGTTGACCTCAGGTCACGTGACCTCGAGGTCATCATGTATGTATATCATTCACGGATCTTCTAAGGAATGCGTTATAACACCGACTAAAACGCATTTTGTCGAAAATCAGCGATAGGGCGTCAGTTGCATAGTACATATGTTGCTATTAGAGGTCACTGACAATACGATACGAGGCTAGGTCACCGGCCAGGTCACCAAGGGTCAGCACATGAACCCAACTTTACTAAGGTTGTGCAATGCATGTTTTATGGCCAATTTTTCATTTCCAACTCAATGGTGTTGGTTATAAGACCATCAGGTACGGTTTAGGTCACTTTCTGGTGGAGGTCAGGTCAAGGTCAGGTCAAATTTCAAAGTTGATAGTTTTGCATAAAATGGGTATTGATTCGCTGCAGCTCGTGACGGGGAGTCTAATGGTCGTCTTTATTTTGCGCTACGAGGTCTAAAGTTGCAAAAAAATGAGTTTGAAAATTTGACGTCTTCAGTTTTGAACTGTTTTTTTTTTTCGCTATAACTTGGTCAGAAAAAGAGCTATCCATCTCAAATTTGGTATTTGGATAGAAGGCGGTAAGGACTATTACATATATTCCGTTTTTTTCGAAATTCAAAAACTTTTGGATTTTTCGGCTATTAAATTCAAAAATATATTTTTTAATTTTTGTGGGTCAAAATCCAAAAATTTAAAAATCTGATATAGCAGTTTTGTAGTCCTGTTAATTCTGCACAGTTTATGTCGAAACATTTTTCTGTATCTCTAAAGCTGTAGGCCTGACAGCTCTTCCCGCGAAACCTTTTTTTTGGGTCGAAAATGGCAGAAATGACGTCACTCCGACGTCATTAGCGGCCAACCTATCACAGCCTTAGGAAAATTTTTGGTCACAATGTGCAATAGCTATTTACGGGAGGGTACTGAAAGTTTGGTGACGATCGGCGCAGCGGTTCTGGAGATATATCGAAAAAAAGCTTAAGGGGGGGGGGCAAAAAATGCTCCCCCATTGCCTGGAGGGTTAAAGCAAAATGTCCACAGAACGCATTGAGCACAAATTTATTCTTCCAGGTCATGTGGGACAAAAGTTATGTAGCAAGATAAATTATCTGGGGCGTCTTGCCCCAGGCTACCCTTCGGTTTTTCGCAAATAGCGTAGAAACGGCGAACGTCGTTGACCGTAGTCCGTGTTAGGTATTCATTATTCATAACACAGGGCTACAAATTACTATCTCGGATTTTTGAAATTTTTGGATTTTGACCCCAAAAATAAAAAATTAAATTTTTTGAATATAATAGGCGAAAAATCCAAAACGTTTTTTGAATTTTGAAAAAAACGGGAAATATTTGATAGTCCTTACCGCCTTCTATCCATGACCAAATTTGAGATCGATACCTCTTTTTTTTGGCCATGTTATAGCGAAAATAAAATCTGAGGCCAGTTTCACCAATAAAAAACAGACGGCTGCGATTATTTTTTGACAAAACGATAGTCTATAAATGCTATTTACCGGTGGAAAAAGTAATTGCTGACCAAATAATATAGCGCTTGAAAGCTACGTTATTACATTTTTCAAGTCAGCGATTAGTATTTTTAGCAGTAAATGACATTTTGAGACTATCGTTTTGTCAAAAAATAATCGCAGCCGTCTGTTTTTTATTGGTGAAACTGGCCTCAGTTCAAAATTTATGATATCAAATTTTCAAACTCTATTTTTAGCAATTCTAGACCTCGTAGCGTAAAACAAAGACCACCATTAGACTCCTCGTGACGAGCTGCATCGAATCAATACCTTTTTATGCAAAAATATCAGCTTAAATTTGACCTTTTTTGACCTGACCTCCACCAGAAAGTGACCTAAACCGTAGGGGAAGCCGGGGGAAGCCCGGCATAGTAAGCTCTTTTCCATTTTTATGACATACCTTGCGTGATGTATAAAATGCTAATATCCTGTTAGCTAGATAAGTTAATTGGCCGTGTTGTCCCAAAAACTTGTTTTTGTGGAAACAGTATAAAGTTGCGAAATTCGAGTTTTAAAAAAGTATTAATTTTTCTGGGGTAAGTAAGCCCGGCATAGGGGTAACGCCGGCCACCTCTCCAGCGCTTTACAACGAGTTGATGAAGCCATTATGTGTCTTCCAAATATGGACAGAAAGTGAAATATTAAGGTACTGTTTAGCTCTGGACATCTTAGAGTTTCTGTCACTACTGGTATTTTAGCTAGCGTCTATCAAGTATAGAGCACAGGTCGATGAAAATCGTGATGCAAAATTGACAAAAAAATGTAAATAGACCTCAGTCATTTGCTTCGGATTGTATTTGACAGCAATGACCAACACATCTGAAAGTACAAGGAAGGAAGCATCAGGACAGAGGTGTACCTAGCTGGGAGTGATGCAGGCAAGGATAAAACACTTACAAACGATACATGGGTACCACGGTCCTCTATCCCCCCTCGAGACTTTAGGTACCGTATGGTGCCAAAGTCTGAAGACAAATGGGCAAACGCAAAGAACTCTGTTGACAATGAAATAGAACGACATCGTAACGCACAACCGAAGGACATGTCACTCGCAAACATAGTCATCGAGGTACTGCGGTCGGTGGCGTTCCCGGACGCTATGACGAGTACATCGCGGGAGAGCAGGGGGCGAAGTGGCGGGTTCCCTCTCGTGCTCGACCGGAGCAGGAGAACACATGCGCGCGCTCTTCCCGGGCGAGCGGTTGGGTGTCGCGGATGGGGCGAAGTGGTGGGAAGGTGACGCGCTGCTTGGCTGGCTGGCCGGTTCAGGTGCCGGCTCACGGGACGAGGCCATGTCGCTGTGAGGCGGCGTGGGTGGACTGGGGCGGTTGGCGAGTGTGCGCGAACGGTCGCCGGCGCTGTGGGACAGTGGCAATCCGCGCGATGGATCCTGCGTGTCCCTCTTCACAGAACTCTCGTCTCGGGACTGCGTCCGTGGGATCTGTGGTAGTCTCACCTCTCGTGCCAGTGGCGGGCGAGGAATGAACGGGGTGTAGGAGCGTAGATGCTTGCGGTTGCGGATGGTAACACGTCCAGATCCGTCAACCTTCACCACGTACTGGTCAAACTGACGTACTTCGATAACGATCCCCGTCTTGTCCCACTTCATGGGGTGCGGACCTATGAGGTTTTGAAGACGCACTGTGTCACCGACGACGAGTGGGGGCAGCATCCGAGTGTGTTCGGAGAGCCGCTCGTGCGTCCTCATGTGACGGTTGCGAAGTGCCTCTTCGCGGTAGGCGAGGGTCTCCCGCCATGTGCTGTGGGGCTGGTATTTTCCGGGATGGATTGGGATAAAATCCCTGATCGGCCGTCCGAAGATAACTTGGGCGGGCGACAAACGAGTGTCGCGGTCCGGCGTGTTGCGGTATTGTAGTACGGCACGCTGAAAACGATCTGTGTCCAGACTACCATCTGGCAGTGAACTGTCTGATATCAGTCGCTTGACGGTTTTGACTGCTATCTCCGCTCGGCTGTTACTGTGGGGGAATCCAGCGGCGTATTTAGAAAATCGCGAAGGGGGGGCCAAGGGTTTGGAGGGCGCCACCTCACCCAAGGAGGGCGCCATACGGTCGCGAGATAAAAAATCACTCAACGGGGGGGGGGGGGGTTGGGAGGCGTTTTTTACCATGCCACCAGTTTTTTTTGCGTAACCTCGTATAGGTCGTGCTGCATTGATTTTGCATCGTGTGTATTCTTTATACTCCAGGTCACAAAAGGTCAAGTGGTCTTGAAATGCTGCGCCGAAGGCGCGCGAAATTTTTGAAAACAACCTTTTCCTCCGCTTTTTAGGCACGCCTTTCATACGATCACTGTTCAAAGCTCCTCTCGCTCTTTTACCAAATTTAAAGGTATAAAAAATACCTAAGGTTTGGTCGGGCCGCTGCCACACAAACTGTATAGAAAGCTTGGCTCATGGGTGTCGATGTATAAAAGTTTATTGGCGGTGGCATATCTACGCACCAGATCACCGTATCGGATTGATACCGGAGCGCGAGATGCGTAAACATCATCCAAATTACCTCAGACCAGCCTTCATAGCCTTCTCACAGGTGCATACAGTGTACCCACATAACCAGTTTCAAGCACCGAAACTTCAGATGCCTGCTGTTGCGGCCGAACCTGTTGACAATACTTAATCGTAATACATATAGATGCCATGATGCACGTAAAGTAGGATCAATCCGTTAAGACCAAAGACGTGTTTTATGCATCGTAGAGCGTAGATAGTTTTGGTAGGTATAGGTACTTCATTCATTGTGCTGAATGCACGTTCATTTGTGGCAGTTTTCACAGGCAAGACATCAACTATGTGCAATAGAACGACTAAGTTGAAGAACATGCCAAAGGAGTAAATAAATGATAGGAGGGCAGCGATCAACGGATGTTGCCAATAGGTAGAAGGGCTGCGATCCACAGGAGGGCGCTAATAGGTAGAAGAGCCCCGATCAACATCCCGAGTTTCGACAGTAGGGCACCGATAGGTAGGAAGTTGGCGAGCAGCAGGAGGGCGCCAATGGATAGAAGGGCAGCGATCAACAGGAGGGCACCAATAGGTAGGAGGGCCCCGATCAACAATCAACAGGAGGGCGCCACCAGGTAAGAGGGTGGCGAGGAACAGGAGAGCACCAATAGGAGGGTGGCGATCAACAAGAGGTCGCCAATAGGTGGGAGGGCGGTCATCAACTGCAAGTCGCCAATGAGCGGAAGGGTGACGATTAAAATGGGGGTGGCAATGGTGAGGAGGGCGCCTTTGCTCAAGAGGATGACACGAACAGGACGGCGTCTGTGCGGAGGGCGCTGGTCAACAGGAAGGTGCCAGTAGATAGGAGAGCGGTGATCAACAGGAGGGTGCCAGTGGTTAGGAGGGCGGCGATCAACACGAGGGCGCCAATAGGAGAAGGGCCCCGATTAGCATTCAACAGGAAGGACTAGGGAACCAATAGGTAGGAGGGCGGCACTGAACAAGAGGGTGCCAAAAGGGAGAAAGGCGGCCTTCAAAATTTCACATGAGGGCGCAATAGGTAGAAGAGCGCCAATAATTATGAGGACGCCGATCAGCAGAAGGGCGGCAAATGTGTAGCAGGGTGGCGACCTACAGGAGGGCGCCTTCGGGTGAGAGGGCGCTTATTTACAGGACAGCGGCTTACATAGGCGACCACCGTTACGCTTAGAGAGCTACAGCCTACAAATGTGGTTGAAGGGCGCCCGAGGGAGCCCTCCAACCGTATTTGGAGGGCGTATTTGGAATGGGCGTCCTCCGAGGGCGCCCTCCATCCGTATTTTCCCTGTAAACACATTCGCGATTGGAGGGCGCTCTCCAGTCGCGATTGTTTTTCGATTCGATTATGGCGCCCTCCAATCGCAAAGGGCGCCTTCGGCGCCCAAGGGGGGGACCATGGCCCAGTGCCCCCCCCCCCTGCCTACGCCCCTGGGGGAATCCTACAGAGGATAGGCGATGCCGTACTCCCCAATCACGGAGGAACTGCTGAGTGGCAGTTGCTGTGAACTCCGGGCCACCGTCGGATGATAGCTCGTCACTGATGCCAAACGTGACAAAGATGCGCCGCAGTGCAGCGATGAGGCCCTTGGAGCCGTCCGCAGACTCCTCCACGATAGGCCAGTTACTGTAACGGTCCACAGCCACCAGATAGTGGTGGCCGTTGTGAGAAAAGTAGTCGGCACAGATAGCTTGAAATGGGTACGCTGGGAGGAGCGGAGGCGTGGGTGGGGACGATGGCTGAGACGGGGCGTTGCGGTTACATGCCTCGCACCGTGAACGCGTGTTCTCAATAGCCATAGACATGCCAGGCCAAAAGAACGAGCTCCCGGCCCGTGCATCCATCATTGTCACTCCTTGATGGGCGGCGTGAAGTGCTTGAAGAGTGCGATCACGTAGGGAAGTCGGTATAACGACCCTGTCGTCGTAGAGGAGCACGCCATCGTAGTCGCTCAGTTTCTCTCGGTATCGATAGTAAGGGCGAACAGCCGGCGGCATCTCAGCTGCGGTGGCTGGAAAACCGTCGTGGATGAAGTCGGATAGGGTTCTCATATCTGGATCGCTGGCAGTGGCGGCCCGTACGTCATCCCATGTGATAGACCGTATAAGTTCGAGTGTGGATGAAGCGCACAGGATAGAGCACTGCTCATCATCAGTGTCGTTCACGTGACACCGAGAGTCCGGGAGGATCTCGCAGATGGGGGCCGGGCGTGCGCCCGGAAGACCGGCAGAGATCGTGGATGCAGCTACGTCATCGGGTAGGTCTGGAGGCTCCGCAGCACCGACTGGGTGCCGGGACAGGGCGTCGGCTGCGGTGTTGCGCACTCCAGGGATGTGGACGACGCTGAATCGGAAACGGAGGCTCTTTTCTTTTAGATTGCGCAGTCGGGGGTTGGGAATGTCTTCCAGGGAACGGTCCCCTAGGATCTTCAGAAGGGGCCGGTGGTCGACGGCGACGATGAGATCGGAGCAGCCCAGGGTGAAGTGACGGGCCTTGTTCAGGGCGTCGACAACAGCTAGGGCTTCACCCTCCACTGGTGCGTAGCGGGCCTCTGCACCGTGGGTGAAGCGGCTACCCACCAGTACCACGCGCCATCCGAGGCGGCAGCAGAAGGGACGGCGTCCGCTGCAGCCACAGTGTTTTTGGAACAGCCAGTATCCGATGCCGCCTTTTGACCAGTCGGTCACAAGGCAGGTGGGGAGTGATGTGTCAAAGATTTCCACGCCAGTTTCGATCTGTTTCAGGATCTCCGTCTTTGATCGGCGGAAGATTTCGTCGATCTCTGCAGTCCAACTGAATGGACGGCCGGGTTTCAGGAGGTCTCGGTATGGCTTCATGTAGTCGGCTGATGCGAAAGCGTACGCTACCTGGTTGATGAGACCGAACCAGCTACGGACATCCGTTAGGTTGCGCGGAGTGGGGAACGCCTCGATGGCTTGCAGCATCTTTGGACATGGTCGGACGGTCGTCGGTGTGATCTCGAAGCCGGCGAAGTTGACGACGTCTTGAGCGAAGCAGAACTTCGATGGATTCTGGACGATACCGTGACGGCCACATGTGTCGAGCCACTGTACGGTCTGGTGGAAGGCTTCCTCCATGCTCGAAGCCCAGAGGAGTGTGTCGTCCACGCATTTCGTTTTGTTAGGTATGTCCGCAACGATGGCGTCGAACCGTCTCGTGTAGCCATCGCCCGACGCTACATAACCCTGTGGAGCCACACGGTATCGGTACCGACCCCAGGGTGTGATGAAGGTCGTCAGGTGTCTATCGTCCGGATGGAGTGGAACGGCGTGATATCCGTTCCAGGCGTCGCATACCGTCTTCTTGGTTCCACGAGGTACGGCACGAGCTTGTTGAAAGGGGGATTGGGTGTGATGAGTCTCTCGTGTTGCGTGGGCGTTGAGGTCCTGGAGGTCGACGGTACGGCGGGGCTTGCCGTTTTTCTTCGGGCTGATGACCATTCGATGGCACCAGGTGACTGGCGTGCTCGGCGGTACCTCTTCGATGACGCCAAGCCTGCAGTCCTGGTCGAGACCAGCCTTCACGTCGTCTTGCCAGTGTATTGGTACCGGTATGGGTTTGTGATGCGCAACTGGCTGCGCATCTGGGTCCACCATCAATCGAAGTGGTGGGCCCTCCATGGTGGGGAGGGGCTGGTGGCTGCACACATTGAAGGTGCTTGAGGAGTAGTACCTGAGAAGCCAGTCCTCGATCTTCTCCCTGTTTTCGTCCGTTGGAGGATACGGTGGGGCTTGTGGGAGAGGTGGCGGTAGCTGGCGTCGAGGGCAGTCACATGCTGCGGTCAAGCAGGATTCCGACGAGGTGGAATCACATGATGCGGTTGTAGTTCCTGACTTCACATCGTCGGGAAGCCCCGTCCGCGGGAAGTCGGCTCCGATGACGCCCAGCGCCTCGCATGCTCCTCTGGACAGGAAGAACTTGTCCGTTGCGTCCGTGAAGTATACCATCTGCCTGGTCTCCACGCCGCCTGGTTCCCGCGTGTCAGATATCCGCATGGCCAGCGCGCCTCGGATAGTGATGGGGGCGTTGTTGGCGGCAGTCATCTGCAGCTTGACGGGGGTGAGGTGCTGCTCGGTTAGTCCCAGGGAGCGTAGCAGGTGAGTTCCGGCGAGGCAGGACTGTTAGGTATGTCGTTTTGTTAGGTATGTCCGCAACGATGGCGTCGAACCGTCTCGTGTAGCCATCGCCCGACGCTACATAACCCTGTGGAGCCACACGGTATCGGTACCGACCCCAGGGTGTGATGAAGGTCGTCAGGTGTCTATCGTCCGGATGGAGTGGAACGGCGTGATATCCGTTCCAGGCGTCGCATACCGTCTTCTTGGTTCCACGAGGTACGGCACGAGCTTGTTGAAAGGGGGATTGGGTGTGATGAGTCTCTCGTGTTGCGTGGGCGTTGAGGTCCTGGAGGTCGACGGTACGGCGGGGCTTGCCGTTTTTCTTCGGGCTGATGACCATTCGATGGCACCAGGTGACTGGCGTGCTCGGCGGTACCTCTTCGATGACGCCAAGCCTGCAGTCCTGGTCGAGACCAGCCTTCACGTCGTCTTGCCAGTGTATTGGTACCGGTATGGGTTTGTGATGCGCAACTGGCTGCACATCTGGGTCCACCATCAATCGAAGTGGTGGGCCCTCCATGGTGGGGAGGGGCTGGTGGCTGCACACATTGAAGGTGCTTGAGGAGTAGTACCTGAGAAGCCAGTCCTCGATCTTCTCCCTGTTTTCGTCCGTTGGAGGATACGGTGGGGCTTGTGGGAGAGGTGGCGGTAGCTGGCGTCGAGGGCAGTCACATGCTGCGGTCAAGCAGGATTCCGACGAGGTGGAATCACATGATGCGGTTGTAGTTCCTGACTTCACATCGTCGGGAAGCCCCGTCCGCGGGAAGTCGGCTCCGATGACGCCCAGCGCCTCGCATGCTCCTCTGGACAGGAAGAACTTGTCCGTTGCGTCCGTGAAGTATACCATCTGCCTGGTCTCCACGCCGCCTGGTTCCCGCGTGTCAGATATCCGCATGGCCAGCGCGCCTCGGATAGTGATGGGGGCGTTGTTGGCGGCAGTCATCTGCAGCTTGACGGGGGTGAGGTGCTGCTCGGTTAGTCCCAGGGAGCGTAGCAGGTGAGTTCCGGCGAGGCAGGACTGGCATCCGGTGTCCGCCACGGCGTAGATGGCAGGTGCAGGGGTGGGTCGACGCAGTGTAGACGCGACGCCCAGGGCGCGGGTGTCGCTGGGGTAGTGTCTGACAAACACTCGTACTGTTGGCTGCGGTGCCGAAGGGCGCTTCTCCCAAGTGTCCAGGAGGGAGTTGTACACGTGGTGGTCAAGGGTGACCTCCCCGTGGCTGTCCCCTGACGAAGAGGTAGCCTCGTTGGCGCTGTTTCCCAACGTGACTGGGTGGTTTCCTGACACGAAGGGCGCTTCGTGGACATGGACAACTGGCGTCGCACGACTGTCCTCTGACGACGAGGTGGTCTCCCTGACACTGCAGAGCACATCAAATGGGTCGGAGTCAGCTGGCTCGACTTCGGCGATCGCAGTGGCCGAATCTTGTGTGCGGTGCTGACTCGCACGCACACCTGGAGATGATGCGCGGCGGATGGTCCCTGGTCGTCTTGGGCTTGGAAGCTGTGAGCGGCACACATTTTCGAAGTGGTGTAGTTTACCACATCTGGTACAGGAGTGACCGTAGGCCTAGGCGGGGCAGCTCGCTATACGTGCCTCCCGTTCCTGAGAGTGGCCATGCTTCCCACAATGTCCACAAGGTTGTTGTGGTGGTGGTGGTGGGCCGACTGTGGTGGGGCTTGAGAGGCAGTGCCGCTGCTGTTTCCTGAATGTGCTGACACCAGCTGCTGTAGGAGCGGTTGCTGTGGTGGACACATTTTGTAGGCGTTGGGCAGACAGTTTACCTCCTTCACGGGCCTCGATGAAACGGACAGTTTCCTCGAGTGATGTAGTTTCAACTTTCTCTGAAAGCAGAGACAGCTTGATCTCTGGATCATAGACCCCACGTATGAGTGCATCTCGGACCATGACGTGACTGTAGTCGACGGTCGTCGGGATCTCGCAGTCGCACTGGATGGCGTAGCGGCACGTACCTGCGATGCCCTTCAGGCGGGCACAGAATGTTCGCACGGGCTCGTCACGATCCTGGTCGGCGCTGTGAAGCGCATCACGGGCGACCAGCACGTTTTCAGCCTGGACAGCCAGTTTCTTGATGTTGGCCACCACTGTGGTTTCAGTACAGGTGGACATATCACCATATGTCCGTGCGAGGTCCCTGCGCAGGGTTTCATCACAGCAGTCCAGCAGTTGGTACACAATATCTGGCCCCGTGATCCTTGTGGCGGACTTGTACACAGTCCACCTCTGGATGAAATACCCCCAGTCTTCCTCAGTGCCACCACCAGTGACAATGGGACGCTTGACACGTTCTACTGGGGCAGATGCAGGGGTAGTGCCCATGGTTGCAGGAGCTGCAGGGGTTGGATGAGCCGATCTCTCATGCATTTGTAGGAGGATGGCTAGGAGTGCTTTGTCTGGCTCATCTGAAGCCCAGGTACAGTCCTGGTAGGGACAACTGACAGACATGGTTCCGCAGGCGTGTCTGGTTGGGTGAGCTTCACAGGTCCCAGTCCAGGGATTTGAGGCGCTTCAGCGACGATGATGTGTTGGTCATAAATAGACCTCAGTCATTTGCTTCGGATTGTATTTGACAGCAATGACCAACACATCTGAAAGTACAAGGAAGGAAGCATCAGGACAGAGGTGTACCTAGCTGGGAGTGATGCAGGCAAGGATAAAACACTTACAAACGATACATGGGTACCACGGTCCTCTAAAATGTGTATTTCAAAATTCCTTAAAATTTATTTTTTCATTTACCTAAATGCATCATATTGCATATCATTCGACTCGGCTGATGAAGAAGAACAAAACGACACCATTTTTGAAGCTCTAGCTTCATTGTCTGTCGCGTTATGTGCAAAAACGTAGTTTGACACTAGTTGACCTCAAGTGACATGACTGTTCTTGTAGCATACAAACATAAACTTAGTCGTAAACTGATGGAGGGTAACTAAAAACCGTTAAAATGGAGCGGATATCTCCCATATTTTACAGTAAAAACCAGGCAAGCAATCGCCCTTAATCCATACTTGATAGGTATAGGCACTGGAATAGAGCGACACGCCGAATTGGCTTTGTCTGTGATGACATGTTTATTTTCGAAATTTATCTTTAGGCTAGGTGTAAACCAAACCTAAGTAGGTACCTACTCAGTACATATCATCTCATGGAAAACAGTGGTTTAGTGGCATAGCTCTCGGTTGGGGGTAAGCTTGCCCACTCGCCCGGGGTTACCCCAATATGCTTATTTTATTTTAGAACAGCGATGTTTGAAAAAAATGTCATACTTAAGCCAGCCTGCTTCGTCACCCCTCACTACAAACACTTAACCCTCGCCCTGGCAGGGGGGGGGTCGATGCGACCCCCCCTAAGGTTTTTCGAAGATAGCGTAAAAACGGCGGCGCGCAGCGCCGCCAAATTTGGCACAGCCTATGGGGCAACCTTTTTACATATGACCTGAAAATTTCAGGTCCGGGTGACCTTGGGTCAGGTCACCAGGTCAGAAAAACCGGTACAAGGTCATGGTCAAATTTCAATTTTCTTTTTGCACCTGTCCAACTCACAGTTTTGCACCGATTTCCTTCAAACTTTCAGGATGTGCGAAGTTCACCGAGTTGTATAACATATAGTTCGGGTTTTTTGAGGTCACTGACCTGAGGTCAGTTAGAGGTCATTACGTCGTAATGTTAAGCCTATGGGAAAATACTAAATTCCGAAAATACCTACTGGAGATATCTACTTCTTTCTATCACTTTTGTGCTTTGAATCCATAGTAAATAACAGCAGGTCACTTGGTGCTTCGTTGTTTGGTGTAGGGGAAAGTGGGTGTATTGCGCCCTCCTAACCAATTGCGCCCACCAACATTCCCACGGATTCAATGGCATGTTTAGAATTTTGTGTTCGAAAATATTATTTTCACCACTGGATTGTTCATTTTATAGCCCAAACACTCCGATGAAGCCAATCAGCAAGGCTCATTACGCCATCAAAGATGTTATGGCGTTTTCTTAACTTTTTTGCAGTATTTTGAACCGTTGGCTATAAAAATTTACGATATTTGTGTGATTTTCAGAGTGATATTTAGAAAGAAAAACCCCTTTTTCATTGTATATCACTGAAACCGTAAACTTCCTGCAACATCTTTATGATAACTTCTATGCTTTTATTAAAAAGTGCCTCAATTTTAATTGCGCCCATGGCAATTGCGCCAGGGGGGCGCAAATAGAATAATGGTGTAGCCATTGTATCACGACAGTATGAATACATCATTAACTGATTGCAATAAAGAAGGAGTTTAATGTCAGGCAAGGGAGCAGCCCGCTGTCGTTAGTCCGCAAATTATTTCTCTCGTCAAATTTATAATACAGCTGCCATTTAGGCCACGACTTGTGGTGTAATTGACAAAATACGACATTTTCAACATGGACTCAGGCGTGAGAAGTGACAGCTATGATAAAAAAGTAAAAACTGGTGTCATTTAGTTGTCAAAACGATAAAAATTATTAATTTTGAAAGAACCGATTGAAAAAGTTAACTGTATAGGCGCATACGTTCACATATATCTAGTCGGTTACAGTAAACGTTTTCGTTGCACTTTAACAAGCGTACGGACACATGTAAAGTTATCTACCTGGGCAAAAAAACATCGCGATTTATATCTACATTTATTATTCATCCAGCCTTAATAACATTATAAATGTTTAAGTAAGCCGCAATGACATTAGACTGCCGGGGTGTATGCATTCCGTCTCATTCACTTAGCCATGTTAAAGTATAGGGCGCAATTGGGTTCTAATTGCGCCATCCCCCTGGCGCAATTTGCAGCAGTTGTTGGCAAATGCGCCCTTTTGCATGTTTCTGAAAAAGCAGCTGTCAGAAGCAAACGAAACATTCTTAATTGATCGGGAGGCTCTTAAATCGTAGCCAATGAGCTCCTCTTTGAAATGGTTACCAGTGCATGCTTATATCTCCAGCGGTTTTCTTGCAATTAGCGTTTTTCCTTAAGGTGGCGCAATTCACCCTCCTTCCCCTACTTATCCATGGGTCAGGTCAAATGAGGTCAACTGAGGTCAAATGACGTTTTTGCCAATAACTTGGCACATAATGACGCTAGAGCTTTAAAAAATGGTATCATTGTGTTCCTGGTGATCAGCCGAATCGAATGATATGCGATATGATGCAATTTGGTTAACTTGAACTTAATTTATAATTTTAAGTTTACTTAAAATTTAAGAAAAACTTTAAGTACACTTAAGCAAGCTAAAAAGTATATCATTCGACGCGCCTTGACGTGCTGAGTTCAGTGGTGCTTTTCTTTTTGCTCTATCTTAATTAGATTAAAAGTTATAAGCGAAAAACTTTTGACCCGTTTTTAGCGAAATTTTTACATTTATACCCCCCAAAACCCCCCTAAATATTGACCTAGAAAAACCAAATTTGCACAGGGGTGAGAACTCCAGGGGGCCCACCTACCTACCAAATTTGGTGTTTCTAGGTGCCATAGGAGCCAATCGCGAGGGGGGGGGGGGTCGCATCGACCCCCCCCCCCTGCCAGGCCGTGTTATGAAAAATGCCCTGCCAGGGCGAGGGTTAAACGATCCTTTCATAACATTCGTATAAATATTAGGGTTGTATGTTATAACATGAACAGTGCAACATACCTATCTCAGTTTTTAGCTAAAAACCCTTGAAATATCATTTTTGCTCTATAACTTTAGCAATATACAATTTTTGCTAGTGTTAACTTTTACACTGGCGTTACCTCAGCTGCCACGCTGAAAGGACAAACATTTTAGCATTTTATTATGAATAATTTAGCCGCAAACGGGGTGGCCGGGCTTCCCCCGTGCCCGGGGTTCCCCCGGCTTCCCCTACCTGATGGTCTTATAACCAACACCATTGAGTTGAAAATGAAAAATTGGCCATAAAAGTTAAAACATGCATCGCACAACCTTAGTAAAGTTGGGTTCATGTGGTGACCCTTGGTGACCTGACCTGTGACCTGACCTGGTATTGTCAGTGACCTCTAATAGCAACATATGTACTAGGCAACTGACGCCCTATCACTGATTTTCGACAAAATACGTTTTCCTCATTGTTATAGCGCATTCCCTAGAAGACCCGTGAACGGTGTAACATTTTATCTTTGAACTGACCTATGACGTCATCGGTGACCCAGAGGTCAATGAAATTTGGTTTCCTTCGACATATTTGACAGGGCTATCGAGCACCGTTTGAATTTTACGGATCCGTCAAGTAGTTTCGGAGATACGAGGGTGGGGGAAAAAATGTCCCCCACCGCGCGGAAGGTGGCCGGGAGCAGGGTAGGGGAGAGTGGGGTAATTTGGCCGCTTTTTTTAGAAAACGATGTCACTAAAAATCGACAACACATTTCTGCATTTTCTCAACGCTGACAGGTGTGGCATACATTTTACTTTCGTGGACAGTAAACTTGAAATGATGAGTAACTACTTATATTGAAATTGTGACGTATTACAAAGGTCTGCAAAGCGGCCAAATTGCCCCACTAGCAGGGTTATTTGGCCGGGGGTGTGGGGCAATTTGGCCGGTGTTAGTTTGAGGCCATGATTTTTGTTATAGGCGAGTCAGCTTCACATTCAGCAATGACGCGTGTCCTACGACGCATTTGAAGCATTTTGGAGGTTGACTCAGCCGTCACAGGGGTCGAAAATAGTCAAAATAGCGGCTCTAGATGCGATGACAGTTTTTTACGAATAGCTTTTGAAGTAATCAAGCTAGGCCAAAACTAAAAGTACCATCGTAATTTTCTCGTCATTCCGCATCGAAACATGTATGTGTTGACCTCGAGAGGTCAAGGTCAAAGGTTTGCTTCAGGTCACGTTACCTCAGGTCGCTTGACCTCAAAGTTGCTTGAGTTCAAGGTCATCATGTATATCATTCGATGCGCCTTGACGAGCTGAACACAATGAGACCATTTGCGCGGCTGTATCTTTTTTCTGTAAGTATTTATTAGCAAAAAAGCGTTAGGTAAACTTTGATGACGTCACATGCCCTTACAGCTGTCCAATAGGAAATATGGCATCAAGGTAGTCAAAGTTGGTCATTAATTATGTCCTTTATGGTATAATTGACCATGACAACTCGGCCGTCCCAGCATAGTGACTCTGAGCGCACCGGCCAAGTTGCCCCGCTAGTCCCGGCCAAATAACCCCACATTGCCATTCTGAAAATTTTTGTCTATAAAGTCGTCATGGCTGTACAGAACTAGATGAAATTGCTCTTGGAACCGCTGAACACGCTCAAGAATGGCGCTATAATGTTGGAATTCGTTTACAGCCCAAATACTACATGTTATACAAATTTTTAAACGGAAGTGAAAGTTACCATTTTCTAACGAAATTCACGTTTTAATAATTTTGAATAAAACTAAGAGGGGGAAAGTTTTGACATTTGTTCTCGAGTTAGTTCTGCCGATGACAAATGAATAGAGACTAAAGTTATTTCATTCACTTTTATCAGCTTTCGTACAGGTGGGGGCGGCCAATTTACACCACCGGCCAAATTACCCCACTCTCCCCTTAGGTATATGCCGGGAGGCCCACCGCCTACCGGGTTAAGTTTAGCTATCAAAAATGTAAAAACAGACCGCCCAACTTTTCCAAGGACCATGCTCTTGCAGGATTGCGATCTGACAGGTTACCAAAGACGTTAACTCGCTGCGAAGCACCAGTCACCAGCCAAATGGGACTGCAGTCGACATATTCCATGACTAGTGCCGAGTCATAAGTTCCACACGTTAACCACAGTCACCATCGGGATATGGGTCTTGACCATCCAGCAACAGATGCGTTTCAGCTGTGAACCGAGTGAATTAGCCTGTTACCTGCCACTTAACCCTCTTCTGCGACATTAACCATAAGGCTTCCCGGCTTCCCGCTCTGCCACGGTTCACATATCAAGCATGAGCCGGTGCAGCAGTTGAGTGTTGGGTTTGCTCTCTGGGCAGACTCGGAGTGCGCAGACTGGGGCTCCGTCTGTTCCGATCTAACACCGTCCCGCGGGACGTCAG
The DNA here is from genome assembly GCF_019059575.1 of Amphibalanus amphitrite. Classification (NCBI taxonomy): domain Eukaryota; kingdom Metazoa; phylum Arthropoda; class Thecostraca; order Balanomorpha; family Balanidae; genus Amphibalanus; species Amphibalanus amphitrite. The sequence goes on along the minus strand of NW_024881525.1, from coordinate 585,732 downwards.
CCGACCCCAGCGCCGCGCCGGGGTGGCAGTCGGAGCGCACTCGCCGACCCCGAGCTCAGCCGGGGTTCGTGGGTACTCGGGTAAACCTGAACAACTCCTCGACTGCCCCTCCCTGACCCCTTCCAGCCCGGGAGGAGGAGAGCGGATCTGAGATCCAGAAGGAAACGCGCAAAGAAAAACGTGTTAACGAAGGCATCGTTAAGATTAGGTATTCGACAAGTCATATCATGCCACCTGTTGAAGACAGGAAAGCGCGAGGGAGAGAAAATGAGGAGAGTAATGTGAATTAGCTAGCATGTGAGCAATTCTTAGCGAGGTCGTAATGGCGATGAGTCAGTCGGCTGAGAGAGATGGCCGGCCCAGGACGACAGCGCTGACCGCCCACCGAGCTGACGAGCTCTCGGGTGTGGTCGATGTCCATCGAGCGAACGTGCCCGAGACAAGTCCCTGCGACCGACCGGCGAGCGGTGACTACCGGAGCCAACCGGCGAGAATAGACCCACCTCGACCCGACGGCGAACGTGAGGTTCGCGAACGTTCTGACGGATTCCCTCGAAGCCAACCGGACGAGTGTCGGCATGGAAAGGATCGCGGAGGAGAGGCTTCAAACTGACCGGTTGGAACGGCCCTCGAAACGTCGTTTGGAGTTACATAAGGGACGCCCTGTGGAGACATAGCTCGGATGGAGCGGAAAGAAAGAGATGTGGAGTCGGGAGAGAGCGGCGGTGGCGGGGCTGCGCCGCCATCACGGCGGCCGCTGACGCGTGGGCGGCTGGCGGACGGGCTGCGCACTGGAGTCTGGACGCTCCGCCCGGCCCGCTCACCACCTGAGGACGGTCCGGACCGACTGGCGGACCGGACCTCAGCCCACACACGCCCCGGGACCGGGGAGCCCTCGGCAACACAGCCCGCTGGGGACAGCTCGCAGCCGGCCTCCCGGGAGCCGGCTCCGGCGGCGCAACACACCCGGAACGATCGACCAGAGCCGGCGGCAGGCCGCAGGTCCGGCCGGGCGGCGGCTGGGTAACACGGCGAGGGACCAACTGATCACGGGGGACCACCGGACCAGGGGACAGCAGGGGAAGGTCGGCCGGCGGCGGCACTCACCTGACCACCTCGTTCTCCTTGTCCTCCTCGCGGCGCTGGCGCTCCATCACCATCTCGATGATGCGCCGCTCGTCCTCAGTGAGGTGCGACAGGTCCGGCTCGGCCGGGGCCGCCATCCTGCCGCGCGCTGCGCCCGGCCGCCGGCTGCGGGCGCGATCAGAACATGGCCAGGGGCACGGCCGGCGGCCGCTGCGAGTCCGACGGCCACCGGCGACACGGCGACGTGCGCTCGCGGCGGCGGTGCCGGCCCGGTCTGGCGGCGGCGGCCGGCCGGCCGCGCAGGCCCGCTATCGACCGGCAGCCGCATGCACCGCGCACCGAGCGCCGCCGCCGCCGCCGCCGCCGCCCGCCGCTCCGCCATCGATCCCCGTAATGAGCGGTCCTTGTCACAGCCGCACCAACGCCGGCCCGGTCAGGTCAGGTCAGGGGTCATCAGGTCAGGCCAGGGACGTCAGGTCAGAGGTCATCAGGTCCAGTCAGGAGTCGTCAGGTCAGGTATATCAGGCCTCCCCTCCTCGGTAGATAGGTGAAGAAAACCGATAGATCCGACGAGTGAATCTGAATGTTGGTAAGATGACTAGACAATAGTCAATAGCTCAAATGAATCCAATTGGCGAATGTGTGCTCCTACCACATCCTATTTAAATGATTCGAAATCCTGAATTTTCCCACTGTTATTAGTGGAACACTGCTGCGTCGCTCTGTCTAAACTGACCAGAAGCCCGCGAAAATCGGCCGTCTGACTTCCCGTGGCTTCTCACGAGAAACAATGACGCGACTGTCGGCGGTCATCGCCTGCCTGACACCGTCCGCTCAAACGGTATTAGCTTACCCAAGGTCACAGAGCCACTGCACATCGCACGACGTCGTCTCATGATACTTGAAAACATCACCTGTACACCGTGACAAAATGTTCGGTCGAATGTTCGGCCAGCAGGTAAGGCCAGAAACGCCGCTAGACGGACGCTTCTTGTTTTATGCGATGATAAATGCTGAATAGTCATAGCGCTCACACAAACAACACATCATTGTAGCTCTCGCATTACTCGGACCGTGATTTCCGGTTTCGTAAGACCATACCTTTTTTCTTTTCGACAGCTTTCTTCATTTGCAAATTTACAAGCAACAGGAGCGCACATAATGACATCTAAAAATGTAGCTCATTGTTGTTTGGACTTTGGAGCATTGCTGCATTACTGCGTAGAGCGTTGCTTATTTGAGCATGGCCTAAGTCCATTATCGATTGATTGATGGGCTCGTCGTTCAGAACCTGAAAATTACACGGGCAATCTGCCAAAGTGACTATAAAATACAAAGATTGATATAAAAGATCACACATACTTACAAACACAAAGATTTTCCGTGCTAGAATAATTATTTGATTAGATGTATTGACAGACCGTGATTTCGGTATAGACTGTATTCTGCATTCGCAAAACGCAACACGTAACATAACAAACGTTTACTACATCCGGTACTCTGCAATCTGCATGCATAAAACTTGAAAACTAATAAAATAAACACTTGAACATATGGAGTTCTTCTATGCCAGCATGCACACTAGCAAATAAAGCAAGCATATCCCACTCGCACGACTACGTTGAAACGATGAAACGATAGCTTTGATGATTGAATGATGATTGAGCTGGGATGCCCAGCCACTGTCTGAAAGACATCTGGGCCACAGCGGCTGAACCGACATCAGCCACGGTTGGTAATCACCGTTCTGGGGCTTCGACCGGGCCGCCGCACGACGTCAGCCACTCCTTCACCTCGTCCGGGGTGCAGAGCACCCGGTTCATGCGCACCAGCCGGCCGCCCACCAACAAAAACGGACATGGCCGCCGGCCGCCACACTGCCTACCGGACCACGCCTTCGACCCCGCATCCCTCGCCTGCGACTCGGCACCCACCGACTCGGACTCTGCGGCCACTGACTCAGACTCCGCACCCACCGCCTGCGACTCGACACCCACTGAATCAGACTCCGCACCCGCCGCCTGCGACTCCGCACCCACTGACTCGGACTCCACACCCGCTGACTCAGACTCCGCGCCCACCGCCTCCGACTCTGTCTTCCCCGCCGGTTTCTTCGACCTCCTGGCCGATCGGCTGCGCCTCTTTGTCTTCTGCCCAGTCGTCTGCCTCGCTGGCCGCTTCCGTCCCTCCGTCTCAGTCTCCTGCTGGTGTTCCTTTGCTCCTTTAGACGGGGGTCGGGACTCCGCAGGCCCGTCAGCTGGCGGGGCTACCTTCTGGGGTTCCGTCGCTTCATCTGTCGGCCCTGTCGGTCCTTCAGCCGGCGGGACGACCTCTTGAGGATCTGTCGCTGCGTCACCTGGCGGGGCTACCTTCTGGGGCTCTGCCGCTCCGTCACTCGGCCCTGCCGCTCCGTCAGTCGGCCCTGCCGCTCCGTCTGCCGGCGGCACCAGCGGCGGCGGTGGACTGTCGAGGCGCAGGTAGGTGCGGAACACGGCCATGTTGGCGCGCGCCGAGTGGTCGCGGTGCGTGTGGCCGCCGCGCGCCGCCCACCGGTTGACGAGCGGCAGCACGCGGCGCGGCCGGGCGCGGCGCACCAGCTCACACAGCTCCGGGAACGACGAGTGGTCGCTGTAGGGGAACACCTGCAGGGCAGGGACACATCGTCATACGACACCCACGCCGACGTGTTATACGCCATACGATACATCGTGTTATACGACACCCTTCAGCACCATATTATGAGACACCTCTCGACCCGTGCCAACAATCAGCGCCGCATTATACGACGCCCCTCAGTTGCGTGTTCATCCCTCAGCACCGTGTTCTACGACGCCCCTCATCACTGCGTTATACGACACCCCTCAGCACTGTGGTATCAGATACGCCTCACTACTGTGTTATCAGATACTCCTCAATACTGTGTTATAAGCAGGGCTGCGGAGTCGGAGTCGGAGTCGGTCGGAGTCGACAGTTGTGACCGGAGTCGGAGTCGGAGTCGATTTTAGAAACCCGAGCCGGAGTCGGAGTCGGAGTCACCGAAAATCTGTCGACTCCGCAGCCCTGCTAGGTCTGCGGAGTCGGAGTCGGGAGTTGGAGTCGGTCGGAGTCGACAATTCTGCCCGGAGTCGGAGTCGGAGCTGGTTTTTGAAAGCCGGAGTCGGAGTCGGAGTCGGAGTCGCCGAAAATCCATCGACTCCGCAGCCCTGGACTTATAAGACAACACTAAATACCGTCAACACGATAATACAATACCCCTCAGTACTGTGTTATCAGATACCCCATTTACTGTGTTATAAGACACTCCTCAGTACTGCGTGTGTTTAATGTGACATCCCTCAGCACTGTATTATACGACATCCCCTCGGCATCGTACTATAAAATGCCTCTCATCACAGTACTATGTAACATCCCTCCACAGCACCGTGCCATACGACACCTCTCGGCGGCTTGTTACACGACACCCCTCAGCGATGCGGTAGATACCCCTCAACTCAACACCGTGTCGTATGACATCCCTTTGTTACGTGTTATACGACACCCATCAGTGCTGTTAGTTATACAACACCCCTCAACGCCGTGCTAAATGACACCCTCAGCACTGTGTGTGTCTCGTATGACACCTCTCAGTACCGCGATATACGACACCCATCGGAACTGCGTTACACGACATCCCTCAGTAATGTTATCAGACACCCCTCAACGCTGTCACAAGATACTCCTCAGCACCGTACTAAATCACAACACCAGCATTGGAAGTTTCACGATCGCCGACCGCTCCCAGGCCTCGATGGCGCAGTAGGCAGCGCGTGAGTCTCATAATCTCAAGGTCGTGAGTTCGATCCTCACTCGGGGCATGCTTTTAAGTTTTTAACCGGGGATTTTTACTCCGATAACATGCTCAATGCTCATGCTTCCCTCCTTTAGTCACTCGACATCAACGTCATCCAAATGGTAATTGCTTGCTACCTAAGTTTCCTTTCCTTTTACCCCCGAGTGTAAGAACCTTAAGATTTGGCCAGAGAGGGGCCACCACTGTAGACACCACTAACTTCCACCTTCCCTATTTGTGAGCGCCACCTCTGCCTCTGCCTGCCGCACTGACCTGCACCCGCCCGCCGCTGTACTGGGCTGGCAGCTGCGAGCCCACATAGAGCGCCGTCAGCAGCAGCGCCACGCGCTGTCGGCCCGTATCCGTACTGCCCGAGCCGTACTCGGCAATCTGACGGAACGGCACCAGTCGCAGTCGGCCGCCAGAGTGCGGGTCGGTCGTCCAGCGCGGCGATGGCGCGCAGCACTCGAGCAGGCGCAGCCGCGACTTGCTGACGATCACGTCCGTCTGGTGGGGAGCGGTCGGGGGTTAGGGGGCCAGTGGGATAGAGATGTCACATGGTCAAGAGTTAACGTGGAGGTTTCAGCCCCAAAATGACTCATAGGGTGTCATGATATGACAACTGTCAACTTTTACAGACGAGTCATGCAATTCTTACAGTTTCCATGTTAAGTGCTGCATCAATGAGCTCTTGCGTCATAAGTCATAACTTCTGTCTCCTAGCTATTTTAGCATCTCCCACGTGCTACAACTCGTCAGTCTTCCAGCTCCTATATCATGCCTCGTGAGTTCGTGATTGAGGAGTGAAGTATGGCAATATTACCGAATTGTGCTGTTCTTTTTTTGGCCACACAACCACCGCAAATCATATATGCAAGTGCTAATAGCAATCCAGAGAAGCTGTGGCGCCCTGAAGTCATATCATTATCGGCCGAAATCAAATCATCCTTACGTCACACTGTACCCTCAGGTCTTTGAATCGTATCAGCTCATCAGTGTGGGATGCTAACCGGCCTAGCACAGAACTAATTGGGAGCTGAAGCGTCACATGCAGACCCGACTCAGCAGGTGACCTGCCCGAGTGCGCTCACCTGCAGTGCCTCTGCGATCGCCAGCACGGCGTCCTCTTTGCCGAGCTCGCGCATGCCGATATAGATGTCGCAGTCGTCCCACTCCCTGCAAGGGGTCATCGGGCACGCCATGAGTCGCACGTAACGGGACAGTGACCACTGACCACTGGCTACACGTTGCCTACTCTGCACACAGCCAGGCAAGGTGCACGCATGACTTTTGTAGACCATTCGCTGCCACAAAGTAACTGCCTATAGTGGTGGATAAAGCAGCCGGCGAACGGCTCGTAAAAACCGACTCAAGACACGCAGCGAGAATCGCAGGTATCGAGAATCGCAGGTATCGAGAATCGCAGGTCCCTTCCCAATCCGCTACGGTAAAGTAGAGACAAACTATGTACAGAAGTCAGGCGTAGATCAAGACGAATACTCTACAGTTTGCCTTCAATGAGGCACGGCCGCCCTACTCTACTATGTGTTCATCTACTATGTGCAGAGATGGGTACGCACCTGAGGTAGCGGATGACCTGTTCCAGCACCTCCTCGCGCCGCGGGAACACACAATCTGGCGAGCAGTAGGTGTTGTCCAGGTACAGCCTGTCCAGGCCCGGTCCTGACACCACGTACTGGAGCGCCGGCTCGTCCAGGAGGCCCGGCCAGAACCGCAGGTCGCCCGTGTACAGGATGGAGCCGAAATCACCTGTCCAGCCAGGGTGTAAAGACGTGGAGTGGGGCGAGGGAAACGGACAGAGGGATAAAGAAGACCTCAGGTCACCAGTAAACGCAAAGCAGCATCTGATACCTCACAGACTGGCCGGACCAGCTATAATACGCAGTATCATTAACCGTATTTGTGGTTCAGTTAGAAAAAACCGTGTATCGACCCCAGAAGAGCGACGTATCTACCTCAGAAGAGCGACCAACTGTCACATCAGACCCACGTAGTGTAGAATGGCACACCTGCGTCTCTCAGACCCACTGACCCTGGAAGAGGAGGACGATGCTGCCCGGACAGTGGCGGGCGTCCAGTGCCGTCACCTGGAACCGGTCCACGGCTGTCGTCTCTCCGAGCGGCAGCTCCACCAGCAGGCTGGGCGGCAGCTGGAGGCCGAGCGGCGCACAGTCGCATTACAGTGCTTCAGGGGGTCACAGTATCACGGTATACAGAACAGGGCGCCATGTCAGCCGGCCGGGAGGGCCGAGACCCACCCCCTATCATAAAGTAGTCAAATATCACCACATAACTGGTGGGTGTGAAAACAGTGCAATGATAGTGAGGCACAGACGTAAATACTTACATTGTATATGATCTGCAGAATCTCGCAGTTAAGTTTAGAGGTGTAGATTTTCTTCGACCATCTTGTCAATCTAGGACTTAGATGGTCCCCATGACAGTGGGTGAGGAAGAAGTTTGTCTGAAAAGGTTGTAGGTAGGTACAAGAACATGACCCAGCGATTCATTCATAAACATGATCATCTAAAGTTGAAGTATACAGATCAATCTTTACAACTGACACAAACTGGTATGTTCATGACTAACAAACTTTACCCCTGTGTATGAATAGTGAATGTTCTAACATAAACATAGCAATAATAAACTCAAAGACATCATTGGTAATCAAAAACACTTACCGCAGCACTTTCTTTCCAGAAGTCAACAGCAATAAGATTTGGTACAATCACATGCCCATTCATTCTGAATCCAGGTTAATCTCTGGAGAATACTTGGTAGTTGGTAGAGCGTCAAGTCCCCAGTATGCTCTGTAACAAATAACTATAATGCATGGAAAAGATAAAGCAGCACTGCAAGCCATTACATTGTATCAGGCAGCACTATTAGAAAAAAAAATATAGGAATAATTAATGGATGGCCGAAGGTAACATTGGTCTGTGGTGCTATGCAACCTTAGACATATACATAGGTAAAGCCGTCAAGGTCAGCATCACACAAACTCCACCACCATCCGCTCTTGCCACATGAACCAATGTGTCCTAGAGTGCTATCAAGGTGACGCAGACGCTGGCAGACTCCACAGACATGTTGGAGCTTCCAACCTCTCACATTTCTTTGCAGTGTTGCTGTCAGGCATTTTCAGTGCAAGTGTAGTGTACTCGTGGAGTGTCCTGTCCCCTGGAAAATCGTACGATGGCACACTTGTTAGTATTGATTCGTAAGTCCCAAGAGATAGACAGACGTGTTGTAAAGAGTGTCTATGTCTGTTTGTACTTGTGTTTCACTTTCGTATTCACCTTGCGTAAGTGTTTCCTATCAGGGCATAGATCTTCCGATCATCAGCGAATATTAAAGCTGGACTTCAATTTGTGCTCAATGTGATTGGTATCAATGAGAAATAAAAGCGGGCCTAATACTGAACCTTAGCATTGGGGAACGCCGCGCGTCACCTGCCTTGGTCATTGGTGTCTGCTCAGGCTGAGGCAGGCCACTCGGCAAGGGTGGAGATCTGTCAAAATGTCAGGGGGTCCAGGCCGGGCAGATGGAGGCGGGCTGGATGCAGTTACATAGCAGTAATTCGTTTTCAGGGGGGGTCCTGACCCCCCCCCCCCCGAGATCTTTACCCCTGCACTCAGGTGGTCAGGTCTCAGTTCAATGTCTCTTCTCACAGTAGCAGCCCGATCACACTTTGCTATTGTTGCTCTTCAGGTAAAATATTTATTACCTTCCTCACGAGTGTTCCAAATATTGCGAAAATAAATGAATGAAGGAGACCATCCTATCTCTCTACTTACACATACATAACACAATGGCGAAGTTTACGCGCCTCATTTACGGTCACAGTTGCAAGTGTAAAATGTTGAACTACTTAATGACGTCACTAGTAAATATGCTTCAATAAAACTAAGTTCGGTTAAGTAATATTTGATTAGTTAAAATTACACAATTTAATGGTAGAATTTATCATAGTTATTTACAAAGTCACTTTAACACTATTTTTGCATTTTGAGTTTCCAAACTCGTGTGTTTTTGACTCTTTTGATGACGTCATTTTTCGATTTTCTTGTCTTTGTAGCTTGAAGACCATTACGGCGCTGTTGTTCCTATATCGCCTTTTGAGCCTAATATTCGCCTCGAGACTCGCCGCTGCGCGACGTCTGTATACTTAGCGAACTATTGACATTGACGTTCAGCGACAGATTCGCGGACCCCTAGGAATCCGCTGAAAATCCCTATATAGGGGTAACTAGGGGCGTAGAGTCGCGTGGTGCAATCCGTTAAACCCTACACCTAATACTTTTCCCGCTAGAGGGCAGCAAAGTTCCAGCGACAGATTCGCCGGACCCCTAGGAATCCGCTGAAAATCCCTATATAGGGGTAACTTGGGGCGTAGAGTCGCGTGGTGCAATCCGTTAAACCCTACACCTAATACTTTTCCCGCTAGAGGGCAGCAAAGTTCCAGCGACAGATTCGGCGGACCCCTCGGAATCCGCTGAAAATCCCTATATAGGGGTAACTAGGGGCGTAGAGTCGCGTGGTGCAATCCGTTAAACCCTACACCTAATACTTTTCCCGCTAGAGGGCAGCAAAGTTCCAGCGACAGATTCGCCGGACCCCTAGGAATCCGCTGAAAATCCCTATATAGGGGTAACTTGGGGCGTAGAGTCGCGTGGTGCAATCCGTTAAACCCTACACCTAATACTTTTCCCGCTAGAGGGAAGCAAAGTTCCAGCGACAGATTCGCCGGACCCCTAGGATTCCGCTGAAAATCCCTACATAGGGGTAACTTGGGGCGTAGAGTCGCGTGCTGCAATCCGTTAAACCCTACACCTAATACTTGTCCCGCTAGAGGGCAGCAAAGTTCCAGCGACAGATTCGCTGGACCCCTAGGATTCCACTGAAAATCCCTACATAGGGGTAACTTGGGACGTAGAGTCGCGTGGTGCAATCCGTTAAACCCTACACCTAATACTTTTCCCGCTAGAGGGCAGCAAAGTTCCAGCGACAGATTCGCCGGACCCCTAGGAATCCGCTGAAAATCCCTATATAGGGGTAACTTGGGGCGTAGAGTCGCGTGGTGCAATCCGTTTAACCCTACACCTAATACTTTTCCCGCTAGAGGGCAGCAAAGTTCCAGCGACAGATTCGCCGGACCCCTAGGATTCCGCTGAAAATCCCTACATAGGGGTAACTTGGGGCGTAGAGTCGCGTGGTGCAATCCGTTAAACCCTACACCTAATACGTTTCCCGCTAGAGGGAAGCAAACTTCCAGCGACAGATTCGCCGGACCCCTAGGAATCCGCTGAAAATCCCTATATAGGGGTAACTTGGGGCGTAGAGTCGCGTGGTGCAATCCGTTAAACCCTACACCTAATACTTTTCCCGCTAGAGGGCAGCAAAGTTCCAGCGACAGATTCGCCGGACCCCTAGGAATCCGCTGAAAATCCCTACATAGGGGTAACTTGGGGCGTAGAGTCGCGTGGTGCAATCCGTTAAACCCTACACCTTATACTTTTCCCGCTAGAGGGCAGCAAAGTTCCAGCGACAGATTCGCCGGACCCCTAGGAATCCGCTGAAAATCCCTATATAGGGGTAACTTGGGGCGTAGAGTCTTGTGGTGCAATCCGTTAAACCCTACACCTAATAATTTTCCCGCTAGAGGGCAGCAAAGTTCCAGCGACAGATTCGCCGGACCCCTAGGATTCCGCTGAAAATCACTACACAGGGGTAACTTGGGGCGTAGAGTCGCGTGGTGCAATCCGTTAAACCCTACACCTAATACTTTTCCCGCTAGAGGGCAGCAAAGTTCCAGCGACAGATTCGCTGGACCCCTAGGATTCCGCTGAAAATCCCTTCATAGGGGTAACTTGTGACGTAGAGTCGCGTGGTGCAATCCGTTAAACCCTACACCTAATACTTTTCCCGCTAAAGGGCAGCAAAGTTCCAGCGACAGATTCGCCGGACCCCTAGGAATCCGCTGAAAATCCCTATATAGGGGTAACTTGGGGCGTAGAGTCTTGTGGTGCAATCCGTTAAACCCTACACCTAATAATTTTCCCGCTAGAGGGCAGCAAAGTTCCAGCGACAGATTCGCCGGACCCCTAGGATTCCGCTGAAAATCACTACACAGGGGTAACTTGGGGCGTAGAGTCGCGTGGTGCAATCCGTTAAACCCTACACCTTATACTTTTCCCGCTAGAGGGCAGCAAATGTTCCAGCGACTGATTCGCCGGACCACTAGGATTCCGCTGAAATAGGGGTAACTTGGTCGCTGGACCCCTGGGATTCCGCTGAAAATCTCTACATAGGGGTTACTTGGGGCGTAGAGTCTCGTGGTGCAATCCGTTAAACCCTACACCTTATACTTTTCCCGCTAGAGGGCAGCAAAGTTCCAGCGACAGATTCGCCGGACCCCTAGGATTCCGCTGAAAATCCCTACATAGGGGTAACTTGGGGCGTAGAGTCGCGTGGTGCAATCCGTTAAACCCTACACCTAATACTTTTCCCGCTAGAGGGCAGCAAAAATCCAGCGACAGATTCGCCGGACCCCTAGGAATCCGCTGAAAATCCCTATATAGAGGTAACTTGGGGCGTAGAGTCGCGTGGTGTAATCCGGTGAACCATACACCCAATACTTTTCCCGCTAGAGGGCAGCAAAGTTCCAGCGACAGATTCGCCGGACCCCTAGGATTCCGCTGAAAATCACTACACAGGGGTAACTTGGGGCGTAGAGTCGCGTGGTGCAATCCGTTAAACCCTACACCTAATACTTTTCCCGCTAGAGGGCAGCAAAGTTCCAGCGATAGAATCGCCGGACCCCTAGGATTCCGCTGAAATGGGGGTAACTTGGTCACCGGCCCCTAAGATTCCTCTGAAAATCCCTACATAGCGGTAACTTGGGGCGTAGAGTCGCGTGGTGCAATCCGTTAAACCCTACACCTCATACTTTTCCCGCTAGAGGGCAGCAAAGTTCCAGCGAAAGATTCGCCGGACCCCTAGGAATCCGCTGAAAATCCCTATATAGGGGTAACTTGGGGCGTAGAGTCGCGTGGTGGAATCCGTTAAACCCTACACCTAATACTTTTCCCGCTAGAGGGCAGCAAAATTCCAGCGACAGATTCGCCGGACCCCTAGGAATCCGCTTAAAATCCCTATATACGAGTAACTTGGGGCGTAGAGTCGCGTGGTGCAATCCGTTAAACCCTAAACCTTATACTTTTGCCGCTAGAGGGCAGCAAAGTTCCAGCGACAGAATCGCCGGACCCCTAGGATTCCGCTGAAAATCCCTACATAGGGGTAACTTGGGGCTAGAGTCGCGTGGTGCAATCCGTTAAACCCTACACCTAATACTTTTCCCGCTAGAGGGCAGCAAAGGTCCAGCGACAGATTCACCGGACCCCTAGGAATCTGCTGAAAATCCCTACATAGAGGTAACTTGGGGCGTAGAGTCGCGTGGTGCAATCCGTTAAACCCTACACCTAATACTTTTCCTGCTAGAGGGCAGCAAAGGTCCAGCGACACATTCGCCGGACCACTAGGATTCCGCTGAAATAGGGGTAACTTGGTCGCCGGCCCCTAAGATTCCGCTGAAAATCTCTACATAGAGGTAACTTTGGGCGTAGAGTCGCGTGGTGCAATCTGTTAAACCCTACACCTAATACTTTTCCCGCTAGAGGGCAGCAAAGTTCCAGCGACAGATTCGGCGGACCCCTAGGAATCCGCTGAAAATCCCTAAATAGGGGTAACTTGGGGCGTAGAGTCGCGTGGTGCAATCCGTTAAACCATACACCTAATACTTTTCCTGCTAGAGGGCAGCAAAGTTCCAGCGACAGATTCGCCGGACCCCTAGGAATCTGCGAATCTGTCGCTGGAACTTTGCTGCCCTCTAGCGGGAAAAGTATTAGGTGTAGGGTTTAACGGATTGCACCACGCGACTCTACGCCCCAAGTTACTCCTGTGTAGTGATTTTCAGCGGAATCCTAGGGGTCCGGCGAATCTGTCGCTGGAACTTTGCTGCCCTCTAGCGGGAAAATTATTAGGTGTAGGGTTTAACGGATTGCACCACGCGACTCTACGCCCCAAGTTACCCCTATATAGGGATTTTTAGAGGATTCCTAGGGGTCCGGCGAATCTGTCGCTGGAACTTTGCTGCCCTCTAGCGGCAAAAGTATAAGGTGTAGGGTTTAACGGATTGCACCACGCGACTCTACGCCCCAAGTTACCCCTATGTAGTGATTTTCAGCGGAATCCCAGGGGTCCGGCGACCAAATTACCCCTATTTCAGCGGAATCCTAGTGGTCCGGCGAATCTGTCGCTGGAACTTTGCTGCCCTCTAGCGGGAAAAGTATTAGGTGTAGGGTTTAACGGATTGCACCACGCGACTCTACGCCCCAAGTTACCACTGTGTAGTGATTTTCAGCGGAATCCTAGGGGTCCGGCGAATCTGTCGCTGGAACTTTGCTGCCCTCTAGCGGGAAAAGTATTATGTGTAGGGTTTAAAGGTAGTGTGCCACCTTTGAAATATTTCCCATTTTATTTTTCCTAGGATAAGAAGCTTCTGTTTTTACCTAATATCGCAAAAAAAAAATCAAAAATGGGCCTGGAATAGTGCCTTTTTCGCCTAAAAGTTTTTCGGTTTTTAGATATGCATAACAACTGTAGTGGGCTCACCTGCAAACAGGCGTCGGGCAACAATCGCGAATGCGGCGCACTTGTGACAATAAGCAAAGGTCATTATAGTGTTACGACCATACGACGTACGGGAATGAGTTATCAGCTGTCTAATCGTAGACAACACAATGTCGAGCCTTAAACTGTAAGCCCGTATTGGTATTGTTTCTTTTATTTGGCTGTCGAACATTATTTATGGTTTGAAATATGATTTTATGTAAAATAATTGATATGAAAAAGCCGTCTTATAAGTTATGACCCCTTTTCACCACACGCAAGTGGCAGAAATGACAATGATCAGCTGACGCATTTTTCTTGGCCGAAGTCAGAGCGCGCGGCCCGACGCACCACGCGTATTTGGAAATTCCGACCTCGACGAGCATCAGAAGCCACCTAACAGGCGTGTTCGAAACCGCAGGAGCTGATGATGAACGGGTTTATCGAAACTTGATTGGATGAGCATATCGGTAATAGCGATTTCAGTGTGTGCATTTATTGTTCATAGTGGTGTGAAATGTGGTTGGGGTACGACCGACAACCCGTCGGGGCGAATTTCGCACTGGGGTACTCAAAATTTGAAGAATTTAAGACGTTTCCATGAGTTTTGAAGGTATGGATAAGTTCTAAAAATCCGGTTCTCCTTATCTGGGCCATTAACTCCATACGGTCCAAGAAAGCTGGCACACTACCTTTAACGGATTGCACCACGCGACTCTACGCCCCAAGTTACCCCTATGTAGGGATTTTCAGCGGAATCCTAGGGGTCCGGCGAATCTGTCGCTGGAACTTTGCTGCCCTCTAGCGGGAAAGGTATTAGGTGTAGGGTTTAACAGATTGCACCACGCGACTCTACGCCCCAAGTTACCCCTATATAGGGATTTTCAGCGGATTCCTAGGGGTCCGGGGAATCTGTCGCTGGAAATTTGCTGCCCTCTAGCGGGAAAAGTATTAGGTGTATGGTTTAACGGATTGCACCACGCGACTCTACGCCCAAAGTTACCCCTATATAGGGATTTTCAGCGGATTCCTAGGGGTCCGGCGACTCTGTCGCTGGAACTTTCCTCCCCTTTAGCGGGAAAAGTATTAGGTGTAGGGTTTAACAGATTGCATCACGCGACTCTACGCCCCAAGTTACCCCTATATAGGGATTTTCAGCGGAATCCTAGGGGTCCGCCGAATCTGTCGCTGGAACTTTGCTGCCCTTTAGCGGGAAAAGTATTAGGTGTAGGGTTTAACGGATTGCACCACGCGACTCTACGCCCCAAGTTACCCCTATGTAGGGATTTTCAGCGGAATCCTAGGGGTCCGGCGAATCTGTCGCTGGAACTTTGCTGCCCTCTAGCGGGAAAAGTATTAGGTGTAGGGTTTAACAGATTGCACCACGCGACTCTACGCCCCAAGTTACCCCTATATAGGGATTTCCAGCGGATTCCTAGGGGTCCGGCGAATCTGTCGCTGGAACTTTGCTGCCCTCTAGCGGGAAAAGTATTAGGTGTATGGTTTAACGGATTGCACCACGCGACTCTACGCCCAAAGTTACCCCTATATAGGGATTTTCAGCGGATTCCTAGGGGTCCGGCGACTCTGTCGCTGGAACTTTGCTGCCCTCTAGCGGGAAAAGTATTAGGTGTAGGGTTTAACGGATTGCACCACGCGACTCTACGCCCCAAGTTACCCCTATGTAGGGATTTTCAGCGGAATCCTAGGGGTCCGGCGAATCTGTCGCTGGAACTTTGCTGCCCTCTAGCGGCAAAAGTATACGGTGTAGGGTTTAACGGATTGCACCACGCAACTCTACTCCCCAAGTTACCCCTATGTAGTGATTTTCAGCGGAATCCCAGGGGTCCGGCGACCAAGTTACCCCTATTTCAGCGGAATCCTAGTGGTCCGGCGAATCTCGCTGGAACTTTGCTGCCCTCTAGCGGGAAAAGTATTAGGTGTAGGGTTTAACGGATTGCACCACGCGACTCTACGCCCCAAGTTACCCCTGTGTAGTGATTTTCAGCGGAATCCTAGGGGTCCGGCGAATCTGTCGCTGGAACTTTGCTGCCCTCTAGCGGGAAAAGTATTGGGTGTATGGTTCACCGGATTACACCACGCGACTCTACGCCCCAAGTTACACCTATATAGGGATTTTCAGCGGATTCCTAGGGTCCGGCGAATCTGTCGCTGGAACTTTGCTGCCCTCTAGCGGGAAAAGTATTAGGTGTAGGGTTTAACAGATTGCACCACGCGACTCTACGCCCCAAGTTACCCCTATATAGGGATTTTCAGCGGATTCCTAGGGGTCCGCCGAATCTGTCGCTGGAACTTTGCTGCCCTCTAGCGGGAAAAGTATTAGGTGTAGGGCTTAACGGATTGCACCACGCGACTCTACGCCCCAAGTTACCCCTATGTAGGGATTTTCAGAGGAATCCTAGGGGCCGGTGACCAAGTTACACCTATTTCAGCGGAATCCTAGGGGTCCGACGATTCTGTCGCTGGAACTTTGCTGCCCTCTAGCGGGAAAAGTATTGGGTGTAGGGTTTAACGGATTGCACCACGCGACTCTACGCCCCAAGTTACCTCTATGTAGGGATTTTCAGCGGAATCCTAGGGGTCCGGCGAATCTGTCGCTGGACCTTTGCTGCCCTCTAGCGGGAAAAGTATTAGGTGTAGGGTTTAACGGATTGCACCACGCGACTCTAGCCCAAAGTTACCCCTATGTAGTGATTTTCAGCGGAATCCCAGGGGTCCGGCGACCAAGTTACCCCTATTTCAGCGATTTCCTAGTGATCCGGCGAATCTGTCACTGGAACTTTGCTGCCCTCTAGCGGGAAAAGTATTAGGTGTAGGGTTTAACGGATTGCACCACGCGACTCTACGCCCCAAGTTACCCCTGTGTAGTGATTTTCAGCGGAATCCTAGGGGTCCGGCGGATCTGTCGCTGGAACTTTGCTGCCCTCTAGCGGGAAAATTATTAGGTGTAGGGTTTAACGGATTGCACCACGCGACTCTACGCCCCAAGTTACCCCTATATAGGGATTTTCAGCGGAATCCAAGGGGTCCGGCGAATCTGTCGCTGGAACTTTGCTGCCCTCTAGCGGGAAAAGTATTAGGTGTAGGGTTTAACGGATTGCACGACGCGACTCTACGCCCCAAGTTACCCCTATGTAGGGATTTTCAGCGGAATCCTAGGGGTCCGGCGAATCTTTCGCTGGAACTTTGCTGCCCTCTAGCGGGAAAAGTATTAGGTGTAGGGTTTAACGGATTGCTTCACGCGACTCTACGCCCCAAGTTACCCCTATGTAGGGATTTTCAGCGGAATCCTAAGGGTCCGGCGAATCTGTCGCTGGAACTTTGCTGCCCTCTAGCGGGAAAAGTATTAGGTGTAGGGTTTAACGGATTGCACCACGCGACTCTACGCCCCAAGTTACCCCTATATAGGGATTTTCAGCGGATTCCTAGGGGTCCGCCGAATCTGTCGCTGGAACTTTGCTGCCCTCTAGCGGGAAAAGTATTAGGTGTAGGGTTTAACGGATTGCACCACGCGACTCTACGCCCCTAGTTACCCCTATATAGGGATTTTCAGCGGATTCCTAGGGGTCCGCCGAATCTGTCGCTGGAACTTTGCTGCCCTCTAGCGGGAAAAGTATTAGGTGTAGGGTTTAACGGATTGCACCACGCGACTCTACGCCCCAAGTTACCCCTATGTAGGGATTTTCAGCGGAATCCTAGGGGTCCGGCGAATCTGTCGCTGGAACTTTGCTGCCCTCTAGCGGGAAAAGCATTAGGTGTAGGGTTTAACGGATTGCACCACGCGACTCTACGCCCCAAGTTACCCCTATATAGGGATTTTCAGCGGATTCCTAGGGGTCCGCCGAATCTGTCGCTGGAACTTTGCTGCCCTCTAGCGGGAAAAGTATTAGGTGTAGGGTTTAACGGATTGCACCACGCGACTCTACGCCCCTAGTTACCCCTATATAGGGATTTTCAGCGGATTCCTAGGGGTCCGCCGAATCTGTCGCTGGAACTTTGCTGCCCTCTAGCGGGAAAAGTATTAGGTGTAGGGTTTAACGGATTGCACCACGCGACTCTACGCCCCAAGTTACCCCTATGTAGGGATTTTCAGCGGAATCCTAGGGGTCCGGCGAATCTGTCGCTGGAACTTTGCTGCCCTCTAGCGGCAAAAGTATAAGGTGTAGGGTTTAACAGATTGCACCACGAGACTCTACGCCCCAAGTTACCCCTATGTAGTGATTTGCAGCGGAATCCCAGGGGTCCGGCGACCAAGTTACCCCTATTTCAGCGGAATCCTAGTGGTCCGGCGAATCTGTCGCTGGAACTTTGCTGCCCTCTAGCGGGAAAAGTATTAGGTGTAGGGTTTAACGGATTGCACCACGCGACTCTACGCCCCAAGTTACCCCTGTGTAGTAGGGTGTGTCACTAATCGCAATGCAAGGTGCTCCATCGATTTTATTGTGCTCCACTCATGTGGAAAGGGCGTGGCATTGTTAATTTCCCGCAAATTTTAACCCCCAGGCGGCGCCGAGCGAGAGAAGTTTGCCCTATCTCACAACATAGGCGACCCTAGCGCCCCTGGCGGCTGTTTGCTAAACTAACAGGCCGTTGACTGTATGGGCTTATCCCTGCTTTCTGTAAGCGCGTCTAGGGACAAATAATAGTATGGGCAGATTGCAGAGAGTGCAAGCTAATGACGAATACCTATAATGAATACAATATATTGTCACAGGGGCCCAGGAACATTCTTCAAGTTGGGGTGCAAGCCCAAAATACCTGACATGACGCATATGAAATAGTAGCGTAGTCAGGGGGTCCCAGGAGGCACGTGCCATCTAGTCCCCCCCCCTATCGCATTCAGAGGACCCCTCGGGTCGGAGGGGCTCTGTGGCACCAGTTTACCGCTCAGGGTCTATGCTGGCCATATTTCGATTCAGAAAGAATAGGGCTCGTAACAGCACCTCGTGAGTCCAAAGAAGCCTCACTAAATTGTCCATGAGGGTTACACGCCGGCTTCTGAAGGCTACTGGCGGCCTCTGAGGGCCCTTTACCGGCCTCTTATGGCCGCTAGCGTGCCTCTGAGAGTCCTTGCCGGCCCAAGAGGGGCCATATCTAGGGCCTTACGCCAACCTGTAATCAGTAATGGCCTCACACCAATGTCTCAGACGGTCCCATTACGACGACTGTGAGACTGAGGGCCCTCACTGGTGCTTCTGAGAGCCCACCCGGCCATAAAGACCCCTGCGGTACCAACTGACCTCTGAGGGTCCACGCTGACTATATTTCAGCTGAGAAAGACCTCACAGGTCTCGTAAGAGCACCTCATGAGCCCCTAAGTAGCCACACTAAGATCTCCGTCAGGGTCTACGCCGGCTTCTGAGGATCCCATAACGGAGACCGTGAGGGCCCTCAGCAGGGCCTCTGAGGGTTCACAACCAGCACCTCTGAGAGACCCACACCAGTGGTTCTAAGGGCCCATAAGGACACCACTGAGGGTCCCCCAAGCCAGTGCCACACCATTTATGCAACCCTATATTGGTGGCTCTGAGGTACCCACACCTGCGCCTGTGAGGGTTCGGCAAAAGCATATCTGCCGGCCACCTACCTGCAACTCTGAGGGCCCTACATCAGAGACTGAGGGCCGCACTAGCGTCTCAGAGTACCTTGTCGGTATCTAAGGACCCCACGGGGCTTCTGAAGATGCCGCCGGCCTCTATGGGCCCCTTGCCGGTCTGAGGTCCCCCTCCCCGGTCGTTGAGGGCCCCCTGCCGACTTTTAAAGGGTTCGCACCAGCAGCTCTAAGGGCCACACACCCACATGTAACGGACCCACACCAGTGTCTCTGAGGGTCCACAACGGCGTCTGTATTCTGTGAGGACCCTCACCGGTGCTTATGAGGGATTCACACTAGCACCTCTGAGGGGCCACACGGGCGTATGTGAGGACCCCACACCAGTGCCTCTAAAGGCCCCTAATTGGAGGCTCTGAAGGCCCTGCATCGGTGATACTGAGGGTCCTACCAAAGGCACAACACAAGCCATTAGTCTCCTTCTGAGTCCCACACGCCGCCCTCCCACCATGGGCGGCGGAACGGGGAGGGCACCGGGGCACCGTGCCCCCTCTGATTTGGGCATTTTAACATTAGCCCTATGGGCGTTGCATGGAAAGAATGGGACCAAAAGTCGGCAGTGCCCCCCCCCCCCCCTCCACTTAATTGAAGGTGTTCCGCCGCTACTGCCTCCCACCGGAGCGAGTAAACCTGTATCAATCAACGACTTTACCACCGTTGTACGTCATAATGTTCTCATCACGCCAAATCAAATACCATCCGGAACCAAAATGGTCCAGTATAAAATCTGACCTACCAAAGTTATGATCAAGTTCAGATAAAATCAAAGTGGGATGATAATAGCAGGTGTTCTTAAATCGATGCCGAGTCAGCAGAAACCATTCACTTCACATGTGTAAGACACCTCAGTCTTCAGATACAGCCTCCGGTCTTACTGCATGTCTCTGTATTCCTGTGTTCTCAGCTTGACCGAACACACAACACACAACCAGCCGCGCCTCCGGCCGCGCTCCACACACACACCCTCTGCCCAGCGCTCTGCTCTGCTCTGCTCGCGCGCCGACGCGCGACCGCTTCCCGCCACAGCCGGGAACACGATTTAGCCGTGCATCCTTCACGGCTCTCGGCCACTAAATAATATTATACCTACTTACACTCCTCCCCTCCTATTGAACAATATGCCAACGACAGTCACAACAAACGCTTAATCAAAAGACCAGTGAGCAGGGTCGAACCGTTTCGGGGGGCGTACCTCACGCCCGAAACGGGTGACAGTTCGCGGCCGCTGATCCACATCCCGCGGCGGCTCGGCATCGAACGGCGGCGGCGGGGACGGCGGCGGAACATGTGGTACCTCCGGCCGGTGCGGCACAGCGTCATGGAGCGGTACAGGGTCAGGTGGCGGCACACAGTCAGGTCGCATCTCGGGCAGACGCGGCATCGGCACGTGCGGCAAAACAACAGGTTGCGGTACATAGTGGCCAGCTGTGACACCTTGGGGCGGAAATACAATTGGCACCCCACCCATACCAGGCACACTATGGGGCCGGGCAATGGGCGTTCCCGGCACATCTCGCCAGAGAGACAACCCATGCGCTCTTGTCGCGGTCCTGTGCCCCTCACTCACAGCCGGCGGGCGCTCCACTGTGTTGTCCGGCTTCAAGCGGTTGTGGTGCACCACCAGACTGCGCCGCTTTCCCTCCTCGCGCACTCGATAGTTCACTGGTCCACATTGTTCTATGATCTCAGCCGCACGCCAAGGCCTCACAAACTTATGATATTCACCGCGCTTCGGTACATTGCGAAACAAGAACACTTTGTCACCCGGGCGATACGACCACTCGTTCATTCTGCGCTCATACAAAGCTTTGTTGCGGTCATGGGACAGCTGATCGCGCTTAACCACATCCTTAAAAGTAAGTCGGAGTGTCTCTCTCAAATCGTCTATGTACTGGGGGAAGGTTGGGGCCCGATCCACAACCGGCCGATCACCCAGCGAGGCTTCCGCCGGCAGGCGGGGCTCTCGCCCAAACATCAAGGCGAACGGAGAGTATCCCGTGCTGTCGTGCACCTGACTCCGGTAGGCGAGCATGAGCATCGGAAGATGCTTATCCCACTCCGTGTGCTGCTCAACAAACTTAGCCAGCATGTTCAAAATGGTGCGATTGGCTCGCTCAGTCATCCCGTTGCCCATAGGGTGATAACTGGATGTCTGAGACTGCTGAATGCCGAGCAGTTCGCTCACAGCTTTCATCACCGCACCGACAAAGTTCCGACCTTGGTCCGAGTGCACACGTTTCATGACGCCAAAACGAGAAATAAACTCATTTACAAGAACATTCGCAATCGTAGTAGCCTTTTCATCCGCGAGGGGATACGCTTCAACCCAGCGTGTGAAGTGATCAGTGATCACTAGCAGGTGTTTGTAGCCTCGAGCGGTTTCCGGCAGGTTGGTCACAAGGTCCATGGACACCAGCTCCATCGGCTCGGACGCAGACAACTGCCCCATACTCGCACATGGGCGGGGAGTCGGAGAGTTTCGCGAGGCACAGCGGCGGCACTGTTCGCAAAACTCAGTCACCGTACGCTCCAGGAGCGGCCACCAAAACCTGAGTCGCGCGACTTTCGCCAGCTTTGAAGCGTTGAAGTGCCCACCCGACGGACCATCATGAAGCGACCCCAGCACCACAGGCACGAGCTGGGGTGGGACTACCAGCTGCAGCTGGTCGTGCCCCCTCGGCCCAGCCCGGAACACTCTGTACAGAACATTATCAATCAAACGCAGACGTGACCACTGCCTCCAGTACGGCAGAGCGCCCTTTGACACGGAGGACTGGGAGGGCCGCTGTGTGCTCCCAGCAAGCTGCCTCTTCACCTCCGCCATGGCGGGGTCTGAGTTCTGCGCCGAACACATGAAATCAGAAGGCCACATGGACTGAACGTGGCGAGTTGCGACGGGAGGCGACTGAAAATCCATTGTGTCTGTCTGTGTAGACACCTCCTGCGTGGGGTCCGGCCTCCGACTGAGCGCATCCGGAGCCTCATGTAGCCTACCTGGCCGATGAACAATCTCAAACTGAAACTCGCCCAAAATCTCCAGCCACCGCGCCAGAAGCCCGTCAGGGTTTCTGAAATTCACAAGCCACTGCAGAGCGGCATGGTCTGTGCGGAGCGTGAACTTACGACCCAAAAGGTAATGTCGGAACTGCTGCACAAACGTCACAGCTGCGAGTAGCTCCTTTTTAGTGACTGAATATTGCCGCTGGGATTTCGACAGGCTTTTACTGTCAAATGCCACTGCCCGCTCACCCTGTCCATCCCTCTGCAGCAGAACCGCGCCCATCTTTGACCCTGAACAATCCACGTCTAGTACGAATTCGCTCGCTCCCGGGGAAAAGTCAGGGTATTTCAGAACCGGAGCCGTGCACAGCGCCGCCTTTAGCGAGTCAAAAGCCATCTGAGCCTCCGCATCCCAATGGAAGTCTACGTCTTTCCTGGTGAGGTGATGCAGCGGAGCCGCGATAGCAGCAAAATCTTTGATGTACCGTTTAAAGTACGTTGCCAATCCCAAGAACTGTGACAATGCCTTCTCATTCATAGGCACCGGCCAATCCTTTACTTTGTCTACCTTTTCTGGATCGGGACTGACCCCATCAGACGACACCACGTGACCCAGGTAAGTGATCTCTGATTGAAAGAATTTGCACTTTGAGAGGTTGAGAGTCAAATTTGCAGCCGACAGACGACGGAACACCTTCTCAAGACGTGAAAGATGCGTGTCAAAATCGCCAGAGAAAACCAAAATGTCATCAAAGTAGCTCACTGCATCAGTGGGAGCCAAATCACCCAATACAAGACTCAACAATCTGGCGAACGAACTCGGGGCACCACTGAGGCCATATGGGCACGTTGTGTATTGCCAAAGCCCAAACGGCAGCGTGATGGACGTTCAGAGAAAACCAAAATGTCATCAAAGTAGCTCACTGCATCAGTGGGAGCCAAATCACCCAATACAAGACTCAACAATCTGGCGAACGAACTCGGGGCACCACTGAGGCCATATGGGCACGTTGTGTATTGCCAAAGCCCAAACGGCAGCGTGATGGACGTTTTGGGTCGATCCTCCTTTCGGATGCTCATCTGGTTGTACCCGCTTTTTAGATCGAGCACCGAAAACAAAGAGTTACCTCCCAGGCTGTCAAGTAGGACATCAACCCTTGGGATTGGAAAGGCTGGCACCTGGCACACGCGGTTAAGTTTTCGAAAATCCCCACAAATTCGCACAGAACCGTCTCTTTTCTTCACCAGGACTACCGGTGATGACCAAGTGCCATCAGACGGCTCCAGCACCCCCTGATCGACCATATCCTGCACGCGCTGCTTTACTTCTGTCTCCAGGTGTGGGGGAATTCGTCTGGGAGCTGATCGCACCGGCTTGGCAGTGCCCGTGTCGATTACGTGCTCAACTAGTGAGCAGTGACCAAGCTGGTCTGAGAACAACGAGGGGTACCGGCGCAACAGAGCAAAGAACTTTTCCCGCTGCTGACTCGTTAGCGACACATCAGACAGATCGACCAAATCCTCCAAGGAACCCGCGCCAGAGCTGGGACCATTTGACACCCCATTGTCTGCATCACCCGCGCCAGAGCTGGGACCATTTGACACCCCATTGTCTGCATCATTCCCCTCCCCTTCAATGGAGAAGTCGGCTTCCATTGATCCTAGGCCCTTGCCCTTAGACACCGAGACCGAGGATGACGTCACGTTACGCACCACGACCGGAACACTGCCGCCCGGCTTCACATCAACCAGTCCGTCCAGGAACGTCAACCCACTGACTGCGACGTCGGCAATGAACACAGCCTCTCCCTCAAAATCAGCATCATCGACATGGCCGGGGATCACAACCTCACAGTTTGGGGGTATAGCGTACGTTTCCTGTACAGACACCCTGCACACACGAGTCGTCGGTCGCTCAGGCAACACCGTGGCGACCGGCTGACGGTTCACCTGGTTTGCAGGTGTCAGCTGCTTCGTCGATAAGTCAAGAACAAAGGGGTACTGCGCGAAAAAATCCATGCCCAGGAGGCAGTCGATGGGACCGATTTCGTCGGATACAAACACAGAGAGCGGGTATGACACATTATCGATAACAAAATGCACTGCACACCGACCGAGCAGACGCAACGGCTGTTGAGTTGCAGTTTTAGCGGTGACGTCACAACGTTGTAGCTGGGGACGCGCTGAAATCTGATCATAAATCCGCCTGTGAACTATTGTTATAGCACTTCCTGTATCCACAACAAGCTGCGCTGGCACCTCACTAACCTTTGCCTTGACCGTAATGTCCGACGCCGATGCAGCGCAGTTATTCAAAACTCTCGGTCCCGGCGGCCGAGTGACCGGGGAGCGCGCGCGCCGCCCTGAGCGCCCTCCCCTCCGGCGTTTCCCGAGAGGCGGCACGTGCGCTGAACATGGCCCACCTTCCCACAGGCAAAGCACCTGGCTAGACGGAAACGACAATCTGGTTTCCCGTGACCCGTCTCCCCACAACACAGACATATGGGCATTGACACGTCACACTCCTGTCGTCCCCGGGCCCGGTCATGCCTCATCTGTCCCATCCGGTTAGTAGCAGCCAGCTGCAACTCCAGCTGCCCAATGCGGCGCAGAATTTGCTCCAGCACTGATGGTTCTGCAGCCTCGTCTCCCACTTTACGCACCCCCGGTCGCTCTGAGTCCGATCCGGCCGGCCCAGCCTCCGCCTGGTCGAGGGCGGGCTCGGACCGGGCGCCATCGCCGCCCACTGCACACACGCGCTGTCCCTGGCCCACCGGTCCCCGAGACAGACGATCAGCAGCCAGCACGTTTTGCACACTTTTTACGGCTGCATCAAAGGTCACAGATCCGAAAGACACCACTGCATGAGCCAACCGCTGAGGCAAGGCGGCCAGGAAATAGTGAAAGAGATGCGTATCAGGCGAGTGGGCGCCAAACACGGCAGTGACCAGGCCGCGCAGCTGAACAATGAAGGTGTCCAGTGACTGAGCCGTCGGGTCGAATTTGAGCGCCTGCAGCGCGCTGTGGCAGTCCAAGGCGCTAGCGTCCGGGAACACGGCTCCGAGACGGTCTAGCAGAGTGTCGATTGAGCCGTCAGCAGGACGCTCAAACGTGTCGAACGCCTCTCGGGCCGCTCCATCCAGACACAGCGGCAAACAGTTCAGAGTCGCCTCACCCGTGAACGACTGCACGGCACAAAAACTCTTAAAATCCTCTCGGAAACGACGAAATGACCCCCGACCGTCATACCTGGGTGGCGCGAAGTGAGCCATTTCCTCTTGAGATAATCACGACGTCGTCGTAAATCACTGCGTATCACTTGGGGCGTGAAAAAAAAATCAAATGTTTATATAACAGCTCGCAGCTGATCGGTTCCGTGTCAAACAATTTATCAGGCCAAGACTGTGTTAGGCCAACACAACCCGGTTCGCAACCACAACCACCGCTGCCACCAATGTAAGACACCTCAGTCTTCAGATACAGCCTCCGGTCTTACTGCATGTCTCTGTATTCCTGTGTTCTCAGCTTGACCGAACACACAACACACAACCAGCCGCGCCTCCGGCCGCGCTCCACACACACACCCTCTGCCCAGCGCTCTGCTCTGCTCTGCTCGCGCGCCGACGCGCGACCGCTTCCCGCCACAGCCGGGAACACGATTTAGCCGTGCATCCTTCACGGCTCTCGGCCACTAAATAATATTATACCTACTTACACATGCAAGAGAAATACCTTGTGCTGATGTTTATATAAAAACAGACATGTAGGTCCATAAAAGTGAGCAGAGATCCTTCATTGTTGCATCAATGTTGAGGGGGCGGCGCCCACTCGGCTCTCAAGTTGGAGGGGGGGGGGCAAGCGCCCCCACTGCCCCCCCCCCCTGTTCCCCGGGGTCTATGCAGTGAACGACGCTACAAAAAAAAACATGTGACACCTAATAGCAGGCACTATAAACATGCGCTCGTACGTATCCCGTCAGACCAGGACGGGGATCGGGGGTAGTAGGTACTATGCAATATATGATTATGTACATTAACACAGAACTATTTCCTGCTTTAAGATGCATAACATCACATTTTCACCAACATTCTGAGTGCCAGACAAGCCAACAGCAAGGCGTCATTTCGGTAAAATGCATTTTATGATGATCGTAAGCTCACAAAGCATAGCGGGCGTGTTAGTTCAAAACATTGCCGCTAGGGGCGCTGAGGTCGCTAATGCTGAGAGATAGGCCAAAGTGTCGGCGGTCGGCGCCGCATGGGTGTTAATATTTGGGGGAAATAAAAAATGTCACACGGTTTCTACGTGTCTGGGGCACGATAAAATCAGTGGAGCACCATGTTTTGCGAAAAAAGTGCCCAAAATGACACACCCTACTATGTAGTGATTTTCAGCGGAATCCTAGGGGTCCGGCGAATCTGTCGCTGGAACTTTGCTGCCCTCTAGCGGGAAAATTATTAGGTGTAGGGTTTAACGGATTGCACCACGCGACTCTACGCCCCAAGTTACCCCTATATAGGGATTTTCAGCGGATTCCTAGGGGTCCGGCGAATCTGTCGCTGGAACTTTGCTGCCCTCTAGCGGGAAAAGTATTAGGTGTAGGGTTTAACGGATTGCACCACGCGACTCTACGTCACAAGTTACCCCTATGTAGGGATTTTCAGCGGAATCCTAGGGGTCTAGCGAATCTGTCGCTGGAACTTTGCTGCCCTCTAGCGGGACAAGTATTAGGTGTAGGGTTTAACGGATTGCACCACGCGACTCTACGCCCCAAGTTACCCCTATGTAGGGATTTTCAGCGGAATCCTAGGGGTCCGGCGAATCTGTCGCTGGAACTTTGCTGCCCTCTAGCGGGAAAAGTATTAGGTGTAGGGTTTAACAGATTGCACCACGCGACTCTACGCCCCAAGTTACCCCTATATAGGGATTTTCAGCGGATTCCTAGGGGTCCGGCGAATCTGTCGCTGGAACTTTGCTGCCCTATAGCGGGAAAAGTATTAGGTGTAGGGTTTAACGGGTTGCACCACGCGACTCTACGCCCCAAGTTACCCCTATGTAGGGATTTTCAGCGGAATCCTAGGGGTCCGGCGAATCTGTCGCTGGAACTTTGCTGCCCTCTAGCGGGAAAAGTATTAGGTGTAGGGTTTAACGGATTGCACCACGCGACTCTACGCCCCAAGTTACCCCTATATAGGGATTTTCAGCGGATTCCTAGAGGTCCGGCGAATCTGTCGCTGGAACTTTGCTGCCCTCTAGCGGGAAAAGTATTAGGTGTAGGGTTTAACGGATTGCACCACGCGACTCTACGTCCCAAGTTACCCCTATGTAGGGATTTTCAGTGGAATCCTAGGGGTCCAGCGAATCTGTCGCTGGAACTTTGCTGCCCTCTAGCGGGACAAGTATTAGGTGTAGGGTTTAACGGATTGCAGCACGCGACTCTACGCCCCAAGTTACCCCTATGTAGGGATTTTCAGCGGAATCCTAGGGGTCCGGCGAATCTGTCGCTGGAACTTTGCTTCCCTCTAGCGGGAAAAGTATTAGGTGTAGGGTTTAACGGATTGCACCACGCGACTCTACGCCCCAAGTTACCCCTATATAGGGATTTTCAGCGGATTCCTAGGGGTCCGGCGAATCTGTCGCTGGAACTTTGCTGCCCTCTAGCGGGAAAAGTATTAGGTGTAGGGTTTAACGGATTGCACCACGCGACTCTACGCCCCTAGTTACCCCTATATAGGGATTTTCAGCGGATTCCAAGGGGTCCGCCGAATCTGTCGCTGGAACTTTGCTGCCCTCTAGCGGGAAAAGTATTAGGTGTAGGGTTTAACGGATTGCACCACGCGATTCTACGCCCCAAGTTACCCCTATATAGGGATTTTCAGTAGATTCCTAGGGGTCCGGCGAATCTGTCGCTGGAACTTTGCTGCCCTCTAGCGGGAAAAGTATTAGGTGTAGGGTTTAACGGATTGCACCACGCGACTCTACGCCCCAAGTTACCCCTATATAGGGATTTTCAGCGGATTCCTAGGGGTCCGCGAATCTGTCGCTGAACGTCAATGTCAATAATTCGCTAAGTATACAGACGTCGCTGCGCGAGGGTGGCGCTAGTGTAGTAAGAGGGATAGCGAACCCGGCGCGCATGAGACATTCAGGCTTGTATACGTGTTGTTGTTTTGGTGTAGGGCGCATAGCCTCTTGGGCTCAGAGCGAGGCTTGTATACGCTTTGAGTGCGGCGCGCAAGATAGGAACATTAGTTTTTTTAGGGTGATTAAGGAGGTTTGAGTGGGACTTTACAGCATTTTGATCATTATTTTAAAAGTATTGATATTCGCGCTTTTGTAAGGCAGAATAGCCACCGCTCACATCAACACACAGCGAGGACAAGAATCAATCAAGAGTCAAGGTTTTATTTTTGATTCTAGAAGAAGACGGCGAGGTCTATGTTGATGTTGTAGCCCACCAAGATAACAGCCCACATCTTTTTTAATTTACATGTTCTCTTGCATCAGTCTGGTTTCACTTGGGCCAATCTTGTCGGTCTGCTTGATGTTTCTCATATCTTGGTTTATATAGATTGGAATTTGAGTTAATCTCACTCTGTTCGGTTTTGTACGGTAAATAGTTGGTTGAGGTCACTGCACTCATGGAGCTGATGGAGGATTTTGTGAGTCTCGTCTCCCCGTTGTCTTCTCTCTTCTAGGGGTGGTAAGCTTAAGCCGACTCAGCCGTTCTGGATACTTTAACCCTTGCATTCCCACAATTCTTCTGGTAGCTGCTCTTTGAACTGCTTCACTCTTCTTGATATTATATTTTTTATTAGAGGACCATACTTGGGGGCAAAATTCAACATGAATTGTGAGGGCGAACAAATGTTTTGTATGCTAGGCTAAACAATGCCGGACTCAGCTTTTCAAATGTTCTCCTTACCAGTTACCATGCCCCAGCTGGCATATGGTCGTTGAGTGCATAATTTAACCCTCGTCCGTATTGGTGTTTTTCCAGCCGCGAACGTATTATAAGGGGGACCGTTTGACCCCCCCTTGCCGTTTCGCCCCTGATCGAGCTAGAGCTTCGCGGAAAAAGAGTGTGTTGCCCGTGACGAGAGGAAGCCGATGATACCCTACTTTAAGGTCCTAGGTCATCGATTGACCTTCCAGGTCAGGTCAATGACCCAATAGTCGGGAAAATTGGGATCCGTTTGAACGTTGTAATGGGTAGCTGCTATCAAGATTCCTTTACTACACAATGGGGCTCCAATGGGTTTTTTTTTTTGGGTGCTGATCACGAATATCATGTTAGTTTTGATTACAGGTGATGCCTGCATGCATTTAGGCCAGGTGGGGTCAGTTCAGGTCAGGACAACCAGTAGAAGTCCTGCCGAGTATTTGTAGTAGGTGTCAACCGCCTCTGACATCTTCGTTACATGCTACGAAGGCACCAAAACTACATACTTCGTAAATGTTCATATGGTTGCTAAATTCGAATTCAGCTCCAAAAACTAGCCTAGAAACATGCAAAACTTGAAAGTGAATCGAGGTCATCAAAGGTCAGTGACCTGACCTGACCTTCAGGTGACCTTGTCATCCACCCTAATGCATGGGACATCATATCACATGTCTGAACACTTGAAACCACGAAAAGACTGCAAACGCGCGGCTAATGCGAGCCGACATACGCCGAATCGCGATTCCCGTCAAACATGGTTTCGAAAAGTAGGTCACAGGTCAATGGTCATTTGGGTCAGGGTCATGAAATTTTCAGGGTAGGTGTTAAATTGACTAAAGCGAGGGCACTGAAAGTTTCGTCGCGATCGACCGCTTTTTGCGCGAGTATTTCGCGGAAAACTGAGGGGGGTCCGTTCGACCCCTCTCCCCTACGGGGGAGGTCGAACGGACCCCTTAACACCCTAACGGGCGAAGGTTGATACGTTTGTTGAAATCTAGCGAGGAGTCAACAATAACACCTCGGTCTCTTTGTTCGTTGGTGTTCTCCAGCTCAGTACCACCAAGCGTGAAGATGGGCCTACTATCGGACATCATTTGCTTGGCAGGTACCTATTCGAAGAGTCTGACACTTTGAGGCATTATAGACCATATCATATCTGCTATGTAAACTTCGTAATCAACCCCTTACAGCCTTAAGTTCCCACACTCCTCCCCTCCACCGTACTCCCGCCGTGTAACTACGTGCGCGTCGCCGCTCGGCATCACTCTTCCTCCTATGCAAATTCCTGCCACCAGATGTCACCCACTTCGCTGTCTCGAGGCGAATAGCGGTGTGCCTATTGAGCATTGGGTTTAAATTTTATTTTTGGTCGGGTCCTGTAAGTGAACTGTTTGTCATATATGACATTTTTATGACTATTATGTGATTTTTGGGCATGTGATTACTTCGCAGTTACAACAAGCAGAGCTTGTGACGGGCGCACTGTCACAATTTTATTTTGAAACAGTCAAAATATTCTGATTTATGCATTGGGTTTCAGTTTTGGGATTTGTTGCGACAAAATTTTATTTTCTGTTGATCAACATGTAATCTGAACTGATAGAGGAAAAGCACTCATCAAATTCATTTCATTTTGTGTTTGTTCAAGTTCACAGCCATAGTTGTTCACTAATTACAAATTTATACGTTGTTGTTGTGTCCATGCTCCACGAGTTCCACTTTATGCTCCACTCTTGATACTCCTCATTTCAGACAAATTGAAATGAAATCTGCTCGCTGTGAAGATGTATGTATAGTTGCCAAATACGCATTTATGATATTGATCAGGGCCACATGTTCTGTAGATTTTTGGTGAATCTGACTCAACTTCAGCTTGGACTCCTCTGCCCTAGGATTGATAACTTACATGGGTCTTCTTTTGTAAGCACCTCTTTTCCAAACTCCAAACCTTTATTGTCACAAAACATTGATATGGTAGGCATATTTGTTGTATTGACAAAGGCATGAATATGAAAATCTAACCATCAGTACAGGGTGGGGCAGCATAATCGGGAATGCTTTTTGGGCTCTGGTCATGAGTAGGCATGGCATTATTTTGATAAATTATATCATGGCAATGAAACGCCCAAAAGTTGTGCATCATCTGACATGACTACATCCATGAGCATGCAACTTCCTGGAAAAGAGCAGCAAAATAGTTCGACGGTGCTCCAAGTGCTTTGCGCGCGCCCATAGACACTAATGTTAAACGAGTAAAACAAGAACATTTTGTTTAAAACAATGCCATTCCACGTAAAGGTTGCTGGACAGGTCAACGTGTTATCACGGACGATAAGGATTGTGTGGGGATACTTAGGACAAAAAGTTAACGTAATCGTCGTAAAATAACTCTTAGCAGAGGACATACAAGATGACTCACTTGAATATAAGGAAGAAGCTCTTGAGCATATTAAAAAGAAACAATGTTCAAAACTTCAGCGACCAAAAATCTTATCACCGACTGGAATACGATAAAAAAGAATGGCATGCCATATAGGGGATTGTATCGAGAATATTGCAGCGGTCATGCAAAGTAAACATCCTGTTGAGGTGATGGACCTATGGGTGGTCTTCAAGGGAGGTGCACGTGGTGCACCCTACTTCATCGAGCCCGGATAAAACGAGCACCTCTGGTAAATACATCCACACTCTGGCAGACTCACGTGGAGTCGTCGGAAGAGAGGATCACTGACGGTCCAGATCACGTCTTACGAGGACTCTGTCCGTGCTGGTACTGCAGTGAGGACGACATGTTATTGTGTAGGGCACCTCCACCTGAGATGAACCAAAAACTTCTGGTCCTTCAACTCCGCCGATTTAAATCCGACCAAATTCTTTATATGGAGCGTTTTTTGGTAGAAGTTTAATGAACAACTTATCATCAGTAAAAACGGTCTTCAGTGCAAGGTACGAAGCTGATGGGCGATCATGGACAAGCAGGAGGCTGCACGTGCATGCGCGTGCTTTTGGACCCGCCTTGAGAAGGTCATCGACGCGAAGGGCGGTCAAATAGGATGAGGGATAGGTAAAAGGTGACCGATTGATGGGATGTTGTTAAAATAGTGCTTGGAGCTATATTTTTAAATTCATGACCAAATAATCCCGTTTGATATTTATTCCCGATTATGCTGCCCCACCCTGTAGCTGCATCAATACACATCAAATATATTAACAGCATACAGAATGTTTTATCCAACTTGTAATACCAAATGGCCTTATAGGTTATAGGTAGCATTTAGCCTGTTTGAATTTATTTTTAATGGGGATAGTCAGAATGCCTCTAAATTAGCTTGACTATATTTTTCAGCCAACTTTTGCCTGCTGGGACCATGCAGGCTGCGATCGCCGTGCGAAGAGTGCTCGGCGCGAAGGCTGGCCTTGTGCGACTGGGGCGCCATCTGTCAATGCAGGTGGCGCCACCAGTCGCTGAGGCATTGAGAGCAGGCGATGCCGTCGTCGCGCTAGAGTCCACCATTATCACACATGGAATGCCCTACCCGCAAAATCTGGAGACAGCTGAACGAGTGGAGGAGATCATCAGAGAGCAGGTAAAATTAACATGAACTGAGTGTGACACATTTCCAAAGAGATTCACATCTTAGAACACACTGCCACACAGCTGCCTTTGTTGCCTGCGAGAGATTGTTGATTTAAATTTTAATTTTACACATCCCAAAATCATTTACACTGATTTCAAAGCAACTTGCAGTGGAGCTTCATTGAAAAACCTCGAGAAATACTGCTTGGAGTTATGACTTTATTCTAGGAGTTGCTCAGTTTTGAAACATATCTTTTTTCATATAGAGACAGTTCTGTTGCAACACACAAGGTTTACCACTTTCCACTATAATCTTTGCCGGTAGTGGCGATTATTTCAGTGGCAAATTCGCAATTATTTCACCTTCGCTTTGTTTGATGCAGCCTCACACAGTTACATGTAATCATGCGCGCATATTTAAGATGCATGCACATTTTACATCCTTGCTTTTCAGGCATGTCGGCATGTAATAAATGCCTACCTCTCACTCGCAGTACGAACCGCCCCGCACCGCCGCGCCGATCAGAGTCCCGACGAGGGACTCCGCCCGCCCCTCGCCGGGTCACGTAACGGGTCACATGAGAAATCATGCTGTAGGACTTCCAAAAACCTACATCCACATTGCACATTTTCCCAGTTACGCTTGAAGTGCTTGCCGGGTCTGAGATGTTCAGTATTGTCAGACATATTTATAAAATCCGGTTTTAATATACTCGTAAAATCTGATTTAATGAAATCAGATGTCCGATATACCGTGACTAACTCGGACCGAAGTGTTGGCCGGCGTGGCTCTGCGACCCCCCGTCTCCTACCCTCTGTGTGTGACAGGGCGCCGTACCGGCCACCGTGGGTATCCTGGGCGGTCAGCTGCACGTGGGCCTCAGCCGTGCACAGATGGAGCGACTGGCGCGCCACGAGAGACCCTGCGTCAAAACGTCGCGACGCGACCTGCCCTGTGTCATGGCCAAGGTGGGTCATTGTGCCAGTGGAAGCGGGCGCCGTTTCGTTTGCGCCATTAGGTGGGTTGTATGTTCATTGTTCGAGGTCACAACCTTGAACCTTTCGTCATAGCTCGCTTTGCTTGAGTGAGTGGGTAGCTGGGCTGATAGGTGATAAGTGTGTTGTGGGAACGAACGTTCAAGTTACAGCTCAAGGAAAGCAAGTACGGTTCATAATTAACTTGGGCTAGCTGAGAGGGCACTCCCTCTCAAAATATCTCGCAAAATTATTGATGGGCGTGTTAAAATGAAATCATTTTTGACCTGACCGAATGATATTTGCCGGATTTATCTCTCGCTTTAACGAGACCTATTTATATACATACGAGAAGTCTTGAAGGATGAATGAAGCATTGAAACTGTTGGAACTCTAAAACATTCCGGACGTCTGTGCTCTCTATAGGTATCGCTTCCTAGTTACTTGCTGCATGAACTGTACGATATTGTCCTTACTGTACGAATTGGTGATTTGCTTACGGTGGATATCTGAAGTTCACCTTCGTACTTACTAATGCAGAGTAAATCGCAGTGTTTATTCGCCCATAGCTCAACTTCCTTGGGTCTTAGCATTCGTGATTTCAAAATGGCTGCTTAAATTTGTCGGTATATCACGCCAGCCAAAAGTTTACAATTATAACAGGAGCGCCATAATGATCGAAGTGAATCAGATCAGGCTTTCACATCAGTGAGTAGTGGCGCATATCGGACAATTGCTGTCACTCCTGAATGTTGTCGAACTCGATACCACTCCAAACTTCATTGTCCCGGTGCGTCGTATTTGTCGTCGCCGTGAGCTGTTTTCTGCCAAGCCTTTGGACATGCGGCTCTGTCAGTTGGCTGACGTTCCAAACGCGACAATCGGCTGCACGAAAAGGAAACTAGGACGCGGCCGTCAAACTTTAGCCGCAAATGATCGCGCTATCCACTGCCGCTGAGAGCTGTCAAACTTCTGTCATGATCCATTGTGTTTACAGCACTGGTGGACATTTGATCTACCTACCTGCTTCTACGGTTCAGTGTGATAGTGCTTTTTTGCGGGTCTAACTGCAGTTAAGCTGCAATACATGGGAACTTCTTTCAGGTGCTATTGAAGCGGGTAGGCATATCAGTCATAACTTTCATTGCAGAAATACACGCGTGTGTTATGGTTTGCATCATGAGCTAGCGTGTCACTCGGTGTAGTACAGTGCCAAAGATAAAACGTCCAATTGGGCGCTGGACCCTGGTTCTCTCGGTGTTTGAGCCGTCCGGTGCCCTGTCCTCTCCTCGACCCTCCGCTCTCGGCGGCCACGGGCCTCACTCGCGGCTGATCTGGTTTCCGAACACGGCCGGCCACTGGGCGATGGCCTCCTTGTCGGCGGCGCCGCTCGGCAGCGAGACCACCACGCGCACGGTGCGCCCGTACACGGCCGGCTCACAGGCCAGCGCCGTGTCCACCTGCGGCGGCGTGAAGCTCGTGATGGCCGCCCTGGCGCAGAGCGCGTAGTCGCCGGCGGGCGTCTTCACCCACACGGAAACGGGTACCGGCGCGTCGGGCTTGCTCAGCGCCGTGTAGCGCACCGTGCGGATCTGGTAGGTGGCCCCGAGGTCGACCGACAGTACCTGGTGGCTGTCTGTGACGGCCGCGTGCCAGACCCGGTCGCGGCTGATGTCCTGGCCGAGGTACTGACAGATGGCTCCCAGCAGAGACCGCTCGCTTGTCAGCTGAAAGTGGAGCTGCTGGCCGACCTTCACGAACGCGCGCCGGCCCAGCGGCAGCGCGGTGATGTCCCACTCGGCGCCATCGTACGCGAACGGCTCGTTCTGCGTGGTCAGGAAGTCGGTGTCGGATGTCGCCGACTTGATGATGCCGAGCAGGATGCCAGACCAGGTCTGGGTTACGACACCCTCACCGTGAGTCGGCAGCTCGGCGCGCGGCAGCTTGCTGTTCAGCACGTCCAGCTGCTGAAGCACGCCTTGCAGGTTGTCCAGGGAGCGCGGCGCGTACAGAACGGCGTCCAGCTGGCGGCAGCGCTCGTAGCTGGCGCTGCTGTTTCGGATGGCGTCGGAGAGGAGGGTGAGCCACGTACCCGGCGAGGTCTCCACCCACTGCTGATCGGACATCAGCTGCTGCGGGTCGCCGCTGGCGCGGTTGAACTGAAACACCTTCTGGGTGACGTTGGGCTCGGTGGACGTCGAGCTACTTGTCTGTTGGACGAAGATAAGTGACGATCCCTGGATAGCATCCGCCGCGTGCAGCGTGCACGTCTTGTTGACGAATCGGAAAGCGATGCAGTTGGGCGTCTGTGTTTGACAGGATGCAACACAATCGGCGTCAGAACCGGCGGAGGCGCTGGCGAGGGCGGGCTGGGCGCGCAGCGTCCCGCTGAACTTGTCGCTGAAGTGGCCGAGCTGGGGGTCCAGCAGACAGCCGGCCTGGCTGAGGACGAAGTCGTCCAGACACTGGCACTCGGAGAGGTGGCAGCGGGAGGGTCCGTGCAGCCACTGACAGTCGGCTGTAGTGAGACAGCTCGTGGTCTGCGCCGTGGTGGTTGTCACTGCTGGACGGGGACAGTGGGTGAAATTATCAGAGAGCAGGACACATGGTATTAATTGCCATAGTTATTGCTCGTAGTAAACAAAAAATTGAAATTGCATGGATACATAATACATATGCGTATTGCATAACCTGCGTGGAGAACAAGAAACAGCAAAATCCTCACGTCCTGTAAAACAAAGCAAGTGTAAGACTAATTCATAAAAATAAGTCGAATGGGCCAGGCTCAGCCGATAATTAACGGAACATTATATTTGATTGAGCAGGGGCCTGCGTTGCTACCCTCGCAATCACTCAGTCTCTGGCCCGCACTCTACCTGAGGTAGCGGTAAGCGGCGAGGCGCCCGGCTTGTGGCCCTCCGTCCAGGCCTGTGTGGTCGTCTCCGTGTTGTTGGGCATCATTCGGTGGTGTGAGAGCCGACACTCGCCCCGCTCGGCGCTGTAAGCAGCCGCCTGGCACGTGACACGCGCTAGACAGGCGTGACTGCAGACGCCTGCCGTGTCGACCGGTGGCCCCAGGTCAGTAGGATTACCCGACATTTTTTTTTTCAACGAAGATGTTTTCATAAACAAATTGTTAAATCGGTCACATGAAAGATTGAATCTGATCATGAGCCTCATTGAAATGTGTTAATACTACCAACTATCTAAACACGAATTTTACATTAGAAACCTCACGTTTGTGGGTGGCGCATCTACTCACATTCTGTGATGCCGGTCAGCACCAGTTGGCTGGCGTTCGTCTGAAACGTTACGTCACTGGGCAGGAAGGCAGACATTGTGGGAATGGTGACGGCACCACCCACCGTCGTTTTAGAAAACTCGTCCCACGCCGCTACTGAGAGTGAGAGGGAACCAAACAATAACAGGACTGCGCTCGAGAAGGTTGTTGATTTGGCCATGTTCAGATTTCGCGTGTTCACAAATCCACCACTCACAAACATAAAGGTTTGGGGTAGATGATGTGTTCTTTTTTCAAGACGACTTCCTTTCGGACTTGCGGTTCTATCGGTGGTGAGGTCTGTCCAGAGCTGCACCCGATGCGATGACGGTGAACGGTGCGCTGCGT
Source organism: Amphibalanus amphitrite (assembly GCF_019059575.1). Classification (NCBI taxonomy): domain Eukaryota; kingdom Metazoa; phylum Arthropoda; class Thecostraca; order Balanomorpha; family Balanidae; genus Amphibalanus; species Amphibalanus amphitrite. Next base: position 548,371 of record NW_024881525.1, on the reverse strand, counting down.
TTTATATCTGCTCACTGCGGCAGGAGCCGTCTGTCGCTGCGATTAAAACTGTCGTCGGTGTATCAATGTGTCAGCAGCATACTAACTTGTTGATGTTAAGTGGCAAACTTTTTGGTGAGGTAGAGTGGTTTTAATGTGTTTTCTGTGCGAATGCGTATGCATGTTTGACGTGTGTGTAGGGACGGGGACAAGTCGTTATTATAAATTCAACGCCACCATAAAATACCTACCGCTGCCTGCCTGACCCCTTTTCTCAAAACCTTAGCAAACTAACTCCCGTCTCTCCCGGTCGTCAGGGCCTTGATGCCGCGCGGCACCACCGTGTCCATCACGCTGGTGGCGGGGGCTAACACACCCTCCCCGTCTCACCCTCGCGGCCAGGGTGTAGAGTGTAGGTAGACTGTAGCTCACACACTCTCCCCGTCTGTCCCTCGCAACCAGGGTCTGGACGGCGGCACCACCGTGCTGATCACGCTGGTGACGGTGGCTCACACCCTCCCCTTCACCCAGGGTCTGGACGGCGGCACCACCGTGTCTGGCACGCTGGTGGCGGCGGCGCGCGCCGGGATCTCCGTGTTTGTGACGGGCGGCGTGGGCGGCGTGCACCGTGGAGGCCACCGCACCATGGATGTGTCGGCCGACCTCATCGACCTGGGCCGAGCGCCCGTCTGCTGCGTCTGCGCCGGCGTCAAGAGCATTCTGGACGTGGGACGCACGCTCGAGGTGCTCGAGACGCAGGGTGGGTCGCAGGATGGGAGAGCGGGGAAAGCGTGGCCCAGAGCGCTCTGAAAGCTGGAATGTGTCGATGGCTTTTAGGGGGACTCTCCAGTCTCCAGAGCCCAGAGTGGTTAATGGTCGTGGCTGCCTGTTGATTGCCATGACGATGAAAGCCGTGTATTGCGTATTCAACTTTTACCAATATTTGTATAGCTGTCTGTGCACTTCAGCATGTAATGAAATATCTCATCCTTTTTGTTCAATATATTTTTCGGTATTCTGGTTCGCTTATTTCCCTCGACAACACCCCTGGCATACTGGCATTGCAACTTTTCTGACGTGCGTTCCCCTGTCTTCTTCCCAGGCGTGTGCGTGGTTACCCTGGGCGAGAGTGACCGTTTCCCGGCGTTTTTCACGTCCGACTCGGGCCACCGGTCGCCTCACCACGTGACCACGTGCTCGGAGGCGGCCGCCGTGGCGTACCAGCACTCAGAGCTGGGTCTGGAGAGCGGCCTGCTGCTGGCGGTACCCATACCGGACCAGTACCGCGCCGAGGGACGATCGTGAGTGGGCGCACAATGGGGAGGGGAGGAAGGGCGGTGGGAGGAATGTGTGGGAGCCGGGAGGGAGTAGTGAGAACAGGAAGTTGGAAGTGAGATTCCAGGAAGGAGTCACTGTAACGTTGGAATCTTTCGACAGCTTGGATAAAATAAACACTCATTATATTTTGGTCAGTAGTGGTCAGTGGTAACAGATACCGTGCCGAACATTGTCGCCCTCCGCCCCCGTTCTCCCGATGTAACACCGTCTGTGTTTTCTGCGTGTCGGCAGCATTCAGGCGGCTATAGAGCAGGCGGTGAGCGAGGCCGAACAGCAGGGCGTCTCGGGCCGGGATGTCACGCCCTTTATCCTGGCCCGGGTCAACGAGCTGACCGGGGGCGCCAGTCTGCAAGCCAGTATCCTTTGACGTGCGGCCAGCCTGCTGCCGGCTTCTCTAGCTGAGATTACTTTTGCTGTAGCTGCTGAGCAAGAATGTCAATGTGTCATGTGCAATGTGCATTCGGTTTATGAAGGGCCAAAAATCATTTCGAGATGGAGTTTCTGAAATTTATTTTTTAAGGTTACCTCGTTAATCAAAAACTGGGTTAGTGAATGGTGGCGTATCTTTTTTTAGAATCCAGTACCTTTGTGTGAGTTTTGGTTTTTAAGATTTTCCCCTGGTTTCCTCAATGCTGCATCAGACATACATTTGGTGGAAAACAACGCCCTGCACGGCGCCAAGGTAGCTGTTGAGCTGGCCGAGCTCAAGAGGAACAGGTAGGACACTGAAAATGTACCCATTTATCACCTTGAGCAATGACTCCTCTTCAGTGTTTTCCCGTAGAGGAGTGTGGAAGATTATTTGTTTCTTTCATTCATCTCGGTGCCGGTGTTGGCAATGTTTACCATGACTGACTGCGAGATGCCTGACATCTTAATCTGTGCGAGATATCGATGAAAATATGATCAGCTATGGCTTATGATAGTAGTCCTGTTTTGCTTTAGAGGCAAGCGGGGTCGATTAGAAGGTTCGGTAACCAGAGCGGCAGCGCAGTCAAGAGACAAGGTGCAGAAAGACGACCCTGCGCCAGACGCCAGCGGCGGTAGAGGCGTACCGGTGAGCTTGAATAAATCGCTATAATATCGCTATAAATCGCTTATAGTGCCGCCAGCGGAAGCTTTGCTTTGCGTCGTACTTTAATGTGACATGTTGATCCTTTTATATGTAACTAGCTGAACATGATTTTGGTTTTGTTTGCTTTTGCTTTTCGCACTGAAATTTTGCATTGCCAGCAGCTGTTTGCATAGTTTGTTTTTCTGTTGCATATTATTCCTAGTATTGTTCCTTTATTTCGTTTTGTATGCTTTTCTTTCAGACCGTAATTGGTGGCAGCATCGTAGACTTTGTCATCAAAACTACCGATAAACATCTACAGGTAAAACCGAGTTTCTTAAAACCTCTTGAAATCCTGGCATCTATCGGAGGAGCTCATCAAATTTGTAAATGATACCTTTAAAACCATTTAACTCCTCAAATGGAGGCCATATATCATGTTCTCAGAAACCTGGACCTCCACAGCGGAGGACGAGATTTGCTGGACGTGGCAGTGGCTGTCATGTTATGTTGGTTAGCGAGCAGGTCGCTCAGTTTTCTGTCTATCCCAGCCCCTCTGACTTCCCCTCCCCTCTTTCTCAGATGGACGGGTCCACGCACCGGGGCCACATAGCGCAGAGCTACGGCGGCGTGGGCCGTAACGTGGCCGACGCGCTCTCCCGGCTGGGTCACCGGCCGCACTTTGTATCGGCAGTGGGCAGGGACCAGCTGGGTCTCGCCGTCATCGCCAACAACCCGCACATGGTGAGGGGTGGGTGGGGGGGGGGAGGAGGAGGGCTGATCGGGAGGGGAAGACGTGAGATTGTTTGAACCGTGTAAGAAGCTTAGGAAGGATATGAATTTACCAGCATTCAAATATAACATGTTTTTACCAGAATACGATAGCATGGTTCAGAGACATTTTTCGATCACGTTGTTTGAGAACCGCTGGGAGTACTCTCAGATCATTGTTTCTAAACGACGATACTCGGATGATTTGCATGCCTAAAATCTTTGGAAAGCTGACTGTGTAACCTGTGCACCTCACTGAGAGGTACTGGTGTGGTAAACCCTCCGCTTCCCTACTTATTTCTGTAATTGCTACCGTGTCTGCGCCCTGACGTTCTGACGGTGCTCGGGGCTGACGTCTTTAGTTGCCTCCTGTCATCTTTAACGACCCTGTCCGTGCCCCGGGTGTTCGCTCAGGACTGGCGCTGCGTGGACCGTCGGGAGTCCCTCTGCACGGCCAGCTACGCTGTCCTTGTCGACAGCACTGGCTCGGTTCAGTTCGGCGTCGGCGACATGGACATCCACGAGGCCATCACGCCAGAGCTGGTGGGTAGAGCGTGGGGAGACAGAGAGAGAGAGGGAGGGGAAGTGATGGTGGGTAGAGCGGGAGAGCTGTGGAGTTTGGAGCCATGCGTGGCGTTGGCATGGAGTAGGTGGGGTCCACAGTCACACCCGCCTGCGGCGTGAGACCTACTTGAGACCTTTTCAGGGCAGACTTCTTCTTACTTGTGGCTTTGAGTGAAGCTTAATGAAAAGAGCCAGTTTGCTATCTTTATTCTATTATATTATTTATTATTTATTCTTTATTATATGTTATGACGTTTTTTCACTTCTGGTTTTAAGTCGTGTCATTGATACCCACTCTCACCCCAGCCCTCTGCTGACCTGCCGCCGTTCCGTCCCCCGTCTCAGGTTGAGCGGCACCGGGCGTCGCTCGTCTCCAGTCCTCTGGTGGTGACCGACGCCAACACCCCCTCTCCCAGTCTGTCAGCGGCCGCGCGCCTTTGCGCCGCCGCCGGCGTCCCGATCTGGTTCGAGCCGACCGACCTGCGCAAGGCAGTCAAGTCGGCGGCGCTGCTGACAGCGGGCCACCAGCCGCCGGTGCTGTACAGTTCCCCGAACGCTGCCGAGCTGCACACCATGCTCACGGCGCTGACGCCAGGTGCGGGAGGGGTAGGGGGCAGAGGTACTCACCATGCTGACTGCGCTGACGCCAGATACAGAAGACAGCCTATGGGCTTCGTTTGCGGGTGCTTATCAGTTGTAGTGCTGTTACTTAATTGTTCATAAAAATTGATTTAACACACTAGTTTTTTCATTCTGTGGCCATCTAAATCAGACTGTTGTCAAACTAAAGTTACTGCCCTTTCTTCTCAGATCGGCCCGGTGCGTTCCACCTGCTGAAGGGCGACCAGCTCCTGGATGCGTGCCGTGACGCTAGTCTGCGCCTGCTGGAGCACTTCCACTGCCTACTGGTCACCATGGGAACCAACGGCGTCATGGTGAGCGCGCGCGTGTTGTCATGGTAACCAGAAACGCGTGTAATACTAGCTAGTCTACGGCTTTAATCACTCAACCAGCCAATCAAATATGATCTACGTTAGATCCATAGGCCATGAATGGTGTCAGTCTTGCCTTGCAGGTGTATCGCTGCATTTCACAAACTTGCTATAAATAGCACGCGTCTCACGTTCCACAGATCAGCCGCCGCGGCGGCCGCTCGGAGCCGCTGCCTTTGGGACCGGGCGCGCGCGCTCTGCCAGCCGGCGGCCCGACCTCATGTGTCCACTATCCGGTCACGGCCGCCAGCAATGTGGTGAACGTCAGTGGCGCCGGCGACTGGTACGGAACGGGAGGAGAAGTGGGGTCTCGGTCCTTGGAATCGTGAATGGGAATGGGAAAGGGAGAGGATAACAGGACGGAACCCGAGATGCTGAGTGCTTTGAGACGATTTTCTTAAAGATACCATCATGACTTGAATTTGTTAGATGATGGTTTTCAAGTGCATTCTTTCTTGTTTTCTTTCAGTGCGTTTACCGTCGGTCCTCTGTGCTTTTTCGTCGCTGCCCTTGTCGCGTGAACTCTGTACCCTAACGTGAAGCCCCAAGCTCTGTAAGATTCACACACGCAATTCTTTCCCTCCTGACCGCCTCCTGTCTCTCTTGTTCCCTCAGTTTCAACGCCGGTTTCATCTCTGGCCTGCTGGCGGGCCTGGCGCAGGACCGGTGCGTACAGCGCGGCCAGCAGCTGGCGCTGCAGGCCGTGGCCTGTGCCGCCGCTGTGCCGGACACACTGCAGCTGAGCGACGCGCCAGAGCCGCACCAGGCCCCTGGCGTGAGCCGGCTGCCCTGAACGGAGGTAGCGCCGCGACAGAGGAACGCGTGGTCAGGTCAGCCGGGCAGCAGAGGGAGCTTGAGCCTTTCAGATCCGTGGTGGGTCCAAGGGTGGTATGATGTAGGCTGGTGGGTTATGCGAAGCCTTCAAACGGTCAGACTCTGACCAACAGCTATCTGAGATGGTGGATAGGTGACTCAGTGCATGCATGACAGGGTACGAGAGTACTGCCATCTTGGTACGCGGGCGGGTACATCGTGCTGTTAATTAGCCTTACGGAGGCCGGGTGCCAATGAGAGTCGTTGGCGGTGGCTGCGGGTAACAAGGGGTCCACCTCAGGGACATACCCTGTCTCGCTCACCAAGCCTTTCATTCTTCATGAACCAGTCACTGCCGGTGTATTTCATTTCATGCTCACGGGTATCTGGCGAGCGCATTTAGACGAACGGTAATGTTCCACATGTGATTGGGCCAGACTTTCGATGCAATTTTTAGCTGTGGACTGTGGTCGTCCGTGAAACATGGGACCTTTCAAGGCTGTGGAAAATTTATTTACATTGATGGTAACAGCTTCCCGTGCCATTTCAAACTCTATGCATAACTTGTCGGTGTGGTGTGATAAATAATGATTGTGGCAAAATTGCCATACACTGACTATCAACTTAATACTAGAGAGAAGATGCCCTGCTCTGGGCAAATTCTTTTGTATGTCAGCTACGGTGCGAGAATATATACATATATTTGACTGACAGGCTTCGCTTTCGCATAGCAGAGGTGTTGCTCTCGCTAGGCTACGAATACGGCGTGCTTAATTGCTCTCTCATCAGTGATAAACTGGAGCACGTGCCATATTGTGCTGGCATTAATTATGGGTGTTTATCCTGCCTTTCCTTCCTTGCTCGGTCTTGTCTGTAGGGTATAGATTTGCTAGTGGGAAAGATAAAAATGATTTGAGTGATTTCAGGGTTTTCAGTCTCGTACTCTGCTAACGAATTAGAGATAGTTGACAATTACTTTTTATAATGTTCAGTGTTTGTGAAAAACAGTGAATATTGGCTGGCAGATCGTGAAGTGATCTGCTAGTAATTAATTGATAAAGGGTGCATTAATTTTGTGTGTTCCCGAGCTGTAAGAATCGCAACGCTCATGATATTTCAGCTATTGACCTATAGCAGTAAAGGATATGTCAATGTTTTCAGTGTAATGTTACAGTTGCGACTATCTGAGCTAATGCTGTCTCAGGACAATATGTTTATGTTTCGGAGCATCATGTACTTTATGTTTTGTAAGTTTATGGAACATTTTTGAACGGCATTTGACCAAATGTTCATCAGCTTTCGACGTTTCATTTTAACTCTCTGAAATGAGCCTGCTTAAGTAATTGAAATGTCGAGCGGTGAGTGATTTTGTAAATCTGAGTTGGTAGGGTGATACTAGATGATGAAGAGCTCAAGGATATTTTAGTTAATTGCGGGGTCATTGCCGCATTAACTGTGAAACTAGCATTGTTTATACTCAGTCTGTTGAAGGGAGCCTGTGAATGAGAAGCAACATTCTGTTCACATCGTGTCATTGTTATTGTGGGTTTTTATGGTCGTGTTCCTTGTCGTGTGCCTTTGGCGAGTTGTCGCAGCTCGCCGCCCTCTTGCCTTGATCATGGAATACTCGTTGATGATTTAATCTATCGTGTTGATCACCTTAGCGCGATCCTGGATTACGGGTATATTCGTATACTTCCGTAGTTCCAGGATATTCCGCGATAATGCTGCCTACACTCGGACCATCCTTTTTTAAATGAGCAAGACTGGTGTCAATTGTGGAAATCGTTTTTTTGTGTTTCTATCATTAACAAATAAAAGAATGACAGTCGGTACTATTGTCTTTATCGGGACGTTTACAGAAATGAACTAATCGCCTCGCATTCCTCACACCCAACGTATACTACTCCAAAGAACGCGCACGTCAGATTGCTTTTCGCTCCCCAATAGAATTCAGGACTCGATTGTAAGCGCCGACACACTGCGCCGACACCCAGTGTGTCGTGGTCTTTTTAAGGTTTAGCGCCGCCGGGGCAGGACGTTTCTCCAGGCTTCCATGGTGAACGTCCGTCGGCATCGGCGACCGCGGCGTCTGTGGCATTACAGAACGTTGTCAGAGAAGACAGGGCACAGCTTGAGAGTGGGACATGGAGTCTAGAGCTGGATAGAAAAGTTGTAAGTTAAAGGAGTGATACAGACTGAGCTCCAGACACTGGATGACGCAGACAGACCTTGGCATGCTTTCATCACGACGTAAACTCCATTGGCAGTGTCTTATCGCTAACTCGACCGACTTGACACCTGAAGAGTTCTCCGGCGTCCTGCCCACGTCCTAGCAATGGTCATGTATGTACCGACACTGACCTGCTGATGAAGAAGGCGTTCTCTTGTATCCTGCCGAGCTGCGGGAACGCCTCACACAGTACGGCCGACCAGGACATGGAGTCGATGGCGTCCAGTTGGGCTGCAACACGGGGCAAGTCACGATTATCGTCCGATGGCGGAGCAACCGAGACTGTGCTCTTGCTGGGGTGTCGGGTCATACAAGCATGCTATTTGAGACCAGGCGCGTAACCACCACTGGGGACACTGGGGACCGGTCCCCAGTAACTTTTGGGTTACCGGGGACCGTCCCCAGTAAAACTGACGACCTCAATTTGCATAGCGAAATATTGTCTCTAAATCGACGTGAAGAGTAATATGTAGTCAACGTAAGACAACACTATGGATGTTTTGTTTAACCCTCGCCGGCCGAGGGGGGGGGGGGGCGGGTGCCGCCCCCCCCCATAGGGTTTTTTTTCGCGATAGCTCCGAACACGCTGGCGATAGAGAGCTGAAACTTGGCATACCTGACCTTTGATCCAAGCCGGATCTTTTGACACCAACCGCATTTTTGGGTCAGGTCAGGTCACTGACCTATGACGTCATAAGTGAACCTCTGCACGGTCTTCAGATGTCGCAACTTCGCAACGCCCTCACTGCCAGAGGAGATGTCACAGGGAAATGAAACTTGCAGGTTCTAGTATCCATTATGAGTCCCACAACTTGTATCTCTCGGATTTTTCCTAAAGGTCATATGAGGTCAGGTCATTTTCGTGACCTCACCATTATAAGTCAATGGGGAAAAATTCAAACTGCTATTCTGGCGCCGGGAACGATCTCCAACTATCTCAAGCACACAGAATCGTGATTTGATGGACTCCTTGCAAGGTTAGATGCGTCACTTTTGCAATGTTGACCTTGCGTGACGTCATTTATGACGTCATCAAGGTCATATTAGTTTTTTGTCAATAACTCTTGATCAAATTGAGCTAGCGAGTCGGGAAAGCCACCAATGGACTCAGGAAGACCTGCCGAATCGAATGATATGCGACATGACCTCTTTCGACCAACTTCGTGACCTGGGGGTGCTGACCTGACCTTGACCTGAGGTCAACACCCGAAGTTGACCTGACCCGGACAAAAACTATATCATTCGACGCGCCTGAGCGAGACGAACACGATGCTGCCAAAATCGGCGCTCTGCGGCCGTTTTTTGCGAAGTTATTCACCAAAAACTGAACCATACCTTGGGGCACTTGACCTGACCTCAGAGGTCACCGGTTGACCTAGGACCTTAAAATCGGGTACCAATCTCTGCGTCTCGTAACGGCGCACACGCTCGTTTTTTTCCGCGACGCGCTAGCTCCACCAGGGGCGAAACGGCGAGGGGAGGGTCGTACCCGCCCCCCCCCCCCCCCTCGGCCGGCGCGTATGTAGAAAACCAATAGGTCCGGCGAGGGTTAACCAGCGCCCGGGTGGGCCTCTCAGCAAACTTCGCCAACAATACCAATCAAATGACATGCAACATGACCTTTTCCGTGACCTGGACCAGGGGTCAAATTTTTAAAGTTGACCTTCTCAGGTCAACTTATAGTTTATTCGACGCGTCTCGATGAGACAAACGCGATGCCGGTAAAATCAGCAAAGCTATGATGCAAAAACCTTTTCCGCAAAGAAAAACGCCAGCCTGGAAGCTAAAGCATTGACCTTAGGTCAAATCTGAGACTTGAGAGCATTACTCAGAATATATACTACTGAACGGCTCTGGGAAAGAAAAATGGAAACCGAGGTCTTTAACCGAGATTTCCATTTTTCTTTCCAGAGCAAGTTCAGTAAGATATTTACACGTCAGAAACTCACAATTTAATTATTGAAATCACCTTTTTTAAGATTTTTATAAAAAAAAATCACCAGAACTGTAGGTCATCAACCCGTGCCGGAAAACAGTGCAGGAAAGATGGATACCTAACGCTAAAGGGATATCTCGGCGTATGGGAAAGGCCTTTGCAAGCGCTATCGAATGCGCTTTCCCGCAACATTGCAGCTCTATTGGTTCCTGACTTATGCGCCGATTTGTGAAAAGTTGTCAAAATTGGGAACAAAATTTCGTGAAAATTTTACATTTGGTGACCTGCAGTGACCTCAGCGATGACCTGATCAAAAAATTGATGAAGTTAATTCTGAAAGATACTGTAGCGAGCTATCTGTTGCTTTTTACCTCGTCTTTCTAGCTTGGTTACTTTCCGAGATAACCTGGTGTGGCCAAAAAGCCCCCCCCCCCCCGGTATTGTTGAGCTGAACACATTCATGATGTTTTCAGCGCTCTAGCATGTTTCTACCTACTATGGACGTCAAACCCCTTGAGACCCCACTTTTTTGCGATAATTTTTTAATGCGTCAACTCTCGTTGACAATATTCTGGCAATGTGTGTTTCAGAACCTGCCGAAACTTTTATTACTAAGGTATTTTGACGCCAAACGATTATGAAAGGTACTTCTCATTCACTCGTAATGTTAAATTTCACGGAACAAATCTGCTGTTTGGGTAGAGGCTACGCGCTCATGGGGCGGAGCCACGTAATGACGTCAGCGCTAAGCTCCGCCCTACCCCTCCGGCGCTCCTTGCCCGGCGACCGGTCACTCGCGTCTCTCGCTCCATGCAGGCTTGATGGTGGGCGGTAGCTGGTAGCGGTAGCGGGCGCTGGTAGATGGCATTTAGAGCAGATGGCGCTGGTGGCGGGGCTCGAGTGTGGCCGAGCGCAAGCCTCTGCCCGGGCCTGAATTGACCTTAGCATTACGAGTGAATGAGAAGTACCTTCCATAATCGTTTGGCGTCAAAATACCTTAGTAATAAAAGTTTCGGCAGGTTCTGAAACATACATTGCCAGAATATTGTCAGCGAAAGTTGACGCATTTAAAAATTATCGCAAAAAAGTGGGGCCTCAAGGGGTTTGACGTTCATAGTAAAGTTGTGGTAAAAAACTGTTGGGGATGTTTCATGACCTGAGATGAGCTGAGGGGCATAGAGGGGGTCACAGGTGCAATTTTCCGGTTCAATGTGCCATGTTTACCTGTGTCACGGTGTTTGAATGTGTTTTCGGCCAAAAGAAGAGCATTTCAATTTTCTCCCAATGACCTTTAATGGAGAGGTCGTAAAATTTTAATTGACCTGACATTAGGTCACCGATGTGAAAACTTTGAGATAGGTAGGTATACGAATTTCTCATACTGATTTCCTCAAGTAAAAGCTCGAGTTTCAAACTTCTGGGATGTAAACTATGGAATGAATTTCACACACGATGCGAAATTGAGGTATCATAAGCTATACCAAGTTTCACGGCGGTGCGCGCCGAGCCGAGGTTTACCTTACACGCGCAAAAAAAGCTGGCAGGTGTGGCCAAAAACGCCTCCACCCTCTCCCCCCCCCCCTCACACACACACACACTCCGGCGAAGGCTGATCCTGAAATATCATATTTGGTTTTCGCGGCCCTCCATGTGGTCCCCAGTAACTTCAGACTCGTGGTTACGCACCTGTTTGAGACGATTCACGTAGAAGTTTGCGTCTTGAATGAATGGCTGGGGAGAAAGGCACATCGCGATGTAGCGGGGCGCCCGTCCTGTCACTGACCCATTACAGCATCTCGAATGGTTGTTGATGGTAGTTGCCATTCTCTTTGCTCGTCACTCATTCTCTCAGTCGTTATCCTCCCAGTAATTTTCTGAGGCTGTCAAGTACCGTACTGAGGCTGTCAAGTACTGTACTTGTGTCCTACAAGTACCGTAAAACGGGGTGAAGTGAGACAGTGAGGTGAAGTGAGACACAAGATACACTTCTTCCTCTAATGAACGCTGTTTACGAACTGAGCAAAACGTTGCAAACTTCCATGAAGTTTGCACCGGAAGTTTGCACCGTATTGGTCAGTTCATAAGCAAGCTGTGTTAATTAGAGGAAGAAGTGTATCTTGTGTCTCACTTCACTCCACTGTCTCACTTCACCCCGTTTTACGGTACCCTTGTGGCTCCACTTCCCAGCGCGATATCGGCGCGCAGCTCACCGTCGCTGAACATGGAACTCTCGTGATTGTAGAAGTGTCTGTCGGCGTACTTGAGCCGTGTGAACTGCTCGGCCAGCAGACACTGGAAGGTGGGGCCGACCAGAGCCCCGCCGGCGGGCTCCTCGGCCACTCCGCCCACAAACAGATCCACGTCCTCCACGGAGCGGTATACGGAACGGAGCTGGGCCACCTGACGGTATACAAACAGAACAACTAACAGGTGCACAAACAGGTACACAAACAGGTACACAAATAGATCCACGTCCTCCACGGAGCGGTACACGGCGCGGAGCTGCGCCACCTGACGGCGCAGGAACAACAAACAGGTGCACATACAGGTTCACGTCCTCCACGGGGAGCGGTACATACACGGCGCGCAACTGCGCCACCTGACTGCACAAACCGACCCACAAACAGGTACACAAACATATACAAACAGGTCCTCAAACAGGTCCACGTCTTCCATCATGTAGGGAACTGTTTAATGCCAAGATTTACTGATCAGACAGATCAGGGATAGTAGTCTGGCGTTGCGATATATGTCGAGCCATCTTTGGGTCAGCTCACCCAGGTCAGCTCAGCTCACCCTGCCTGGTGTCATGGCGTCGTTGAGGTGCTCCCAGCGGGTGGGCGGGTCGCCCAGCTGCGGACAGGCGGTCTGCAGAGCCGCCCACGTCTGGCTGTATGTGCCGATCCCGTGGTCTCTCCCCCGCTGGATGTTGAGAGCCACCAAATCCAGACCGTGCTGCAAACCAGTGGAAAATGTTTGAGGTGAAAATAGGTAAAGGTGACTCAAGATACTTGACCTCTAGTCTTCTTAAATCGCTAAGGTGTTTCCACTTTCCATTACGGCAATCCCTAGTGGAACGTGACTATAGTTATCCCATCGCTGCCTCAGCATCGTGGTGGTTATACTGTCCCGGCAGGCATTCGTGTTGTGCGGGTCAGTCTACCTCCTCCACGCCTCGACCAACGCGCAACGCAAGTCGACTTATGCTGAGATTGGACATCTCTGCGTTGTTTTTAGAATGAAAGCTGCTGAATTCAATGTTGAATATTTTTCATAGAATATTTAACTGGACATTGCGTTTTTTCTTCTTTGAAGAATCAAAGTTCATTAATTCAATGCTGTCTTTTTTCACATGCCTAGATATTCGACCGTCTCCCACTCCCTGCCTTTGAACTCGCGCTCAAACTCAATATTTGCACCATCCGGCGCTGCTCTCAGTCTGCTGACCTGTCGCTCGCCCCTGAACAGAAGGCCGACGATCTCTCTGGAGAAGGTGCTGTCCATCCGCTGCGCTGGCTGGCTGATCAGGCCCCGTATCAGCGACAGCAGCATGCCCCTCTGCTGCATTTGGCCGCCCGGGTTGAAGAAGACGTCACTGAGCCGCAGCGCTCGGCCCCTACCCGGGACGCTGCCGGGCACGGGGTGGGTCATAACATGGGTGGGAATGCCGGTTCGAGATGGGAGATGCAAGACACGGTGTGAGCTAATCAAAGGGAAATTTATAGTCACAGACCTGTGACTTGTTCATCAAATGTGCATCTTGTTATCGAATCAAATCCTTGGGAACAGGTTTGTCCGGGAATTTCTCGTTCAATCAGTTTTCGTCCCGCATCGGGTGAGAAGAAAGAACAGGTTTTCTGGAATTCAGTTATATGCTAGTTTTTTTTTAATCCTTTCGATTTCATAACATACAAACAATCTAGTTATAAATAAACATTTGCATAGATTTGAAGTGAAAGTAAAGAGATTTCTTTAAGGCATATTTTAACATTGCCCTGCCTTACCTGATCCTCCCGGCCACCAGCGAGTGTCCGAAGCGGAAGGCGGCGGCAGCAAACTCGTTGACGATGCCCGGGTGCAGGTCGGCCCGATAGCGGCCGGGCCGGTCCAGACCCAGGCGACGCACCATGTCCGCTCCGAGCACGATCGGCAGCCACTCGGAGTAGATGACCCGCTGCATCAGAGCCACGTTCACCGCCCGGCTCTCCTGCGGGCGCACGTGGCGATGGGTGATATTATTGTCGTACCACCTCTAGACAGCGTTGGGTGACGCGCTGGGAATGGGAGGGCGGGCTTCATACGAGAGGTCGGTAATCTTACATGCAATCTTCGAGTGATTGTTGCCGATTACAACTGAAGAAGAGGATCATGAAGTTAAGTAACAACATGGTGTCGTCTGTGGTGTAAAAACCGTAACGATAACCAAGTCGTGAATAGGCCGTCGAGTCCACAGGTGGCTGGGGAAAATCGATTGTAAGTGAAACGTGTAAATGTCAAATACCCTTCACTCGCCGCGAGTGACACTAAGATTGGGTGCCGTCAGTCACACGCGAAATGCGAAGGACGGCTGGTGAAACTGACCTTTGGTTGTGAGTTACACCTACCTGAAATATGTCCTCGGCGGAGGCTCGCGGGTTGATCCGTCTGAGGGTGTCGGCGATTCTGTTGTGCATCGTCACCCAGATATTGTGGATAGCAGTCAGCGAGATTTGCTCGTTGACACGAGTGTCCCCTGGGGACGGAGGTGCACCGTACAATAAGCGTTTGTAGGGGAGTAAACGATGTAACAACAACCGTGCGGCTTGCCATAGCCGTTGGCTGTAGACAGATAGGGAAATCAAAATATGGTACGTCAATGCATGCCAGAAAACAAGTTGATTTGCTGTTTGAGAAATTATAGCTAAATAAGAAAAATATCAACCACACGCATTCCTTTATTTATACGGGTGACGAGACGGTAAAAAGTCCTTGTTCTGTCGAATTCCGAACTAAGCTCCCCGTCTCTCCCTGTGAACACCCCCCCCCCCCCCCCCATACGGTCCCGTCTCTCCGTCCCCGCTCACCAGCCCGGAAACAGACGCCGTTGTTCTCCGCGCAGCCCTCTCCGGCGCCGTGCGGCATCCTGGGCAGCCGGCCGTGGGCCGAGGTTCTCATCAGGTGGGACCCGGCGCGTCGCAGGTGCGCCAGCTCGGCCGCGCTGCTGCCGTACACGTTACTACCGTCCAGCCAATGGGTGATCTGGTTCACCTGTGTGTAATCGATCGGTGACGAGGCAGAAACGGTCAGTGAACGCGGTCAGATGGCCATTCAGCTGTTATTGTATCGACATCATGTGATCTGGGCTTTGGTGGTGTGACACAGCTGGAAAATTGATTTGTATGTGCTTATCTGATATCAGATCCCTGATCACTTATTCGAAATACATGATTCAACTAACTTGGTAATAAATGTTTTACCCCATTGCGCCAGTGTTTTATCAATGATCTACAGTTTGACAATGAAGTATCGCCAGAAACTACGTCTGAATACGCCAGAATACGTCTGGTCCTGCCGGACCGACCTGCTGTGCGGGCTGCTCCCCACATCCATCTCTTAGCGCCGGGATGCTCCGCAGAAAGTTCAGACATCGCACACGGAACCGCGAGTAGAAGGGGTCGTTGGCGGGCACGTCGATCGGAAAACACTCTGGTAGCTGGCGGACGCGGTCGCGCGATATGCCCTCGCTGCAGCAGTTCACGCCGGAGGTCACGTCTGGAAACGACACAGTATGGGGTTGTTACGACTGAGATCATTACATGGATCTCATCTGAGATCATTACGGATAACAATATGGTGCGACTTGCGGACGTGGGAAGAATCGATGTGTTACGGCTATGGAGCACCTATGCAGAAATTAGGAAAAAGCATATCATAATTGTCTCGTGGCTTGCATCGGCACAACACTACTGCCGCCACTCCTGAACTGTGCACAACACCGACCCGATTGCCGGGTGCGACATAAAAAGCACCTTATTCACATTACTGAATCAGTATCCTTTAGGTATGTACAACATGCATGCCCGCAAGCTTGCAACATCTAGAGCTGGATAGGTGGGCATTGATTGGCAGAGGCTTTGCTCTACAGTGTACGTATACGTACTGAGCCTCTGGACAGGCACGTGGGTGATGTCGTGGTCGATGAACTGTCCCCACTGCATCACGGACAGTGTGAACCGGCCCGAGGCGGAGTTCTCGCCGACCGAGGCGCACCGCGAGCTGACCAGACGGGCCGAGGGCAGCGGACTGCCGTCCCTCCCTCTGGTCCGCGGCTGCAGAATTCCTGCACACAGGAAAAGGTCCGTTTGAAGATCTCAGCAAATGGAAAACGACATCAGTCAAACAATTTTATAAACAAATACATGGACGTCTTTTCTCATGCTGGATCTGCTGCAGTGACCTGAAATATCGTGGCTCTTTCTGACGATTGAAATGCTAAAGATGCAAACATGAGGTATGAAGTGCGAACTATACGATCAAATAATAACTCGGACGTTCAGAAAGCGGTAACGCAGGTGACAAATTATACATATGCGCACCGCACGGATGCGGTTTGTTTCTGCGTGATGTCGGTGATTGGATTATAAAATTCATTCCAGAGAACAGTTCCCACCGTCGTCGTAGTTGCTGGGCATGATACGAATGAGCGGCGCGTTGGCGCCGCCCCAGTGGCTCTGCTGCAGGTTGTTGCACGTGCCGTCAATGGAGCGGACGTGTCGCGGGAGACGGCAGACCGGCCGCTGGCCGCCGCACGGCTGCGGCTGGCCACCCTCTGAAATAATGGCTCACTTTATGTCAAGAAACGGGGAGAAAACGTTTCAGGGAGAAGCTATTGTTATGTGCTTGTAACGTTATGGGTCACTACACAGGTCTTCAGTCCTACTCAACTCATAATGTTGGTGTATTTCTAATGCGTTTTGATATGTAGATGGTAGCAACTCAATATGTTTTCCTAAAGATTCAGACAGTGTGATTGGGATGGCTAAAGGATATCTGGAAAGTTTGACTTGCCCGTTTATACGAACGACGCAGAGCTTCACATTCACATATAGGTACTTACCGCTGGTCCTGGGCTGGGCGCTAGCCCCTTGTAGAATTGTCAGAATAGCTGGAGGGTAGATGACGTCAGACACTGGCAACCCTTGGCCTCGCCCAACCCTGTGAAAAAAATGACAATCATTTGAACATTGTGAGCTTCGTCCATGTTACGACCGTGGACGGTGGAGTGCACGTATGAAGAAGGTGTGTTGTTTGCAGCCAGGCAGCTCACTGGGTTATGGCACCTTGCTGAGTGTTTCAAATAGTTATGCAATCTTTTCTCTGTTTTTTTTTTCTAATCAGATCAAAGATCGCCGCTGGGCGAGCGTCGTGCGTAGCGCGGCTGAGCAGGGTATACGAGCCCGCAATACTCGGTGGTAGTGCGGCACAGCCTACCTTCCAGAGTGAACGCCGCGCTCGCGTGATGAGCTTCATCCCTCAACACACGTGTACAAATTGTGACATTTCCAAAGAAGTTTCCGCTAGCTAGCGCAATGATCTGACACTAGTGACTGTGGGTGTGTGCATGCTTATTTACTTATCTTATGAATATGTGTTTGATATATTTTTATTGGGCATTATTGTAGGCTAAAAATCATGATTATGCTCGTCCTTCTGAATTCCTATGTCCGGGGGCTAGGTTTACAAATTAATGGAGCTGCATCAATGCTTTCTCCTTGCTGAAGTTTTCTACCTCGCGTATTTGACTGGCCATTGCCACCCAAACATTGGCCGGGCGGTTTGCTAGTCACTCATTTCTCGGCGGTGCGCTGACCCTTCGCCCCTCATACTACCGAGCAGTAGATAGTCTAGATACTCATCTCCCTCGCCGGTCCGCCATCCAGTATTTACCCACCTCTCCGCGGTGCGCAGCAGCGCCTGGACGGCCGTGTTTCCCGCTCTCAGGATGGCCGGCGTCGTCTGCGACTGGAGCAGGCTCAGTCCGGCAGACGATCGACCATCAACCGTCGCCAGCTGCGGAGTGCAGCCGACGTTACCGTGACTTCATAACAAATGTATGATTAAAAACACACATAAATCATGTGACCTGAAGCATATCTAAAAGGCAAAAACAAACTTCCTTACAAACTACTAAAAAATCATTCGTTAGCTTTAAACAACTATCGACAAAAAGTTACGAGTGACGGCTGCAATTTATGGATATGGTCATAATTAAATATATAAAATGAGAGCTCATTAGTTGAATGAATGCCCGAGACAAATTGTGACTTAGAACTCACCTGACTTCGAATATCTGCTATTTGTTGGCTGATTTGACCGAGGGTATTAGTACTGACAGCGTTATTTATCTGCAAATTGCAGAAGGTTATAATTGCCTTAGTGCATGACTGTTGTGACACACACACCCGAAGATTAACACTTTGTTATGAGGAGGGTGTCCATTTTGTTTTTAAATGAGCCAAAGGATATCAGTTGATTGAGTGAATTCGTTGGAAAGTGGAAATTAAAGTAATGCTGTCTCTAACTCTCTAGTATTATTACTGGGCATAAGATATTCTGTTAGATTATCTGCATAACGACTGAAAGTATTATTGTACCTATTTCTCTGTCAAAAAACATGTTCCACAACTATAGGCTTAAAAATCGTCCCGTTCCAACAAATCTTCTTGGCTTCTCCGTCCGGCCCTGACCTGACCTGCTGAATTCGGGGCACGGCGAATCCCAGTCGGCCCGGGGAGAGCACGTCCTGCAGCGGCGGCGATGTCGTCGGCCGCGGCGCGGGCCGCGCGGGGCGCCGCCGCCGGGCCCTGGGCCGGGTCGGCGCGGGCCTGGCTGTCGCGGGGCGCCGCCGGGCCCTTCGCCTGGTCGGCGGGGGCCGCGGCACCCGCGGTGTCACCAGCCCCGGGAGGCCGGGGAAAGTCGGCTGTGTGGTCACCGGCAGCTGGGGTGGTCTGCTGACTTGTGGCGCCGCCGACAGGACACCACTAGCTGTGTGTGAGGGACACAAACAGAATGATAGAGAGAAGAGGAGATAGAAAATTTATATCTCCTCTTCTCTCTATCATTCTGTTGACCTCTATCATTCTGATTTCTATTAGAAATCAGATAAAGAAAAAGACTGGAGCTCGTGGTCCCAGCTAGGGTTTAGGGGGCGGAGGAGAATGAGCGCTAAAGGCAGACATCTGTCAAAGTCGGGTGTTCCCATGTGCTGGCTTTGATGTAGGTATGTATTGATGAAAGTCAAGGGTCATGATCGTTGGGACTTATGAGAAGTTAACTCAAAACCTGAAACTGATGCAATTATTTATTCGGAAAGTTTACTTATTTACCTACTCCATGTAATCATCCAATAAGCGGAAAAAGAGACGTTCTGCACACGGATCTGGTGGCTAATAAGGGAACGGAACACCTCACCTGTGCCGAGCAGCCTTGCCGGTGTCTGTTGGATGGCGTTGAGTGCACCGAAGCCGTTCTGCAATGATGAGCAATGTCACGTAATAGCGCAATAGTGGTTCATAGGCGCTACTATCCTGACAGACTGGTGTGTAGGTAAGATGCAATCTATGCGATGCGACGCAAATGTTGGTATTCAGACAAACATGCTACCTAGATCGCAAAGGTGAAGGTTCTACTTAGGACCTAATCTGTACATGCACTGTTGCAAAACAGGTACCTATAATGGAGTCGGATAATGATCACCGATGTAAGAAGCACTGTAAGTACTTCTCAGTCCTAATTACGTTTCGATAAGCGCTCTATTGAAGGAAAGCTGAATGACTGTATTACACTAGGACCAGCAATGGAAGAAAATTATCGCGCCTTGATTGTCGACCCATTAGGTAAGCGTAAATATTAGCTTTTCCCGTCTAAATATGTCTTCCCGTCTTATAAGGTAGTTGAAGTTTTAGAATCGCGACTGATATATTCATTGTTTCGATAAGACTGCGTAGAGATTGGCATGGCGTTCTTTTCTTTTGCATTTGAACACGCATCATACCTAAATGTGCGTTAGCGCTCACCTGGGTCGCAAATGGAGGGAAATTGACGAGCTGTCCTCTGCATTTCCCGACCAAGAAAACTGCTGTCACAAAGCCAGAGACGAGCAACTAGAATACCAAGTTACGGAAACTGTGGTAAACATCACACCGCCGCTTCCACACAACTTGATTGTCAGTGCTTTACGCGTAACTATATTTTCGGACCTGCGATAACGATAAACCGATAAGAAAGGTTTGCGATAACGATAAACGATATAAATATTGAAAAATTTAGCAGCGATAGCGATAAAACGATAAAACGACAACGATAATTGTTTTTAACCCTCGCCCGCACATGCCATTTTCCCATCCTAGAACGCACATGGGGGGGTGGTTGCCACCCCCCCCGCGCCATTTCGTTCCTGTTGGAGATAGAGCTTAGCGGTAAAGACCAAAAAGATTCTTTGGGAAGAGACGAATCCAATGATACCCAGTTTTACCTTCTCAGGTCAGTCATTGACCTTCCAGGTCAGGTCAAACTAAAAAATGTTGCTATTTTGGGTCACCGTTGGATATCAAGTGCGCTGCTTACCATATACCGATGACGATGCTGTTTTCTGGTGCCAAGCCAGCTAGAACCTCTTTGTCACACTACCCGACCAGATTTTTGCGGCTGAGGTCATGTCAGGTCAAGTTAGGTCAAGGTCAATTATATGTGTTTGTATGTCTGTGTGTGTCTGTGTGTATACTGATGTGTGCACCGATTGTTTTTGTGTCCATATTACATGAAATCATGATCTGAGAAGCTTTTACCAAAAATGCAGTCAAAAAACTTCACAAAAAGTAATTTCCGTTTACCTAAAACGCAATTATCTTAGATGACCTAGGTTGACCTTGACCTTGACCTTGACATCTGTACATCGTCGAACAACATGTTCCATGATAGTTGGGAGGTAAGACTGGCAAAAAAAGCCGAAATCAAGGTGTCAAAAGCTCACAAGGCCCATAGCCAGCGCAGGATGTTGAGAATTGGCCATTTGGGTCATGACATGACCTGAAAAACAAGGTCATATCTCCGAAACCAAAAATCACAGAAACTTGAAATTTTCAGTGGACATCAAGAAAGGATAGAGGAGCAGCTATACGAAAAATCAGCCTTCTAGCTCTAAAAATGTTGAGTGCAGAGCAGAAAGACTACCTGGGGGGGGGGGGGGTGGCAACCACCCCCCCCCCCCCATGTGCGGGCGAGGGTTAACAGCGATAACAAAAGCAATAAAAATACAGCTTAATAAGTGTACTTAAAGTGTACAAAGACGGAAACCTAAGCCAAGTTGGCGTAGTTTTTTTTATGCTGAGTTTGACTTTCTGGAGCCAGTTCATTTATATACTTGTTCACTCCCCCAGATATGCGGGAATGCTCCCCCCCCCCCGTGACTGACCTCTGCCCAGTCCGCCGCGCAAATTTATACCACCCGTCGGCCGTCTGACAGATCTGTACTCTTAGCAGATGGTACCTAACAGGTTGCGCACACATACTGTCGCGCGGCATACACTGTCGATCGTCTTGCTTCCATTTTCCCATCATCCCGTTTTACATTTTATCGTTTATCGCTCATAATTTTTGTAACTTGCGATAAGTGGATGAGCGATAATTTTGAAAATTTAGCGATAAACGATAACGATAACGATAACCGATTTACTTAACAGCGATAATTATCGTTTATCGTTTATCGCTCATCCTATCGCATGCGGAAATCACTGTTGATTGTTGTAAATAGGTACAGTTTGCATATAATAATTCATAGCCTCTACACCCCCACTCAAGGGGAATAAAGTTACCGTTTGCTTAAAGGGACACTCCCACCTTCAAAAAAGTTTACGGGCGGGCGATGCGGGCGGTTTTCTTTTTTTTGCGTCGTTTGCGGTGTTAAATTTGTTTGCGGTTGGCGGCCGCTTTTTCGTTTTTTTTGCGGTGTTTTTTTGCGGCGGGCGGGCGATTTTTAGGCGTTTTCGGTTGGCGGTTAGCGGGCGTGCGATGCGGGCGGTTTTATTGTTTTGCGGCGTTTTTGCGTTTTTTTATTTGCGGTTTGCGGTGGGCGGGTGTTTATTTTTTGCGACGTTTGCGTTGTCGTTTCGGGCGTGCGTTTTGCGCGTTTTGCGGTGTTTGCGTTTTGCGGCGGGCGGGCGTTTTTCACAATTCAAAGTTCAAACCTTCGGGCCACAGCGCTCCTCGAAAAGCGCTGCCCTCGAGTAGCCTCTACACCCCCACTCAAGGGGAATAAAGTCACCGTTTGCTTAAAGGGACACTCCCACCTTCAAAAAAGTTTATGAATTGGCATGAAAGTGATGTCGCTCGGTTCAGAAAGAGCGAAAACGAATATCTACCAAATTTCACCGAAAAATATTCACCGGTTTTCAAGATATTAGACTTTTACTTTTTTTACTTTTTTGGGATCTCCGCTGTTTCTAGCGACTTTATTTTAGAAGTGCGGCGTTTGCGGCAGATGTTGCGCGCAAATATCATATACCACCGCGTGCTACAAAACGTTTTAGTCAAACATTTAAAAATCGTTAGATATTTGCGCTGACGTCACACATTCAGGGGGGTATTCCTAAGCATTAGCCCCTCTGAATCAAAATGCTGCAATTTTGAAATTCAATAGGTATTTCCGATTTAAGGCACTGCTCGATGTTGTGAGTGCCGAAACCGGTAATTGTGAGCCAGGGACCCCATTTTGGCTATCTCAACTCAAATCTAATGCTAAGGTGGGAGGGTCCCTTTAACGTATTCTGAACATGTATACACACGAGCTGAACGAATGTTGCGGATAGCTCATCTCATGTGGCGTTAGGATCGTCAAGACACTGAGATGCATATTAATATGCATTTCAGTGGCCTGTGGCACCTGGCCTGCGTGGCGGCAGGCGACCATCAGGGGAAAACTTCGATTGTGAATACGGCCACAAAAATAACCGGTTACCCGTTACTCCTACCCCATACCCTAAACCCGTGATTGGGAATACGGCCACTTCGCCACTGAGCTGTGCAAATTTGGTGGTAGTAACATTTGTTGACTTTTATGGGTCAAATTGCTGGGAGTGACGCCGAATATTGTGGCCCACGTTTTGCCTACACCAAGGGCTCAGTGGTGGGCGAATTTCAAGCGGATTCGTGGTGTGCCGAAACTGGCCTGAATCCACACTGATGTTTGAAGCCGTGGTTCACACTTTACAGCTCATGTAAGACCACAACTACCAGAATAAGAATAATACCCGATGGTTAAAAAATTGAAATATTATGCAGCATTTAAGCACCCTCGGTTCAAGCCACAAGTTATCACCACCCACCGCTCCCCATGGACCGTGGTGCACCAACTCACCGATAAACGCCTTCTATAGGTCATGTTTTCACGCATGCTCCAGTGTTTATGAGTTCTTGAGCATATACAGGAAGTAGGGTATTCGATCACCTTCAGGTTCTTCCAAACTAGAAGACTTCGCTTTTTAGACAGGCCTCAACGTTAGTCACAAATCACAGCTACCTACAGGCCATGACACAGTTTCTACGGAGACGTCTCGGTAAAACGCACGCTCCCTCTGAGTTGAATGCAGAACTGAGCCGCCCACTGTGGTTTGACAGGCCGTGTGTGCGCCGCAGGGTCAGAGGGCACGGCAATTACCCCCTCAATCACTGTCAATAGATGCGGAGCCGTGAAAATTCTGACATGTCACTGGAAATGTCAGAAATATCCCGTCAGGTCCGTCTCAGGGTCCGGGTGAAATGTTGGCGCAGTAGGTAATCCAAGCTAGAATCGCTACTGACGAGATACGGTTTTAGAATTTAGAAACATCGTCTACAAGAGCAAAGAAGCGAGAACGCATTTATGAGATATTTATATTGAAACCAAAGGTACTGGACGACCAGGATTGTAGTCGTTTTCTATTGTTTATTGGGGCTTTAGGGCGCGCCGAGCTAGTCGTTTTCTAGTCGTTTTCTAGAAATTGCATTCCTGAGCAGGGCTGCGGACTGCGGGGTCAATTGATTTTCGGGTGACCACGACTCAGACTCCGGCTTTAAAAATCGACTCCGACTCAAGCTCAGACTCCGAGCGTTTCCATATGTGATAATGAAGTTCACAGCTGAGATGTTTTTATTTTGCATGAAACTATCTTAAATCTTTAATCGTTCCAAAGTCTTGCATTGCAAATTGTTGCCTCAATTACATTATAGAATTAAATGCAGGTTCTCGTTCTGGCGTACCTATCCGCCGTCTTCTGCTTCTAAATCGCTGAAAACGCTCGTCCAAAACAGGAATATGACTTTTTTCGACAAAATCTTATTTCGAAAGGTAAATGAGCGTATACATGCCAAATTATTGTTTCCAAATGACGTCGTAGGCATAGGCGCGGGAGCCGGGGGGGCAGTGGGGGCAGCCTGCCCCCCCCCAACTCTGGGGCCGTGGGGGCGGTGCCCCCACAGCTTTGAGACGGAATACCACACTTTTTTTTGCAAATGTTTTCTTTTTTTGTTGAAAAAGCCGAGGGGTGAAAAATAAGTGGCCTAAAACCGGTGAGAAAACTAGATTTGGGGGTACCCTAGGTTGTTCTCTATTATGGTGTGCCCCCCCAGTCGGAAAGTAGTTCCCGCGCCCCTGGTCGTAGGAGCAGCGAAGGTTAAAAAATTAACAAAGTAATTGTCTAATATATCAAAAAACTGGTTAATTTTTCTAATGAACTTTGGTAGGCAACCCCCCCCCCCCCGTCTAACTCGGCTCCTGGGCCTCGTAGCGACACGTGGTAAGCGGTATTCGAAAGAGCGTCAAAAATAATGACGGACATACTCCAGTCATTTTTTTTGGGGTCAGGTCAAAGGTCAGGTCACCAGAGGTCACCAAAGGTCAAATTTAGTCCATTTCAACAATTTTGGAAACTGCCAACGGCTAACTCGGGAATCAATAGAGCTACAGCGCCGCGGAAAAGCGCATTCGGTTTAGCCTCCAGAGGGCAAAAACTCTAAAAAATAGCCATTTTCACGAAAAAGTTTTTTCGGTAATAACTTTTGATTCAAGCATGCCATGGCCAGCATCGTGTTCCTCTCGTCGAGACGCGTCGAATGAACTATTCGTTGACCTTGAAAGGTCATTTTGAAAATTTGACCTCAGGTCAAGGTCATGACCTGACCGGGAAGAGTCATGTTGCATATCAGTCGATCCGTATCGTCGAGCTGAATACATCTGACGTGTTTTCATCGCTCTAGCACGTCTTTATCAAAAGTTATAGCAAAAAAAAAAACTGCTGGTGACCATTCATGACCTGAGATGACCTCAGGGGCACACAGAGTGGTCACAGATGCATTTTTTTCCGATTCAGTGTGTCATGTTTACCTATGAACCGATGTTTGAGAGGGTTTTGAGAGTCATTCGTCCAAAAGAGGCGCATTGCAATTTTCTCCCATTAACTTAGAATGGAGAGGTCGCAAAATTGACCGGACCTCAGGTCACCGATATCAATATTCAGAGATATACATTTTGTACATACTGTTACTCTTATCAATCGCTGAAAGTTTCAAGGCGATCGTTCAGTCGGTGTAGCTAGGACGAGGATTGAAACTTTTTCTGAGATGAGGCCATTTGACCTGACCTTGAGAGCCCTGGGTCTAAAATTTTCACGCGTTGAAAAGATGCATGAAAAGGGGTGCCAAAAAACGGCGGCGCAGATTTTGAGATATCTGCGAAAACCGCAGGGTGGGTGTTCAAACACCCCCCGGCCCGGCGGGACAACACTATTCGACCGCCACCCTTGCAGCCATTCTATAACTCAGGAACTACTGGACCGATCGGAACGAACGAAACACCATTCGAATCAAAGGGTACGATTTTATCAGCCGTTTCGAGGCTCGTGACCCCAGGTGACCTCGGTGACCTCAAGAGGTCAACTCGGCATTGACGCCAATTGCAGCCATTCTATAACTCAGGAACTACTGGGCCGATCGCGACGAAAACACCACCAGTCGAATCAGCGTATGCGATTTCATCGGCCGTTTCGAATATGGTGACCTCAAAACGTCAACTTTACGTTTTCGCCTATTGCAGCCATTCTATAACTCAGGAACTACTGGGCCGATCGTGACGAAAACACCACCAGTCGATTCAGCGTATGCGATTTCATCAGCCGTTTCGAATATGGTGACCTCAGGTGACCTCGGTGACCTTGGGAGGTCACATGACCGTTGTGGCCTATGGCAGCCATTCCATAACTCAGGAACTACTAGACCGATCGTGACGAAAACACCACCAGTCGATTCAGCGTATGCGATTTCATCAGCCGTTTCGAATATGGTGACCTCAGGTGACCTCGGTGACCTTTGGAGGTCACATGACCGTTGTGGCCTATGGCTTGGGAGGTCACATGACCTTTTGAGGTCACCTGAGGTCACCATATTCGAAACGGCTGATGAAATCGCATACACTGAATCGACTGGTGGTGTTTTCGTCACGATCGGCCAAGTAGTTCCTGAGTTATAGATTGGCTGCAATAGGCCACAACGGTCATGTGACCTCCCAAGGTCACCGATGTCACCTGAGGTCACCATATTCGAAACGGCTGATGAAATCGCATACGCTGAATCGACTGGTGGTGTTTTCGTCACGATCGGCTCCGTAGTTCCTGAGTTACAGAATGGCTGCAATAGGCGAAAACGTAAAGTTGACCTTTTGAGGTCACCTGAGGTCACCATATTCGAAACGGCCGATGAAATCGCATACGCTGATTCGACTGGTGGTGTTTTCGTCGCGATCGGCCCAGCAGTTCCTGAGTTATAGAATGGCTGCAATAGGCGTCAATGCCGAGTTGACCTCTTGAGGTCACCGAGGTCACCTGGGGTCACGAGCTTCGAAACGGCTGATAAAATCGTACCCCCTGATTCGAATGGTGTTTCGTTCGTTCCGATCGGTCCAGTAGTTCCTGAGTTATAGAATGGCTGCAAGGGTGGCGGTCAAATAGTGTTGTCCGGCCCGGCGCGGGTTAAGAGAACTACGAGGTGAACACAGTAATAAAACAGAATGACTCAGTACTGTCGTATAAGTACCGTGCGCTAACCGATTGCGCCACTGGAGCCGCCTTCCACTATAGTGGCAAAACAGAATGAGCTTCCACTCCACGGCGGTGCCTTCGGGGTCTTTCCGGCGCCATTCGAAAAAATGTGGTGTGGCAGTTGATCCCTCTCGTGATATCATCCATTATTTCCGTTCCGTTATGTGTACCACCAGACCGCTCGTTCAGTCGTCCCCTCCCCGGCAGCCCACGGTGCTGCCCCCTGCACCACGCGGCTCAATCTCACACATACGGCCCCTCGTGAGCCAGCAGAGCTCCCCCCCCCCCCGTAAACCCAGCAGCGACCCTCCCACCTCCAAAGGCGTGCTCCCGTTCGGGTGGTGTGTATGTATTGTAATATTAGGGGCAACGCGAGACGACACTTCACTTCTTGGCGGGTGCCGACGCGGGCGCTGCCTCCTTCTCCTCCTCCTGAATCACCTCCACCTTCTTCTGGGCCTTGCGCTCCTCGCGCCGCTTGCGTGCCTCCTTGACGCGGATACGCTTGGCGTCCGCCTGGTCCTGGAGCATCTTGGCGCGCGACACCTCGGCCTTCTTCTTGTGGATGTACTCCATCAGGGTGCGCTTGTTCTTGAACACGTTACCTGCGAGCGAGGCAGTAATGTTAGTACAGAAACCATCACACGTCACTAGGAAGCATACACATTACACACAGTAACATAACAATTTCAGGTGGGAATTACAGGCAAGAAAAAGGTCCATAAGGTCAAACAGGGACACCAGGGAGTTTTATTTAATAGCTTTGACGTATCAACGTTCATTTACTGTAAGAACGGAATGTGAAAAAGGATATTGAAAACCTTCCCACGGATGAAACATAGTGTACCGTTGAATGCTCTTATTTACATAGATCAGCATTGGATCCGGCTCCCCGACGCCTTGAAATAAAGGCCAGGCGCGGATTCCAAATCGCCAAGTTTATTTTCTTTTTTTTTCTATCAGAAAACATCAAATTCATCACGGTCCCATACGTGTATATACTACTCACAATAGACGCGTTTACATAGGGTTTGTTGCAAGCTTATATCTCCGTCCGTGATGTTGCAAAAGACGCCAATGGTGCTTAACAATTTGCAAAATGATCCCCTCTAAATATTTGAAGACCACTGCAACGAAAATATCGCCAAATTAACGGGCTAGAGCCTCGTCAAATATGCTATGTAAACCGGGTTAATGTAACAGCACAAGCGACATTTGGTTTGGCCAACGCAGGGTTGGATAAAAGCCGGCTTAAATTGAATTTATGCCAGCCAGTGGTTTAAACCGGCTTAAACCGGCTTAAATTAATAAAAACCACCTTCAGTCAAAACATCTACTATAACTTATCTTGTGGGTCAGTGTACTCGTTGGTGACTGTGCAGAGTGCAGGAAGTCAATACCGTGTCATTTTGTATTATGTCAACATGTTGGCATGTGATTATGTTGACAGTCTGGTCAGTAGGTAACTAAGCTAAAAAGCAAAGTAGGTATAAGGCATAAGCACATTCTAATCTTAACATTCGGTTTACCAGTTGAAAGTCTCACTTTATTTTACATGTAAAATGTATTCTGACCAATCGTCTGGGGACTGGGCTAGAAACTTAAATATTTTTCATGGTATCTATCACCCTTCCTGTGATTTTTTTAATTGCACAGGAAATAATTGTTTCCTGTGCAACTCATCATTTATAAATCTTCCTATGGTTTTTTCAGGTAGTGCATGTTGTTTTCTTGGTATAGCAGTGTCCCTAACTAATCACACTTATTGTTGTTTTTACATGAACTTTGGAGCCTATAATGGTTGCCGTGCTGTCAATTCCTTTGTTTAGTGTCACTGACTGCTTTAGCAATAGACAGTTCCCTAGTAAATAGGCAATGTTCTGTGTGATAGTTTTTAGGCCTTACCATTCACTGATCCTTGCACCATGCATTTGGCATTAGGTCATGTTTGCTACAGCTTCTCATAAAATTGAAATTGGTTTCTTTATTGAACCTGTCTCCAAGACTTTTCATTCCATGAACCACCCATGTTAACAACTAGTTGTGTAAAACACTGCAAATCAAAATAAAAATTTGATACAGGGTGATACAGATCAATAATGAATGACATCAAGTTAACCCCCAGGGGGAAAACATTACAAGTTAGCATGTATAATTGAAAGGTGTGTATAGAAAATGTGAAGAGAAGAAGCAGTTCAACCCAAGTGATGTTACGACAAGTTAACGGAAGGGGCATTTATTATGTTGGTGCACACTGGTTTAAACCGGGGTGGCTTAAATTAGTTTATGCCAGCCGGTTTAATCCATGGATTAAACCGGTTTAAACCGGCTGCTGGCATAAATTTGCCAACCCTGGGCCAACGTGGTGGCATTTTCAAACAAGGCCGTCAGATGTATCGCGACAGAATCCGCCGATTTATTACGTGATCGTAAGTATATGCGTTTCCAATAAAGTGAATACCAGCCACCGTTAATTCCCCAGTAGCCTAGTTGATGTTCATATTAAAGCTAGATCAGACATGCTCACTTGAAAGCAGCAAATACCAATGCGGTGGCGATTTACGCACGCTTACAGTAAGTACGATAATGTGGTACGTTGAATGTAATGACTGTCCAACATAAAAAACAATTGTGTCACTACTGAATCCACCCAGCCACAGACTTCTCTATGAAGAGCAGCCTGCGGCTCAGTGCTCCTGCTCACCCTTGGCCTTCTGGTAGAGCTCATGGTACATGTGGCTGTCGATCTTCTTGCTCTCACGATACCTCTTGAGCATGCGACGGAGCACACGCATGCGCCTCATCCACAGAACCTGACAGAAGAGAAGGGCGGTCAGAACAATTACCGACATTGTAGCGAATTTCCACAGCGGATTAATATATATTTGAACCATGTGAATCCGCTTATTTAATGATTCATCCTAATAGTTAAATCAAGGCACTAAACACCGACCCAGCACCAGGGATAGGAAAACACAGCCGTGTGCTAGTGATTTAGAGCGTAAGCCGTTGCAAAATTTCACTCGGAGCCGTCGGCATAAAATGAGGTGACTAAAAATAATTGTATTATCAGGATAAATCGATAATTTTGAAAAGCTTTAACTACAAGGACTTAGCCAGTGAGCACAAGCGTCAACCCCAGTACAAGCGAACGTGAAGGCCTTGTACAATCGCGACCCGAACCGTAAATTCGTTTGACAATTTTCTCTGCTGGGTGGCCCCATGCCTTCTGCTGCAAGATCAACTACTATTGATACATCTAGGGTAGCGTCGGGCACATAACATATCACGTGCCGAGTGAAGTGTCAAAGCTGTTCCGCTTACATAGCAATTGCGAGACGCTTTCATCATCGCAACCGTTAATCTGCTCATGTTCTCTGTTGAGCAGTAAGAATTTACCTTTAACCCGCGCCCTGCTGGGGGGGGGGGGGTGTTTGAACACCCCACCCTTGTGGTTTTTTCGCGAATATCTCAAAAACGGCGCCGCGCCGCCGTTTTTGGTACACCTTATCATACATCAATTCTACACATGTTGTGAAAATTTCAGACCAAGGTCATTCAAGGTCAGGTCACCAGGTCACTTGAAGTAACCTCACCTCATAAAAAGTTTCAATGTCTGTCATAGTTACACCGAGTGACCGATCGCTTTGAAACTTTCAGCGATTGCTAAGAGCAATAGCATGTACAAAATGTATATCTCAGAATTTTGATACCGATGACCTAAGGTCAGGTCAATTTTGCGACCTCCCCATTATAAGTCAATGGGAGAAAATTGAAATGCGCCTCCTTTGGACGAAAGACATTATAAACACTCCCAAACACTGAATTACAAGTGGTTTAGACACACTGAACATGAAAATGGTGTCCGTGACCCCTGTTTATGCCCTGAGGTCATCTTAGGTCACGAATGGTATCTAACAGTTTTTCGCAAATAACTTTTGATAGAGGCATGCTAGAGCGATGAAAACGCCTTAGATGTGTTCAGCTCGACGATACGGATCGACTGATATGCAACATGACCCTTTCCGGTCAGGTCATGACCTTGACCTGAGGTCAAATTTTGAAGTTGACCTTTCCAGGTCAAGTTATAGTTCATTCGATGCGTCTTGACGAGAGGAACACGATGCCGGTAAAAGTAAGCTCGTACAAGGCTTGGGTCAAAAGTTATTGCAGAAAAACTGTTTCCGAAAAAATCGGCTGTTTTTGAAGTTTTTGCCCCCTGCAGGCAAAACCGTTGACGTTAGGTCAAATCTGAGAGAATTACTCAGAAAGGGCGTTAATAGGGCTATCGAATGCGCTTTTCCGCGGCGCTGTAGCTCTATTGGTTCCCGAGTAATGCGTTGGCTTCTTGGAAATTGTCGACATTCGACCTGGAAATCGGCGAAATTTTGCCTTCAATGACCTCTGGTGACCTGACCAAAAAATTGACCGAAGTGATTCCCTCATTATTTTTGACGCTCTTTCGAACGCCGCCTTCCGCGTATCGCTACGTGGCCCAGGAGCCGAGTTAGAAGGGGGGGGGTGTTCAAACACCCCCCCCCCCCCCAGCAGGGCGTGGAAATCCAGGACCCCCAGCCGGGCGCGGGTTAACCTCTGAATTGACTACCTAACTGTTAATGCACCTACCTAGATAGCTATAACAGAAAGTGCCAGTGTCAACTGGGGGTGTTAAATGTCTGTTCTGTTCTTCAGCTCTTCTGCTTCTACATACTTCACGGAAACTGTTCTGCTTATCTGTCACGGCTGGGATTGCGTGCGGAATGCGGATGGTGTGCTGCCTTCACATTTCAAGATCAACTGGGCCGAAAACACTCAAATTGGTTTACCGCTGGGTACTGGTTGGGAATGTAGCCTTCTAATATCAGTTGGAGCTCTCTTTGAACATTCACACGTGCAGGGCAGCTCACTAGTGCACTCGCTCGTTGGTCACCCCAAACGGCGTGTATCACTAGCTAAGTCCTGTTAAGCATAATACAGAAATCAGCTCCATTTAATTCATAAGAAATTCGAGGGGAAAACACAAGTCAGCTGAACTTCAGCAACTGTTAAACTTTCACATAGAAGCTGCTGTTGCTGCTGTAGCCATTGACCTCATTCACAATTCACACACCAATGAGAAACCATGCCTAACATAGGTAATATACAATATACATTAAGGGCAAGAAAATCACAGACCCTCTGCCAGACCACAATTGTTGATACTTTTAATAATTAACGTTCAATAGCTTATGCTGCTGCTCACCTTCTGGGGCATGCGGGCATTGGCGGTACCCTTCCTCTTGCCATAGCCGCTGTGGCGCCCCTTGGCCTTGGCCTCCTGGTAGCGGCGCACCCGGGAGCGGGAGTGGACGGCGATAGGCCTCTTCACCACCAAACCATCCTTCACTAGCTTACGGATGTTCTGCCCTGTGAAAAAGAAAATGATGGTGAATGAAGAGCATACTCAGTATTGCCAGACCTTTATATAGAAGTAAAGTTAATAAAAACAGCAAAAGCAAGCATTTACAAATCACATTTACCTATCTAACCAGTCTTTATAGCTATTCAGTGTGCCATCAAGCAAATCTAACCTAGGGCAACCACAGCACAAATGTGAATGCAATGAAGACCATACTGTTTGAACCAAGGGCAGAAAAGTTCTTTTGGCAGACATGAAACAGTGTAATTAAATTTTTTAATGTAATTAAGGTGAGACATTGCAAAATAATAACTACTTCTCAGCTGTGTACAATAAAAGAAAAAGGCAACTTACGGGAGTTGGCATTGGCAATATCATTAGTTTCTGTGGGATCAAACCACACTCTCTTCTTTCCACATTTCAAGACTGCCTTTACCAGACGCTTTTGCAAGCGTAGTTTCCTGAAACAGAGCAGTTGTTAGCATGCACTTTACACAGGTCACAAGATTCAATATTGAGACTTGGGTGAGATGAACCTGGCACCAATTAAAGTTTAAATTGAACATATTCGTAAACACCAGCTCTTTTTAAGAGCACTCCACACCAGCTTACTTTGAAACTGTGAACGACACTGACCCAGAAACTGGTATATGCGCGGATGAAGTACAGTCCGTTAATTCAATTGGTAGGTCAGAGGTTGGTAGGATGTATGTTAGTAGCTGTAGTAGCTCTAAGTTGAAGGCTGTGTTGAGGGCTGTAGTTCAGTGGGTAAGGTTAGGTCAGGTTAGATTATGTTTTTATCTTTGCCATACTTCATCAACAATTTACTTTGTGTGCCTCCCAGTCTCCAGTTCAAGTTGATGGCAGATGTACCACAAGTCACAAGTACGAAACAACAAAAAAGAACGAAGAATTACAATTTAAAGATGGTGCGTTACATGTAATGACAGAAGAAATCACTGAATCAACCCATTGCCAACCACGCAGATTACGACGGGTCAGATTTCCGAATCTTTCGGAACAGATTGCAGACAATAAAAACTCTGAAGGTAGACATACTCATATCAACATATTATAAAAAGAAGTGCTGAATTTTATGACAACGCTATTATAGACTTTAAACAGCTTTAACTATGAAAATGCCACAAATTCACTTACGTCATGTTTACCCCCCGAGTTTGCCCACTAAAAGAACGAACACTCGCACCGGAAACTCATACTCCAGATGAAAATAGTAATGGTAAAAGTTGACATCAGTTGACATTTTTCTCGAAAACACCCATTGTCTATGATATTAATAAAATGATTTTTTAACTGTTATTCGTATGGGAAGAAACAGATGAATACCAAATAAATTTTCGAATAGCAAAACACAAAAAATCATTTAGTGTTCATCCGCAACAAAAATTGCCTAAAACGCTGCAACACGTTGTGCGATAATTGATCCAGGCCAATCCAGGCTATGGTGCGATTGCAAATGGTACACAAACAAATATTGCTTATAACAACAAATAAATTAAAAATCAGCCACAAAACACATCTTTCTTAAAACGCAAAAGTGTCGCATATTTTGGCCATGGCACTTGAGCTGACAAAATACATCGACAAAACGTACAAAGGGCCTGTTCCAGCGCCTCCAGAAACCTCCAGAAAGCTCCAGAAAGCTCTAGAATCCTCCAGAGAGCGTTCCAGCGCCTCCAGAAAGCTCCAGAAAGCTCTCGCCAAAGCTCCAGAAACCTCCAGTAGCCTCCAGAGAGTTGAGAGGTCCAAATTTCTCTGGAGGCTCTGGTCTACAATTATGGCGCACATGTGACAATCACGAATGTAAACAAAGGACATTTGACTGATTATTTTACAACTTGAATGTAAAGAAAATTACATTGCTATAATTTTCTTACTCTTTGTTAATAAAATTGAAACCAAATTTTGTGTTTCAAGAGAGAGCAATCGTCATTCTTTTGGTATATGTGATGCCAATCTCCAGAAATCTCCAGATTGCGTTCCAGCGCCTCCAGTAAAACCTCTGGTAGAGCCTCCAGTCAAGAATTTCTACTGGAGGCGCTGGAACAGGCCCAAAAATATAACAATTCTCGAAATTACGCAAAATGCTAAGAGTTTATTCATGAGAATTTTAACACATATTAATCCCACTTATAAACGGGGGGATTAATTATAAATTATGAACAGAAATAGGATACATTTTTGCCATCAAACTTACCGATATGATTCGTCGTATTTATGACGTCATTAAATTCAATGCGAGATCAAACTGAAACTTGTGGAAATGTTGTCTTTTGTTTACAATCGGCCGGCATTCGAGGTGTAGGCTGGTGGGTGGGAGGCGCTTCGCTTCCAGGCTCGAGGCCCTGCGCAAGTGATTGTGGTAAGAGAAGTCTCGTTCTGTAGCCTTGGAAATATCCAGTGAAGACTTAAATGCTAGCATTGTTGCATGCAATTGCAGACTCATTTCAATTTGCTTTAATGCCCTTTGATGCATCAGACCGCATCACACTTTAACTTGTTATTTTTTAACGCTTAAGCCACTGTGACAAGCGGTGGCCTTGAGATGAGTGCCAGTGGTGTCACAATTCATCATATTACACCTCATCCTGACACAGTTGTGTGATGTGTCTGCTTTGAACAGATCACTTCAGCTGGTTTTTGACTGTCATCAGTCTGCTGGCTGCCTGACCACCATGGGTCTGCTCTCTGAGGGCTCACCACTCTCCTGGCCAGAGACCAAGAGGCTGGCACCGCACGTGCAGCGTCATGGCATCGAGCAGTTCATCAACCAATTCCGTAGGCTCAAGGAGCGGCGTGGCGACAGCCTCAAATGGGGCGATGAGGTGAGCAGCCCCATGGAAGAGGCAGGGTGAGACATGCTCACCTTCAATTAGAAATGACTAGCAATCAGTGAGTCAGTAAGTGAACACTGACAGGCATTAGGAAGTTGTTTTCCTTGACCTTCCTACATGTTAAGCTCATAACAGACTATTCCTTTGTCAGGACCTGAAATACTTATACCTGACTGCTGGTTGTCAGTTTCATTTGTTGCTTGCTTACTTTGTGCCACTTCTCAGCCGAAGATTCACGTCAAGACATCTGGATCCCTCACCCTGGACCTTATTTCTGATGATCTGGGGTCTTTTTCCTCTGAGCTGAATTTATAACATTCCACATGTGTGTTTTATTTTTGCTCGGTCTCCTATCCTGCACTACTTATGAGTCGTTCTGTGACACGCTGGTACGTCTCTGCTCTTCAGGTTGAGTACATGGTGCTGCGTCTGAACCGCGAGGCGCGCACGGCCCGCCTGTCGCTGCGATCTCCCGAGCTGCTGGACCAGCTGCAGGCCACGGAGCGGCAGGACCCTAGGTAAGGTGATTCGTGAGACCGCCGCGCCGCTGTTTACTGTTGAACTGTTGAGGCAGCGGTAAACTACCAGCCACTGTCGGTGCAACAATATCCAGTGACCAGTTACTGTCGGTGCAATGGTAACCACTAACCAGTGATGGGTTAGTGTCAGTGCAACGATAACCAGTGATCGGTTTCTCTCTGTGCTCAGTACAGCAGTGACCAGTGACAGTTACTGTCAGTACAACGGTAACCAGTGACTGGTTACCGATGATTCGATGGTGATGGTACTACTTGTATTCGCGATCTGCACTCGGCCTTATAATATCC
Organism: Amphibalanus amphitrite; assembly: GCF_019059575.1. Classification (NCBI taxonomy): domain Eukaryota; kingdom Metazoa; phylum Arthropoda; class Thecostraca; order Balanomorpha; family Balanidae; genus Amphibalanus; species Amphibalanus amphitrite. The sequence goes on along the minus strand of NW_024881525.1, from coordinate 512,506 downwards.
CCTCTAACCAATCACATCCATCACGAATGCCTCGTTCTAACGCCCCCTCCCCTCCCTCCCGACAGCGCGGCGCCTTCGCTGTGGCGACCCGAGTATGGAGCCTACATGGTGGAGGGGACGCCGGGCCAGCCGTACGGCAGCATCGTCTCCTTCTTCAACACGGTCGAGTCCAACATGCGCGCCCGCCGCCGAGAGGTGGAGGCGATCCTGCAGCCGGACGAGATCCTGCTCAGCATCACCAGCTTCCCCAGGTGAGCGGCCGGCGGGGCGGGGTGGGGTGGGGAAGGAGTTTTACCAGCAGGGCGCGGCCGCCGCTGGTTATATTGGTGATGCTGGAGTCTCGTTCTGTCTGGTTGAAACCAGGGCTGCGGAGTCGATGGATTTTCGGCGACTCCGACTCCGACTCCGACTCCGGCTTTCAAAAACCAGCTCCGACTCCGACTCCGACTCCGGGCAGAATTGTCGACTCCGACCGACTCCAACTCCCGACTCCGACTCCGCAGACCTAGCAGGGCTGCGGAGTCGACAGATTTTCGGTGACTCCGACTCCGACTCCGGCTCGGGTTTCTAAAATCGACTCCGACTCCGACTTCGACTCCGGTCATAACTGTCGACTCCGACCGACTCCGACTCCGACTCCGACTCCGCAGCCCTGGTTGAAACGCAATTAGTTGTTTGCTGGGCGTCTGTTCGTCTGCTGTGTACAATCACCGTGGAGTGGTCACCAAATGTTTCTGTCGCGTGGTTGTGTGTTCCGACATGCAATCAGTCGATCCATTGATTTTCCCCGATTGGGAACCTGTTTGCGGAAAGCCTGACCCTGGCGTTAGTGGAAGAGATGTAAACAATCTGAAGTTGACATACATCCCAAACTATTATGAATGATGAACATATTGAGGCGGCGAATACCGAATACCAAGTTGAAGGTCACAGGTACTGGTAGTGACCTTCAAATTTCCTTTTTTCTCACCAGTTGCATCTTTGAATCGCGATATCTGTCCCTAAGGCCAAGCCTAGTAGAACCGAAGGACCCCCTGCCCTAGGACACCCGCTCCGGCCAGCCGTCCGGGCCAATCTCGGAGTACCCTCAGGGTCGTCCGGATACCCTGTCCCGCCCCGTCTTAAAACGCTAGGCGGCTGAACCCATCACCGTAGACCTAGTTGCCACGCGGCTGTCCCTCCCATACCGTAGCTCGTATATTTGCCTTAGTCGTGACGGATGGACCCTGTTGGTCAGCCACACACTGCACCGGTCCTGCCGGACGCCGGCGGTGGGGACACGCCGGTAGCAGATATAGCTCACTCGCATTAGCGACATTCGTATTTCATGCCTGTGGCATGCACGCTGAATGTCTGACGTTACTGTAGATCATAGACAGACATGTGCATGGATCCGAGTGATGTATCTATGATCTCAGTGGATCTCGAAGCAAACTGCAGGCTAGGATCTAAGATCCCATTGAATCCGGCGTGAAAAAAATCATCCTGGATCTGTGATCTTATACGATCTGACGATAAACCAAGAATATGGATCTATGATCTGAGTGGATCCCACCATGCAGAACATTTGAAACCATGCTTTTAACTTTTTAAAGGAAAAGGGTCACCTTTAACATGGGGTTTGAAACTGAGATGGCCATCTTGTAGCCCGTGTCCGAAAACCCCGAGAGTGTCCCACCTTACGGCCGATTTCGGCCTCCATTTGTAGGTATCGGCAATTTTAAAAGAAAATATGCCAGGAATGCGTCCTTATCCCAGGAATGCGTTCTTATCCTGTAATACAGCCACCCGCGGCGAGGCTTTGGTTTTTAACCAATCAGCTCCAATCAGCTCAGCTTTAACCAATCAGCTAATCTGACACAAGCCGGCGAGACTGTCGTCTGAAGGCTGATTGGCTTGAGTGTGATGTCATCGCTATGACATCATACAGAAGGTGCGGTAGAGAGTACAAACATAGTACCAATATGTTAAATAGTTTGACATACTTTTTTGAGAATTATGCACTTCTGGCACCAGATTTAAAAAAAACATAAAAAATAATAATGTCAAAATGAAAAGCAACGATATCTTCATATTTCACGAAGGTGGCACTTTTCCTTTAAGGGTTTCTGTGTCAATAAGTGCCACAAAACTATGGATTATGGCGTGCGAGCACATGAAACCAGTATAGCGCCTTTTGGGGCGACTAACGGAGCGAGCTAGAGGGTGAGCCTTGCACGTGCGAAATTTCGAGGGGGTACCTCCAGCTGACTTGTGCACGGCACCCTACTAACCGGTCTCTAACGATGTGCCAAATTTGGGCACAATCGGCCCAGCCGTTCTCGAGATCTGGAAGCGGCACCCTGCACGTGCGCACGTGCAAAATGGGTCCCAACTGACTTGTGCACGGCACCCTACTAACCGGTCCCTAACTGTGTACCAAATTTGAGCGCAATCGGTCGAGCCGTTCTCGAGATCTGGAAACGACCCCTGCACGTGCGCACGTGCAGCAGCACCCCAACTCTGGCACATGGATATGCAGTGCCTAGTGGGTGCCTACCTACATGCCAACTTTCAGCGCAATCGGCCAAGTAGTTACCGAGATATTGCAACAATTACCAAACTGACACCTCTTCGTTTTGCACGTGGCACGTGCATAAGGGGTCACCCACATGCGTCGGGAATAGCCCAATACTTGGTAGAAGGAATGAAGCTACCCTACAAAATTTACCGCATGTAAATCGGTCAAGTGGTTGCTGAGATATAAGCCTCGCAAAAGCGTGACCACGGCCGGCCGGCCGGCCGGCCGGCCGGCCGGAAGGAAAAACTACGCTCGCTTCGCTCGCTCCGTAATCACTGAAACAGAGCTTTTGTGAGCTGCAACAGTGCTTTTTTAGTTTTTCTGTGTTGACAAAAAATAAGTGAGGATCTATGATCTCACTGGATCTCAAGCAAAAAATGAAACTCGGATATGGGATCTCTCGATGAATTAGAGAGCTGGATCTATGATCCCATCGGACGTTCGGATCCGAGATCAGGATGCGTGGGATCAGGTCCCAGATCCATTTTCTCAGATCCATGCACATGTATGTTAGAGGCATACAGTAAAGCTGTGTAGTCCACGGCATATAAAGAGTATAAGTATGGTCGCCGGCGTCCATTCCCGTCACAGTGATGAGCTTTGTTCCGGATGTTCGCCGTCTAGTGTTTGCAAACAGTTGTGAACTTATGCTTAGCAATGACATAATTGCTGGTTTTAATCGATAAGTGATGAAAAAACTTTATTTTTTAACTTAAAAAACGGTCAAAAGCTAGATCTGTATGAAGTAAACTAGTCGCTGACAAATTAGACTCTTCAGAGAACGAGTAGTCGTTCTCTGAGGAGTTTAGAAACTCGGCTGCTCGGGAATTCGTCACCGACGTTACGGTCGACACGGCAGGGCGGGACTTCCTGGTAGCTCTGGCCTGTCCCGGTACGACTGAAAACAAACATTGTCGAGCCGCCCGGGGCCGCACCGACCCGCTGCTGCTCTATCGGCATGACCGAGCATGAAAGGCTGGTTGAGAGTGCTGGGAGCCGCTGAAGCACGCTGACGCTGCTGTGTCCTGCGGCATGATGTTGTTTATGTATCTACACGGTTCGTGTATTCACATCGTCACCATTACGGACGATTATACACAGTGCGAGCGGACTATTGTACAATACTCATTGCACACAGTGGACGGGTTTCTATCTTACTCTGAATAGCGATGCTATGCGAGCTGCCCTAACAGCAGTCCGGTCGCGGTGGGGTCGTTTGCTGCGCCCAGCTGTGACAAATTAGTCGCTGACAAATTAGTCGATCTCTGGCGTCTGGTACTCCGCTTTCTAATTACTGTAAAATAATGTAACGAATAGATGTCCCGTAATTGGGGACAACGCACAGCTCTGGTGTTTGCCAATATAATAAACGCGACAAAGCGCTGTTGTGTTGGGTGGTTTCTAACTATGTAACAAGGAAACAATGACATCACTGAAATACCTGATTTATTTGAAAATTTATCGCCAAATGTTTACAGTCATACCTCATCGCACCAACCGCTCATAATCATAACCAATTTTAAGAGAACGGCACCGATGGCCCTCCGGACACGTCACCGGTAATTATGTATGCTCGTTTCTGTGTCGGCAGGCTGGGCTGCGGCGTGTTCACCGACCCGCCGTGCTACCCGACGCCGACGGCCGGCTCCTCCCAGTCGCTCTTCATACCGGAGGAGGTCATCTTCCCGGCCCACCCGCGCTTCGCCACGCTGACACGCAACATCCGCGAGCGGCGCGGCAAGAAGGTGGCCATCAACATGCCGATCCTGGTGGACGAGCGCACGCCGCGGCCGTTCATCGAGGACCTGTCCCAGTACGGCGACGACGGCCGCTCGCAGCGCGCCGCCCTGCCCGACCACGTGTACATGGACGCCATGGCGTTCGGCATGGGCTGCAGCTGTCTGCAGATCACCTTCCAGGCGGAGAACCTGCTGGAGGCGCGCCGGCTGTACGACCAGCTGAACCCGCTGTGTCCCATCCTGCTGGCGCTGACGGCGGCCTCGCCGGTGCACCGCGGCCACCTGCTGGACACCGACTGCCGCTGGGACGTGATCGCCATGTCGTGCGACTGCCGCACCGACCAGGAGCGCGGCCTCGAGCCGCTCACCACAGAGCGCTTCGTCATCCCCAAGTCGCGCTACGGCTCCACCGACTCATACATCTCCGAGTGCGGCCGGCCCTACAACGACGTCAAACTAGTGATGGACGAAGAGCTGCATGCGCGGCTGCGCGAGGGCGGCATCGACGACCTGCTGGCCGCGCACGTGGCGCACCTGTTTGTGCGCGAGCCCATCTCGCTTTTCTCGGAGAAGATCGAGCAGGACGACTCGGTCGACATGGACCACTTTGAGAACATCCAGTCGACCAACTGGCAGACAATGCGCTTCAAGCCACCGCCGGCAGGCAGCAATATCGGCTGGCGCGTCGAGTTCCGACCGTGCGAGGTGCAGCTGACCGACTTCGAGAACGCCGCCTTCGTGTGCTTCGTGGTGCTGCTGACGCGTGTCATCCTCTCCTACAAGCTCAACTTCCTCATCCCTATCAGCAAGGTGGACGAGAACATGAAGCGCGCGCACCGGAAGGACGCTGTGCTGCGCGAGAAGTTCTGGTTCCGCTCCGACTTCCTCTGCGACGGCTCGCCGAGCATGGACGCCGAGCAGGAGTACAGCGAGCTGACCATCAACGAGATCTTCAACGGCAAGGGAGACGAGTTCCCGGGCCTGGTGCCGCTCGTCTCTCACTACCTGAACGCCATCAACATTGACGCCGACACGCGCTGCACGACCGGCCAGTACCTGCAGCTGATGAGGCGGCGCGCCTCGGGTGAGCTACAGACCACGGCGCGCTGGATGCGCGAGTTTATCGCCGGCCACGCCGACTACCAGCGCGACTCGGTGGTGCCAGAGAGCACGGCGTTCGACCTGATGGTGGCCTGCCACGAAGTGACCACCGGGCGGCGGCCGGCGCCGGCGCTGCTCGGCGGTCTGGGCACCTCCCGTACCGAGAATCACCTGCCGGCGGCCATCCACCGCACGCCGTCACTCTACAAACAGGACGCACAGACGTAGGGCGCGGCGCCGCGGCACCCGGCGCCCGGCCGGGCTCAGGGGCCACTCAGGACAGCGCCGTGTGTGCGGGTCGCGGAACGCCAGTGAGGGCTGGGCGGAAAGAGCTACACCCGCTGCCAGTGAGGACATTAGGGATGAACTCTGTGCGGGGACCGAGGGGCCAGCCTGTCGGACCAACCTATAGTCGCAGGGGCTGCGTGATTTAGCCCCGGCAAGAGCGATGTAGCCTTTCCACGCTGCGTAGACTGAGTTCCGTCGGGCCGGTCTCGCAATCCTACCAGTCGCACCGATTCATTCGCGAGCCGCAGGCAATCCACGCCAATGCATTTTCTATAGGCCAATATGTGAGGTGTGTCTGTGTGTGTGCGTGCGCGTGTCGTAGTGCAATCTACAGCACACGGGCTTGTCCCGGCTGATAGTGATTAGTCATGATTTGTGCAATATGTGAATATTGTAGCGGGTTTAGCTGTAGAGAGCAGCTGACAATGATAGGAATTCAATCTTGGTAGCTCAAATCCATCGAATTATGCTACCGAGCGACGAATGATGGAGACGTGCCACCAATTATCCGACCAGTAGCGCACGGCAATTGCCAATATTGTCATTTGTAGTCTGATTTTCTCGGTCGTTATTCTGCCTGCATGCCTTTCATCACAGACGTTACGTAACGGGCCGCGCTCGGCACCCGTCCGGCCGCGCCAGCCTGTCACATACAGACGTGCACCCAGACAGCCTGCTTTATGGCGCTCAGGGACGGTAAACAAAGGTTGAAGGGACACGGGGTACACAGCGGAGACCTGAACCCGGGTGCTCAGTTGCTAGCTGATTTATTGATTTCAGTCTCGCGTGCACGTTCGTTTCACGTTTGCTCCACCTGGTTAGGATCATTGATTCAACAGCGACCCTACAAACCGTTCGAGATCGTTGTAGGTCGCCAGTAAAATTGACTACTGTATAGTGTATATCAATTTTGATAAACAATTTATAATGTTGAATCACGTCATCCGTTTGAAAATATGTAGGACGATTTTTTTTAGACTCAGAGCGTTGTTTTTATCGTAGTGAATGAGACCTCGAACAATCTAACCATATTCCACTCTACTACGGTAGCTACTGACCCCGTGTGGAGCCGTCCGTCCGTGTACTCTGTTCCGGGCAGTGCCGCCCGCCGCGGCGGCGGGCACGGTGCCAGCCGCGCCGGCCGCACAGGTCAGGGTGACTCGGCACTTTACCCCTGCCCCCCAGCGGCGGCTCTCAACATCGATCGGTCATCCTGCGCCGTCCAGCGGTCACGGACATCACCGTGACTCTTCCGGCGGTGAGGGCAGCGGTGACACCGCCGAGGTGCCTCGTCAGCGTTACGGGGGCATCTTGTCACAACTCACAACCGGCGTCTCAGGAATGCCGAGTCAGTGCGAGGGCGCTTGCACTAGTCAGCAGGCGGGAGTGTTGGGCGGGGCCATTGTAGATCCCGCCCCAGTCACTCGTAGCGTAGAGGCCTTGCAAATGCGTCGATTTTCGTCCCGAATGTATTGAACTCCGGCTTCACACATCATAAAGATACCATCACAACAAAGGGGAAATCACAATTTCTTAGGCCTATCACGTTCTGTTAGAATTAAGTTGATTGCTCTTTCGATGGTATCGAAAAAACTGGCTTCAACCAGCAAACCTCGAGGAAACGAATGGGCGATGCTAGTGATAGGTAATGCTCTGACCGTAACAGAAGCGCGTGTCACACCGCATCACGTTCTGCCGTCACACCGAGTCCCTGACCGCGGTCCGTGGGGTCGGCCGGCACCACCTGACCCAGTCCCTGACCCCGGTCCGTGGGGTCGGCCGGCGCCACAGAGTCCCTGACCGCACAGTCTGCTCCCTATCACCAGTCGACGCGAGTCCCTCCCCGGCCAGGCCGTATGAAATAACACACATACCTACACGCACAACCTTCACTCGTGCAAGTTTCCTCTGACGATCGCGACAACCACCGACCCCGTTCGTCCAGTGTCTCGCCGCCAGCCTTCCCGCGGCGTGCTCCGATTTGGTTGTGACGTGACGTGTGTGCCGCGCGCGTAAGGCAGTGATACAAACCACACTGCCGGTCATCACAAGCAGACCGCCCCGGACACACAGGCACACACACAAACGGACAGACAGACACACAGGCTGGAATGGAGGGAGCCGCACCTCCCAGCGCGGGCTGACGCGACCGCCCCTCACACCTTCCTGTGAAAACCAGAACGGGGCACACGGTCAGCGGTCTGGGGACATATTTGATCAAATATTTAATATTCGGATACATACAACTGTGCAAATATCATTTGCTGCCCTGCCTATTATCACATACATTGGAACGAATCTATCCCACATTCCAACATAAAACCTTGGCCATTGTAACATAAGTCACACACTAGGCAAACTAACTAGTACCCCTCTCGCCTCCGCGCAGACGCAATAGCCATTAGCCACACGACCCTCTGCACACGTGAGGGGCGCAAATCGATATCGTGTTCCCATCCTGTTTCTCGGAAGCCGCCGGTCGTTTGTGGCGGCGGGCATAGAAGTGCAACGATCGGTTATAGTCGCAGGCGGCAGGGATCATTTATTTTGTCGATTCAACCCCTGTCGTGCGGGCAGAATCACCATCGGTACCCGACAACATGGTGCGAATCAATACCATGAACGTTATTCATCCAGTCATGTTTGAGATCAATAATCGTGTATGAAAGACCACTGGAACGGCCTTAGGAAATTAAGCATAACCGTAACATGGCTACTTAATGATAGCCTTTGAAATGCAGCAACCATTTGTAGAATTAATGAATATGCTTCGTGCAAAGCATTACCTTATTAATTTTATTAGCGTTGTCAAGCATTGCAAAGCAAGACATTACGCCAATTAAAGGTCCTACAGGGTGTCCCGAAAGTTTTGCAACATCCTTAACGTTGTAAATTAAACACTTCAGAGTTGTCCTTTCCGCTTTATTTAACAACCAACATAGTCACCGCGAAGCCGGGCACACTTCTGGACACGTGATGGCATGCTGGCCACCAGGCGGCGCAGTGTGTCCGCGGAGATGTCTCTCCAGGCCTCCTTCAGCCGGCGCTCGAGCTGACCCAGGTTGGTGGCGGGCTCCTGCTGGTCGAGGCTCTCCTTCATGATTGCCCACACATTCTCTATCGGGTTTAGGTCGGGGGAGTTGCCAGGCCACTCCCCTTTACCCCAAAACCCTGGGAGGTGTTCCGCACATAATTCTTGTGTCCGCTTTGCGGTGTGTGCTGGTGCGCCATCTTGCATAAAAATTCCTTCTGACCTCCGGTCGACGATTTTCTTCTCCGTGACACCGCCATTGCTGCTCTTACGGTTGACCGCCGGCAGAAGTGAGCCCTCCAGAATCTCGGACACGTAGTATGCGGTGTTGACAGTCTGGTTTTTTGGCACCACGTGAAGTTCAGTCAGGCCCTGTGCGGTCATTCCGCCCCACACCATGAGTTTCGCGGGGTGCTTGATGGTTTCAACCGGGGGCACTTCGTCGCGAGATTTCGCCCAGACTCGATCGTTTTGCCGATTTGGCGTGTGCTGGATTTCGAAGATGGACTCGTCGAACCAGATGACGTTCTTGAACTCATCGAAGCCCCAATTGTTTACCCTCTTGCAAAATTCCAATCTTGCAAGCTTCTGTTTTCTTGTCATTTTCGGCTGTTTTGATCTTTTGTACGACCGGAAATGCTTCAACTGGGTCATGAACCGATGGACACCCGACTTTGACACCGGGTAACCCTTTCGCGTCAGCCGCGTGGCCAATTTCCTGACGCTTTGGCCACGCTTGCCAGCAGCTTTGGCACAGACGATTCTGGCGACGTTGGACACGGCACGCTGCCGGCCTGAACGTTTCTTGTCGGCTAACGGTTTGCCGTCGCGAAAACGTTTCCACCACCGGTAGACAGTGGTCCGATCGACGCCCAGCTTCTCTGCGACAACCCCCTGCGCCACGCCACCTTCCAGCAACCCGATCGCGCGGGAGCGCACCGCCTCTCTGCGCGTTACCCGTCCGGCCACCTTCATGTCTGCGACTGACCTAAGGTCAGACGGCGGCCGCCCCAGACGGGTCAGCCGTGCCCCGCGGCAATAACCGCCGCTGGGTCGGGTGGGCAGTCGCGCCGTCTACCCGGGACAAGCGGAAGGTTGCCAGTGGAACGTTGATATTTATAGCGGTAGAGACAAAACATATGGGAAAACGGATGTTGCAAAACTTTCGGGACACCCTGTATATCTCATGAGTCTGAAGCACGACACGATAAAGTCCTGCTGGTTCCAGAACTTATGACACGGCCAGACCACTAATTGCATACTTCTCATTCACTGCCGATTCCGTTTTTGAAAGGATGCGAATCATGAGGAAGAGCACCGCCTCTGCGGAACTTGCGTTTGGATAATTAGGCAATCAAAGCCGTCGCAATCGCGTCGACTCGCACAAAACTATGAAAACTAGCACCGAAGCATCAGACTTAAAGGACGGTAATGGGAGAAGTGTTGCAGAAGAATAAAAAAGGCCAAATAGTTTTTTAAGATGTATCCATCGTCGATAGGCCTTACGTTGCCAGCAGGTAACCTCAGAAATGCTTTGAAAACTGTATTTTCTGACCTTAACTGCATTTTCTCCAAAATATTGCCACTTAGCGCTGTCTTCCGATTGCTTATGTGAGCACATTTATAACTGTTTAGCATGCTCCAGCTCACACTCCAAACCGCTAGCATCCCGAACGCCCGATACAAGCCCGTACACCCGGGTACACACCACGCGGCGGCGGCCGGGCCGGGATCACACGCGGAGCCAAGGCCAGTCGGGCCGGTCACTATAAACAACGCCGGTGATCTATTGTAAGTCTGACCTCGGGACGGGCGGGCGGGCCAACAGACCCCGCTACTCGCACCGGGACCAGACCAGGACCAGGACCGGGACCGGGACCAGACGTCAGACCGTGACCTCCCGGCCCTGCTCCGATGGTGTGGTCTGACGAATTACTGAGCTGGGGGGGGGGGGGGATATGGCCTGGCATGTGCGGGCGGTACGCGGTGTAAGCGGCACCTACTGTTTGCGCTTGGCCGCCAGGCGGGCGAGTGTGTCGTGGCCGCATAGGAACGTCACCACGCCGATGCCGAACAGGTACTTGACCGTGGTGAACATGTTCAGCTGCAGCCAGAAGCCGACGTACAGGGCGAAAATGGCTGCGGACGGCGAGAGCAGGGCGGTCAGAGACACGACAAACGCGTCCCGCGGTATCGGTAGTACAGTTATCGTCACAAACTGATGGTGAACAACCAGAGAGTGAACAGCAACGCAACGATTACATTGCATGACACTCAAAGCAGGAAAACGATGGATCATGACCAAGTCAAACACATCAATATCAAAGAGCATTTTAATATCATAAGGGTATGTTCAATCAATGAGATCATTTTAGTAGTATTATCTGATCCAACAAGTCAGAATGCGTCCGCTGTTTAGCCGAAAAACCAAAACCGAGTCATTTGGGCCAATCAGCATGATTGGCTGACCGGTCCCGGTCAGTCAGTCAGGGTTAGTATGTAAGGTCAGATGAGTGCAGTACGCTCCTCACCTCCGATACCGGCCAGGAATCCGATGGCGGACAGCGAGATGGGGAACTGACGCACGTTGATGCCGACCCGGGCCCAGAGGATGAGCATCACCAGCAGCGGCGCCAGCACCAGGCCCGTGAACACGCTGGAGATGACGGCGGGAGGACGCGGCTCCGGCTCCCGGAACGTGTGCTGCGGGCGGTCACAGCGGTCTCAGGCTGCGGTACCACAACAATAACAGAGTACGTCACAATACCAGGTCACAACAATACCAGAGCAGTCGCTTCATCAGCAAAACATCCAACTACCGCTCGAAATCCTCTCCAAAATAGAGCCAGTCACCGCGACCTTGCCACTTCCTCATCTTTGTCTCACTGTCCGTAGGTACCTTTGATCACGGGTTTCGTCCCAATCGCCTCCCGTCACCAAAACTCTTCCTCCGCATTCCTTCATTGAGTTCGGGTTTTATCCATGCCCCGTCCTCTAACCACACATCCGTAACTTGGTCTGGGCTTTCATCCCACCCATCCCCTCCCTACCCCATACTTCGAAGTAAGGTTTCGTCCCGCCCTTCCACTCCCTATTCCGTACCTTGATCTCGGGTTTCGGGGCGTAGATGTCGACCGGGTCGGCCTTGTCTCCGTCCGGGAACTGCAGCACCACGTCGGCCAGCGTCCAGGCCAGCGCGTTATCCACCACCGGATCGCCGATCAGCAGCTGCACCGCGTACTTTCCGGCGCGCACGCCGGGCTTCTTGGCCTGGGCGTCCACCGACTGACGGCACACAGATAGGTGTCAGAGGGGACACGGAGGCACAGAGTTACAGAATTAGGGCTCACAGAGGGCGCCGCAAGGGGTCACGAGAGGGATGGGAGATGACACGCTCTTGGCCTGGCCTCCAGACCCATATTTTACACCGACTGGCGACTTATTACATGCATGAACGGCACGCTGCCCTGTCATCGGTATAAGCTGAACAACGCGATAAGCAAAAGAGAAGTGTTTGAAATTGTTCAACTTTGGCTAAAAAACCATGTTAAAAGCACTCCGTCCTTACAGCGTGCCATGACCGAGTCCGAGACCCGGTCCGTCTACAACAGCGGCGGCACCCTTCAGGCCGGCCCCGAGTCTCACCACGTCCAGTTTGTAGACGAGCGAGTTGTCCGGCTCGGCGACAAAGATAAGCTCGCGGCCCGTCTTCTGGTGCTCCAGGCGGACGAACGCCTGGTGGCAGCGCATCGGCTTCTTGGTCTGCTTGTCCAGGATGGTGAATTTGAGCACCAGTTTCTGGTGCACGTCCGCCTCGAGCACCGTGGCCAGCTTGCTGTGCTGCACCACCCTGCGCCAGACGGGTTGGGCAGCGTCAGATAGAGAGTAGATGGATGGATACTACACACTACATGGATAAATATAGAGATAAACATACTACAGAGGGAGAAAGCTCAAAAAGGAGTCTGAAAAAGAAAGGAAACAGTTCAGCTGGAAGCAAAATTCATAAGATAAACATTTTAGGTTGTCTACTCGTACATGCTTCACTGTCCGAGAAACGAGGTTCAAACCGATCCCCCCTAAATTGTGACCATTGTCCAGTACCGCACCAAACTCGCACCGCGATGGCGACAGAACGTGTGCGTGGGAAACCGCCTCTTTCGGGTAATCCGGTTCCGGCGCTCGTCTCAACTGCCGTAACCCAGTCTGACTCACGTGTTCATACGAGGCGCCGAGGTCTGATCGGAGTCGGTCACTCCCAGTTCCACGTTCTCCAGCGACATCTGAGTCAGCACTGAAATCGATAACGCGGTGCTGTCAGTTACAAGAGTGCGTTTCGAACGGCAAAACCGAGTCGTCACTGGGCATCAGTTGCAAAGATGATGAAAAGGTGATGGTGCGAACAAAAATAAGGATACTTTACCATGTCCTAAGGCAACATAAGCAATCGTGCTACGTCTGACCATGCCATGTGTATATCTTTTTTTTTTAAAGAAATTAAGTCCGAATGGATGAATGGGCGATTGTCAGAGTTTCACAGTAAGCAGTGCATGTAGCAAATGACATCACGGACCCACTACCCACCTTACCAGCGCCCGGTTCACCGGTGACAATTTAAACCGAAAGTTTAACGTATCGCGCATGCATGATGATGAGTTGGAGGTCTAAGGCAGGCGCCCAGACTACGGGTGATCATAGGCGCCCAAATCCCAAGTAGATGGCGACACGGTCCTCCCGGCAGTCTAAAGTCGCATATATGACCGAACCGAATAACTAGAATATGAACTCCGAACAAATTGTGTATATATATTCGACAGCATTAAAAAGTATAGCTCAAGGATCATAATGGTAGCCGCTAAAATGCTTGGTGAAATGTGTGACTGGACTGACATATCTCATGAGACACTGAAGCAGCGCCTATTAGACGATCTCATCTCCACCCTGCTCGGGGCCCCTCGACCAGACACTGTAGCGGCGCAGTGGGCGCGTCTCCCGTCCGCGAGCCGTACCTTTGACGCGTAGCTCGGCTCCCGTGTTGCCGATGAGCCGGGCGTCAGGCTTGCTCGGCTTGGCGGAGACCACCAGACGGTAGAAGCCTCGGCCGGGCGTCGAAGCCAGCATGTCCAGCTCAAACTGGGACCTGGAGGTGCGGAACATGGTTATGGAACGCCACAACCTATCATCTATCTATAGTTTGCTTGGAACGAATCCCTTGGCATCATATGGACAGTTCCTTATGATTTTCAAACAACTACCGATAAGCAGTAACTAAGCACTACCACACGACCACCAAGCCTCCGGCCTCCATCCACGACTCACTTGTCCGACTTTGACGGCGTGAAGGGGCTCTTGCTGACGACGACGGCGTCGTCCTCCTGTCGGGTGGCCGATTCTGCCAGCAGCGTGATGTCGTGCGGCAGTGGCCGGCCCAGCAGATCTGTGACCTGCACAGTCAGCTTGGGCTTGGCCGAGCTCAGGGCGGCCGATGAGGCGAGCGACACCACCGCCGGCAGGTGGAACTGACGACGGCGGGGAGAGACGGTCAGGGCGGGGTGGGCCGGTCAGAGCCCACGCGTCAGGACGGGATAGGTCGGTCAGAGCGGGGTAGGCCGGTCGGGGCGGGGTAAGACGGTCGCGTGTCAGGGTGGAGTAGGCCAGTCAGGGCTACTGACGAAAACCAATCAGGGCTAAAACTGACGCTAAATAACGCTAAATAAAGCCCAGTGGGACAGATTAAGACACCACCGATGACCGTGGCGACGAAGAGTGGCAGCGTTACGGTAAATCCGTGCACGCTTGTCTCACAAATCCTTGGGTTATTGTAACTGTGCTGCCAGCCTGCAGTCTCACCTTGTTGGTACAGAACATGGTGAGCCCGTTGACCAGGTGGTAGGCGCCCTTCACCGACTGGATCGCCTTGCGATTGACCAGGTAGTTGGCGAACTTGACCGCCTGCTCGTCGGTGATGGCCGGCCGTTTGTTGGCCTTCTCCGCCAGCCGGTACGCGCCCGTCACCACCGTGGCTGAACGGGACAGCGGCGGCGGGTAGGGTGGTCAGCCACAAATACACCATAGAAAGAACATGACTCACAGGAGTAACGCTTGGATTCGGAATAGTGACGCTACTGCAGAACTTAACGAGTTGTACAGGGTCATCAACGATTTCTTTCACTTTTCACAATGCCCACAAACTGAGGCCTGATGCCTCAATATCGGCAGTACGGTATCCTGACGACAAAGTCCCCGCCATCATTCTGCCTGTGCCCCAGGAGTTCAGCCGGTCAGCGGCGGCCACTCACAGGTGATGCCGACGCCGCCCTCGTACTGCAGGTACTTGTGATCCACCTCGTCGGCCTGTACGACGGCGTCCTCGACCCGGTCCAGGAACGGCGTCAGGTCGCCGTCCAGCTCGGCGGCCAGGTGGAACGCGTAGCCCAGGCTGTCGGAGGGAGGGGGGTGATACAATGAGTATACAGCAGTGATAGTCCAAGCGGTCGGAGGACGGCGAGTGATACAGAGAATATGCAACATTGATAGCCCAGGCTGTCGGAGGGAGGCAGGTGATACAGTGAATATATAGTGCAGATAGTCCAAGCTACCAGAGGAGGCACGGAACGCACAGAGCAAGGGACAGCCGGGATAGCCCGGGCCATCATGGGGAGGCGAACGACGAGTGACGGACACTCTCCCCTCAGCTTCTGGGTGTAACCTACTTGAGGACGCTGTCATCCTTCTTGAGCGCGGCCTGCAGTGCCTGGGAGATGGTCTTGCTGTTGATGGTGTTACCGAGGGCGAGCAGAGCGCCTGTAGAATGGTACAGCTCAGACACCGTGGCCTTGTCTGACGCGCTCTTTTGCAGATTCTGTGGGGCCAGTCATCACAGGCATCAGCAATCAGTATTCCATTTTTCAGAGTTTTTGGTGACAAATCACACCTAACGGGGAAAATATTTTCATCCCTAAAATATGAATGACCGACTTCACTTCATCTCTGAAAAAAGTTTCATGTATTCTCATCAGCCAGTTTACATGTCACTTGACAGTTGATGCACCTACATCCTTGTTTCACACCCTGTCAAGATCCTGACATGCAATCCTGGTTTATCAGTTGGCATAAAAATTGGTATTTACACCATTTTGCAAAAATACTTCAGTTTTTTACTTCCTTTTTTCTCATCCTAAGATTTTTTTCTTCACCGGCACACCCAACCAATATCCAATTTTAGAACACTGTCAGCAATAAAGTCAAAGTTCCACAGTTAAACTTTGATAATATTACATTATGTCTGATTATACAGAAATAAAATAAATTGGCACTCTACAGTTCATACAAATGGCACACACTCCACTCTATGAAATGTTGTACATCCATTATCAGGCCAGTCACTCTGAAGATGCTGCACTTTTCAGGTATTGTGACTAAAGGGTTTGATCACTGGAGTCAGCAATGGTGACAGAAAAGTCATACACCATAGTTTGCTGCAGGAAAATCCGACACTTATGTGAAATCATATGCTTTACAGATACCTGCTTTATAAGGATAGTCTGAGTCCTGAGATGCATGCCACATTATTTCAATACATGACGGATGCTGGCTAGTGACCAGCACCATCTCAAGGAGAGAGAACAAGTCGCACAGTTTGCGACCGTTTCCTGTATTCTACAAGCTCTCCTACCACAGCAACCTACAGTCACCTGTGTCGTGGGCCTGCTTGTAGGGATTGGCCTTGATCACTATTGACACCCAGTAAAAAAATAGCTCAGGGATTGCAGTCAGGTGAGGCGGATAGCCACCGCGTGCCTGAAAGTCCGGCGACCAGTTGTGAGGAGCGCTGTTCACCACCCGGCGCGGTGTCGTCTCGTCATAAATTGTGCGCGGTTGTGGAATGCTGCAGAGACGCAAGAGCGACCATCGATGATTTCATCTAATCAGGAGCCTAATTATTTCCATCAACACTTCCTGACAGGTCCAGCAGCGCCTAAAGAGGAAGGAAAGTTCCAGTCTCCATAATTGTTGACGGCGTCCGTGACGGCCGCGACGATATTGGTGCTAATCTCCCCGTGGCCTAGTGGATAAGGCATCCATCTCATAAATTGACGGCAGCGAGTTGGCGGCCGGAGACGGGAGAGATCCACGTCGTTTGACCCGTGTTCGTATATCAAGCCAGCTGGCAGCTGGCGGGAGGGCCACGCTATACCCAGAAGGACCTACCCGTGTCGACATCTACCCGCGGTAGGTACGTTAAACTTTCGATTCAAATTACCACCGTTGAACTGGGCGCTGTATTATCGCCGGTGAACCGGGCGCAGCGATCTGGTCGGGTGGTGGGTCCATGAAGTAATTCTCAACAAGCACTGATTGGCGGGGCTCACGGATCCACAGCCACCCATTCAACCATTTGGGCAAAATTTCAACAACAAAATAGTATGTTCCGATGGCCAAAGGTGGAATGGTGTGGAATTAGTGATTGGTGTTGAATTTATGTTTGCTCTTGTCCTCTTATGCCCTCTGCAAGAATTGCCTCATTTTTCTTTGGAAATAAAAATGACTTGGCTCAGCACTCTTTCTGATGCAAGGAAAAACTATCATATTCAAATGAGACCATATGGGATATCATATGAGATCAGTTTTTCATTCAATTACAACCTGAATGTAATATATAAAAATATGTGGTTTATGTGCTTATAAGTAGACTATATCAGGGGCGGATCCAGAAAATCTCCAAGGGAGGGGCCATTAGAAACCAGGAGGCCCCCCCCCCCCATAATCCCACCTGTTGGAGGCCCCATCTTCCCACTTGTTGGCCCCCCCAAAAAAACTGCATTTATTGAGCTTATCTAGCTGTTCAGGCAACATCTCAACATCTGTGCAGGCTTGGAGGCCCTCTGTGCAGGTTAGGAGGCCCTGTAAAAGTGGTCATCTCTGTGAGTATAAGAGACCTCCAAGTTATGAAAAGCTTTACCAATCTTCTAACAAAGAAGTCTTCTCAGCTAGTCTTCTAAGAAACAACTAAGTGGGTAGATTAAAAAAAAAACTCATCGGATTTCGGCCACTTTATTTTCAGGAGGCCCCCTTTTCAGCTTTTTAACTTTTTAACTTTTTATTTTATTTTTGAAAAAATCGGCCATGGCCCCCCCTTGTATCCGCGCCTGGACTATATGCACCATGTGTGGGAGAAATGTGTGAAAAGTGGTGCACATGTTCTCTTCATAAATGCAGTTGCATTCAAACAAAGGGAGATTAACTAATAGTCTGGTCTCACTTTCCCGTAACACATCATATTACCTACTTTTCAGTCACACCAGGCCTGACTGTATTAAATGAATGACCCTTACCTGAACAACATCAGCTGGCATTGTGAGTTTGCAGCCGGGCAGGGCAGCTGCAGCCTTGGCCACATAGTAGAGATCAGTCGGCTCCTGGGTTACCTGGCTCTTGAGGTATTTACAAACATCCTGCCAAAACAGGAAACACATTCAGTTGCATGGGAGAAAGGCAGGAAGCAACTGAAAAGTTTGCTAAATCAGCTTAAATTATTTTCAACAAGCCCCATTGTGATGTCCATTTCCTGTTATATATCATCAAAACAACCAACAAGCTCACTCAAGCAAAGGTCATCAGACAGTTTTCATTAAGATGTGAAGGACAGTTTTGCTAATGCTTTAAGTTTAAAGCAACATTTTATCTCTGAGAGTTATAAGAATATAGATAGAGACTGCAACATTGAGATTAAGTCTAGACTATGATACACACCTGAGCATTTGATGCCACCTTCCCTATCACTTTTACACCTAGTGCAGCATAGTGGACAGACTGCAGGTCCTTCTTTGCAGTGAGGTGGCCCTGAAACAGCTCTTCTAGCCTTTTGAAGTCATCACTATTAAGGAAGGTGTTTGGTGTCAGGCCCAGGCTGCATACTACCAAACCCAACACCAGACAGAGCTGGATACCTGTAACAAAAAAGTGGAGTCAATAGAATAAAATAGATATATACTGACCAGCAACATAGTACAGTGCATTGAAATGTGTGGTTCAAAGCAAAACAGCAAACCTAAGCAATAAGAAACATGAGCAAGGAAACAAATTTTCTGCAGACTCGATATGCACCGAATATCCTGGGCATTGGCACCATGCCTACCACACCAAACACCAAGTTTGGAAAACTCACAAACTCCCTCACATACGGAGTAGCAGTTAATGAAAAGAGAAGATTAAGATTGGTGATTCGGCAACCCCGTTATGCGTCATTTTGATGTGTCCAAGCTCTCTTGCCCATTTAGGTCTGCCAATGCCCAAAGACTTCAATGCAGCATGACAACATAGTGGTCATCATAGTGAATATCTGATACCTACAAGCAGAAATATGCATTACCGCATGCCTTAATCCCCACACAATCATTGACACATCAACATCCAACAGTACCTATCTTATCAGAGGGCTGTTCACTGGCCCTGTGTGCGGTCCAAACTCCGCCCACTGAGTCCCTACGTCAGCCTTCCGTCACCGCACACAGCGACCACTGCCGGTCGGGACCCGCCACAGAAAACCATCCACCGCACACAGCTGTGACGTCAGAACTGCCTACCCATCCCCTACCCCCACGCCTGCTGGACCCACCGCACACACCGCACGCAGCATTGTGCGGTGCCCGTGAACAGCCCTCAGATGAAAGCACTGAATAGGTAGGTACTGATATTTCACAGCCTCAGTCTAATTGGAATGATCCTTAACAAATAAGCAGGTATGCTTTGGATCCGAATCAGCATTTGACAGAGTAGAAGAAAGATCTAACAGCATATTTATTTGTTCACTGCTTTGATTGCATGGGCTCATGCTACGATTTTCATCGACCCATCGTCATACCACGCGGATCCATAGCACACCGCAACTTCTTATGTAAGCACATGACTGATAGAGCTACGGAACACATACCGTTCATTGTGAAGGAGAGCAGTGTACGTTCTGATTGAAGAAATACAAAATTAAAAATAATAATTTCCACCCCTTCCCCACATGCAAAACAGCGAGCCGGCCGGTTGTTAGATAGTGATGCAGAAATTCAACCGGATTCGGAGTGTGATTGGAGTCGTTTAGTCATGAACATTGCAATTTTCGTCTAATTTCAGCTTCAAATTAAGTTTCTGGGCTTTCTTTTCGGTTAAAAGTATTCATAGTACATTTCAGGCACCATTTTTGTGCTATTTTCTCCCGAATTTTAGAAAAACCCGGTCCAAAAATGACACGTCTTTCATTTACACGTGTGTTTTAGATAGAAACACCACTAAAAAACCTTTGCTCTTTCTGACGCGTTTGCTACAGTTATGGGACCGGTAAAAGTCGGCTACTAAATAAAAACCGTCGAGCTGATTGCGTTGTGAGATGGTTGACATGTCCCAGAAGAGCATCATCCAGGTCAGAGAGTTAAATTAATGGTTCATAGATGATCAATGCCAAATGCATCATGTGCTTTTACTCCATGCAGCCTATCTGCAACTTACAAGGAGAACCATTCAGCTGAAACTTCTCCGAAACCACACCTTGCGCGTGTGGTGTGTGCCGGACCATCCTCAGACCCTACTCTCCTGGTTCAATGCTTTTCTTACGAAAAAAATTGTGGTTAAGGTAACATACAGTGATACGGTGATTTGTGATTACATTCATTTTCTAATGTTTGTTAACAATTAAATAAAAGTACTCAAAAGCTGAAATGACGAAAACGACTTCAGGCCTTCAAGTACGAGTAGCCCATCCGTCATAGGACCGGCGCGGCGCACCGCTTAGTGTCGTGTCCACATATGGTATCAAACATACCTTTTTAAGCCTCTAGTGAGTCAATACACGACCAATTTGTATTATTGAAATGCCATGTATTCTTCTAAGACTTCTATAGAATGTGAAACGCCGGTCAACCGTTACGAGCTATCCGGAACACCTCAGATGAACGCTCTCCAATCGACGTCAAAAACATCGTAATCCATGTAAACGCGCAGTATTCTTGAGAAACATGTTAAATTGTGAAACGAGAAATCAGAAATCACAATCCCAATGATATGAGATTAAAAGCATCTCATGCTAGCCACAGAGCAGTCATTAACGAAGATATATACATGCAAGATACCGCGCAACGTTTCGATGTTGGATGAGACTGCATCGCTCTGAGGGTCAATAATTTGCAAACCCACGCACGTCCACCACTCCACCAGTTTCGTCAGTACTTAGGTGAAAAGTCAGCGCGGCTACAGGAGTTACCACCACATGCACAAACCCCAAGGGACTGACCGCTGCGGCTCCCTAGGACACCAACCTTGAAAAATAGAAAACACACCAACACGATTTTTGCAGTCGCCTGCAAACGCAAAACTTGACCAACACTGCCGGCGCCGCCGCTTGGCGCCGCGCCACTAATTCTACGCGCTCAATGCTGGAGAGACGGGCCGGCCGCGCCGGGCCGGCTGTCCACGCAGGTACGCTGGAGGTCTCTCTGGTGTCGGGCGTCCGCGCCGCCCTCTGCTGACCGCGGCCGTCCGTGGCGGCCCCAGCTGCCTCGCGCCAGCCGCTCGCCGACGCCAGGGCCACCTCAGATCAGCGAGCAAATGCGCACACTCACACACTATCACACGCACAATGTCAATTGTCAGCCAACGGACGCATTCATGCGTCATCGTAAACAACTATCCACCACACCACACCATACGCAAAGTAAGACGAGGAGGTCGAGCAAATTCCTACGTAAAAAACAAAACTTACTCCACGAGCGTTAACAAGCGGCTCGTTGCCGGGCAACGAGCAGCGCGTCGCTACGGGCGCACGCGCTGAGCACAGGTACCTCTACACAACACGGACCGAGCCGGGCCGGTCGGGACAGCCCGAACCACCGGCTCTGGCAGCAGAAGACGTTCAGACGCAATCACTGTACAGGGGAGAGCGGCCGGTCGGCCGGGAGGGCCTCTCCGGGCGCCGGCAGGTGGGCGGAGGGCGGCTCCGCCGGCCGGGACGCTACCGACGGGCACCGCACCACTCCGCCCAGTTCCGCACCACCAGCTGCAGCAGCCACGCTCCTCCACCTCAATGCACCGTCACTCTGATCGTATCGCGCTCCGTCACTCCCGGCAGAGGGCCGACACGGGGTCGGTCGCCGCCACTCTGCCCGCTCACGCCTCGGGCAGCACGTAGCCGTGACTGTCAAGCATGCGCGACAGGTAGGCCTCGATCGAGTGGTCGCATCCGAGCAGGTCCAGGAAGAGGATCTTCTCGCGGCACTTGAGGCCGATGGAGCGCAGCGCCGGCAGCCGCAGCAGCAGCTTGGCGAAGCGGCCCGGCTCGCGCGGGTACTCCTGGCGCACGTAGTCCTCGAGCGTGGCGTACACGTGCTCCCGCAGCCGCTCCACCAGGTCCACCGCCTTCAGGTCCTTGGCGTCTGGCGGACAGAGCGAGCGAGGTCAGTCAGCGACGGATGGACTAAGGACGGCCAACGAGTGAGGTTCCAGTTCCACACACATGAATGAGCGTGAAAATGATGCAACCGTACCTAGGGGCAAAAGGTCGTCCCAATCTGATACGACCCGCACGTCGCTTAGTGTCGTGTCCCCGTCACTCAAAGGACGATAGCTACCACCCCAATGGGGGCAACTCAACACGTATATTGACCGGGAGGAAAAAGAAAACCGCCACATGCATATTGCATACATGTACTGAACTGATAATACAAGTAAAGCAAAGGTGCGGAGTCCTTCCCTTCACGGATTCTCATCAACCTAATACAATCCGCTGTCCGCCGTCCACCCACCTGGGTTGAAGAGTACGATGGTGCGCAGACAGCCCAGCTCGACCAGGTCCATTTTCATGTCGCGCATCTTGGTCACCAGCTCGACGAGCACGCGCTCGAAGATGGGGTCCATGCCGACCGAGCTGGCCAGCTCGATGCCCACGCTGAGGTCGTTGCCGAGTCGGATTCTGTCCGGGTACTGCACAGAGCGGTACGACAGGCTGGCGATGATGAGCTCGTTCCATCCGGCGCGCAGCAGCGCCACCTGGTCGAGCCGGTTCAGCTCGACAAAGTGCGGGATGCGCCGCGCCCACTCGAATAGCTGGTGTAGCTGGTGTTCCATGGCGGCGCGCACCTGGTCATTCAGCTCCTGGGGAAGACAGCAGGGGAGCACCTGGTCAGTTAGCTGCTGGTGTGACCTTACAGTGCACGTGGTCAGTCCAATACTGAGGGAGACGGCACAGTGCACCTGGTCATTCAGCTCCTGTGGGTGGGAGACAGCAGGGGAGCATGTGGTCAGAAAACGGCTGGTGTGACCAGTCCTTACAGTGCACGTGGTCAGTCCACAAATGAGGGAGACGGCACTTTGTCATTCAGCGGCACCTGGTCATTCAGCTGCAGCTGTGGGCGACAGCAAAGAGTACATAGTTATGAAGCCTCTCAGGCAGACAGCGATCCTGGTCATTTAGCTCCTTAGGACGACAGTTCAATGGCCACTTAGTCATTGTCCACTTGGTCATTCGCTTCCCGCCGGAGACGGCAGAGTAAACACTTTTGTTCAGCTCCCAATGGTGACAGCGCAGTGCAATAAACGTTGCAGCTCCAGAAGGCTACGGCAAGCTGCACTTTGGATAATCAGCTAAAGGCTACAACGCACTATGTTTCGTCTAAGGCTCCCGAGACTGCAGAAGACGAGCATAGTGCTATCTATCACCTTAGTCCTCAAGCAACTATACGGAGGTAATTGCCAATGCTGCAAGGAGGAAGCATTAGTTATTCATGCCGTTAAAGTTTATCAAACAATGAAAAAGCTTAACAACAGCGCAATCGGCATCCCGGAAGGCAACTCTATCAACATGGCATATGAAGCAACATAAGGCAACGGTTCGAGGGAGTTTGACAAATGTTCTGTGATGCGCTCAATGATATACGAAACGCAAAACAAAAATCCATGTTCAGCTGAAGTCAGATAAGAAGCGGCATGAGTGCAGAAACATTATAGTCATGGACGCATACCGCCCTGTTCATGCCCCTTTGCGTGTCACAGCCTTCTTCACGTGCGTATGCGTGTCAGGATGCCCACAAACCCACGCCCCTGCCCACGCCATTGTGGAAATACACTCTGCACAGAGAGTTCAGCTCAGCCGTCGCCACCATCTCTCGTCATGGCCCGCCGCTCACCCCAGCGGAAAAGAGAGCCAAATCGGGCTCATCGTGCTATCATTTCCTGTTCCCGCACCTACATATTTTTGGCCACAAAGCAATACCATTGTGACAGCTCCATACAGCAGGCCTACACAATGGACATCCCAATAGCATTATTTATTAACACGCGCAGTGGAAGGGTTGCGAGTACTACGCCCAGTGGAAGGGGGGGGGGCGGATGTCGCCCCCCCCCCCCTAAGATCTCAGCTCCCACTGGAGCTAGAACGACGAAATTTGGAGGGTAGGTGGGGGCCATGGGGAACTCTATTGTGTGTGAATTTCGTGACCCTAGGTCAATATCTTCAAGGTCAAATGAGGTCAAATGTGGTCAAATCTGCCATATTAGCGACTTTTTTGCGTTTACACGCCGATAACTCAAAAAGTTACCGGCCGATTTTTTTAAAACTTTCACTATACAAAAGAGCAAACATTTGTGAGTATGTATGGTGAATTTCTAGACAATCCAACAATAAATATGGCAGTTAGAAGCCTGCTAAGGGTAAGATGTCGCCGGTTGAAGCGGCATCGGCCGACGCGGGAAACGCGGCAATCACAATTTTGTGTTTACACACTCATAACTCAAGTTGTTACCGGCCGATTTTCAAAATTCTTTGACCATATGATTGCCTGTACAATTCTCAGTCTTCTCACCGAATTTGACGCGAATCAAAAATAATCAGCGGTAAGGAGCGCGATGTAAAGACGGAACCGTCCCGCCCCGGCACAGTCTACAATTCAGGCGGCGCGTAACGGCTAGCGCCGGCCGCCGCGCCGCCGCGCCGCGGCGGTGGCACGATGTTTGACTTTACACCGCTATTACTAGAAAAGTTGTGAACCGATTTTCTTACTTCTTGCACGAGAAGATCCGCTATTCAATTCTGGACAGGTAGCCGAAATTTCACATTGATATTGTACTTGCGGCGCGAGTTATTGGCGAAAAACAGGAGGAGTGGGCGAAATCCGCCCCCCCTTCCACTGCGCGTGTTAACATAAGGACTCTAATTTTCCTATCACAAATTATAAAACAGATCATGTGCTTAAAACACCATGAGCAATGACAGATGTTCAGTTAATTTAGATATATCATAGCAGCTTGTTTCTTGCTACGTAACAAAGACAAGCTATAATCGCACAATCTTAACTAGCATACGTCATTACCGTTAACGTGAAGGTGGTTGACACTCAGAAAAAAAGTAAAATAAAATAAATCCCAGAATGACGGCGGTGTCACGAAAAAATGTTTTGCAGGAATGCAGAACGGATAGGTAAATGAGGCAGCTGAAGATATCACATGACCATGAGGCCCGGCTAGGATGCAGATGGCGTCCCGGATGCGGCCACAGAAAACTTGACGGTACCCTGAGTGGAATGCAAGCTCGATCTAGCCCAGTTCAATTACGTCCACTTTCATTTAAATCACGTAGTATGATGGCTTCAAATCGTTCATATTACTATGGTGGCAAGTGACAGATCGTTCGGCGTAAAACATTCCGCACTCAGCTTTATGAACTACGCAGATCGCAACAACCCACTTTTATACACTAATTAGCAGGTAAGGCCTTCTAGATCCCATAAGTGGTTTGAATCCATGACCGGTTTCCACCGGCGGTATATTGAGCAAGAGCCAATCCTTAGCCAATCCTTTACGTAAATCGATGCCATTTAGCAAGACAATTATCTACCATCCATCGTGTCTCATCACATGGTTCCGTCACGCGCCGCCCATGATTCATCCCACTGAACCCTCCGTCCCCGTCCCATCTCTCACCGTGTGTCCGAACGTGGTCTCCTTGTCACGCGCCTCGACAGCCGCCTCGGCCTCTCGGATCCTCTCCACGGGCATATCTGAGGGCTGGCCAGAGGTGGACTCGACCTGGTCCTCGCCGCCGCGGCCCAGCGAGCGCTGCCGCTCCTCCTGTGAGGTAAAATGGAAAGTGGGAGGTAGTGGTCCAGCGAGCGTTATCACGAGCGCTGTCGCTTTTTCTGTCAGAGGGGAGGGAGGGTCAGCAACCCCGAGGGCGTTATCACTCCTAAAAGAATAGGGAGTCAAAACCCAGCGAGCGCTGTCGCTCGCTCGCTCTCTCTCTCTCTCTCTCTCTCTCTCTCTCTCTCTCTCTCTCTCTCTCTCTCTCGCTCTCTCTCTCGCTCTCTCTCTCGCTCTCTCTCTCGCTCTCTCTCTCTCTCGCTCTCTCTCTCTCTCGCTCTCTCTCTCTCGCTCTCTCTCTCTCTCGCTCTCTCTCTCTCTCGCTCTCTCTCTCTCGCTCTCTCTCTCTCGCTCTCTCTCTCTCGCTCTCTCTCTCTCGCTCTCTCTCTCTCGCTCTCTCTCTCTCTCGCTCTCTCTCTCTCGCTCTCTCTCTCTCGCTCTCTCTCTCTCGCTCTCTCTCTCTCGCTCTCTCTCTCTCGCTCTCTCTCTCTCGCTCTCTCTCTCTCGCTCTCTCTCTCTCTCGCTCTCTCTCTCTCGCTCTCTCTCTCTCGCTCTCTCTCTCTCGCTCTCTCTCTCTCGCTCTCTCTCTCTCGCTCTCTCTCTCTCGCTCTCTCTCTCTCGCTCTCTCTCTCTCGCTCTCTCTCTCGCTCTCTCTCTCTCGCTCTCTCTCTCTCGCTCTCTCTCTCTCGCTCTCTCTCTCTCGCTCTCTCTCTCTCGCTCTCTCTCTCTCGCTCTCTCTCTCTCGCTCTCTCTCTCTCGCTCTCTCTCTCTCGCTCTCTCTCTCTCGCTCTCTCTCTCTCGCTCTCTCTCTCTCTCGCTCTCTCTCTCTCGCTCTCTCTCTCTCGCTCTCTCTCTCGCTCTCTCTCTCTCGCTCTCTCTCTCTCGCTCTCTCTCTCGCTCTCTCTCGCTCTCTCTCGCTCGCTCTCGCTCTCGCTCTCGCTCTCGCTCTCGCTCTCGCTCTCGCTCTCGCTCTCGCTCTCGCTCTCGCTCTCGCTCTCGCTCTCGCTCTCGCTCTCGCTCTCGCTCTCGCTCTCGCTCTCGCTCTCGCTCTCGCTCTCGCTCTCGCTCTCGCTCTCGCTCTCGCTCTCGCTCTCGCTCTCGCTCTCGCTCTCGCTCTCGCTCTCGCTCTCTCTCTCTCTCTCTCTCTCTCTCTCTCTCTCTCTCTCTCTCTCTCTCTCTCTCTCTCTCTCTCTCTCTCTCTCTCTCTCTCTCTCTCTCTCTCTCTGTCAGAGATCCAACCTGGTAGGTGCAGAACCCCAAGCCCTGGCTGGTGTGCGACTTCTCCCAGTCCCACCCCTCCCAAACAGTGCAGAAAATTGTCAGTCTGGTGCGTAAAAATAAAATTGATGATATTGAGCTAGCTATCGTGTTCGATCAACTCATAGTTGTAGCATTGATTCTATAAAATAAATCAGCAAAACATGGACACACTATTCAACATCAAATGCTAATTTGATTATGCCAATGATGATTGGAGTTTTAGGCTGGCCGTTACCTTGTATGGACTACAAAGGTCATCGGCGACCAGGACGCTGTCAATTTTCTGTTTTACTACAACTGTCTTATGTCCTATGCATTCAGACTAGAATCAATGACAAGAAGAAGTCGGAGCTACGCCATCCAGTCACGTTTCCATCACATTGGGATCACCACAGTTCGGACAGCCGTGCCACCCACACCCGCCGCGGTGGGAAGCCGCGGCGACCGGTGATGATCACATTTCAAACCGGGTGAGCGGCTTTAGAAGACTAATCAGTAATCACGCGGGAAATACATTAGCGAGGTCGACCGGGGTGACTGGGATCGTGTGACGACGCGGACAACCGCAACGGATCTCCTGCACCACCGAAGAAATATGCTATATTTTAAGCCATGACCTTTACTAAAACCGGTATAGCCTAGCCCGCAAAGAATACATATTTATATGAAGAATAAGACTTGGTGAAATCATTCACAATAACGAGCTATACACCACAGGAATGTAGATGGGGGCAAACAACGTTTCGACAAAACAAAAAAGTGAAAAGGAAGATGAGCAAGACACTAAGTTAGAACTATTAAGTTCAAACCCAACTGAGCTCACAGACCACAGTTTTCTCACCTGAACGGCTTCCCTTTTCATGCCCATCTTGAGGCATTTCTGATAGCGGCAGTACTGGCATCGGTTACGTTGGCGTTTGTCAATCAGGCAGTTCTTGTCTTCACGACATGCATAGCTAAGGTCCTTTCTGACTGTCCTCTTGAAGAAGCCCTTGCATCCCTCACAGCTGGAAAACACGTGATCAACGGTCAAATAAATGCTAAGAATGGCAACAACGAACATTCATTAAATGATTCAGCTACCCGGTGCAAACATGTAGCACCATAAAAAGATCAACTTAAGAACTTTAAAATCTTAGCGTTACTTTCAAGTGCCCGCGTGGTGCCTATCTAACCTAATTGCAAACGCAATAGACACCGCATTGTGGCACGCGCCTATTATAGACGCCTGTGTCTACCTACCAGCACTTGTAGAAACAGGAGGCGCAGCCAGTGTTCACTAACCTGTAGACGCCGTAGTGTCTACCTAGCAACAGTGTAGTCGTAATACACAGTATTGTGTCACGTACCTGTAGACGCCGTAGTGTTTGCCGCTGGCCCGGTCTCCGCAGATGGCACAGAGGTGTTTGGAGTTGGAGAGCGGGTGGTTGGGCGGCAGCTGCGACGACAGCCGCTGGTTGTTGAGGAAGCCCGGCGGCACCACCGGGTACGACGGCGTGGCCATGCTGCCGACACAGACACAGCCGCGTCAGTTCACAGCGCGGCCGGCACATCGGAGCGGCCGCCGACACACGGGGACGGCTGCACTGGGGCCGGCGAGCTCCGGCGGCCGCGGTCGGCGGCACTCTGATCGGTCACAGCGGCGACACGGCACGGCACGGCACGGCACGGCACGGCACGGCACGGCACGGAGCGGGACTCACGTGGTCTCCGATCGGGCACACTGGGCCGGTCGGGCCGACCACAGCACGGGTCACACGGGGTGTGGGCGACAGCCGACGGCCGGCGTAGCTCACCGTCGTCGAAACCGACTGACGCGCCACCCGCCGAGCGACACACAGGATGCTACCGACGCGGCCGCAGCAGCGGCGCCGGCATACATATGCATGCGCCATGCACCATCTGTTTCAATGTTTACAGGCACCAGTCGGCGCGGCGGGCCGATATCTGGCACGTCCCGGGCGGTGGGCCCCAGTCACGGCGGCTGCCGCTATCGGAGCGCGGCGCGCGGCTAATAGGGTGGCGAGGGACCGACTGTCAGCACTGCTCTCACGGTAGCCGGCCCGGCTCTGCACCGCCGACTGTTCATTATCCCGCCGCTGCATGGACAGCCGCGTACCGCCCATCCCGCCGAACTGCGCCAGCCCAGCCAGACGGCTGACTTGACCGGCCTGGTCATGGCCGCCGCCCGCACCGGTCATGACCGCCACCCACGCCCACCGAGGTCTATGTTTCAGGGTGTCTCATCAGCTTCCTGTCGCTGACGGCACGCCAGACAGACTCGGGAGACTCCTGGCTATGTGCTGTGGGGCGACGCTCACACGACAGCCCACCGAGCAAGACCGCAAACAAGGGCCTCCCGGATCCCGAGCCATCGGACAGATGGCTTGGTCCTCAGGATGTAAATATTGATTAAATTTCAAATTCTTTGATATATTTTGGCAGCACGGTTTACGTGCATGGCACCAAATATCAATAAAAAGCAGGGCAAAATTCCTCAATAAACCCTTAAGACACTTTCGGCCCTCGTCAGTAGAATCTAAAACGGACAGGAGGCACTATGACACTCCGCTAGTCCAGAGTCTGAGCCCCAAACGGGGCCCGGTGAGGTGAATCACACCACTTCTGACCTAACAGTGAACTCAGAACAGAGCCACTGACCTGGAGGGGGTCAGTGGCTCTCGCCTGACACTGACCTGGGAGCAGATCCATTGACCAGAAAAGGGGGTCATTTCTAACCTGACAATGACCTGGATGGGGACCACTTCTGACCTGACACTGACCTGAGGGCAGATCCACTGACCTGGAGGGGGACCCCTTCTGACCTGACACTGACCTAGGAGCAGATCAACTGACCTGGAGGGGGCCTGACACTGACCTGAGGGCAGATCCACTGACCTGGACTCTGGAGGGGGCCTGAGACTGACCTCAGGACAGAGCCTCTGGCCTCAGAGCAGATCCACTGACCTGGAGGGGGAGTGCGGCGCGTTCTGCATCGGCGAGAAACTGGACGATGAGATGAGGGCGTTTGTGTCTGGCTTGATATCCAGCGGGGACTGCGGCCCCATGGAGCAGATCGGCAGGTCCATCGTTACTGCAACAGACAGAGCGCTCGGTCAGACACACTGACACACTCTGATACAGGCCAGAACATCGCGTACATACCACGAACAACGACATTCAGAAAAGACAGCGTTACACAGAGCAGGGAAATGGGGCGGCTGAAAACGATACAGCACAAACCGACAGCGATGCAACGCGGTCGTCCATCTCGACGGTCACGTAGTCTGATCTTGACAGCCTGGCAACCCTGCTTAGTGATCACCGACTTAAAACACATAGTAGCTATTCCAAGGTCACGATCAAAGCTTTTGTTTGCTGGGAATGATTGAAATAAAAATGAGCCTGGCAACAGTTTTGCGATCGAGGTCCGGAGCTCCAATCGAGATCTTCCTGCAGTGCTCTAAAGCACTGCGTAAAAAAGCACGCAAATCCCGCATGTCACCCGTCTAACACGGTTCGGTCCTGACATGGTGACCACTGTAAGTCGGGGCTCGGCTTTATCTTATCGGATACCGCCGAGTGTTTGCAGCGGGCGACTAAGTGTGTTTTGATGGTCTGAGGCCGGTTCGAGCAGCGTCGAACGGTCAGTGCTGTACTGAACAGCGATTCCTGTGGACCGCTCCCCTGTATGTCAGTTGTGCTCGCTCGGTTTCGTGTGAGTTGCCACATTCCACAACCATGCGAGTATCTACTGGCGCAGCCTGTCCTGCCTAATGGTTTGCTATCCATAAGGCATGTGCCCGGTGCCTTGTCACACTCTGTCAAAAAAAAAAAAAAAAAAATCCTCAGTCGTGTCCCACACTGTAAAAATGTCCCGTTTAAAGGGACACTCCCACCTTAACATTAGTTTTGAGTTGAGATAGCCAAATTGGTGGTCATGGCCCGCAAATACCGGTTTGGGCACTCACAACATCGACAAATGCTTTAATTCGGAGATATGGAATTTCAAACTTGCAGTTTTCGGATTCTAAGGGGCTAGTGCATTGGTATGCCCCCTTAGAATTTGTGACGTCAGCGGAGATCTAACGATTTTTAAATATTTTACTAAAACGTTTGGTAGCACGCGGTGGTATATGCTGCTTTGCGCGCAACAAATGCCGCACTTTCAAATAAAGTCGCTAGGAACAGCGGAGATCCCAAAAAGTAAACAAAAGTAAAAGTCTAATATCTTGAAAACCGGTGAATATTTTTCGATGAAATTTGGTAGATATTCGTGTTCGCTCTTTCTGAACCGAGCGACATCACTTTCGTGCCAATTCATTAACTTTTTTGAAGGTGGGAGGGTCCCTTTAACGAGCGGAAACTGGAAATGGGCTCTGCACAGCCCGCCAGCAGGGACGCCGGACGGTCCTGACAGTGACGTACCCAAGGGGGGGGGGCCACGGGGGCCAAGGCCCCCCCCCCCCCTGAGCGCCGAAGGCGCTCAGGGGCCCCTCAGGCCCCAGGATATTTTTTTAAACACTGGATAAAACGTCTTTTACTCGGAAGAAAAATTGATATTAAAGTTTCATTTATGTGCCCTGGGTACCCGAGGGGCCCCTGCAATCATCCAAGGGCACCCAGTTTCCTGGGCCCCTGGTCGCCTAGGGGCCTCTGGTAACCTGGTCTCATGGGGGCCCCTGATAGCCTGTGGCCCCTAGTCGCCTAGGGGGCCCTGGTCGCATGGGGGGCCTCTGGTCGCATGAGGCCCCTGATCGACTGGGGGCCCCTAGTTGACTAGGGGGCCCTGATAGCCCGGGGCCTGGTCGTATGGGCCCCTGATAGTCTGTGGCCCCTAGTCGCCTAGGGGGCCCTAGTCGCATGGGGGGCCTCTGGTTGCATGATATTGAGGCCCCTGCTCGCCTGGGGTACCTAGTCGCCCAGGGGGCCCCTGGTAGCCGGGGGGCCTGGTCGCATGGGGGCCCCTGGATGCCTGGGGCCCCCGGTCGCCCCTAGTCGCCTGGGGGACCCTGGTCGCCTTGAGCCCCTGGTAGCCTGGGAATTGGGATCCCCTGGTCGCCTGGGGGCCCCTGATCGCCTGAGGGCCGCTGGTCACCTAGAGGGGCCCTGGTCGCCTGGGGGCCCCTGGTAGCCGGGGGCCTGGTCGCATGGGGCCCCCTGGTCGCATGGGGCCCCCTGGTCGCCTGGGGGCCCCGGATCGCTTTGGGGACCTGATCGCATTGGCCCTTGGTCGCCTGGAGGGCCCTGGTCGCCTGGGGCAGTGGGGGCCCCTAGTCATCTGGAGGACCAGGGGCCGTATTCACGTCGACTTCGTAAGTCGATTTTCTTTCGTAAGTATAATTTGGTATTCACGTCGACACTTCTTAAGTTTTTATCGACGGAATTCACGTGAGCAAAAAAATTTACTTAAGAAGTAGGTCAAACTTAAGAAAATTCTTACGAAAATGATCGACGTGAATACGGCCCCTGGTCGCCTGGGAACCCCTGGTCGACTGGGGGCCCCTGGTCGTCTGAAAGTACGCTTATCACCTGATTGATCCCAAATCATCTGAGTGGCTACTGGCTACTGGCTACTGGATATAAGTAGTGACTGGAGTAGGCACTCATCTGAAGGAGCCAATATCTTTCACGGTGCCGGAGATATCACAGAAAAACAAAAAGGCTAAACTGAATACCCCCAACCTTGGCCCCAAAGGCGTCATTGGCTAACACAGGGATGTGGGTCGATTTGCAATCGCATTTCCTCCTAAGTCCTATTCCTCCAATTAATACAGAGTGTCCCAGAATTACACAAACATTTATTTTCTGGCTAAAAGTACAATTGCGCTCGATTCCTAGTGAAACATATAATAGCCGCGTTTACATAGGGCTAGTTGCCAGATAGTGGAATTCCGATAACGAGACACTTATTCCCCACTATTATATTATATACCTACATATCCGGAATTGGAGGATGTTCAGTAATTGAGGCGCTCGCTCATAAAATGCTGTGCGTTTCATGCAGACTCAAGCAAAAATATTTTTACTTTCCAATTTTCCACATTTTCTCAAGGCTTAGACCGTTACAGAGACCGTTTTAGTTGACTTTGATGAAGTTGAACGCGAGAAATCACAACCAAATGCTACATTAGGTTGTAAAGAACTGAATTGCGTTTTCCCACACACGTGGCGTTTTCTCACCTACGTCTGCAGGAGAGACCGGACCCACTATGCCCCCCCCCCCCCACCATCGAAAGGTTCTTCATGACTCCCGGGGGCCCCCCGGGGAACCTGGGGGCCCTATACACTGTGGGGGGCCCCTTCGAAAGCAGGTGGCCCCCTCCTGGGCGAAATCCTGGGTACGTGCCTGGGTCCTGAAGGCTGCGATTGCAATCCTGAAAGTTTTTTTTTGGACAATGTCCACTGTTCAGCCTTTTCAGCCCGTCCATCCGAACTTATTGTTATTAGGTGACGCCAAAAACGCACGGCTAGATCCACTATTGCATGCCATACGTTTCCATTATTTGCATAGAGATCCGCCATTTCGCCTCCGTAAATAGTAACAGGACAGTGCGGCCGCTCAGCATCTACCAAAAACTTCAACGAACCAGAACATTCTTCCTCATGTTACAAAAAGGAAAGAAACTTCCACCGCCGCCGGTGCCTGTTAAGCAGCACAGAGCAGACGGATCTTAACCCTCGCACGACCAGGCCATTTCTCATAACACGAACGACCAGGGGGGGGGGGTTGTTACGACCCCCCCCCCTGGCGTTTCGAAACGGAAGGTCGTAGAGCTTAGCGGAAAAAACCAACGGATTGCTCTCAACGAGATCTCGCGATTGGTGGTATATTTTTTGGTCCTAGGTCAACATTTGACCTACTTTTGACCGGTCAAAGGTCAAATTTTCGGAAAAATAGACTTTTTTCAACTTTCGGCGGCGATTGCGGCAAAACGGTGGGAGATATCGACTTAAAACCTTCACTATCGTGTTCCTTGATCAATTCTCTATCGTTTGGTATGTATTTCGTTTCCCTAGCTCTAAAAATGGCGCGTTGGGAGCGCCGGAAGTCGGCAAGGTCACAGTCGGCGGCAGAAATTCGAAAAATCAAAATTTAAATTTTTGAAATCTGATTGCATTTTTGGATTTGGGAGGTCCATTTGCTCCCTATAGAAGCTAATATTGCTGCATATTCCCATTGAGGTGACAAGAATTAGCAAAATAGTGGTTCGGGCGCTTTTCAAAAATAGTACCGGACGCTGTTCCTCTTGTGACGTCATAGCTCCGTGACCTGACCTGACCCGGTCAAATTTCTTATACCATATGATAGCCAATACTTGCCCCAACATGCATGGGAAGTTTCATCACGATCCATCAACTGATGTCCGTACCACCGGCAGGAAACCTCGGGCGTTGGCACTCAGTTTGTGAAAATCCGGCCGGAGGCTGTACCTCTTATGACGTCATAACTCCGTGACCTGACATGACCCGATCAATTTTTTTTCGGCAAAAGATGCGCAAAGGTTGCCCCAGAGGGTATTGAAAATTTCAGCCCGCTACGACAAGCCGTTTAGCGTGCACTTCGAAAAAACCTCAGGGGGAGGGGGGGTTGATACAACCCCCCCCCCCTAGGCGTTCTAGGGTTAACCCTCGCCGGCCGAGGGGGGGGGGCGGGTGCCGCCCCGCCCCATAGGGTTTTTTCGCGATAGCTCCGACCACGCTGGCGATAGAGAGCTGAAACTTGGCATAACTGATCTTTGATCCAAGCCGGATCTTTTGACACCAACCGCATTTTTGGGTCAGGTCAGGTCACTGACCTATGACGTCATAAGTGAACCTCTGCACGGTCTTCAGATGTCGCAACTTCGCAACGCCCTCACTGCCAGAGGAGATGTCACAGGGAAATGAAACTTGCAGGATCTAGTATCCATTATGAGTCCCACAACTTGTATATCTCGGATTTTTCCTAAAGGTCATATGAGGTCAGGTCATTTTCGTGACCTCACCATTATAAGTCAATGGGGAAAAATTCAAACTGCTATTCTGGCGCCGGGAACGATCTCCAACTATCTCAAGCACACAGAATCGTGATTTGATGCACTCCTTGCAAGGTTAGATGCGTCACTTTTGCAATGTTGACCTTGCGTGACGTCATTTATGACGTCATCAAGGTCAAATTAGTTTTTCGTCAATAACTCTTGATCAAATTGAGCTAGCGAGTCGGGAAAGGCACCAATGGACTCAGGAAGGCCTGCCGAATCGAATGATATGCGACATGACCTCTTTCGACCAACTTCGTGACCTGGGGGTGCTGACCTGACCTTGACCTGAGGTCAACACCCCAAGTTGACCTGACCCGGACAAAAAGTATATCATTCGACGCGCCTGAGCGAGGCGAACACGATGCTGCCAAAATCGGCGCTCTGCGGCCGTTTTTTGCGAAGTTATTCACCAAAAACTGAACCGTACCCTGAGGCACTTGACCTGACCTCAGAGGTCACCGGATGACCTAGGACCTTAAAATCGGGTACCAATCTCTGCGTCTCGTAACGGCGCACACGCTCGTTTTTTCCGCGACGCGCTAGCTCCACCAGGGGCGAAACGGCGAGGGGGGGGTCGTACCCGCCCCCCCCCCCCCTCGGCCGGCACGTATGTAGAAAACCAATAGGTCCGGCGAGGGTTAAAAGTCGACGTCTTAAGGCCGCCCCACACTGGACCTCGCATGCGGGTTGCGAGTTTGCGGGTTTTGAGTTTGCGAGCATGATACTGATTTATAGAGTGATTAGACCGTTCCCTCATGGTAACTTCATGATTGCAGTGAAGCCGGTACACCTTCAGAAAATTACATATAGTCGCGATACCAGCGTAACGAACCAAAATTCGACTCCAATGAAAAACCCGCAAACCTCGCAGAACTCGCAGACCTCGCAGCGAGGAAAATCTAAAGTTGACTCAAAATCAACTTTTGGAATGCGATGCAAGGTGGCTCGCAAGCTAAGAACATGCAGACTCGCTTGTTGGATGGTAGTGTGGGTCACTCAGCATAGATTGTATTATTTAATTTTGAAGAAACCCGAAAACCCGAAAACCCGCAACCCGCATGCGAGTTCCAGTGTGGGGCGGCCATTAGCACAGCACAGACATAGCCTCGACTGCGGCTGCCCGCTATCCTGCCCGAAATCACCACCCCTGTTTTATCCATCGATCTGTGACCTGAAAAAGGCATCTGCAGCCACTGGGTATACCAGTCAAGCTCACGACTGTGGGCCACATAAACCAAAACTGCCATACCCCTACCATCATAATGCTTTTAATTGAAGTGTTTTTCGTAATTATACCGACAAGTTCTGCAGTGCATTAGACACAGAGAAAACAAAGAATATACCTGCACCGTCCACAACTCAAGGACGGCCCGTTCAGCTCATTCGATATGATAAATCGCGAAGCACAGTTGCAACCGCACCTGTGCAGACAACCCGATCCCGGCAACCCCCATAAAATATACAACCCGAATATTACCTGCAATGCGCCCCATCACATCAGTATTAGGCGCTGGCATCACGCATGCATGACAGGATAATATTTCAGATTTTTGGCGATAAACGCTGATGGATGTGCTCTCGGAGCAACGATCAAGAACAAACAAGGATAAGTGGACAGGTAGTAATGGCAACCACTATCCTGGTCTCAGATCCCATGCACCAGCGAAAAAAAAATATTCCAGACACCACTGTACAATCTGTCTCGATGTATTATGGCATGTTCACGCCGCTAGGTAATACCTAAAAAAGACGGCGCGGTGTCTTACATAATGCGTTTAATCCGTTTCGGCTGCCGCTCTCTACCTGCAAATACAGCCAGGCGCGGTCCTCGGGCCCAGTCGGGCTGCACCGCGAGCTGACCGCGCCTGATCAGGACAGTGGCAGGATGGGGTAACTGGGTGCGAGCCAGCCAGGACAGAGCAGGGTCCGCCCAGATGCCGTGCATATCTCAGTAACACCAGCCGCGCTGGTCAGCGGCCCGGCCCGAGATGCAGCTCTGCGGGTCACGGCTGTCGGGGGCGCCGAGAGGGCCGCCGAGACCCGGCTGAGCGTCTCTGAGCGACTCGTACCATTCCTCAGAGTGATGGTGTGAGCAGAGGTTGTCGTGTGAACACGACAGTAGCCACTGGGACAGGTCAGCGTTACACGCCGGTGGGACGGTCCGGCACGTCGGAACACGGTCCACTATCGAGCACCATCCCAGGCGCGTCGTTTACAGTCGAGCGGCAGGGTGGTCGCACCGGTTTGACTCTTCATTAGGCGAAATACAGCCAGAAAGTTGACACTGTCTCATGTCACGAGGCGACGCGAGGACAGAGTCATCACTGACATCGCACGCTTCAGTGTCATTCGGAGACCGAAACGGGACAGCGGCCCCTCCTCATACATGTTTGAACGTCTGACACATTGCCGGCACAAGACGAGAGGAGTCGATACCATCGGTGGTTGGTGCCATGCACCGCTGCGCAATAGTGTAACAATACTCACCATAAACAACCACAGGTGAGCGGACAGCTCAACATAACGAGAGCAACTCGGCTACAAACTCAACTGACAGGTTTATCGTCATCGGACATCTGAGATGGAATACGAATGGATAGTTATCGTTTATCATAACGAATATTTATATCGATTTTCATCGTTCAAAAGAGTAGACACTAGACATACTTACCTACGTTCATGGGCATTATCTCACAAAAGACATCAGTTCCCGTCAACATATGGAGCACTAGAAGAAATCCATGGTGAGCATATGCAGGCGGAAAGAACGTAAACAAATTATTTTCCTTAAGAGACGGTTCGAAATGAATTTAAAAATTGCCAGCCTAAGAAAGTGACTAAACACAAATATAACATCTAAATAAAAATGTGCCCAGCGCCAGCCAATATCATCGTGATAATCACCAGCAACTACTCGTCAGTAACTGCAGTCTATTATGTTAGCTACTTTATGTGTTTGTGCTATCAATGAATAAACGCTCCTTCTTTCCTCGTTTAGCCTCTTATCCTTTGAGCATTACCGTTTCGATAGATACCGGCTCGAGGTATCGCCAGTCCAATGGTATCCACTACTTGCGCTCGGCCGATTGTATGTGTATCACCAGTCGAAGTGAGTGTTTTCCTTGTCGTGCAGTCGCGGCTTATCACGCTAGATTTGTACACAACTTGGCCTTCTTTGGACGCCTTATCAAATGACACTTGACCAGTCGTATTATGAGATAGATATGTCGTAATTAAACACTCGCAGTTGCCTCTTAGTTTAATATAAGAAAAAAGTAGATATAGTTATCTAGTTACCAACAATCAACCGCTTCCAGAATACCCACAAATACACACTGGCCTTGATGAGGCATCCCAACTCAACCAATCATGCCCGATTTATGACCAACACGTATCCAACCTCCCACAATCAGCAGGTTCGACTGGCGAAAGCCAAAAGGGGCGCACAGGAAAAACGCGTGTAGCCTATACACCTCTCTGATGTTTCATCGCGACCAGTTACTACATATGTCTGCTTATTGCGCTCGCAACGGTCCGCAGTGCGCCTCTACGAGAATAACATTTCTACGGCCAATCGTCGTCCACCGCGGCCGGATTTAGGCTCAAGCCGTCTATTTTCCAGCATTCTGAGCCATATGAATGGCAGACGGCCAACAGTTAGGACATAAATTAGGCCAACACTTTAATCTCGGCCTGGTTGCTTTGTGCGCCGGCTGCTGACGGGGTTTAGTGCTGTTTGGGCACGGCTCTGCGCGGCTCCATGCTGCGCTCGGCCCGGCGGCAACACTCGCTCCTCGCATAGGCTGGCCTATCTGGCTACCCTCTTTCAGATGAAGATCATGGAGACCCCTAGAGTATGAAGAGAAGAGTATGGGAAGAGTACGGCAAGCATGGCTCGATTTGATTCCCAAGCATGTCTGATTGGTTCTACTCAGCACCCACATGTATCACTATCGTTTCATGCCAGGCGTCTCTCAGCTTAGCTGACGTTCTCTTAGGTGCATCGAGCAAGCTCTCCAAGGCTAAGTTAAACATGTTCATTACAGTTTCTTTCGCTACAGAGGCTGACTCTCGCTACTTCATTCAGCTAAGAATTTTAGCGTTAAGCTGAGAACAGAACAGAACTAAGCAACCAAGATGTCCTTTCAGTCAGACCCAGCCGTGTCTTTCCTCTCGGCCCGATTCCATCGGGGCCAGCCCAGCTCAGCTCAGCTCAGCTCAGCCGCTGTCGGCCCGCCCGGCTCGGCAGTCGTTCTCTCCCGGCGCGGCAGCCGACTCGCTCGGCGCTCTGCTCCGCTCGGCCGATCGATTCGAGTGGGAGTGCCGGCGGCGC
Source organism: Amphibalanus amphitrite (assembly GCF_019059575.1). Classification (NCBI taxonomy): domain Eukaryota; kingdom Metazoa; phylum Arthropoda; class Thecostraca; order Balanomorpha; family Balanidae; genus Amphibalanus; species Amphibalanus amphitrite. The sequence goes on along the minus strand of NW_024881525.1, from coordinate 473,055 downwards.
CGGGGCGACCCGGGCCGCGCCGGGCCTCTGAGCTGCGCCGTCTGTTTACCACGCCGCCGCCGACGCCGCCGCAGCCACAACCGACAACGTGGCTGGGTAGCAGACTGCAGCGGGAACTGGCCCGGACTTCCGGCCAGTCCCCGTAAAACGGTAGGAACGACAAGTGATCTTATGAAACATGAACGGTAAATGTAAACAATGAACGGCAAAAAGCTGACCGCAATGAGAGGACACGGCCATCTTTCAGTAGAGTTGGACAAAATAGGAGGCCATATTAAACAGCCTTCGCATACAGTGGATTCCAAGCTATCTGGGCAAGTGGGAACACCGACTGCCTTTGTTGATGATTGCTAATTCGGTCATCGTTTAAATACTTATGGTTTAATCAAAACCATAGACATGGTTTAATCAAAACCATAGACCTCTGTACACCAGAGGTCACCAGGTGTACAGAGGCCTATGTCAAAACCCATCGACGATCAGATCTAGTTACGGGTCTTCCCATAGTCCAACGCTCACAGTTCTTCCCGTACGGTAAGAAAAAACAACAACAAACAACCAAGCACTGTGAATATTGTGGGATAATACAGGCTATACTGGCACAAGTTTGTTGAACTATGCATCAGAACCATCAGAATATTATTCAATTCTAATGTGCAACTACATGCATGATGCAAATTCGCAAACAAAATCAACACTGAGCCCGCTTTGCCGGAGATCGAATACGTGAACGCCAAAACCAGGCCAAGAGTTGGGTGCAGCACCAATATCATGAACTTCATATTTACGTCACTGCCAATTAAATTAGTCCAGATTATTAGCTCAGACAGCTGGAACCGGCTGTGATACATGCGTGCGAAGAGAAACTACGAGGAAGTACGGACTGCAATTATGTCAGCATTTTTCCTCGCGCGGCGGCGCGGCGGCAAGATGAAAGCGAGCGGCACAATCTGTCTGTGCGGGCGGGCGGATGTGGTGAGAGTGGCCGGATCTGTCGTCACTGGCGGCAGCGGCGGCGGCGGCGGCGCCGACTGCCGGCCGTCCTCCTCGCGAGGAAGCGCCGCGCCGGAGAGCTCCGGGCAGTGGAAGCGACGCCGAGCAGGGGCAGGCAGCCCGCGGGGAGCGTGGCGCCGGGCCGGCCTGTCTGCCACGCTCCGGTGTCACAGAGGATGGAAATGTCAGTGCGGCAGGCTGGTGACGGATGACAGGGCCACCGTCGGCCGGCGTGGGTGGGACCGTGTCGGTCTGCGGTCAAGGGCGCGCCTAGAGCTGGCGGACATGGTCCATCACGGCCGACCTGCCGTGACACCTAGTTAGCCAGAGCCGATTGGGTCAGCCACGGCCGACCTGTGGCATCTTCCACTGCGTAAGATGTCACTCGCCAGTCGCATCAGATCACATCCGCCACAGCATACCTAAGATGGTCGTCCGCCACAACGGCCACAGCCGACCTGTAAAGGTGTTCAGCCACGGCTGATCATACTCGCAACAACCGTCCAGCATACCTAACACACCGGGCATCGGTAGCGGACAATGACCTCAGCGGGTCACCGTGAGCGGCGACCATGACTCTCCCATCTTCAGCCCACGCTGGGCTACTCGTCAGAGATCGTATCGGACACGGTCCTGCATTCTGCATCAGGATGCAAACAAATAAATACCGTCTGGATCTGCCCGGCCCAGCCGGACATTCATCAACCGAGGACAGGGAGCTGAGAGAGCCTCTGCCACGTCGCCAGGATGCGGCCGTTGAGAGCTTAAGTCGCGGGTATAAGCTGCAACTGTAAGGGAGAGAAAAAAAAACAGCAACAAATATTCCACATCAAGCCAGAGCTCTAAGCGGAAGTGACAGGACGAAATGCGGATGCCCAAACATGAACACCAGATGACAGAGGCACCCGGCTTCTGATGTGTGCACCACGAACTGTGCAGCGCCATCCGATTGTGGCAGGCGATAACTATTGCGGCTTGTGATGGTCAACCTCCAGTGAGGAGTCCTCACCGGATAGGTACCGATGCTACCTAGCAAACGAGTATCCTTATCGAGAGCTACAAATAGATAATTCGCTTGTTACAATGCCAGCCGTTAACATATCCGAGGACAGTTACATTAAATACAGATGATCGTTCGAGAATCGAGATACATGAAATTGTAAAATATAGGTACATTGCTCATTTTCAAAATTCAAACTACATTCGTAGTCAACCAAACTAAAAGCATTGTTCTGTGTTCAACAGTGTATGACTCGGGGGAAGCGTCCACGAAACCCATTCTCCCATTGCATGTCGCAGTCACATTACCATTGTGGCTCTAACCACCCAAAGCACCATCATACTGGACCTCAGCATGCTTACAACCGATCTGTAATCATCCACAAGGCCGCACTTGCGGAGAGAACAGCAACATGACAGCACTAGACCACGCAAAAAGTGGACAGTTGGGGCGATGGCAGAAAGAGGGAGCAGCAAAGAGCCTACGGCAGGAAAGGAACACCCAGGAGTCATACTAGAGAGGGAGATGGGATCACGTCACGGACCGATAAAGGTTTACGTCAGAGGCGACAGTTTTGGGAGTCACGACAGGTGTGGGGCCCCGCGGAGGGATAGATGGACACCGTCAGGGAGAGCGGACCGGTAGGGACCGCATCAAGAGACAGGTGTAGAGTGACATCCGACGGTGCGCAGCCCGGCCGGACACCGTCGGGGTGCCTGTATCGTCTGGTAGCCCTGGCGCCCCTCACTGCCCAGCCCGTCCACGGACTGACGGACAGACTAACGGACTGACGGACGGACAGACGGACGGCGGCTCACCGGAGGGCACGGGTCTGGAGAGCAGCTCCGACCAGCCGTCGCTCTGACCGGCCCTCGCCAGAAAGTCGCGCACCAGGTCGTCGGCCAGCCAGGACGAGGACAGGCAGGTGTCGCCGCCGCCGGCAGCCATCGCGGGAAGGGGTTGTGGCCGGAGTTCCCGTCACAGCAGCTCCCAGCGTCGGGCACAGACACACACCGGTCCACACCGCGTCCCGGCGCACTGTCCGCAGCCCACTGACTGTTCGAGCACAGTCTGTCAGATCTGCTAGCCGTCAGCCGGGCCGCCCCGGCTGTCAGACACCCTCCGGCGTGTCACTCTGTCCGTCCACGGTCGGACTGACACACTGACACTGACACTGACACACTGTGCAGCGCCGGGCACCCGTTCACGTGTCGCGCCACGCGGCTATTCACTGCACTGGGCAGCGGTCGACGGTGCACCGCCGCACCGCGCTGCCATGCACGAGATGAACGGCCGCGGTCGCCTGCTCGACGCCGGCGCCCCGTGCAACGGGCCAGCCTCTGCCTACACGGCGGGCCGGTAATATCCCTCGCCGTCTCGGCTCTCCGCAGGACAGACAGCCGGGCCGGCGGCAGCGGCAGCGATCGGCAGGCGCGCAATACGCCGTCTGGCGCACTACTGCGGGGTGAATCAGGCTCCCTATCGGGCCCAGATCAAGGTACAAGTGCAGTATTGATACAGCTGACATTGGGACATTAGAAAAGGGTGATTATATTCGACGCTGTGATGACGTGTTACATTTGGTAATGTTAATGTTATGCCAGCCGGAAAGCGTTTGTCGTTGAGGGCGTTTGTCCAAAACGGCCTCATTACCGAGATCACAGGCTCGTGCAGCAGCCCCGGATGCTCTTTGATCAGATTTTCTCAGAAAATATTCCGCACAGAATAGCATCAGCCATAATGGGCTGCGCCGAGATATGCAGGTAGGCCGCTCTAATACAGATTCAGGACATGCAAGGCCTCATAATGCTAAGAAAATCCATGCGATTATGTGTGTCTTAACCTCTCCCAGTTCAGAATGAAAGGCTCGCAACGCCTCTAAATGGTTCAAACATTTAGAAATGTTATCCGGTCGAAAATCGATCTATTCCCCACGAAAAGTAGGTATTCGCTCTGGAATCCGAACATAAAACACACATCGATGCAATCAAGTAAGTCTAACTCTAGCAGTCTAACTGAAAACATTCCGATAAAGTGTGCGAATTGTGAGCCCAGAACCGGCCAATTAAAGTGCCCCCCCCCCCCCCCTAGTCGGTCACCCCGCCCCCGGTTCCGTGTCGCTGGCCGACCTTGGGCACAGTCAGCAGCGGTGCCGACCACCGACCGAGTAAAGACCGGCCGCCGGGCGACTCTGGCCCCGGCCACTTCCGGATGGGTCCCCGAGAGCACCGATCGGCCGATTAGCTGCACCCGACCGCGGGATAATGATCGGCTGATTGCCGCAGATGCCCGCTGAGCCGTGAACCAGACCGCAGAACAGTTAGGCACTACCAGTGTTGACTTCATTGTAATCAGCCGTGAGACGAATTGCAAGCCAACAAAGTCAGCTCGTAAGAAAAGTTGGGACTAGAAAATGTATAATCTTGATGTGATCCAAAATTAGAGCGCAGGTGATTCATAAGCGGGTAAACCCTACGGCGATATAAGATCTAAAACCTCGCCATTCAGTACAAATGTTTGAAAAGGTCACAATGCACAGTAATGTGCTGCTAATTGGCGTGGACTCAGTAAGTATCCATGATCTGCATGGTGTGAGATCAATGATCCGAGTCATTCTTTTGCTGCCAAATCCTACGATATCATGCAAGTCCGAATCAAGCATGTAATCGAACATATCTCATAGCATCCCGCAATCCAGTTACATCGCTGGTAACGAGCGCAACCAGACGGGGGATGGAGGTCACTGATTATTTTGCATGATGATCTGACGCCCAAATCAGTAATAAAACAGCACAACTGGCTGTTTTAGCAACCAGATATTGTTTGAACGGTGCCTGAGCGCTAATGATGATAACAACACTCGTGATGTTGTAACACCAGCCAATCAAACGTCGACAATGGCAACGAATAATAATGGAACATAAACTAAAATGACAACACATTTTGTCTTAACTAACTTTTGCGAAAAAGTGCGTCCATGATACTGTATGTATAACACAGAACCCAGCCTGTAACGCATTCCATTCACATTTCATGAACGCATTCAGACTGCGTGAGTGTTTACATTTAAGTGCATGTGCATGATACAAAATCACCAATGTTTATGATTCAATAGATACGGTTAGCAGAAACAGAATTTAACGCGTAGCAATGGCCAAAAGCAGTGGTCATTGCTTATAGTCAAAAGAAGCATATAGGTACCAATCAAAAATGCAGTTATGTTAGAAATGGCGCGACTCGACATTCTAAAGAAATCAATGACAGCAGCAGGGCGTCCCGATTCAATTGAGATGCTGTCCGTAGTGCATGCCGTCGGGACGCGGCGCATGCCATACAGTGTACCACAATAATATTTTTGTGTCAGTGAGAACGTCCGCTGGACCTGGGTCGGTTTTCAATGTCTGAACACTAAACAGATCCCCGCTGGGCTGTGCGCTGCTGCCCATACACTGCGCAGGCCCTCCGCGGCAGACAGATAGCCCAGCGATCGACACCAGAGACCTGCTACCGACAGCTGCCCGTCGCCGTATAAAAACGACATGTTTCCGCCTAAAATACACTCCGGTCTCAGAACGGCAGCAACGTTGGCTTGATTTTTCACCTTCATAATGACATACCCCTATGAGTTCCTTGCAGCTTCATAAAAATATTCAGTACAGAGCAAAAAGTGATCATGATCATATCTGTATTTTTTTTTCTGTCGAAAGATTCCCATGTCGCGCTATACATAAAATTCACTTATTGTACATAGAAAAAAAAACTGAAAATTAGAAGGCATTACCTTGCCATAAATTAGGGAAACGGCTAAACAAGCAGGCTGATGCATGCCATGCAAAATGACCAAAAGAAAACGCTCGTGGATGCAACTGCTGCAACTGCGCACATCACTGCGTTCAGTTAGGTCAAAGGATCCGTCAACTGTCGTTCAACTTCCTACCAAGCCTAACATCGTAATATCATGATACATTACACAACACCCCATTGAATCACTACTAAACCACAGCACAAAGCACATTCGCATTACGCCTTCCAGACAATACATCACGTCTGAGCTGCACCTGGAAGTTTGGGTCCGAAAACAAACCGCCTTAGCCACACCACATAAATAGTGTAGACTGTAGAGCCCGACGTCGGCCACGGGCACCATGGATTTGCATCACCAATGGTTCGGTAGCTCGGCATATTAATTGGCCACACGGAGATCGCGGAAGCAGCAATCAACATTCGGAAGGAACGAGGTGGAAAACCGACACCATAACTGCAAGGGCTTCGTCGAACAGAATAGGAGAGTTAAGACAAGACAGAATATGATGAGACTGACGATGGCACTGAACGGGTTGACATTATTAGGTAGTGAATAACAATATTGAGGGAAGTGGAATAGAATCAAGAAGGCTTACGGCCAAACGACGAATGCGGTCGGCCTCGATCAAAACCCAGTTCGGCGACTGTGGCCAGTCTCTTTCAAAGTCCAGGCATTGCGATAATATTAGCTCAGTCAGAGTGACACGGTAAGTACAATCGAAAGGAAAGCGGGACTTAGTTCCAACTTCTAGTCGAGCAACTACACACACAAAAAAAAACTAAGCGGACAATGTTCCTTCTAGGATTTCTAACGCACACAATCAGGAGAAATGTTTACATCGCGGCTCGCCTTGCAAATTGTCATAACGAGTTATGTGATGGAATGAACCACTGACAAAACCAGCAAGTGAAACGTTCACGCCCAGGGCAAGTGCGAACACCGCCGACACCGATTCATCCGGCGCGGTACTCCGCGTAGTAGATCGATAGGTGTTCGGCGCCGCCTCAAGTCGCCGGTCGGCGCGGCGGCCGTCGTCCGGTCAGCAGTCCTGATCGATCCCAAACTGTCGTCACAAACCCCGGCCCATGCACCGTCAATGGCACCCGGCCAATGCGAGTCCCGTGTCCGTGGCGAGGCCGGTCCCGCACCAGTGCTGTAAGGTCTAGCGTGCACCGCAGGGGTATACAAACTCGCACTCAACGACATTCTCACCAAGTGGTCGTTCCGATCCGTGAATGCCGTAATAAGTAGCTTGCTAACATTCCTAGCAACGAATGCATTGAAACAAGCAGGAACTGGTCGAGCGACATGCATTAAGAGCCAAAAACGGCAGTCGAGACTGTATCCTCCCCCTGCTGTTCCCCAAGGGTAGGTCTACGATTACCGATCTGCCAAGGACCGCGACGGCTGGTCCGCCAAGGATCCCATAAACCTAACCACTGATCATAGGAGCTGGAATACATGGACATTGGACAGACATATGCTCTTCCCCTCCCCCAACCAAGCCTCGTCAGTCTTACAACCAAACATTCCAATAACCTGCAAACAGTGGACATAAAAATTGCATGCATGCACATTATGCATGTTGCAGGAAGATATCCAAGACGTCAATTCGGCGTTCCAGGTGTATTTGCAGCCACACAATGTCACTGCTATGTTCCTCTGACATCATCGTGGGTATCACCCACTCATTTTTAGACGCATCAATGTGTCTGTCATAACAAAGACTGTGCCCAGGTGTCCGCCGCTTCTCAGCATATCAAGATACAGGTGCAGGACGAACGGCTGCCGCTGGTCACCGCCGGATCGCCGGCACACCCAGCAAATGATAGCGACTCGTCACCATCCCCTCTGGCAGTACACGATCCCGCCACCCGATGGGAACCACCTCCGGCTGCGCTGACGACAGAGCATGATGAAAACTCGCCCCACCGTCAGACACACGGCGTGTCAGGCAGCCTCTGAGCTGGCGAAAATCCCCGGCCAAAACCAGGCGCAGACCGGTCGCATTAGCTCTCGGCAGACCTGCCCCGACATGCCTCGGACGGGAGACGGCGCTTCTGGTAGCGCGCCGGCCGGACGCCGACGGTTGGTAATAGTGATGTCAATTTCAGAAATTTTGGAAACCAATACCAAACCGATACCGACCAAAACCACTGAGAGTATACCAAAACCGAACCGATTTTCAGAAATAGGGTGAAATACCGACTAGGTACCGAATTCAGGGAATCATGAAACAAATGCTTCAAACTTTCTCAAAACAAATGATAAGCATTGAAAGGTACCTAATACTTTAGAATAAGGCAACAAAAACAAGTCAGGAAATCTCTAAATTATTTGCAATGCAAAAAATATAACTGTATTGTGTAACTATTAACAAATATTCAGGTCAGTTACCTGGGATGTGGATTCAAGTCATCTGGATGAGGTGATAGGACAAGAACTTGAACCCTGAATCTCATCCATCTGATCCATGCCTGAACCATCAAACGTCCTTTCAGTTCAAGTCATTCAATTTGAGTCCAGTCAAGACAGGGTTACATGTGGTATCATGATCCAAAAATGGTAACCAAATGACAGTGATGGGCTGGGCTACACCATTAATGTAAACAAAATCCATGATACCTACAGTTCAACTCAAGTAGCAATGGTGACGATAGTGACGCAGCCAATTTTTCATCATAAACAAACGTTTAACACAACAAATCTTGATAAATAATTACTTACGAGGCACACTGATAGATAGCAGACACCACTGTAATGATATCGCGATGAAAGCTAAGTAAAATGTCCATAATTTTACAGAATCATTGACACGTGTCACGTGGCATCTCTTCCACAATGGCAGCCTTGCAGGCGGCAAGGCCCTATATACCGCAGGCGGCGGCCATACGAAACGCACGGAACTGCATAAAATAAAGTTTTCCTTTTTTACACTTCGTACACATAATTTAAAAATATGATGTTCATATTTTGGAATCTTAAAATTAATTCAAGAAAGATTGAAGGCCGCTATTGCTAAAAAATGAAGAACCAGAAAAACAAATTTGCTCAATTATTTTCAATTAGTTGTTGAGCTACATCGGGTTTTGGCGCAGCTGCGACATTTAAAAGTTCTTAGATGTGTTCAGTTTTAAAACTGCTATTTGCGATTCAAGCCAAAACCCAATTATATTTTAGAAATGCTTTTGATTACATTGCTAGCGATTTCTATCTGTTGAGGAGAGCAGGAAAGAGAACACTAATTAAAAGAAATAAATTATCCACAGGATCTTTTTGAAGTTGACTGCGAAGTTGAGAATTTGTGGAATGTTGCGAATGTGGGATGATGATGAAGTGATAGATGCTGCCTTCAATATTAGATGATAATGGTGAAGCTAGTGCTATAAAAAAAGGGTTTTGATTTTTGGATAATGTAACTGCATTGCAGTGAAATGGAGAGCAAGACAAGGTCAAGATCAATCACAGACTCCTCAAAACAAAGTCAAATTTGTTACTAATGAAAGCTTTGGAAATTTTGAGTACCTAAGGTAGTTAAAGTGTGTTTTCCAGTATACAGTGAGTTAAACATTGATACATGTTTATGTCTTGCACATTAGCTTTTTTGTAAGATAATTATCCTCATGGTGTTGGAATTTGCTAGTACTGATAAGTTGCCATTTAACATTCGTAGACTGATGTGTTTGATGTTACAGTTAATGTGTTTGCCCATTTGTTGTGACATCATGCATTTGGGAGAAATGTGTCATGATTGTCCTTTTTCTTCATCCAATGTCATTTAGCAAATCAAATTTGAGTTCAGAAGGTTTATCAGAAATGTTTTCAATTTTTTATGACAGTAGTTGACTTTCATAATACCGACAAAATACCAAATGCTTTTAGTATAAAATACCGAATACCGAATCGGTATTGGTTCGGTATCGGTATACCGAAATATTGGTAACCGATTGACACCACTAGTTGGTAACGTGTCGGCGGTCTCCCCTCCGGCCGGCGGCCCGGCCTTGAGCCACATTTGCGGTACGTTGAGCCGGTCGGCGGGGCGGCTGGTCGGCACGGCCGTAAAACGCGGGCCGTGACGCGCTGCTCTGGCGGCATGGAGTGCCGGCGACGGGCGGTCCCTTCCGCGGGGCGTTCCCTCCTCGGGAAGTCGCGCGCTGCCCGCCCGGCTGCTCACTACAGCCACGCTGGCAGGACGGACCAATGCTTACTCGTCTAGTGCCACGCACGTCATTGCGCAACAATCCAAAGATATCGTCAATCTAACTGCAACTTTGGACCTCCATCACTTGACATGAAGCCGAACTGCATAGCTGTGCGCCCTGCCTGCGTTTCTTTTAATATCACTATTATTCTATTTAATTTCCTTTTTATCTTTATTTTTTGACGGGCGCTTCGCAGTTGCGGGATATTGGGCGTTCTCAAGCCATCAAATTTGATAACACATGCCTTTTCACATGACGCATCGCCCGTATACCGCTTCCAGGAATCACACAAAATCATAACTCTCGACACCACGTCGGTCGGCAGCAGGAGCCCCACGCCGCCTCTCCTACACCGGGCCGGCGCCCGGCACCTCCCGCCCCCAGCGGACCCCTCCCGACTCGGCGGAGCAGCCCGGCGGGCCTCCACGGTCGACCTTGAGGCGAGCTTACCTTGTGGAAGGTACCGTCGGCAGACGGCGGCGGCAGTGCGGTCAGCCACTGGGCTCACACACGGGAGACGGCTCCTCCGGAGCGGGAGTTGCCACGACAGCGCAGGGGCACGAGCCTGCCGGAACACCACACAATAACACACTGAGGTGGGTCCGCACAGTGCTCAAGTACACGCACAATGTACAGAACGCATCCGCAGAGCACATAGTCTCTGTGCCGTGCTGCCTCCTATCCGACCCAGCAGATGGACTCGCCAAAGTCACACGATGAGTTAGCTTGTAGTGCCACACCTAAGGACAGACAGGCACACAAGTCCCGATCCCCTCCCCCAAACGGCTCGATCCGCCCCCGCTAGGCCGTCCCCCCCCCCATTTCCCAGAAATACACACGAGTCCATACACGGCACGGCAACAGAGAAAGAGGCGGCGTGATATCGGCGAGTCGCGCCGGTTATGCATTCATCTGCGGTACGCCGCGCTCGCTATCAGCGCGCGGGGCAATTTATGACGACTGCGCCGAGACGCACTGGAAACGGGAATATCAAGGTCAGCCGAGCGGCCGGCGGCGGCGGCGGTGAGGGTTTCTCCGGCGTCACGGTTGGCATCCGGCCTTCACCGGCCGTCCACGGGTGGCCCCGCTCCAGCCCGCCCGCCCGCCCCACATGGACGGAAACAGCTGGAACGGTCGCGAAACGCTCCCGTGGGGGAGGGCGCCGCCAAAGATAGGAAGGGGTATATGGGAGAAAAACAGACAGAACCATCATTCCATATGGGGAATATAAATGTCAGTAGTGACAAAAATAGAGCCAGGAAATAACAGCTTTGTCACGCATCGCACATTCGGAAAGAGCCTGAATCTGAAGGGAATGCATCTACTCAGCTCCACATACAGGCCAACAAAGTCTTTCTAAGCTGAACTGAATCTAAGCCCAAGCGCCAGAATCCAAGGATTAAGCTTGCATCACCGGTAACAAGTAACTAAAAATATTATATATTATCTGAGCAGCCATGACAACGGTTCGTGTATAAAAAAAAACGTAACAGGGTATCTACATGAGTCACCATCCGTGACCAGGGTCTTGGCCCATCCACCCATTACCTACCATTGCAGACGGCACACATGTGCATTCGGCAATGATGCGCAATTATACAGTAAACGTTACCAAAATGAGGCGTGAAAAGGGTTTGAAGAAGTAGCTAATCCAGACAGATTCGTGCCATTCGCAGATGTGCTACGCAGTTACAAACACTTATCTGCAATTCAAACTACTTTACGAAGCGGAATGGACAAGGCGGCGTAACTTGGCAGACAGAGAATAATATATCGATTGCCCTATCTGGAGCTCCACTATGGAGCAGTGCGAGCGGCAGGGTCCGGTGCATGCGGCGCCAGCTAGTAATAACGGCCGGTTTCCGTCGGACGGTGGCCGGTCGCAACAGACAGCCTCGGCGCCTCCTTCAGCAGCAGACAGGAATATGTGGACATTGGGCTATAGAGATTATACAGCGATAACAGAGATAGCCGCGCTGGTGAGGTAATGGTTCATATGCGCTAATTGATTCCATAGGCCACATGGCTCACTGTGCTTCATCAAAACAACTGATGAGGACAACTCAATGTGCTTCATGCAAAGCATGCTTCCTGTGCTATAGGTATAGGTATGCCCGGTTGAGTGGGATACCCTCAGGAGTCTGACTCTGAAGTCAAGCATACTTCTTTTACAAGAGAGGCTATTGTCTTCCTCCTCGCAAAACACAACTCTGTAACCCACATAAAGAACGGTTAACACCAACACGTCGCAACTTGGGAAATGACTGAGGGGAGTGGGACGAAATGAAATGTAGTTAGAAAGAATCAACTGCCTGATCGTGAGAAACATTTTCACATTGCATCCTCTTTGTGGCTTCAGCCTCAGTACTCATTAAGATGTGAATGTCATAATCATTGGCCTCTAGATGACATCGTGCAGCTCTAGCTGAAAAACGATGAACCATCAATTTCCACTGGAAAATATGTGCAGCCCTGTCTCACCGCATGGTAGGTATTCTTTTCACGACAATACCAATAATAGCTCGAAGGCTTGACGTAGCAGTTGATCGGAAATCTAACATCGAGATGAGCTCCACACTTTTTTTTTGGTTCTATTATCAATCCTTTTGTATCCAACAACGTGGTTGATATATGCAAGCCGCTGGCACAGGAAATGACTGAGACATCGACTATCAACACTGCAAAGAATAATTCTGACACACCGCATTATACCACTTTAGCAAACATATCCGCATGCTCCGCCATGTGAGCACCAAACAGACTTATTTATTCTTATCCTTCGCCCCAGTGTGGGGGAGGGCATATGTTACCACCCTGTCGCGTTTTTTGCGTGTGAATAAAAAACCGCGGCGCGTAGCGCCGCGCCGCTTGGAGTAGCTTTCTGTACATCAATTTTGGACAATGTGTGATTTTTTTACCCCAGGTCATGTCAGGTCAGGTCACCTGGTCAAGTTAACTGACCAAGCCTAAAAAGTTTGCAATAATATCCAGCCAGCAGTGTTTGTCAGAGAGGTTTCAAACTTGGTGGAATGCATGATGTTATGGGCGCCTATAAATTGTATATCTCGGATTTTTTATATCCGTGACCTAAGGTCAGGCCAGTGGCGTGACCTTACCATTATAAGTCAATGGAGAAAAAATGAAAATGCCTCTAGATCCGTGTGTACGCATAGGAACAGTCCAAATATTTCAGAATCACAATGATTTGGACCACGCGTGACGAACAAGGTGTCTTTTTTGCTGATAGCCTCTAAAAAGGTCATCCGAGGTCATTTGAGGCTACAAACAGATTTTTGCCAATAACTCTCGATTGGAAAGAGATAGAACGCTGGAGATGGCCTCATTGTGTTTGTCTTGTTGAGAGTGAGACGCATCGACTGATATGCAACATGACCTTTTCCGGTCAGGTCATGGCCGGAAATATCTTATCGACCAAAATATCATTGACCTATCAAATATCATTGACCTTGACCTGAGGTCAAATTTTCAAGTTGACCTCTAAGTCAGTTTCATATTTCAATTTATATTTTATAATATGCAAAATGTCACACTATGCTCACTTGATCCTCATTCCTCATCCAAAAGGACTTTGATTAACTCTCGCCGGCCGAGGGGGGGTGAGTGCCATCCCCCCTCATAGTTTTTCGCGATGGCTTCGAACACGCCGGCGATAGAGAGCTGAAACTTGGCATAGCTGACCTTTGATTCAAGCCGGATCTTGTGACATCTACCGCATTTTCAGCAGACTTGTGATCAGCTCAGTTGAGCCGGCTCAAAAATCAGCTCAGCTCATGAGCCGGCTCAACATTTTGCCAAATTGTTGAGCTGTGAGCTGAGCCGGCTCAGTAATGCATTGAGCTGAGCTGCTGTCTGAGCTGAGCTGAATGAGCTTGAGCTGAGCTGAGCTGAATGAGCTTGAGCTGAGCTGAGCTGAGCTGAGCTGAGCGAGCTGAGCTGAGCTGATTGAGCTGAGCGAGCTGAGCTGAGCTGAGCTGAGCTGAGCTGAGCTGATTGAGCTGAGCTGAGCTGATTGAGCTGAGCTGAGCTGAGCTGAGCGAGCTGAGCTGAGCTGATTGAGCTGAGCTGATTGAGCTGAGCTGATTTAGCTGAGCTGAGCTGATCCAGTTCTAATTCTTTTCAGTTCATGCTTGGAAATTAACTCAGGATTTGATGCTTCAGCTAGGAGTGAGCAATTACACTGCCTTCGTGATCGCACTTAAAAATATCAAAACTCTAAAGAAATCAATATTAATCACTAATCAAGCTTAATTTATTTCATCCATATTGTATGGAAATTGGAAGACCAGGGTCTTGGCCAATTTACAGGCTAATACAGCCAGTCTCAAGTTTCAAGTCTGACTGCAAGATGAATACCTACTGTCAGGCTTTGATGCTTCGCCTTGACACTCTGCTCCGCAATGTACAATTCAGCATTCTTCACTTTGTTATTTAAGCAGTTATTTAAATTAATTTTATCGATAAGGGTTCTTACCTCTGCATAAAATATTTACAATTAGGAATTAGCAAATAATGTTCCTCTTCGTTGGTTGAATGTGGGCTAAGCAACCATATCCTATTGAAAGTGGGGTGGGGCAGAGGCGCTAACTGGAACTCTCACCTTCTGATGTCCATAATATGGGAAAAGCTCCCTTATTCACACGCCGACTATGAATTCTAATTGTGTTGACATTGCCTTGGTTGAGATCAGGGTGGTGTTTGGTTTCACTCAAGGTTTCACTGATAACAGCACGCTGCTATCACACGTGTCAAATGGGGTTTCCATGGAGATATAAACAAACTCTTATCTCCAAGTTCCAACACTACCCCAAAATGTAACGTCAGCTCCTGGCAGGGTGCCAAGAGCGGATGGCGGCGTGGGCGTGCTGCTCTCGGCCGTGAAACACCGCCTAGTTGAGAATTGAGATGATTCCATGGCGTTTTTTTTTTTTTCGTCTAGCAGATTTTCGTCCGACTTTTCTTCGTCTGGCATTTTTTCGTCTGTACATTTTTTTCGTCTGTAAACTTTTTCGTCCAGACTTTTTTCGTTCGTATATTTTGAACTTATATGTTATGTTAACATCGCGGGTGCACACTCTGATAACATGTGATAACACTGCCAAGAACAGTCCATTTCATGTAACTATAGTCTGAGTCCAAGTAGACGCACGACTCGCAAAGTCTCAAGGTCTTAATGAGCTTATCTCTTTTGCCCATTGTGTAAGTTGCCTCGCTCCTTGTTAGAGGAGACTTACTTATGCGCCAAGAGTTGGTCTGTTTTTTAACCCTCGCCCGTATTGGTGTTTTTCCAGCCGCGAACGTATAAGGGGGCGGGGGTCCGTTGGACCCCCCCTTGCCGTTTCGTCCCTGATCGAGCTAGAGCTTCGCGGAAAAAACGAGCGTGCTGCCCGCGACGAGAGGAAGCCGATGATACCCAATTTTAAGGTCCTAGGTTATCGGTTGACCTTCCAGGTCAGGTCAATGACCCAAAAGTCGGGAAAATCGGGACCTGTTAGAACGTCGTAAAACGTGGCTGCTATGGGGTTTTTCGGGGTGCTGATCACGAATATCATGTTAGTTATGATCACTGATGATGTCTTTATGCATTGAGGCCAGGTCGGGTCAGGTCAGGTCAACCAGTAAGGATTTTGCCGGGTATTCGTAGTAGCCTCTGACAGCTTCGTAACATGTTACGAAGGCACCAAAACTGCTTCGTAAATGTTCAAATGGTTGCTAAATTCGAATTCAGCTCCAAAAACTAGCCTAGAAACATGTAAAACTCGAAAAAGTGAACCGAGGTCATCAAAGGTCAATGACCTGACCTGACCTTCCGGTGACCTTGACACCCACCCTAATGCATGAGAGCAACATCATATCCCATGTTTGAACACTTGAAACCACAAAAAGACTGCTAACGCGCGGCTAATGCGAGCCGACATACGCCGAATAGCGATTCCGGCCAAACATGGTCTCGAAAAGTAGGTCACAGGTCAAAGGTCATTAGGGTCAGGGTCATGAACTTTTCAGGATAGGTGTAAAATTGATTATCGCGAGGGTACTGAAAGTTTCGTCGCGATCGGCCGCTTTTTACGCGAGTTATTCGCGAAAAACAGAGGGGGGGGGGGTCCGTTCGACCCCCCCTATACGGGCGAGGGTTAAGCATGTCCGATTTAAAAAGAACGACTGAACGATCTAAGCGTGAATTTAACTGAGCGGAAACTGAGCTAAGCTGAATTGAGCGGAAACTGAGCTGAGCTGAACGGGAACTGAGCTGAGCTGAGCTGAGCGGAAACTGAGCTGAGCTGAGCGGAAACTGAGCTGAGCTGAGCGGAAACTGAGCTGAGCGGAAACTGAGCTGAGCTGAGCTGAGCGGAAACTGAGCTGAGCTGAGCTGAGCTGAGCTGAGCGGAAACTGAGCTGAGCTGAGCTGAGCGGAAACTGAGCTGAGCTGAGCTGAGCGTGAGCGGAGCACAGCCGGTTTGAGCGGAGCGTGAGCTGAGCTGAGCCGTGTTAAACTGAGCGGGAGCTGAGCGGGAGCGGATAAAACGGAGTTGAGCTGAGCGAGCTCACTTTTTTCTTGAGCTGTCACAAGTCTGATTTTCAGGTCAGGTCAGGGCAGGTCAGACCTATGACATCATAAGTGAACATCCACACGGTCCTCAGATGTCGCAACTTTGTAACACCCTCAGTGCCAGAGCAGCTTCACAGGGAGATGAAACTTACAAGAACTAATATCCTCCAGATGTCTCACAAGTTGCATATCAGATTTTTCCTTAAGGGCACATGATTACTTTCTGATCATTTAAGCACAAATGACAAAAACCATTCAACCATTGCAAAAAAAAAACTTATTTCAGGAAAGTGAACCCTTCCCAGTCATGCATTTTAACAGCAGCTAGCATATATGGGTTGAGTGAATGGGTTCAATGGAACTTCCTCCCAGAGTTTGTATTTGGTCATTCAACTCCCGATCAAGGTGGAGGTTCATAGAAAAATGAGTGGGTTGCTGGTAATGACCAGAAACCAAAGAACCCAATTTTAAGGCACAACCTCATTGGCCTGACATCCAGCCTCCAGGCCAGATCAATGACCTAAATGTCAGGGTTATCTGGACCTGCTAGAACTTTTTTGAAATCAACTTTTAGGAGTTTTTGGATGTTGATTCTGATTTTCAGACTAGCTTTATTAGATAACAGTAAATTTGCGCATTTGGGATACCATTCAGTTTATGCCAACCGGCAAACACTATGTTGCAGCTGTAAGTCTCAAGAGTGTTTATCACATATGCCTCAGCCATGTGTTACATGGCCTCTAAACATAGTTCCCAATGCCCAGATAGCTCCAAAACTATTCTGATGTCATAAAACTCAAAGAACTCAACAGAGACTATAACAGCAGGGCTGCGGTGTGTGGATTTATCCAGAGGGGACAGTTTTGACTGGAGTTGGAGTCAACTTTGGAAACCAGAGTCAGAGTCTCCTAAAATCTATCAACTTCACAGACTTGGCAGGGCTGTGGAGTCAGACTTGGAGTTGGAGTTGACAGTTCTGCCTGGAATTGGAGTCAGAGTTAGTTTTTGGAAGTCAGAGTCAAAGTCAGAGTCTGAGTCATCAACTCTGCAGCCCCAATCAGAAGAGTGGCAACCGGTGAGTCTATCAGGCCTATCCGAACCCCCAACGATAAAAGTGCAAGTGTTAGGTGATATCGCACTTTGCTGGCTGACTTTAACTTTGAGTGCCACTCTTTTTCAATTTAATTGTTCATTAACTAGACGTGCAAGCTTTAACTTAGAGCGCTGCATGCCAGGCGCCTGTAAATATTTACAGTGGATACCTACATTACAAGAGCTGCAACCTACATTAAAAACCTACATTTTAAAAACCTGCAAACAGTGGGATCTAAAACTCTTCAAGTGTAAGCATAGGCTAAGTTAAGGCTTGAAAATGAAATAAGGGATTTTTTATTATTGTTACCTATTTGTTGATGCAGGTAGTTAGACCGGTTCCAGTTCAGGGCAGGGTGCTTGAGCTTGCCCGGGTTCGGGCGAATGAAAACACACTTTGACTTACCCGTCAATGAGTTGAGATGTGAGCAGTTTCAAGAGCAGTTTCCGGCGTTGTGACACTAAGCAATCAATAGCTTATCCCCAAGCCACACTTCCTTCCCCTCTCACGCACTTATTCCTCACGCCCCAATCATTCAACGTAAACTACAAAACAAAAGGTAAACTGCGGCATTTGCGGCTCACTTTTGCGACGGTGGTTTATTGCTTTCTTGCTGCCAAAATAGCCAAAATGCTATTCTACTGCCACCTGTCGATCAATCTGCTAAGCAAAGCTTGAGCTTCTTCGTGTTGCCACTAGGTGGCACTTCGGTTGCACGTAAGTACCCCACCTGCCGCTTGACCTGCCGTCGACCCGCGTTGACCCTTGACCTGCAATTCCTGCCGTTCCTGCCGTTGAGTGATGAATATCCGGTTCTCATAGAGGCAGTCTGTGATTACCTTCGGAGAACCCAACTGCTAGAACAACTATAGCAGAACGACCTCATGATTACACATACTACACACAGATGGTTATCTCACATTGTTGAAGCTCATCATACTCCTACTCCCTCTTTCCCAAATCCCATCCTCCATGTCCTTCATGCCCCTGTCAGTCCTAAATTCCTGGTATACCTGTCTCACATTCCCCAGACTCGATTATGACCCACTGGCTTTAGCCAGGCTTTCCAGCCCCGAAGAACAGCAAGACAAATAAGAAGAACCGACGCTAATAGTCAAGTCTGACTGATGCGTCGTTAAACAACCAAGAAAACAAAACAATCCTGCCGTTCCCGCTAGGGTGTGCATGTGATCTCAGTGCCAGTTTGTGTAGTCTTTGGAGTGCTCGATCTTTACTCGTTGCCTCACATTTTGTTTTGCGACTTGGTAAATTTGTTGTACCTATTTAGGTACCACTGGTATTTACCAACAAATTGAAATTTGTATGTAGTTTTATGTATTCTTTACATACCTAAGGGGTTTGTTTTACATTTGATACGGCTGCGCCATTCCAATAATACTGATACCGTCTGAAATCTTTGGTACAACTCAAACTGGTCTTTGTCTCTCAGGAGCGTTGATATAGCCTTGCCCAGGAGTATATAGCCTTGCCCTTGGCCTTGCCCAGGAGTACCAAAAATTATATTTCAATTTTGGATGTGTCATAGCGCTTGATCTCTATCTATATGTGTGGCATGGGATAAGGTACCTATCCTGTATGTTTATTTGCATGGTGATAATTAGTGCCACACCTACCTACATGAATTGGGTGTTTGCCAATGACAGTAACTTGTGAAGTTCACTGAGCAGATTAGTCCACCATCATCTTGTCTGGATATGCCTATTTCATCAATCCAATTGCTGGGTTTCATCAGCAATGGTATGAAAAATCAAATTAGGTACACATGTTTGTAACAGTAGGCAACAATTCATTACCTAGATACCTAGATATACCAATGCCTACCTGTCACAATCTTATGTTTTTGTAGTTGGGCACTGATGTATATTTATCTTCAAGCTGCTGAAGCTGCAGCTTGAAGCCCATGAAGTATATGGTAAGCTATTACTGGATGGAGATGCTCCTTATGTATTGGCAGCAGAAGGTGTCTGAGAATGGCAAAGATCTGAGTGGGCAGACATGACCAGCCAAAAACTACAGAGAACAATGTTAGGACTATTCCTGTTTGTCATTAATGTTTAAATTGACATGCTGGGTGATATTTAATCATCAATCAAGATGTTCACATATGGCACAACAATGTACTGCAGCACAAGGCAGGGCATCATACTCCCTCCAAGCACACCTAAATGCCCTTTTAGAGTGCTCAGGAGCTGCCCTTCAACCTATAGCAAAATGCAAGACACTACACCTGGAACGATGCAATGATTATATACAGAAGACCCATGGCTGAACCAGATTTTTGTAGAGTACCTTGGTGGCTACATGGATGAAGTATACCATGTAGGGAATACCATGAAGGAATACCTAATCCATGGTGGCTACCAGCTCGAGTTCCACGAGCAGATAACCCCAGCGATCTCACAGCACTGCTCGTCCTGTCGATCCTTCATTCTCCTAGACGAAGCAGCAGCAGTTGCAGTTTTCTGGGCGATGGATGGTACGGCCGCGCCAGAGTACGCGAGCTCGTCAATCGGGAGGACCAAAGGAGCATCGAGAACGTGCGGAGGAGAGCCGCAAAGCTGGTCGCCGCGGAGATATGATCACTGTGTGCCAAGTGCTGAGGCACAGGGTTGACGTGGAGGCGGAGAGGCTTTTCACGGCTGTAACAACCGGCGACACCCGAGGACGTCATTGCGTGGAAGGAAGCTGCCGTAACCCAGAGCCGTCTCCTGAGTGTGTCGTCACGTGTTCGAGGTTACTAATGAATGGAACATCCGTACCGCCTTCGACTGTCGCCGTCTCCAGCCCGCCCCTAACCCTCGCCGGAACCGACCTATCCGGTTTCTACATCCGAGGCATGGGGGAGGGGCAGGTGCGACCCTCTCGCCTTGCCGTTTCGCCCGTACTTGAGCGAGATTACTGGAAAAAGACGGCCACGTGTTCCTTTCCCAGATGCAATGACTGGTACCCGATTTTAAAACCTCAAGTCAACCAGTGACCGCTGAGATAAGGTCAAAGGCTTCATTCTTCAATGTAATTGGCTAGTTTCTTACAACCCTGCCGAAGATGATCACGGAGTCATGATTCTGGTGTCACTGTGTTTGTCACCCTTAGGTGCGTCAAAGGTCATAAGTACTTTTTGTCTGGAAAAGGCCAAGCTATAGAGTCAACTTATTCTATAAGTGGCTTTCCCGACTGGCTAACGCTAGAGAGATAGGGCAGTATTTTACTTCGCTGACTAACGTTTTTGTCATTTTTTTTTTCAGAATTGACTAGAGTATTTCGTGCCGTTGTCCAGACTGACGAAACATTCTACAACTTATAACAGAATAGCAAGATTCCGACAAGCATGTTAATTCGTAACATCTTGAGAAGAAGTCTGTTAAAACAATTTACCCCAGGATGTCAAGAAAATTATATTCAAATATTGACGAAAAAGAAGTACTTCTTGAGGAGGATTGCAACTTGTTTGCTTGAGAAGAGAAACCTTGTTAAAACAAAATGGAACGTTATGTCTGGCCTTCAAAAGGCAACAGCGGTAACTGCGGCTGCAGCAGCCATTCTCCAGTTAGAGGACGAGGAACGGAAAGAAGAGGACAGTGAACTAATCAAATCCATCAAGCTAGCTGTCCTCTCTCTTCAGGTATGCATGGCCCACTGTGCTTGCAATGATTGTAGGATATCGTTTTTGAACATGTTTCGAATTGTTGGAAGCATGTTTCAAAGCCACATTATGTTGAAGGCCATTATTGAATGTTTTGCAGTGGTTCGATGACATTTTGCGCTAATGCGTGTATCCTTAATCTACTTTTTGTTTCCTGCCTCCGCAGAAGGGAGAGCCTGAGAAGGCCGAGCGACTGCTGCACCTCTCATTGCGCGTGGCGCAGGAGCAGGCCAACACCCCGGCCATCACTTACATCTACGACCTGTTGGCCAACATCGCGTTCGAGCAGCGCAACTTCGCCAAGGCCGAGCGTCTGCTGGGTGAGCTGCTGCGCCGCCTGGCGGCCGACGCCACGGACAGCAACGCCTTCGTCGAAGTCAGCCTCAAGCTGGCCAGCGTGTTCGCGTCGAGCGGCGACCGGGAGCGCGCCGACGCCGGCTTCCAGTTCTGCATCGACACGCAGCAGCGCAAGATCGCGGCGGCCGGAGGCGAGGCGGCCGCCGACGCCGACACGCTCGGCCTCTGGGGCATGTCGGTGGACTGGTACGCGCGCTTCCTGCGGTCCCGCCACCAGTACGACCGGGCGCGCGAGCTGACCGCCCAAGCGCTGGCGGCTTGTGTGCGAGTGGGCGGCGAGCGCGCCGAACAGTCGGTGGTACTGCTCAGTGACCTGGGCACGCTCGACCTGCTCTGTGGAGATGTCGAGGTGGCCGCCGAGCGGCTGGAGCGCGCCGCGCGGCTGGCAGAGGAGCTGGACCTCGCCGAGCTGGCCACCATCCAGGTGAACCTGGGTATGGTGAGGCTGCAGCAGGGCATGGCCAGGGAGGCGCGCCGGAGCTGCGCCGCCGCCCACCGGCGGGCCACCCGCAACGGCGACACGGAGGCCCAGGGGATGGCCGACGAGTGTCTGAAGAAGGTGAAAAAGTTCTCCAGTAGCTGAGAGGTGGGTAACTTTGTTATACATTTACAACCATAGGACATTTGTGGCTGTTCTAGTCTGCGGAAGGTTGAATGTTATTTTGAGGACGCATACATATTGCCTAGGTATTTATGATAAATATATAAATATTATCGATACAGTAAGCTTGTTTGACGCTGTTCGCAATTGAGAAATAGAGGTTTATTTGTATCGTCTTAGGAGCTATGATTTCAGATACGTTTTTTTTTTTTTGTCGCCCACGTTCATAGCAAGCTGGAACTGGCCGTTGGGGTAGGTGCTTAAGAGCTGTCTAAACCTTATGTATTCATCGATATCCAGGTCAACACTGCATACAAAACACGCCATTTTACAGCAGACAAAGGTCACAGACCTTTCGATCATCGTTCTGTTGCGGTTCAACCACAAGAAACCGCTGCCACTGACATAGGTGCCTTGGCGACATCCCGCGAGGGTCACCCGCAGTTGTATGGTGCGTAAGGCATTCTTATGGGTACCATCTGTCCTAGTGGCCATCTGGCCATCGACGATGCTTCTTACATCGTACATCGCCTTACGTAGGCTTAGAGCTGCACAGGGTGCGTCTACCGGCGTCTACCGGCGCACAACAAAGTAGGCACTTCATTACATCTTGCTCATCTGGCTACACTCGCAAAACTACATATGATGAACAGATTAAACGGCCTAGGGTCAATTCCTCGCACGAAAACTCGCATGTGCGCAATGTTCTTGCACTCATCACTTTAAAATATTTCGCTTTCATACAGTGATTGAATGAGAAGACCCTCTGTCGGTAAAATGTGCATTGGGTCATTTTACTGGGTTAATGTTTATCGAGTCATTTACTGGTTAACTTTGAGGGGATTAAATGGGGGAAAAGAGTGGGATTAAATGGGAAAAGAGCTTTGAAAGTCCACCATGCGATATGTTCTATCTGAGAAACCTCGCCTCGGCCAATGTGCAGCTTAGTTTGTATAAATGACACGCACTTGACTTTGTCATGTTTCCTTTGTTTGGAAATTCGGACACGGATACTTATAGTCTTTTTTTAAAGATATGGGCACTTATCATCACGAACATTCAATGTCGGCTCCTTCAGAGGCGGATATTAGCTCCACTAGACTCTGCCTACGAAAGGGCCACTGCTTGGCCTAGCTGCTCTGCGATTGCAATTACAGCACTCACACTTGTGCGACGCTGATGCACGATATGAAATATATGGCACTCGCACGCTACCATGTCGACACTCGAGTTCTGCTGTGCACTCCTCAGAGCAGAAATCGCCGAGCAACAGTCATCCACCATCGTTAGTTTCTGCTCTTGCCGCGTGTAAAGGCATCGAGTTGGCTGATTGATATCGGTGAAGGGAGATTCATCATCCAGGCACTGTCATGAGGCCTTCTTGACACTTAACATCGTCTCACCCATGTCTAAGTTACTTATATACAGTTTTAATATTTCGAATGAGAGTCAGAATATCTGTCTCTGAGCACCTTCTCACTCTGCGTCAGGGACTGTCCATTCTCGACGCTGTCTCTGCACGCTCTCTTCCACCCCATTTCTTCGTCAGACGTCGGGAGTCCAGGCCGGCGCCTTGCTCGCTCTGCGCGACCCGCTCGGCTGCTCCCTGTCCGTCAACATGGCCGCGTGCTCCTCTGGCTCTGCCAGCGGCGCCTTCTGCACCGACGCCCTCTTCCTCTGCGATCCCTTGGCGGCGCGGCCGTTCTCCGCCTGTCCGCCGCCGCCGGAGCCGGAGCCGTCGGGTCCTCCGCCGACGCCGCCCATCATGCTGAGCATGTTGACGAACACGTCCCGGTAGGCCTCCATGACGTCGTGGATGGTGTCGGGCAGCGGACGGTTGGACGTCTCGGGGAGGAGGCGGCACAGCAGAGCGGCGACCAGCGCCAGGCAGCCGGCCGCCACACCCACGTACCGCGAGAACGCCAGCTGCCGGTGGAGCACAGATCAGGTGTCAGAGGACGGGGCTGAACGAGAATCTAAGGTGTTCTCGGCATCTTTGTAGATTGTACGACATGTGGTTTTGGATGTTTTATCTTACAAAACAGCTCACTAAATGTGGAGAGAAAATCTGCCGTTAACCAGAAGTTCTCGGTTGGCGATAGAGGTCAGGACGAGCGCAACAAGCCCTGCATATCGTCTATTCTAGTCCTGAATACAGATAAAATCAAAATATATACCGGATACATTCAAAGCAAGGTGACAGAGCAGAAGACCTAGCAAAAGGGTGCGTAAGACTGCGACATTTTGGTACCGTTGCTTCCCACTTTCGTACAACCCCAGAATGCTGATTGCATACCTGTCTGGTAATTGTTTTGCCATTTACCCTTTTTAACGGCGGTGGTTTTCCCCTTTTCGTTTTAAGTTCCTAGCCAGCGTCGTCTGACCTCTCCGACAGCTCCCAACATCTCACCATGACCGAGTAGTAGTAGCCGAGTCCGGAGCCGAGCAGGCCGAACATGGCCGTCAGGCCGACCAGGCTGCCTCGCACCGGGGTGGGGAAGATCTCGATGATGAGCAGCCGGATCGAGACTAGCGCCGAGAACGTAGTGTACTTGGACAGCATCTTGAGCAGCAGGTACAGAGGGTACAGGTCCGTGCCGTCCGCTGCGGGTGCCACAGAATCACGGGTCAGTCGGCGGTTGTCAGTTGTTACTTGTCGAAAGTTTCAAAAGCATTTGGTATATTGTAGCCGACGAAGCACCACTCGCGAGAGAGCAGAAAACGGCAGCTCCAAACCAATGAGCTTTATGATGGGACAGTTATCCATTATATCTGGTCACTGCACAATGCATTGCACATGGATCAGATCCATTCGTGTTCATTAGCAGTCGTTACTCGTTACAGAAACAAAAATAATGCCACCGATAATCACCGGTGATCACCGTGGGTTGAAGAACAGACAAAGGCGAGGACAAAACCCAGCCCCTGCCTCTGATTCACAGAGAATGCAGCTGGTGCTAAAACTGCACATACAGATGAGCATGATTATCGACCAATTATCGTCGGCTGCCGTTTAAAACTCCGATGAGTCAGGCAGAGGACACAGAGCCGACTTTGTACCGTTGCACGGTGAACTGACCTGACTGAAGCGGACACAGCGTGGAGCCGATCACCGACAGCCCGCACCCGAACAACATGGCCATGATGGGCTTCTTGCGGCCGAACCTGCAGACAAAACGGTGGCAGATTGTAGTCAGTGAGGTGTTACTCGTAGTGAGGTGTTACACAGTACTCTTAGATTGTAGAGTACTGTGGATTTAAACGTTTTTTTTAAACGTCCAGTTTTTTTTTTTCAGGGAAGTCGTTAACAAGATACGATGTTGACGATACACGTGAGGCGGCTATATATGCATATATGTATATTATATATGCATATATATATATATATATATATATATATATATATATATATATATATATATATATATATATATATATATATATATATATATATATATATATATATATATATATATATATATATATATATATATATATATATATATATATATACAGCATATATGCTGTTTAGGTATACAATTGTGCGAGGAGCAGGTGGCAAAACTCAAAAGTACCGCTAGTCCTATATATGTACCTACATACACAGATGATTGAAGTCAATCATAATGAGTTTTTACTGGATGACGTGCTGACGCCGTACTCAACACTGACATTATCTCTCGCATCTCCATAGTCCATGTGCTTGTCTAAATGATTGCCCGTTGAGCGTACTGAACTCAGACCTGAGCTCTCTGTGATGACTGTCGACTGACCTGCGGAGGATGAGGAAGACGGAGACGCACGCGGGGATCATTACCACGCCCGACAGGCCGTAGTTGAGGTACACGTTCCCCTTGGACTCCATCGTGCTCGTCGTCAGGCCAAAGTACAGGAATCCTACCACGGCCCTGTGGACAAACGACGGTGGAGCATGAGGTCTGCAAATGTAAACGATGGTTATTTAGTCACGTTCGAGCATTCCTGTTCAGTTTATAGTTTATACAATTCTGTCACCTAAAATAGGCACGGGAAGCCGAAACGGGACCTGATAGCAGCACTAGGTAAGTAGGTAGGTATGTGTCGGTTCCAACTTCCAATGCTTGACAATCGCAAGATATTTGAATTTCACGCAAAGGTATGACGGAGGTGTACATAGGTATGTATGTATAAGCACAGGGTATAAGGTAGACATCCCACAATATGCCTGTTGGCATCTGACAGGACCCCGGCACTGGTGCTGAGCAAAACAAAAATTCGTCGACATGATACATGATTAGCTGTCATGACCATTTGGCTCCTGACATGAATGCAAAAACTGGCAGTGATAAAAAGAACGAGTGAAAACTTGTAGCAAGCTTTTCAAAGCAGAGCCGGGACGCAATAGCAGACAATGGACTTTTTTTAAAGTTTGCTTCCCGGCTGCACTAAGGCATACCGGGGAGGGGAAGCTAATAGACAATGGACGTTTTATACAGCCAGACATTAGCGATCTAGCGATTGGCGAATTTCATTTTCTGGTGGTGACATAATCCACACTTCTCAACCAAATCGTTTATATCGGGATGATTCCAAATGCGGTCGGTGAAGGCTCAGTCGCTCAAATAAAATAACTAGCATGGCGTCAAAAAATTAATTAAGACGTTTCCTCCGGCCTCACCAGACATAGGAGACGATGCAGAAGTGTTTGCGCAGCTGGTGGTTTTTCATCATGTCCGCCAGCTTGGACCAGTGGCCCAGGTGGGCGTGTATCTCGTGCTGCATGAAGTCGCCGGCGCCCTGCTTGGAGCGCCCGTGGCCGTTCATCTGGGTGACCCGCCGCTGCAGACGGTGGGCCGCCTGAGAGCCTGCTAACAGAGGTCACCCGAGGTCAATGGAGGTCATCAGGGTTACCACTGAAAGTTAGTGAACCATGTAATAATTCTTTCGTGGTTCAAGACGCAATAGGCTGCTAAAGACAAACATCATAAGGAGCACCATTACCAAAGCAGGGTGCATTAGGTATGACAGCCAATAGCCCTGTTTGTTGTAATGTCTGCAAACCTATTTGCCGACAGCCAGAGCCCATCACCAAGGCACCGTGATCTGAGACCTATTCAGCTGACATGACCCTGAATTGAAGCAGTGCGCCTAACATTCCCTCCCAAACATTTGGATTTTAACCACGCTAACTCGGAAGACCATTATCGCTAAGAACAGGAAGGCCGTTTCCACCGGCTCGGCGGGGCGAGTGCGCGTGTCGCCGGAGAATCAGGGGCGCACTGGACGGCACGTGCTGTAACCACGACGGAGCCCCGGCCACGCGGAGTAACCACGACAGGCGGCCGTCGGACACGACACCGGCGACTGATGGGACCCCGGCACGTCAGGCTGACGGAGTCCGCTCCACAAAACGGCGGAATTATTGTCGGAAACTCGCCCCGGCTGGCACTGAGACAGCAGGGCCGGTGGTGGTTATATCGCGACGGCATGCGCCACGCGGAGGCCTGGCGCTATAGGAGTGCTGGTTCCTACGTGGGAGGATGGATGTGAGCAATGGATGGAAGACCACGAAAATTGAGAAAGTTTTTGCATTGGTGAATCAGTTTCTCGTTGAAAAAAGGCATTGTTAGAGATAAACGATTAGGAAAGGAACAGACCAAAAACAAAAAATGTAAAAAATAAACGGTGATTTGCGGCTATGAGGCATGGCAGAGCTTAGCGGAGTGGATGCTACGTAAGCATTAATTA
This sequence comes from Amphibalanus amphitrite, assembly GCF_019059575.1. Lineage (NCBI taxonomy): Eukaryota > Metazoa > Arthropoda > Thecostraca > Balanomorpha > Balanidae > Amphibalanus > Amphibalanus amphitrite. Next base: position 445,042 of record NW_024881525.1, on the reverse strand, counting down.
TGTTAGAAGCGCAGAGCGAAACAACACAATGCCGAATGCGAGCGATACGGAAGGGGGCTGGTTGCAGGGGTGGAAAATTAGGGGTTTTGGGGGTGCTCGAGCACCCCCTGAAATTCAAAAGTCACCGTGCAATAGTGCTCCAGGGGTGCTTAACTTACGTCTGAGACACAAACTGCATTGCGTAAGCCACGAGGAGAGTGATGCTGCTGGGAAAACGTACCTACATATGCTTTTCTACGCAAGAATTCGAAGCTTCCATTCGCCAGATGCTAGAAAAGCACCCCCTGGGATTATGACAATTCTCCGCCCCTGGCTGGTTGTCGGCCTTACTGCGAGTGGCATCAGGGGCGGATCCAGGAAAACTCCAAGGGGAGGGTCATGAATCGAAGTGGTGCCCCTACCTATACCCAAAATTAAAAACTCAACGGATTTCGTCCACTTCATTTTGGTGGTGCCCCCATTTTCAGTTTTTTTTCTTTTTATTTTCTATTTTTAGTCAGTATCTTAACTCTTAGCCACAACCACATTCACCAATTGTAAGCAAGTATATATGAATGTGCTAGTATGTGTATATATGTTGTGGACGCTGAGTAGTGAGTAGGGGAGAGTGGGGCAAAGCGGCCACCCTAACGTTTCTAACGATGCCGACGCTTGATTTTTAAACTTGGAAAGATTCTTTCTATACCAATGTGATCCCTATTAAATTGTCTTTTATTCCAACTGCGTTTCATTTCCAAAGGCGTTCACATATGGGAGATATTTACAAAGCTTTAAACCTATAGCATATTGGCCACTTTGCCCCATCCCTGAGGCAAAGCGGCCACTGGCGACTTCTTAAGTCCCGATATGAGAAACAGAATAGTTGCCTCATGCACGACTAGGGTATTTGATGGTGACAAGGGTTAAGGGAAGATGGATGTTTACTTTGTTATCTTCCCACCTATTGCTAAACAAAGAAAGAATTTTCTTGGAAAAACATTTAATTGCATAATTTGGTAACTCATGTAACCGAAAAGTGGCCAAGATGAATGCATGACGACATTTTTGAATATAAATAATGTTTTTATCCAGATGGAAACAACTTATGGCCAATTGGGGGCTGGCCACTTTGCCCCGGCCGCTTTGCCCCGCGCATACCGTCCGAGACAAAAATATTCCAGCTCAGCTATTAGTGGGGTAAAAAGCATTAAAATTGGTAGAAGGCATGTACGATAACCACGCAATGCATGGACAAAAACGCTTATAAAAATTCCAAACGGTTATGGAATAAAATAACATTTAAAAATTGTAAACATAATTGGTAACCTGGCAAGAAATGCTTTTCCGTGTTTCACAGAACAATGGCGATGGGCCTGAAACCCCGGTCTGGCTCATTCGAACGACCGCAAAGAGAAGTATAATTGGAAATCATAAATTGGAACTGACGCCAGCTGTGGAGGGCTAAAACGATGGATGGCCGCTTTGCCCCGGGTGGCCGCTTTGCCCCACTCTCCCCTACTTACCAGGAACGTTATCAGGTAAGCGAATCGTTGTCAGTCCGACGAACTTGACCCTGGCGTCTAAAGGGTCTGTCCTTGACACTTCAGGCTTGTCAGGAGCACCAAAGTCCTTCCAGGGACACCACAAACCTGTCAGGGGCACCTACGGCCTTGTAGGGGCGCTACAGGCCCGCCAGGGGCACCACAGGCCTGCCAGGAAGCAGGGGCACTACAGGTCTAGCAAGTATACACGACAGGGGCACAACGGGCCTGTTGGGCCCATGAGCACCCCTAGGGGCAGGGGCACCACAGTCCTTCCAGGGGCACCGCAGGCCTGTGAGGGGCACCAGCGGCCTAGCAGGGGCACCAGTCAACACAGGCCTGCCAGGGGCATCACAGACCTGCCAGGGGCACCAGAGGCCTGCCAGGAGCACCACCGACCTCGCAGGGGTAACTTGGGCCTGTCAGGGGCACCACGGGCCTGTTGAGAGGCACTTCAGGCTTTTCAGGGGCACCATAGTCCTCTCCGGGCGCAGGGGTAGCAGGGGCACCAGAGGCCTGCCAGGGGCACTACAGGCCTAGTAAGGGCACCACTGGTCTATCAAGGGCACCACGAGCCTGTCATAGACAGGCATCTCAGGCTTGTCAAGGCCCAGGGGCACCTCAAGTCTGTGAGGGGCACCAGCGACCTAGCAGGGGCACCAGTCAACACAGGTCTGCCAGGGGCGCCACAGACCTGCCAGGGGCACCACAGACCTGCCAGGGGCACCAGAGGTCTGCCAGGGGCACCACCGGCCTCGCAGGGGCACCTTGGGCCTGTCAGGGGCACCACGGGCCTGCCGAGGGGCACTTCAGGCTTTTCAGGGGCACCAGTCCTCTCCGGGCGCAGGGGTACCAGCGGCCTAGCAAGGGCACCAGAGGCCTGCCAGGGGCACCACAGGCCTAACAAGGGCACCACGGGCCTGTCAGGCTTGTCATGGCAGGCACCTCAGGCTTGTCAGGGCCCAGGGACACCACAGTCCTTCCAAGGGCACCGCAAGCCTGTCAGGGACACCAGAGGCCTGCCAGGGGCACTACAGGCCTAGCAAGGCACCACTGGCCTGTCAGGGGCACCACGAGCCTGTCATGGCCGGGCACCTCAGGCTTGTCAGGGCCCAGGGGCACCACAGTCCTTCCAGGGGCATTGCAAGCCTGTCAGGGGCACCAGAGGCCTAGCAAGGGCACCACCGGCCTGCCATGGACACCACAGACCTGCCAGGGGCACCACCGGCCTTGCAGGGGCGCCTCAGGCCTGTCAGGGGCACCACGTGCCTGCCGGGGACACTTCAGGCTTGTCAGGGGCGTTACAGTCCTGTCAGGGCCCAGGGGCACCAGGCCCGTGGTGTCCCTGCTAGGCCTGTGGTGCCCCTGGCGGTCCTGTGGTGCCCCTGTCAGGACTGTGATACCCCTGATAGGCCGGTGGTGCCCCTGGCAGGTCTTTGGGCCCCCGGGCCTCAAGGGGGGGGGGGCCATGACCCATGTGACCCCCCCCCTTGGATCCGCCCCTGAGTGGCATGTCGATCATGACTTGGTGGCCCGTTTGACGTCGGCTTGCTCCCATTGCGTTTTTGTGCGAATCGCCCGCATGTTCATGAACTATGTCGTTTCCTTTCATCGCCTTCATACAGCTCAGTCATTGCTTAGACATTCTTCAACGTTTCATTGTCAAACTTTCACGTTGGCGTCAGTCATGAGTTTTACGCCGGTGATGCGTCTCCTTCCAGAATGGCTTGATGCTGTACCGCAATGCACTAGTGTTGTGCGGTACAACCTACCTGGCAGTGGCAATCTGTCTAGCTGAATGACTGGAGAGGTTTGTTGGGATGTGATGCCGATAAGACGTAACTAGCTAATGGTTACCACTTTCATCAAACATGTTCAACTAACGCGGTCGATTTTGAGTGTAGACTTGTGTGCAATACGTACCTGACTCTTGGCAATAACGTCTTGTGAGCGTTTTTGCAGGGCCTCGTCTAAGGAATTTTCACTGGGGGGGCAGAGACTGAAAGAGCCAAACCTAGGGTACCCCCAAATCCTGTTTTCTCACCGGATTTAGGCCACTTGTTTTTCGTCACAGCCCTGAGACCATGATTTTTTAACAAATTTCTTTTTTAAATTTATTTTTCATCCCGCGCCGGGCCGGGGGATTTTGGAAGGGGGTTACCCTGCAGTTTTTCGCAGAAACGGCGTCAAGTGACCTCACCTCAGAAAAAGTTAGAATCCGCGTCACAGCTGCACCGACCGAACGATCACCTTAAAACTTTCAGCAATTAATGAGAGTTACAGTAGGTATATAAAAAAATGGATCTCTCGGAATTTTGATATCCGTGACCTAACGTCAGGTCAATTTTGCGACCTCTCCATTATTAGTTAATAGGATAAAATTGAAGGGCGCCTTTTTGGACGAATGCCATTCCAAACACTCTCAAACATTGTGTTACAGGTAAACTCGACAAGCTGAACCGAAAAATGGCACCCGTGACCTGTCCTTATGACCCTGAGGTCATATCAGATCAGAAAAGGTCCCATTAGTTTTTTGACAATAACTTTTGATAGAGACATGCTAGAGCGATGAAAACACCGCAGATGTGTTCAGCTTCACGATACGGATCGACTGATATGCAACATGACCTTTTCCAGTCAGGTCATGACCTTGACCTGAGGTCAAATTTTCAAAATGACCTTTCAACGTCAAATTATAGTTAATTCGACGCGTCTCGACAAGAGCAACACGATGCTGGCAAAATAAATGTCACTTCCTTGAGTCAAAAGTTTTTGCAGAAAAGCATTTTTCTGGAGGCTAAACCGTTGACCTGATGTCAAATCTGAGGACACACCGGCGAAAGAGCGTTAAAAGAGCTTTCGAATGGGCTTTTCAGCGGCGCTGTAACTCTATCGGTTCCAGAGTTAGCCGTTGGCAGTTTCCAATTTTTTTTTTTTAAATTACAAATTTTGACTTTTGATGACCTCTGGCGATATGACCTTTGACCTGACCTAAAAAATGACTGAAGTGTTTCCGTCATTATATTTGACGTTCTTTCGAATGCCGCTTACCGCGTGTCGCTACGTGACCCAGGAGCGGAGTTAGACGGGGGGTGGTGGTGTTCAGACACCCCCGGCCCGGCGCGGAAGTAGCGGAGCACCGGCCCGGCGCGGGTTAACATTGTGTTACCCCCTCACCAGACAATGATAAACATACGTGTTGGGCGTTTGATTGAGTGTGTGGGGGGGGGGGGGCACACACGAGTTGGGTCACTGGCCAGCTGCTAATTGACAATTTGCTACTTGACGCTCTCAGCTCTGAAAATCACAAACCTCTGGCTTTTCCCGTAGCCATGAACAGTTATTGAACAAATTATTTTATATTTCTCGTTAAATCCATGTAAGACTCCTCACTCCTGGCAAAAACGTATTGCAGATGAGGTACTTTTGTGAGAAGTTCACGTGTTGACTGGGGGGGCAAATGTTGGCCACTGGGGGGGCAATCCGCTCGACTGGGGAGGCAATTGCCCCCCCAGTTAACATGTTAGACGAGGCCCTGCGTTTTTGACTTTTGCATTATGAGTCAGAAAAAGTCACGATAAGGCAACTACGACTGGTCGTATGCACTTACCAAATTTTCCAATAACCACAGGACAGAAGCCGTACAATACCCTAATTCAATATACCCTGTGCAGTGTGCAATACGTGATTTCAGGCTGAGCCTTGGATGAGCCATTTCCATGCGGCCAATGACCCTTTTGCACCACGCTGCAGACCGATAGACCACACAAAACACTTTGCCTATCAGTGACATCACCTTGAACGGAGTCACGAAAATTCCCCTCGCGTGACTCACCGGCGGGCTCCTTTTTATCGTCCGTCTTGTCCTGGTCGTCCATCTCGTCCAAACTGAAGTTGTCCGGCAGCTGGAGACCGTTGAGTCGTGCTGCCCGGCGAATTATCTTCTCGGCTTCCTTGTGTCGCCCGGAGGACACTAGCCAGTTCAGCGACTCGGGCACGATCAGACTGGAGCGTACGAGAGAGAGAGAGAGAGAGAGAGAGAGAGAGAGAGAGAGAGAGAGAGAGAGAGAGAGAGAGAGAGAGAGAGAGAGAGAGAGAGAGAGAGAGAGAGAGAAAAAAAATATATATGAAATCAGTGCAAGCGTTTTCATAACCGCAACGAAGTCTAAAGTGCAGTTGAATTGAATTCATTACATCGGTTGTGGGATTCAAGTTCCTATCGTCACCGTATGCCAACTAACGATAATTATTTTTTTATTTGTGCATAACGTAGATGCATTACATTTGATATCATACATTCCATGGCAAGAATCTAATGGTCATTCATGCCCAGTCGGCAGAGGGTAGGCTGGACCGTGGACGGATCATTTCAGCGCCCTCGTCACATTGTGTCCTCTCCTGGCTCCCTCACCTGGTGATTGGGATGAGCACAGCCGACCCGAGCGCTATCGTCAGCTGGAAGTACCGCCAGCTCTTGAAGAAGTAGGCGAGCACGGGGAGCAGACAGTGGCCGAGGGAGTAGGCCACGAACAGCATGAAGGGCGCCAGCGGCCGGTTCTTGGCGGGCACCAGCTCCACGGCCAGCACCAGCACGCCCACCTCCACACCCTGAGACAGGCCGGGGGCACAGCGTCATCTAAACGAGGACGTAGGACTGTGACGGGCGACGAGCCACCGATCTAGACTGTTTTATTCGGGGTTGAAGATTACTTGGAGTTGGTCGCTACCGACCATTAACCCGCGCGGGGCTGGGGTCTCCAGCCGAACGCGCGGGGCTGGGGGGGGGGGGGTAAATTTTACCCCCCCCCTGTTATCTCCCGAACTAATGGTCCGATTTGGAAAATTCAAACGCCAATCGAAAGCTCTTATCACGAACTACTAAAATCATGTACTTAATTTAAAGTTTGAGGTCAAGGTCAAGGTCAGGTCAAGGGTACAAATTGCAAGTTTCTACAGTATCGGCCTTGCACCGTAGTTGCCGAAGAATGGAGTCATGGACTGAGACTGATCGCCCAAAACGTGTTCTTAGGCTACCAAGACAATATTCGTTGCATACAATATCATTCAGAGGTCAAGGTCAAGGTCAGGTCAGGTCAGGTCAGGTCACCAAAAAACAAAATATAGAAAAGGGCATGTGCGACACATGTTTTATGGGTCATTTTACTCATAGAATTCAATAGGCACACTCAATAAGTGATATGGACCACCTCTGGATGAATTTCAGGTCGAGGTCAGGTCAAGGTCAGGTCAAGTGAGGTCAAATTTTGAAGTTGGTTGTTAAGGCCTAAAAAGGTGTCTATCTGATGCAGTTTTTCACGGCGAATCGAATGGTGCTACTTTTGTTTCCGTACGAGGTCTAGAACTTCCAAAAAAGTCATTTTTCAAAAAATTTGTGTGTCGTGACGTCATAAAATTTTGAATAACTCCCACATTTTTGAACCGATTCTTCTAAAATTTGGTATGTAGGTGCACATAGACCTCTCCTCTGACATATATTCCGGTTTTGTTCGATAGACTCAAAATTTTGGATTTTATAATGATTTTCCCAAAAAAGTCAGTTTTTTGATAAAATTTAGGCCAAAATCCAATATTTTCAAAAAACCGAGATAGCCATTTGATAGACAAAGTAACATTACGTATAACCTTTTTTGTTACGTCTTGATTCCTTTAAAAATGAAGATGTTAGCGGCGTTTGAACTTTTGCCGTTTTTGAGGCGAAAATGGCGAACATGACGTCACTAAAACGTCAATTTCTCAAAAATTTTCCGACGGATTTCGCTCAAATTTTCAGGGAACGTGTCAAATTGATGTAAGAAAAGGTACTGAAAGTTTGGCGGCGCTGCGCGCCGCCGTTTTTGAGATATCGCAAAAATTCGCGAGGGGGGGTAAAATTTACCCCCCCAGCCCCGCGCGGGTTAAATGAGATAGTGCGAAAAATGAGGGGTTTGGACATCGTAAGCCAAGTCTGTTCGTCGTTTGTATTTTATTTTATTTACGATTTAAGTGGTAACGACAAAACTTAGGATGCCTGAAGACAAATTAGACTAACAAATGTCAGCCATAACTTATCTACGCCGTGCCACGACTCAGGTGCCACTGCAAAAGCTCCGTCAACCGCTCATCTTACCTCGATGTAGAGCCGGGCCAGGAAGCGCAGGACCAGGTACGAGTTGAAGTCGCCGACGAACGTCACTCCGATGGCCAGCAGTGTGTTCTGGACGCAGCACATCATCAGCAGCGTCTTACGACCCAGCTGAAACACAGCCGGAAACGAGTGGAAATGCTGTAAGGTGACGGTCTATCACCTATACAAGCCTGCTGTGGTCGATCGCCCCCGGAGGCCGGAATATGCACGACTTGATCTCAGGAGCACCTACCATATTAATTTCATTCTACATGATAGAACAGCTGTCAATAATGAATTGGCTAAGGAAACTGGTTATTTCTTCACGCTAAGGACACTGAATGTAAGTCTGTTGTCAAAAGTGATCGCATGACAAATAAATTGTGCAGCCAATATTTCATTGCCGTTATGTTTAACCAGGGCAGTGGGAATTAGTTATCGCTCTGCAGGTGATGCATTTGCATTTAGAGAATGGCATTTTTAATCAGATGAAGCAAGCACTACCTATATGGCTCCCTTGCAACGATTCAATTATCGCTCGTACAGAGAAGTTTTGCAAATATGGTTTGTGATGGCACCTGCAAAACGGTGCAAAACGTAACAAGGCATTCAGTGTAACCACTGACTCTCTGGTCCCTGCGAAAGAAAACGTAAAAGCGAAAATCCGCCTTCATTTGGAAGCGAAAAATACCTCGTTTCCGTACCCAGTAGGAGGCTAGCCAATTAAATCATTTTACTGAAGGTCTTTTAAACGCTTTTATCTGCAGCTGCAGCTAGTCAACTCCGAAACCAGTCTCCAGCAAGGGCGCCAGGCATGCCCGACACGACACGCGGTGTCATACCTTGTCGACGAATGGCGCGAACATGATGCCCCCCAGCAGCATGGCCACGCAGATGACTGTGGAGGCGTGTAGACGCCGGTCCTTGTCGCACGAGAGGCCCCACTGCCGGTTACAGGGTCAGCACAGGTCAGACGGCAGTCGTCGCAGTTTTTGCCCGTTGGCGGTTGTGCCATGACCCTGACTAATAAGCTCCAGCGAGTGATGGCTAAAACCGGTAATGTATTTTATGTTAGTATCAGTAAGGCATATTGACCACGCTACATCGTCTATGCACAGTCCACAGTTCACTCCGTCCACCGTCATGACCAGCTGGCGACCCAGTGTCTCTTTATACTCCACAGCAGAGACCATAGTCAGCATCCCACGGTTCACAGTACACAGTTGAGTTTCATGCGGGACTCTATCGCTCGGGTCTCGGGGGGGGGGGGGGATTCCTCCGCTCAATCCGCCCAAATGGAATCCAGTCGCAGGGCTCGATGTATTGTCCCTTTGACAAGTGTTTCGCGCCGCACCATTCACTAATGAACGGTTTTGTAAGTGATGCAGTATACACCGGCTGTTTGCGATGGGGTGATGTAAATGTCTGACCTCGCTGTTCCCGTGCCGAGCGTCGACCCGCTCCGCCCAGTGCCCCACCACGGCCGCCCGCCCAGCCCCCCCCCCTCTCGCCCAGTACCACGTCTCCCCACCACCCATCTCCCTTTGCTACCGCCCACGCGGCTGCCAGCTGGCCGTCGGTGAGCGCGGCATCATCCTCCGGTGAACCGTGCACCCTTCCGCCGCCGTCCAACTCGACCCCGGCGACCCTGATCACGTGACCCGCCCGCCGCACATGACCCGTCACCCTGCCAGCGCCGGTCGTCGGAACAGCACAGCCGACAGGCCGCTTCCGAGGAGGAACAGAGGACCCTTGAGTGGAAGATCGTGGTGAGGAACGACACATCTGGGACCCGGTCACGACTGAGGATTGAACTGATGAATTGGGTGGTTCAATGTATTCCAGGGAAGCGACGCTTCAAAGCTACCTATGTCTGGCCGTCTGTGGAATGTCTAGACTCTTCCACTTTTGCAAGCATATGGAACGTATGGAACTCCCTATACCTGAATCCTGAAAAAACAACTTTGCTCCTATTGTCCCTCGCAAGAAAAAAAACGTTCTTAATATTATTAGGTGCTTCGGGGTCGAGCATGCATGTTTACCCTTTCATTTGACCTTTCCAAATAAGAAAATCTGTTCTGTGCCAGCCCCCGTACCTCAGTGATCATTGTTGATCCGTGAGTGTCTTGATATTCGAACTCGGAGCATCGAAGCTTTTCCCGCTTGTATTCTGAAGGGCTCGTGTCTTCTGCCTCATCCGTGTCGTCTAACGCCAGATTCTGCTCTGATGATGTTATTTCTCGTTCAACGATATCTGAAATAAGTTGTCCCATGGGTGCGAAGTTGATTATTAACACTCGCTGGCACTGCTCATTCCGCCATTTAGAGGGCAGTGGATGACACGACTCCCCATCCTTCTCACATAGCGAGCTAGAACTTTAAAGAAAATAAGTGCTACTCCCCACAATAGAAAGCTTCCGTACCTAATGAAGCTAAGCTAAAGACAGTTCAAATTTCATCGCCAATATTCAAAATCATGCCAGTGATTACTGAATGTCGCTAGACGGATGTTTAGTTTTGGGTGCTGTCAGATATTTATTGACATATTTGCTATCTTTATTAGGTACATAAGTCGGCTTGAGGCTGGTAAATTCTAAGACTGAGGTAGCCTGAAATTATCCACAGCATAAAACCAGTTTCATGCTACGCAAAAGTTACGCAACTGTTCAAGAAGCCGATGTTGTTTATACGGATTATTGAATTGATAATTCAGATACCTACCGACTTGCAATGCACTGAGCGTTTCAAGCTAACAGCAAACTTAAACCGATCTTTAGGCGTGTTTCTATATGTTTGTATCTTTATCTTTAGACACCTCGTAAGTCGTAGGTAACAGCAAGGTGTTGGTTTTGCTTGGGTTTTGCTAGGTCAATGACACACCTAGACATTGCGATTGCCTTAGATAACTTATATATGTTACTATATAAGTATCTACCCAATGTCTTACCCTTATACCTGTCTCAATGAGTTAACGCACTATGTTCGTTCTGAAAAGGCTATTTTAATACTGCCACAAAATAAAAACATTTACTGGAACGCACCATGTGGTTTCGGCGGCTGGTTATCGAAGTACAATGGATGATATTTGTAGATTTCCTGGTCCGTCAGCGGCTCAGAATAGATGTAGCAGGACGAGAATTTTCCTTTTTCCCTCCTGTGAACATAAATGCGGAAATATCAGTCACCTGAGCCTAGTCTTAGTGGATGTCATTAGCAGTTGACAAATGCGATCATTCCATATTTCATTCATGTCGAACGCGCTGGGGCGGACACCCCAGGCTCTTGTGACTTGTGAACATGACCACATGTCTGGTTTCGTCTCACATTTTTATTTCATTAATTGCCTGTATTCTCAGCCACCGAACGGCGAACGACTGCATGCAAACATGGATTAAAAAATATCTGGAGAGGTCGATCAAGGGCTGCTTGACATGGCATGGCTATCGGCTATTGGACGACTGATAAATAGGCTGGCTGAAAAAAAAATCGTGCATGTAACAGTCAAAGGATAATGTCTTTTATGCCGACGCCTGAACGCTCGGCAATCGGTAAGCCGGCCTTATCCATAACTGGAAACGCCTGGTGGCTAGGCTGTACCGCCGTGTCCAAAACGCAAACGCCTGGCGCTTAGGCTGTGCCGCATTGCCAACTGTACTTCAATCGCCTGGTTAGGCTGTGCCGCCGTGTTCACGTCCATAACTGCAAACGCCTGGCGGTTAGGCTGTACCGCCGTGTCCGTAGCAGCGGACGCCTGGTGGTTAGGCTGTACCGTCGTGTCCATAACTGTAGGTGTAGAGCGCAGACAGACGCCTGGTCACTGGTGCCTGGTGGTTAGGCTGTGCCGCCATGCCACTGTCCACTGCAGTCGCGTGAAAACGCCGAATAAGTAACCAGAGCAATGCTGCTTAATGATGAACAAAAACATAATATTAGCGGTTTGAAACCATCAAAGCAGTCAATATTTTAAAATTGACAATTATAGCCGTTTTCACGACGGCCATCTGGTACACATTTGGTGCACATTTGGTGCAGATTAGGTGCAGATTTGGTCAAATTAGCTGCACTCGCCGGATAGCCCGTCGTGAAAACGGCTTATATCGCGATGACAGGCTAGGCAGCTTTATAAAAGATGTTGATAAGTGCGGTTGTTTCTCCCTTTCAAGAGGCAGTGATTTCTTAACGTTAGGATGATGCCTAATCTCTGTTGAATCACTTGAATCGTTTTCAATATTTAATCTAATAAAACAATGGACAATTCTACACATAAATTCAATCAGGAGTTTGCAAAGCAGAAAAAAAAATCACGATGTCCACAGCACGAATTGTCCTTGGGTGATATTCACATCAATAAAACATGCATCGCAGCACGCTAAGTATCGTGTCTTTCAAACACAGCTTGGTGTTTGACTGTAACTATAGCTGGAGATGTCAATCGGATACCAACTTTTTGATATACCTACCGATACCAAACCGATACCAACTTGGTATTTGGTATTTCAATGCTAATGTTTTTGGTATTTTGTTGGTATCATGAATCCTCACTAATGTAGGCATAAGAGCGAGGCTGTGAGTTTGGTAAAAAGTTGGCATTTCCCTCATATTCCCAAGTTGGTTTGGTATTTTCACGTGGCCTAGTTTTGGTTCGGATTTGGTTTGGTATCGGTATTCCGATTTGCTGTAACTGACATCACTATAGTAACAGCAACCATTCATATGTCCTGCAGCCTGTCTGGGCCGCATGCTCAAGCCAAGGCCATGCTGCATGAGATAAAGTGACTAAAGCTGTTGCCCAAGTTCAGTTTTCATATGTTTGCTTATTTTGAGGGGAAAATGTTTTTACCATTATTCATACCCAACCATCTTCTTACACAACACGCTTGTTATGCACGTGCAAAAACCTAATGCGTCGCTACACCAAATCACGACTCCCAAGAACTTTCAATTGAAACTGTCATCCAACGACTATTGCTTTCGTGAGTATGTCCTATACAGGGTTGTGCTTGACTCATGAGTCGAGTCAGAAATTTGACTCAACTCTGACTCAAATGAGTCAGATTTGAGTCGAGTCGGATAAAATGTTGAGCTGTTGAGTTGAGTCAGTGTTGAGTCGGACAAAAATATTAAGGTGTTGAGTTGAGTCAGAGTTGAGTCAGTAAAATAACTTTTGACATTGAGTTGAGTCAAAAACATTTAGGAACATGAGTCAGCTGACTCAACTTTCTAGAAACAATATATAGTATAAGTTTTTCATCCTCCCCTCGCTTAACAACTTAGGCCTGGCCCTGCTGCCGGATTTTTTCACCTCCCTCCCCCCGCTCAACAACTTTTTTATCTGAGTCAATTTTGCCAGTCAACACACTTGACTCAACAAAAAATTTGAGTCAAGTTTGAGTCAACTCATATTTTCATTGAGCCGCTTGAGTCATGAGTCGAGTCAAGGGAAAAAATCAGCTCCTTGTTTGAGTCAGGATTGAGTCAGGGCATTCTGAAGTTGAATGATGAGTCGAGTCGGCAAATTTTTTTTACGTTACGGTCCAAGGCGGACATGAGGACAGGTGGCGCCGCCGCCACTCGCATAGCGGCGGGAATGTGAACTAACCTGTTTACCATAAGGCCGCTGTGCTAACGGCCGCTGCGGGCGCCGTTTCGGGCTAGTTTTGACTTTGTACCGCAATTAATGGTTTATTTATAATAAAAAATGGACTAGCGAGAGTCGTGCCGGAATCAGAATTCAATGTTCTACAAAACTAAGCCATTTTCATTGTGATCACGTCATCGATTTCACCGCCCAACCCAATAAAGCAGAAATATGTCGTGTCACCGGTGATTACACGCAAAAATTCTTTGGCATATAGCATAAAAACCAGAACACCTTTGACTGCAGCGACTATGCGGTACTACAGAAAATTGTATGGCCTACCTAATGGTGCCCATTACTTAATAATTAAGCTGAGTATTTCGTCGCCTAACTCTTGTAAAACCGTATGTCCGCTTGTCTATGGAGTTTGGACCGTAACGAGTCGAGCACAACCCTTATGAGCTCTACAATCTACAGTTCAAGAAATCACTCGTCCGTCATTAGGGTCAGGTGTTTCCTACCATATTTATTGGCCTGCATAGTCATCAAATGCCAGCAACGTATGGCTGGTAGGGGAACACACGCAATTATTGGTTGAATAGAGAATGAGGCGAATGAGCACCTGTCAGCCAGCTGGTCAGGGCCTGCATACAGCACATAGCCGGTTCTACGAGTAGACTGGACGAGTTCTTTGGGTAAGAGTTATAGTTTTTACACGTTTTCATCGCAGCCGATCGTCATGCAGGAGACTTCTTTCCATAAGGCGGCATTGGGTCAGCATTGGGCTGCAAAGTATGGCTTTTTGGATATAAAATGCTGGGTCGCAACATAATGCATTTATCGTTAAGCTCATTTTGCATTTCATTATCATTGGTCTCATGTTGAGGCAGCATCGCTGCCATGGAGCCTAATAAAACCATGTTATATGCTTTTCTTACACAAACCCATGAAAAATTTAAGAATGTCTTCCATCTAAAGCAGGAACAAGATTTATGATCCCTCCATCAAACAAAGGTGTGGCGTAAGCCTGAACAGAGGATCATGTGAGGATGATGCATCAGTCGGCCGCCGTCTCGGTCCGTTTACTCCCGTTAGCCGCCGTCGCTGGCCCGAGAGCCGGGCCGGGCCCGCTGGGGGTGTGTGCTGCGGTAAACACCAAACAGAGGAGGTCGGCACGCCTGTGTTGTGCCCCGGCGCAGACAGACGGGCCGGCGCCGCGCCGTGAACAGAGAGACGAGCTATCACGCATCGGAAATTTGATGGATGGTGTGACAGCCGGCTTTGAACAAAAATGCGGTTTACTTATAATTGAGTGTTTGCAAGGAGCTTGACACTGTTGGTGTTATGGAACTACATAGAGGGGCCGTTCAGAGACACAACAACTCTGATGATTTCCACAGATTTGCGTTTTCTGTTGGAGGAACTGGCTAGGAAGTTGATCTGTTGCCAGCCGCTGACACTGCGGCAGAGTCCCCCCATAACGGTCGGTTTAGTGCCACGCCACTCCACCGCACTGGGCGGGCCCCCGCGGTCCGTCCGCCAGCAACACTGCGGGACAGTCTAAATATCAGGGGACCGCCAGCCGGGACACTGCGGGTCAGCCTAACTGTCAGGGATCCGTCGGCCGTCTCGGCAGCCCAACAGACCTCGGCTGGCCGGCCCACCACCCAACGGGGGACCATGGGATCCATGGCATCACGGAAAACTGCACAGGCCCGCTGGTCTGGTAACCGGTCTGTGATATCACTCATGGGAATACAGGAAATACCTACTTGAAACGGTATCGTGCACTGCTTTTTTCCTACAATCTGTGGGAAAATACATGACCATGCCAACTAGAATGCACCTTAGCGAAGGAAATGGCGATCAGAACAGAATGACCAATATCGATTTATGGCATCGTGTCGTTTAAACATACTTAAACGCAATTATGTATACCTAAACATATAGATATGTCAGAGGGCACCTAAATTTGTTTTTAGCAACATTCGCTACTATGCAATGAAACAACATAGGTCCAATCCTTATGACCGATTATTGATTTATGCCATAAGAATGAGCTGTGGGTATGCCTAAAACTTGGCTGAACAGTCAAGGAGATGCAAGCTATGTTGGCAGCTTTGCATATGTAGTACCGTCCTGCAGTTTAATTGCATACTTTTTCAATGTATGTATGTATTGCCTTCAGTTGTGAGTCCCACCAGCGTGACCCCCGCTGGTAGACACTAGACCGTCGACTCACTTATAGGGGATCCACTGTTCGCGGGTGCCGTTCTCGGGCAGCCGGCAGTGATGGCGCGGCTCCAGGCGCAGGAACAGGTCCGAGAAAATGTGCAGCGAAATGAACATAAAGTTGAGCGCCAAGATGGTGAGCACGATGGCGTGGTACCGCCGGCCCTGGCCGATCAGCTGGATGGCGTCCTGCACGCGCATCTTGGTGCCGCTGCCGCCGCCGCCGCCACTGCGGCAACACAATGTCAGGTCAGGTCAGGCCAGGTCAGGTCAGTTCAGGTAGGGGCAGGTAGAGTTCAACCATGTCAGCTACGTTTATCGTTTCACTGTTCATTTTCCATTAACACTTTTCAGCTCTGCTGCACTAACAATACTATACAATCTGAAATGTATTACCAGTATAACGCCTTTTGGGGCGACTAACGGAGCGAGCGAGAGGGTGGGCCTTGCACGTGCGAAATTGCGAGGGGGTACCTCCAACTGACTTGTGCACGGCACCCTACTAACCGGTCTCTAGCGATGTGCCAAATTTGGGCACAATCGGCCCAGCCGTTCTCGAGATCTGGAAGCGGCACCCTGCACGTGCGCACGTGCAAAATGGGTCCCAACTGACTTGCGCACGGCACCCTACTAACCGGTCCCTAACTGTGTACCAAATTTGAGCGCAATCGGTGGAGCCGTTCTCAAGATCTGGAAACGACCCCTGCACGTGCGCACGTGCAGCAGCGCCCCAACTCTGGCACATTGATATGCAGTGCCTAGTGGGTGCCTACCTACATGCCAAATTTCAGCGCAATCGGTCAAGTAGTTACCGAGATATTGCAACAATTACAAAACGGACACCTCTTCGTTTTGCACGTGGCACGTGCATAAGGGGTCACCCACATGCATCGGGAATAGTCCAATACTTGGTAGAAGGAATGAAGCTACCCTACAAAAATTGCCGCGTGTAAATCGGTCAAGTGGTTGCTGAGATATAGGTAGCCTCGCAAAAGCGTGACCACGGCCGGCCGGCCGGCCGGCCGCTCATACTCAGAAATTTCCGTTAATCTAAGGAAAGACTACGCTCGCTTCGCTCGCTCCGTAATGATGCCAATAAAAGCGAAAACATAAATGTTCTTCAGCTATACGGGATCAGTGGAGGGATACCAACGCAGGAAACTTTCCAAATAACAAGGCATGTAATTTCTAAAAAATTATATAATAAAGTACTCCTCATCTGCCATATGGCGACTGCCAAATGAGTCAATCCACACCACCAATGCACCACACATGAGCGGCGTCATTTGTGCCCTGTTTACGGCTCAGCTCCCAGCCCAGGGCGAATGAGATTCACCACAACGCTCCACGGACGCGTCACTGGCGGTCAAACAACGGCTTAACTTCGTCGGAAAGGTCAAAGGTGATCATTTGGCAACTGGTGTCGCAATATCTAATGGATCCGTGCCATGTATAGTGTATGTCTACCGCCTAACATAAACATTTACGATTAGATGAGGCCCCACATGATGAGCGTTTATCAGCCGGGTAATCTGAAACTGAACGCATTCCGCTAAAATACCTCTCACCGGCTTCGGATCAACGGATTTGATAATCAAGCTTCCGGATATGTGATAGTTTCCAAACGAGACAAGTGTCTTTGTTAGAACACCAGTGCAACCAGACATGCTTATTGTCAACACTTACAACACACACACACACACACACAAAGGCAAACACAATCGTCCAAAAAGTAGTGATAAACAAAAAAGCTGTCGACCAAGCTGTTATAATATAGGCCTATATATGTACAAAAAGTCTATCAGACAAGACATATAGAATCCGTCTTTTGAAACAATTGCCATGTTACTGCATACAAGAGCTTCTCAGATACCTACCTATCGGGATCTGTTTGTGCAAGGCGAGCGTGCTTCACGGTACGATTAGCACACACTACAACCTCTAACGGCAGCTCTGAAGCTGATTTATAACAAGCTGGTTCGACGATAGGACGCGGATTTCTGTTTCCGTTTTCCGTCCTTTATGAAAAGACACACCGTCGTTTCAATGAGTTGTCTCCGTCGTCAAATCCCGCTGACTGCTAACTGCGGCCGGGAGGACTTCTGTGTCCGTTTGCCGCCCGCTGCCGGCGCCGTCTCTGAGCCCGGTGAGGACTGGAGGACCGATAGAGGACTGTACCGGTGTCGCCGGGAGGAGCGCAGCGCCGAGCGGGCCGTCCTCAGCTTCCTCCTGACGCGCACCTTGGAGCGAGCCTCGTATATGGAGAGCATGGCTGAGTGCATCACCAGGCGGCGTCACGGGCACGGACGGGAGGTGCGGAGGGGGCCGGGCGCGCCGGCCGGGCGCCGCACCGCGCGCCCGCCATCGCTGACTGCCCGGCTGCAGGGAGGCCGGACGGGGCCAGCGGCTGGTGAGGGCTGCGCTGAGACACCTACTGAACAGATGTAGACGTACGGCTTGTTTACTAGGGCACATAAAAATATATTGATTGTGACCTTTGGGATAAAAACCACTTGGATATGCCTTCATAATCGACCTATGTGTGCGAGCGTGCACTGTTCGTCGTTCAAAACACTGGAGCCATCAAATAGGTAGCACTAATACAGGAGGAGGGAACTTAAAACTAAAATGGGTAAATGGTGTTGGCAATGATCAAGCTAAAGATAAGCGGCATTTTATCGAGTAAGCCTTCATAATTTGATTCATTTGCACCCACATTGGAAAGCTACGCGGCAAAAGGGACCACAAAAATACCATTTTTTATCCGTGATGGCCCTGTAATATGCATTTTTTTTCATTTTGGCATGACCAATAAGCATCCAGCGATGATTTCTCATCAACACTTCAAAATGAACCACCTAGCTGACGGTTGCGAAAACAGCAGCTTCTTCTCTCACTTGTCTCATGTAGCGTCGTTCCTACACTCCGACGACAGATGCATACCTATATCGTGACGGAAGGAGTGCGCACATTAGTTTTAATCATTTTGGACAATGTAATGGCAAATTTGCCTGCCGTGCTCTCTGCAGCAGGCTAATGCGCTGCATCTGTGGATATGAGGCGTGTGACTGTGACCAGGGTCACAGGTGCAGTCACAGGCATAGCCTAGAATGCGTCATACCTGCAGCGACTCCATGCAGAAGCACACGGTTGCCTCGCCGTACGTACTAGCGTGAGATATTTAATTTGTATTATAACTACATGCTTAAAAATGTCACGCCTTAGCTTCGAAGATAGCAATAATGAATGGGGTAATATGCAATGTGCACATTTCTCTTCATTTTAGGAACGGCATTGCCGAATAAATGAGGTTTAATCGCTAGCTCGTTAGCTACTAAAATCCAAAATCTACATCCGTGTAACTTTATTTTGAGATTTATAATTCAAGACCTCGGCACATTACAAATTTGACTGCATGACTTACGATTGAGTGGGCATTGAATTTACGCGATAAAATAGTTTTCACTTCTTCAGCAGGTACGGTCAACGAGTGACAAATCGCATTGGATTTATGATTTACATGTGCTAAATCGCAAATATCTTGCGATATAACTATAGTTAAACTTTTCAGGAATTCTTAATTTGCTAGCATATAAAGTCCAATAAGAGATTCCCGACATGCCACTGGATAGAGCGAACGAAAGCCCAATGTTACTGAATCAGCATGTTCACCATGACCTGCAGAAAGCAACCGATTCTTGCCATTCCTTTCATGAATAAATCTTGCATTTTATCGAAAAAAGCACAGCTTAGAAAGGAGCAGATGCCATCATACCAGGGCTGCGAAGTCGATAGATATTAGGGTGACATCGACTCCGACTCCGACTCCGACTCCGGCTTCAAAAATCGACTCCGACTCCGACTCCGGACGGTTCTATTAATAGTTAATACCCATATCCGCATGATACTAAACTTCATAATGGAGCTGTTTTTCTCTTGCCTGAAACGATCTCTTGTGCGTTCCAAAGGCTTTGCGCTGCAAATATGCATTAAGAATAACATGCAGGTTTAAAAAGCAGGGTCGGGGCATTTACCCTCTTCTGCTTCTTTATCTGAAAACGTTCGTCCAAAACAGAAAAAATGTTTTTTTTTCGACAAAATCTAATTTCGAGTGCAGTATCGTCAATCAAACAGGTGCAGTGCATGACGTTGAGCCATGTAGCGTTAACTGCGACTCCGGAGTCGGAGTCGGTAAGATTTTGGCGACTCCGACTCCGACTCCGACTCCGGGCAGAACTGTCGACTCCGACCGACTCCAACTCCAACTCCGTCTCCGCAGCCCTGATCATAACGGATTCCAATACATGCGGAAGCCGTGGGAATGTAGGCATGTATAGAATGGTGGCTGCTACGCACAGTGCGTGTATAATTATCAGATCTAAAATCCAGTTTTGCGTCCGCTGGTCCATTCCGAGAGAGCTGGTCGTTTTTATATGCTAGCCTTGACTCATCATCCGCAAGTGCAGAGAACGGGACATTCTTTCGTCGTCTTCTGTGCCCTCCAACCGATGCTCAGGGCCTCGGCTAACATGTTAACTGGTGGGCCAAATGGCCCACCAGTGACCCGAAATGGCCCACCAGCCTCAAAGAGTTGGCCCACCAGTTATTTTCCGAAAAATCGAATTTTTAACATTTTTCACTTTTCAATTTGAAAAAGCAGATCTTATCGTACATTTTCAGGCTGTAAAGTACCCATCGGTGAAACATATTCTTGTGAAAAAACTCCAACCTATTGTTTGCAATATCCTCTTGGGTGGACTATAGTACCCACAACTTAAAAAAAAATCCACCACCTACGTCTTTGCTGTATGATTTTTACTTCGATTTCCATGTGACGTCACAGTACTTCCATGTCCAGTGGTGTCCGGTGTGCTCAACCGGACACCACCGGATATGGAACGGATATTAACGGATGACAAACGGACGTCCAACGGAAACAAACGGACATCACCGGACGCTGACAGTTCTCGTCCGTTTCTCGTCCGTTGGTCCAATCCGGTGAAGTGTGACCGAGGCTTTAAATTTTATGCAATAATCGTGAAAGACGTCTGCCTCTGTCAATTACAGATAGTGTCGGCGGCTTCCAGCCGATCGAAGTCTGCGAAAGTTCTTGCAAGCTTTCCGATCGAGCGAGTGGTTGCAGTCACATAAGCATCTGCCGCAGACCAGTCGGTTACAAGAAAAACTACGAATAAAGAACAGACCAGTTCAGACGGTCGGATATAAGCCTGCGAGCGATCTCAGACGGCTCGTCGATATACACGATATAAGCAAGAGTCAAACTAGAGGTAGTGTCGGCGACTTCCAGCAGATTGAAGTCTGCAAGTGATATTATGCGTCTTTACGACCGGTATGATGCTTGCAGTCACACATCTGACCAGTCGGACGAATTTCGAACCGTTCACAGTCAGCGTTCCAAAAATTTCTCATTTGGGCTGAAGATGACACTCAAGAATAAGAATGGATAATTTTCCATTCTCACATTTTGGATGGCTAGAATTTTCCACTCAGACACCAAAGAGAAATCTGAAGTTTGGGACACTGTTCACCAAAAGCGCACATAACTTAGTTTTTTTTAGAAAAATATTAGGGTTGCACAGTGCGCTTGGGCTTTTGAGTCAATTCTTTTCCATGCGACACCAATATGCTTAATGATCATTTTCAGAGATGTTGGGGCTGCTGCTACAACCCACTTTTGGTGTTTCTGCTACAACCCACTTCACTGAAGTTGCACTTGTGCTGTTCACAATTCCTCCCGATCCACCCGACAGCGCCCGATCCCGTCCGACCGCTTCCGAATCTCCGACTAGACGGCGAGCGATCCACTCAGGGCTCGCTGATTTTTAACATCCGACCGGCCGTAAGTTATCGTCCAACGTTTTATCTGCGTCAATATTTTGTGCATACTTGTGCGATTTTATGTGCACCGCCGGAGTATCACCACTGAGAGGGTTGTGGGTCCCTACTCTCTACTCTCTCCTCTCTCTGAAGAGTCGGGGGGAGGGGTTGAGGCCCGTTTTTTACATTTTATAATGCCATCCTGACGTTTTTTTTTTGCAGAATAAAGTGGCCGAAATGTGGGGGGAAATCGAAAATTGGGGGGGGGGGGCTATGGCTACGAAGGTCAGTCCATGTCGCTGCCCAAGTGGCCCACCAGTCAAAATTCCTTAGCCGAGGCCCTGCCGATGCTAGCAAGGTCAGAGAGGCTACAAGCCATTTTGTCATCCTTTACGACGCGGGGGGATAGGTACGAACATATCGTTCTACTTGTAGTGAGCCCCAAAGTCCTAGATGGGCCCAAATCGAGCTAACACTCTTAAAAAAGCGGGCATGCTACTACTATGAGTGAATACCGACCGTCCTCAGGGTGAATGTTTATGAGCAGCCAGTGACCCCGAACAGTGGCGGCGGATTCGATTTTGGCGTGGGGGGGCAAGATCCCAGTCGAGATGATGTCATAGGCGGATCCAGAAAGGCGTTTTCGACGCTGTAGGGGACATACCCCCCCAAAGTGTCCAAAATCCAAAAACTCCTCGGATTTCGATTTCGATTACTGCTGAACAGTATAAAAAAAAATCCTGATAAAAATGTAATTAGGTATTAGGAAACATAAGGTACGTTTTGTCTATTTCGGGCGATGCAGGGGCAGGGGGAAGGGAGTAAATATTTGCTTTAAATGCCCGCTCCCTGGATCCGCCAGTGGACGATGTAACGCATTTCGTATTGCTGTATTAGAAAAAAGCTCCAATGGGAAAAAATTGTGCCATAACCCGATCGCATATCAGATGTTGAAGAACGGTGCCAAACCTTTTGAAGTAGGCGAGCGCTGCTCTTCAATGAGGTAACTCGTTACCATTTCCTCTGTTCATTTTACGTTGGATTTTCGTTTAACTTTCTTTAAAAAGTATTTCTGAGACAGATATCAACTGAAACTAGCTCACAGCGGGAGGAGACCGCTCAAACATTCAGAGACAGTCGGTCGCATCTAAACCTATTGGGACAGCGATCCGCCAGAAACCCTCCCCAAGGCAGTAGTTCGCCAACTAAGCTCACCGAGACGGGCTGTCTCGATGGGTTTATACAGTAAGCCTACAGCAAGGCTTAACTAAGGCCCAAATGCTCGTCAAGCTGGGAACGGAGGGCTGAGGTGAGGGAGCGCGGCGGCGGGCTGGGGTGAAGGAACGGTGGACTGGAACGAGAATCCAGAAGCTCTGGGTGGGGCGTTTCTTTATTAGGGCTTTAGGGTGCGCTGACTGCGGTAAGGTCCAAATTATCACACCAAATTTTGCCATGACATCTACCGGTTCAGGCACTCGAGAATCAGCGGCCAGTGATATCTGCAAAGACGAAGCATTTCCAACCCAGCTTCAGCCTGGTGTCAGGGCGCCTCAGGTGGCTTTAATTACAGTTGCACATATCAAACGACCTCAGTGCAGCAAGTCTGTGGCCGAAACCATTCGGAACAGACTTCAAGGAAAAGTGAGACAAGGTTAGTGCTATCGTTAAGTGCCATTATAGACTTGGGCCCCGTTGGCTTGACCCACTGGAAGGTGGTAGTTATCGGACGCTGCGGGGCATACTCATTTTTTCCCAAAATGCCTTAGATTTTGCTTTCGTGTTCATGGGCGGCGGAACGGGGAGGGCACCGGGGCACCGTGCACCCTCCTTTTGATTTTGGCATTTTAACGTTAGCCCTATGGGCGTTGCATGGAAAGAATGGGACCAAAAGTCGGCAGTGCCCCCCCCCCCCTTAATTGAAGGTGTTCCGCCGCTACTGTTCGTGTTTGATGCTCTTAGCCAGCCTTACGACAGAGGGGGGCCCACTAATGATTAGTGCCCTAACCCTCAAAAGTTTCCAACATTAATTTTTACTTTTTTAATGGTGAAAACTGAAATAAAGCGGATATTGAACTGTGAACATCCAGTTTTTACACTGGCCCCACACAAGCCTCCGAATGCCCAAAGCAGATCTCTGATGACTGGCCTTTGGGTGTCATACCATACCGTGCATTGGTCAATGTGGTCAATGTGTACGACCTCGGCGTTTACCATTTTATGCGCTGGAAACTGTTGCGCTCGAAAAAATCAGGGGAGTGGCTTATTATGCGCGCTCATCAGTCCTAACTACCCGCAAGCGAATGGCTAGCCCTTCCGTCTCCGCTCGCTTGCGATTTGGCATTTATGTAGGTACAAAATAGCGGCAAACGACCACTGAAGGTATGAGTTGCGTCTCTCGCACACTTAAAATATATTTAAATCGAATCTGAAAAGACAAAAAATGATATAAAGCGGAAATGGTTAGCATTTACACATATTCAAAAGGCACCGTTGGACAAACTGTAGGAGCGCAAAGCTGCAATATGGTTATGAAAATTACCACATGCAATAGAAAATATGCAATAGGCTATGAAAATTTTCCTCATGTTTAGGGCACAAATTATGGAGGGGCAAGAATATACGTTTACCCCTCCTCCAAAAGTTTCTTAGGGGACGGTGCCTCCTCTGCCACCCCGTATCCGTCGCCCCTGTAAGCGGTCACTGAAGGCCTGGGCTGCCGCTGCGTCACGTTGACGCTTATAATGCCTCCAAAACTAGGTTGAAGAGAGGAAACTTCAGTTGAACGCGAACGTTTGCCATTTAAGAAAGGCAACGTATGATAAAGTATATGGGCATCTGGTTACATCTTCAGATGATCGAACAGAATAATCAGCTATGTGGTTTCTTGTCTAAACTTTGTCACAAATTATGGGGGGGCAAAAAGATACTTTTGCCCCCCCACGAGTTTGCCAGGGGGGCAGCTGCCCCCCCTGCCCCCCCGAATCCGCCGCCCCTGACCCCGAACATCAATTAAATGTCCCCACTGTCAGGCTAAGATTTTCAGCCTTTAGGCTGGTAAATTTATAAGGGTGCACTGGATGACAGGTATGCCGGACAAACAAAATTCAGTTCATACGTTAACTAGTTCGTGAAACATTTGCATACCTGTACCTATCCAATTGATGTAAGCAATAAAAATACATAGATGCGTACTTACTACTTGATAGGTATTTCAAATGCATCAAAAATGCATTTGATTGATTACCTAGCTGTGTTTTTAGCAGAGAACGAACGTCGAACAGATACACTAATCGCACATTCCTCCCTTGGAACGTCAATTGGACGTCGATTCCCATTGCCCGGTAGTTTCTTCTACAGTGAAGAAAATGTCTCCTGTTCAAAGCGCAAACCATTTTTCCCTTTTCAGAAAAGTAACTCCTAAGCGTTTACCGAAACCAGTCATATGCCTATATGATGGTGAGCCTTTGGACAAAATTGAAAACGAAGTTTAAAATAGGCGTTTTTTTGGGGGGGGGGGGGGGGAGTGGGGATTAGCCCTAAGAGAGCACGGCTTGAGTTTTCGTGAGACGTTTTCGTGTGCTTTTTCATTTATCTACCTAAATGATGTGATATTGTGCGGCCGATAAAACATTATTTTCAAATATTGCTAAATGTTTCAAATGCCCCATCGACATTTCCAACCAACATTAGTGGGAAAATAACAGTGCATTGATTATTTGAAAATGTACGCAATGCATGTTAAAATAAATTTCACGGGTTTATCGCATAAAGTCTTCAACGACGGAACGATTGCCCGTGCAGAATCGTTGTGGATAATGCGCCCCGCCGTCGCATCTCGCGGAGATATCGTCTGAGGGCCGCAATCACAATCGGAGACAGAGACAAATATTAGGCAGGCGCCAAACATCCCAAGTTTACGTGATTTGAGTGCCATACCTGGAAAAGTTACGTGGCCCAGCGAATCAATTGTGTGGAGTGTGACTACGTCAATTTAAAATTCCATTATCATGTAGTGCCCATTTCTCTTACGACATTAGTTTGCTGTTGTGTCGTTATATCCTATACGCGCTGTGAGCTGGAACTGACAGAAAGCCCGATTTAGGTGCTGAGATGGTCCCCCTTCAGCACGGTATCCCATTACCTACCTGCCCGTGCTCCTTAGCTGCCGCAGGTGTGCTCCAAGACCTCCACAGACCAGCACCCTCACACAGGCACCTCTCGAAAGTTGCGGCGCAGCGCACGATCACCGTCTTCTCTGGATCAGCGGCGTCGGAGGAGCGCGGCCCACCGCACGGCGAGCGACGGCCAACTGAGCGGGCGGGTCGCCGACGCCACCTCCGCCAACGCTGCCGCGCCCCGCTCCTACCTACCTGGCGTCGCCTCTGACATCCCGTCCTCTGAGGGATGTCACAATGAAATTGACGCAGTTATGAGCAGTTCGAGATTCTTATTCTAAACGGCGCGTTTTGTGTAGGCATATATCGATTTCAGTAGCGACAGATTATATTTTGGCGTCAACAGCTGAATAAAGGCATTGTACCTACTTCTCTCGCACAACTTCGCACAACTTCGGCCGCTCCCGCACCTCCCGCATGTCTGGGGACGTTCAACAGAAACCCCCCTCGTTTTTCTACGATATCTTTTAGACCAATGCTCACCCGAACAATCGCTTATTGACCTGGGTAAAATGAGCCCCAACTGGAAAGATACATTCGTTGTTTATAACAGTTGCCTCAGCTGAATTACGTGAGTTTGTTACTAGCACACATAAAATTAATATGCCTACCTGTGCGGTTATCTAACGGTGCACCAAAACAAGAAAGTATGCTTATTTTGTTCTAAGCACCTCAAGAGATGGTTACGTATTGAAAGTGCTCATATTGGTATCCGTGCCCTATTACGTGCGAACAATCAGGCAGCGTCAGATTTACAGAGACGGATGCGGACCACATAAGCGAACATGGATGCAACTAGTGATGAGTCGCGACCTTTTCGTTCCCGTGAATGGACCAAATTATCCACAGTTTTTCTCCCAGTGACATGATTTGAACGCTCTCAGAGCGACAAAACACCGACTCACCGCCAGTTCACTTGACCTCAGCCCCTCGGAGTTCACTTCACCCACACACGTCACGACAGTTACCTGTTGAGACACTGATAAAAACTCGTCCACGGGAGACAATTGGACGGGTTCGAAAGCGTTCACCTTGGATATGGGGCGGATGCCAATTGTCCATGTCAGAAACCATGACCACTACCATCGGTAATCAAACTTATTGGCTCACAGGGTTTGCAGTGTCTTTTTGCCGAAATTTAGTTTCATGGACACAGGACAATAGACATTGCACTCAATCAAATAAGTGCTGACATTTGAACATATTAATGAAAACATATGGATGTTGTCAAAACCAGGAATTCAAAGTCAGTTGGAAGATTTTTTTTTTAGCTAAGCGCTGGATTTTCAGGCCCTTTTCTGAAAATAAAATTAGGGATGGAAAACGTTAATATGGGAAGAAACGCATCGCTGTTATTTGATGATAATCACAGGACTAGGAGGCGCCACTTTCATCATTGTTCTTCAGGGAATTCGAGGGTTTGGACAAAATAGCCCTTACCAGCGAGTCGCCACACGCTTATAACTAATTATATAGTGCCGAATTTTTCGGCCATCGCACAAATCACAACCCAAATTATGAAAAGATACGGCAGCAATATACTTGTTTATTTGTTTTCTAATACCATCTCTAACGACTACAAGCATTTGCGCGACAGGAAACGTCGAATAGTCAGCCGGATAGGCGAAGTGCGAGCACTTTTTGACTGAGCGAATTAGGCGTGCAGCTTATCATCAAACCAGAACATCGCACACAGCGCAAAGAGTGAAAGCAGACACTTGGCAGGGACTTAGAGATATTCAAACGACATGGCACACTACGCACTGATGGCGCTCGCATAGCCCCGCTCAACAGTTTGACGGCACCATAGTTGCGATAATTATAGTTTTTAACACTATACTGGGAATGGGAGTGAGACGCCACCGCCATATTTCTACGATACCTGCATATCGTAATATCGTGCATTGTAATAATCTACGTGTACAGCAGCTTTGCATCGTTCTACACGTACCGGCCTGATCAGCACATATATCTTAGGGACATTGCATTGCTACGCCACTCGTCTGTAACGTACAAATATTAACCGCCTTCACTGCGACCAGCGGGCATGGAACCAATTTGGCAAAACCGACAAATCCAACATTCAGGGCAGTCACCATTCAGTGCTCCGCCCATCCGCAGACTCCAGGAATGACCCCAGGCCAGTACGTCCGAGTACCCTGCCTCAAACTGCGTCCAACTCTACCACCGCACTCCCAGATATATGTCCTCCAATGGCAGCTACAACCGATTGCACGTCCCTCAGAGCCGGACAGGGCGGTGGCTCCACTGCTGCAGCTCTGAGTCTGCGACCGATCCCAGGCCAGCCTCTCACAGAGGCTCCACGTCCTTTCCAGTCGCTAGACCGCCGCCGGAATCTGGCCATCGGCTCTGGAGCCGACTCCACACAGCTCACACATCTACTGGCGTTAATGAGTAACTCATTGTTCTGAGCTTCGAACTATTACTGGCACACGAACGCACACCGCAATCATTTAACAGTCAACATGACTCTCCAGCAACCATCACTGCCAGTGGCAATGCCGTCACCAAACAGCCGTACATCATCATTCATCTTACACTCCACGCTACCGCCAGCCTTGGGCCCGGCATCCACTGCATTGCTGTGCGTTTCGGTCGCATTCGCTGACGCCGGGGGTCACCCCGACCGCCTTCGGTCCGGTCCGACCAGCTCCGCGGAGCCGGCGCTCAAACCAGCTCTCCGATTGGTGCGTGCTCCAGCCACAGGTCGTGTAAAAACTTGTACAGCTCCACCGACACACCGACCTGGGAACGCGGCCGACAGTCAGCGAACGGGGCGTACAGGTGTGCGCACATACCGCATACGAGAGGTGAGCGTACAGGTCCGTAAATGATGGGGCAGCAGAGCATATTGACGGACACTGCATTCGACAAAGAAACACGGAAACAGGGAAAGATTCCCATAGGCCACCAGGGTGACGAGGGATACGAATACAAATATACATAGTGTATAAGAAGGAAAGACGAGAAGAGTGACACAAAGACAAGAGCGTCACAACGACAGGCATTCAGGGCGCCGAACACACTGCATAGTAATGTGAGTTAAATGTCCACATACCAGGAGCCAAGCACACAGATACTACAAGACGATATACGAATCAGTACAGATCTGCAGTCTACGAAATGATTACAACTAGCGCTGAAGAAGTACCGAGAAATAGACAGTAGATGCGTAAGCCACAGTAGCGATATAACAGATGCAGAGCGTTGTCAAAGGTGATCTTAGCCTTTGTAATACAAGAGAAATGCTAGCTATGACACGGGGAAAGAGATCAAAGAGATAGCCGTCCGCATAATAGGCTGGTAGGATCGTAACTGAGCATACTAGCGGCCCTCCATCCTCCTAAATTAGACGCAATTTAGAAGTAACGCCATATTGTGAAATGTGAACCCCTTCCCAGCGCCGCTTTGAGCAGCGAAATGCTTGACATCAGAGGCTCCGCTTCCGAAATGTGATCGCCAAAAATAGCCGTACTCAGCTAAACGCTGGTCCAACGTTACTTGCTGTCAATGAACCACGATCTTGCATTATATCAATCAGAGGTAAGGGCAACCGAGGCCCATGCATTCAGAGGACAATTGTTATCGTGGCGTCTCATAACAAAACAACACGCAACTGTGAGCAATACGGTGTTCCACCAAAGCTCATAAAGTGCCACTTTCACGGTGCCAGGAGCTCATTTACCCGCATTACGCGATACGACGACAAACACGTAGTCTGGGACCGCTCAAACTACTGAGATGTCACCTCGTCTGGCAAACATATAATGCCGAACAGGCGCTAAGTAGTCAGACTACTTGCATACGGGTTCGGATCGGTGATAAGATACAGACGTGCACGTCGAGACGCCATTCAATAAACAGTACATCCAGTGGCAATATTTTGCTAGCAAATACTGATAAAATTGACCTATGATTGAATGTCACATTCACTCTCACAGAAGTAGCACCCAATGACTTAATTTCCATGATTAACATTTAGCATGGTTGACATTTTTTTGGCAGGCATCGCCATGCGAAATAGATCAACCTGTCCAAATAAAGAGTCACGGAGGAGCTAAATACTCGTGGAAGAGGCAGAGATGGACGGTTACCTTGTAGGGCGTGGGGTTGAGATTGCGTTTGATGTCCTTTCGCAGGGACATGAGTGACGCCTGGACCCTCTGTCTAATCTCGAACAGCGACGGCAGCGGCAGCTGCACCTTGTTGTCCTTCCAGTAGGTCTGGGGGCGAACCGGCGGCGGCCACCGTCAGACATTGGCGAGTCGCACGCCACACATAGCAGCTGTATACAAACCAGCATCTCCTGTATCAACACCGCGAACATATGTACCAGCGATGTGATGAAACATATACAAAATGGAAGTGATAAATGAAAAACAAAAATGAGTATGATTAGCCTTACCCCATATAAACAGACATGAAACACCTATGGCTCGGAACTATTAAGACGAGTTGGTGAAGAGCATGCAGGGACGATTGACCATTTGCAGTCCTTCCAGCACTAAAGCTCCATTTAAAGCTTACTAAAACTCCATTTAAAGCTTACCGTTAATCTATCACTTTCTCAAACAGCTTCCAAGTAGAAACACAGGACTGGTATGGTCAATGCCGTTCGTGCTAATCCAAGGAGGTGAAAACGGTAAGTAGACCAACCGTCTATACCTATTCTTGGGCAGCTATTAGGAAATCCGGCGGTCAGTTTTTTTTTTCTGAGCACCCCATCCCACCACAACGTGAATTGAATGCGTCAAAGCACCATCTCCTCAATGACGAACATCACTTGGACTGATCAAATCCTACATCTAGCATCCCGTTCCGACCGGTATTCGCTCAACCCGACCCCGCCTTCTCCCATTACGATATCCGGCGCGAGCCGCCCGCCTCTAGTGGCGACATGTGATTGTAACCAGAGCACAAAGCATTCCTGGTGGTCGTCGGACCACCGCAGCGGGCGGGCCGGGGATGTGACGGGCCGGGTCCAAACGATCGGGTCCCGCAGCGCCGCCCCAGGCCCGGCCGGGAGGCGGCGGACTACTTCAGCCTATTTGGTGAACGTTCCACTCGCGATTGTTCCGAGACGGGAACCCATCGAGAAGGTTCCAATGAGTTGAGACAGAGCCAGAGAACACTGGTTAGCAGCATTGTTCAAATGAGAACGATCTATCTGGATTATGTAATAGACTATGAGGTAAATTGTACATATAATCAAGAATCAAGAATCAAGGTTGTTTGGGCTCTGGAAGAAGACGTCGAGGTCTATGTTGTAGCCCATTTCTTTTTTGAATCACGCGTTTTTCTACATCAATTTGATTTCTCTTGGGTCAGTCTTGTCTGTCTGCCCGATGTTTGTCGTATCTTGACTTAAATTGGTTAGATGTTTTTGCCATCTTGGTGTGAGAACTTAACAAATTCCATTTATTTATAACTCTTTGTGAGAAAAATCTTCCTCTCTTCAACGTCCAGTGGTGGGGCTTGTACAGTTTGAGGTAATCTCGCTCTGTTCGGTTTCTAACGTTAAATAATTGGGTGAGGTCACACTCGTGGAGCTGATGGAGGATTTTGTGGGTCTCAAGTAAGTCTCCCCGTTCTCTTCTCTCTTCTAGGGTGGTAAGC
Source organism: Amphibalanus amphitrite (assembly GCF_019059575.1). NCBI lineage: Eukaryota > Metazoa > Arthropoda > Thecostraca > Balanomorpha > Balanidae > Amphibalanus > Amphibalanus amphitrite. The sequence goes on along the minus strand of NW_024881525.1, from coordinate 413,938 downwards.
TTAAGCTGTCTCAGCCGCTCTGGATAACCCTTGCAGTAGCTGCCTCTTGTAGCTGCCCTTTGAACTGTTTCAATCTTCTTGATATTATATTTCTTATATGGAGACCACACTTGGGGACATAATTCAATGTGAGGGCGAACAAATGTTTTGTATGTGAGATTAAACATGTAACGTCATACGTCATACATACGTCATGCATACATGTATATCGGCCAACAGATATGCTATCACATGAAAACGGCGACCGGTGACGGAAAATATGAATTCCCGAGCATAATCTATTATTATTATATTATCGACGCATTGAACTGAAAATGCGTGCATTCATGCGTTGACAATCGATCTACCGAACGATATATGTGCTCTCAGCTATGTAAAAACACACCCGTATTGCACTCGGCCATCTAAGAACAGAATCGGATTTAACTTTATCACCATGTCAGCGTGCGACCTGAAAAATTACGTCGCAGCAACATTGTATCCAGTATGGGAGGAAAACTAACAGTAAACCGGCGCAGCGGCTGATTGGAGGCGTTTTTATTTTGACATATTTTACAATACCAATGGCAGGAACAAGATGAGCTGTGAGATATGTAGTATTACAGCACACAGGACGTCAGCCCACACAAAATGCGCATCAAACTGCCAATTCGTCCGTCTGGAAATTAGCACTCAGTCTGATCCACAACCTCAATATTGACGGTCAATATGACTCCGAAGTGTGAAAGCAATATCCACCAAAGCTTCCTTTTGAATTCCAGTGGTGGCGGTGTCCCAGAGGCGAGCTCAGGTGAAGTCCCGCCGGTCCTATGGTTTCCGAGCTCAGCCCAGCTGCGTCGCAGCCTTGACGCGGCCACGGGTCACCGCCATAGCACGGCCGGTTATGATCTGATTTGCGTGCCAGCGGCCCTAAGTAGCCCTAAAATGCCGCTAGACCACAGCGCGCGACAGGGGGACGGCCAAAATAGACCGGGAATGGCCCACCGGCTGCTGCCGATAACGGCACACAGGGCAGCATGGGAGAGCCGGCGAGCGGCACCCTAAAGGGAAGGTTAACTTCGTTCGCAATCAGTTTGTGTCTTTGTGTTTGTATTTGTATTGAGACTGGGACTCTCCACAGGTGGCCATCACGAGCCCAGTTGACATGGTGTATTGCTTGCTCTGGTGTGAGTTTGGGTAATCGTAATCAACATATTATAGGATTAAATTGGACTTACTCCACAAGAGAATCGTTTTCGGTCGGAGCTTTCGACATGTATTACATGTCCTCTTCAGCGAAGGTCGGTAATCGGGGCGAAAATAAAACGTTCGGGTCGAATCGAATCGCACAAGATGTCGGTGAGCTGCGCAGAGTTATTTAGGCCGCTTGAATTATAAAATAAGCAAGACTGAAACACGTGACGACAATAAGAGTACACTCAATGAGAAAGTCTACCAAAAAACAAGAACGCATACCACACTAATAAAATCCTAAAAAATATAGAAATCAATACATACTATCTCGGTACAGAAATATAAAACGTTATACATACCTATAAATACCACAAAAGTTAAAAACTACAAAGATGCTAAAGCAGGTGGGGTACAAAAGTGTAAAGAGATCAATATAAAAAACACTATCACACGATATAAATGTTTAAAACACTATAAAACTACTGGCAACCACGACGAATTATTGGCAGCCAGCGGTCTTGCAGCAGCGCACCTGAGTTTCTGTTCACATTCGCATCATTAGGCGACACCAAGACGGCCTCCCGCCGTCCCACAGTCCGGATGTACGCCGACTCGAGCAGCAGTCGCAGCTGCTCCGAGTCGGCGTACATCCGGACTGTGGGACGGCGGGAGGCCGTCTTGGTGTCGCCTAATGATGCGAATGTGAACAGAAACTCAGGTGCGCTGCTGCAAGACCGCTGGCTGCCAATAATTCGTCGTGGTTGCCAGTAGTTTTATAGTGTTTTAAACATTTATATCGTGTGATAGTGTTTTTTATATTGATCTCTTTACACTTTTGTACCCCACCTGCTTTAGCATCTTTGTAGTTTTTAACTTTTGTGGTATTTATAGGTATGTATAACGTTTTATATTTCTGTACCGAGATAGTATGTATTGATTTCTATATTTTTTAGGATTTTATAAGTGGGGTATGCGTTCTTGTTTTTTGGTAGACTTTCTCATTGAGTGTACTCTTATTGTCGTCACGTGTTTCAGTCTTGCTTATTTTATAATTCAAGCGGCCTAAATAACTCTGCGCAGCTCACCGACATCTTGTGCGATTCGATTCGACCCGAACGTTTTATTTTCGCCCCGATTACCGACCTTCGCTGAAGAGGACATGTAATACATGTCGAAAGCTCCGACCGAAAACGATTCTCTTGTGGAGTAAGTCCAATTTAATCCTATAATATCTATTTGCTCTCCACACTAACATGTCTCTAAGTCTGCGTAATCAACATGTCATATATCGACTCACAGTTATCCCACTGACTTCTCGAGCCTAATACATGTGACTTATGATACCCAGGACAGGTTCTCACCTCCGACCTAATATAAACTGATGGTCCCGCGACCTCTGGGGTCGACACTCACCCGGTGTAGATTCACCACCTTGGACGGGCTCACGTAGGTTCGCAGCTTCTCCTGGAACGGGTGACGACAGAGCGTCTTCTGCGTGCTGGACGCCTCAGGCGACGGCTCGCCGAACCGCGTCATCAGGTCGATCAGTGCCGAGCCTGCCGAAAGGACAAGGGAGGGACGGACGTGACCGTCAGCTGGTCAATAGGGAGGACGCCGGCATAAAGGACACCACCATACCCGGCATGACTTTCATAGACCATCGGTAAGCGCTACTGTGAATGTTAGCTAGCCTAAAAAGGCATCGAATCGCATACCATCTAGTCAGCAACCGAATGGCTAATTTGCATTCATTTTGCAATACATTGGTACTTAACATTGGTTTAATCGGTCACATAGTACCTATAAACCAGTGACGGGTCGGTTTTACAATCAGTCACGCACCATTCCAGCAAATCATTTTCTCTATCCCCACGCCACTTAGTATTCTTGATTTCTCAGGACCCTGCTCCATAATTTGCAGGCGATAATGCCAAGTTGCTGGCCACAGACATCGTAGATCCAAGCAGGATGTATATATCATCACAGACTCTCGTTACACCGTGCCAACCGTCCTAAGATGGTGCCATCTCCATATATGATAGGGGAGAGTGGGGTGGGTTGTATCAGTTTTTACTCCGAGACCCATAACCTCGTAACTATCCGTGATAAACTCATTATTTCCATACTGTCCCCTTCCTTGATTCTTCTGCTTTTTTGTGCAAAGTAACTTTTCCGCTACCTCTACCAGTTTTTCTTCTACGGTCTCCCGAATAGAACAATGTTTTTGGTACAACTTGCCCCATGGCTTGGGTGAGTTGTATCACATGGTGGGGTAATTTGTATCACTATTTCACGTTTCAGGGAGTGTGCTTGCTACTGGTTTTGAACATAACAACAACATTAAATGGGGTTAATACAATGTACAGGTATGCTCAAAGGCTTCACTTTATTAGACCAAACTTAGGTCAATGCAATCCGAACGAAACATCAACAGACTAGACGCAAAAGTGGCCCGTTAAGAGCAAAGAAGCTAACACATTGTGCCGAAATGGAACGAGCATTGACTAGCTACCTACAAACGCGAGCCAGGGCTTAGCTTTCGCGATCAAAAGCAACATACCCATACATACATACATACATACATGTTACAACATACCCCACCCGGCTCTGATACAACATGTACCTAGCCGCCATCTTGGAAAAAAACATCCTCGTGCTCAAAAAACAGCGGACAGCTGGAGAAATCCGTTTTCACTCACGCAGCCTTAGAACCTACCCTCACCACCGCTACGGAGATCTTTCAAATTCGTGCACATCTAAATGCCCAGAATACACATTTTCTTGCAACTTATCTTTTAGAATGACATTAAAAAAATATAAAATCGGCTCTCACCTCGAGACGCGTCCACTCAGCCACAAGACAGAACAGGGAAAGATGGCGCCCGGAAAACCTCGTCGGCTGGTCGTGTCGCGAGCGCCATCCATTGGATAAGTTTGGCACAATTCGCCCTGATACAACTTGGACATGATACAACTCTCCCCGCTCTCCCCTACCTATGCCTAATGCGTCAACTTCCGCCTTGTGGCTTGCTTTGAAAAAAAAAACAGTACTGTATTTTTAGATGGCACATGTTTTTTTTTTACAATTTTCATACAATATTAATGAGACAAGATTAATAAATAAACGTTTATTTTTTCAGTGATACATTCCTATGATTATACAGCTGCGTTTTTGTAGTATTGGCTGCGTTTTAGCGTAAAAAGACTTTTGACGCAGTTGCGCCACATTTGTAGCATTGGTATATCAAACCGACCGGCCGTTTTGATGTTTATTTATATCAGACAGGGTATACAGGAATTTATTTTCTAGTCAATACATAATGAATTAAGTACATTATTAAGGCATTGTTTTGTATCTCATACGTTTATAGAGTGCAAAACAACCAACATATAGCAAAAAGTAGGTAAGGAATCCGAATATCTCAATTCAGTTTTGTAGGTAGGTACCTAATTGTAATGAAAATCCAAATAGTTACAACATTTCAGGACACCGTTGTTAGGTTCTCTGCTAAATTGCAACAGTTTGAATAGGTACTCAGCATACCGAAGGGGGAAAATTGGTGGGTAGGATTGTTCAAGTTTTAAGTTTTGTGTGAGTGGGATTATCCATTTTAAGTTGTATGCCTATTGCCTTCCGATCTCATTTTTAACAGTGAACGTTATTTATTGTTATCAGAATTAACTGAAATAAACTAGCTTGTTGATGTTTCCAGAGAAACCAATATCACTAAGAAGCTGCTACCAGCTGCTAGTAACTTGCTGTGAAACAGGCCATAGATGCACAAATAAATTTAAGGCTTTGGCTTGCGAACAAGACATCAGCCACGCCTACCATGATGCATGGTTACAGTACATAGTAAACTGATAAAAACACAAGGAAATATCTGGAAACTAAAAAGAGGACACCAAAAGGAACTAACCAATTGCATGGTTTTGCTTCATTCAAGCAATTTTGTTGTTGCATCAATGAACAGCAGGTACCTACAAGCTATGCATTTTTGATTGCACACCAATATTACCTAGTTAAGATAACATTGCATTTCCGAATTGAAAAATCATGTCAAAGAATGTGTGAATGCATAAACATCTGTTACATGTTCACTTTAATTGCAAAGATGTGCTGGTCATGATATATTGGGTGTTGGTCATGACTTATTTATAAAATTCATATGGTCCAATCAATCACAGGGTAAGAGCCATCAGAAACATTTACCTACTTTTATGTAAGCAGCCCTTTGAACATCTGAAAACAAGTCATCCACTCCCATATTTTAATTTGGGTGCATCTTAATGGAATTGACAAAGCTCTATAAAAATTAAACTTGACTACTCAAACTGTTTTCCAATAATCATGGAGCAGTGTTCCTGTATTTCACTTCTTCTTGCACTTGAAACAAAACGGTTCATTTTGAGCACCACTTTGCAGGCCACTGGCAATTCACATCACCAATAACATGATTTTTATCATGTATAATGTATATCATGCATTTATCAATTATATTGGTTAAGTATTGATGAATTATTATCTATCATGTTTGTTAGGCTATAATGAATATGGTAGAGTCACTGATCAGATAATTCAAAATATTTCATCTTTTCACTTATGCTTTAGTATCATCATCTTATTGATAAGGACTACAGATTTCCACACATGTAACATTTGTATCCCTGATCACTGTTTTGACGAGACTGGCAGAATTACACGAAGAAATTTGGGCAATTTATGCTGTCATCACCCTTAAAGGGACCCTCCCACCTTAGCATTAGTTTTGAGTTGAGATAGCCAAATTGGTGGCCATGGCCTGCAAATACCGGTTTGGGCACTCAAAACATCGAGAAATGCTTTAATTCGAAGATATGGAATTTCAAACTTGCAGTTTTCGGATTCTAAGGGGCTAATGCATTGGTATGCCCCCTTAGAATTTGTGACGTCAGCGGAGATCTAACGATTTTTAAATCTTAGACTAAAACCATCGTTAACACGTGGTGGTATACGCTGCTTTGCGCGCAACGTCTGCCGCATTTTAAGGCTGCCAAATTATTGCTTCCAAATAAAGTCGCTAGTAACAGGGAGATCCCAAAAAGTAAACAAAAGTAAAAGCCTAATATCTTGAAAACTGGTGAATATTTTTCGGTGAAATTTGGTAGATATTCGTTTTCGCTCTTTCTGAACCAAGGGACATCACTTTCATGCCAATTCATTATTTTTTTTGAAGGTGGGAGGCATAGGCGGCGGAACGATTTGAGACAAGGGGGGGCACCATGGCTCAAGGAGCCAAACCTAGGGTACCCCCAAATCCTGTTTTCTCATCGGATTTAGGCCACTTATTTTTCGTCACAGCCCTGACACGATGATTTTTTTTTTTTTTTACTAAACGAAAATGGCAGTTCACCCCCGTATGCAGGGTTGTACCTAATTTTATATCTCTTTGTGGGGGCATATGCACCCACAATCCTGAATTATGCCCCCACAATGATGAAAAAGCACCCACAAGTCTTTTACAAGGCTGCAAGCGTCCTTTCGAGAGCACGGTGCCCTTCGCATGCTCTAACGGCGTCCTCCTGACCGTCTCGCGTTCATGGATAGCGTTTTTAATCACTCGGCGCCCTTCTGGGAGAATGGCGCACTTTTGACAGCACCGCGCCATTCTCATGGTCTAACGGCGCCCTCCTGACCGTCTCGCGTCCTTAGGTCTCTGTTCACCGTGCATCCCTCGACTATTCGGCGCCCTTCTGGCCTCTCAGCGCCCCTGAACCACATATAGCGTTTTCAATCACTCGGCACCCTTTTACGAGAATGGCGCCCTTTTCATGATCTCAAGGCGCCCACGTAACCATCTGGCGCCCCCACGTCCCCACCAACGTAGCACTACTGACTGTGCGGCGCCCTTCTGGCCTCTTAGCGCCCCTGGACCACATAGCGTTTTCAATCACTCGGCGCCCTCCTAAGAGAATGGCGCCCTTTCGTCTCACGGCGCCCTCGTAAGTCGTAACCGTCTGGCGCCTCCACATTTGGTGCCCCTCCTACTGGATGGCGCCTCTCTACATATTTTTTACGTCCTTCCGGTCAGTTTCCACTTTTAAGCGTGTATTTGCTTAGTCAGACACGTCACTTGAAGCGCCATTCGGCTAGCAATGTTATCAAATTCGGTGTTAATTTAGGCTCCCACATAAAGAATATCTATCGCGCCCCAAAACGGCCTGGCGCCGGGCGCCCCTACAGCTGGGCACCCACAATCATTTTAGGAAAATTACACCCCTGCCCGATGTGTGGTTAACTTTAAGCTGATCCTCAAGTACCTATGTGTTTCATGTTTGTCTCTTCCTTATTGTCGTTTGATAAATTCCATTTATCCTACATGTATAATTCCCAAGAAGCCATCGCAGTACTAATCAGTGGCGAATCCCAGGGTGGAGGTCACATGGGTCATGACTTAGGGCCTGGGGTCACCACATGCCTGCCAGGAGCACCACAGGCCTGACAGCCGACAGGGGCACCACAGGCCCGCCAGGGGTGCCAAAGGCCTAGCAGGGGCACCACGGGCCTGTCAGTGGCACCACAGGTCTGTCAGGAGCACCATCGGCCTAGCAAAAGCACTACAGGTCTTCCAGGGGCACCACAGACCTGCCAGGGGCACCAGAGGCCTGTCAAGGGCACCACAAGCCTGTCGTTGGCAATTTAGGATTGTCAGAGGCACCACAAACCTGTCAAGGGCACCTGCGTTCTAACAGGGGCACCACAAACCTGCCAAGGCCCAGGGACACCACAGGCCTAGCAAGGACACCACAGGCCTGTCAGGGGCACCACGGGCCTGTCAGGGCCCATGGGCACCTAAGTCATGTCAGGGCCCACCGTAGGCTTGTCAGGGGGCAAGGTAGGTAGGTACCACAGTCTTTCCAGGGGCACCAGCGGCTTAGCAGGGGCACCAGTCATCACATGACTAACCAAAAATAAAGAAAAAAAACTGAAAATAGGGCACCACCAAAATTGAGTGGCCGAAATCCGTTGAGGTTTTAATTTTGGGCATAGGTAGGGGCACCACTTCGATTCATGAACCTCCCCTTAGAGTTTTCCCGAATCCGCCCATGGTACTAATACATCAAATTTAAGGGGGGGCACCTTGCTATTGGTGCCCCCCTTGCAGAATTCAAGGGGGGGCACGGTGCCCCGGTGCCCCCCCCGTTCCGCCGCCTATGGTGGGAGGGTCCCTTTAACCCGCGCCGGGCCGGTGCTCCGCGACTTCCGCGCCGGGCCGGGGGGGGGGGGGTCTGAACACCTCCCCCCGTCTAACTCGGCTCCTGGGCCACGTAGCGACACGCGGTAAGCGGCATTCGAAAAAGCGTCAAAAATAATGACTGAAACACTTGGGTCATTTTTTGGGTCAGGTCCAAGGTCAGGTCGCCATAGGTCATCAAAGGTCAAATGTAGTCCATTTCAACAGATTTGGAAACTGCCAACGGCTATCTCGGGAACCAATAGAGCTACAGCGCCGCGGAAAAGCGCATTCGATAGCCTTTTTACAAACCTTTCTGAGTTATGTTCTCAGATTTGACCTCAGGTCAACGGTTTAGTCTCCAGAGGTCAAAAATTGTAAAAATAGCAGTTTTCACGAAAATGATTTTTCGTCAATAACTTTTGACTCAAGAGAGCTACGACGACATTACTTTAGACAGCATCGTGTTCCTCTCGTCGAGACGCGTCGAATGAACTATTTGTTGACCTTGAAAGGTCATCTTGAAAATTTGACCTCAGGTCAAGGTCATGACCTGACCGGAAAGGGTCATGTTGCATAGCAGTCGATCCGTATCGTCGAGCTGAATACATCTGACGTGTTTTCATCGCCCTAGCACGTCTTTATCAAAAGTTATAGCAAAAAAAAAAAACTGCTGGTGACCGTTCATGACCTGAGATGACCTCAGGGGCACACAGAGTGGTCACAGGTGCATTTTTCCGATTCAGTGTGTCATGTTTACTTGTGAATTGATGTTTGAGAGGGTTTTGAACATCATTCGTCCAAAAGAGGCGCATTTCAATTTTCTCCCATTGACTTACAATGGAGAGGTCGCAATATTGACCTGACCTTAGGTCACCGATATCAAAATTCCGAGATATAAATTTTGTATATACTGTTCCTCTTATTAATCGCTGAAAGTTTCAAGGCGATCGATCGGTTGGTGTAGCTATGACGAGGATTGAAACTTTTTTCTGAGGTGAGGTCACTTGACCTGACCTGGTGACCTGACCTTGAGAGCCCTGGGTCTGAACTTTTCACAACATGTGTGGAAAAGATGCATGAACAGGTGTGGCGCGGAGCGCCGCTGTTTTTGAGATATCTGCGGAAAAGCACAGGTGTTCAAACACTCCCCCCCCCCCCCCTCCGGCCCGGCGCTGGTTAAAATATCATTGAGCCGAGCCTAGAGTTCCACATCATTGGGAACCGCTGCGCCTCGTAGGCAGCTGTCCGTATCAGGTTTTCGCTGCTGCCCTGTGTCGGCAGCGTCTGGTCGGGCATCTCTCGCCGGCTCGCTAGGCATGGTACGCGCTGTCAGGTCCGCCGCACTGCTGTTGGGCTTCTTGCTGCACGTTCCGCATCAGCAGGCTACCGCACAGTCCACAGTATCTCCGTCACAGTAAGTTGGCGCGGACCCCCGCTACAGGGCGCCAGTCGCAGGCTGTTCGGTGATGGGTTCCAATAACGCACACATAAGCCGCATGCAGTCATCATTCATGTTGATATTATTGTTGAGATGGGCTTCTCAATCGTTTCGAAGGCCCGTGTGATAATGAATCCCTTTGTCAAAATGTTTCACATTGTGTGCAATAACCTACCGAAGTTATTCAATCAGAATTAACCTAACCATTCACAATGTCTTGTCGCTGTACCTCACAAAGAAGATAACGTTTTCTTATTTGATCTTCCCCATCGCTAGTTTGGGACAGGAAAATAGTTTTAGAACATTGTACACCAAACTCCGTTACGTCTTACATGAAGCAACTTCTGAACCATCAGCTGTACCTACATACCGCATTGTGTGCACTGTGCATGTGGTTTTGGGATATCAATTTCGAGCTATGTTTCAGCTCGGACAAACTTTTCACCAAACGTAACACAAGAGGCGCCGTCAAGGAATTAAAGGAGTTCTGCTGTGATACATTATATTTCATGGAACCCTTATTCTTAGCAAAATACAGAAGGGATATGACGTGGATTGGGGACATGTTGATATCTTTCTTTTGTATTATAATTTACCCAGAAGTTCAGTAAAATTGTCACTGAACGAGGTGATTGGTACTGATGAACGAATGTGAATTGCTACGCTGCATTGCTTTCAAAACAATAAATCCGTTTTAATATTAATAACATTGTTATCCATGACCTCATACATAACCGTGTCGCAGTTCGGGCTAATCGACTCCGTTGCGCCCTGCTCCAGGTCTGCCGAGGCGTCATCTGGCGGCGGCGGCATGTCGGGACCGGCCGACGACCGGCTGGTGTTCAACGCCACGTGGCACGACGAGCGCGCCGCGCTGCTGCGCCACTTTGTGCTCTCCTACTATGTGGACGACGGCACGCTGGAGCTGTTCGAGCCCAAGCTGCGGCGCGTCTTCCTGCGCCGCTCGGCCGTGGACACGGTGGCCGCCGACGACCTGTGGGTGGGCGCGCGGCTGAACGTGTTCGGTCGCCAGGTGGAGCTGACCGACTACGGCACAGAGGTCACCCGGCGGCTGCTTAGCCAGCGCACGCAGCGCACACTCGCCATCGTAAAGCCGGACGGGGTCGCCAATCTGGGCCACATCCTTAACTCAATCACGCTGCACGGCCTGAAGATGACGCAGGCGCGGATGGTGCGGCTGACGCGGGCCGAGGCGGAGACGTTCTACGCTGAGCACGCGTCGCGGGCCTTCTTCCCCAAGCTGGTGGAGTACATGACCTCGGGCCCGGTGGTGGCGCTCGAGCTGCTCGGACGAGACGCAGTGGCCCGCTGGCGGCAGATGATGGGGCCCACAGACTCAGAGGCGGCGCGGAGGGACGTGCCCGACTCCATTCGCGCCCAGTACGGCACCGACAAAACGCTCAACGCCGTGCACGGTTCGGACGGCGCCGAGGCGGCCGCGCGTGAGATCCCCTTTTTCTTCCCCGCTGAGCGCGACGCTCCGCGGCCGCGCAGCTCTGTCGAGCTGTGCGGCTCGAGCACGTGCGCCGTGGTGCGGCCGCACATCGTGCGGGACGGTCTGCTGGGCCAGCTGCTGGCAGCGCTGCAGGCAGCCGACTCCGACCTCCAGATCACCGGCCTGGAGCTGCAGTGGCTGACGGAGGCGCGCGCGCGCGAGTTCCTGGAGCCGTACCGCGGCGCGGTGGCCGAGTTCCCGGCGCTGGCCGCCGAGCTGGCCTCCGGGCCGGCCGTGGCGCTGGCACTTCGCTGGCCGTGTCAGGGCGCTGACGCCGTGGAGGCATTCCGCCGCGTGGTGGGGCCGCGCGACCCGGCCATCGCCGCCCTCCTGCGGCCCCAGTCGCTGCGAGCCAAGTTCGGCAGGGACCGCGTGCGGAACGCGCTGCACTGCACCGACCTGGCCGATGACGGCCCGCTCGAGTGTCGCTTCTTCTTTGGTGGCGAGGAGTCATGACGTAGGGTCGCTCTTACTGGTCACAGGCATACACCGGATACATATCCACGAGTTACCAGCCGTCCGTTGCCGCCCGGCACTGAAACGTTGTCGCGTTCAATTTTGAACGCGCGATCGTGATGTCCGCGGAAGCGCACTAGTCTCACACTGCCCATCGGTCCGCAAGCGACTGATGTATTTTTGTCTCACAATGTTGTCGTTTATTTACCTTTGTATTTTTTGCTCGTGGTTTTCATTGAGCTGGGTGATATAATTTGTGCCTTTCTCATGAGGATGTTACAATAAAAGAAGGGGGTGTGCTTACCTTTTTCAAATCTTTACCTGGCTTCAGGTGTATGTTACTGAGAGAATGGTGCAAGACTTCAATGTGCTGAATCTATGACCTAGAAAATGTCGAGGTCAGCTCGGGAACTAGTTACAACTTACACATAGACCAGTTTCATTGCCCAGTGGCTGGCCGAACGTTTTGTTAATTTTTTTTTAGGGTGACAGTCGACATACAGAACTGCTAAAATAAATCGCACAGAAAACTGGAGCTCAAAGCCAACGGCCTCAACCTTCAAAGATTTCGAGCCACCACCTGTACCTGTATATCGCCTGCCTCCGGCCGAATCGTGTCCGATCCAGTGACGACTACGTACCGTCCTTGCCAAAGAGCCGGTAGCAGGCCGAGCGTCCCGGGATGCTGACTTTCTCCACCTCTTGGCTGAGCTTCATCCGCGGCTTGCCGTTAATCTCCACCAGTTTGTAGACGCAGCCCAGCGCCGGCTGCCGCTGACATGTTACTGTGGGGATACGCATACACAGCGGGAAGTTGGACGCACGCAGCAACAGGGTGTGTGCAGAAAGAATTGTTAGCGAAACAAACACGATATATGTAGAATGAAACATACAAGTTTCTTGCTTGATGTTCAATATCGTTTGGTATGCATGTGAAAATGTACCAAGCTTGTTGGTTTATCTTACTTAACCTGTCATATTTAAAAACACGTTCTGGCGATTTATGAAAAATGCAAACAATCGGACAATATCTCGATATAAATGACAGTTGTGAGCTCGAGCGCAGCAACCCGTCTCTGACCTAGGTGGGTGCCGATGCCGAAGCAGTTGATGCTGTGCTCCTGTTCGTTCAGTGAGATGATGGTCTCCTCGTTGATGTCGTTGGAGGCTACGATCGTCATGGAGGCGAACCATGGAATGTCGAACCTGACGGGTACCCGCGGCCGTCAGTTCTGTTCGAATGGTCACGGCGCGAGACTCGTTACAGGAACACCGAAATCCACAGCAAACTGCCAGTCGAAAATCAAAGAGCGTTACAGCTTTTTGCAGAACATTTTAACTGTAAAACTAAAAAACTGACGTGGTAACATAACTCGTTGAATGTCAATGAAAAATTCAATGCTATGCAAATTCTTCTTTTCCATCAAGTCAAGCTAACTTTCTGACTGTAAGGTCCTGACTGTGGCAAAGAAACGGTCCAGCCTTCCTTGCTACTAAGCGCTGACTGAGCCCCTGTCCCATCTATCGCCCCCCGCACTCACTGTTGACTGATTTTCTCGAACATGTCCCGCGCCGTGCGGGACAGGTAGGCCAGGTCGCCGCTGTCGATCCGAATGCCCAGCGCCCGGTAGCCGAGGTCGTTCAGGGTCAGCGCCACGGCGCAGAAGTTGAGCAGACCCGACCTGTGGTGACCGGTAGGGGTCAGCGGGGTCACGGGAGGAACACAGAGGGGGTTCTAAGAGCTGTCCATGATGTGGTGGGGTGGAGATGTGCGGAGCAGGTCGTTACTACACCCTGATGAGGGTAGTATACATTGCAGTGTGGCACATGGTGAGCTGAGCAGACTTTACGGTGGCCGAGACTTTATGTAGCTTATAAACGGCATGACGCATGACGGAAGTATTTCCTTGTCAAATAATTGATGGCCTTCCGGTATAGCTTATCCATACAGCAGAGTTGATAAATAGCTCCGCAACCACTCTTACAAAAAAAAAAACACATTTCACAAGGTGCTTAGATGCCGACGTCCAACCTTAGCAACAGCATCAGTAGCCTTAGCAGCGTGTTGCTGCCGTGGTAATGACACAGCACACACCCAGTGGCAGCACCTATACCGCACACCATCTAACAAAATACTGCCACCGTCTTCAAACCCACATATTCTAACTATCAGTGACCTCTCCATTGTCCCTCCAACCTCATACCTCCAGGACCGCACACACGGCAGCCCCACAACAGTGGGGGATACGACCGGGTCAACATAACCTCATGCTGCCCAGCTACGTGCACGTGTCCCTCCCCTCGTACCCCTCCCCAGGAGGTACGGCGGTGCGGCGATTCGGGGCGTTAGTCATGCTGCGCCGTCCGTCCCGGCGGCCGGCCGGAGGTTAGTTAGAGCCCAGTGTCCTGGACGTTAGGTGAGTGTGGCTCTCCGCTGTCCGGCGTACGACGCAGCTGAGCCGGCAGAGAGATCAGGGCTAGCGCTACGGCAGTGCGGCGAGCGGAGCGACTGTGCGACGGAAAACTGATATACAGAGTACTGCGGGGGATTAAATGGGGATTAGATGCCGACATTGACACATGGGATCGGGGATGAAACAGAGAAACAGAGTAAAATGCGGATGCGAAATAGGAGAGGGACAGGCACGTGAAGGGTGTTTGGCTCGCCAATGAAAATTTCCGAAAACGTATCAGACGGTGGTCTTTTACTTTTACAACGATGGCGAGTTAAACATACCGAAATAATAGCGCAGTAGGTTGAAGCCACAAATAGCAGGGCAAGCGGCCAACCTCCCTGTTAAAATGTATGCCGAAACGTCACCCATTTTACCATACAATATCCAAGGAAAACGCATCTAAATTTAGCATACCGCCCAAGGACCACTCATTTGTTCTATACAATCACCCTGAGAAACAAACTTTTAGCAAAAGGCAAGAAACTTTCGCATAATTTCAAAATCACCGTCATTTCGTACCCTCCCTCCCACCCGCAGTGAGGGATGACACTACATACAGTCAACTACAACCAAAAAGAACAAATAAAAGCGAGCGAACCTGTAAACCTCATACGTGTCTATAAGCGCCAGGAACCCGTTCGGATAGGCCATCGCGAAGCTGAGGAAGGCTGCCAGCTCTCCGGCGGACGCTTCCTCGGGCAGCACGTTAAACACGAGTGCCAGCTTCTCTCGCCAGGCGAGTGCCCGCTCGAGGACGTCCACTGGCTCTCCGCCGTCCCGCGGCATCAGGCACTGTCGGCAGGGCGGGCGGGTAGGGTGGGAGGGCTGGCGGTGAGTTGGGGCACGGTACCATACTCAGAGTCAGCGTGCGGCGTCTTATCGAGGGGATGGACGGATCTAGCCATGCTTATTGCGAGGGTGATGGCGCACACTTTAACCCGCGCACCGACGGGGGTCTGCGCCAACTTCGCACCGACGGGGGGGGGGGGGCGGATGACCGCCCCCCCTGAGATCTCGAGAACGAAGCAAGATAGCGACAAGCGGTAAACGGCATCGGATACGCACGGCCAAGATCTACAATTTTTACTGAGGTCATTTTCAGGTCAGGTCAAAGATGACGTCACAGGGGTCGAAAAAGTCAAAATGGCGGCGCTAGATATGGAGAGTTTTTCTCGAATAACTTTCGAATTAGTCAAGATAGGAACAAACTAAGGGCATCATCGTGATCCTCTCGTCAGTCCGCATCGAATGATATATATGTTGACCTCGAAAGGTCAAGGTCAAAGGTTGACCTCAGGTCACGTGACCTCGAGGTCATCATGTATATCATTCGATGCGTCTTGACGAGCTGAACACAATGAGACCATCCACGCGTCTGTATCTTGTTCCTGTACGGAGTTATTGGCCAAAAACCTTTGGTGACCTTTGATGACGTCACATGACCTCACAGCTGCCCAACAGCAAAACAGACCTCAAGGTAGTGAAGGTTGATCGTATATGAAGTCATGTATGGTATATGGGGCCATTCCGACCCGTTTTAGTGGTAAAAACAGGGAGTTGATTTTCCCCCATTGACTTATAATGGGGAGGTCGCGAAATTGACCTGACCTTAGGTCACCGATATCAAAATTCTGAGATATACAAATTGTAGCTACTAATGACCTTATAATATCCTGCGACTTTCAAAAGCCTCCGACATCTACTGTAGCTCTGGCACGGTGACAAAGTTGCAAAAAAGTGACTTGAGGTTGGGTCATTCAAAGTGACCTGGTGACCTGACCTTAAAAGGTAGGAGGTTCAAACTTGCACACCATGTGTAAAATTGATGAGGTTATAGTCATACCAAATTTCGCGGCGCTACGCGCCGCGGTTTTTGCGCGGGTTAAAGGATCGAGGGGATGGACGGATCGTGCCATGCGCGTTGCGTGGTTGATGGCACACAATTTAAAAGTAAACTCGTGGCGCCTGGTGGGGTGGGTGTTGGGTAAATTCGAGGGAAGGTCGGGTCTGACCACCTCAGGTAGCATTATTGCAGATCAACAGGCGAGGCAGTGTAGTAGAGGGCGATAGATTCCGCTACTATCATCTGAAAATCGCGTCAGGCAATTCATAAGTGGTCCGCACGGTCCAACAGCCAACAGCTAATTGTAACTAAGAAGCCGAGGCCGGTATTGTGATCAAGTACAGGTAGGTCACTGATGGCTTGCTTCAATAATGAGCGAAAAAACTTAGGCCTTAGCTTAGCCCGACCACGGGTTTGAGCATCTAGGCACGATCGTCGGGGACATCAGCGCCCCCTGGACAGTGCATCAGCGGCAGCGGCGGCGGCCTCTACCTTGTTCTGGAGCTCCTCCAGCTCGGAGAAGGAGGTGACGTACGCGTGCGCGTGCGTGCCATTCACGGGGATGTTGAAGAGCTTGCCGGCCAGCACGTTACTGGTGCCGTCGAACCCGCCTGTCGAGTACAGCCCGTGTCAGGGAGGGAGGGAGGGACACCGGGGGCCGCAGTGAAATAAACATTTTTACCAAATAACCCTAGAAGAAATTGGTAGAACTGATGCACGTAGCACATGGTTCGACTCGGCTGCTGGAGCAGTGATGGACAAATGCTATTATCAAATAATGTCTTTACGTTGGACAAGTGTCGTCCCGACTTTGCCATTAGAGGAATTTTAATTCTTACTTGGTGTGCTAGTGCGCATAACAGCACGAGCACGTAGTTCCATCAACAATGACTTCAAATCGCAACTGTATTCCGCACGCACCAACCAATACGACATAATTATAGAGCTATGATCATTGCGAAGTTGAGTCGTGGCGAAGTAGCCATTACGGTCCAGAAGAAACTACAGACACTTCGCACGACATACATTAAAAAGCAATAAACCATGACTGATGACCATTTGTTTGCAGACGTGCCCATCCTACCATGCCCTGCCCAAGACTCTTACATACCACCCTTCTGCCAACTTACAACTAAGAGCCGGATACCCTCTAGCAACGGCCCCGGGCCAACACGACAAGATACCGTCCCGTGACTGCCATTCGTTCCACCGGGTCCCGGGAATCCCCCAGCAGGAACATCCCGTGCAGTGCCACGCAATAAACGGTGTCATAGCGCATATTTACAGCCCATAGAGCCTCTCCGAATGCGTACCTAACCAAAGACAGCGTGGTTCACTACCAAGGGCAGCCACTTTCCCCGTGTCCCGGGGGTACGCCGATGTCCGGACGGACCCGGGACGAAGGAGCACCCATACCGTCAGAGCCCCTCTCATGGTTTATCGCTGAAGACTTCCAATTCCTAAGGAGCCGGGAGCTCAGAGTTCTGCTCGCGGCTCGAGCCAAGGCTGACGGGACTGTACCGGTTAGGGCCGCGGGCAGTCAGAGAGGCCAGACTCGTTAGCATAGCCCCGTTTGGAGGTCGCGGGACGATCCCGCGCGGGGTGGAATTAGAGACGGCGTTCAACACTGGGGTGAAGGGTTAAGGCTGAGCGTGACGACAGGAGCCGGAAGAGATGAGAAAATCAAAACTGTGGGTGATTGCCTGGGAAGGTTCGTAATGAATTTGAAATACGGTGAGACCATGACAGGAGTAACACAGCTAACAGAAACAGCATCAATCGGATGATGAAACAAAATGAGATGGAAACCATCGATATGACTTACGATGGGACCGTCTATTGAATAATTATGAATATTAAACATCGTCAGTCCAAACTATATACCCCATCCCGGGGTGATGGCGACATCCGTGCCGTTTCGATCCGTGCCGTTTCGATGCCGTTTCGATTCTTCCTTTACCTAATTGAGCTACAGACTCTGTGATGGAACCAAATTTGACACCAACGCACCAACTAACTAGAACACATTTTGACGCGGAAGGATACGCCTCTTGTTCGTTATGAGGTGATCTAAGGACAAGGTTAGGTAAAATCCATATTTGCTTATCATATCCGGACCTAAACCAACCAGCGCTCACCACACTAGACACAAGCAGCCCAGCGCTCACCCATGTTGGTGGACGCCGGCAGCCAGACACTATGTCGGAACTCGGAACTCAAACATCCACTGTTCAATGCTCACTGCTCACCCATGTAGGCATATTTGGAGGCTGACAGGCCACCGTCCGGTCCCTGGGAGCGCCTCAGTCCGAACTCCAGCAGCCGAATATCCTTTCCGGCTGCCATCCGGTACCGTGCGGCGTTGGTCGCCATCAGGCTGGTGGCGCACACGGAACGGTCACAGGTCAGAGGTCAGGTCACGGGGAGAGTTCCAGATGACTTGTGACTGACGAACACACACGGTAAGGTCAAAGGTCAGAGGTGGGTCAAGGGGGAGAGTGTTAGATGACCCGTGACTGACAGACACACACGGTACGGTTACAGGTCACTGCCAGGTCACAAGAGACACCAACCGTCACCCCTCGACCGGGAAAACGAGAGAGGTGGTGACGTACTGTGGCATGGGAGAGAAAATGGCCATGGGAATCGAGTAGTTTCGTGGACCGTGTTGCAGTTGCGTAGGTGTTTATTGCGGAGTCTAATCTTGTTTTGATAAGTTGCTTCACGCAAAATTACCCCCCTTGACCAAGGGTAATCATCAGGTCACACGCAAGAGCATAAGCGAGCGTGTGCTATTCTGTCTCTTTTAATCAGATAGAGAGATCACAGCGGTAATGGTCGGGTGTAGTACGTCTTGGATTGGTTTTATGAGGCTACCGCGGGTAGTTCAATCAAGACGCGGCCCGGTAAAACAGTCACGTTAGTCACGCGTCACGCCACGCCCGCAGTTCGCGTGACGGTGCGTGATGCCCGCTGCCGACGTCATGGACAAGTTTCTTTTTTTTTTTTTTGATAGTCCGGCATTTATTACGAACAACAGTGATATTCTCACAACACAAATGCACTGCATGACGAGACGATATAGTGGGGAAGCATCAGATGAACGATGCTTCAGATGAGCTTTTGACTGGTCTCAAACGACCAAAAAAATACGCACAATGATAGACAACAGCCCGTGTAGACACCTGACATTCCGAACGAGACACATGACATTCCGCATCACGTCTACAACACAGTCAGCTTTAACCCTCCCCTCCCTCCCTAGGTATTCACATGGTCACACTTCTCACCGGCTCAGTTCAGTCTCACAGTTCACAAATACCTCTCACACCAGCCACTTTACCCTAGCGCGGCTCAGTCATTTCTGCTGAGCGTGGCCGGCGACAGCGACTGATACGTCATGGACATGGACAAGTTTTGCTTGCGTGTGTTGACGCGTGCTTCAGAATGAATAAAGCACACGATTACAAATGTACGTACTCCACGTGATCTGTGAAATGGTAGGAAGGACTGCCGTCGGGAGGAAAAAAGCCGTAAGTCGCATTTTTATCGATTTTTCGTTTTTGATATCGTTGGAAAGCTCTTTTCATGATGCGTTTAATGGTACTGCTCAAATGTGTGTACACTCAAAAATGAAAATATTATATATAATATAAAAATTCAAAAACTGATTTGTTACATAAGGGATAGCAAAACATGCAGGAAGAAAGCCGTATCCTTAAATTCGGCAGATACGGCATTTATACAAAATTTCAAACAAAGAATGTGGAACTGATAAGTCAGGAAGAAAGCCGTATCTTGTAGATACGGCCTTTACTTGATGGTGGCCTGTGAAATATGAGCCGAATCGTTGGTCCAGGCATTTTGGAAGAAAGCCGTATCTTCTCATTAAGCATGGCTTCGGCATATCCTGGACGGAACAGTTGAACATTTACACAAACATGCTACGTGATCGTAGCAATATGTGACCATTTATAGGGGTATTTTAATTGAAATAAAATAGGGAGTGAACTTGAGAAGTTTGAAGCCAACAGAACTTTGCCAACTCGGTGGTGTCAGCAGGGTGCCGGGCATTCAGTATTTTGATGTGCTAACCAGCCGGGAGCGCCAGTATAATCCGACCATTCTTTTCCCCAGCTTCGTTTAAAATCCCAATAAAAAATACCCGACCTAGCCTTCCCCATGATTAATTTGGCCTCCCTGTCCCCACCCCACCCTACAACCAAAATAGCATCATGTTAAGTTCGACCCGGTAATCATCACAGACATGCAGCTCGCAGCCGGCACGCTTTGTACGACGGCCTACAATCTTTGTCGTAAAACCGTTGAAGATATAGTTGAATACCGTGAAAGGTCGATTGCTATTGCCAACCTCGTCACATTCATTGTGATAATTGTGACCACGCCCATGTATCTTTGGGACCGTCATCCCCTGTCACTTCCATTCCTGGTCAATGACTTTACCGTCTTCTTTCCGTCTCCCTCATACCCATGATGCTAAATCATATTGGAAATTTAGGCTATCTTGTAGCACCCACACAAGCCCAACATTGTCATATTTTACGGGCAGCTGCCCAGAGCCTACTAGCACAGCTGTGGCCGGTGAAGGATGCAGCAAGACGTACTGAATAGCCCTCTGCTCTGTTGCAGTATATAATCAGAGCCCTGTGAATACGAGTGCACATGGGGGGCCTTTTGGGGGTGCGCACTCTAAAGGGCGTTCCCGCAGACGTGTGGAGCTCTCAGCAGTCTAGCGATCTCCGACAATGAGGCGGCATTTGCTTACACCCTCAGCCGCGGCACAGTGCTGTCGCCCTAGATGTTTCGCACAACCTTTGTAGATGCAGTTTCTTTACGGGAATTCCTGAAGTTCTTGCATCGTCTATTTTGATTCAGGAGCCGGGCGGTTCCGTACTTGTAGCTGCACACCACGTGACTTAACAGCGTCCCTTTTCCGGGAACCTTGTGTCCAGCTAATCAGCAACATTCCCACTCATCGTCTCTTGCCCCCTTGAAGTGCTTTGAGGTCTGCAGATCGACAATGGGGAAAAACACTATCTCGGTTCTCTCGACATTGTCGCCGTGGCTCCGGCGCAGCGGCAGACCGGCACACTCATCTCCGAATATATCAGTGGCTCAGAATTTAAGAAACTCTGGAGTCCAGTGTAATCGAAAATTGAAGCACCGTACAAAGACAGCATTCGTGATTCCCCTTGTCGGTTGCAGGCACGTAGCCAGGATTTTGCTCAGGGAGGGGCCACAGGTCGCGGCCTAGTGTCGTGCCCCTCCAGAAAAGGAAAACTCCTCGGATTTGGCCCACTATCTTTTGGGGTGTGTGCAGCTTATTAAATTTTATTTTATTTTTCGCCTTTAGAGGGGGCATGGCCCCTGTGCCCCCCCCCTGGCTACGTCCCTGGTCGGTTGGTCAAGCTGCCTTTTGATGGCACCCCGCGCAATCAGAATCCAATAAAGTTACGACAATAATGCGATTATGCATGGATGATGTAGTTTTAAAATGGGTATCATGTTTGTTTTTGTATCGAACGTTCAATTAAATATCCATACTCGAGACCTGAACCAGTGGAACGGAACCAGCAGCGAAACTGCTTTAGTACTTTTATGAACTAATATGCTGTCAATAGAAATGCACCGATGATACTGCTTTTTGACGACATATAGTTAAATAAAAATGGTGATACGGCTTTATTCCCGATCGGTTAACCAATGTATCAGACATACGGCTTTTTCATTGACAGTATTGCTCAGGTGTATCGTACGATGCGGCTTTCTTCCACGATACGGCTTTTTTCGTGAAAGAAAGATTCCGCAAACTCGGGGTTGAATTGGAAGCAAAAAAGTTTTTCGCCTTTTGCTTTTAGGTTAAAATAATTTCCCTTTTAAAACCACTTTCATTGGATGTAAAATTTCTCTCCGATCACTGCAGTATGTTTTGTTTCGTTATTGAGCAAAGTTTACGAATTTTATAACAAAAAACGCGTTTTTGCCTCTCCTGAACAATTTTCAATTCGAAAAAATGCCCCAGATACGGCTTTTTTCCTCCCGACGGCAGAGGAGAGGGCCTATGATTCACGTGCTGGTAGCAATGTATCAGTAGAAAGTAGGTCCTGTTGAATTTCAGAAGTATGAGCATGCAGGCGGAAAAAATCGAAAAAATGAAGTAAGGAAAAGAAACAGCATAATTCAGTAAAAAAGTAATGACATTGAGCTATAAAATAGATGGGCGGAAAAACATGAGAGTATCCAAGAAATTCAGACACGGGCGGGAAAAGGCGGGTTTTAGGAGTAAAAAAGTCCAACTAACTGGCATGACACACATGACATTGCGTATACATTTTACATACCTGATAGTACACACTCAAACTGAGCTAAAACGTCTAAACCGAATATTTTCATCGCACACCATGATATCATAAATATTCTTGGCCTTTAAAACTATCAATGAATTCCCTGCAGAGGAGACAGAAAGGAGGTGCTGAATTTGCGGATAGTGGGTTGTGGCGGGGCGCTGGGCTCGCGGTGGGACCGGTGGACGGTGGATGAGCGGTGGTGGGTGGAGGTGGGCGGTGGGTGACGGTGGGCGGAGCGGCCCCGCCGTGTCAGGGTCGCCATCCTGGCCGTACCTGGCGGCGGGAGCGGTCTGTTTAATCGATGGATGGCCCGGCCCAAAGTTGGTGTGTCGGCGGGCGGGCCGGGCAGCGCCGAGCCGGGTACCGCTCAGGTTCCGAGCAGGACAGGAGCGGGTGGGAGGGAAGGTGGGGGTGGGTGGTCTCACGGCAGTCCAAACGCGGATGTCTGCTATATGCCCCACCGCGCTGGCTGCATCGAAATGCGTGCGCACCGGCCGGCGATACGTGAGGCTATTCAAATATAACGGTACCCGACGCATTGGTAGGTATTGCTCATCTTTGAATAATATGGAGGTGGGTTCGTAACGGTAACCGGTCCGGAAGTCGGTGATAAGTCACATCACGCACGTAGGAGCATTAGTGACTCTCGAGGCTACATTTTTTGTTTTTGTTTTCATGTACCGCACCGATCACATGTGCTGGTCGCAGCTGCTGCTCACATTGTTTGCGCGGGTTAGATATGAGCCGCAATTAACATGTGGAAACTTCAAGGATGCTGGGCTGTTATCTGATGCGCAAATTCAACTGAAACGTCTGGCCTTGCGTTGCTTCTCGCTCCCAGACGGATCGCACTGAATGCTAAACCACTTCAGCCATTTACTCTGAGGTCACGCACCATCGACCAAAACACAACGAGAGCCTTTGAACCGACTCTTCATTCCACAATTTTCCGTTAATATCTTATGGATGAACTCCTATCAGCAGAGCCGAACATATCAAAACATAGTAAAACAATGCGCACTAAATTGAACGAGTCAAACGGATATGACACAAATAATGTCAAATGACGCAAACAGTAACGTGATAAATATTTCTGAAGCAAAATATAATTGTACAATACTCATTTCCATAACCTATGTCTAAAATGGTTTGATTAAGGCCAATCAGTTTTTTTTTCGTCAAATCCTTTGATTCCTTGTAACCGGATTTTCCCACTAACTGGATTTCCCCGCAAGCCGTTTGACGCTTTTAGAAGCCGCGAAGCATGACAGCCAATTGGCTATGTAATGGTCACCCTGACCCTCCGAGACAATTTGGCCACCTCCGCGAGCCGTCGTTTTACGTAATCAGAGCCATAAACCGGCCGTTCCGCCGAGCGCCGAACGGTCAGACGGGGGCGGACTTTTATCACTGACCTGGCGAAGTTGACCAGGGTCAGCAGGGTGGTCTCCAGGAGCTGACAGACCACCAGCGGACCCTCCACGATCAGCAGCGGGACCCTGAGGGGACAAAACAGAACCGACGTGAGAGGCCGCCAATGACACGACATAACGTGATATCGTGAGAGGTTTAGTATCGAGACTGGGAGCAAAACACAGCGGCCCTGTTAAATCACTGCCGACCGAATACATGTAAAATTACTTGCTTCGCGTAAATTATTTGCCATTGTCAACAGTGTCCTGTCGTAGAAATTAGAGGAACGATACAATGAAAGATGTGTGACAGTTTCAGTCGAAATATAATGAAGGGGCCGGAATAGGTGAGATATTACAAAACTTAGCGCTGTGACTGTTATTGATACTTTGCTGACCTCGACAAGTTTTACAAAATGAAAGGTCCAGATTCAAAGACCAACTACATATTTAATCACAGACCCCTAGATGATCAACAAAATAAACACGATACCCTTGTGCCTAATAAAACACGAAACAGAGTCAGATGGATGGCAAACAAACCTTCGTGAGGAAACACTATTAAAACCGATCAAGCTTAACATGACACAACCGACAGAAGTCAATCCGACGCTACTGGAGCGGAACCCGGTCCCCTGAAGTGCCCGGTCCAGTCATCCGGCCGGCCCCCTGCCCCTGAGGTCAGTGAGGGGAGCGTGTACCGCCCCCAGCCCCTCTCCGCGTGCTGACGGCTGACGGCTCTCCGGCAAAAAGTGGCCGCCGTACGGGGCCGAATTCCGGCCGTACGGGGTCGAATTCCCACCATCGGCCGCATCTCCGTCCAGGCACGACCGCCGGCGCCGGCAGGGTTTTTGTGCACGGCCTGCGACCGAGCGCGATTGGCCATCGGCCGGAGCAAGGGCACTCGGCCGGGTGGCTCCAGAGATAATGGGCAACATATGTCGAATCACTACCAACGCTATCAGTGCTATCCTTGGCGAAACTGGCGTCATATGACATACCTTATCAACAATGTACGCTATGTAAATCACAACATGACATGCAGCACATGAAACAGCCCACACCACACAATCATGACATTTTCCTCACACACTTTCCTCATCTTTGCTCTCCAACGCATTTCAAAAGAAGTTCTTGTAAAAAGCTGAAATCGATTACTCAAACTCCCCCTCCTAATGCGCCACATACGAAACAATACAGACCATTGAATGCAGAGCAGCATGTTGCCAGCTACCGCCACCCGGTCCCCACCGACTGACCTGGGGAAGACTACCTCGCCCTCATCGACGGCGTGCAGTACCACATCCTCTGTGGTCAGGTGACGCAGGTAGTCGAAAAACTCCGGCTCCACACTCGCCGGCAGCACCGAACGCAGGTAGCTGATGTCTGCCGCAGAGGTCAGGTCACAGTGTCAGAAAGGGCGGCAGACGTCAGGTCACAGGGTCAGGACGGGCGGGCGAAGGGCGGTACAGGTCATAGGGTCGGGGACGGACGGCACAGGTGTTCATAAGAGCAACTTGTTACAAATCTTTATTGATAACGTTTATAAGCGTTTGAGTTGATTTAAAAGTGTTGAACAAATTACGCATTTGTTAGAGCCAATGGTCGGTGCCTAATACATACATGGACGAATATTTCATTTTTGAATGGAACAATCGAGAAAAAGCAAAACTTGTACACGGATGATGCATATGTTGCTTGTACTGGCCATAATCATGCTGTATTCACCATGTAAACAGTGACGTTGCCACGGGGTGACTATGCTTCAGGCACGATCTGCACGGTCGCAGCACGGAATAACGGCAACGACACACCGCATGACGAATATGCTCCACCGAAGGCCAAGAGCCTCCAGTGACAGAGGAATGGCTGGACAATGTGTTCGGCATGCTAATTCTAGTTCTTGTCGACAAATGCCGAACGGCAAAAACTGGGTCATGCTAATGAAAGTAAAGAGAAGGAGAAGAGCACCCCATGGCAACAACGTAGCGTCTTATTGCATAGGTAGCATGCATAACAGACACTCATTCAAACCTTGAACAGATCTTATTAATCAACGAATCGATGAAGACAAAAATAAATCGAAGAATAAGAGGGATGCAAACATTTTAATTTCGTTTATGCGAGGTTGAGAGATGCATTACGCATTAGTGAGAGATGAGAGCTGGGATAAACGATGAGATGAGAATGAATCGACGACGCAAATATTTTGTCACTTCTTGCACCCGCAAATGATGAATAGTTACAGACTACATTAACCCGGCACCGCCTGGGCTATTTCCGTACCCACGACAGCCTGGGGGGGGGGGGGTCGGATCCGACCCCCCCTGTTATCTCGAGAACCAATGGTCGTATCGAGCCCCGCGAGGCGGCGTTCGAAAGGTCTCTACGAGACCTTCCCAAAGCACTCTTAAGATTTTAAGATTGAGGTCAACTTTCGGGTCAAGGTCAGGTCAAAGGTCAAATTCAGGGGTTTTGCATGATTAGGCTTACGGACAGCGGAATCGATAGCTGCTGCTCGAAACTCACCAAAAATGACCTCAAAGGCCTAGTGAAGGTACCATGTGCGTATAGGGGTCATACTAAGTACGGGTCAAGGTCAGGTCAGGTCACGAAAGGTCACGGTTTTCACTTTCTGCTACATGGGCGTGCGACACATGTTTTATGGCTTATTTTTCACGCCAAATCCGATGGTAATGGTTATATGTGACCCCAAGTCACTGTGCTGGTGATAAGTGTGCATTGAAAGCATACAAAATCGTTTATACCATACATAACTAAACGAGGGCCAAGGAAAAAGTCAATTTTTCAACTTTTTATTTTTGACATAAAAATGCACTTTTCTAGACGAGCCTTGTCCCAGGAATCTAGTGGTGCCATTTGTTTTCACATGCGATGTTCAGAAGTGCCTCTAATTCACGAAAATGCTTATGACGTCACCATGCCCTATGCATGTTGGAGCTATTTTTTACAATTTGGGGGTCAAAAATCAAGATAGAAAGTTGAAATTTGGGACATCTAATGTTCTAATAGAGCTCTATAACATATATTCCGGTTTTTTGGAAATTCTCAAAATTTTGGATTTTATTAGCTGTTTTCCAAAAAATATAGTTTTTTGAATTTTTAGGGGTTAAAAACGCATTTTATGGAAAATCCGAGATAGCCATTTTAAAGAACTCGTTGAGCTGCGTCTATTCATGTCCTTAATTTGCAATTTGCTTAAATCCTCGATTTTGGCGATTTTTCAAACATTTACCATTTTTTGACTGAAAACGCCGTGTAGTTGCATCACTAAAATCGATATAACTCAAATTTTTTGGATTTTTTTTCTTAAAAACTGCACAGGAGACGTAAAATTGATGGTAGAGAAGGTATGCCAAGTTTCAACTAGATAGCGTAAGCGGTTCATGAGTTATTCAAGAAAAACGGAGGGGGGGGGGGGTCGGATCCGACCCCCCCCCCAGGCGGTCGCGGGTTAAACATCAGCAATGCTTGGCGTCAAGAGCGCCACACATCTCTAGAAGTCACTCCCACAAACGCTTGATGGATGGGTCGGGCGGCAGCGCAGACCGTTTGAACTCAATTACTTCCGTGTAAAACGCAACAACGTAAATTTAGGATAATGTGGATAATGATTGAAGGAGGGAGAGACAATTGTTCCCGGTAGGTCAGCTCATGCTAAAATATTGTTCAGCAAAGACCAATTCACAAGCGACCCACAAAGTACCATAGCACGTGACTGAAACACCATCATGCGAACACATCTATACTGACCTGTGTCGGAGTAGCGGAAGTTCTTCACGAATTTGAGGCACTCCTCGAGGCCGGCAAAGATGGTGAATTCGCCGTGGAAGGGGTTCTTGCGGAAGAAGAGGTTAAAAACAGAATGCTCCTTGGTCTTTCCCGACTTCCAATAGGCGTAGGCCATCGTGATCTGGTACAAATCTGAAACGAATGCGATGAATACATTTGGCTCATGACATGGCAGAGTTGTTGTTAACTCGTGGTCTAATCTACTCCATTCGCTTGTAAGCATGCACAGACAAAGACCCTACCAAAGGTGTAAAGACACAGGACAACATGACACGATCCCGCGCCATGATAAGGGCGGCACTCCAGCTCCACTCACTTTACGAAATATCTCCCACGCCAAAAACGGCCAGCGCACCCCAGCCCAAAAGTTCGCCCACGGAAATCCTCGTTGCAAATAGCGAGCCGGCACAGAACTTCATTTCACAAGGCGGGATAACAATCACGTCTCGTGAGTTCTTGTTCATTATGTCGTAGAACTAACAAACAATCTGTTGCGCACGCCACTCCAGTTGGAGATTCAGAACAATATGCTCGTGCTAGTAGCTGACACCATTCCGGAGCTCGTGGTGATTTAATTATCACGAGCGCAATGATCTAGCGACAAAAGCGCTTTAGATCGTCACGACCGCGGGGTGACCCTATTGGAGGTGGAAATGCGCCCTCGCCACCAGGCACTCACTGTGGAATATGACCGAGATATTTTATAATTTTGGGAAATCGCCGTAAGGGCGCACAACAATGTCTGCTTTAGTATGTCTGCGGTATCGGTTAAAAACTTACGATACCGATAACGTGAGGTTAAAGGTAGTGTGCCACCTTTGAAAGATTTCCCATTTTATTTTTCCTAGGATAAGAAGCTTCTGTTTTTACCTAATATCGCAAAAAAAAATCAAAAATGGGCCTGGAATAGTGCCTTTTTCGCCTAAAAGTTTTTCGGTTTTTAGATATGTATATAGTGTTACGACCATACGACGTACGGGAATGAGTTATCAGCTGTCTAATCGTAGACAACACAATGTCGAGCCTTAAACTGTAAGCCCGTATTGGTATTGTTTCTTTTATTTGGCTGTCGAACATTATTTATGGTTTGAAATATGATTTTATGTAAAATAATTGATATGAAAAAGCCGTCTTATAAGTTATGACCCCATTTCACCACACGCAAGTGGCAGAAATGACAATGATCAGCTGACGCATTTTTCTTGGCCGAAGTCAGAGCGCGCGGCCCGACGCACCACGCGTATTTGGAAATTCCGACCTCGACGAGCATCAGAAGCCACCTAACAGGCGTGTTCGAAACCGCAGGAGATGATGATGAACGGGTTTATCGAAACTTGATTGGATGAGCATATCGGTAATAGCGATTTCAGTGTGTGCATTTATTGTTCATAGTGGTGTGAAATGTGGTTGGGGTACGACCGACAACCCGTCGGGGCGAATTTCGCACTGGGGTACTCAAAATTTGAAGAATTTAAGACGTTTCCATGAGTTTTGAAGGTATGGATAAGTTCTAAAAAATCCGGTTCTCCTTATCTGGGCCATTAACTCCATACGGTCCAAGAAAGCTGGCACACTACCTTTAAATGGTGAATAACATTCAACTCGACCGGACCTCGGTCACTGATCTGGCCTGATCGAATTTCAGAAGTATGTCAGGGGCGTTCCTGACAATTATTAGATGACGTTAATAATGCTCCAATTAATCTTAAACACGCGTGAAAAAAAACAACAGCAAAATTTCAAACCAGATGAGGACAAAAGCGTAGGATCGACGGCGGACGGATAGAACACCCAATTTGCCATGCTTTTTCTCTTCCCAGAGGTCAGAGGGCATATTCGCATGCATCATAAACAGTTTGTCTACCCGTTCCCAAGCCTGTCGGTGACCATGAGAGCAGCACCACCCAAGGCATCATGTTTGCTTCAGAGAATCCCCCCGAGGTCGCCGCTAGTATAATAATGTGACAGGAATCCCCGTTCCGCCGGGGCAGGGATCACGGAAGGCAACACTCCTTCAGTAGACACGCCGAGCTATTCATCGACATAATATCAACCACCGGCTCTGGGAAATGCACACCCAAATCGTTCCGTGTCGTGACGACAGGTAGGGTAATTTTCTCGACGGCGGCGGAAGATTCGGGCCGAGACGGCACGCCCGGGAAAACAGACGCGGCGCCGCTGTCCTGGTCCGGTCTGTATCGATAAAGCCGGGCCGCAGTCGAAGGCCAGCCCGAGACTCCCCAGAGAATCGTCCAGTCCCGTCCCGGGCCGACTGTGCCGGCGCACCCCCAGTGCCAAGGTCGACGAGTGGCGAGCCTCTCCGCCCCCGGGGCGCGGAAGGGAGGCAGCTCTGCCGTCCGCTGCTCCTATTCATGACTGACTGATGATGGCTGGCACGTATGGTGACACGCACACAAACACACACGACCGCTAAATTCAGACGCATTTTCATATGTAAATGAACTAAATTTAACTTAATATCATCACTAAGATGTCAAATTAGCTCCTTTTTGAGATGCATTAAAAATGAATGTAAGGACATTTCCAAAAACGCATGCGAAATTGCGGTGAATAATTCACATATGGTCATCAGCCGGACATAAATCCCCCCATTCGGCATTTGCTGAGCTGGCTCTGGGGACCCAATCACTGGATGACATGGCACCAACTTCCCCAACTCCCAGGGTCAGGCGTTCATTCAACGAGAGCACCTTGGGGCGACAGAGCCGGCCGAGAGCGTGATGGTCTCGCCGAGTTAGCGCGACCAAATTATCCGACTCTGGGGGTAAGCCTTGGACTAGTTGCGACCGCTGCGTCCCCGTGTGTAGTGAGTGGACAAAACGGACGGTGACTCAGCAGCCGGCGACCCCCGACCGGCAGACGGCACGGCACCAGGCCCGTCACACACCGGTCAGAAAGACACCAGGCCCGTCACAGACCGGACAGGCCGACAGCGGGCCCGTCACAGACCGGTCAGACAGACACCGGGCCCGTCACAGACCGGTCAGCGAGACAGCGGGCCCGTCACAGACCGGTCAGACAGACACCGGGCCCGTCACAGACCGGTCAGACAGACATCGGACAGACACACAGACCGGACAGGCAGACAGCGGGCCCGTCACAGACCGGTCGGACAGACAGCAAGCCCGTCACAGACCGGTCAGACACCGGGCCCGTCACAGACCGGTCAGACACCGGGCCCGTCACAGACCGGTCAGAAGGACAGCGGGCCCGTCACAGACCGGTCAGGCAGACAGCGGGCCCGTCACAGACCGGTCAGGCACCGGGCCCGTCACAGACCGGTCAGAGAGACATTACGGCCCGTCACAGACCGGTCAGAAGGACAGCGGGTCCGTCACAGACCGGTCAGACAGACATTACGGCCCGTCACAGACTGGTCAGGCAGACAGCGGGCCCGTCACAGACTGGTCAGAAAGACATTACGGCCCGTCACAGACTGGTCAGGCAGACAGCGGGCCCGTCACAGACTGGTCAGAAAGACATTACGGCCCGTCACAGACCGGTCAGGCAGACAGCGGGCCCGTCACAGACCGGTCAGCGAGACAGCAGGCCCGTCACAGACCGGTCAGATAGACAACGGCCAGAGACCGGTGACATACCTGTTAAACACCAGACAGACGTCACAGACCGGTCAGCGAGACAGGCAGAGACCGGGCACAGACCCGCCAAACACCGGACAGACGGACACCGGACAGCCACCGGGC
This sequence comes from Amphibalanus amphitrite, assembly GCF_019059575.1. Classification (NCBI taxonomy): domain Eukaryota; kingdom Metazoa; phylum Arthropoda; class Thecostraca; order Balanomorpha; family Balanidae; genus Amphibalanus; species Amphibalanus amphitrite. The sequence continues at coordinate 382,521 of NW_024881525.1, read as the reverse complement.
CCGTCACAGACAGGTCAGATAGACACCTGGCCCGTCACAGACTAGTCAGACAGACAACGAACAGACACACTGACTGATCGCACAGACAACGGCCAGAGACCGGTGACAGACCTGTTAAACACCAGACAGACGTCACAGACCGGTTAGCGAAACAGCAAGCAGAGACCGGGCACAGACCCGCAAAACACCGGACAGCCGGACCGGACAGACGGACACCGGACAGTCACCGGGCCCGTCACAGACAGGTCAGACAGACAGCGAACAGACCACTGACTGGTCAGACCGACACCGGCCAGAGAGCGGGCAGTGGGCACAGATCCTCCGAACTTCGGACACCGGATCCGTCGGCCAGTCAGCCAGACAGACACTGGGCCCTTCATACAGACGCCGGACGAACAGGGGGTTCGTTACCGGCAGACCGTCCAGACTCCAGACAGACATCACGGCCGTCTCCTCCTACCGCGGCAGAACACTTCCAGATCCCACACTACTCCTCCATCGACCTCAGCTGCCAGATCATTGTTGCAAATCACCAACCGTCGCTTCTTGGCCCCCCATTGTTGCCACTCATTCCGACCTCCAATTCAGCAGCCTCTTCCCACCGACCCTTGGAAAATAAACTCGGCGGCGGGATGCTTCCTGTCGTTTTGACCTTAGCGTTCCTCCCCGGTCTCACAAATAAGGATAGGGAAGCGGAGAGAATACACACCATCTAAGACGCTCAGCTCCGAGATAAAGAACCCTAATCATCAGCCGCTATTTGGGTAAATTAGTAACTAAAGAATATGGAGGTTGTATCTTCGGCGGAGAAGCATAGAAATGAATACGCAGAAAAAAGACTGACATGGCAATGTGCTCTTTTGGATATAATTTGCTTAAAAAACTATCACCTAATAGTTCGTAAGAAGAACCAAAAACGCTTACAATATTACGCTATCAACAAAAATACCTATACTAGAGCCAGTGTTGAAACTGCAAGAGAAAGTCCGAAGACGTCAGCACCTTTCAGCAGCGGCTGCACCATCCAGTTCTGAGAGATCTAGCAAGTCACATCCCGCAGTCAGCAGCTGGCCCTCACCTGTCAGCAGCGGCTGAACCACCCAGTTCTGAGAGATTCAGTAGGACAGACACCCAGCAGTCTGCAGCTGGCCCTCACCTGTCAGCAGCGGCTGCAGCAGCTGGCCCTCACCTGTAAGCAGCGGCTGCACCACCCAGTTCTGAGAGGTGGCCGGCTGGTCGCCCGCATCTCTGGCCACAGCCACCTCCATTGTAGGACCGGCTGAGTCAATCTGAAACAACAGAATACGAACCATTAGCCGCCGCTATAACAAACACATGATATTCCACCCTGAAAACACAGAAGTCTAGTCGAATATGTGATTACCGACAGAACACCCTTGCCACATCAGGGTACTTTCTGTTACGCTCAACTGATCTGGTTCGCCCAGCCGTAACAGGTTAGACCCGCTGACCGCGCCGCGGCCCTGTCCGGAGCCGGCACGTCGTGCCCCCACCTGAACAGCTGTGGAACAGCCATCGGCGCCCTCCGTGTCACCTGGCGGGGGGGGGGGGGCGGCCGGCGCGCGCCGGACACGGGCCCAGCCCCCCCACCCTCCCCCACACCTGGGCATAACGCCGATGGGGGCACGATTATAGCGGACAAGGGGGGGATGGAGAATAGAGGCGGTAGATAAGCTCAGTTTCTGATTTAATTCGCATTGATGAAAGTGAGTCTGTTTTTTTTTTTGTTTTACAAGCGCAAGCAAAAGCCCTTTATTAACAAATCTGATTACCGGCACAGAACAAACTTCGCATAATATACCATGTATAATTTTTTTTTATAACCAGTTCCAAAAGTTGGTTTACCTCGAAAATCATCCTATTCAATGAAATAAATGATTCTTTTCTTTGTGACTTCGAGCGAAAGATGTGGGTCATCTTTTCCAAGAGGGTTGCTGAAAACTGCGCGACGAAAGAACGAGGTCTAAAAATCAGCATCTATCAATTGAACGCTTAAGTTTTAATTAAAAATGATCCATCATTCACATTTGCACCACAGAATGATGCAAATATTCCAACCTATGCAAGGATTGAAAGACAGAAGCGCCTCTACCGTTAAAACCAAAGTAGGGAGAATGAACTTCTGACGAAAAAATAAACATATGCAAAAAGATGCAAATCATTTGCTTCTACATTCAAGAGCAAGGAACTGGGAATATAGATGAAAAATAAGCGACCTACACCGCCCGCCCTCTCTTGTCTTTCCTCTGAGTCTCCCATGGTGCGAACATTCAGAGAACCCATGACCTTGCGCTATCCCCGCCGGCGATTCGGGAAGCCCACCCGGCGGACCGCTATAAAAGGAGCCTGACTCGCCGATAGGAGCACAGTCTCACCGCCGGACTCGACCCAACGACTCCGACAAACATGGCTTTCTTGGTTAGTGCGGGATTGACGGCAATCACAGATCAACACTAAAGCAAAAAAAGTTTTAAAAAATATCCTAACGATATGCTACACTCACACTAAGAGTGGCATGCTACGGCAACAAAAATGTTAAAGGGAAAATAGCAAATAAATCTTGGATTTAATTTTAAATGGACTCATAGATACCAAAAGAACCTTTTTTCGATGCCTTTGACAAATACCTAATGTTCCATTTTCAGCGCGTCGCTACGTGCGCCGCCGCTCTGGTGGTCCTCGCCTCGGCTGACCACGGAGGCGGCGGAGGATTCAAGGGATCATCCTTCGGCGGAGGATTCAAGGGATCCTTCGGCGGAGGCCATGGCGGCGGCGGCTTCATCTCCAGCGGCGGACACGGAGGTGGCGGCGGCGGATACGGAGGCGGCGGACGGCGCATCGGCGGAATTACCATCGGACACCGCAGCAGCGGCGGATACGGCGGTGGATCCAGCGGCGGACATGGAGGATTCTCCAGCGGCGGATACGGCGGCGGATCCAGCGGTGGACACGGTGGATTCTCCAGCGGTGGACATGGTGGATTCTCCGGCGGCGGATACAGCGGTGGATCCAGCGGTGGACACCGCAGCTTCTCCAGCGGCGGATACGGCGGTGGATCCAGCGGTGGACACGGTGGATTCTCCAGCGGTGGACACGGTGGATTCTCCAGCGGCGGGTACGGCGGTGGATCCAGCGGCGGACATGGAGGATTCTCCAGCGGTGGACACCGAGGTGGATCCAGCGGTGGACACCGCAGCAGCGGCGGATACGGCGGTGGATCCAGCGGTGGACACGGTGGATTCTCCAGCGGCGGATACGGCGGTGGATCCAGCGGCGGACATGGAGGATTCTCCAGCGGCGGATACGGCGGTGGATCCCGAGGCGGTTCCAGCGGCGGACACCGCAGCTTCTCTAGCGGCGGATACGGCGGAGGATCCAGCGGCGGACACCGCAGCAGCGGTGGATACGGAGGTGGATCCAGCGGCGGACACCGCAGTTTCTCCAGCGGTGGATACGGCGGCGGCTCTCGTGGTGGATACCACGGCTAAAATACTACCAGCAAAGCGTCATAATTTCACTGTCATCCCGTATCGTAACGATATAGCAACTCTAGATGTTCCATCGATGTGAATTCCAGCGTTTCACGGGTACGAACAATAAATTATTTAAAATGAGATGTGTTATTAGTACTGACAACAATATCTAAAAGCAATAACACCGACTCTTCTTTGCTGATGAACACGAACTACATAGAACGTTACACTGTAGAGTTTCTTAAGAGGCACTTATCATCCTCTTCTGTAAATGTTTCTGCACCTCACATATGAGGAACTTGTGCACATTTTACAGTTCTATGCAGCCGACCGCACTCAGCAGCATTGGTCTGAAGCGCCTCCGACCTAGCATAAGGTCGCCATCGACCATCTAACCAGCCAGCAGTGGACATGAAGGTCGAAGGTCGGGTCAGTTGAACGCAACTCTTTAATACCGTAAACGGGGGTGACTTTACCTTGCGGGGTGACTTTGCCACATTTCTCGAAAATGTTATGGGGTGATCTTCAGTAATATTTTACCAGTAAAACGCCTTTTGGGGCGACTAACGGAGCGAGCGAGAGGGTGAGCTATGCACGTGCGAAATTGCGAGGGGGCACCGCACCGCCAACTGACTTGTGCACGGCACCCTACTAAACGGTCTCTAGCGATGTGCCAAATTTGAGCACAATCGTCCCACCCAGTAGTTCTCGAGATCTGAAAGCGGCACGCTGCACGTGCGCACGTGCAAAATGGGTCCCCACTGACTTGTGCACGGCACCCTATTAACTGGTCCCTAACCGTGTACCAAATTTGACCGCAACCGGTTCAGCCGTTCTCGAGATCTGGAATTGACCCCTGCACCGCTGGCGGCGGAACTCCTTCAATTAAGGGGGTCACTGGCGACTTTTGGTCCCATTCTTTCCATGCAACGCCCATAGGGTTAATGTTAAAATGCCAAAATCAAAGGGGGCACGGTGCCCCGGTGCTCCCCCGTTCCGCCGCCTATGCCCTGCACGTGCACACGTGCAGCAGCACCCCAATTCTGACTCATGGATACGCATCGCCTGGTGGGTGCCCACCTACATGCCAACTTTCAGCGCAATCGGCCCAGTAGTTACTGAGATATTGCAAATGTTACAAAACTGACACCTCTTTGTTTTGCACGTGGCACGTGCATAAGGGGTCACCCATATGTATCGGGAATAGTCCAATACTTGGTAGAAGGAATGAAGCTACCCTACAAAAATTACCGCATGTAAATCGGTTAAGTGGCTGCTGAGATATAAGCCTTACAAAAACGTCTGGACGGCCGGCCGGCTCTACAGAGCACCCCCACCCCCCTCCTAGCTCCGAACTACTGGGCCGATTGTAAAAATTCGAACGGCGGCCGATAGCCCTTGGAAAAAAACTGTCGAGCGAAACCTAATTTCATTGATCTCGATTCACCGATGACGTCATATGTCAGGTCAAAATAAAAATTACAAACATTTTAGCTTCTTCACAATTTAGGCTCTGGCCGACGGCTAACACGTATGATCGGGCTCATTTTTGGTTTATGCACTCGTTATGTATGCCGTAGATACCCTGAGGGTAAAAATTGTAATTCCAAGTTTCAGGTCAAGACCAGGTCATCCTAGGTCAAGAAAATTCTATATCACGTATCGGTCACGTAACGCATGTTTTATGGTCCATTTTACTCGCAGACTTCAAAAACAGTGTCGTTTGTATCACTTCAGGTCATTTTCAGCTGAATTTAGCTGAGGTCAGGTCACTTTCAGGTAAAATAAGGTCAAATTAAAAAATAACTAAAAGGGTGTCTATCAGATACAGTTTAAGCTCACGAACATGATGGTGCTATTCATATTACTGTGCGCTGTCAAAAACGCACTGAAAACACGGATGTGAAATATCTATACTTGTGAAGTTTTGACTATAATGTGTATAACTTGGCCATTTTTGAAGACATTGGGCTAAAACTTTCCAGAAGAGGTCATCAGTTGGTGTTTTATTACGTATATTCCGTTTTTTCCTCAAACCTTTCAAGTTCAACGAATAGTTCATTCGATGCATCTCCCCGAGAGAAACACGATGCTGGCAAAGTAATGTCGTGGCTTGCTTGAATCAAAAGTTATTACCGAAAACCCTTTTTCGTGAAAACGGCTATTTTTAGAGTTTTTGCTCTTTGAAGGCTAAAGCGTTGACCTGAGGTCCAATCTGAGAACATTATTCAGAACGGTCCGTAAAATGGCTATCGAATGCGCTTTTCCGCGGCGCTGTAGCTCTATTGGTTCCCGAGTTAGCCGTTGGCAGTTTCCAGAATTGTTGACATGGACTGCATTTGACCTTTGGTGACCTCCAGCGACCTGACCTGTGACCTGACCCAAAAAATGACTAAAGTGTTTCCGTCATTATTTTTGACGCTCTTTCGAATGCCGCTTACCGCGTGTCGCTACGTGGCCCAGGAGCCGAGTTAGATGGGGTCTGGTTCAGACACCCCCCCCCCCGACCCGGCGCGGAAGTCGCGGAGCACCGGCCCGGCGCGGGTTAACTACATAGAACAAAAGGTATAAACCAATCACTTTTGACAGTCTTCAACGAAATTTTACAATAATAGCCCCCAGCTCCCTTAGATATTCACAAAGGCATCAATTTTGCACGAATGCGAAATTTCCTACGGCCACGGGCCCTGTAAATTTCATTTAAATTTGGTGCTTCTAAGTGCCATAGAAGCCAATCGCCGGGGGGGGGGGGGCGTACCAAAACCCCCTTCCTTGACCGTCCGTGTTTCGTGTCCGTGTAAAAGGCCCAGTTCGGGCGAGGGATATGGGCCCTGTAGGAAAAAAAGCGGCAACATACCTATCTTTCAAGGGTCACAGCGAACTTAAAGATGCCACCATATGCCATTTACAACTTAGCTTGGAGTGCATACAAAACCATCGGTGTGTGACATGACCTATTTGAGCTTTGTCAGATCTTAACTAGTGGTATCAATCGGAACTTGAATCTTCGGAATTCCGATTTTGTCCAATGTCCAATTCGGAATTCGGTTGGACAGTGGCCGCAGGCTTTGGACAACTTTGGACAATCGCTTGCTACACCTCAACATTTTTAAAAAGTAGTCGTGTTTAACATTGATTGGCTATTAGAAAGCTTAGCTTTCGATATGATTGAGACTTTTGAGCTTGTAACGGTACATGAAAAGCAAATGAAATAACAGTGTTGAGTGTTAAAGGGAGATAATGACCTTTTTCCACAAAATCTGAGTTAGGACCATTTTCTGACAAAACACAACAAGTTATAATGTAAATTAAAACCATTTTGCTCAATTCGGTACCTTGCCGCAAATATCTCAACTTGAAGTCACGTTAGCGGGGAGCGCTGAAAATGACCGTTGAATAAGTACTTACATCACTTTTTGGTACTTGCATGTAATTTTGTAAAATGAGCGTATTCCTTACATTTGATCTTCATTACATCTAGTTAGTTAATGGTCGTCTATAGTGCCTTCAAAAGATATTCATGGTTTGGGGGTGGTTTATGTCTAAATTTACGCAACTATTTTTCCTGTTCATCATCTGACGCCATATGCTGCTATTTTAGTAGCAACGACTCAATTTTGAATCGGTCCCGCCGACTGCACAATAAAAGAAGATAGATACAACACTTTTGCGGCATCACTGAAAAACTTATGCAGTACTGTTATCAAAATCCTCACAACACCGTTCGACAAACCTGAAGTCTTTTTGAAATAAATATGCTTGTATTTTTCGCTTCAGGCTCTGACGCCAAAATAATGAATTTCGTAGTCGCAATCGCAAGATTTGGCTGCGTTTCTGGCGCATGCCGTTCATTTGTGGCGCAAAATAATGTTGGAAACAAAGAAGAGTAGGCACTATGTACCCCCGAATTAGAATCTAATTAATTCTAAACCGAATTAACTCTAATTCAAATTAGAATCCTTACAACCAAGCAACGACAAGGCGATAACATAAACAAAAACCCAAGCGTCGCTGTTTGAAACAAAAGCGCCATATACTGCGACTTTTTTATAGAGAAGGACAACGCATTTCGGTGGGTGTTACAAGTACTGCAAGTACTGCTTCTTTTTTGCAAAAATAAAAACCTTTTTCACATACGAAAATGTGCTAGGAAATTTTCATATTTTATAGAAACTACAGTAGAAATAGTATAGGTGTCGAGTAATTTTTATTTAAGAAAAAAGAAAGCTCATTATCTCCCTTTAACTATTGCGTAGGTGTCGGACATCTTTGGACAAATGGCTGGCTTGGACATTTTTGGACGGACAATCGACGTAAGCATTGGACATTGGACGGACTTTGGACATACGTTTTCTGAAATTGACACCACTAATCTTAACGATCTTGGCGGTGGCACCCAGCAATATGGCGTGGCCGGCTATCCATAGAAACCATGACCTTGCGCTACCCCCCGACGGCGATTCGGGAAGCCCACACGGCAGACCGCTATAAAAGGAGTCTGAATCGCCGACAGGAGCACAGTCTCACCGCCGGACTCGACCCAACGACTCCGACGAACATGGCTTTCTTGGTTAGTGCGGGATTGACGGCAATCACATATCAATACAGTCGGTGATCTGTGAATTTCTACGTGAATAAGTTAATGAAAAACATCAAACTGAATTTTACATCACAATGAACTACAAATGGGGTTGAATAGTGTAGAGAAGAAGCCGCATGCTCCCTTTTTTCAAAAGTCTATGCTTCGCCACAAAATATTTTTTTAAGACAAATAAAATGTTAAAGGAAAGGTAAAATAGCTCTTGATTCCCGTTACGTGTCACTGTTTTTGAGCCATTTGAGAAAGACGTATTGATTTGTATTCTGCTAAATCACTTAAAAATAAGCAAATGAACTTAAATGTGTCGTTTTGTCAATTTCATTTGGAAGTTTGCGTTTTCTTTAAATTCGTGTCCATTTTCAGCGCGTCGCTACGTGCGCCGCCGCTCTGGTGGTCCTCGCCTCGGCTGACCACGGAGGCGGCGGAGGATTCAAGGGATCATCCTTCGGCGGAGGATTCAAGGGATCCTTCGGCGGAGGCCATGGCGGCGGCGGCTTCATCTCCAGCGGCGGACACGGAGGTGGCGGCGGCGGATACGGAGGCGGCGGACGGCGCATCGGCGGAATTACCATCGGACACCGCAGCAGCGGCGGATACGGCGGTGGATCCAGCGGCGGGCACCGCAGCTTCTCCAGCGGCGGATACGGCGGCGGATCCAGCGGCGGACACGGTGGATTCTCCGGTGGCGGACATGGAGGATTCTCCAGCGGCGGATACGGCGGTAGATCCAGCGGTGGGCACCGCAGCTTCTCCAGCGGCGGATACGGCGGTGGATCCAGCGGCGGACATGGAGGATTCTCCAGCGGTGGATACAGCAGTGGATCCAGCAGCGGACACCGCAGCAGCGGTGGGTACGGTGGTGGATCCAGCGGTGGACACGGTGGATTCTCCAGCGGCGGATACGGCGGCGGATCCAATGGCGGACACCGCAGCTTCTCCAGCGGCGGTTACGGCGGCGGGTCCAGTGGTGGCGGACACCGCAGCTTCTCCAGCGGCGGATACGGCGGCGGATCCAGCGGCGGACACCGCAGCTTCTCCAGCGGTGGATACGGCGGCGGCTCTCGTAGTGGATACCACGGCTAAGATGTCACCAGAGCGATCGTAATTAATTAATGTGGACTTGATTTGTGACGGAAACGTCTTTATTTAAAGACGTTTAATTGAGACAGTTTGCAGCGTTTCGATGGGTGCGAATAAACAGATAAAAAAGTGTAAAAAAGAGTGTTTAAGTGAAGTGGGTATTAGATAAGCAATGAACCAGAAAAGTAGTGCCACTGATCACTTGTTGAGGGAAAAGTGAGCCTATGCTGGGTCACTTATTGATCCCACCACGATAGAAGAAAAGCAGCGCCAAGTACATAACGCTTATGCATGTTTTTCCAATAGATATGCTGTCAAATGGTTTCAAATTTCTAGGTATACAATAACAAACGACGTTGCGGGTAATTACGGACATCAGCCAGGCGCCAAAGGAGCAATATCCTCCGCTTCCGAAAGCATTGTGGCGGATCGCGCCGTCCTCCGTGGAACTGCGACAGGCAGGGTAGGCCACCCGCCACGCAGCTACGCCCTGCGGTACAGCCTACCTCCCAGTCAGGGACGGCCAGCGCTGCCAGCACACTGACGGGCGACGCCTCACGCGGCGGAACAGGGGTGGTGGCTACAAACACTCTGAACAGCATAGCCTCCCATATAATCTTAATAGCTTGCCAGAAACGACAACGTTGAAACCATTATATAATGAACGATAATATCTTCGTAAGAAATCATTCAAAATCTATGCTGGGATTCGCAAATGCTAACATAGAATAGAAGCTCTACGCGCAAGCATTTCACATGGTGTTGCTCGAGGCATTCAGGACATAAAATGAACAGATTACCTACGCAACATAGGACGGCCGTTGTTCGAAATTTTGCATTACGTTCAGACATTCTATCAGTTTGCGCTTTTTATGAAGCGAATTCTCATTCATTAAATCATTTTTATTCATAATTATGCATTCGCATTTCTAACCCTAGTTAAGCACGTGCACGGCGAGTTGTTAGAATTAATGGATGGCGAATTACTCTACCACAACTTAACCATGGCTGCGGAGCCGCTGGATTTCTATTGACTACGAATCCGACTTCAAAAATCGCCTGACTCCGACTCTCACTCCAACTCTGACTCGGGACCTTTCTTATCAAGTCCGTATCATGATAGTTATATATGTACGTTCGTCCCGGATATATTTTATCTTACCCGAAACAATCCTTTGCGCGCTCCAAAACCTTACATTTCAAATATACTTTATAAATATCATGCTGAGGCCTCTTGCACCAAAATACCTAGCTAGGTAGAATCGGCAAAATACCTACCTGGTAAAACTACCTACGGCGGTAGCTTCTCTTGCACCATCCTACCTACCTACCTAGGTAAATTTGACAGCTCGCGTTTTTAGGATTTGTTTTGATTGGCTGTTTGGCGACGAATTATTTGTGGGCGCAAACAAATAGTAACTTAAGAAAACAATTAAATGGATATTGTTTTTATTAATATACATTTTGGTATTATGAAATCATTTTTTATTTACGTAAATACCGATAGAAGTTATTTTGATATTAAAGGTAGTGTGCCAGCTTTCTTGGACCGTATGGAGTTAATAGCCCAGATAAGGAGAACCGGATTTTTAGAACTTATCCATACCTTCAAAACTCATGGAAACGTCTTAAATTCTTCAAATTTTGAGTACCCCAGTGCGAAATTCGCCCCGACGGGTTGTCGGTCGTACCCCAACCACATTTCACACCACTATGAACAATAAATGCACACACTGAAATCGCTATTACCGATATGCTCATCCAATCAAGTTTCGATAAACCCGTTCATCATCATCTCCTGCGGTTTCGAACACGCCTGTTAGGTGGCTTCTGATGCTCGTCGAGGTCGGAATTTCCAAATACGCGTGGTGCGTCGGGCCGCGCGCTCTGACTTCGGCCAAGAAAAATGCGTCAGCTGATCATTGTCATTTTTGCCACTTGCGTGTGGTGAAATGGGGTCATAATAACTTATAAGACGGCTTTTTCATATCAATTATTTTACATAAAATCATATTTCAAACCATAAATAATGTTCGACAGCCAAATAAAAGAAACAATACCAATACGGGCTTACAGTTTAAGGCTCGACATTGTGTTGTCTACGATTAGACAGCTGATAACTCATTCCCGTACGTCGTATGGTCGTAACACTATAGTGACCTTTGCTTATTGTCACAAGTGCGCCGCATTCGCGATTGTTGCCCGACGCCTGTTTGCAGGTGAGCCCACTACAGTTGTTATACATATCTAAAAACCGAAAAACTTTTAGGCGAAAAAGGCACTATTCCAGGCCCATTTTTGATTTTTTTTGCGATATTAGGTAAAAACAGAAGCTTCTTATCCTAGGAAAAATAAAATGGGAAATCTTTCAAAGGTGGCACACTACCTTTAAATTACTTGAACAAATAAGTTTCGTTTCCATGGCAACGAGTGAGTCTTGCACCTGGCTGTTCTGCTACGGAGGTTTATCGCCTTGGTACGGAGAAGCACCTCTGTGAACCCATGGAGCATTTGGTCAATTATATTATTATTCACTCATAAAACATTGATTTATCATTGTCTAAACATTTTGTAATGCCTAATTTACATAAAAGTACCCGTGGATTATCATGTATTGTGCCTATTGTTACTAATTGAATCATTTTACCTAAGGTTTTGCTAGTTATTTTGGAAGCCCGCGTTTACTGTCAAACCGTCAAAAATTCCTCCGCGAGTACTTCTTTCCGGCTTTCGGTGCAAGAGGAAAACAGCCAGTCGGACTTTAATAATTGGTAAGTTCTTATGCCGCTCGGTAGAATTTCTAGGTAAATTTTCACGGTAGCGTTTTTTGGTAGGTAGTTTGGTGCAAGAGAATCTAGGTAAAATCTGAATTTACCTAGGTAGGTAGTTTGGTGCAAGAGGCCTCAGATCTGCATATACTATAAGCAGGTTCTGACGAAGCCACTGTCTTCTGCTTTTTCGCTAAGAACGCTCATTCAAAACAGAAATATTGCCTTAGCTTCGACAGAATATGGTTTGGAAAGATCAACAATCGTACCTAATACTTTCGAGCAAACAAGTGTAGAGCATGACTTTGAGACACGTGATATTGACTCTGATCCCGGAGTGCGAGTCGGTAAAACTTAAGCTATTCCAACTAAGACTCTGATTCCTGGTAGAACTGCCGTCTCCCACAGACTCCCAGTACGACTCCGGCTCCGACTCCGTAGCCCTAAACTAAACCACCACTTTAATGCTTACCTATTACATTAAATGGTCAAGAAAAAATGCATCGTAGAAGCAATTTCATGTTATGCTCGTGTTTATCTCGAACTTCCTTCTTGGGGGGGGGGGGAGGGGGGTGGTCTAAAATCTAACTTAATCTTCGTCCAAGTGGAAAGGGGAATTTTTTTCCACACCAGCAAGAAATTTTATCGGTGAATAGGTATGGGTAAATATCAGGTGACCTAACATCAAAAATTTTTACCCGCATGAAAATGGCCAGCTGCGACTAGGTATGTTTGGCCTAATAGCACCCCTAAGTTTCGACATCCACGCGGAAAAGTAGGCGCTAACGTGAAAAGTAATCGAGCCTAGCTGATATGTTTTCACATCATCGATATTTTTTCGCGTGGTTGTTTTAGCTTGTGGAAGATATGAAAAATTAAGAATACCGGCGGCCAGCAGTTTTTCTATTGGTAACACTGGCCACAGATCAACTCTGCGACCTCTTCATTATAAGTCATTGTAATTAAGTTGAGCTACTCTTCTTTTAGACAAGTCATACTTATTACTTAAGTCATAAACACTTTCAAACATCAGGCTACAGGTAAACATGTCACATTGAAGCTGTATAATATTACAACCGTGACCCTTTTTTTTAAATGACCCCCGAGGTCATTTTAGGTCACAAAGTCCTCCAGCAGTTTTTTGACAAACTTTAGATAGAGACATGCTAGAACGATGATAAATAGACGCGTTGAGATCAACGATACGAATCGACTAGTATGCAACATGACCTTTTCCGTGGCAATGTCCTTATGTCGAATTTTGAAGCTGATTTTCTCAGACCAGCTTATAGTTCATTCGCCGCGTCTCAACGAGAAACACGCGTCGCCGGTAAAATTAAGGTAGGATACAATATTGGTGTCAAAAGTTATTGCAGCAAAAACATTTTCCGCAAAACATCAAATTTTTGTTTTTGGTCTTTTTGCTCTCTGGAGGCTAAACCGTTGACCCAAGGTAAAATCTTCGGTCATTGACTAGAAAGAGCTTCAAAAAACCTATCGAATGCACCTTCCCAGGCGGCGATGTGGCTGGTTTGAGAACGCGGGTGCAAGAAAAAAATGTGCGTAATTTTCATGTTTTCACCCTTCCTGACACAAGTTGTCGGGTTTCACGGATAGTCTTGCAAATCATTCAAAAGGGAAGGAAAGATAAGCATTGTCAACAACAAGGGATGCTGTACCATTCTGCAGACCAGTTTAAAAATTGTACACGTTTTGCCACATCTCGGCGCAGCGCCAGCGTTCCCTCTCCTGTCCGAACACACCATGCGGGAGCGCGGTGCGCGCGCCGGCGACATGATTGCCCGTCAGTCTGGGGTGCGTGACGGCTCGTGAGTGGACATACCCTGCCGTTGGCCGGGGAGGGGCACCCTTGACCCACGACTGGGCTGTCGCCGGCCTGCACCGGCTCACCGGGCTTCCCTGGTCGGCCGACCGCTATAAAACGGGCCCGACTGCCCACCAGCAGTACAGTCTCCCGACTGCACTAGACCAACATGGCCTTCCTGGTCAGTAACGAGCTCGGTGGTGTCGCACTGTGGGCTCTGGACCACGCTCCGGCCGACACACCGGCAAATAAGGCAGCGACTAGCGAAGTTATCGGTGTTAGCGTACTCGTCTGTGAAGTCTGGCTCGTGGACAGGCTCGTAACTTTTGAAGCTCATAATTGGTTGTGGTTGCTATATAGACTCTGGTTTAGTCTTACATGGACAAAGTTTAACGCCTCAGCAGCATAGCTCTCCTGATCAGTGTTAACTCTAAATCTCTATTTTTCAGCGTGTTGCTACGTGTGCTGCAGCTCTAGTGGTCCTCGCCTCGGCTGACCACGGAGGCGGCGGAGGATTCAAGGGATCATCCTTCGGCGGAGGATTCAAGGGATCCTTCGGCGGAGGCCATAGCGGCGGCGGCTTCATCTCCAGCGGCGGATACGGAGGCAGCGGACGGCGCATCGGCGGAATCACCACTGGTGGATACGGTGGCGGATCCAGCGGTGGATACGGCGGTGGACGCATCATTTCCAGCGGTGGATTCGGCGGTGGTTACGGCGGTGGATCCCGTGGTGGATTCGGCGGTGGATACGGCGGCGGATCTCGCGGCTTCAGCGGAGGATACGGCGGTGGATCCCGCAGCTTCGGTGGTGGATACGGCGGCGGACGCATCATCTCTAGCGGCGGATACGGCGGTGGATCCAGCGGCGGTTACGGCGGCGGACGCATCATTTCCAGCGGTGGATACGGCGGTGGATCCCGTGGATTCGGCGGCGGATACGGCGGAGGGTCTCGTGGCTATTACGGATAAAATGATTGTCTACCAAACTAAAAGATATAACTTATTTCACAACAATTGGGGGTCTAGATATGAAAACAATACTGTACTTCATGGTAAAATAGGGTGCTGTAACACAACATGTGCTCTGATACGGTGACAAACTGTTGTGGAAAATATATTTTTGAAACATATATACCCGCATTCGTTACCGACTATAATCATCAAGAAACGCTGCACAAACCTGAATAGAAAATATCTCACTCACGGTCGAACAGATGAGCTTAACAATCTATAATCCCCCCCCCCCCCAAATAACCCTGGCGCCGTTATAGCTAATGGGGTTCCGGTGCAGTTGTGCGCAAAAACTGCAGAACAAGCGGACGAAAAATCGTTGGAGGTAGGATTACAAGAACAGTCGCATCAACCATACCACCAATACCACTGAACAAAAGGCAACGCCAGTGGAAAGTTCTCATGAAAAACGGCACTGACGTTCACTTCGTGCGAGGACATTCAAAATCACTTGAGCACACACCTGTAAGTTTGTGCTGCCATAACTTTAGTGTTGGAACTTAGATTAAGATGATATTTGGCATATATATAAATTGCAACAATAGTTAGGAGTTGTCAAAAGAATTAGGCGCTCTCTCCTCCGAGGCGGTCTACAGCCCACGTGCTATACAGACGCCTCCTGTTGAAATTGCGCGGCACCTCCGGGTCGAGGTGTGGCGATGGTTAGCGGGTCATGGACTTCAAATAGACGCTAATATGCACTTAAAGGTAGTGTGCCAGCTTTCCTGGACCGTATGGAGTTAATGGCCCAGATAAGGAGAACCGGATTTTTAGAATTTATCCATACCTTCAAAACTCATGGAAACGTCTTAAATTCTTCAAATTTTGAGTACCCCAGTGCGAAATTCGCCCCGACGGGTTGTCGGTCGTACCCCAACCACATTTCACACTACTATGAACAATAAATGCACACACTGAAATCGCTATTACCGATAGGCTCATCCAATCAAGTTTCGATAAACCCGTTCATCATCATCTCCTGCGGTTTCGAACACGCCTGTTAGGTGGTGCGGTAGACCGCGCCCAAAGCCAGAGCCCCGGTAACGTGAGGTAGCCGAGTCGGGGCAGCGTGCGCTGACCCAAGCCGGGGCCGCGCGTCCTCCCGGTGTCATGTGATAGCCCGGGGCTGCCCGCGGGGATGCGGTAGACCGCGCCCAAAGCCGCGGCCCCGGCTTGGGTCAGCGCACGCTGCCCCAACTCGGCTACCTCACGTTACCGGGGCCCTGGCTTTGGGCGCGGCTTCTGCTCATACTTTGTGGTGCGGTGGTGGTGCGTCGGGCCGCGCGCTCTGACTTCGGCCAAGAAAAATGCGTCAGCTGATCATTGTCATTTCTGCCACTTTCATGTGGCGAGATGGGGTCATAACTTTAGAGACGGTTGTTTCATATCAATTATTTTACATAAAATAATATTTCAAACCATAAATTAATGTTTGACAGCCAAATTAAAGAAACAATACCAATACAGGCTTACAGTTTAAATTCGACATTGTGTTGTCTACGATTAGACAGCTGATATCTCATTCCCGTACGTCGTAACTATAATGACCTTTGCTTATTGTCACATGTGCGCCGCATTCGTGATTGTTGCCGACGCCTGTTTGCAGGTCAGCCCACTGCAGTTGTTATACATATCGAAAAACCGATAAACTTTTAGGCGAAAAAAGCACTATTTTAGGCCCATTTTTGATTTTTCTTG
This sequence comes from Amphibalanus amphitrite, assembly GCF_019059575.1. NCBI lineage: Eukaryota > Metazoa > Arthropoda > Thecostraca > Balanomorpha > Balanidae > Amphibalanus > Amphibalanus amphitrite. Next base: position 366,043 of record NW_024881525.1, on the reverse strand, counting down.
TGATATTAGGTAAAAACAGAAGCTTCTTATCCTAGAAAAAATAAAATGGGAAATCATTCAAAGGTGGCACACTACCTTTAAAGAGGTGTGAAATTATTCGTATCTTTCTAGTTGAGGTTTATTTGCCATTGGGTCTACAGTGCAGGGATATTTCTATCTCGCACTCCTCTGAGATGCAAAGATAAGAATTTGTTATATCTGCATCCCTCTGAGATGCAAAGATAAGGTCTCGAGGGTTCATAGCGAAAAATCAAGAGTTCATGTGATGATGGGTCAATAAACGAACGACATTTTTAATGGTTGTTTATGGATGAAAATTATGAAATAAGAACAAACTACTCTAAACTATTTTTACATAGATGAATGCATTTAAATATCATATTTTATTAATTAAGAATAAACCTCAACATAGAAAGATATAGGATTCCTCATGGCTCACTCGTGGAAGATCGGATATCTTTTCCTCGCGTGTTACAGAAAAACCTCGCTCCTTCGTCGCTCGGTTTTTCAGTAACCCGCTTGGAAAAGATATCCTTATCTTCCACTCGGAGCCATGAAGAATCCTCTATATCTGCACCACAAGCGAATGACACCCACAATTTTAATTAATGTGCATGCATAATGTAAGTGGATGGGATCCCGCAATGTGTTTATAATGCAGTTTGACGTTCACGTATTTGCGACCCTTCTGGGCGCAAATAGGGAGTTGGCAATGGCGCTGCAACAGAAACACGACAGTGCTGACGAACTCGATGAGCCGGCACAATTGATTTTTTTGTTGGTTCAAAATATACTACTAGCTCGCATAAATAGAATAACAAACAATCGTGCCGGTCCGAGTGTCGATAAATATATGTTACAGGCCGTATGAAAACTCAGTCCGTTTGCAAACGGCCTGGCCCGATTCAAGCCGTTTGCAAACGGCCTGGACAGCCCAGTCAGTATGCAAACGGACTGAAAAGTCAGACCGTTTGAATACGGGCTGAAATTCCAGGCTGTATGCAAACCGCCTGAAATTTCAGGCCGTTTGCAAACCGACTAGGCCGTATGACAACTTTCCAGACACCAGGCCGTTTGCAAACGGTCTAGGTATTTTAAAAACAATATGGTCTGCATAAAGTTACAGCTGGACAATGCTGAGTTTGTTGAAGCACGACCGTTTCATGACATTACATGGCACCAATGGCACCATGAAATCCTGAGGTGCATTCGGCATCCGGAAAAATATTGTCAATCGGATGTTCTCCGTCGGAAAATTATTGATGAGCGCCTATCTTCAGCATGTCTCGTTATCGCGATACCGTTCGTGATCCCCGATGATTCTCGCTAGTTCCGGAAATTCTCCCTGATTTTCCCGATGACGAATGCAGGTCTGGTCAGGACGAGATTAGCAGAACTGAGACCCGGCCCGTATAGCGCCCGGTCGACCCGCGGGCTTCCCCCGGACTTCAAAGTTTCGCCTTCCACCGCAATGGTCAAGTATTGCCGGCGTACCGTATGTACGCCACCGGCCAGCCGCCGGCGGTCGACCGGGCGCGGTGACGACTCTTATGTGAACCAGTGGCGCGGGAACTTCTTCCAGGCTGGGGGGGGGGGGGGGGGCTGAACCATAATAGAGATCAACCTAGGGTACCCCCAAATCTAGTTTTCTCACCGGTTTTAGGCCACTTATTTTTCAGACCTTGGTCTTTTCAACAAAAAACGCAAATTTGCAAAAAAGTCAGGTATTCCGTCTCAGCTGAGTGAAGAAACTACCGTTTTTGCAACTTGGAATAAAGGTTTTAATCTGCCAAATGAGTTGCCGAGCCAGTGAAAGAGGTGGATTTTTCACTTACATGCTTTCTTCCTTTGTGACCCACAGGCCACAACCCCTAATTTGGGGAGGACAAGCTGCCCAAACGGTTCCTGACCTCATGAAAAGTTGTGGGGCACCGCCCCCACGGCCCCAGAGCTGTGGGAGCAAGCTTCCCCCACTGCCCCCTCCCCCGGTACCCGCGCCTATGTATGAATCTATGAAATTATGTTGGTAGATTTCCGATTTCGATTCCTCCAGCTGGGGGGGGGGGGGCTCAAATACATTACGAGCCCCCCACCCCAGCCGAAAAGTTGGAGGTGCTCAGCCCCCGCTAGCCCCCCCCCCCCCCCCCGGTTCCCGCGCCACTGATGTGAACTCTGATGTCCATTGCGCGCTCCGGCGTTTTATGCCGCAAAATAATCGGTGAGTCTTGTAGCGATACGTTTCACCAGACATCACCAGTAGTGGCTTCACCAGGCTCCATCAACTGGATGGCCGTACACAGGCGGACTGTGAACTTGTATAATTAGTAATATTGTCGAAAAACGGCCGGGCCGAGCATCAGCACAGTAAGAAAATGTTCGACGTATGTACTTAGACGAGTCATTCGGCATGGAATGCGCAAACATTCACATGGATGCAACCTGATCATCGACCAGCCTGGATCCTTTAAGTTCAATTTTCAGAGGCTGTTGTACTTCGCCAGACCGTTTGAAAACTGACTAGGCCGTTTTCAAACTGTCTAGGCCGTTTCAAACTGCCTAGGCCGTTTTCATACGGCCTGATATTTCAGGCGGTTTGCAAACGGCCGGCTTTTTCAGGCCGTTTTCAAACGGCCTGACTGGGCCAGGCCGTTTGCAAACGGACTGGGTTTTCATACGGTCTGTAACATATATACCAACACTTCTAAACTGGTCTACTTGTGTTCAATTCAATGCAAAGTGCCTCCTGTGCGTCAGTTTTTTCTTGGGAGGGGGATGAGACACGTGTGTATCAATGAGTGCATTCCCCGTTATATTTTCAGACCAGTAAATCACACCAGCCAGTTTCATCGCCTGCGGGAGACGGCGGGGGGGGAGGGGGGAGGGGGGGCAGCCAAGGTGGGGCCGGACAATGGTCGAGTGTCGATTCCCTTCCATGCACTGACAGACGCGTTGTTAAAAATCAGGTTTAACGGGACCATGTAATAAAGGCCCGAACTATTCTATTCATGGCATTTAGTGACATGCATGGGGATATCTAGCAAATTGGCATCCAAGTAAACGAAACGATCTCTAGGGCCGTCAATATACGATGGACTGTCTGAAATGCGTAAAAAAAACGATTTTGCATTGAACAGCCGTTTTCTGCACTTCAGCCGGTGCTGCCAAATGCTATCTACGGCATTTATAGGATTACAAAACACATGAGTTTTAATGAGGGCACGTCTCTCCTGCGCCCATGAGAGGTCATACCGCCATTCCTTTACCTTCGATTAACCCAGCTGCATGAGAGTGAACTTCAAAATGTTGAAGATTGAGAAATTGAATAATTTATTATGACATTATTTAGGCCGTTATAATTCAATATATCTACATATGTAGGGCTTTCATAAGAAGTCTTGTACTAAAACGCATGTCTACGATCCCTCTCTTCAATCATAGAAGAAATTAACAATTTCGAGAATTTAGCAAAAGAATGAAAGTTAGCGAAACGCCCCTGTCCAATACCTCTCTGGATTCCCGGGCAGTCGAGCACACTGCATGCGTCTTTCCCACCGCACTTTTAACGAGCTCTCAGTTGTACGCCCTTGCACAGCAATGCACACAACAGGCCCGAGCCGAGATGCGCTCATAGTTACCGCTGAACTACATTGCAATCGACATCACGTTCCTGACGGGTAAAAACTGGCCACCCTGAGCGGCCTGGGAGAGTCGGGAGAGCGCTGGACGGCGGCGGCAGCCATGCGAACTGACCCCACCGCGGCACGGCGAGGCATATAAAGGTGGCCCGGTGGCCCAGAGAACGCAGCACTGGTCAACGGGAGTCGACAGTGAACACATCATGAACACCCTGGTGAGAGGAAGGGAGGAAGGGAGATGGAGAGAGGAAGGGAGAGCACCAGCGGAGCTAGGCCAAAGTCCCGGGCTAGATCCGTGAGGAAGGCTGCTTTGGGGTCAAAATGAGGACAATCAGTGATTTCGACATGACTGGGGAGCATGAATGCAAGAATAAATCATCTTCTGAGCTTTCATAAATAATATATTTGAAATCGGCTCTTCAGTCCAGCCCGTTGAAAAATTGAGTGAAATTGTGCGAATTTAAAGTACATGGATACCTACCTATCATATGGCAATTACGATTCGCAAAGGAGGAGTAATTTTGAAATTGTGCTAAGAAACTGTGTAATTCCGTCACACTCCAGTTGGCCCTGGTGATTTGACTTATGCTAAAACGTAACGGTTCCTTGGCTTACCAAAGCGATCCAGTCAGGACAGCGGCTTAATTGATAAAAGCCATATCTAGCTTTATTATCGAAAAATGGCCCAACAAAAGCGAGGCCAATCGGGATTCTAACTGTATTATGTTCCATTTTCAGCGCGTTGCTGCGTGCGCCGCCGCTCTGGTGGTCCTCGCCTCGGCTGACCACGGAGGCGGCGGAGGATTCAAGGGATCCTCTGGCGGAGGATTCAAGGGATCCTTCGGCGGAGGATTCGGCGGAAGCCATGGCGGCGGCGGCTTCATCTCCAGCGGCGGATACGGAGGCGGCGGCGGTGGCCACAGAGTAGGCGGAATCAGCACCAGTGGATACAACGGCGGATCCAGTGGTGGATTTGGCGGTGGGCACGGAGGAAGAATCGTATCCAGCGGTGGATACGGAGGCGGATCCATTGGCGGACACGGCGGTGGAAGCGTCATCTCCAGTGGTGGATACGGTGGTGGTTCCAGTGGCGGATACGGAGGTGGGAGCAGCATCTCTGGTGGTGGATACAGCGGAGGATCCATTGGGCACGGTGGTGGACGCATCATTTCAAGCGGTGGACACAGTGGTGGATCCAGTGGTGGATACGGTGGTGGATCCATTGGACACAGCAGTGGAAGCATCATTTCAAGCAGTGGATACAGTGGTAGATCCAGCGGAGGGTCCATTGGACACAGTGGTGGACGCATCATTTCAAGCGGTGGATACAGCGGCGGATCCAGCAGCGGCTACGGAGGTGGATCCATCGGTGGACACAGCAGTGGAAACATCATCTCCAGCGGTGGATACGGCGGCGGATCCATTGGACACGGCGGTGGAAGAGTTATTTCAAGCGGCGGATACGGCGGTGGGAGCAGCATTTCCAGCGGCGGATACAGCGGTGGTTCTTCCATCGGATACGGTGTCGCCGGAGGCCGTTCATCTGTCACTGTATCCTCAGGGGGCTATGGCGGCGGATCCAGCGGCGGAAGAATCATCTCTGGTGGTGGATACGGCGGAGGATCCATTGGACACGGCGGTGGACGCATCATTTCAAGCGGTGGATACAGTGGTGGATCCAGTGGCGGATACGGCGGAGCATCCACGGGTGGGTACGGTGGTGGATCCAGCGGAGGACGCATCATTTCCAGCGGCGGATACGGAGGCGGATCCAGCGGTGGATACGGCGGAAACTCGGGAGGATACGGCGGCGGCAGCTCAGTCGTCTCCAGCCGAGGATTCGGCGGCGGGAACAGCGGCTACCATTGATACATGTCACTACTGTGTGGGCTCGGAACGACCCTTCGTGTGTGTCAACTATCAAAGTCTATTATTTATTCGTAATCAATAAATGTTAAATTCAAGCAATGAAATCCGCAATTGAATGAAAAATGGCAACATTGGGACTAGGAGTATCCACACATAGAGAACACCTCGATAACGAGGTCGATTGTTTCAGTAATTTTAAGGCACTAAAAAAAATTAGCTACAGTTAACCATTCATCGGTACCTATGTACAGTATATCTAAAAAACATGTCCCCTGGTTTGGCTCTCCCACAGGAGGCGAATCGGTAACTTGGCTGAATCCCAGTTGCGGCACCCGGCCGCCAGGGTCGCTGCTGCGCGAGCGGCCTTGACCGCTCGCATGTCATTGGCAGTTCGGTCCCTCCCCATCGATACCGAGGTGGGGAGGGGAGAAGAGGGGAAGAGAGGGGAGGGAGCGGCATCCGCTCGGCACTGGGCGATACCTGGCTGACCCCGCGTTCCCTCGCTGACCTTTGTCCTGCCCTCAGGCGAAGACCGACTTCCTGGCCTGTAGTGGCCCAGCGGAAAACCGAGCTCGCGGGGCGCGACTCCATTGGCCCAATCTTATAAATGGAATGCTGTCGTATTCACGGCATTAGATAATATTAAAGGGACCCTCCCACCTTCAAAAAAGTTAATGAATTGGCATGAAAGTGATGTCGCTCGGTTCAGAAAGAGCAAAAACGAATATCTTCCAAATTTCATCGAAAAATATTCACCGGTTTTCAAGATATTAGACTTTTACTTTTGTTTACTTTTTGGGATCTCCGCTGTTCCTAGCGACTTTATTTGAAAGTGCGGCATTTGTTGCGCGCAAAGCAGCATATACCACCGCGTGCTACCAAACGTTTTAGGTAGTAAAAGATTTAAAATCGTTAGGTCTCCGATGACGTCACAAATTCTAAGGGGGCATACCAATGCATTAGCCCCTTAGAATCCGAAAACTGCAAGTTTGAAATTCGATATCTCCGAATTAAAGCATTTTTCGATGTTGTGAGTGCCCAAACCGGTATTTTCAGGCCATGGCCACCAATTTGGCTATCTCAACTCAAATCTAATGTTAAGGTGGGAGGGTCCCTTTAATATAGTGATACCAGCAGTGGATGTGGTAAAATACAGTCCAAAACAAACGAAAGCACACGATTCGTGCATAATGCGCCCTCCCATTCAAATAAGCCCGCCCACTTCGATAGATGGTGTAGTTTCTTAGGGCGTAAAAGATGCAAAACACTACCGATTTTTTTTTCAGCTCGGCCACTGGGACCGACAATATACAATGGACTGAAATGCATGAAAACCATTTTGCATTTAGGTAATAGCCGTTTTCTGCACCCAAACTTAAGCCAGTGACGCCCTGTCCATTCTAAAGCGTTTATAAGATTGGTCCCAGCACCCGATTTTATATGAGGAAGTCGTTTAAAAAGCATCTTATTTCTAACGAATTTATTATTATGGCCACTTTTACAGGACGTCTATAGAGCTTTGACTTTTACATTTCTTCCTCGTCCAGGAGCAACGTTTTAACCCTCACCGGACCTTCAGGTTTTCTGAATACCGAGGGGGCGTTGGGGGTTGGAAGTGAGGAAACAACCCCCTTCGCCGATTCGCCCCTAATTGAGCTAGAGCCTCACGAAAGAAACGATCGTGTGCGTCGTTACGAAATGCAGCGATTGGTCTCCGATTTAAGGACCAGGGTCAGCCGATGACTTCGGAGGTCAGGTCAAGTGGCCCAAGGCACAGGTTCAGTTTTTGGTAAATAACTTCGCTAAAAATGATCGCAGATCCGCGATTTTAGCAGCATCGTGTTTGTCTAGCTCAGGCGTGTCGAATGGTATACTTTTTCTTCGGGTGAGATCAACTTAACCCTCGCCCGTATGGGGGGGGGGGTCGAACGGACCCCCTCCCTCGGTTTTTCACGAATAACTCGCGTAAAAAGCGGCTGATCGCGACGAAACTTTCAGTACCCTCGCGTTAATCAATTTTACACCCACCCTGAAATTGTCATGACCCTGACCTTAATGACCTTTGACCTGTGACCTACTTTTCGAGACCATGTTTGGCCGGAATCGCGTTTCGGCGTATGTCGGCTCGCATTAGCGGCGCGTTTGCAGTCTTTTCGTGGTTTTAAGCGTTCAAATATGGGATATGATGTTGATTCCACGCATTAGGGTGGGTGTCAAGGTCACCGGAAAGTCAGGTCAGGTCATTGAACTTTGATGACCTCGGTTCACTTTTTCGAGTTTTACATGTTTCTAGGCCAGTTTTTGGAGCTGAATTCGAATTTAGCAGCCATATGAACATTTACGAAGTAGTTTTGGTGCCCTCGTAACATGTTGCGAAGCTGTCAGAGGCGGTTGCCACCTACTACGAATACCCTTACTGGTTGAACTGACCTGACCTGACCCGACCTGGCCTAAATGAATGAAGACATCATCTGTGATCAAAACTAACATGATATTCGTGATCGGCACCCCGAAAACCCCATGGCAGCCACGCTTTACGACTTCTAACAGGTCCCGATTTTCCCGACTTTTGGGTCATTGACCTGACCTGGAAGGTCAACCGATGACCTATGAAACTTGGGTATCATCGACTTCCTCTCGTCACGGCCAACACGCTCGTTTTTTCCGCGAAGCTCTAGCTCGATCAGGGGCGAAACGGCAAGGGTTGTTATACGTTTGCGGCTGGAAAAACACCAATACGGGTGAGAGTTAAGGTGTTAACCTCGGGCCAAGGTCAGGTCACAGCCCGTCAGGTCACGAAGCTGGTCAAAGGAGGTCATATTGCATATCAATCGATTCGGCAGGTCTTTTCATGTCCATTAGTGGCTTTATCGACTCGGTAGCTTTAGTTGATCGGGAGTTATTGACGAAAAACTGATAGCCTTAGTTACGTGATAAATGACGTGACGCAAGATCAACAAAGCAAAATTGAAGTATCAGACCTTGCAATGAGCGCATGAAATCACGATTCCGTGTGCTTGAGAATTTGAGATAGTTGTATTGTATATCATTTCCGGACCAAACTAGCAATTTCCATATTCCACCTGACTTTTAATGGTGAGAGACCGACCTGATCTCAGGCGACCCTTCAGAAAATCCGAGATATACATTTATACAAGTTGTGAGACCTCTCGACCATACTATTAGATCCTGTAAGTTTTTTCTCCCTATGAAAGCTCTGCACTGATGGTGTTGCGAAGTTGGAACATTTTAGGACTGTGCACACAGTCCTAAAATGCTCATTTTAGGACAGTTTTGGACAGTTTCACATAGTTCATTTTAGGACTGCTCATTTATGACGTGATAGATCAGTGCCCTGACTTGACTTAAAAATGCGGTTGGCGTAAAAAAATCCGACTTATCAAATCCCGACTAAAAAAATCGACTTATTATCCGGTTAATCAAATCCCGACCATGTTTTTACCTGGCCATTAATGTTCTAGCCTTACAGGTGATTGTTTGAAAGCGGAAGATGCTGAATCTTGGTTAACCCCATACTTATCGTATGATAAAGAACGTCAGTGTTAGAAAGTTAATTAACAATTTTATTTAGGATAGTTTAATTCAAGTGGGTAGGTATAATCCGACTTGACAATTTACTAGGAGGGTTTTGCAGCGCTATTAGTTCGGCATGTAATAATAAATCATTGCTAATTTCGATCCGGATATCGTTATTCAATGCTGGCCTTTGCGTCCTCAAAAAAAAAGTTGTTTATAGTCATGAAGGCTTGCATTGACCCATACTTCCCACTTTTCAGCACCATTATTCGCCGTAGTTGACCAGGTGTTTTTCTTCAGCTCTCCCCTGAATCCTTTGGCTTAGACCTGGCGTATCACCCGTGCATCGCAAAACGCACCTACCACACACAAGTTCATGATCCCCACGAACCCACATCAGCGTCCGTTCGCTTGGTGTGTGACCCCTTGGCCCTTGACCTTTGGCCGCGACAACTGCCAGCTTGCCGGAGCACCCCTCCCTACACGCGCTGCCCCGCCCGCTCCCCTCCCGCCCCCCCCCCCCCCCCCGGGGTCGTGTCACGAAGGTTCGGGCTTACGCTACTACCGGCCGCTGCGCAGCTGTCACCTAGCTCTTGGGAATGTGTGGTCTGGTGCGGATTCAGCCAACTACCGGCTCGCGACACCAGCGCCACGTAGTGGCGACGGTACATTCTTTTTAGACACACTGTACATAATAATGATTGTACATTATAATGATTGTACAGGGGCACTACACCAAATAACCACAAAGCACTGACGCATTATAACAAAATGAAAGCAGAGGAGGAGAATGAAATGAGCCGAGATCATGACTACCTCACTGAGTCAGCTAGAACATCAGCCACCAGGCGATAACGAATATAGCGAGCCGCTTCCTCAAACGGTATGTGCTAGGTGAGGTAGAGTGTAACTCTTCTGCCAGTAGCACAAACATGTAATGTAATATTGCAATAATATTGCAACAACAAACTACGTAATATTGCACGACGAAAAATCTAACACAAGCTAGGAAAGTCAGCAGCGCAAGGCTGGCGTTAGCGATAGCGTTAACTATTTGTTTACGTAAGATGGCTGGCGTCTGGAGATCTAAATATTATGCCGAACGGGACAGGACAACATTGTCCCATCAAGGCTTGTCCCGCCGCCCGCCGATCCAAAATAAAACATTGGACACTGCGGGGCGCCGGGGAGGGGACATTCTACTCCGTAAAAGGTGCTACAACTGAAAAAAAACAGGGACTTCTCTTCGTTATGCGTTGCTGCGTGAGTTATGGCAAACATAGGTAAAGTAATTAAGTTTTTTTTTAAGCGCAAGAACTGACAAATTTCTATATCAGACGATTTAACATTGAATCTTCAATATCAGTAAGGGGCTCCCTTTCCGGCCCCCAGGCCCCAGATTCACCAGTGTACCACACCACCAATATCTGCACGTTCGCAAAAGGTCGCAGCAGGCGCCCAGTGCACAACCAGGTCGAAGGCCCATCGAACAGCACCATCCCTGTGTTTATCGTGCGCATGTATTCTCTCACCAGGTGCCTAGCGACTAGCCTTTAGCACATCAGGCAAATCGAGCCAGATACCGAGATCGGTTTCACGAAACAAACGCATAGATTTGACCCAGGTGGCAGCGGTAAGCTTGTAACAGGTGGCAGCACAATCGACAAACGTTCTCTGGCACTGTCAACTCTCATTCAAGCGATCAAGTCCATAAAAAAAATGACAAAAAACAGCATAAACCACATACATGCTGTGGTTTATGCTGTTGTAAAAGCCTCCTCCATGGTCCATTAAATAAACAATTTTCTACTGATTGTTCAGCTAAGAATGAAGATTGATAGATTGATATTTATTGATAAGATTGAAGGCTAATGTATCAGTAAAGTAGACACATATTTTTATCAACAATAACAGTTAGTAATGAGACAGAGCATCAAAAGCATCAGTGTAAAACCTATAACCCTGGTGCTTCCAGAATCCAGTATGACTGCATACCCTAACCACTCAAAACCTTCACAGATAGGTAGAGCCAAGGTAGAGCTATCATCCTCCAGCACATCAGCATTACCTACGTTTAGCATCACCATTTTCATCTATACTGGAGGTTGTTGATAAACCATAAGCATGTGAATTATTAAAAACAGTATCATTGTAAATCCACTAGGTTTGTGACAAAAGCTTGCTTTGAAATAAATCAAATAGGCATGACTAAAATAATTTGAATCCATGGGCAGTGACAGAGCCCAAAGTTCATCATCCCAAGCAGATAACTCCCCTGACCTGACTGCCAAACCTGTATTTTAGGATTTGCTTATCATAGAGAAGCAGAAAAAAGATTTAAATTAGTACAGCCTAAATATAGTCATAGATGCAGACGCAGAGTACCTAGTCTATGGCAGAGTGAACAAAGGAAACCGCATGAGATGAGATGAGAGTGTGAACCACTTGAAATGTGTTCATAAATTGAAATACCACACAACACATTAAACAGTAGCGATGAATAGGCACCTATACAGCAGAACATGCACAAGCAAAAGTAACATGAATTTCCGTGCAACCTTTTCTAGAGGATTATAAATATATCTACTATTGGTCTCAAGATAAGGGCCCAGGCGGCCTGTAGTTCATATTCGGTGAATATCCTTACCCTCGCCACAACTCGAGTGGGGGTGGGATTGGGTGGGAGGAGGGGTGCGCTCGGCCCAAGCTGTGGCGAGGGTGAGGGCATTAACCGCATCAAAACTACAGGTCACTTGGGCCCTTATCTTGAGACCAATAGAACAGCCAATAAGTCTCATGAATCAGAATGGTTACTCACATTTGATGAATAGGTAGGTAGTTTCAGTTCAAGTTTGCAGATTTTTAATGGATAACACACTTGGACAAAACCAGAGTGATAACACCCCTAGATAAAACCTCTATTATTGTTGTCCTCGTAAGCTACAAAAAAGTGTCAACCCAAGTATCCACTTCTTGTTTCTGACCTCATGCAAATTCTTGCAGGGCAAGGCAAGGCAAGGGGCAAGGGGGGCAGTCAACCTGTAAGAAATGTCCAGTAATGTTCAAGAAGTGGACGGAGAAGCAGCCGCAGCCAGTTTTCTCCGCCTTAAACTAATGAATTCGTCTCTTTTGCAAACGTTTGCTGCTGCTGGTATATTTTCGAACAGTGACTTTGAGAGATGGCTGATGACCAAAAAGTTTCTTTGTTGACGTCATTGGTATTTTTATTACTTTTTGGAAAAATAAAAAATGAGAAGTTAATTTTTTTTAAGTTCAACCAAAAATGTAAATTTTTTATTTTGATACTGTATATGGTGTAAAAAGTTCTTATTTGTGCCCTAAAGTGAAATTGAACTAAGAAAAATCTTCCCTTTGCTGCAATATCTATGACGTCAACAATAGCATTATTGTATTTGAAAATGACCTTTCCTGGCCTTCAGCCTCAGAGTTCGTGACCTTGAGAAGAAGTGTTGTCTCTTGTTGCGTTGTTTTCTGTCTAACGACCATAGAGTCCTAACGACAAACCAGGGGGGTGACACGGCTATTCACGCAATGTATTCATTTGCGGGCCCCGCGGGGCCTCGCGATGACGCGGCTGGAGGCAACCACTCAGCGCGCTAGGATCCTTCTGGCGGGGCCGGGCGCCGTAAGGTGTGCAATGAATGGGCGGGCAGACAGAGATGAGGTAGGTATTGAATTTGAAATGACATCATGAGCAATTGGATGGGGAGAGAGAACGTTTCTAATGGAGCTGGGGATGGGGGAAAACCAAAAATATCACGGCCGGTTCAGTGCTCCGACGGGGCTGGGCGCCGTACGGTGCGTAGTAATTTAGACGGGCAGACAGAGATGAGTTATCGGATTCGGCTCTCTGGTGGGATTTTAAGACGTTTTTAGTTAAGCTCAGGTTGGGGCAACCCGCTGGCGGATGCAAGGGAAGGCATTTGGGACAAATGTTATCCCCCACAGGCCCACATCCGGGGCAGCGTCCGAAATCGTTTTTCGAGAATAAAACGAAAACTTTACAACTTTTATGAGGAAAAGTGTATTGATCGCCGATCGGTGCACAGTAGTGCGCAAGGAATCAAAATCCGATGTTTTTTTTAATTCACAGAAACCTTTTTTAGGGTATATGCCCCCCGATGTGTTCAAGACCGCTTCCTGGATCCGCCAATTAAGAATAGGTATGTCACGGTCGATTATCGAGCTTCGACGGGACTGGGCGCTGTATGCGTCGTACCTACAATGAAGAGGCGTACAGACACCTCACCCCACATCCTACTGCTCTACCCGTGCCTCTGGGTGAAGCACTGAAGCATCACGGAAGCCCACAGGACCTGCGAGTCGACGTGGCCGCCGGATACTGCAGCTTCCCGGAGTTGCCTGGGACCGAGGGTTTAACAGTAGTAATTTTCACTGGTGGTGAATCCTCGTAATGTAGAGATAATATCCTCAAGGACCTCCGTTACGATTTTATATTCCTAAACAATATGGCTGACCAATTATGCTTGCCTACGTTCAGGCATTATCCCTGATGCTTATCCGCCCACTACAACATGTGTTGTCTGTCAATCAACCATCGCTCGACGACGGGATCAATTCTAACCATCGGTACTCGGTTGTCAATTCACCCACCCCGTTTCCCTAAAAATAGACGGGTCAGACTCGGCCTGGGTCCTAACGAGTCCTAGAATCGCCAGGGACGGGATCGGGTCGACGTTATTGCCAGGGGCGTCGCCACGGATTTTTGACTGGGGGGGACGGATTGGATGACTAAAAACCCCAAAAGTTAGTTAGTTTACCGTACAATTTCAGGCCTATGCACTACTTGTAACGCATACACAATACACATGTTCTCATGTTCTCGCGTGGAGGCGTTATTAGTCACACTCTTCTACCTGTGCATGAATTGGCGGCGCGAAGCGCCGCGAAAATTGGCAAAAACTCTTGGCAAAACAGTCCCAAAACGCATAAATTTTGCATCCCGCGTACTAAGTTTGATACCAGGACAGTTAGGGTCTGGTCACCAAGCCCAGCAGCCCTGCCTCTAAAAAATCGTGTGGTCCTCTGTAAACCGCTGTCAACCATAGATACAGCTTTTTTCCAACTTCTGTGCAGTGTAGCTGCAGGACTGCGGTGTCGGAGTCGACTTCGGTCGTAGTCGACGGTTTTGGTCGGATACGGAGTTGGAGGCACCCATGGGCGTCGAAACCGGGGGGGACGGGGGGGACGCGTCCCCCCCAGTCGAGGAATCCGGGGGGGACGTCCCCCGCAAAAATATCCCCATGAATGATTTAAAAAGTGACCTACGACATTGGTGTATTGTCGTTTTGGGATGAAATTGCGGATACCTACTCGTATACAAATTGAATCTGCGAATTGCTGACACCATGTACCCTTGCTTACAAGGCTGCGGAGTAGATGATTTTGGTAACTCCGACACCGGCTTAAAAAAAAAAAACGCTCGGATTCCCCACTCCATCTCCGACCACGGCATCCCTCGGCCCGCATCGGAGTGAAAAAAAAACATGTGATGTGATGCTTTTGTCTCATTGAACGTTTCTTGGCACATTAAAAGATAACCTTGCCTCTTGCCTACGAGGTGCAACTCTGGACTGTCCGTCCCAGGTCCTCGATAGGGAGCCAAAGCTCCAGTTGTAGGGGCGACCATATCCAACAAGGGCTGAAGATCTGTCCCGAAGTCTCAGAGTGCAGTAGGACAACAGCTTGCAGAGACCACACATTTTACATAGGATATTCGTAATAGTCAAGACCTTCAGCTCACTCTCAAACGGCCCTCTTCCCGTTCGAGGCCATCCGACAGCAGAAGGTCTCACCATGGCCTTTGAACGCTTGATGCTTGAGGGTGAGAGGACCTCGTCCTGGTCTGAGAGAGCCCAGGAGGACGTAATGCTCAGTATGCCCCTACAATGGTCTTACCATGACCCCTACAATCACCACAGCCAACAGAATCTCCAGCTCTTGTTCGACCCATCCTCGGGGATGACGTTGACTCTGACTTCAGAGTTGACGTCTGTTACGATTTTGGTGCCTTATTGCACCGGTCTTAGCGTCTTTTGTTACATGTAGAGTAGACAGCTTCGACCACGGACGTCGGACCGTTCTACGAATGTACGCACCATCCAGGCCTAAGATGCGTCGAGCTTTATAAGAATGCAGTCTAGATCAATCAACATAACAATGGTGGTATGCAAACGTTAAAATCTCTCCCCGGCTCCCGCAACGTCCAACGCTCCTCCGTTATACGCTCGCTCGATGCGTCCGCCGAGCCGGCTTGCCTCCAATGACGTCATCGGCCGGCCGGCGGCGTTCAAGGTCAAACGGCTGGTGTCCTTACCTGGAGTTCTATAGCCTTGCGACAAACGACAGTCGCGTTGTATTATATTCGGAAGGAACAAGGAAGTCGGAGTGGTGCCACAAATTTTAAACTTAGTCTTAAAAGCATAAGAGCAAAGTTGTAGTTGCTAACAGTCATGGATTTCTCTGACTCTGGAGACAGAGAGAGAGGTTAGTTGGTTGCAAGGCTATATAAGTTGGTTGCTTCTTACAATTGAAACGTTAGGTCTGCATCAGGATCAGCATGCTGAGCAACATCGAAATTGACAGAGGACTGTGCAATTCTTATGGGTTGGAATGGTATCTCTGCTTGCATGTGCATGCTGCTGTTGGAAATAGTTTTGGGGGGTTTTGTAACAACATAAAATGTGGATAGATGTTAAAAGAAGTGAGTGGTAGTTCAGTTTTCATGGCCTTGCATTCCAAATTCCAATTCGTAGCCTTGGCCTTAAAAGGATTGGTGAAAAACATGCTAGTTAGTAATCTCAAGCACACCTCATTATCAGAATACCATGTCAAAATGTCAATAAAATATAATCCATGATTGCACAACGCATTGCAAAACCTTTCAGACAGGTGTCCCCTAGGCAATCTAAACTATGATGTGTCAGGCTGACACCTGCACTGGATCCAGATATTCCTGCTTGATTTCCAGTAGAGGGCAGTCATCCAGTGATAAATGTGATGCCTGTCAGTAGCTACCTATGTTCTTTGGTTGCACAGGGCATATTGATATCACAGGACACAGGATACTGTGCTCTGCCCTGCACTTGTGCTGTGTTTGTGACTTGTCTGCTCAGGCTGCCAACACAGTGATTATGCTTACAGATATCCAAGCTGTATTGAAAAATGCCTGCTGATAAATCTAGCCCACAGGACAACAAAGATGATCTGTTCTGCTGATCCTGAGCATGACTGCTTCCTTCTGAAGTGACAACAAGGCATCTAGGCTTTCATAACCCAGTTTCAGTTTGCATGTACCACCTGAGGAGGGAGGGACTGCTGTCACCTGCAAGGAAGAATGAGACCTTAGCTTAAACATTGATGGACAGCTAAGCTTCCACAAGCAGACAGCTGCCACCATTGCCAAGGCTTTGAAGGCATTTACATATTTGCAGTGATTTGCTGGTCATTCGTCAAAATTGATAAGTGCACCTTGTCGCATCTTTTCCAGACCACGATTCAGCATTTTTCGAGTTCGGTAACGCGATCTAGAGTCCATTCTCCAGAAAAAGACATGAATGATAAGGGGTAGTGCAGGTACGCGCGACCCGCGCGATTCGCATGGTCGCTGGCCTCAGAAACGAGGCCTCTACAAGGCCTCGTCTCCTCGGCCTCCCTTCGCTGCACTACCGCCGTTGTTGTGGAGATACGGACGGTGACCTCTCACCAACCTTTTCATGGACTCCTGGGCGTGCAATTTGAGTCGTTCGTGACAAAACGAATCGCAGGAGGTCACCAGTAAGCTGAATAAGCGTGACGCCAAGTCGCTCTGGAGTCAGGGTGGTAAATACCTGGAGCGCACTGCCACCTTAGCCCTTTTTCACGGCACGCCGCTCCCCTCCGCTACCAAGTACTACTGTTTCGCCCCCCCCCCCTCACTAGGGCGGGTGAAGCCTTTCCCCACTAAGCCTTTCCGATATGCCTTTTACTCGATGTGAGCACTGAGCGGGATCCAAAGGCTGGGTGTCATCTAACTCCAATGACCAACTTAGCTTAGTCTGGTAAAGAAGGTATCTGATGTTTCATGTTAGTGCCATTGTTAGTAACTAGAAATTGTTTTTTTTTCTGAGCATACCTCGCACCTAGGAACTTGTAAATTTATTAGATTTTGTTCAAGGACAGAAATGTTTTACATGCTTGATACCTAGCTAAGATTGTGAAATTATTTAATGTATAAATATGAATAATCAATCCTTATGAGTTATGGAAATCTCCGGTTGGTTATTTGTCAGCACAATGATAGGCATCTCATCGGTCATTGGTGACACGCGCGTTGTTCCTTTTGTTGCCTTGGGAACAAAGGCTTTCGGGAGTACCTACTGAAAGACTTGCATTGTTTATTGGTCATAGTCACGCGCTGTCCCGGCGCGGATGACGTGTTCGGGGTGTGGCGCCGCTCCCCCCCCCCCGTCACCATAGTCGCCCCCCCCTCATCCGGGGTGACGGGTCCACACGTGGTCGGTCCGGCCAGAGCAGCCCGACCCGCCGTCGGCCAGCGGGTCCAGTCTTCGGCGGCGCTCCGTACCGGGAGCGTCAGAGCCAGTCGCGTCGGTCGCCCTCGACGTGTTCTGCCGCGCCCGTACCCGGCCCGCTCCGCCCGCTGACAGTGCTCCGCCGCTGACCGGCAGTGATGGTGGTGAACGCCGACATGGAGTCCGCCGACAGCGATCGCAGGCCCCTGCTGGCGCCCGCCGGCGCCGCCCCGCCCGTCGTCAAGACCTACAAGCGACGCTGGTACATCCTGGCCGTCTACTCGGCGCTCGGATTCATGCAGGTATGTGTGTGTGGAAGAAAGGGAGGGGATGTAGACCGAGGTGTGACTTTCGCTCCGCTATGCGCCGTTGTTGTCTGCACTCCTTTTTAATTTTCTCTCGCATTATGAGCTGTGAATTCCTGTAACTTACTTTTATCAACGTTCAATTATGCAAATCGAACATGTCATAGGAAGTTTCGGCTTCGTAATCTGCAGCTTTCTGTACTGTCGATTTTGAAATATCAGGAGGGAATGCTCAGAGCGTGATCGACGTATGCCTGGAGCTGCAATACTATGTTGCATTTCATCTTCGTCCGCCTTGCTGACTAAATAACACTACTAAATTAAATTACTGAATAAATGTAGTTTTGCTATGTCACCAATTCCGAATTCGTCGGTTTCAAATGCACCTAATATACTGATAATATCCAGACACCGTTGAGTAATTATACTGAAACCCTCGAGAGTACCTACGTTTTATGTTACGTAATACGTTGTCGTAGTTGGTATGATTTAAGGACGTTAACAATGCCCTTCATCATTTTATGTAAATAGCAATGCACTTTACGCTATATCTTTTGCTTAGTCACTAGTTCACCTCAAACTCGACGAAATCTAGGCCTGGGCCTGTATTCCATGTTGGTCAGGTCTTACGTGTGGGTGTGTTGGAATGTATGGACTTGCCACAACCTCCCTCTGTTTATCGTTGGCATCTGGGTATATCCGCGGTTCAGTCTGGATGTAGCCGGTTATTTCCGAATTCTGGTAGAATAATCAGGTTTTGATCCGGCGCTAGCGAGATCTGGAATTCGTAGATTATGCCATGAATTATTTCCCATGAATCATGACCTACCAAGACTACCCCATTGGTAACTTTCCGTCAAGCTCAGAGTCGGTTTGTTTAGACTTGAACTTGACTTATTGTTGATACTTGAACTTATTGAGTTTTGTTGTTTGCTACCTATATGTTTTACGCAGACCTTCGTTTGAAACTGATAGAACTAACGGACCCCACGGCCATGGATTGCCCAACTTCCCAGTCGCCCGCCGCGCCGGGTCGCCTCGTTGGTTCACCCGGTACGGCAGGGTATCTGACCCCGGCGGCCGGCGCCGCGCGCTCCCTGGATATCCGATATACGAAACCTGACCCGGTCTGGCGCAGGAGTGAGGGAGGATGGACTGGGGAGGGAAAGAGGAGGGATGGAAGGAGGGGAGCTCCCCTCCAGCTGGGGACTGACCTTTGTGGCCAATTTGTCGGGTCTATCAGCTGATTCAGTCGGGGTTGGTCGGTGATGATGAAAGGGGCTACTTGTCCGACCAGTCCAAGTCGCCACTTTTGAAAGTCTTTCGGCTAGTTTCACGAGTTTCAGAATATTTCCAGTACGTATGTTTTTCTTCCTTGTTTGCACAATCCTAGTTAAACTCAGATTGTGAGTGATCCATCGCTATCTACATATCGATAAGTTATCGTTTTCATCATCAGTCGTTGTTTTTCCCTAACCGTTGCCGCCACCGGGTACGAATCCCGGTTAGCGTTATCGATATGAGCATTGCACAGTGACACTGGACAGCCGGCGCAGAATCGTCCAGCAGAAGATGGTCGGTTGGTGTACCGGAATCACGCGCGACGAGTGCGTCACGTCCGGTACAGCGTAGTCTAGTTTTCTGAAATGCCTCCAGCGGATGTGTCCTGGGCTGTCCGCTGCACAGCTGGCCGGTCAGCCGCGGTGACGGACCGTTTGTAGCCGACCGATGTAGCCGTTTCTGTCGGCCGACTGCGAGGCTATAGCCAGGAACAGCCAGCATGCCAGGGTGGTTGAGTCTCGCTTTGGCCCTGCGAGTAACGAATGACTTAGCAGTGTCACCTGTTTTTTTTTTGTGAAGCATCTCGTGCGGAGTAAGTGGCGAGATTTTGTGGCATCTGCGTTTTGGCGATGCTGTGTTTTGGCTTAGGATACCTGGATCGAATAATCAAAGTTGACAAACGACACATAACTGACGCACCGTGTCGATCCACTTTGGTAGAACGCAGCGCTGCCTCAGCCACAAAGATCCTCGCACCGCAGCTGCCAACACTTTTTGTCGCTGTGGGCTTTGTTAATCGGATGGAGGATGCGAAGTTACGGTTTTACGTGGCTATGGGATGCCGGATGCGAAGTTACCGTTTTACGTGGCTACGTTGAATTTAGCTGAGCAAACTGCAGCTCATCTGACGGATTCTGCAGAAAGTCATCCAATAGCGGTTTTGTTTGTTATCACTCTCATGTCGCAATCATTTAGTTTATAAATTATCTATGTTCAGCGGTGTTAGTGTAGTTTTATTGAGATCATATATCATATCAGTTACCCCACCTGATAAAAGGTGCTGGAATCGGTGAATTGCAAGACCATGACAAGACCTTATAGACAGAGCTCACTGGACAAGACTAACCGCTGCACTGGTTGTCTCAAGAATGTATGCACGGATCAAAAGGTCGCAGATCTTGGAGGTCGCTAGACCGAGCGGCCCGCCGGCCATGTGGCCTGTGTGCCCTCTGCGGCCCGTAATCGCTCGATGGGATGCCACGGTCAAGTCATGTGGCGCGTGCCGCTTGTTTAGACTATAGCTGGTCCTGGCGCCGTGTGGGTACGCCTGGAGGCCACTTCTAGAGGTGCAAACCTTACAAAAGATAGTCTCGCGTCTACGCTACCAGAGTGGCAGTGGAAGTTTTCCAACCCGGGACACATGCAGGCATATGTCTAGCTTGTCTGAAAAGGATTATTTTACTGTTACTGGAATGATGTATGAAATTCTGGGTGGCGATCAGCCGCCTGCATGTTGGCTGAAGAGACACACTAACGAAACATTGCATCTCTAGCCAGAGATTTATGTCCCTCGGGTGCCCCTGGCCTCTTTCACGAAGACCAGGCCCATCTCTGACCCAGACCAGGGACTCTGACCCGATGCTGGTCTAAAAGGCTGACGGTCATTTTCTGCCGGTGACTGATGACACCCTGCAGCTCAGACCCATAACAGGGAAATTCTGACCCGACACTGATCTGTGGGCATAGGACTGGTTGTTATTTTGTGTCAGCGGCCGGTAACAGCCAGCAGCTCAGACCCCTTAAATCACAAATAATATCTACCACGATAGTGCGCTAAGTCAGCTGCACATCTTGACAATGCTAGTGATAGCTCAAGTCATGTTTTCCAACACTGCGATCCTGCCGACTGTCAGTGACGGATCACAGCCGGCAGTCCTGACCGCTGTAGGGGTCGGCCGGCACGCCCCGATCACACCGAACCCGCGTGCTAATGTGCACGTGGTTCATGGGCCAGCCCGCCTCGGCAGCCCACGGCTGGTGCCCTGTCGAGCGCCCTGGGTATGGAGGTCACGCTTATGTCACGTGATTACGGCTCAATGAAGAGGTCGTTCGGGCGAGATCAGACGGGGATTTGTATGTTCCACGCCCTGAGATCCGCAGGTTAGACTTACTGTAATTTTTACTTAGATACTAGTATATTCTACACTGCGCGCTTAGTCTCCGAGCTAGCCGTAGGGTGGCTAGCCTAGCTACCGGCTACGCCTTTAGCCAGGCTAGCCGTTATCGTCAGGGTATTTTATGGACAAAAAGTATTATTCAGTGGTGACATGGAACGAAATGATGGCATGGTGAACTTGTGATTATTTTGTGGTAGTTTCATCATCTGTTTATGACAGCTGCTTATGAAACGTGAGAACATGTGGCAGGCCGAGGGCAAACGTTTTCTGTTTTTGTGTGTGTGTTTTTTAAGGCGTGACTTTTAACAATAATAAATGTTTAACGCTGAACTGATCTACTTATTCCAGTTATTGTAGGCCGCACTCAGTCTTTTAAGTTAACACCGGGACCACATTAAACAAAACGTTGGAGTTGGGACAAACCTCGGATCACTACCCCACGCGCATCTCTCAGGCGGGCGCTTGTACCCTTGACAGGCGCACCAGACACTCCCTGTTGTAAGGCGTTTGACGCAGGCCGGCATTTAAGATTTTAAGTCACGGCCTGGGCCATCTCGACTGCTGTCTTATGTCAACGATGAACTAACACGACTGTCTGATATACATACAAAGATACAAAGATCATCGGCTTGGTCTATGTGGAATTTTAACGGGAGGCGATAAAAATTAAAAATGTTGCTGCCGTACCTCAAACAGCTTATCCCATTCTGCGTGATAAGTTTTAACTCTGTGCATTTTGATGAATGTTTTAATCGCCTCGAAGTTTGAGGGCTTGGCTGCTTCGATTTCCACACACTGTGCTATCACGCTGCCCCTGACAGATGTCGTATGCTCGCGGTGTGCCCGCAGTGTGTGCCTGTACCTGCTAACGTTTTACCGAGATTATGACCGCAATGCCCCTGTCGTGTGCCCACAGTGCGCCATCTGGAACACATGGGGACCGATCACGGAAGCAGCACTGGTGGCGTTCCCCGGCTGGGGAGAGCTCACCATCTCCAGTCTCACCAACGTGGCTCTTATCGCCTTCATTGTCTTCATGGCGCCCTATTGCTGGCTACTCGACAAAAAAGGTCAGTTCCCTGCAATCAATTCATTAAAAACCTACGGGCGGCCACTCGGCAAAGAGCCGGACCCTCTCAAGCAAAACACATTGCCATCGCGACAAAAACTCGTTCTTGCTCTGAGCTGCCACGGTCCGGTGCCACGGTCTAACAAGTGAAGCAGAGCAATATCAGCTGGATCGTGGTTCCTGGTCCCCGGTCGAAGGTCCATTAGCCCATGGACTGTCGGCTAAACAGAAAGGGTCCAGCGTGGATCACGGTTCACTGATTTGCTGACACTGACATCCCCCAGGGTAGGACGAGTCGCAGACAGCGTTGATAGTAGGGCCGCTGGGGCTTGGCGTTCAGTAGGGCGGTGATTGTGTGTAATTCAGGTGACTTCGATAACAGTGATGTCATTACATTTTTACTTTCATAAATTTGGTTCGAATGGATGAATGGATAGCTATGACTGCTCGCGACCCACGTGACTCCTGCCGTGATATCGTGCCCTGGACACCAGCCGTGACTCCACGTCCGTGTCTCCCTGCACCGCAGGAGTCCGTCCGGCCGTGGTTCTGATGGCCGCGTGTCTGGCAGTGGGCACCGCCCTGCGCTGTATCACTCTACAGCAGCCCTTCTTCAACATGTGAGTACCGGGCAGACGGGTGGCCTAACCCCGCTCTGGGGCGTGAGTGTCGCCGGGTCAGTGGTCGAGTCATACCTAACTGCTCTGAGTCTAAGCTATCAGAGGAATTGGTGCTGTTAGTTTGCTGCTGCAATGTGGTGTGGCTGCTCCACATTAACACGGCATCACGTGATAGTTGATGGCTGGCACCGAGCTGAACATGACTGACGGAGCGGTCATTAGGTCCATCGTCCATCGGCTGAAAAGGAGTGAGGGCTGACGTAACAAGGGTGTCTAACTAACGTTCTCTTGCTGATACTGGTTATCGCCGGCTTTGGCCCGAAAAAAGAGTCAGCGAGGTGCTATCTTCTGTTTGGCGGAAACTGAGATAGTCTGTGGGCTGGACCATTTCCTCATACCATTTACCCGCGGAGTGCTTTGTTGTTGTTCCGATATCTTTGCTGATTGTATCCGCAATGTTTATGTGATTACAGTATCTCTAAGTGTCAGGCGGTAGGCCAGTAGTCCGTCTGACTACATGTGATACGGGAGATGACGTACCGCAGATAGGGTTACGCCTCCTGCTATCACATACATACTCTGTCTGGAATTCGTATTTGTGTTGATATTGATGCAGGTGTCGTGTCGCAAATAGGGTTACCCCGGAGGTACTACATATGCTCTCCTTCTTCGAACTAGCTTATTTTGTGGTCCTTCGTATGCATCCAGCTAGCACCATGAAATACGTTGCCTGGTCAGTGGGCACAGACCCCGGTTGGCTTTGTTCAATTAGCCAATTTCTAATTATATCGAAGAAGTATCTGTCTGTTACCTATCTCATTGTCAGCACTGCTGGTCTTGTTTTCCAGCTGGCGTCTAACCCCTTCGGAATCATATACCATGGTACAGATCTGTTACACAATCGTCCCCTGTCGCCACCCGCCCGCTCGATGCCCTCCGTGTGTGTTGTGCCGATTGTATAATGGCGAACGGTTCGCGGCCGTGTTAGTCACGGAAGGCTACCGTTGCGGCCGGTCCGTGCCACCTCGGCGCGGTGTGGCTGGGGTCGTGTGCTGGCGGACCGATCACGTTACCAGCTGTGTGACGGTGGTGGGGTTAGTGACTACTCTAGGCAGTGACAGGAGTCCGTACCGTGGGTAGGTCGGACAGTAACATCAACAAGTCAGCACAAACGCGTAATTGTTCGCGCTGAAACAAGCATTTGTCAAACTATGTGTCACCCGAACCCCAAGTGCGTCGTATTTTAATCGGGTAATATCCTGCGACGCACGAAGCCTTTGTCTTTGAGTCCTGATTACGGATGACTTAGTTCGTTGCGGCTGTGCTATTTCTGTCTCATCAGCGCGTTTTTCTGCGCTAAGATTCAATGCAGCTGTCCTAAAAACTTACACCGATAGCACAGATCTCGAGTGTGATAACTGATAACCGCATGTAGCGGCTTGGACTGGAACTAAATTAAAGCACACGCACACACGATGGCTTGCGAGCTCATGAAGAAACACCGATACATAATGGCCACTGAACGTGAACCGCTGACCACTGACCACTGAACAATGACCGCTGACCACTCACCGTCAACCATTCAGTGTTGACTGCGCTGACAGCCTCCGATTACTCGCTGGCAGCCACAACGGGCAGTTGTGGTTTTGCGTTCGTAGTCCCACTGACCACCCACGGCTGGCCGTTCACTGTTGAATCCTGACTCCAATGATTCCATTTGACTCGCCATTGACAGCCATCTATCCCTTTGCCGCCAGTGTCGCGTTCGTGGCCTCTGTGCTGACTCCCCCAATGAACACCAACTGCTCACCATTGAAGGCGAACGCCTCCCTTTGTGGGCAGTTTCGCGTTCATTGCCTCTGTGCGTGCTGACGGTGACCCCCTCTGTTGCAGTTTCGCGTTCGTGGCCTCCGTGCTGACGGGCGTGGCCGGCATTATGGCGATGGCGGCACCGCCGTATATCTCGGCCATGTGGTTCGCGCCTCACCAGCGCACCACAGCCACCGGTGAGTCGGGCACCAGGTAGGGACGGTCGCTCATTGTAAAGGGGTCTGCCGCACTATGGAGGAGTAGTCCTTCTCTAGCGGACAGGTGGTCCCTGCTGCAGAGGGACGGTTCCTCTCGGCGGACGGGTGGTCTATCATTGCGGAGGAGCCAGTGACAGGTCGGCCCTGTGAGTCGGGAGGGGTAGTCGCTGGTGCTCAGTTTGTCTGTGGTCGTGATTCAGGGTCATAGATACTTTGTAGGTGGATTTGAGGTCAATATGCTGCCAAATACGATGTTCAGTGTTAGGTGTTGGTTTGCCCATGCATTCCTTTGGTGTAAAAATCGCTGCTATTAGGAGTCCTTATTTGGTGGATTGAAGTGTGTAATGTGTATTTATCGTACGCTGTCTTGATGGTACCAGCTTGCTGCTGCTGGGTTACCAATTGTGTCCTGTGATCGATAACACCTTTTGTTCCGGCACGCAGGAGTACCGAACGTGCTGAACCAGCTGGGGATGAGCGGCAGCTTCTTGCTGGGCCCGCTGGTCGTGGCGCAGCCGAGCAAGAACCCGCCGCCCGGCCCGCCCAGCAACACGACGGGAAACGTCACAGGTTGGTGATTGTGGAGTCAGGGATCGGGGAGGATAGTCACGAGTCAGGTCGGGAGACGGGGCGGGCAAAGTGTGCCGGGAAACGCAACACGCTAGCCAATCAGGTCATTGGTCACTCACGATGAGACTGAACGTTGAACCTTATTACGTCACATATGCGAGTATCTTGCTTCTGCTTGTAACTCCTATCTAGTGTTGAGTCCATGGGACTTAACATGTGTTCAGGACTGTAGGTGTTGTAATAATTGTATTGTCGCTCATCAAAGTAAAATTACTAGAGTCATGTATTGCGCTCGAATGTTATTCGGAGACATTTAAACGCATAATTCCACAAGTTATCGTTGTCGGTCAGATTTTTCAGCGTTCTCTCGACATCACCCATTACCCACGTATCACCTCTCACGTTTCCGCGGCAGGCGTGGCGACCGCGCTGGCGGCCAACCTGGCCGGCGCGGCCGAGTCACTGCTGGACGAGTCGGCCCGCTGGATCGGCGTGGTGTCGTCCAACGTCACAAACGGCACGCACCCGACGCCGGCCGAGCTGCGCTCCGACATCATGGACCTCATGTACATCGGTCAGTGGAAGAGCCTGGTGGCGCTGCCGCCTCCATCATGCCTCATCCCTCACACTGCCTCTACGTCCATCACTCTCACGGGACGGGATAGTGGGGTGGTATTTTTTCAGAAATGTTGTATGAGGAGAAAGCAATTGCGGAAAGTTAAAGTCCGAGCGGGCAATGACAGGAAGCTCTTGGTATTTCTAGACGTTGCAGAAAATGCGTTGGTATTGCGTCATTTTTATTAGCCCTGCGGCCTGTACAGCTGTCTAATGCGCCTTGTGACCTGAATGCCCTCCGGGCCAACTCTAGGCTCTGTTTCTGTGAACGGCCGCCGTTGCCAGGCCGGACGGTCTGCAGTGAGGGCGTGTGACGGTACGCAGGCGCCGCTGTCCGCCGGACCGCCTCAGATGTGACCGTGGTACGGTCACTGCCACGAGGCAGCGCCTATTTACACAGACAGGTCACTGCACAGCGTCAAAGACGAGACTTATGGGGCACGCGAGTCACAGATCTGGCTTGGTTGCCATGGAAGCCAGTTTGCAGTCCGTCTGTTCTTTGCTTGTCAAACCAGCCCATACAATAACTTCGCGGTATAGATGTCGCCTAGAAACTCCTTGACAACTTTTACTCTAGAAATGCAAAAACGGGACCAGCGCCGATGACAAAAACCGCTAACACCCCACTGGATATTTTGATAGTGCGTCACAAAACAGGGTGTGTGGCGACCACTGGCGCGTAGCTCGGAGGAGGCCTAGTTCGTTTTTCGCTGCTCTGGACGGTCTGCGGTTTAGCGCACTCAGTACTCACTACTCGAGTTATAAACTTTTGTGTCGAGCACGACGGTTAAGATTCAAGAGGTGCTGCCAATCTATCGCGAGTGCAACGGTATTGCTTTTAAAGGCCTGCGTTCGCCTTATCTAATTTAATTCAAATTCTGGTCATGTTATTAATGTTCGTCTTCAAAGACAGCACATCTTACCCCCCATCTTCATTTGACCTCTCGCACCCGAGCACTGTCCGTACCCCTCCGCCTTTGACCCCTCGTAACCAGCTGCTGAGCTGGGTTTATCTGTGCCGTGTGACCGTCGTGGAGACATGCTGTGTCAGGCGTGGGTCCGACGGGGCGGTGTCTTTGAGTGCACCCAGACCTGGAGGGGGGGGGGGGGACTGAGGAGGCCCTGTGGGGGCCCGGGGTGGGTAGTTCGGGTGAAATTGTGGCAAATGGTACTGCTGTTCTAGCAGGAGCTCGAATGCTCTTTGCAGCTGGACTTGATATTTTTGTCTCGGAGATCTGAACGGTGTGTTCTAACTAGATGCAATTTTATTTGGTTAAGATGCTATGCGAACTTGGGAGCCGTCATACAAAGTTTGGAACACGTTTTGAGCAATATAACCGCCCAGCGCATATTCTTTCTACCATCATATACCCATTGAGCTGTGGCAGCGGACTGGCCCGCGGTGGCGCCGCCCCTCAAATGTGTTTATGCCGGTCACCGTGTCGTGTCGGCCGCCACTGGCCGCTGCGCCGGCGTCTGAGGCGTGGCTGGCATCTGTCTGACCCAGTTGTTCAGTCTGGCTCGGCGTGGCACAGACGTGTAGGGGCGTCTCAGTGACCTTTAATCTCCTCCGATCACGGGGTCACGCCCGGGGCGGTCAAGGGCTGATGGGGGCGGTTTCCACTGCCATGTGTCATCCCTTGGGGCACTGGGATGTCTCCTGTCAGTGTTACTTGATTCCCCTCCCTATCTGCTCTATTAGGGTGACCGGTTTTGCAAGAAGTTTCGAAAAGTTTTGCTCCCCAGGTCTAATCTAACGTATTTGGGGGTGCTGATCACGAATCCGGCGGAAAAAATATAAAATTCGAACTTTTTTTGACCGCCCCGGCTCTTTGAATATTTCCGGTTTTCTTAATTTTTGCATGTTTTTGAATAATATGATGAATGTAATGAAAAAATATGAACAATGTATCGCTAAATGCATGTACCAGTCGATTCGGCATACAGCGACGTCGAAATCGGCACGCCGCCTGCCTCACCGGCCTCGCAGGAAAGCATAAGGCTCGGAAGGTTTGCGTTAGTTACCCGATTCTCTCCATAGATGGCGCTGGCGTAGCCACCCGCCGGCCGGTCGTTGCCGTGCCGTTCACAGCCCCGGCGGTCACTTGCGACCGTCGTGGTCGTTATGCTACGTCTATCAAAGCACGACAGAAATGTTCACTTCATTTTTATGTTACTCCAGACATATTTTACACCTAATGTTGAATTGGATAAATGACTATCGTGAATTGGCGAAATAGTGGAGTGCGCTCGGGAGCCATTTACAATAGCGAGGAACGTAGGTGGATTGATCTGAGTAACATATGACACTGCGTTCACTGTTGATATGAAGTTTATTCACACCATGTAGTCGGGTGACATGAGAACAAAGTGACTAACATACCTTGTGTGCGACACATGGATGAAGCTAATGCTACTTTTTCATTTTGTTTCGGTAGGCCCGTTTGTTCAGAGCGTAGCCGTCCTGTCGGTCTGCGCCTGTTACAGCTGTGACTGATTCGGTGGTCAGCTTTACAGCCCTTTCGGTGGATTGGGTATGGCAGGGGGCCCCCGTTTTAAGGGGAGTCTGTAGAAAGTTGTTGTTGGTTGTTGGTGTTCCCCTCAGGGCCGGCTGGGGCCGGCCTGTAACCCCGTGAGGGGCTCCTTGTGGCGGAGGTAGCCGGCGGCCAAGGCCGCCACCAGCTCGCCGTCCTTCAGCTGCTCTGGTCGGATGTGGATGTTGCCCGTCAGTCGCAGGCGGGCGCCGGCCAGGCACGGGCACCTGAGCAACACATGCTCCGGAGTGTCGGCGCCCTCTCTGCACACGATGCAGCGGGCTGCGGGGCACGCCTTGAGGTTGCACTGCTGGCAGGTCGGGATGGGGCGCCGCCCGATACGGTGCAGATACTGCTCCGAGCGACCCCAGTGCCCGGCCCGCAGCTGGTGGACGTTGACGGCGGCATCCCGGTCGAGGTTGTTGAGCGGAGCCGGCATACGGTCCCGCATGATGTCTTTGAAGAAGCCGGACGGCCATTCCTGCCGCCAGCGGTGGGAGGCGCAGCGTGCGACGGCCTTCGTTAGCGTCCTCACGTCTGTTGCTGCTGCCTCCTGGGGTAGGCCGGAGGCCTCCTTGGCCAGCTCATCGGCCCTCTCATTTTCCCGCAGGCCGCAGTGCGCCGGGACCCACTGGAGGCGGATCGGTGACCCTTGGCTGGAGAGAGCGAGTAGGTCCTCCCAGATGGAGATCCCTAGGTGAGTCGTCTGGGAGGAGGCGCCGCTCTCCAGCATCCTCAGGGCGGCCTGGGAGTCGGTGCAGATGACTATTGGGTCGTCTGCGATGTCGGCGTCGGCGTCTCGGATGGCGTTCAGGGCCGCCTTCAGGGCACACAGCTCTGCCCGCGTACTGGAGCAGAGCTGGCCCGCTGGGACTCGGACCTCCCGAGTCTCTCCCGACGGGAGGGTGATGGTGGCACCGCCCCCGCCCTGGGAGACGCCTCCCTCCGCCGAGCCGTCCGACCATATCCAGGTGGCGCGGGGCGGCAGATGTTCCAATGTGGCCTCTGCCGCTCCCCTCCGTATGTGCGCAGGGGCCGCTCTCTGGCCGCCGGGGCCGACGTCCAGGCAGAACGTCACGGCTTCTCCATCTGCCGTCTGGAGTCCCCCGCCTTCAAGTGGTGGACGGTGTGGGGCCTCGCCCCGACTCGGTGCGTGGACAGCGCCCGAGCCAGCCAAACGGGGGACAACCGCCCCTCCAGGGCGGATGCCGGTGGCCGACGCGCCACCGGCCGTCGTCGTCTGTAGAAAGTCGCGCAACTCATCCTCGCTCATGTGTCGTACACAAGGGGGCTCAATGTCTCGGCCCTCGTCAACCGCTCGCTGCACGTTAACCAGTTCCATATAGTTGTTCGCTTGAACGTTAATTTCCGGCAGCCGGAAGTGCCGAATGGGCTGCTGCTGTGGCGGTGGGGGTGGCAGATTTGGCGGCGGTCGTGGCGGCGGTGCCGGCGGTGGCGGTGGTGGTGGTGGTGATGGCCGCCGCCGTTTCAGACGCCGCTGCTGCTGTTGTGGCGGCGGCGGCGGCGGTGGCGGTGGTGGTGGTGGTGATGGCCGCCGCCTCTGCTTCTGCTGTGGCGGGGGCATGGCATTAGGGCAGATGCAGTCCGCATAATCCAGAGCATTCGTCAAAAAATGCAACGACAGGAGCAGCCGCCGTTCCCGCCCCCGCCACAGCAGAAGCAGCGGCGACAGAGGCGGCGGCCATCGCCACCACCACCACCGCCACCGCCGCCGCCGCCGCCGCCGCCGGCGGCGCCGCCCCCGCCGCCGCCAAAGCTGCCACCCCCACCGCCGCCAAAGCTGCCACCCCCACCGCCACAGCAGCAGCCCATTCGGCACTTCCGGCTGCCGGAAATTAACGTTCAAGCGAACAACTATATGGAACTGGTTAACGTGCAGCGAGCGGTTGACGAGGGCCGAGACATTGAGCCCCCTTGTGTACGACACATGAGCGAGGATGAGTTGCGCGACTTTCTACAGACTCCCCTTAAAACGGGGGCCCCCTGCCATACCCAATCCACCGAAAGGGCTGTAAAGCCGACCACCGAATCAGTCACAGCTGCAACAGGCGCAGACCGACAGGACGGCTACACTCTGAACAAACGGGCCTACCGAAACAAAATGAAAAAGTAGCATTAGCTTCATCCATGTGTCGTACACAAGGTATGTTAGTCACTTTGTTCTCATGTCACCCGACTACATAGTGTGAATAAACTTCATATCAACAGTGAACGCAGTGTCATATGTTACTCAGATCAATCCACCTACGTTCCTCGCTATTGTAAATGGCTCCCGAGCGCACTCCACTATTTCGCCAATTCACGATAGTCATTTATCCAATTCAACATTAGGTCTAAAATATGTCTGAAGTAACATAAAATAAAGTGAACATTTCTGTCGTGCTTTGATAGACGTAGCATAACGACCACGACGGTCGCAAGTGACCGCCGGGGCTGTGAACGGCACGGCAACGACCGGCCGGCGGGTGGCTACGCCAGCGCCATCTATGGAGAGAATCGGGTAACTAACGCAAACCTTCCGAGCCTTATGCTTTCCTGCGAGGCCGGTGAAGCAGGCGGCGTGCCGATTTCGACGTCGCTGTATGCCGAATCGACTGGTACATGCATTTAGCGATACATTGTTCATATTTTTTCATTACATTCATCATATTATTCAAAAACATGCAAAAATTGAGAAAACCGGAAATATTCAAAGAGCCGGGGCGGTCAAAAAAAATTCGAATTTTATATTTTTTCCGCCGGATTCGTGATCAGCACCCCCAAATACGTTAGATTAGAC
This sequence comes from Amphibalanus amphitrite, assembly GCF_019059575.1. Taxonomy (NCBI): domain Eukaryota; kingdom Metazoa; phylum Arthropoda; class Thecostraca; order Balanomorpha; family Balanidae; genus Amphibalanus; species Amphibalanus amphitrite. Next base: position 334,452 of record NW_024881525.1, on the reverse strand, counting down.
CTGGGGAGCAAAACTTTTCGAAACTTCTTGCAAAACCGGTCACCCTACTGCTCTATATCCTGTCCATGTTACTCAACTCGCCTTTCTCAGCTATTCTTGTTAAGGTTTGCTACTTTAGCCTAAGAAGTGTTTTCTTTTATTATGTGTATTGTGTGCATCATGTACCCCGTGCCGGCGCTGGGCTCGCCAGCCGGCCGCCGAGCAGAGCCGCCGCGCCGCTCTGCGGCACAGCCTGCGTTCAGGGGCACGCGTGCCTCGAGATTGGCCGGTTGACTCACGTGGTTCGAGCTGTAGTCGAGTTAGGTCGCGGCGGTGCGCGGGGAGTTGGGCTCTAGCATTGGACGCGGCCGGGTGTGTCGCTGGATCGCAGTGGAAGGATCGGTCTGCCCGGCCGTTTCAGAAACTCGGATCCACAGATTCATGTATAAACGGCTGTCTGAAAATCGGTAGTCGGTCTGCCTGGCTGTCTACCGGGGTAAGGAGGCTCGTTTATACATGCGTCTGCAAAATTAAGGGATCGGTTTGATCTGCCGGTCTCTGTGACAGATTTGGACCCAACGCACCAACTTAACCATTTCACTTTGTACCCGACATCATGTCGGCTTGAAGGGCGGTATTTTTGGGGTAGTCCTCGAGCATATCTTCTCGGGATTCATTTGTCATATAGGTTAAGGGTAGAGCCGGCACTGCGGCCGTTGCTCCGCTGGCGATGGGTGGCTCTAGTCTCTGACAGTGGGTGTTGTTTTCTGGTGAGTGAGCTGGTTTGTCTGGTTTTCTGGTTGCTAAAATACATCCTCCTGGTGTATCTATACACTCTTTAACTTGGAATTGTAACATAGTCCTCCTGGGGCCGGATGGTCGGTTCGATCGGCTGTGCTGTTATCAGTCGGTTGGATCGACGTTTCGGTCTGATTCTTTGAAACGGTTTATTCGGCTGTGTTGTTATCAGTCGGCTGAATTGGTTTGCCGGTCTAGTTTTGTTTGACACGGTCCGGTCGGCTGTGTTGTTATCAGTCGGTTGGATTGGTTTGTAGTCTAAGTTGTTTGATACAGTCCACTTTAAATACTTGGCATACAATTTGGCCTAGCTTTGAACCATGGAGGATTTGTTGGCGACCAGAACCAGACTCCGCTCAAAGGCGACCCGGCTTTGTAATGACCTCCGATCGTATCGAGAGGCAGATCGTACGACGGTGGATCCTGACCAGCTTGCCCTCAAGCTTCACCACCTGGAGAAGCTGCGCCATGAGATGGAGGGTGTCCAGGGTGACCTGGATAAGCTGGATCAGTCAGATGATACCAACCACTTGCAGATTCTTGAGGACGAGATGTTTCTCGGTTCGCGCCTCCTTTCTCGCCTTGAGAAAGCTGAACAAGCGCCAGTCAGGGTTGACGCTTCAAACTTCGCGGGAAACGCAGACTTCAAAACGTCCCTCACCGTGAAAATTCCCATTTTTCATGGTGACGTAATGCAGTGGTCTGAATTCTGGGACTTGTTTGCCATATCTGTTCACAACAACTCAGGATACGCTCTTGTCCAGAAACTCGTGGTACTGAAATCGCACCTGGCAGGTGATGCTTTGCGCTGCATTGAGGGCATTCCAGTGTCGAGTGACGGCTACCTTCAGGCCGTGGCCGCGCTCAAGGAGCGGTTTGAACGGGATGATGTGCGGCGGGAGACACTGATGCGTGACCTCCTGAACCTGCAACCCGTTCGACACGGCGACCTTAAAGGCATGCGGTCATTGATCGATCACTTGTCTGCGCGTACTCGAGCGCTCAGTACACTTGGCGTCCACCCAGAAAGCTTTTCGAGTCTGTTGCTGCCAGTCGTTAAGGATAAGATCCCTGAGGATTGGCGTCTAGAGTGGGTCAGGAGAGAGAGTGGAGACTTTACGGAATTTCTACACTTCCTCAACCGTGAAATACGGCTCCGAGAATCAGCAAAAGGGGTGTCAATGGTGCAGACACGACCCGTGGCCCCGTCCGCTTCCACTCAGTCTGTTACAAGCATTCTCACTGCGCGGCGAGAGCCCGGCTCTGAGAAGCAGAGGCCCCCTCACGGGCCAAGGACCGTGATGTGTCCTGTTTGTCAGCAGGCGCAGCACGGTCTAGAGAGGTGTGACAAGTTTCAAACCTTCAATCTGGAAGCCCGTTGGGAGACTGTGAAGGCAGTGAGGGCGTGTTTTCGGTGTCTGAAGTATGGACATCAGGTTCGGGACTGCAAGTGCAGTTGGTGCACGGAGTGTGGCGGGCCGCACCACCCCCTGCTCCACAATCATCGTCCCTCGCCATCGAATTCACCCAGCAACCAGTCGGAACTGTCGCCTGGGGCTGTACCTTTCTCTCCAGCACATCCTACTGACAGAGTGGCGCGCCCTGATGGCAGCCCAAGTGAACTCACGGGGCAGAGTCGCCACCGGTACAGTGCCAGTACGGCAAATGAGAAAGCACATTTCTTCCAGACGGCTCTCGTAAACGCTGTGGGACCCAAGGGTAGCCGGAAGGTCCGTATCCTCCTAGACGGAGGGTCCGACTCCTCCTACATCAGGAGCTCGCTGGCAGAGGAACTCGGTCTTCCCAGCACCGGCACGGCTACCTTTGCCTGCCTCGGATTTCAGGAGAAGGCTGAGGAGGCTCGCTCGTACGACAAGGTACAGGTGGAGCTCAGAAGCCTGTTTGGTGACTATTCTCTGAAACTTGACATGTGGAGCACAGATCAGCTGTGCTCGCCCCTTCCCACCTCTTCGCCACCCCCTGTTCCTGCCGGTCTGGATCTGGCCGACGACTTTGGTGGTGGCGAAGTTCATGTATTGATCGGCCTCGACAATCTTTATCGAATCGTGCTGTGGGGACAGGTGGAACTTGAAGAAGGGCTTAGAGCCATAGAGACTGTCTTTGGCTACGCCATTCACGGGTACCGCGGCGACGTTTCGCTGATACCGACCGGTCACCAGTCTTCCCACTGTCAGCTGAGACAGGTGAGGAGTCTGGATGAAGTGAGGGTCGGCCAAAATGAGGCCATGGATGTGGATGGCATGCTGCCTGAGCCACACTGGGACAAGCCTGTGGGCTGTTCCAATGAGATGAATTTGACGATGCAGTCGGATGAGCGTCCACCATCCGATCATGGTTCCGCAAAGGCGGGAACCCCGCAGCAAGAGCTGTTCAATGCAAAAAAGCCTCACCTGAGCGGTGACGACCTGCATAAAACGATGACTACTAAGGGTGGAGACACGACTCTCTCTGTCAAGGGGTCAAATGATGACACAAAACAAAATGGTGATGGCGGCGCCGGGCTGTCGCCAGGCAAACGCGACTCCTGGGCTGTCGCCCGGAGTCAGGGTCTCAAGCCCTCATCGCATGTTCCTGTGGAGTTCGTCCAATCATCTGCCGTGGACGAGACGGACCGGAGCCAATGGAGTGCTGTAGCACCCCGGCGGCCTCGCCGATGCCTGTCGGCTCCGACGCGAGACCGTCGGCAGCCGCCTCCGAAGAGCCGACGTCTGCGGCGCCGCTGGAGGAACGACGAGGCAAGATGGAGGTGGAGCCGGAGCTGGAGGACGACTGCCCCACTGGAGGCACCGTCTCTTTTCACAGCATTCCCACGTCTGTGGAAGAGGAGAAAGAAGAGGACGTAGCCGAGGACGCTGGCCCCCCGGCTCAAGGACCCATGGCCGGCTGCGGAAGGCCTGACCAGGCCCAAAAGGACTGCCGCAAGTTGGCGTGCGGCCAGTGCCGTGATGTGTGTTTTGTTTGTGATTTGTGCGCGCGTTGTGACTAGTGTCGAAAATGTGTTAACTTTTTGTTCCCACATTTTGGTGGGGAGGATGTTAAGGTTTGCTACTTTAGCCTAAGAAGTGTTTTCTTTTATTATGTGTATTGTGTGCATCATGTACCCCGTGCCGGCGCTGGGCTCGCCAGCCGGCCGCCGAGCAGAGCCGCCGCGCCGCTCTGCGGCACAGCCTGCGTTCAGGGGCACGCGTGCCTCGGGATTGGCCGGTTGACTCACGTGGTTCGAGCTGTAGTCGAGTTAGGTCGCGGCGGTGCGCGGGGAGTTGGGCTCTAGCATTGGACGCGGCCGGGTGTGTCGCTGGATCGCAGTGGAAGGATCGGTCTGCCCGGCCGTTCCAGAAACTCGGATCCACAGATTCATGTATAAACGGCTGTCTGAAAATCGGTAGTCGGTCTGCCTGGCTGTCTACCGGGGTAAGGAGGCTCGTTTATACATGCGTCTGCAAAATTAAGGGATCGGTTTGATCTGCCGGTCTCTGTGACAGATTTGGACCCAACGCACCAACTTAACCATTTCACTTTGTACCCGACATCATGTCGGCTTGAAGGGCGGTATTTTTGGGGTAGTCCTCGAGCATATCTTCTCGGGATTCATTTGTCATATAGGTTAAGGGTAGAGCCGGCACTGCGGCCGTTGCTCCGCTGGCGATGGGTGGCTCTAGTCTCTGACAGTGGGCGTTGTTTTCTGGTGAGTGAGCTGGTTTGTCTGGTTTTCTGGTTGCTAAAATACATCCTCCTGGTGTATCTATACACTCTTTAACTTGGAATTGTAACAATTCTGTCCATGTTACTCAGCCCATGATTCCTGTCCTTATTTGCTGTATTGTGTAATGTGTGTGCATCCTGTTTCAACCATATTTCGACCATCCTTCTTACAAACGTCGGCCTATTCTTACAGACCTTTGGGACTGTCCCATCGCCGCAGTCCGGGTCTGTGATATCAGCCTGTATGATCGGGGCACCTTCATATTCCCATTATACCACTTACACGCTAGACACTCAGGGTGAACGAGGGGCGGCGCTGTGTCACTGGTATACACAGAGGATGGTCTGTTGACCGCCAGATCCCCCTGCGTGCTGTCTCACTATGTTCGCCCCGGTTCCATGTGTGTCTGCTGGAGATATGGGACAGATTGTGGCATGAAAGGCCTGATTGTGGTGTTTGTAGGCCTTGAACTAGAAGAGTTTGGTCAAGGCTTCTTAACGGAAGTGTTATTTTTTCTGACCGACTGTTGCCCTTTCATTATTCCAATGTTCAAGCCCTATAACCAGCCTATAGAAATCAAATCGACGTATGCTGTTGTTGACGGTCATGATTGTCTAAGCCATTTTCTTCTCTTATAGCCCTTCTCTACCGGCGTGGTCTAAGGTTTCTTTATCCATGCAAAGTATTTGACATACCGCAAGATGTTTTCTGCCTGCTAACCAGTCCCATCGTCTGCCCTCAGACGCCGGTATCTGCCTGGTGTTGTTCGTCATGACTTTGGCGTACTTTCCGTCCCGCCCGCCGCTGCCGCCGTCCATTTCTGCTTCCACCAACACCGTCACCTTCCGAGAGGGACTCGGCATGGCCTTCAGGTGCGTATTCGGCAGGGACTGGCTTTGTGAAGGTGTGGTTTAGAGCGGGGTACCGAGTGGGGCTCAAACTTTAAACTTCCGTGAGGGATTTGGCATGGCATTTAGGTAAGTATCGGCTGAACCAATGTGTGGTATAGACTAGAGTGAGGTACCGAGTTCGGTTTAGACTTAACAGGGGTTCACAGGGGACTGGGCATGGCCGTCAGGTGGGTATTCGGCGGAAATCGCCTGTTGGAATGTGTGTTGTAGAGCGAGTGACCGAGTAGGGTTCAAACTTTGAACTGGGACTGGGGATGGCATTTAGCTGAGTAACTGGAAAGGGTATCTTCATAATTCATTCCTCGGTATTGAAGGACTGCGTGTCGGTACAGAGTGGAAGATCGAGATTGCTTCAAATCAGAATCTTAGTAGGGAGAGAGTGGTTATGGTATTTAGGGGGGTTTCTGGACGGGCTAGGTAAGAGGGCTCTGAGGGAGGTTACGGAACTATAAAAGCTAAAATTCTGCAATGCCATGAGTGGAACAAGATGTGTACTTGTAATTCGGATGTCAGTCGTGAGTCGTAAGTTGTTTTCCACTGCGGAAGTGAACCTCCGTTTTGTGCACACCTGTTTTTTAGCCCTGTCTCCGCTTGTCGCGACTCCGATCTGACACTGACTGTGTTTGTCCCTCGGCAGACACCCGGACCTCATCTGTATCGTGCTGGCGTACAGCCTGTCCCAGGGCGTGATGGGCGCCTGGTTCGGCATTCTGGACATCAACGTGCGCCCTCTGGGTGTCACTGAGGTACGATCGTGCGCCCGACCTTTGGAAACGCCAGAACACTGAAGTACTTGTGAAGGGATGTAGTTGGCTTATGACGAACGAAAATCAAATCGATAAATCTTAGGATCATATATATGTTATCGGGTATCGCTTCTACTGCGAACTCACTGGTAGCGGTGTTGGTGTCACGTTCTGGCCTCTTTTTGCGTCTGCGGTAGAAGCTGATCAGATTTGTCGACAGTGCCGCCATCTGCATCGTATCCATCTGTCTGTCTACCGAAATGTACTGGTGTCTCACTAACGTGCTGTATTCTGGCGACTCGGTCATACCGCACTTTCATGTCAATATCTCGGTGCGATCGCCATTATGTCGACAAGTCCCGCGTCGCCGCCGCCCCACGCTCACCACCATTCTCTCACTCCCCGTATTTCAGAACGAGGCGAGCATGATGGGTATGTGGGCGGGCATCTGCTGCTGCGCGTTCGCGCTGGTGGTGGCGCGCCTCACGGACATGTTCCGCGGGCACATCAAGGCCACCATCATCGGCCTACTGGTGGTCGGCCTGGCCCACTGGTGCTGGTTACTGGCGATCGTGGCCGGCTGGGCACCCTTCTCCAACGGTTAGTGGCGCCGTGGAAAGGCGTGGCCTCTGTCGTGGGCTGAGGTCGGGTTTATAGAGGCTGGGTTTGGATATTGGGTGATATGTGTGTTCTTCCATTTCGCCGGACTTGTTCTGAGATTTCTAAGATAGAAGTAGTCTTAGCTTTTGACCACCGCATTTTGTTGAAATTTATGGCGGCTGGTCTACCAATACCAGAATAGACCCCTATCCCCTCGACCGACTGACCGAGCGCTCCCTGCGCTTTCCGTCCACTAATGCCGTGACAGGTCCTCCGGGTGTCCAGAAAAAAAAGATACTACGGAAATTAAGTCGCATTCATTAACGCACGTGCCGATTTTGTTCCAACTTCACGTGCTTATAGTGCAAGATTTGGCAAAACTCATGAGCACTGTAATGCGTCGTTGGGAAGTTGTCTGTCTGCCCTCCGAGATGGTCAACATGACCATCAGTCACCTGCAGACCGTGCTAGTGCTGGAGCTGATCCGCCGGAAGGCCGCTCACATTGAGTATCTGCTTTGAGGAGCTGCCGCGACTAACCAAAGGGTTTATATGTCATGTGGCACCTGCTGTCTGTTTTGCCATATTTTTACGAATACAAGCATGTGCCAGTTTGAAATGTGCGGCGTTTATTTTCGGAATTACAGCAAATAATAATAGTATCCGTTTTTCTGGACACCCTGTACCTCTACCCTCCTTGACTGAACGCTGTATCGCCCGCCCACCAGTAGCGGTCCACCCCCACCCTCTCTCAGTGCCCATGACCCCCACCCTCCCTGACTGATCGCTGTGTGCCCTCCGTCCGCCAGTGCACCTGTTTTGCGCGGTGCTGGTGGCCATCTGCTGCACGTACGCCGCCTCCCCGCTCCTCTTCGAATACGCCTCTGAGGTCAGCTACCCCATCCCCGAGGACGTCGTCGGAGCCACCATGAGCTTCACATTCAACCTGGTCGGCATGCTCTACCTGCTGTTCTTCCTCAACAAACGACTTGGTGAGTCGGAGTCATTGGGCGGGGGGTAATACTTGTACAGATAGAATTGGTAATTTGTTGTCCGGTGTATCGAATTCATTGAGTGCCTGGTATTACTCGCTTAGATAGCATTTGAAATATAATTATATCAGTAATAGGTACCTAAATCAGTCATTCATTTCACAGCATTTTTTTGCTTTGACTTTGGTGTTGACTTTTTCAATATGTAATCGCGTTTTTTTTTTTAACGTGATTCATATGAGGCCTGAGCTGCTATTCTTGTTCCATGTATCTCTTCTCAAATACATGTACCTGTTATTGAAGGCTCGCTTAATTTACGTTTACCTCCACGTTTTGTATCCCGTCTCCGTCTCTCCGCCAACTGCTGTCTAACTGCCCTCCCCCGTGCGCGCCTCCTCAGCCGAGCAGACAGTGTGGCTCAACTACTGCCTGGTGGTGGCCACGGCCATACCCATCGTGCTGATGTTGCGCACCAAATCAGTCTACCGGCGCTCGGCAGTTGACGACGCCTCGGTTACGGCGGCCATCACCGAGTCCGTCTCCGGCTACCAGCCGCTCTGATGAAGGCGACGACTGGCCTAGTGTTAGGTGAGAGTAGGGGCCTCTCAGGACGATGCGAGAGGGAGGGACGCCGCCTGTCTCCAGACACAGTCGGCCCTGACTGTCGCAGGGCTGGGACACCCCAGGGAGACATCTGTGTCAGAGTTAGGACACCTCGAGGAGACAGCGCCACCCGGCGGGTTGGATAGCAGCGACACCACTCTGCGGTGTGCCTTTGTGACGGGATGGTGTCGTCGCGACTGCTCTGAGACCGGCGAGGCGACGGGACGGTGTGCCGGCGAAATGGCTCTGCCGTCGGCGTCGGCTGCGGACGGGGAAGTGTTCAGGCCGGCTGGGTTGGTATCGGTGCCCGCTCGCGAGCTGTTATGGTGCCGGCTTTGATGGGAAGCAGCCACCCACTTAGAGAAGAGCTCGGTTGATCTGAGAAAAGCGTCACGGAAAGCTAGACTCAGAGACAGGACATCTTGCCACCTGTTCGAAGTGCTCAATCGGATCACTGCAGGGAGCCATTGGTGCGCCGAGGCTGACTAGATTTGACGCACCCTGATATCAGCAAGTCAATCTTACTCGATCGTGCGCTATCATGCCGTGCCTTCAGCGTCTTCTAAAAGTGTTTGATCTTTTTTCTCCCAATCGCTGCCCATGACATATATGCTGCCTCATTGAATAGGCTGAGTGAGTGAGGACCTTTGAAGTACCATGCATTACCTCAAAGATACTGTCGATTCAGCAGGTGATGCGCCCCTGGGTACCCTGCTTGACAACCAAGTACGGAGAGCTACAGTGTGCGCAGTGTATGTGTGTGAGAAAGTGAGGGAGAGGGAGAAGCTGAGCTCCCTGCACACTGAAAGCGGATGAACTGGCCTGCATGAGTGACAATCGTGGCCGATTCGGGACGGCGATGCTCGGTACTGGCGGTCTGCCGCGTGCTGTGCTCGTGAGTGGCTTCTGGTATGCTGTGCTCGCCAGTGTATATGTGCTGTGCCCTGGTCTGTGGCCTGCGTGCTCGGGCGTCTTTCAAACGCTATCTAGTCCGTGCGGCAGTACCTGATGTGGTCGGCACGGTGTGGACAGAGCTCCCCGAGCCGGGCTGTAGATAACAGCCGTGTGAACGTGACTTTAGGGCAGGGATAGTGTGGTGTTTAGTGACAATATTCCAGTGTGTCTTTGTCCGATGCTGGTTATTTGACATCGGTGGGGTGTGGTTATACTACCCGGTTTATTTTTAGGACAAGGTTTAGTAGTTCTACATATAGTTTGCCAGTTGGAAGATGGTAGCTCTGCGAAAAATGCAGATGTGTGTTGCCATTTTGTAAGTGAATGTGAATCATGTCGCAAAGCTCGTATTTTAGATAAATTGTAGAAATCAACGAGCTCAAAGTTTATGTCGTACAACCTGATTAAATAATGTGTGACGCTCGCCGAGAGACCCAGCTGGCGAGTTTCGAAGCAGTCTGGCTACAACCGGTGACCGCTGGTGCTTCTGTGTTACTATGGTACACTGTGTTATGAAATGCGCGCACTCATTTTACTCTGGTGCGCCACGGACAATGCGACTAGCTCGACCCGTACATATTTTAGCGTGTGTTCATCTATCTCAGAGCGTGTGTGACGTGCGGATGCTGAAATGATATTTAAACCCCATTTTATTCAGTGCGCGATTGGCTGGTGAATCAAGTCCAGGTGTCAACCACCTGTCTATTACCTGGTGGTGGTATGTACATCGGGTCCAAATTCTTTTAAGATCTTATGATAGATATTTATAATAAAAAACCCCTAACAGACCTTCAGAGTGTCTGTTCAGACAAAAGCTAAGTAAATATGCATTTGGTATGACAGTATGGCGCCTTCAAATGTGAGTGCAATCAGCGGTTAAAGGGACAGTATCACCATTTTGATGAAATTTGACATTGCATAGGCCCCACCTTTCTGGTCCGGGAACTGAAGACCGATCCTCGAAGCTCCACACCGTTATCCCGCTATCGCCGCTCAAAGTACGAAAGGTGTACCACACTTTGAATCGTGCTTCACTATCTTCACTGTTTAAATGTTTGCGCCGTTTTGAATTGACCGCCAGTAATAAAACTTTTACCCTGGTCATTTCATCAAATTTTATAAAGCCAAAACGTTTTTCGCACTTATTCATCACCGTTAAATTCATTAAATAGTCGTAGGCAATTTCCGCTGTTTCCTTCGGATTCTAGCGGCTCAACAAAGGAATTCCTCCAGCTTGAATCACAATCTCCCTCCAATGTATGACGTTTATCACGTGATTGTCACGTGATATTTTCTCCCATTGTCAATTGTCACGTCCAATTGTCACTCCCTCCAATTGTCACGTTATATTTTTATAGGCAATACCTAAGGCTACCTCTCCCTAAGGACAACTCAATCAGAAGAACGACCGCGTAAGCGTAGCGTCAATAATGTATTATCTGCGCCAGTTCTGTAGTAATTTTGCATGCTTCCAAACTGGCGGCCATGCTTGTATAGTGGTGGTTCGCTCATGAAAATGAATCATGAAAATGAAATGTGGTTGCAATATTTTTCACCGAGTTCGGTCCTCAAACTATGTTTTTCTGATTCAGAAAAATAAGAAATGCTAGTAAAAAAAAAATCAGCTCCATACATGGACTTTTTTTTCGATGATACTGTCCCTTTAAGCTCGTGTATCGGCGGGTGAGATCTGAACATCAATTCAAAAGCGGACAATCTTGTCGACCATCTCTGAACGTCACCCGATGTGCTGCCACCAGGGCGGGAGGTTTGTTCACACTGGCCGTGTTGACCCACCGTTTTCGTGTCCGCGCCCGCGGTGTCGGCTCCTACCGTCCAGCCTCTGACCGGCAGAGACCGGCCGCTGGGTCGGCACCGGACGGCTGTTGGGATCGCCGGGCTGCTGTGACTCATAACTGACCGTCAATACACACTACACGGAAATAGCGCTGTGCTAGCGTGTCGGAGATGGAAGGTGATGCCGTAAGGGTTTGAAGTGTTCACTTGGTTGTGGTCTTGACAAGAAAAAAGCGAACTTTAGTTATTTGGTTGCAAAAGCATCAGTTTTGAAAAGTTTTGCGCAAAGCCAAAAATTTTACACAAAAATGCACATAGCCATTTGAAAGGCAAAAAGTCGCCTACATCCTTTTTGTTAGGCCTTGTCTCTTCGAAACTTCATGTGCTAGAAGTTTGCCAGTTTCGGTGTTAAAGCTGGATGGTGCGTCATGAGTATGATATCAATAAACCGTTATCATCTGAAAGTTCTTAGCGGATGACGATGATTGTGGGAAGACATAAAATTGCTGTATTATAAGATACAGTATCAAGCAGCTAGACTCAAACTATTTAAAAGACGTTGCAGAAATGCGGGGTCAGATCCCTCAGCTGACGTTACGTTACGCTCGGTGTTTGGTCACGTCGCCCGACCGCACACGTGCCGTCGGTAACGGGACCGTCTCGCCGTGGTTCGCTCGTGTGCCGGTGTGTGGGACGGCACCCTTGCCGGGCGCCGGTGCACGGTGTCAGTCGTGGGAGCCACTTCCAGCCGACCGTGGCAGTGTGCGGCGGAGCGTCCGGCCGGCAGCAGTGCGCGGTCGGGGCCGAGCAGGAGACCCTGTGACTGCTCTGCCCGACATGCTCCGGTGCTCGGCAGGGTGGCCCGTGCGTGCGACTGCTCCGTTTGGGTCGTATGTGGACAGTGAGCGGTGAACGGCGCCCCGTGACGGATCGGGCGATGCCTGTGCTCGGCGGCCGTCAGGGTCTGCGCCGCCTGACCGCCGCGCTGACTCTGGTGTTGACGTGCGTCTTGTTGATGCAGTCAGCGCATCGACAGCATCCGCGCTGGGTGTCCACGGAACAGAGAGGAGGGACAGAGGAGGAACAGCAGGCCGGCGAGGGCCCGACCTCTGTGAGTGACGTGCTACTGCGACTGTGTCCTCCGCTGCACGGCCATGTGGACTCGTCGGACGTGCCTGCCAACGTCCAGCACGTCCTGCGCTGGGCCTGCCTCCAGCTGGAGAAGCCGTCACCGCCGCCAGCCACCCCGGCCGGCTGCAATAAAACGGTCTCCTACCTGCCGATCGGCCGGCTAGGCAACCTGATGGGCCTGTACGCCATCATCTACAGCTACAGCAGAATCTACGGCGCTGCCGGGTATGTGGACGATAAGATGCTGACCAAGCTGACGCGCTACTTCCCTGGCCTGTCGCTGCCGCCCACGTCGCGGCTTCCCACGGGGGTTCAGCGGCACAACATATCCTACCAGGACGCCGGCAAGTATCTCGAGTGCGATCCGGGAGAACACCACTCTGAGCCGCAGCATTATCTGATTACCATCTACCCGGACCGAAACGGCATCGACCTCTTTCACCCGTTCTACGAGGAGCTGCGCCGAGAGTTTGAGTTCTCTGCGCGGCTGCAGCAGCAAGCGCAGACGTTCCTTCACTACGCGCGTGGCAAGCGCAGCACCGTCACCTTCATCGGCGTGCATGTGCGCCGTACCGACTACCGCGCATACATTGAAACCAAGTACAAGGGCGCGCTGCCCGACGAGGCATACCTCAGTCGCGCGCTCGACTTCTACCGGCGCCGCTACGCCGACGCGCTCTTCATCGTCTGTTCCGACGAGCTCGACTATGTAGCCAAGCAGCTACACGTGCGTGAGAGCAAAGACATCGTACTAGCCGGCAACCGGAACCTGGAGGACCCGGGCCGCGACATGGCGCTGCTGGCGGCCTGCAACCACTCTGTGGTGACGGTGGGCACGTACGGCTTCTGGGGCGCCTACCTGGCCGGCGGCACGGTGCTGGCGCCCGAACAGCAGACGCACATGACCATGGGCGACCGGCACGCGCCGCTGCTGGAGATTCAGCTGGCCGGCGCCGACAACTGGGTGGCGCTGAGGTGATGGAGGACCGCGGCCAGAGGAGCCGAGAGAAGGACCGCGCAGGCCGGGAACTGGGAGGGGTAGCAGAGTCCAGGGACAGCATCTAGTGAGAGTGGTGAGGCGCCATCTCGACCGGGAAGGTGCCGTATGCTCGAGGTTGCAGTCGCGTGTCTTGTGCGTGGTGAGAGGCCGGTGGCCGCGGTGATATAATATGGTGGGCCTGTGACTGTTATGCTTGTTTCGATCGAATAGGAAATGAATGGGCAATAGCATGATGTAAGCATGTGGTGCTAGATTGGTTTTGGTATATCATGTTATTTGTGGTCAGGCTGCAACATTGAGCTGGGTTTAAATCCGTCTCGACCTCTCCCGATCAGGTCATCAATCCAGGCTGTGTACATATGTTGTGAGCAAACATGGGAGTACACCCACAAACAAACCGGCCACCACCGCAGAGCAAACCACCAGGCGCAAAATCACCAAAACCCAACAGGCGCCACGCGCACGGCGGACGGCCGCATCGCCCCCAAAACGCCAGCATCCTACGCCCGAAGCGATCGGCCAGCCCGAAACGCCAAGAAAAACGGGGGAAATCAGTGCGCCATGGTTGTCAAACTGAGATTGACCGCGTATCCTGCGCCACCACCGCCGCACTTATGCACGCCATATAAGTGAACACAGTACACAGAACCCCGCAGACTGCAAAAAGACAATTCATCACAAGCAAATGAAAACATGCCAAATTGGCGACTGAGCAAAATGGGTCCAGCACAGCATACAACATTGCTGGCGAAATTCAAGAACATCAGGCAAGACAACAGTCATGAGCAATATATTGTGAGCCAACACGTGGAAGTGAACCCGCATGCGCGCCACGGCCGACTGCCGGGCCAGTGCAGCCGCCGCAACAGCTGATCGGTCGAGCCATCGCTCGAGGCATGATTGGTCAGCCCACCGGCCGGACCTATGAGTCAACTGGAGGGCACGGGCGGCCAGCCGAATTCAGGGTGTGGAAAAATCGGTTAATGCTTTCAGACTAACCGTGCATTTTCCAGCCCCCTTCATGGCACGAGACTAGTGCATCAGCTACCGCACTCCCCCACCAGAGAGAATGCGCCATAACACTAATCCAGGCTATACATATATCACGGATCACATAACGGATCGGCAACTCCCCCCCGCGACCTGTCTCCCCTGCCACCTGGTGGGCATTTAAGTGAACTATCTTCACTAAGGAAGCGGCCGGCCTCGTGCGTGTTGAGGGCGTCGTGTCGGAGCTAATTAAGTGATTTTTCTGCGGAACATGGTTTCTCAGTTAGCTTAGAAGATACCTATGGTATAAATGAGAATGGCAAGAATCGTTAGAGACAGGTTAAGTATTTGAGATTGTATCCTTTGTCATGAAAATCGTTGTTTTCATACCCACGTGGGCGACCTAGCGTCCATCGTGAAATGGGTAATTTTCCGATCGCTGTCATCTCTTACATATATTTCATGAGTATATTTTTGATAAATATTCATCTGCCGATTAAATTAAACCTGTAACTTTCACAAATATACTTGCACAAAGTAAAAACCCACGCCGGGCCGGTACACGGTACCAACCGCGCCGGGTCGAGGGTGTATGAAACCCCCGCCCGTCCCCCCCCCCCAACTCGGCTTCTGGGCCACGTAGCCACACGGGGTAAGCGGCATTCCAAAGAGCGTAAAAATAATGGCGGAAATACTTCAGTCATTTTTTAGGTCAGGTCAAAGGTCAGGTTACCAGAGGTCATTAAAGGCAAATTTTGTCCATTTCAACAGTTTTCGAAACACCCGACGCATAACTTGAGAACCAATAGAACTACAGCGCCGCGGAAAAGCGCATTCGATAGCTCTTTCACAGGTCTTTCTGAGTTTTATTCATAGATTTGAACTCAGGTCAACGGTGTAGCCTCCAGAGGGCAAAAACTCCAAAAGAGGCGTGTTTACGAAAAACTTTTTTTTTCGGTAATAACTTTTGACTTAAACGAGCCACGACATTACTTTTGCGAGCATCGTGTTCCTCTCGTCGAGACGCGTCGAATGAACTATACTCGTAGGTTGACCTTGGAAGGCCATTTTGAAAATTTTACGTCAGGCCAAGGTCATGACCTGACCGGAAAGGGTCATGCTGCATATCAGTCGATCCGTATCGTCGAGCTGAACACATCTGACGTGTTTTCATCGCTCTAGCACGTGTGTCAAAAGTTATAGTAAAAAAAAAACTGCTGTTGACCGTTTTCATGCCACTGTTAACATGTAACCCGATGTTTGAGGGTGTTAAGAATGACCCGTCCAGACCAAATGAGACGCCTTTCAATTTGCTCTTATTGACTTATTATTAGTATTATATATATTATTATATATAGAGAGAGAATGTTGAATATGAGGCAATATATAGGGTGCAAAATGACCTGACCTGGCTCTAAGCCACAGATATCTTGAGATGTAACACGTGGCTAAACCAGCCTCGGGGCCAAAGCTATAGTCACTGTTTAGCGGCACGCTGCTACCCAGTACCTAACATCATCAGGTATGGGTGCCTCCGTCCCTATGGAAACGTAAGCAAACTTCACAATGTTGCCAACGTCTTAATGAAAACCGGCTAAGTGTCGATACCCTGTAGCGGCGGGGAGGGTCGTATCGTGAAACAGGGGCCGAGGTCCACCTATAGTCTCGTTAATGGCCAGCTCGTTGGATTTGCTCCGATGTTATCTACTCCAACTGGTAGCCGGTGACCGTCTAGATAGGAACAGGGGATGAACTCGTACTATGGGCAGACGGATGAGGAAAGGTCTTCGTGTACCTACGGCCAAAAGCGACGTTAAAGTTGCAAGGACGTGCTTCTTGCTCATACAACTCAAGCATAACTAGAAACATTTGGATCATTATGCATGCTCCAGCTGATTAGGGAATAAAGTATGTAACATTTCCATGTTATGGTAACATTCCAGCTGTTAGAGAGACTCCGTAATTTAATCCGTTCTTAACCTTTGTTTGTTTTTGTTTTGTTGGGTTAGGCCCTTTCGGTCCATTGAGACCATTGCAGAGCCGGAAGGATTATAGGAATTGGGGTAAACATTGGTATGGACAGGCACCCTAGAGAGTCACCGGGGCTGAGCCCGTCCGAATGGACAGGCCGACCAGCCCCCCAAGCACTCTCTGCACCCGGCTACGGGTGTGCTCCCATGGGAGCAGTGGTGCGCTTCAAGGGAGCAGCCCGCATGAGATAAAGTTGCCTGTCCAGCCCGGATCAAGAGTTGCTGCGTGGAGGAGAAGGATTTGAACTTGATCTGAACATCCTGAGGATGGAAACGACGGACGGGTGTTGCGTTCACACCCGTTTCCCCGTGCCTTTTAACACTGGTTGCGGCGGGCGGCCGGCTCCCCTCCTTAGTGAAGATATCCGCGCCGCTAGATGGCAGCCCGCTCCGCGGGTACACCGATAACAAAGGGAATCGGGGAGAGTTGCCGATCCGTTAGGTGATCCGTGCATATATATTGTGAGCAAGCATGGGAGTACACCCACAGACAAACCGGCCACCACCGCAGAGCAAACCACCAGGCGCAAAATCACCAGAACCCAACAGGCGCCATGCGCACGGCGGACGGCCGCATCGCCCCCAAAACGCCAGCATCCTACGCCCGAAGCGATCGGCCAGCCCGAAACGCCAAGAAAAACGGGGGAAATCAGTGCGCCATCTATTACCTTCCCGAAACACCGATTCCCCCCACCTATTCATCTCGGGCAAGCCGGCCAACCACCACGCGCATAACGCCGGCGACCCCCAGAGGCAACACGACCACCCACCGCGCACATGAATGACGCAGTGCCTCGACGACCCCGCGCCAGACAGCTGTCACTCGACAAAAGCCATCCCTTCCACTAATGTAGCCCCAACGCTTACCTGGTGGGACAACAGGGCCCAGAAACAAGTCGTGCACTTGAAGGGTCGCTCTGGGGGACAGCAGGGCCCCAGAGGCAGGGCGTGAACTTACAGGGCCGCTCTGGGAGGCCGCAGGGTGGCACTGGGGGACAACAGGGCCACCAGAACGCGAATGGTCGCTCTGAGGGACAATATTGCCCCCAGACGCCGGATTTGAAATCGAAGGGACGCCCTGGGGGACAACAGGGCCTCCAGAGGCAAGGTACGCACACAGATTCTGGAGGACAACAGGGCCCCCAGAGAAAAGACGATAATTTTTTGGGTCGCGCGGGGGGACAGCAGAGCCCCCAGAGGCAGGGCGTGAATTTGCATGGCCGTTCTGGGGGCCACCGGGGCCTCTACAGGTATGGTGGGGCCTCACAAAGCCACTTCGGGAGGCCGCAGTGTCGCACTGGTGGACAACAGGGCTACCAGACGTCCCCTGAATGTTCCAGTGGGCCACCGCAACCCTATCAAAAGGAACCGAACCGACCCTCCGGCGTAGAGTAACGAACGGGTCCTCAGAACATCCCAGATCGATGTATATCGCGCGGACTGGGCGGGACTCCGGGCGGCGCTGCAACTCGCGCCGTGGAGCATGCTGGACGGACTGCCGGTCGACGACGCCACGGAGGTGCTGTACGACCTGCTGTCGGCCGCCATCCGCGACTACATACCGCTGGTGCAGTTCAAACGCCGACAGCCGCCGTGGTTCGACCAGGAGCTGCGCGCGGCGCTGCGAGAGAAGGAGGTGGCTCACCGGCGAATGAAGACGGCGGGAACGGTTGACAGCCGCGAGCTATTCCGGGAAAAACGTCGTGTTTTTAAACGTTTGTCGAGTGAGAGATTTTATGAGTACCTATCTTAACGGCATGATAGATGATCTGAACACAAACCCAAAGCGATTTTGGTCATTCGTCAAGTGCATGAAGGGTAGGAGTGGACAGCTGTCACATCTTATTGATGGTGGTAGAAAGGTGACAGATGATCGTGAAAAAGCCGACCTGTTAAATCGTACATTCGCCTCCAAATTCAGTAATCCAGCTGTCACGGTGGTTCCGCCTGCTCCGGAGTATGACTTAGACCCTCTGCATAACTTTCAGGTGACTGAGCAGGCCGTGTACAATATTCTCCGTGACCTCAGCCCGCAGAAGGCCTGCGGGCCCGACAATATTAGTGCGAGGGTGATCAGAGAATGTGCGATAGAGCTGGCTGTGCCTATCACCAAACTCTGTAAACTGTCACTGGAGCAGGGGATTTTCCCCAGGTCATGGAAACGTGCAAATATCGTCCCGATTCATAAGAAGGGTTCAAAAGCGGATGCTGGCAATTATCGGTCTGTGTCATTGTTGCCTATATTTGGCAAGGTTCTCGAGCGGATTGTTTTTCTCCAGCTGTTCAACCATGTGAAGCCGGTTATCTCCGATGTGCAGCACGGCTTCATGCCTGGCCGCTCGTGTGCTACTAACCTTTGTACCATGCTGCACACGGCCTGGACCAACATCTCTGCAGGATCCCAGACAGACGTCATTTACACAGATTATAGTTCGGCCTTTCAAAGCGTAAATCACAGCCTGCTTCTTCACAAGTTAAAAAATTCTTACCATATTTCGGGTAAAGCTTTTGACTGGATTGGCTCCTATCTGTCTGGGAGAGAGCAGAGGGTGGTGGTCGCGGGCAAGTGCTCCGAGTGGGTGCCAGTGACGTCAGGCACCCCTGAAGGCGGACTGATCTCACCTTTACTTTTTTCGTGCTTTGTGAACGAACTGCCTTTAGTCCTGGATATAGAAACGCTGATGTTCGCTGACGATGTCAAAATTTACAGACGTATAGATTCGATGTCCGATGTGTCTCACGTTCAAACCGAGCTGGACAAGTTGTGTAATTGGTCGGAGAAGTGGGGGCTCAATCTCAACCCTGCTAAATGTAAAGTGTTGACACTGACGCTGAGACGCGCCCCGGTGGCCGCGAGTTATGTGGTCGGAGGAACATTGTTAGAACGTGTCCAAGTCATGCGTGACCTAGGTGTGTTGCTGGACCAGAAGCTCACATTTGGAGAGCATGTAGACTATACTGTCCGCAAGGCCAACCGAGCGCTTGGGCTACTAATGCGTACGCTCCAGACAGGGAAGAAAGGCAAGCCATTCAAAACCGGGCACCAGCGCGCTCTGTTATCGACGTACTTTGCAAACGTTCGCTCCATCCTTGAGTATGGCAGTGTGGTGTGGGGAGGAGCAGCGGTGTCACACATCCAGAGAATTGAACGTGTGCAGGAAAAGTTTCTTGTCTGGCTCTGTGCTCGCTGTCGGGTGACTGGTGTTTCTTTAGGGTACCGAGACTTAGTTAAGCACTTCGGAGTGGACACTGTGACAGCTAGGATCCAGCGTTTTGATATTCTCTTCATCAGGGACATACATCGCCAGAGGATACGTTCATCGTTCCTTCTCGATGTGTTCCCTCTCTCAGTACCTGTTCGTCTGCTTAGGCATCAGAGTATGTTCGCGAGTTCCCTGGCGCGACCGCGTGTCAATACTGTGAAAACGTCCATCTTTAATCGCGCTCCCAGCAACTGCAACGCGTTCCTGGATGCAAACCGCGATGTGGATATATGGAGGAGCAGCGCCGGCGAATTCAGAAGTCGAGTGGCTGCCTATGTAGCGAGGGACGGCTGAGATGCAAGTCCAAGTGTTCGATGTGCCTGAAGTGTTTGTGAGTGTGGGAAATGTATTATTTGACTTCACCTGTAAATGGGTGCATAACCCGTCGGTGATAAAATGAATACAATACAATACAATATAGCTTACCTATCTGGACCAGGACTGCGCCCCTTCGCATCACAAATGATATTTGGGTCATCGCCTCCTTCCCCGCTGCACTGAACATTGCCGCCACCTCCTCCTGGTCTAGGGGCCCGGCTGCCACCGCCTCACCCCTGCTCTCCTACGTAGGGAAAAGCGATGACGTCATGCTTTGCGACGCGTAGGATCCGCGGGTTGGTCCCTGAATCTTCCTGCAACACTATGCCCTTCTACATGCGGAAGATGCCGACCCGACCCGCGGACACTCTAGTAGCTACGGGGAGCCCCTGGCCCCTGCCCCATGGCGTCTAGAAAAGAAAGAAAACTCACATACGCAAGCGACATTGTAATGCGATCAACGGCGCCTGGCAGCTAATACACCCCCACGCTTAATCACCGGGACAACAGGGCCCGGAAACAAGACGTTCAATTGCAGGGTTTTTCCATGGGGGTCAGCAAGGACCAAAGGCATGGCGTAATCGCAAAGCCGCTCTGGGAGGCCGTAGGGTGGCACTGGAAGACAACAGGGTCACCAGAACGCGAATGGTCGCTCTGAGGGACAACAGGGCCCCCAAACGCCGGATTTGAATTCGAAGGGACGCTCTGGGGGACAACAGGGCCCCCGGAACGACGTATGCACTCATGTTCTGGAGGACAATAGGGTCTCCAGAAGTAAGACAATAGCTGGCAGGGTCGCTCTGGGGGGGGGGGGGGGGAGCAGAGCCCCCCAGAGGCCGGGCGTGAACGCGCAGGAACGCACTGGGTACCGCATGCCCGGGCCTTGCAGGGTCATTCTGGGAGGCTGCAGGCCGCAGGGCTGCACTGGGGGACAACAGTGCCACCAGACGTCCTTTGAATAGCCCATTGTGCCCGCGCAAGCCTATCAAGGGGATCCGAACCGATTATCGGGCGTGGAGTAACGAACGAGCCCTTAGTACATCCCAGATCGATGTACCTATGGCCAGGACTGCGCCCCTTCGCATCACAAATGATATTTGGTTCATCGCCTCCTTCCCCGCTGCATTGAACATTGCCGCCACCTCCTCCTGGTCTAGGGGCCCGGCTGCCACCGCCTCGCCCCTGCTCTCCCACGTAGGGAAAAGGCGATGAAGCTGTGCGCTGAGAGCTGGGCGCTGGGCGCTGAGAGGTGGGAGCTGGGCGCTGAGAGCTGGGCGCTGAGAGTTGTGAGCCGAGCGTTGAGAGCTGAGTGCTGAGAACTGTGCGCTGAGAGCTGAGAGCTGTCCGTTGCGCGCTGAGAGCTGAGAGCTGAGAACTGTGAGCTGAGAGCTGAGCTCTGAGAGTGGATTGCTGAGAGCTGTGCGCTGGGGCTCAGAGTTGAGCGCTGGGAGCTGAGAGCTGGAGTGCCGAGAGCTGAGCGCTGAGAGCCGAGAGTCGTGAGCAGTGAGTTGGATGAATTAGGTGAGCAAAGAGTTGGGTGAACTAGGGGGACCGTGAGCGGAATTCCTATCCGAGCCCGTGCCACGTATTTCGACAATCACGCGGTGCAGAGTATAGATCCCGCCCGCAGAGGCTCCTGGTGCGGGCGAAAACCCCCCGCAGTGTCGCCAGATGAGATGCACCGCCATCAAACTGGGCAGTGGGCAATGCTTCCCTCGGTCATTTCTGCAGCCGGTCATTGTCCCAGCAGCTGCAGGAGGACGACTCCTCACGCCCCCCCCCCAGCCCCCCGGAACTCGGGTCAAGTCGATTGTTGGAAACGCTGCACTCCGCACTGAAATTACACACAACGACCGCCCGAGCTCAGCCTCATCCATCAGCGGCGAAAGAAACCGAATGTGCACCTGATAGGTGGGGCATTCCACGATAGATCGTACCACTTTTTTCCAATTTGACACCCTCATCTCTCGGAATTTGACGAGAATTGGTCTCAGGGGTAATCAGGGGCTCTGAATCCACCTGTAACAATTTCAGGCTTATCAGATAAGTATTTTTTGAGTTATGGTGTATAACATTTTTTGGATCTTGCTTTGCAGCGCTAAGTTTGGCGGGCTGTAACTCTAAGATGGATTATTTAACCCTCGCTCCGGCAGGGCATTTTTCATAGCACGGCCTGGCAGGGGGGGGGGGGGTCGATGCGACCCCCCCCCCTCGCGATTGGCTCCTATGGCAACTAGAAACACCAAATTTGGTAGGTAGGTGGGCCCCCTGGAGTTCTCGCCCCTGCGCAAATTTGGTTGCTCTGGGTCAATATTTAGGGGGGTTTTGGGGGGGTATAAATGTAAAAATTTCGCTAAAAACAGGTCAAAAGTTTTTCGCTTATAACTTTAGATCTAATTAAGATAGAGCAAAAAGAAAAGCACCAGTGAACTCAGCACGTCAAGGCGCGTCGAATGATATACTTTTTAGCTTGCTTAAGTGTACTTAAAGTTTTTCTTAAATTTTAAGTAAACTTAAATTAATAAATTAAGTTAAAGTTGACCAAATTGCATCATATCGCATATCATTCGATTCGGCTGATCACCAGGAACACAATGATACCATTTTTGAAGCTCTAGCGTCATTATGTGCCAAGTTATTGGCAAAAACGTCATTTGACTTCAGTTGACCTCATTTGACCTGACCCATGGATAAGTACACCAAACAAAGAAGCACCAAGTGACCTGCTGTTAAGTACTGTGGTTTCAAAGCACAAAAGTGATAAAACGAAGCGGATATCTCCAGTATTTTCCGAATTCAGTATTTTCCCATAGGCTTAACATTACGACGTAATGACCTCTAACTGACCTCAGGTCAGTGATCTCAAAAAACCCGAACTATATGTTATACAACTCGGTGAACTTAGCACATCCTGAAAGTTTGAAGGAAATCAGTGCAAAACTGTGAGTTGGACAGGTGCAAAAAGAAAATTGAAATTTGACCATGACCTTGTACCGGTTTTTCTGACCTGGTGACCTGACCTAAGGTCACCCGGACCTGAAATTTCCAGGTCATATGTAAAAGGGCTGCCCCATAGGCTGTGCCAAATTTGCGTTTTTACGCTATCTTCGAAAAACCTTAGGGGGGGTCGCATCGACCCCCCCCCCCCTGCCAGGGCGAGGGTTAAATGCCAAATGTTATATAACATTGAACTTGCAATGAAACAGAGATTAATATGTATTTTTGAAATTTCGAAAAATATGCTATTTTTGATACATGACATATTGAGTTTTCTTTCATTTGTATTTTTTGGACTTTGGGACCAAATTTTTTTGAATTTTTATTTCTTTAGAAAAATGTTTGGCTCATTGTTAAGAAGTATAGGTATGCAAAAAATTAGGAAGGTGTTCTTTCTATAAATGTATTTATTTTACGTCACGATAACGGTTTCGAATAGTGATTTCGGGAGGGGAGCTTATAAATGGGGTGGAAAAGCTGCCGTGACATCACGGGTTACTGAAATTTCAATTGAAGTCGAGTCATCTGAAAATAGTGAAAAGAGGGTTCATCCAACCCTCTTTCCTATAAGCGCGAGGGTGAAAAAGGCTGTTTGGTTCTGACATTGTTTTGGACGCCAATGACCATAGCTGTCCGAAATGAAAGTTACAGGACGCATACATGGTGTCCTCCAGAGGTCTCACAACTTGTATATCTGGGAATTTTTTAAGGTTACATGAGGTCAGGTCGGTCACGTGACATCACTGTTATAAGTCAATGGGGAAATATAAAAACTGTTATTTTGGCGCCGAGAGTGACCTAAAACTATCTCACGTACATGGTATCGTGATTTCATGCACTCCTTATGCTTCACTTTTTCATTGTTAACCTTGCGTGACGTCATTTATGACGTCACTAGGGTCGTACGAGTTTTTCGTCAATAACTCCCGATCAAATGGAGCTAGAGAGTCGGGAAAGCCACCAATGGACTCGGGAAGACCTTCCGAATCGAATGATATGCCATATGATACCCTTTGCCCAGCTTCGTGACCTGAGGGGCTCTGACCTGACCTTGACCCGAGGTCAACTACTTAAGTTGACCTCACCATAGCAAAAAGTATACCATTCGATGCACCTGAGCTAGGCGAACACAGTGATGCCAAAATCGCGGCTCTGCGGGCATTTTTTTGCGAAGTTATTTACTAAAAACCGAACCCGTAACTTCAGTCACTTGACCTGACCTCAGACGCTACCGGTTAACCTGTGACCTTAAAATCGGGTACCAATCGCTGCGACTTATAACGGCACACACGCTCGTTTTTTCCGCGAGGCTCTAGCTCTATTAGAAGCGAAACGGCGTGCTGGGGTCGTATCAACCCCTCCGAAACCCATTTTGCTTGCGGGAAAATGAGGAACTTATAGAAAGAACACCTTTCTAATTTTTTGCATGTCGATTTGCAATGACATGAAGTTTATTTTGAAAAAAATAAAAATGTGAAAAATTTTGGTCCCAAAAGTCATTAGAGGCAAATGAAAAAAGATTAAGGTTTCTTCTCAACAATGAAAATTTTTCTTTCGGGAATTTTTAAATAGTAATATTAATTTTTGATTCATCGCAAGCTTAGTGTTGTTTACTGTTTGTTGGTTGCTTAACCCGTTTTTAGGTTATAGGCCATTAAACTCACCGTTACGAACCGAAGTTAAAAAAATGCAATGCAATGCAATATAACTCAAAAAGTTTTGATCTGAGAAGTCTGATATTTTGCCAGGCGTCTTTGGGGCCTATGATTACCCCTAGGACCGATTTTCATTAAAATCTGAGAGATGAGGGTGACGGGCCTGGTACGATCTATCGTGGAATGCCCCAGGTATTGCCGTCTCGGGTGGAGCAGATTCAACCGGTCCTCCGGGTGGCGGTGACGTGGCGTTGCAGCCTGAAACGACACATGCAGCGCAGTCGACTGACCTGCACCCGAACCGGGCCCCAGCTCCAGACCAAAATTCATCCGACCGCACCCCATGAAAATCAGCACTACACTGTAAAAAAAAATATTTAGAACCTCAAATATTTAGAACTCACGTTAAAATATTTAGAACTCACGTTACACTCACTTACGCACACCCATACGTACCTACATAGACATACCACGCGCCGCGCCGACGAATAGGGTAGTGTGGGGTAATTTGAACATATTTTTACGTCTTCTCCGTTGTACCAAATTCCAGTTCAACCCTGGATGAAGAAAAACTGCTTCAGTAGCGCAAGTGTCACTTGCTTTCACCATGCAAGCCTCATTTTTGGACGAGCCGAGCATACCTTGAATAGCATAGCCTCACTTCTCCACCAAGTCACGGTGTGTTCAAATTGCCCCACCGTGGGGTAATTTGAACATACTGCCTTTACCTGTCATAAAAACGATAGTCTCGCCAGCACCGATGTTGTTTGACCCATAAACAAATAGGCAGAACAATTCTAAACATACCTTCACTTGAAAAATCAACACAACAGCAAAAATAACAGTTGCAGGGTATCAATATCTGCACGCTGCACACCGGTCAGTTGACAGAATTCGCCCCTCTTCAATTAACAGAACGTCTATCATTTTTGTTCGATAAAAACTCTCCCAACCGTACTACATCTGTTAAAGTGGTGCCAATGGAAACCTGGACATTTGGAGTTCTAATTTTGTCCAATGTCCAATTCGGAATTGGTTGGACAAAGGTAGCAGACTGGACAACATTGGACGATGGCTTGCTACACTTCAGCGCTTTTTATAAAGTAATTGTGCATAGCATGTGGACTGGCGAATGGACAGCTTGTTAAGCTCTCAATATAATGAACACTTTTCGGCTGGTAAAATTACATGATAAGCAATATAAATGACGGTTTTGAGTGTTGATAGCTGCATAATTTTCGGACATATTTGGACAAATAGTTGACTTTAACATTTTTGGACGGAAAATCAACAAAAATGCCGGACATTAGACGGATATTAGACGTAAATTTTCTAAACTGGCATCACTTATCTGCTACTGCCTTGGGTCGAAAATATTGGCAAAAAAAAAA
The DNA here is from genome assembly GCF_019059575.1 of Amphibalanus amphitrite. Classification (NCBI taxonomy): domain Eukaryota; kingdom Metazoa; phylum Arthropoda; class Thecostraca; order Balanomorpha; family Balanidae; genus Amphibalanus; species Amphibalanus amphitrite. Next base: position 308,574 of record NW_024881525.1, on the reverse strand, counting down.
CTGGGAGCGTTGTTTTTTCGGAGCTATCCCTGTGTTCATTCAAATTCTCACACTATGTTCAAATTACCCCACGCTAAAAGTTATTTTGCCATTTTTAAAAACAGGGTTCAAAAGCAAATTTCTTGGATTGAAGGCACTGATTAGATCATTATACAACAAAAGCCGTTGCGTATTAGGCGCTAGCAATGCAAGATTTTGCGCTGCAATGAAGTTGCAATGACGTGTTGTTAGGCGTTTTTCTTGCGAAATTGATTTTTTACACTGTGCGTCAACATCTTCATTCCCTGAAACTTTAAACCCTGTTCATATGATAGCCCTTTTAGTTACGATAATTTCTCTCATTGGTCTTATCCCGGCAGTTGCTGGGGTATTTCGCCACCCACCGTTTGCTGGGGGGGGGGGGGGGGGCGTTAAACGCCCCCAGCCGATAACTCGAGAACCAATAGGCGCAGCGAAACGCACGAGGCGGCAAACGAAAGAGCGCGACGAGACGCTTCAGATGAGTACTTTAAATTTGAATTTTGAGGTCACAGGTCGGGTCAAGGTCAGGTCAAACACCTGAAATCGGGCTTTCAGTAGCATGGACTTCAGGACTTCGCAATGGGCGCCTCTCGCCATAAACTCTGTCAAAATGGTGCACAATCCATCTTATAAGGCCTACAAGAGTGTCAGCTCCATGTAGGGGTCAGTCAAGCATAGGTCAGGGTCAAGGTCAGGTCAACCGGGTAGGCACATATCCCCGAAAATCAAAACTGATATTCGCAGCCTGTGACACATGTTTTATAGGTAATTTGGGGCGTAAAACACGATGGTGACATTCATTTTATCATATGAGTACGTGTTTGGCTCAAAAAGTTCAATTTAAGAAATTCATGTATCATGGTCGTGAAGTAGTCACGAAAAATTGCCAAGATTCAGTTCAAGATTATGGAAAATGCGGAACGATAATCAATAATCGGAGATAGCCATTTGATTGACCATGGTATTGGCAGTCGAATGGCGTTTACGGCATGTCTGTATGTCTATTCTGTGATTTTATATGATTTTTTGAACATATACCGTTTTTGGTCGAAAACTCAGAAATCATGACGTCACTAAAACCTCGATATCTCAAAAATTTTCCGACCGATTTTTTTTGAAACTTTGTCACAATAAACTTCAATCAATTCCCTACAGGTACCCAAAATTTGGCGCGCCTGCGGCGCGCCGTTTTTATGCTATGGCCCGGCGAAAAAAGTGGGGGCGTTTAACGCCCCCCCCCCAGCAACTCGCGGGTTATTGTCATGCCACTAATGGATTTTCCGTAATTTTCTGTTATTCACACTATGTTCAAATTGCCCCACATGTTCAAATTACCCCACCCTACCCTATAATTTAGATGAGACTGTCCTGGATATAACGGGGTGCCCACCGCTATTTGCGGCGGGTCGGAGAGCCAAATAAGATCCAGGACATTTGTCGGGGACTTCCGCAGCGCCTGGGCGCTGCGGCATTTAATTTAGGGGGAGGAAAAAGTTCGCTTACCGAAAGGTGTTGCCCCGACGACACCGCACTGGCAAATGCCTCGAGAGACGGGCCAGCGAGTCCCAGGTGCCGGCCAGCCGCTGCCTTTCACCCGGCGGGCACGCCTTTCCCGCCGGAGGCAAACATACGGCGGACTGGCCTAACGCGCACTCTGGTTCTCCGGCCCGCCGCTCCACACACTCTCTGACGCGCTCAATTTTGCCCTTACAACCTGTGATGACCTGACCCTGACCTGAAAATCAAAGTACAAGTTTGGTACCCTCAGGGTATCTAGAGCATCTGTTCACGAGTGTGTATACCAAAAATGAGCCTGATTTGACTTGTAAGACGGCGGCCAGAGCCCAAAATGTGAACAAACCAAAATGCTAATACTTTTTACTTTGACCTGACCTGTGATGTCATCAGTGACCTTGAGGTCAATGAAATTAGGTTTCGCTCGACAGTTTTTCCGGTGCTATCAGATGTTGTTTGAATTTTGACGATCGGCCCAGTAGTTTCGGAGTTAGGAGGGGGGGGGGGGGCTATGAAGAGCCCCCCCCCAGTAGGGCGTGTTATACGCAGACCCCAGTGGGGCGCGGGTTAATCCAGCAATCTGCAAATTTCATTGCCTGCTGAGCTCGGGCGGTGTTACTTAACGGTCGGTGTTACCCCGAAAAATGTGGACACTTACCTACTAAATGTGGATTAATGCAAGTATGAACGACACTACAAGAAAACAATTGGTTGATATATATGTAAAATTAATGCGACAATCTAATGAAACTGAGAGATTGATCATTTGGCCAAAAATTACGTGACTAGACCCTAAAAGGTTAAGGAGGTCGGTGTTCCCCCATCTTCCCCTAACCCCGAAGCGCCATTTTTATTTTGGAACCACGTGACCAATTCACAATGATTTGGCGAAGAACGGTTGAGAGTGTACTCATAGCCAAAATGTCCCCAGGTCTCTCAGGCGAAGGGAAAGGCAAAACCTACGCTTAAAACCCGCGGGACCTGTACAGGCAATCTTATGGTAAAATAATTTTGAAAATCGGCCGGTAAAAATTTGAGTTATGAGTGTGTAAACACAAAATTGTGATTGCCGCTTTTCCCGCGTCGGCCGATCCCGCTTCAGCCGGCGACATCTTACCCTTAGCAGGCTTCTAACTGCCATATTTACCTACCTATTGTTTGATTAACTAGAAATTCAACATACATACATACTCACAAATGTATGTTGTTTCGTGAAGTGAAAGAAAAAAGAAAATCGGCCGGTAACTTTTTGAATTATCGGCGTGAAACGCAAAAAAGTCGCTCATATGGCAGATTTAACCACATTTGACCTCATTTGACCTTGAAGATATTGACCTAGGGTCATGAACTTCACACACAACAGAGTTCCCCAGGGCCCTCACCTACCCTCCAAATTTCGTCTTCCTAGCTCCACTGGGAGCTGAGATCTTAGGGGGGGGCGCCATCCGCCCCCCTTCCACTGGGCGTAGTACTCGCAACCCTTCCACTGCGCGCGTTAACTTTTTGAAGGGTGGGAGGGTCACTTTACTGCTATAGCAGTCGGCTTGTTAGTGACGGAACCCGCGTCTCTCTCTCTCTCTCTCTCTCTCTCTCTCTCTCTCTCTCTCTCTCTCTCTCTCTCTCTCTCTCTCTCTCTCTCTCTATCTATCTTTCTCTCTCTTCTTCCTCTGTCCCTCTTTCTTTTTCTCTCTCTCTCTCTCACTCTCTTTTTCTCTCTCTTCTCTCTCTCTCGCTCTCGCCCCCGCTCTATCTCTCTCGGCAGTCGGCAACCTATATCTTTAGATTCTGCATATACACCCGGCCAAGTCAACATGTCTGTCCTCATGCGAATATGGTCGGCGATAACCATCTGCACTCCAGCACCACGGCACCCGTGACCTCGTTCGTGGTGAAACTCAGCACCGTCACTCCTGGCCTCGTTGGAGCTGAGGGTCGAAGGGAATGGGCTGTGCTGTGAGCGCTGCAGTATGGTAATCGTCGAATCCTGGCCGTCGTCGCCGAGCAGTTGGCAGCCGGCCTCCCGACCAGGGTTGTATACCAATCAAGTCGATTGAATTGATTGATTTGTTTCAACGCGTATTTTGAGTTGATTGGATTGAGTCGATTGACTTTTCGAGATGACTGGTTGACTGACTCGTTTGACTTTAGCGACTGGTTGACTGATTTGATTCCCGAAAATTAGAGTGACTCGTATGATTGAGTCGATTGAATGGAAAGTTCAAATAAGTTTTAGTTGACGAAAAATAATGACACCAATTGATGACATCAAAGATCACAAAACTACACTGAAAACTGCTTGTCATCACAACTGCAATATGGGGTAAATGGCCAAATAAAGAAGAGGGCCTAAACATGAACAGCCAACTTTGACTTTCAACTGTAATAACTGCTCCAATCCTGGTGATAGAACCTGGCGATGCACCTACCTACCGTTCTGCACTCAGCAGGAAACGTTTTTTTTAAATCCAGATGATAAAGTGCAAGGCTCTATATACTAATAAAGTGTGATTAATTAATAATTCACGTCTCCACATCTCCTCAGAAACAACCCACTGAACTCTATAAATATCTGAAACCCCTACAAAAATAACTGAAACAAAAGCGCCGTTTTCGTCTCGCTAATTACGTTTCCGTACCTAATTAATAGCTAATTTGCTGCATTGTTTAATTTGCAGCAGAACGTTTGTTGATCCTTTTCTCCTGAGAGCCTAAGCATAACATATTTAATATATTTCATTTTCCTTAAAATATTTTACCGAATATTATTAAGTGGTTTATTTCAAATGAAATAATAATTAAAACGAAATTGGTGTTGTACAACCGATTTATTTTATGATGATCTACCATACTACATGATTATCAATGACGTCATCTTACCAAAAATCAAAAGACGTAGAATAAGGATTTATAAAAGCTTAGCATACTTATTGGCAAAACGTTTTCCTTGTTTCAGTTTCGCACGCAGTCGCACCGTGTCGTTTTCGCGTGTTTTAATTTTCCTTGTTCCTTCTTCCTTTGTCCTTAACTTATCCTGTGGTTCCAGAGTCCCTGTCCTCTCCATTTCCTTTTAAATATATTTTTAATCCTCATCCCTATCCCCCAGTCCTAACAGTTTCAAATTGTATTGCAATAAAATGTTTTGAACTCTTCACATATAACCTATCTACCTTCGTTGGTACTGTTGGTAGCCAGTGACACATCTAGGCAGGTAAGTAGGTACCTACCTGCTTTCCTGCTGTCTTCATAAAGCATACCTAATGAAGTTGTCAAATTTGTAGCTCATTTTCAACACTTTCTTATGGTGTCAGTGTGGCATGAAACCTAGCTAGGTTCATTATGTTCAGGATTCATTTCAGAACAGCTCCGCATAACTCACATAAGAGAAAGACAGGGGCTTTACATGGGGTAGATGGCCTGATGACTTAGCTAGAATATGGCCAAAATTAAATTGACAACTTTTAGGTGAAAGGTGGTGATGAGGGTTAAGGGGCGAGTCAACTACTGGGTTATTTTGCACCCATTAAATGAAACTTCTGCTCCAATTCTACCCATTGAACCTCAATATCATGATCCACCTGTCCATCACTAGGTATCCTTTATTACATAGAAACTTTGAATGGCATCACAATTTATTATTTTTAATTGACAAGATTTTTATGTTTCTTCTGTAGGTAGGTAGGTAGGTAGGTACACCAGACTGCTATGGACACTTTTCCAAGTTGGTGGGGCAAAAAACCTAATGTATGTCTTGGTTTGAGTCGTTTGATTGAGTTGATTGATTCCTTTCATTGTCGCGTTTGAGTCGATTGAATCAATTCCCGAAAACTGCTCTGACTTGATTGATTTGATTGGTTTCCCAAATTTGTCGTGATTGAATTGATTGCTATTGATTGAGTCGTATACAACCCTGCTCCCGACAGAAGAGTTGTAGATGACTCGACCTGTAAGAATATTAGGCTCGACTTATCTGATGTGCTCGACCAATCTGTAAGAATCTTGGTCTCGGCGGACAGTCAGGTCATGCTCGACATGACTGCTCAACGCGGCGTGTTCGACGCTCGTCAGTTGCGCGTAAAGTCACGATTCAGTGACAAAAACTGCACCACTGGGCCGCCACGCCACCGCCAACTGAGCCACGAATGGGTAAAACGACATGGTAGTTTTAGATGATCTATATGGATTCAGGCTGATGGTACTGTTAAAGCTGAGCTTGAACAGTACAATCAGCCTGACCCGCTGCGATCTGACCTAGTGACCGTGGTTGCCGTGGAGGAAGCTTTTCATGTCTCCTCATTTTTTTTTTTTTTGATTGTTCACAATTACCTATCTAAAAGAAAAACGGCGTGAAGTGCCGATGCATCAAAACATCGCGATGTTTTGATGAGAATGCGTCGTATATATTATGAAAGTTTTAGTTCCAACCATTGCACATAAGATAGAGCAAGCAAGACCTTTTTTTCTAAATAGTCCTTTTTCTAAATAACAGGCGAATGCTTCTCAATTAAGGTGCATGTTGTTTTGAACGGTGATGTCGCAGGCTTAAAGGTAGTGTGCCAGCTTTCCTGGACCGTATGGAGTTAATTACCCAGATAAGGAGAACCGGATTTTTAGAACTTATCCATACCTTCAAAACTCATGGAAACGTCTCAAATTCTTCAAATTTTGAGTACCCCAGTGCGAAATTCGCCCCGACGGGTTGTCGGTCGTACCCCAACCACATTTCACACCACTATGAACAATAAACGCACACACTGAAATCGCTATTACCGATATGCTCATCCAATCAAGTTTCGATAAACCCGTTCATCATCATCTCCTGCGGTTTCGAACACGCCTGTTAGGTGGTGCGGTAGACCGCGCCCAAAGCCAGGGCCCCGGTAACGTGAGGTAGCCGAGTCGGGGCAGCCTGCGCTGACCCAAGCCGGGGCCGCGCGTCCTCCCGGTGTCATGTGATAGCCCGGGGCTGCCCGCGGGGATGCGGTAGACCGCGCCCAAAGCTGCGGCCCCGGCTTGGGTCAGCGCACGCTGCCCCGACTCGGCTACCTCACGTTACCGGGGCCCTGGCTTTGGGCGCGGCTTCTGCTCATACTTTGTGGTGCGGTGGTGACTAGTGGTGCGTCGGGCCGCGCGGGCTCTGACTTCAGCCAAGAAAAATGCGTCAGCTGATCATTGTCATTTCTGCCACTTGCGTGTGGTGAAATGGGGTCATAACTTAAGAGACGGCTTTTTCATATCAATTATTTTACATAAAATCATATTTCAAACCATAAATAATGTTCGACAGCCAAATAAAAGAAACAATACCAATACAGGCTTACATTTTAAGGCTCGACATTGTGTTGTCTACGATTAGACAGCTGATAACTCATTCCCGTACAGTATATCTAAAAAGTATGTCCCCTGGTTTGGCTCTCCCACAGGAGGCGAATCGGTAACTTGGCTGAATCCCAGTTGCGGCACCCGGCCGCCAGGGTCGCTGCCGCGCGAGCGGCCTTGACCGCTCGCATATCATTGGCAGTTCGGTCCCTCCCCATCTATACCGAGGTGGGGAGGGGAGAAGAGGGGAAGAGAGGGGAGGGAGCGGCATCCGCTCGGCACTTGGCGATACCTGGCTGACCCCGCGCTCCCTCGCTGACCTTTGTCATGCCCTCAGGCGAAGCCCGACTTCCTGGCCTGTAGCGGCCCAGCGGAAAACCGAGGTCGCGGGGCGCGACTCCATTGGCCCAATCTTATAAATGGAATGCTGTCGTATTCACGGCATTAGATAATATTAATAGTGATACCAGCAGTGGATGTGGTAAAATACAGTCCAAAATAAACGAAAGCACTCGATTCGTGCATAATGCGCCCTCCCATTCAAATAAGGCGCAAAAGATGCAAAACACTATCGATTTTTTTTTTTAGCTCGGCCACTGGGACCGACAATAAACAATTGACTGAAATGCATGAAAACCATTTTGCATTTAGGTAATAGCCGTTTTCTGCACCCAAACTTAAGCCAGTGACGCCCTGTCCATTCTAAAGCGTTTATAAGATTGTTCCCAGCACCCGATTTTATATGAGGAAGTCGTTTAAAAAGCATCTTATTTCTAACGAATTTATTATTATGGCCACTTTTACAGGACGTCTATAGAGCTTTGACTTTTACATTTCTTCCTCGTTCAGGAGAAACGTTTTAACCCTCACCGGACCTTCAGGTTTTCTGAATACCGAGGGGACGTTGGGGGTTGGAAGTGAGGAAACACTTCCAACCCCCCTTCGCCGATTCGCCCCTAATTGAGCTAGAGCCTCACGAAAGAAACGATCGTGTGCGTCGTTACGAAATGCAGCGATTGGTCTCCGATTTAAGGACCAGGGTCAGCCGATGACTTCGGAGGTCAGGTCAAGTGGCCCAAGGCACAGGCTCGGTTTTTGGTAAATAACTTCGCTAAAAATGATCGCAGATCCGCGATTTTAGCAGCATCGTGTTTGTCTAGCTCAGGCGTGTCGAATGGTATACTTTTTCTTCGGGTGAGATCAACTTAACCCTCGCCCGTATGGGGGGGGGGGTCGAACGGACCCCCCTCCCTCGGTTTTTCGCGAATAGCTCGCGTAAAAAGCGGCCGATCGCGACGAAACTTACGTTACCCTCGCGTTAATCAATTTTACACCCACCCTGAAATTGTCATGACCCTGACCTTAATGACCTTTGACCTGCGACCTACTTTTCGAGACCATGTTTGGCCGGAATCGCGATTCGGCGTATGTCGGCTCGCATTAGCGGCGCGTTGGCAGTCTTTTCGTGGTTTTAAGCGTTCAAACATGGGATATGATGTTGCTTCCATGCATTAGGGTGGGTGTCAAGGTCACCGGAAAGTCAGGTCAGGTCATTGACCTTTGATGACCTCGGTTCACTTTTTCGAGTTTTACATGTTTCTAGGCCAGTTTTAGGAGCTGAATTCGAATTTAGCAGCCATATGAACATTTACGAAATAGTTTTGGTGCCCTCGTAACATGTTGCGAAGCTGTCAGAGGCGGTTGCCACCTACAACGAATACCCTTACTGGTTGACCTGACCTGACCTGACCCGACCTGGCCTAAATGCATGAAGACATCATCTGTGATCAAAACTGACATGATATTCGTGATCAGCACCCCGAAAACCCCATAGCAGCCACGCTTTACGACTTTCTAACAGGCCCGATTTTCCCGACTTTTGGGTCATTGACCTGACCTGGAAAGTCAGCCGATGACCTAGGACCTTAAAATTGGGTATCATCGACTTCCTCTCGTCACGGCCAACACGCTCGTTTTTTTTCCGCGAAGCTCAAGCTCGATCAGGGGCGAAACGGCAAGGGAGGGTCCAACGGACCCCCCCTTCCTTATACGTTTGCGGCTGGAAAAACACCAATACGGGCGAGAGTTAAGGTGTTAACCTCGGGTCAAGGTCAGGTCACAGCCCGTCAGGTCACGAAGCTGGTCAAAGGAGGTCATATTGCATATCAATCGATTCGGCAGGTCTTTTCATGTCCATTAGTGGCTTTATCGACTCGGTAGCTTTAGTTGATCGGGAGTTATTGACGAAAAACTGATACCCTTGGTTACGTGATAAATGACGTCACGCAAGATCAACAAAGCAAAATTAAAGCACCAGACCTTGCAAGGAGCGCATGAAATCACGATTCCGTGTGCTTGAGAATTTGAGATAGTTGTATATCATTTCCGGACCAAACTAGCAATTTCCATATTCCCCTGACTTTTAATTAATGGTGAGAGACTGACCTGATCTCAGGCGACCCTTCAGAAAATCCGAGATATACATTTATACAAGTTGTGAGACTCTCGATCATACTATAAGATCCTGTAAGTTTCATCTCCCTATGAAAGCTCTGCACTGAGGGTGTTGCGAAGTTGGAACATTTTAGGAGTGTGCACACAGTCCTAAAATGTTGAGGACAGTTTAGGACAGTTTCACACAGTTCATTTTAGGACTGCTCATTTATGACGTCATAGATCAGTGACCTGACTTGACTTAAAAATGCGGTTGGCGTAAAAAATCCGACTTATCAAATCCCGACTAAAAAAAATGACTTATAATCCGGTTAATCAAATCCCGACCATGTTTTTAACTGGCCATTAATGTTCTAGCCTTACAGGTGATTGTTTGAACGCGGAAGATGCTGAATCTTGGTTAACCCCATACTTATCGTATGGTAAAGAACGTCAGTGTTAGAAAGTTAATTAACAATTTTATAGGATAGTTTAATTCAAGTGGGTATAATCCGACTTGACAATTTACTAGCAGGGTTTTGCAGCGCTATTAGTTCGGCATTTAATTATAAATCATTGCTAATTTCGATCCGGATATCGTTATTCAATGCAGGCCTTTGCGTCCTCAGAAAGTTGTTTATAGTCATGAAGGCTTGCATTGACCCATACTTTCCTTTTTTAGCACTATTATTCGCCGTAGTTGACCAGGTGTTTTCTTCAGCTCTCCCCTGAATCCTTTGGCTTAGACCTGGCGTATCACCCGTGCATCGCAAGACGCACCTACCACACACAAGTTCATGATCCCCACGAACCCACATCAGCGTCCGTTCGCTTGGTGTGTGACCCCTTGACCTTTGGCCGCGACAACTGCCAGCTTGCTGGAGCACCCCTCCCTGCACGCGCTGCCCCGCCCGCTCCCCTCCCTCCCCCCCCCCGGGTCGTGTCACGAAGGTTCGGGCTTACGCTACTACCGGCCGCTGCGCAGCTGTCACCTAGCGCCTGGGAATGTGTGGTCTGGTGCGGATTCAGCCAACTACCGGCTCGCGACACCAGCGCCACGTAGTGGCGACGGTACATTCTTTTTAGACACACTGTACGTCGTAACTCTATAATGACCACTGAACTCTATAATTATCGGGGTTACATGAGCACAGTAAATACGTATTTAGCCGCTAATTCGAATTAGGAACGCATTACCGACTCAGTAGCCACCTGCTAGTACGAATCGGCGATCCGATCCGCGGTTACATGAGCAAAGCAAATACGTATCACGATCGGATTCACCGCTAATGCGAATCAGGAGCGTACTACCGACTCATGTATCCACCTGCTAATACGAATCGGCGGTCCGAACAAAATCCGCTGAGAAACAGGCTTAGGAGCGAATAGGACCAAGATACGTATTACAGGAACTATTTCTTCTCAAAAAGAAACATTAAAATGCAAAATTATAGGTACCTTTTTCATTTTCTTCTTTTGAAATAATTATTAAAAAATTGTGTCGGTATGTTGTCAAGTTTTCAAAAATAAATATCGTGAAAACCAAAAAGTAAAAATCTAAGTACTTTCAGTTGAAACATTTTTCTGACAGCACTACAAACGAATCAAGAGAGGCAAGTGCCCAATGAGTCAAAGCAAGACAACTTTATGTTCAACTTTTTTTGTTAAGTTAATTGAGAATGATCTGAGCAGATTAAATGCAAAAAAGACATAAGATAATAAATTTTTAATTCAGTCACCTCTATTGCTACGGAAATGCGCCACATTTGTATGCTATTCCGTTTGTAATGCGCATCGGGCCGAGAGCCAAACTAGATCCGTTTGACGTCACTAAAACGAATTTGCTCATGTAGTCGGTGCCGTGAATAAGTTCTAGGGGAGCTGATGCGAATTAGCGTAGTACGTATTTGGAACGGATCGCTCATGTAGCCGATTTGTACGACTCGGACCGGAACTGCACGTATTTCACAAGAACTATTCTTTGCTGAATGGAAGCGTCAAAATGCAAAATAATAAGCATTTTTTATTGAATGCTTCGTAGAAAATAGCAAAAAAAAAATTGTTGATATTTTTGTTTAGTCTTTGAAGGTGAATTCGGTAAATAGCAAAAATAAAATGAATGAAATATTTTGATGGATAAATTTATTCTGACCACCCTGCTGTCGCTGCATGGCTAATCAGTGCTCAGTGATTTAAAGGAAACAGTCCACTTTCCTGAAATCAGTATTTTGCTATTGATTTATGATTTTTTATGCTCAATATAATCATGAAATAAAATAAAACCTTTTTGTAAAAACAATTATTTTCTATATTTTAATATAGGACGAACTATATTCTATGTCAAATAATGTTTGACGCGGAAGCTTATTACGCATTGACCAATCATATTGCGTAGCTCAAACCCACGCATACCGCATTGGCTGTAAGCAACACGCTGATTGGCTGACGATGACGTGGCTGCATTCCTGTGCAAGGCACGCATTCCTCTACAAGGCACTCTTTTCGGAACGAGAAATGGAATATCTTCGTCTAGGGTGATCGTTGAGCCGTAAAAGCTCCTGATTTGTGCTAGTCTCAGCTCAAGCTACGAAACTGCTATTCCAGCTCAAAACCCCATGTTAAAAGTGAACTATTTCCTTTAAAACACGAAAACTTTGTTTTCAATTTTTGATTTCATGTTTATTTTTAATGTTTTTGAGCATATCAAATGATGTTATATCGTGCAATAATAAAAATTTTGTTCGGTCGTCCAGGGGTGTAGGATCGCAAAATAGGTTGGGGGGGCTGAACCCCGGACGCCGCGCCGGTGGGGCGGCGACGAAAGTTGCTGAGCGGGGGGGGGGGGGGGAAACCAGCAGTGGAAAAGGTGTTGACCGGGGGGGGGGGAGGGAGCGTGGACCATGGTGGTGAAAAGCGGGTCTATGACTTGAGTGATATGACTTATTCTCTCCCCCTGGATCCAAGTTCAGGCTTATAAAATAAGGCGTAGGTATTTATATTCTGGCTCAACGTTTTGCAACCACATTTATGCAGTGTATGTTCCCGCTCTTTTCAAATGCAAAGTGATGCCACTTAAACGGTATATGTAGGCTCTTCTTATACTTAAGGCTGATGAGAGATTCAATTTCTTGATTGATTCATGGTATTTAGATTCCTATCCCCTAGTTTGGCAAACTGTTTTAGGGGTCCTTGGAGGTACCCCTGCAATTTCCTAAAATCTTGGTACTCACTTTTCACCAATCACCCACTTCATTTCGGAAGGGTCAAGTTTTTGTGTAAAGATTGTAGACTGTTTAATGGCTCCCTTTTGGCTGTTTCAGGGACCTCCTCGACTACTTCTAGGGCCACGATAGCGGTATCGACAAAGTAGGCGGATCGTGATTGGTAAAACAGGACAGTCACAGAACAATTTCTGTTGTAGTATTTCGCAAAACCCCTGCATTCTGCATATCATTGGAAGCATAATTTCGTTTTTAAAATTGCAGGTCGTGTAGCCACACGAATACTCCCAAAATGCACGAAACATTTGCAGGCACGTATGTACCTAGGATTTGGCCAAGGGGGGGGGGGCGGAGGATCCGGGGGGGCTTCCTCTCCTCTCTACAGGGCGCCTCCTCTCTACAGAGGGCAAGGGAGGATCTAGGCGAACGTTTTTGTGGGGGGGGGGGGGTTACAGGTCGGCCGACATGACGGGTCTGATGGATCGCCACGGATTTCTTACTTAAGGGGGGGGGGGGGCGTATCGACCGACTTAAAAAACATAGAAGTTGATATTCGCACTTTTAGCCTATGCATTAGTAGCATACAGTAGCGATCTCTCTTATTGACCTGTTAACGAACCGGCGGCGCGAAGCGCTGCGAAAATTTGCAAAAAAAAAACGTTTTTTTTTAAGAATGATGTTCCGCTTTTCACAGGCAAATATTTGCCTGGAGTGGTAGGCTGTGCCGCATCACACGGGCTGAGTTCACAAATTATAACTTTGTCCTAATGCTCACAATCGACAGGCGCTTAATTGCGTGATAAACGGCACAACTAGCGCCCCAGTCAACTGATGCTTCTGAGGAGTGGAACATCATTCTGTAGTCGACTATACACTTAGGGAATTTTGATTCAATTTGACACGGTTGGTGTTATTACAGTCACGACCTTTCTTATTGATTGGTGTATGAATCGGAGGCGCGGAGCGCCGAGAAAATTTGCAAAAGCATTTGTCAAAACACTGCTCCAAATCACAAATTTTATAACTCTTTTAGTATGGTAGTACAAGCCGGAGTTCCTTCACACTCCATAGTACACATATGAATTCCGATTCAATTTGACACGGTTGGTTGGTGTAATTACAGTCACGATCTCGTATTGACCTGTACGTACACAAATTTGCAACAAAAAAATCAAAACACAGAGGGGCCTCCTCTCTAGAGAGAACCACCTCTCTACTGTGGGCCTCCTCTTTTCACAGGGCCTATCAACTACAGAAGGCCTCCTCTCTACAGAGGACTTCCTTTCTACTGAGGGTCTATCTCTTTCAGAGGGCACCCTTTCTTCAGAGGACCTCCTCTCTACAGAGGACCTCATCTCTGCAAAGGGCCTCCGGCCTCCTCTCTACTGAGGGAGTCCTCTCTACAGACGGCATCCTCTCTTCAGAGGGCCTCCTCTCTACAGCGGGCCTCCTCTCTTCAGAGGGCCTTCTGCTTTCAGGCGGTCTCCTTTCTACAGAGGGCCTCCTCTCTACACAGGGCCTTCTTTCTACAGATGGTCTCTCCTCTACAGAGGGCCTCCTTTCTACAGAGGGCCTCCTCTCTAAAGGGGCCTCCTCTCTACAGAGGGGCCTCCTCTCTACAGAGGGGCCTCCTCTCCTCTTACAGAGGGCCTCCTTTCTACTGAGGAGTCAGAGGGGCCCTAGCGGTCAGACACAGACACTAGCAGTTATTCACAGGAGGCCCCAGGAAGTAAGAAGGACCCTAGCTGTCAGGCTGGTCAGAGGCCCTGAATATCCTGACGTGATTTTTGGGATTCCCTTGAATTTATTTCGCCTCCGACGTGATTTTGGCCCCGTGGCCTTCGGCCCACGGGGTCCTCCTGAAAACCCCGAGGGGGGGGGGGCACCCCGTCCATCTTGGGTACGTCCCTGAACAATTGTCCTAATCGTTCGTCCTACCGTCCGAGTTCCACCCACATGGCCTTGCACCCACCCCTAAACAAACGAAACGAAGCTGTTAAGTGTCGCGCCTTTGTTTTGTTGTGTTTTTCTGCTTTCTGCGCCGCTTTAGCGTGCGTTCGGTGTCCGGAAAATATCGTTTGGATATTCTCGGCCGGAAAATTATTGGTGGGTGCCTATCTTCAACATGTCTCATTATCGCGATACCGAACGTAATCCCCGATAATTATCGCTGATGCCGGATAATTTTCCCTGATTATCCGGATGCCGAAGGCACGCATAGTAACATCCAAAGGTTTTGTGCTGTATCGTCAGCTGATTATGCCTGCGATGGCGTCAAATTCCGTAAAAAGGATTTGACCTTCTTCTGAAGGCGAGACATAAGAGATATCTTAGAAAAAAGGTGAAAAAAAACATTTAAAAGTTGGTGAATGTGCAAAATTCTTTCACCAAATCCTTTTAAGATAATGCCAGTTTATTTTTATTCATTATGACGTTATCATTTTAAAGATTTGACATAATCATAAACCTAATCAGCGGATGATATTTCACCGGCCTTGATTTCACCTCTATTTTACTATTTAGGTATAGTCTTGTTACAAAAACGGTGTGACAACGTTCGGGAGGTGAGATTACCGTTCTTGTAAAATACCGCAACGGCAACCGAAGTTGCTTGGTGACGCCTGCTGTACTGGTGTAACATGCTGACCAATTGATTATTTCAGGCTTGCTAAAACCACAGTTGATTTTTATGTGTACCCTCCTGGTTTTGTTCTGCTAGTATGTTCTTTCTAATGACTCGAAAGTCATTTTATAAATTAAATTTACTCCCTCCATTGTAATGCACATTTTCAAAGCCCCCGGTTAGTTTTAAGGCCAAAATTGGGTAGTTAGTCGTAAAGCAGAGAGGCGCTTTATCGAGACTCCAGAGATGCTTTCTAATCGGACCAAACCAAACCAAACCTAACCAAATCTGACCTAAACTCACCTACAACCAAAAACATGCAACCTACAACCTAAAATCTACCACCTAAAACCTAAAACCTACACCCTACAGCCTAACCTACAGCGCATCTCCTTGGTTGCAAAAAGAAGTGTGACGCCTGCTTTACTACTACCCAAAATTGTAACTTTGCCAAGTTGAGCTTTCTTAATTTGTCCATATTTTATAATGTTGGGGGGGCTGCCTGGCAAGTTGGGGGGGCTGACCAGCAGGTTGGGGGGCTGAAGCCCCCCCAACTGTATAGGATCCTACGCCCCTGCGGTCGTCCCTGTAAATGCCGCAACTGCGCCATGACTGTACGCTAATCCTATTCCGTTTGTGATGCGAATTACCGGCCGTCGAGGAGTCAGCCCGGGTGAGCCAAACAAGATCCGTTTGACGTAGATAAAACGAATTAGTCTCATGTAACCGGTGCCGTAGATACGTTTGTGGGGAGCTGATGCGCATTGGCGTAGTGCGTATTTGGAACGGATCGCTCATGTAACCCCGGTAAATGTGGAGTGCGCATCGGCCGCCAGATGGTGTCCAACGGTGCCGCCATGTTGCGCAGACCAGAAAGCGGCCGCCGCCTGTGTTGGGGAATAGGGAATTCGGGACCTCGATTTACGTTTTCGGTCGCTGCATCCGTTACGTTCAAGCTATGTGGACACGGAACCCAGCATCTTACGCAGAATTGAGTGGAGAACAAGATGAAATCCTTAAAAATCCTCAGATATAAGGAACTAATACGTTAAACCCTTATAAGTCAATGGGGAAATATGAAAACTGCTATTTTGGCGCCGAGAATGATCTGAAACTATCTCAAGCATATAGAATCATGATTTCATGCACTCCTTGCAAGGTTCTATGCTTCATATTTGCATTGTTGCCCTTGCGTGACGTCATTTGTGACGTCACAAGGGTCACATTTTTTCTTCAATAACTCCCGATCAAATTGAGCTAGCGAGTCGGGAAAGCCACCAATGGACTCAGGAAGACCTGCCGAATCGGATGATATGCGACATGACCTCTTTCGACCAACTTCGTGACCTGGGGGTGCTGACCTGACCTTGACCTGAGGTCAACACCCTAAGTTGACCTGACCCGAACAAAAAGTATATCATTCGATGCGCCTGAGCTAGCTAAACACGATGATGCCAAAATCGCGGCTCTACGGCCATTTTTGGCGAAGCTATTTACCAAAAACCGAACCCTTGCCTTAGATCACTTGTAGAGTTGCAAAGTTTCCCCCAAAGGCTGCTACCGGCACCGCCCCGCCCCACAATTTTTTTTGGGGATACCGGCATGCTACCACGCCCAAAGCAAAAACACCACCAAATTACCGGCATACTAAAAACCTGCATTGTTGATTCCAGTTTACCCCTACAAGAGATGCCACATTTTCCTCTTAGTGTTCAAAGTTTGAATCATATGCTAATAATTTTTTTTGTGCAAAACCAAAAATACCGGCATGCTACCGGCAAGACATGCCAGATACCACAAAAAAAAACCTGCGGTAGTGAAAAATTACCGGCATGCCGGTAATGTGGTAGGGAAACTTTGCAACTCTAATCACTTGACCTGACCTCAGAGGTCACCGGTTGACCTGAGACCTTTACAGCGGGTTCCTACCAGTCACTCTGCATTATACTTTGCCGCATATGGCCACTTTACCGCTTAATTCTAGTTAAATTAGCGGCGCATTAGCGAGGTGGGTTCAATCAACCCCCTCGGCCGGGGCAAATGTAGGTCCGGCGAGTGAATTTAAGGAATTCTGAAGATACGATCGTGTTCCCCACTCAATTCTGCGTAAGATGCCGGGTTCCGTATCTACGTAACTTGAACGTAACGGATGCGGCGGCCGCAAACGTAAATCGAGGTCCCGAATTCCCTATTCCTCAACACAGGCGGCGGCCGGTTCTTGGTCTGCGCAATATGGCCGCCACCGTTAGACACCACCGGCCCCCGCCGAAGTTAGTTGGTAGCACTGCTGCTCCACGGCGTACATTTCCTACCAGCCCATAGGGTTTACATGTTAAATGGCCTGTTTTCAGCGAGCGAGATCTCGGTCAACCTTTGAAGGAATCAATGGTTCTTAGTCTCAAATGATAGATCGATGAATTTTCTTTCGACAATTCCTCTACCATTTTTCACGAAACCCAGCCGATCTTCTACGGCGTACAGGGTAAAGATTTCTCTGCACGCCAGCACCCGCGATCCGCCTCTCCGATCGTCGGCGCGCGGTCCTCGGTAGCGCAGTCGGTAGCGTATCGGGCTACGGATCCGAGGGTCGTGAGTTCGAATCCTGGGAGCGCCGCGTGATTTCGGCTAGAATAGAATGATGTAGATTCTTGAATGTTTGCATAATCAATTATGAATAGCTAATAGAATGTATATTCTGCCCACTAATCGGCCCCTAAAACCTGTTATTTTAGAAATTTAAGAAATGAATGTCAAGTGCGCGTCACAACTGCCGACCATAAGCGTTACCATTTTCTAGTTTGAACTAACTTTTTGCTAGTCCCGACCACATATAGTAGGCTTTCTAGTAGATATACTAGAAATGCCTACCAAAGTTCGTCCTACCCGTCACTCAATGTACCCTGAGACACCACTGCCAATAGGATTGAAGCGGCAGTGCTCCCCTGTGATAATGACCTTTGCTTATTGTCACATGTGCGCCGCATTCGCGATTGTTGCCGACGCCTGTTTGAAGGTCAGCTTACCACAGTTGTTATACATTTCGAAAAACCGATAAACTTTTAGGCGAAAAAGGCACTATTCCAGGCCCATTTTTGATTTTTTTGCGATATTAGGTGAAAACAGAAGCTTCTTATCCTAGGAAAAATAAAATGGGAAATCTTTCAAAGGTGGCACACTACCTTTAACCTGACCCCAGGGTGACTAGCTGAGTGATGTTTTTCGGTAATACAATTATTTGAGGCATTAACATATAGGTGCGTTTGAGGCATTAACCTAAGGTGCGTTTGTTCCTTCCTTTCTTGTAGGTATAATAAGAATTATGCAGTAAAATGTAATAATTAACATTGGTAAGTGACAACAACATTCATGTAGGTACATATTGTTTGTCGTTTTGCTCACAAGTCATGCTTTAAAAACGGAACCAAAGAGCTAAAGGTCGTTGAGCTGTCCGGTGCGTTTTTAAATGGTGCCGGGAATGTCCGGGTCTGCAGGTGTGAATCTGAACTGCAAATACCTTCGTCCTTCATTCAGTTCTTTAGCAGCCAGCCGGCATATGCACATTGCACAACGACTCTAATGAATGTACAATCAACAGGAAAGTCAGCCAGTCATGAAGAAATCGGCCTCAGTAAGTGTGCCAGGTGAGGCTGAAGGAGCGACTAGTCCATGAGGAAGTGACCGCCTCACCCGATCAACTCTATTGTCGGAGAAAGACGCAAGTCAGCCACCAAAAATATTCATGTAGCGTCGCTGCAATGTACACTGCAATGTGTGCAGACTGCAGACCATGCCGAATGGGGAGCGTCACTTAAAGCAAGACAAAACCACTTGCCTGTATTCTCATTACATCCCCACAGCCTTTACAGTTGACATAGTTATGTGTAACATCTATGGTGTAACACAATATATATGTGTACATACATTTTATTCGTATACGCCTACACACAAGCGCAATGCATGTTTGTAGGTACCTATGTATATTATACAACATAACCACATTTCACAATATACCTTTCATCATGGCATTAAATATGAGCGAGCGCGAAGCGAGTCTTTTTCAATATAACGGGCGAATCTCAGTATGAGCGGCCTGACCCGGCCCGACCCGACCCGACTTGGCCTGTAACGCTTTTGAGAGGCCTGTAACTCAGCGACCGCTGGGCAGATTGACCTGCGGTCTTTTTGTTGGGTAGCCACATCCCTTGCACTCCGTATTTGACTTTTCTTGATGTGTCTAGGTGACGTCGTGGCATGTGGCACGTGGAAAGCAAAGGATGTTCAAGTTGTTCTGCTGAAGTAGCGATATTGAGAAGCCTATATCTCGGCAACCGCTGGGGCGATTGACTTGCGGTTTTTTGTAGGGCTGCGTCCCTTCTGTTAAACATCGGACACGCTCGATGCTTGTCGGTCACCCCCAGTGCACGTGCAAAATGCAAAGAAAAGAGGTGTCAAATTTGATCCCATTACAATAACTCGGAAATCACTGGCGCGATTTCGCCTAAACTTGACATGTATGTACGAGGGGGTATCGAAAAGTTCTGATCATCACCATGAATTAGATGTGATAGAAATCTGATTTTTTTTTACATGATGTTCATTACTCCTTTACAAGTCACCACACACGACCGCAAACTTATTGCATCGTTTCTTCAGCTGCCTGAGGCGGTCATTGTAGGACCTTCGCACTGTCCCGTAAATCACTGCTCCACCTCATCAATGACGTCATTTCTGTCCATAAAACACCGGCCATAGTGTGGATTCTTCATCTCCCGTAACAATCAAGAGTCAGTTAATACCTGGTCAGGTGCATTTGTTAGATGCGGTAGGATTTAATGTCCACATCATGTTGTTTTTTCAATCGCAGCTCAGGACGAATTGGCGGGGGCGCTGTCGGTGCGGATAAAACATCTTTCTTGGGCTTTTTTGCGGCGATTTTGCTAGAGGCCATCTCGCAACTTCTTAAAAACTGTGCATTAGTGCTTGCTTATCATTATCCGACCATCATCAAGACAGTCGGTAATGACTATCCTACGCCAGATCCAGAACACTGATAGCATTGCCCTTCCATATCGGCTTCTGCATCTTCGCCTTTTAAGAAGGACAGATGTGCCGTGCTTAAACTTCTTGATCATCTTTTTGTCTCTGGATCATACACATAGACCCAGCATTCGTCACAAGTCATCAAATGATCGAAGATGTCTTCAATTTCCTAAAAAAGGCCTAGTTTTCATTTCGGAAGGCCAAGACGCATTTTTCTCTTGAACAAAGAAGACACACGAACTTCTAAGCGGGCTGACTCCTTTATCGTCTGTAGTTCTTCGCTGATAATATTTTCAGGCACTGCCAGCATTGAGACCTTTCTGTTGCACAATCATCTGAAAGGTCACACGACGATCTGTAAGGATGAGGTCCTCCACTTCCTTCACAGTCGTCACCTTGTCAGTCACTGGTAGTCACTCACTTCTTGACTCCCCTGCAAGGGTCATGCAACCAAGTTGAAAATTATTTCTTCATTTACGGTAAGTGCATGAGATGGGCTATCCTCGCCATAAACTAATTTCACGTTCTTGATGTATTTTCTCAGTGTGATACCGTTTCAAATGCATTAGTTGTATGATGGTTCGGTCCTCAATGGGCCCAATACTCATCTTTTTTACTTCTAAGTCTCTCCTACATAAGATAAAACCACTTCTCAGGATTCTCTTTGCGGGAGCATTGTTCTTAAGAACCAAATATAATACCAACCAAAAATCATCAAAATCGGTCTATACCTTCTATCTGATGATCAGAACTTTTCGATACCCCCTCGTATAAGGCACCCACCAGGCACTGCATTCCCATGGGTTACGAAGGGTGCTATACGTGCGCACGTGCAGGGGGCGTTTCCAGATCTCGAGAACGGCTGTGACGACTGCGCTCAAATTTGGTGAGCGGCTAGAGACCGGTTGGTAGGGTGCAGTGCACAAGCCAGTTGGAAGCAGGATCAGTACCCTCTCGCCCTTCCGCGCGTGCAGGGCTCATTCTCTCGCTCGCTCGTCTTCGGTCAAAAGACGTTTTACTGGTCTATCTTTATCTCCATATTTATGAATCTAACCTGTATTATTACAGAGTACCTATGTATTTCCATCACGGCATGCCTCAACATTTCAGCTCCATACAACTCAAGGACTCTTCTGTCCAGTCTACGAGCCATTATCACAATATCGCGCCTTAACCCGCGCACCGACGGGGGGGCGGATATCCGCCCCCCTGAGGTTTCTTGCGAATAGCGGGAAAACCGGATTTGGTACGACTATTCCCTCATCAATTTTACACATGGTGTGCAAGTTTGAACCTCCTACCTTTTAAGGTCAGGTCACCAGGTCACTTTGAATGACCCAACCTCAAGTCACTTTTTTGCAACTTTGTCACCGTGCCAGAGCTACAGTAGATGTCGGAGGCCTTTGAACGTCGCAGGATGTGATAAGTTCATTAGTAGCTACTGTATATCTCGGAATTTTGATATCGGTGACCTAAGGTCACGTCAATTTTGCGACCTCCCCATTATAAGTCAATGGGGGAAAATCAACTCCCTATTTTTACCACTAAAACGGGTCGGAATGGCCCCATATACCATACATGACTTCATAATACGATCAACCTTCACTACCTTGAGGTCTGTTTTGCTGTTGGGCAGCTGTGAGGTCATGTGACGTCATCAAAGGTCACCAAAGGTTTTTGGCCAATAACTCCGTACAGGAACAAGATACAGCCGCGTGGATGGTCTCATTGTGTTCAGCTCGTCAAGACGCATCGAATGATATACATGATGACCTCGAGGTCACGTGACCTGAGGTCAACCTTTGACCTTGACTTTTCGAGGTCAACATATATATCATTCGATGCGGATTGACAAGAGGATCACGATGATGCCCTTAGCTTGTTCTTATCTTGACTAATTCGAAAGTTATTCGAGAAAAACTCTCTCCATATCTAGCGCCGCCATTTTGACTTTTTCGACCCCTGTGACGTCATCTTTGACCTGACCTGAAAATGACCTTAGTAAAAATTGTAGATCTTGACCGTGCGTATCCGATGCCGTTTACCGCTTGTCGCTATCTTGCTTCGTTCTCGAGATCTCAGGGGGGGGGGGCGGTCATCCGCCCCCCCCCCCCGTCGGTGCGAAGTTGGCGCAGACCCCCGTCGGTGCGCGGGTTAAAAAAGCGTATTTTCACAATCGCGTACCTTTACGACCAAGCATCTCAAGTCCATGGTCAACCTCGCTTGCCCCATCACACGGCCGATACGTAGAGCTCGTTCCTGACCATGTCGGCGGGTGGGTCCGCTGAAACCGGCTCGCCGAGCGGGGGCACCGGCGCGATCTCGGCGTACTCTGGTAGGTCATCGGCTTCAGGACATTGAACGACCGCTGTCGCTGCGAGGACAGGCCCGCGCTCCTCCGCGGCGGCCGCCTCTTCCTGCCGGAGAAGACGGTCTCAATCACATGGGCACTTGCAATTGACATGCAGTTGACATAGTCGGAGTGAAATTCGTGTGCTGAACTCGTGCATATGGGAGTATGTATGCATGCGCGTATCTATCCGATTCATGAGTGACCCGTAGGTTTGTAGGTCAGTAGGCGGCTGTAAATCATATAGGACAGGCGGCAGAGTGAATTTACATTTCACAGTAAATCTTTACAATCAGGTACCGGCTACCGCGCTTCCTCGGAGACCGATCACGGCGTTGTATCCGTGCTACTGTTTAATGCAATTTATATATGCTAACCTCATTCGTACAGTGATGTTAGTGTGATGATGGTCACTATAAAGCTGAATTCATGGCATTCAGTATTACATTAGTATTTTTGATATAGCGCAGGACATACCTATTACCTAATGTTTCGAACTAATGGTATATGGTGATAATGTACATGTGAACGTTTCAGTAAATATGATATTCACAAAGCACACTTGCCAGGTAACGTCACTCTCACAAAAGATGCTGTTCATACATAGTGTTCAATGCTCACACTCACTGTGATTAGTCTAAATACCATGCTCCTGCATGAGCCCGGAACATGTCCGGGCCCCCAGGGCCACTGAGAAAAATTAAGAATCCTCACCATTTTAACTGAGGTATCTACCGATGGCCATTCACCCCAATCATTCCCATTCAAATTTCGATCAAGTTATGAATCAGTTGTAGTAGGAAGGGAGCTAATAGCTCAATTCAATTTTGTCTTATTTGCTTAAATTTTCTCTTAGTTTATTTAGATTAACCCGAATCCCACAAGGCTTTTCAGCCGAACGAATTAGAGGGAGGTGTGTGGGGGGGGGGGGGGCAGGGGCGCAGATTCTGCCCTACTCCAGCTTCCAAATGGACGGTCGTAGAAAGATGGGGAAAACAGCAATCGAAAGCCCTTAACAAGATGAACCTATGAAGCCATTTTTTTGCAGAAGTAGATCAATGGTCACGCCAAGATCAGCTCCAAGGAAAAATTGCAATTTTTTACTTTACTGGCTTTGTAGCCCGGCCAGCAAAGAACGGACTGAGATTGATTACCCAAGTAGCGTTCTCAGGATACCATGAAGATAAGATGATGCCAATGGCATGCAAAAGTCAAAGTCAAAGTCAGGTTATCAAAGACAAAGTGTTGAATAGGATATGCTGTTTTTAATTCCTTACAAGGTAAACAACTCCAAAAAATCATTTTTTGATTTTTTTTTGCGTTTTGATGGAATTAAAAATTGAGTAATTTCTACATTTTTAACTGATTCATCTAAAAGTTGAAATGTCGGTTAAAGATCGTAGGTATTTCTCTGACATAGGTATGCTCAGATTTTTTTTATAAGCTTAAACTTTGGAATTTGTTAACGATTTTTAAAAGAGAAAAAGCAGTTTAAAAATCACCAAAATCCAAAGTTTTCAAAAGCCGAGGCAGCCATTTGATAGACAAAGTAGAGTCATGCTCTCTTGCTATCCCTACCCATGCCCTTATTCCTAAAAAAAACTTTTAGAAAAGATTTTAGAAGCGTTTGAAGTTTTACTGTCTTTGAAGCGAAAACGGCGCGGTATGATGTCACTGATACGTTATTTTATTAACAGACAAAATCTGACAGATTTCCTCAAGTTTTCGGGGAATTGTCTCTTTGATGCATGATAAGGTACTGAAAGATTGACGTCGCTGGCTTAGCGTGTTTAGAAGCTATTGGCGAAAAACGGGTGAAGGGGGGCAGATTCAGTCCTTCCCCCAGCGGGCGCGGGTTAAGTCGTCAAGATTTCAGCTCGCCCACGCGGATGGTAACAGAAATAAGCTGTTTCTAGTTGTTATTTTATTGAGTTTGCTGGCTCCCATTCCGATCAAAAGTAGCCTCAGGGTTAGTTGGCACCTGCTCACCTGAGAGTCGTGGCGGAGCGGTGGCTGCGCAGCATCCTGATCGGCGCGTGCGTCAGCGGCCGAGGCGTCAACTCTGCCGGCGCCGGGCATGTTTGCATACGTGTGCTCGGCGTCTCTCAGACGATCCGGCTGGCAGCTGCAGCCGGCCGTGTCGGCCGAGACGGCGTACGGCGCGGTCGGCGGACAGGTGCAGGCGCGCGCCTCCGGCGAGTTGGCGTACGCCGACTCCGACGGACGGGCGGCCATCGGAGGGTCGGCCACCTCCGAGTAGATCGCCTGCGAGTGCTCGGTGTCGCCGGGAATCACCAGTCGGCAGTAGGCGCCCGGGCTGCCGGGCGCTGCCTTCCCGCCTGCCGAGTGCTGACCGACGCAGTCGGCGCCGGCCGGCTCGGGTCGCCACGGCCGGTCGGAGCGCCTCTTCGGCAGACGGCGGCAACACCGGACGGTGATGATGATTAGAAGCACGGTTAGCGCCAGTAGGAGACTCGCCAGGGCCGCCACGCCCAGGTACGACCAGCCGGGCGCCAGAGGGGTGTGGTCGTCTGACTGACCTCCCAGACCGCCGGCGCCGGCCGGTGTACCGCAGTGCTGAGCGGCGAACTCGCCCAGCGAAATGCCTTCGACGGTACAGTTTCCGGCCTCGATTTGTCGTAGTAATGCGTCCTGCTCCTCCGTGATTGTGCTCACGGTTCCTCGGAAGCCAGAGGCGTTCCTTGCGCCATTGGAGGCGCCCAACAGGAGCTGACGCGCCCAGCTGGGGGTGCTGCAGGCACAGCCGCCAGTCAGCTGGAGGTCGGTCAGCGCGACCGGTGCAGCAGCGGAGAGCCTCAGGGCACCCGGCTCCGCGCGCTCCACACTCAGACCGTCCAACGAGAGGCCGCCGTCCGAGTCGGCCAGCTGCAGGCCCCTCAGCGCATCGCGGCGCAGGAAGCCGACCCTCAGCCGGTGGAGCGACACCGAGTCTGCGGACGCCACCTGCAGCGCCCACGAGCTCAGCTCGCCGACGGAGGTGCTGGAGACGTGCAGCAGGGTGGCGTTCACGCTGACGGCTGCCGGGCTGGCGCTGGCGATCCGGCAGTGGGAGACGGTGATGTTTCCGATGGTGCCGTGAATGCTGCGCGGCGACAGTTGGTCCAAGGTGCAGTCGTCCATGGCGAGCCGTTTCCAGCCCGCACTGGCGTCCAGACAGCGCGATTCCACACTCGAAATTGTCACGGAGCGGAGTAAGACGCTGTCTGTGGACCCTCCGAACGCGTGCGGGGGACATGAGTCGGTCTCGACATTCCGGAGGCTCAGGGTTCCGAGTTTGCCGCTGATGGCTCCGGGGCTCAGCCGTAGAGAGCGGACGTTCTCGAGCTGCAGGGAGCTGATCATGCCGCCGATCGCGCCCGTCTCCAGTGTCAGGGTGCTGACGTTGGAGAACTGCACACGGTGGAACATCGAGTCGAACGGCAGGGCGTCAGTCTCGACGTACACGCTGTCTGCGTTTGTGACGGACAGGGTCGCCAGCTTGCTGTGCCAGCCGAGGAAGGCCGACTTTCTTATTTGCAGTTCACCAACGTCCTTCACTGTAAGCGAGACGTTTCTGTCGGCTTCTACTTGCACCTCGGTGCTCTCCTCCAAAACTAGCCTTTCGATGTCGGAGAAAAGCATTCTGCGTAGGTTGTGATTGGAGGACACTGCGTCGCGTTTTAACCAAACGCTTCGACCTCGTAGAATTCTAGCTTCTTCCAAGTTCGGTGCCCCTCTCAGTAGTATGTTAATCTATGGGAATAACACAACATTGCATGTCAAAATATTAGTATCTTGTATCGTTTTTAAAAACGAGAACATTGTAAAAGGCATCAATTCTTTCACTTGGAGAAATAACATAGCTTAGATATTGGATGACTCCTCCGCGCTAACGTGCTCACCTCAGGGACACTGAAGCTGCAGGTCAGATGGGTGCGATCGTCGTCATAACAGCATCCCACTTTGTTACACTCTCTCGCCAAGGTGTATCCGATGACGTCACAGAGTAGGAGCAGCACGGCCAGGGTGGCGGATGCTGCTCTCCGGCGGCGTTCCACCATGCTGAGCGGCGCAGGTCGGGTCGTCGACAGCCGGTTCGCCAGCTCCTGTGGTGCAGCGGGTCACTGGCACATCCCCTGACACCCACTGGTCAGCCCTGACGCCTTATCGCCTACAGTGACGTCACTTCCAGCCGTGACGTAAAACATCCACTGGAAGGTTCACAGTCTCCTCACACACCATTCCTTCTCAGCTAAAAGTTGTTTTTTTTTTTGCTAAAAAGTTCGCTGATTCGAACAAACAATGAAGTTTATTTATTGGTTTACTAAGGATCGAAGCGCATGAAATCATATCATTTTTCAATTAATTTTAAGTTTGCTTTGGGATGATCACATTCTGGTGTCAAAGCCTCGCTGACCCTTACATGATAGTAACATCAGTACTTACGTTTCTGTCATATATGGAACATACCACTAACGCTCAGACGTTTAGGGTGCAGCCAGGACCCTGACCCTCTGCACATTTTTGTGCACGGTGCACGATGACCGGACGCGTGAGGCGGATTGCTGATGCAGCGACGTTTCCCTCCACCGCGCCGTTCGCAGCTTCCTTTCCCTGCCCGGTGACTGGGTATGTCTGCAGGACGCAGGATTTCCCGAGGCCCGACAATCACATCCGGACACTGTCAACTCGTCAAGAGAGCAAATATGACTCATTCTTAGTCATTTATGTGTAGTTACAGTGTGTATATGTGGACAGTTGTACACATGTTTCAAATATGCGATAATTGTGCGTGCCTGCATATCAGGCATTGCATCATCAAAAAAGTTCTCGCGATGCGACGGTATAATTCCACTGCGGCCGAACGTTTTCGGTTCACCATTCCTGGTGTTAATTGCTTTAGCAGGGCTGCTTAAAAAAAGTCACGTAAGATATTTTACATATCAATATCATAGGTACGTACAGTCTGTCTTAAAAGTACCGCGTAAAGTAAAGGTGGATCCATCAAGCCTGACCGAGGAAGTGCCGGCTATAATTTGAAAGTCACCGAACATATTGACCTGGGAATGGACGAGGATGTCAATTGCTTTGGTGACTCAAATTTAGCCGGCTCTTCCTCGGCCAGGCTTGATGGATCCATCCTTACTTTGCGCGGTACTTTTAACCCGGCAGTTGCTGGGGTATTTCGCCACCCACCGTTTGCTGGGGGGGGGGGGGGGGGCGTTAAACGCCCCCAGCCGATAACTCGAGAACCAATAGGCGCAGCGAAACGCACGAGGCGGCAAACGAAAGAACGCGACGAGACGCTTCAGATGAGTACTTTAAAGTTGAATTTTGAGGTCACAGGTCGGGTCAAGGTCAGGTCAAACACCTGAAATCGGGCTTTCAGTAGCATGGACTTCAGGACTTCGCAATGGGCGGCTCTCGTCATAAACTCTGTCAAAACGGTGCACAATCCATCATATAAGGCCTACAAGAGTGTCAGCTCCATGTAGGGGTCAGTCAAGCAAAGGTCAGGGTCAAGGTCAGGTCAACCGGGTAGGCACATATCCCCGAAAATCAAAACTGATATTCGCAGCCTGTGACACATGTTTTATGGGTAATTTGGGGCGTAGAACACGATGATGACATTCATTTTGTCATATGTGTACGTGTTTGGCTAAAAAAGCTCAATTTAAGAAATGCATGTATCATGGTCGTGAAGTAGTCACGATAAATTGCCAAGATTCAGTTCAAGATTTTGGAAAATGCGGATCGATAATCAATAATCGAAGATAGCCATTTGATTGTTCATGGTATTGGCAGTCTAATGGCGTTTACGGCATGTCTGTATGTCTATTCTGTGATTTTATATGATTTTTTGAACATATGCCGTTTTTGGTCGAAAACTCAGAAATCATGACGTCACTAAAACCTCGATATCTCAAAAATTGTCGGTCCGATGTTTTTGAAACTTTGTCACAATACACTTCAATTAATTCCCTACAGGTACGCAAAATTTGGCGCGCCTGCGGCGCGCCGTTTTTATGCTATGGCCCGGCGAAAAAAGTGGGGGCGTTTAACGCCCCCCCCCCAGCAACTCGCGGGTTAAGACAGACTGTACAATACATACATACCGGTAAAACGTCTAAAGTCGTTCTTACGTCATCATGCTACTATGATGTGAGCCCATGTCTTTAATCACCCGACCCAACCTCACAGAGAACTAGACAGCATGGAGCGCAATGAACAACCACTTCAGCGCAACGCATATCTATTCAAACATGATAGATAATTATACATATTTATGATTCACCAATAACGAAGGAAACCACAATATGCATGAATATTGCGAGCCAAATGATAAACCAACATCATCGGAGGAAGGTGGTTTGTAATGAGGGAGAACATACCCATAGGGTCTCACATCCTTATGCAGCCTTACAAGTTCAATGTGCCGTAATGCTCCGATACCCTTTCCCCGTTCGGCTTTCTACATATATATGTAGGTATAACCATTAGACATCACATTTAACATATTTGACGTCCACAAAGTATCACGGTCCGTTTGACAGAAAACAGCGATTCTAAGCTCAGTCGCCTTCGGTCGGTTTCTTCTGCTGGCTGTGCCGTGCCTCGTACCACTTCCTGGCCGCCACCAGGAGCACGGAGATGACGACCAGCGCCATGCCGATGAACGAGTACATGCCGGGCACCTGGTCGAACCACACCACCTGCCACACCACGGCGTACAGGATGTCGGTGGTGCGCGCCACCGCCACCGGGCCGGCCAGCTCCAGCTGACACGCCTTCGTGAAACACATCTGCACCAGGAAACTGAGCACGCCGACAGCGAGCACCAGCAGCCAGGGCAGCGCCGTGGTGGGCAGCGAGCGGTCGCCCACGGTCAGCCACACGATCACGGAGAGCGGCACGGCCGTCAGACTGAACACCGACACCGTGGCCGAGTAGTGCACGTCGCGGAGCTGGCGCAGCGACACGTACGTGATGGACGTCACCACCGTGGCCGTGCAGGCCAGCACCGGGCCGACCGCGCTGTAGCCCTCGCCGGTGCCGCCGCCGAACAGGAACGGCGGCCGCACGATCAGCACGATCCCCGCGAGCGTGCCGGCGATGGTGAGGGCGTTCACCCACGTGAACGGCTCCTTCAGCCACAGGCGCGCGAATACCGCCACAAAGACGGGCACGCTGAGCACGATCACACTGGCGTCGGCCAGAGGCATTAGACGCATCGCGTAAAACTTGAGCACGAGTCCGGCGGTGCCGAGTACCGAGCGGACCAGCATCGTGCGCCGGCGGCCGCGCGGGAAGATGGACGTGCCACGGCGAATGGCCACAGCCATCGCTGGGACGAGAAGGATGGCGAAACGGAACGCCGACAGCGCCGCCGGGTCCACCGACGACAGGCCCTTGACGAGTGCGTTCACCAATGACGAGCAGAAGGCGGCAAACAGTGCCAGCAGCAGGCCCAGGTGGGAGCTGCAGCGGCCGCCGCTGGGCGTAGCGCTCGCCGGGTCCGCACTGCCGCCGCAGGTCTCCGGGCGGGGCGGCGCCAGCAGCGGCGTCTTCTCAGAGGTCACATCGGTACAGGAGGAGACAGAGTGTCGACACGAGCGTGTACCGGTCACCGATGGCAGCGGAGCCGAGTCGGAGTCGTAGTCGCCGCTCAGGTCCAGAGACAGCACTCCTTTCTGTGGACGACAGCGGTACGATGGTGTCACGAAAGGTCAACACCTCCCATATGTCATGGTTTCGCCCATCCTCTTCCCCTTCCTTGATCACCTTGCTGTTCTCGGGGCTAGAGTTGTCACTGAAAGTACGGACTGAAATGTAGCAACTCACATCAGAGTCCACTCTCCCGATGATGGCGGTTAGCGCAGATCAGTGACCTGTCTATATCTTATCATCTCACGGCGCTCAAGCTATGAGTGTTTGACGAAAAGCTATCATATTCCGAATAACAACAACATGAGCAACGCTTCCAAATATTTGTTTGAGAATATGCTTGAAAGGTACGCATTTAGGTTGATCCGTAAGCGGTGTCCTTATAAGGACACCGCTTACGGATATATAAGTAATGACTAATGCCTTTATGAACCCACATAGATGCAGTTCTTCACAGCAGGTGAGGTATTCCATCAGTCGTTCGGTTTTTTAAATTGATCATGCTTGCGAAGTTTATCAATCCATGTGCCTAACACCGAAATAAAACTGTATCTGCTAGGTACCTACGGATATACATACATATATATATATATATATATATATATATATATATATATATATATATATATATATATATATATATATATATATATATATATATATATATATATATATATATATATATATATATATATGAAACACGATGATTGCACGGAACCTATCAATCTATAGTTTTTATCCTCTCAGTACCTCCGTACATCATTATCTGACTCGCAACCAGGGGTGGATAATTAGGGCAACCAGGGGTGGATAATTAGGGGTTTTGGGGTGCTCGAGCACCCCTCTCAAAAGCCACCGTGCAATAGTCCTCCAGGGGTGCTTAACTTACGTCTGAGGCACAAACTGCTTTGCGTAAGCCGCGAGGAGAGTGATGCTGCTTGGAAAACGTAGTAACGTACCTACACACGCTTTTCTACGCAAAAATTCGAAGCTTCCATTCGCCAGCTGCTAGAAAAGCACCCCCTGGGATTATGACAATTCTCCGCCCCTGCTCGCAACTTTGAACCTCGAAGCTATTTTCTTATTCTATAAAATACCCCGATATCATACATGAGAGAGCGCATGTAACTTTTTGCACCTTTTTGCCCGTCCTATTTATTTAGCCGTCCTAACATCAACATGACTGTCATAAAGATAATTTGCCCCTCGACAAAAAAAAATCCATGACTAAGGCCTGCGTAGGCCACCTGGGCCTTACTAAAATCTTCATTAAACAACATCAGAAAGAAAGACCACCGTAGATTATCATGCTCAAGGATGTCCTTTATAGACGTCAGCACGTAAGCTATAGACATCTGTGGCTAGCAAAGCCCCCACAGTCACTGCGATGCAATGGTGCTCTGCGCCCTAATCTCACCGGTTTGGCGCCAGGGGGACCGTCGCCGGACTGGGTCTTGGTGGCTGACATCGCCGACCGTAAGACAACACCGGAGCAAGCCGCAACACCTTCCGTCTGCCAACTGACTGTCCAAACTGTCAGCGGCGTCACTTCTGCGCCGCTGGCTCCTCAGGAATGACATCTGTCTCGCAGACTCAGTGCAGTGAGACCAAATCCAGACCGCAACTGTCGCAAGTTTGTTTATCTTTGCGGAGGCTCGTCGGCAGACTGAACCTCTGCGGACCTCTGATGGACCTCTGTAGAGGTCAGCCAACGCTCAGTGGCGGCGGCACCAGAGCCTTTGCCCTGCACATCCCGCTGATATCAAGGCCGCGGGGCACGTGGCCCCGGGGAGGTGCGCGTCTGTGGTGCGGGCAGGGGTGGGTCCGACACGGCTGCTGGACAGTGTCAGTGACGTCAGTGACACGACGGTCAGGCGCCGCGGTCCGCACATTTCCTCAGATACCAGACACATGAATTCAGACAGGTATGTGTGGAAGTGTGGAAGATCGGCAGACATGAAACACATCTGCTGCCAAAGTGGAAGTCTCTGTATCATCTTGTTTATACGACAAAAGAAGAGGAAGAAATCAGGAAGCGGTAGAACACTGAGCCAATAAACACTTAGGTCAAAGGTTTCTCAGAGGCTGGCTGCTGACCGCGGTGGGCGACAGCAGCGAGAGAAATGCACGATAATGTGAAATCCGGATAACTACATAGCAAGCTACATAGTACACCTACAGGGTAACGGTTTGCTGAGCAAGGCACACGGCACACAGCTTTCATGACATTTGCCCGTAGCCTCTTTGCAAAACAACACCATCATTCCATCTTGAAAGCTTTTGTGACTCGCGATGAGCGTTTTTACCATCCACATAGAATACTTGCTGATGCAACCGATAACGAACAAACCGGAAGAACCCAAAGAAGCAGCCCTATTCATGCAACACTGACGGATTTATACATGAAACGCCCCCGAAAGACGTGATACAATCGGCTTTCAGTTTCGGGGCGAAGGCATAGGCAAGCAGCCATATGTATATGTACAACATCAACTATGTGCGTTTTTTATCTCTTGGCCTACCGCCATGCACATCTATCGTGACTTTTTTAGCATATTTGTGTAACACTTCAACATAACATCACATATGTTTTCATGGCGCTGAGTTCCTGACAACGGTCGACCGACACGGTAACTTAGGTAATCAACTACACAGTTACCAGAGGCTGACCATATACCCGGCGACCACCCGGAGCCTCTGACCGGGTCAGCACATCGTGCACGGGCTAGCTCCGGTCTGCAGTGCAGCCCACCCTTATCGGAAAGATCGGGGCCTATAACTGTGCCTTTGATCGACTGCCGCGGCTGATATCGTTCTGCATTTCATCGGTGAGGTGGGCAGAACACCTGTCCCTGCGCGGGCTATCCCAATTTTATCCTGACCTTTTATCGTTTTTGTGAGCTGGTGACCTGACCTGAAAGGGCTTAGGCCTGAAATTTTAATTGAATGTGCCAGCACAATTGTCCCACATTACACGTTAAATTTGTCGGCGCTATGCGCCGCCGTTTTCACACTATAGCTACGAAAAATCTTACAGGGATGCATAAATGCATAGTCCCCCGGCAGGTCGAGGGGTAGACTGTCATCTCAACACTCATTAGCTCTTATTTAGAGGTTCCATTTTTTCGTAATCTAAGAATATGCATTAAATGCATAAATGAGGTTCATGTATAAAACATTAGGTACGCCATGCTCTTATCATTCAGTGCAACCTCAGGTAACACGATACACCTACGCATGTGTACACTGTACAGTGTACAGCGCCCCAATCCGCACTGTTCTCGGTAAGAAAGGAGTTTTCCATTTTACCACGCACAGCTTTGACAGCATTAAGTGGTTGGTCAGCCGCTGTGTTTTAGGGATGATAGCTTTGAGTGACACAGACACTCC